>NC_088171.1:64822215-66262215 GCF_028769735.1 Zonotrichia leucophrys gambelii
TGAACGCTCAGTGCCCGCCGCGATGGAGGAGGTGGCGGAGCGCGGCCGGGCTGGCGCTGGGGCGGCGGCGATGGCGGAGGGCGGCAGCCCCGCCGGAGATGAAGCAGCCAACGCCAACACCAACACCGCGTCCTCACCGCCGCCGTGCTCCCCTCCGGAAGGCGGCGGGACGAAGCCCCTGAGCGCGGCGGAGTACGCACGGCGCGTACATCAGTGGCTGTGGGACTCGTACTGCGGGTACCTGGGCTGGCAGGGCTGCCCGCCCGCCTTCCTCGCCGCCGCCGCCGCGCAGCCGCCCCCTCCCGCCGCCGCTGCTGCCTACTACAGCCCCTTCTACCTCTTCGCTCCGCCGCCGGCACACACGGCCTCGGCCGAGACGGGGCCCCGCGCCCCCGCCGCTGCCACCCCAGCCTGGCCGGGAGCGGCGGGCGCGGTGTCCCCCGTGCCCAGGGCGGCCTCCGGCAGCGCCGCCAGCAGCAGCGGCGCCTCCAGGGACACGGGGCGGCCGGCGGGTGAGTGGGGCCGGGGCTGGGGCTGGGCCTGGGGAGAGCCGCTGCTCCGCGCAGGGGGATCTGGAGGGAAGCCGGGGCTGTGCGACGTTGGGAGTCGCTGCGCTTCCGTTGGCTGCGGCCCCGGGCATGTGGCTGTGCCGTGTGACGCACGGTGACAGCCCTAGTACCGAGGCCGTAAGGCCGGAACTCGGTCCATAAACAAGTTTGGATACAGGGTGACAGCCCTAATACCGAGGTTGTAAATCCAGAACCTGATACGTAAGCAGGTTTGGGGGGATTGACTTGCATCGACTTACAGCTTCAGAGCTTGTAAAGATGTTTTCTTGCATACAAAGGAGTTGATTTTTTTCCACTGGAACTTATTCTTGTGGTCACAGTCTTGTAATGCATCTAGCTTTATAAGTAGCCCGTTTGGATTATGTAATCTAAGCTATCTTTGCCTGCTTGAGTGAGCTCTTGGTGCTCAAATAAAATAATTTCGTGAAATCGAAGCAGAGAAGTGAAAACATGCTGACGTTGAACAAGCTTAGGCAGTGGAACCCGAGATAAACAAACGTCTGTTGCAGCTGTAAACATTGAAGGCAGTGCACAGCAGGCCTTCTGTTTATATTTTTCAGGAATAAAGCAAACTCACTCTGATTACATGAGAGGTAAAACCTGGAGCAGCAGCAACTCTTCACAAGTTGAGGAGTGCCTAGGTCACATTCCTTGAATGTTCATACCACTGTGAGCAATGTAGGAAACTGTGGAGGAGAGCACTGCTGGTGGACTTTGGAAAAATGCCAGAGCTCGTTTCTCTCTGCAGGACAAAGTACGACATTGCTGATCTGTGACATTATTCATAAGCTTAGTGGCCGTATGTGTGTGGAAGATGTTTTTTGTTCTTTTTTTCCTTATTTTCAAGGGAAGGGAGCCTAGCCTCTGAGCTTGTTTCTTTCTTATGTTTTTAAGCAGATGTTTTTTTAAACATGGTTAGGACACAGAATAGTATTTTCTGCAATTATGCCCTGGTTCTGTTATAGTTCGGTTATGAACTGATGTTACCAGTCATTAAAGGGAGGGTTGGACAAAGGCTAGGCTGAAATGAATCTTGGAATTTTACCTGTTTTTTTCAGGAGCTAATTCCATATGTTAAAGGTTATTTGGGGCATGAATAACATTTCATGCTGCTGAACATGGTTATTCTGATTATTGCATACTGTTGCAACACACTTGGCCTTCTTGAGGGGACTGGGTATGGGATGCAGCGATACAATCCAGTTATAAACAAAGACTGCTGGGCTGATGCTTTGGCTGCAGATTGCAGATGGATATATCTGGAGCAGCTAAAGTGATTATGGCTCCTTCTTCCCTGCTGCAGATTATTGCCCACACAGCAGTGAGGCAAGGCAGGGCAGGTCATGTATCTGTCCCTGTGCCAGAGCAGTTTACAGCCCCTGTGCTTATGTAAGCTGAAATAAGTGACAGCTTATGTTAATGTGGAAGATTTCAAACTGGAATGTCAAAAAGTGGGATTGTTAACTGCCTCTTGAGTCTGCCTGCAGGTGTGTGTCAGAGCAGCAGAATTTAACAGCACCCTGGGCAGTGGCTGGCTCTTTGTGGACGGTCACCATGATTGAAGACACTCCTTTGCCTGGTCCCTCCCTGCCTTACTGCAGGAGATTACTGCTGATCCACTGGGAACAGTAGGGCACAAGGTGCATCCAGGCCCCAGCTGCCCTGAGGGTGACTGGTGCAAACTCCTCTTGAGCACTGTGTGGATGTAATATCCTAGACATTGAGCTGGATGGATGTTGAATTTGGCTGTCCTTGCTGAATAAATAGTAACCCTTGGCAAAAGAGTGGATTTCTGATATCACGAACAGCTTGAATTGCTGCAGTGTAAATCTGCCAGAATCTAAGGGTTGCCAAGGTTTCTTAATATGATGGAGTTAAACATAATTTGAATACTTATTTTCCTAGCCCCATGTAGCTTCTTCTTTAGGCAGTCATTTAATTTAATGTATTCAGTGGTGAATAAATCAGTCTCTGCTACCAACTCCAACAAATGTGCTGCTTTTATGGAGCAGATGAAAGCTTTCACCTGGCACTGTGTTCTCAAACCAGGGTTAGGAAACTGGCTATGTTCCCTCATGCCTTAGTTGAAGAATCTCTAATTAGAATTAGAGAACTTGGACGGGCTTTGACAATGCCAGTGAAATCTATTTTAGTGTTATACATGTCACAGTTTGACACTGGCCCAGCACCAGGCACCAAGAGAGTCACTTGCTCACCCTCCTCTGCCACAGCTGGGTGAAGGAGGGGAAAAAAGAAAAAAAAAGATAAGGAGGCTTCTTGAGTGAGATAAGGACAAGGAGGACTATTTCATGGGAAAAACAGGCTCAACTTCAGTTGCGAAGTGCATTTTGCTGCAACGTGGGCCTCTCTTTCCATGGGATGCAGTCCTCCAAGGACAGGCTGCTCCCTGGAAGCAGGGATTCCTTCTCTCCACTGGGTCTCCCACTGGTCCACAGCCTCCTCCAGGCATCCCCCTGCTCTGGCATGGGCACCTCCCCACGGGCTGGGGGTGGATCTCTGCATCCCCCGTGGATCCCCATGGTCTGCAGGGGCACAGCTGCTCCAGCACGGTCTCACCATGGCCTGCAGAGAAATCTCAGCTCTGGTGCCTGGAGCACCTCCTGCCCTCCTTCTCCACTGACCTTGGTGTCTCCATGTTGTTTCCCTCACATATTCTCACCTCCTCCTCTTCTCTGACTAGAAGCAAAAGTCATTACTTTGTTTTGATTTTCTTCTTAAATATGTCATCACAGAGGCATTGCCAGCCTCCCTCAGAGGCCCAATTTTGGCCAGCAGCATGCCCATCTTTGTGGCCACCCTGCTGCCTCAAACCAGGCTGCTTGATGCTGTCGATGCAGAGTGATCAGTGCAGCAGGTGTGAAACAGAGCTCCAGAAACCCAGGGATGTTAAATAAGAGCTGGCTCTTACATAATCTCTGCCAGATTCTTCTTACCCCTTGAAAAGTGCTCTGGGCTTTTGGCTTGGCCTCTCACAGCTCGTGGGGCCATGGCAGCATCAGTGTCAGCAGCTGAACTGGGGTGGCTTGTTCTCATTGAAATTTGATGATGATTTTTGAGACTAGAGAGTAGGGTGATTTTATTTCCTCTTTTGTCCTTACTCTCTCTGGGGATAAGCATTCTCAGAAACAGTAACAAAACCAGTCCCTGTTTCCACAGGTTCCATCTGGTAGTAGAAAGGCATTTCTAAGTGAAGTATTGATGTGAGTCATTGCATGCTACATGTGAGAGTCGTGTCCTTTGGAAAATAGAGGAGTAGCTGGGACCAGATGAAATTATTTTGCAACACTATTTCTTGGAAACTTTCTAAGACACTCTCTAATATTTTCTTTGCTCAAATCACCGGAGTAACAAAAGCTTGTGGCTCCTTAGTTTGTGGCCATTTGCATGTGGCCAGTTAAATAGGAGAATATGTTATGTTTTCTGGCTGGAGGTAGAGCAGTATGCTGTGTTTTATCAAAAGTAACGTGTAGAAATGTTTATGTCGAGTATTTTCATCCATTCCTGTTTGTATTTGAGTGGAGATAAAACAGTGTTTTACTCTGAGAACTGGTACTTGGTATACACAGAAGCCTTGGTGCTGAGGGATAAAAAAGTTGTGGTAGGTCTGATTTGCTTTTTAATCTGACCTCTCAGATTTACACAAATCTGTTCTCTATGAGATTATTCTAAACAAAAGAACACAAAAACTGATCTTCTGTACTTCAGTTCTTTAGCAGGGTATGATTTTGCCTGTGATCCTATGAGATTATTAATTATGAGAGGCTCGGTTCTGAAACAGCTGAAGTTCTTCAAGAAGCTTCTTCAAATTCAACTTAAACAATTCAGATTATTTTTTATGCATACATCTTTAGAAATGTTCTCAAAAAGCATGTGAGCAGAGCTCTAGATTATGTTCTTGTAGAGAGGTTAATGTGGGTTTTGCTTTCGACATTGGTGTTAACTTTGTGTTAGTGCAGTAAAATCTGGGTAATGTGAACTATTTCTGTTGCAGGTCGGGAGTTCCTTATCCCTTCTCTGGCACACAGGTTCATAGCAGAGATGGTGGATTTTTTTATTCTGTTCTTTATAAAGGCAACCATCATTTTAAGTATTATGCACCTCAGTGGAATAAAGTAAGTTGAACAATTTAAAGCTTTGTTACATACAGCTTTAAGCTTTTCATGCTCTTTGAGGTGTCAGGTTGTATTTATGGTATGTTTTTGCATATGGTATCATTAAATTACTGACAGAAGTTGAGGAACAGCACCACTAGGCTAACTTCATTGTAAATACATCCTGATTTTGGGTCAGCTATGGAAACACAGAATTTGTACTGGTCTGTAGGCTCTCAAAGTCACTAACTACTAAGAAAAGATTAGACTTGCACATTTATGGAGGGGGAGAATAGCAAGATTACAAAAAAGTTCTTTGAATTTTCAAGAAAAAACATGGACAGACTTTTGAACAGTGTTCAAAATGTACTGGATCTGGCTGGGATTAAGTTAATTTTAGCATCTTTCATGTTAATGTATAGCATCTTCTGTGGGGCTGTATTTTAGATTTCTGACCGAAGCAATGCTAACCCCACAAAAAAAATCTGATCAAGCAGATCAGATATGTATATACTTTGAAAATACATCCTGGTTTCTAGGAATAATGCCACACTGCAGGCTTCACTGGGTGTAAATTGGTTTCTTAAAAAGTGCAGGTAATCAGTGTGTGTGTCAACCATACACTAGACTGAAAGATTGGTCATTTCACATCTTTGAACACAGATGTAGTCATTTACCTCAAACACTTCCTTTTTTAACTGCTTCTTTAACTGTAGATATCTTACTCCTTAATTCTCTTATTCTGCTTTGGGTTGGTGTACTCAGTATTCCAGTCTGATTAAGAGTTGAGATCTTGGTGCAGTCAGTAATTCCACTACTGTACAAACGCATTTTGGAACCCAGGCTTTCTGCTCAAGAACCATCCAAACGTTGCCTGACTGTAAATTGATAACAGACATACAGATGACATCTTGCAGACACCTTCACCTGCAGCTAGAAAGGGGTGTGGAAGAAGGTCAAATCCAAAACAATAAATATGTCAGTGTAAATGATTGCTGGGTTTTGTTCAGATAAGCAGCAATTAAAATGCCAAATGTTCATTTCTGTTAAGTGGCCAGATCCCATCACCTGTAACCTGATAGTTTGTGTTTCTACTTTGCCTTTAGTAGGTAGAGAATGATACAGAGTGAAGCAGTGGAAAGATGGGGAACAACTATATGAATATTTCTGCTGTAAAGTGATGAAAGAGTAATTTACAGCATTTTCAATATTAATAATTTTGTGAGACAGTTGCTTACAGGGAACTTCAGAGAAATGTTCTGAGAGGTTTTCTGCTTAAGAGACCTGGTGTGCATGGAAAGCACAGGCCCTCACAGGCTCAAGAACTTTATTCTCTTCAGGCCAAAGCTGCATTGAAAGGAAATGTAGGTTGTGCTACATTGGTTTTTTAATTCCTGGGTTGTTTGAGGGTTTTTTCTGTCCTCAAGTCTGAATAAAAAGGAGGGCAGGTAGTACAAATATTAGATGGACTGTTTCAAAGTGGGACTGCACAGTTCTACCTGAGCCTTAATTGGATGCATGAGTGAGAAATTCTTGCCTTAGTGTGTTGCAAGTATATCCATTACAGGTATCAGATAAGAATGTTACATCTGTGGAGTTTCTTATGAAAATATGCCATTAACTCCAAACGGATGCTTTGCATAGCTCTGTTAGGCTGAAAACCTTAAGGTTTGAATTGCTTTATGTTTGAATCCTCCTATTGCATACCAAGGTGCCTCCAGACAAGTATGGTGAGCCGTGAAGAATGAGAATGAGGAACCCTGATGAGAACCCTGATCATGCAGAGGAGGATATGGGGCTCTCCTGATTTCTTAGGGAGACTGCCAACTTCTCCCTTGCATTTGTAAAGAGTGCCCTTTTCTTTTTCCTTGAGTGTAGTGTAAGAAGATACTTGGAGACTTGAATGCCTTCCATTTGTACCAAGTTCCATGATTATGTGCAAAATCTGTTTACCTCCCAAGAAGTGTGAGAATTTTCAGAACAATTCTGCAGCTCACTACCCAGGGATACCATTGTACAAAAGTGGTAATAAAGAATGATCTTTGCTTAATGAAAAAGACAAAACAAACTAGGCAGTAATTCAGAATGAAACTGAGTGTTCTGAATTTTAATGACTTGTTTAGTATCAGAGAGGGCAAGGAGCTTTTGTTGTCTTATAATACCAGAACGGAGGGAGTGAATTCTGGTATTAAAGGGGTAACACTGGTATTGGGAGAAGGATGGTTTTAAAGTTCAGTTTTATTTTGTACAGGGACATCTCTAAATTTGCCATGCATTACATCATAGAAGAAATAGACGAAGATACGTCCATGGAAGATTTGCAGAAAATGATGATAGTAGCTCTCATCTACAGGTTATTAGTCTGCTTTTATGAGGTAACTACTTATAAACATTAACCCCTGTAATTAATAGTTGTGAGTTGTTGAAGAAATGGTTTTTAAAAATAATGTTGTCGTTGGCCAATAAAGTAAATCCTCTTAACGGTATTTTGGATTATGTTGAAGCTTATGACATTCACGTAGTTGAGGATAACCAAGTTTGGGACAACTGTCAACAACACGGTGATGTGCGGACTTAAAATAACCTCTCTTTTACAGATAATCTGTATTTGGGGAGCAGGTGGAGCAACCCCAGGGAAATTCTTGCTTGGACTGCGAGTTGTGACGTGTGAAACTTCCGTCCTTATTGCACCCAGCCGTGTGTTAGTCATTCCATCCTCTAATGTCAGCATGACCACGTAAGTGCTCCTGCCTCAGTCTCGCTGCATTCAGGTTAACAGTGTCGAAAGCGGGGGATTTGGAAGGAAGTTCACTGTTGCTTTGTTGTTGACTTTTGCAGTAATTAGACTGCAACAGCTATTGTCAGATTCTGTGATCTAAGAATAAAATGGTAATTATTCAGTCACATGCAGTATTTTTCAGGGTAGGTGCTTAAATCTCCTCTAGTTGTGCTGTGCAAAACTTGGGCACTAAACTTGGAAGTTAATTACTAATGTAAGCAGAAAAGTGAAAGTAAGGCATTGAATGTTCTATTCTGATTTCAGGTCCACAGTACGAGCTTTGATCAAGAATTTTTCAATTGCATCATTTTTTCCTGCGTTCATTACGCTGCTGTTTTTCCAGCACAACAGAACAGCCTATGATATTGTAGCAGGAACTATTGTGGTCAGAAGAAATGGAGTCAGATGATACCATAAAATGAGATTTCCGGACTGGTTCTAAACATCCCCTCGAAACCCCAGTGAATAAAAGACCTACCCCAGAACTGAAATTGAGGTGTCTGTTGGAATCTTTTGCCCTAATTAAATAGGAACTGATTCAGAAGCTGAAGAAAATGTATGGTTCCTGTATGATGCCAGCAACTACCTTCAAAGTATTGGAGTTTTCATAGACACCAAAGAAGTTTGGGAGAGAAAATACGTATTAAATCCAGGAGTATTAACCTCTGACTCATGAGACAAAACCTGTCTGCTTTAACTGCAAAAAGGAACTGTTCTGTTTGTCAGTTTGTGGAAAGCAGATCCCTAGGAATATGCCACCTTAAAAGAAATGTTGCTCCTACAATTTTGCATGTTGGCAGATAACTAGAAAATGAAGTTCTTCTGAAGGCAGTTGCCTGTCAAAGGATACGGAGGGAGAAACCTGCAGTATTAGGCAGCAAGGCAAATGATGTTAATTAAATTGCCATGTATTTAGAGAGATCAGCAGTGGTTATCAGTGTCTTTTATTATTGCTTCACAGATCGTATTTCTTCACCTTTTAAGTATTTTCTCACAACATTGATGTGAAAAGTTTTTTTGCATGATTGTCTCAAGCACTGTCACTTACTTCACTTGTCCAAGCTAATGAAGAAGTGAAACAATAGCTGCTTTTTCCTCTGGGAAGGGTGTTACACTGCAGTGTTAGTGATCTGGTGTGTGTAAATAATTCTGGAGCCAGCAACAGTACAGACCATGCTAATGAAAGGTAACTTTTTTGCTTCTGTTTTGAGTGAAAGCACTTGTCTATTTCTTGCATATAATGCAGAACAGAAGTGAATGTGTTTCAGGAGCATGCAGAAAACATTAACTGAAATGTGTTATGGGTTTAAATCTGCAGAAGTACAAATACTGGTTATTTTCACTTTATCATTCTGGCTAATTGTTTGTATATTCAGAATAACTTAAATACTGAATAAAGAAACCTAATATTTTGCATGACTATATCGCTTCGATGATTCATTTATTGTCATGTTATTAGCATCTCAGGAAATTAATGTAAGCAATATTAATGTTCTACTGAACTCTGAGTATGGAACTTTTTGATCAGTTGTTGTATGTTCCTCTCTTAGGCTTAACATGCCACTCTCAGTGGCTGCAGTTCTTACCCTGCCTTCAACTTTGCCCAATGGCTTGGTTGACAGTAGAAATGTTTGAGAGCTTGGTTATGGCTCTTGTCTCCAGGTGTAATAACTTAATTAGTTATGTGTTCAGATGCTGCAGTATTTTGTTGGACAAGTTGTGGTCTTCTGTGAATGTCTGTATTGTGCTTGCATTTCAGTTTTCGTTGGGAATGATGATTCAGGAATAGATCCCGTGCTTATGGTTGCAGAATGGATGTTTTGCCATCCATTACATCTCCAGAATGAGGTCACTAACATTTTAGATAACTACTTTAAATATTTCTTTTTGAAGTAAAGGAAGAAAAGTTGTCTTGGCTAGAACATTGTTTTTAGAGCCCTTGCTTAATCACATTTTTTGAATACTCCCAGGGATGGTGATCCTACTACTTACAGACAGCTTCTTCCAGTGCTTGACAACCCTTTCCATTAATTTTTTTCCCTAACATCCAGTCTAAACCTTGTGACACCAGCTTGAAGCCATTTCCTTGTCCTAGCACTTCTTACCTGGGATGAGAGACCAACCTTGCCCCCCCACCCCCGCTGGCCTCCTTTCAGGCAATTGTAGAGAATAAGGTCACCCCTGAGCCTCCTTTTCTCCAGGCTAAACATCCCCAATTCCCTCAGCTGCTCCTGACAGGGCTTGTGCTCCATTCTTTCAAAGACTTAAGCACTGAGGCTGTGCATGGCAATCAGCCTGATGAAAGCTAAAGCCATCAGAACCAACTTTAAAAGTCCTTTCTGGGATAATTTTTGCCTATTCACAAGAACTTTTATTCTCTTTACTCTTGCAGTGACCTAAAAACTAGGATTCAAAAGAGGGATGGGGGAGGAAGGGAAAAGCAACACTGTTGGCTAAAACTTTATTACTACCAATTCAGGTATAAGGGAAGGTATCTCTTGCCCTGCAGAAAAATACCGCCTTTCCACCAGGTAAAGCAAACAGTTGCAATGCAAGAACACAGAGCCTGTCATGGAAACAGGTATACATTGTGCTGTTGGCTGGCTTTTAGTTTGTCTCTTATGCAAGCTGTATCCCAGATATGGCTTGTTTCTGCTTGAAGGACAAGTGCTTGGCAGGTGATTTAGGGCTAAGGGGGACAAAGTGGAAATCTCTGGCATTTTTCACATGTAGACAGCTGGAAACAGGTAATTGCACATAATCCTTTCGTCGCTACAGTGGCATGACTGACTGCCTCAATAGCAGTGAGAATGTGTGTGGTTTGAAAGTCAAGTTGCTGAGCATTTTCTGTTTCTAGAAACAGTGACTGGGGCCCTACACCTGAAAAGAGCAGGAGGCCTTTGCCTTGTCATGTCCAGCCTGTGCTTGAAAGGCATCTCCTACCAGCAGCACCTGCAGGAGCAGGGAGCAGTGCTGGGATGAGTGGCAGAAGTGCCAGCCACGGCCCCAGCAGTGCTTCTGGAGACATTTACACCACTGACAGTGATGCAATCTCTGCCCTTCTAGCTGAGGGGAGAATTAATGTCTGAGGCAGAGACAGACTGCTGTGACTTGGTACAAATTCAGCTGTGGGTCCCCAGATGAACAAGCATTTCCTCTGATTTTACTAGAATAGTGTCTGTTCTCAAAGAAGTTCCTGTAACTGCTACAGAAGCACCCACCCCCTATTACTCATTTCCAGTCTTCAGTTAGAACAGTGCTGAATGTTTACAAGCATTGGGTTGGGTTTCTTTAATAGCACTACAGAAAATTAACTGCAGTCAGCTGACACATTGCTCAGCTGCTCCAAGCTTCAGCCTACAGTAAAACTCTCCCTCCTAACAGGAGACTTCTAAATTTAAGATCCTCTAAAATCAATGGGAAAAAGCAGAGGCTGAAGAAAGCACGAGACGTTGCTCAGGTTGAGGGAACCATCTCATACAGTTACAGCTGGGGATGCCTTCACAGAGAGTTAAAATTGCCAGGTAATATTTCGCAGTTTTTATTGATGGCATTTATCCCATGGTTTAACATGTTAATTATACTGTAATAAACATGGCTTTAATATTAAACTTTTCCTTATTATCCAAAGTCACCACAGTCCATTTCAGTAAATATAAAAATATATACTTAATACTTTGTACAATACTGGTTTTTGGTCCAAACAAAAATGGATCAGAAAAGCCAATAAACTTACTTTAAGAATTCCCAATTTTAAAGATTTTCTAAATGGATTTAGGCAACTTTGAATAATGGGATTTACATAAAATCTGAGACAATACTAAACAAAAATGGCTGTAACACACAAAATTAAAATTTCAATTTCACAGATCTGTTATGCCAAAAAAGTACATAGAGAAACAAAATCGTATTTACACATCTCATAATAAAATAACAAGGCGAGACAGGTGATAAAGGGCTGTAAGAATGAAAATATAGAAATAGCATATAATTATTAAATGAAGAACTACAGATCTAACAAGTCCTTAGCATGGATCATCCTTTAATCAGTCTTCCCCTATCGGAAAATTTTAGTGCACAATACACCCAAACTCACTCACTTCACACATACACCAGCACAAACTCAGCATAGAAATCATTCGTTATCAACATTCTCTACTCTATACAGCATCCCTCGCTGATATAATTACAATTTCGAGGCGTCAGTAAACGCGGATGAGCGCACGTAGTGGTGCGGATGAAGAGGTATCGGACAAGCCATTCACTGTGCAGGCTCTACTCAGGGCTACAGCCAGACCATGCCGAGTCAGTGAAAGAAGTAACTTGAGACTTTTGCTTGAGAACAGCCTTGTTGCCAACTTTACTTGCTACCAAAAAAACGTAACGGGGAGAGGGGAGGGAAGGACAGGAAAGCTAAGTTTTATATTCCTTTAGGCAGATCTGACTTCCGACAAGCCAGCGTGAGGTACAATCCCAGTAACTGAACAATTCAGGGTAGTAGCTGAACATTTCAGGATAGTAGCTGAACAATTCAGTCAGGGTAGAAGCTCAACAATTCAGGATAGTAGCTGCTTCCAATGTTTTTGATGCTTTACCGATCAGGCGTTTACTTTCTACGTCTAACTGCAGTCTTTATCTTCCGACCAGCAACTGAAGATCCAGAGGCAGAGAAAACATTTTTCCCATTTGTCCTATTAAAAGAAATTAGTAGTTCAGAGTTTAGGACAGTGTAGCTGAAAATTCAGTAGCAGCACTGAGCAGATATTCCAGAACAACTGTTTCACAGTCTTGTCTCACTAGTTACCAGCTGGCAACAAGCAGCAAATGACGAACAGGAGGAAGAGAGTTCCAGAAACCAATTAAATCTCTCTTATTCAGAAGGTAAGCAGCAGCATAATGGCTGGATCGGGTTCTACCTTTCAAGAACAAGAGAATCTCACATGTGTTGATGTGTGACACTCCTGACAGCTAGGCTCCTTTACAGATAGCGGTGCTTAGTTAGCCAGTCAGGCTAATAAAAGGAAGGATGCCAAATTTAGTTTCAAACTCCAAGGTTCATCTGAACACCTCATGATTTAACAGCAGTAGAGGCTGAACACTGTCCACTGATATTACCCGAAGCTCAAGGGAAATTCTGATATGGTCTCTTACCCCACTGTAAATGTTGGAGCCTGGTTGAACGAAAATCCCGAAGTACCAGAAGGTGGTGCAGGAGCTGCTGATGCAGGAGGATTTGCACCAAAAGTGAATACTCCTGGGTTATTTGGAAAGCTGAAATTAGTAGTATTACTTCCAAACTGGAATACAGAACCTGGGAAGATGGGGTGGAAGCAGAAGGAAGAAATTTGAGTTCATCCTTTTCAGTAAAATTCTCATGTTCTTCCCCATTATCTTTAAAGATTATTCTTTTAACAGGTTGCTTGAGATGACAAAGTTGGGGGAGTCCACCAGAAGTGTCAGATTACTACAGGAACAGTTTATTGAATTCACAAGTGGAAGAGACGTTCAAGACATTTGGGTCCAACCCCTGCCCTAACACCTCAACTCAACCATGGCACCAAGTGCCACATCCAGTGTTTTTTTAAACACATCCAGGGATTTTGACTCCACCATTCCAGTCTTTATCATTCTTTCTGTAAAAAACTTTCCCCTAATATCCAACCTGTGTTTCCTGTGACGCATCTTGAGACTGTCCTCTGGTTCTGTCAGCTGCTGTCTGGAGAAAGAGACCAGCCCCCCCGACCACAGCCACCTTTCAGGGAGTTGTGGAGAGTGACAAGGGCACCCCTGAGTCTCCTTTTCTGCAGGCTAAATACCCCCAGCTCCCTCAGCCATTCCTCACAGGGTTTGTGTTCCCAGCCCCTCTCCAGCCTTGTTGCCTCCTCTGGATGTGCTCCAGGGTCTCCATGTCCTTCCCAAACTGAGGGGCCAGAGCTGGACACAGCACTCAAGGTGTGGCCTCACCAGTGCTGGGTACAGGGAAGGGATCGCCTCCCTGCTCCTGCTGGCCACACTGTTCCTGACACAGGCCAGGATGTTCCTGATACAGGCCACCAGGGCACACTGCTGGCTCATGCTGAGCTGCTGTCACCAGCACCCCCAGGTCCCTTTCTGCCTGGGCACTGTCCAGCCACACCATCCCCAGCCTGTGACACTGCAGGGGGTTATTGTGGCCAAAATGCAGGACTTGGCACTTGGACTTATTAAACTTCCTCCCACTGGACTCTGCCCATCCATCCATTCACACAAGGAATTTTTATAGTAATACTGCTGGCACACTGATAACTAGTTGTTTGCTAGCTTACATGCCACTATTAGATTTATACCTGTGCATATTGAAGTTTATTAAGCAAGTCTTAAATTGTAAATTTATATTCAGGCAAACTATCCTGTGTTCATGCAATGGATCTGGGGACTTCCTTTCCTTTAAAGTGTCAGGAGTACCTTGTCTGAAAAAACCCCAAACATTCCAATTATCAGAGTAAACTAAGAAGTAATACAGAAAATCCAGAGAGAACTTTACCTTTAAAATGCTATCTGATTAATGAAAGATCAACTGAGTAATGTGCCGTACACTAATCTGCTTGTACTAATCTACTGATTCAGTACAAAAATGTCAGCTACTTTTAATGGAGGCTATTTTGTAAAACTTCTGAGAGGAAAAAAGGAGGCTTTTCCCTTTCAGTATTTGATGTGATATCAAATAGACATTCTGGCACTAGTTTTGTTTTTTCATTATTACTAGTATGGAACAGATCTTTCTTAAGTTACAAGGTTCATTCTCTGCCCCTTTCCCATGGCATTTTATACTTCATTGGTAAAAAGATCTTAATACAGTCTTAACCCATAAATGCTTAAAAAATCCCCCAAAGAATTCTGACTGTATTTTAAGCAATAAAATGATTGATTCAATTCTCAAATACAAAAATAACCATTTTGCACTGTGTTTGCTCTTTTGTTTTACACAATCTTACCAGTGATTACTCCGTGGTTTTCAACAGTTCCTTTTAATTATTAGGTTTCTAAAGAAAATAAAGCTCAAAATTTAGTTGTAGAGTTGCAACCTCCATGTCTGCTAAGTCTCCTGTGGAGAAGGCTTATTGTGAAGCTGGATACCTGTGGTACATTGTGTCTCCACAGTCAGGACGGGGACATAAATGACAACTCTATACCCATTACTTTTATGGACAGCAATTCCTATATTTAAATACACGCACAAGGCTGAAGTTGTCTTTCTCCATATAATTCATGAAAAATAAAATAAATGTAATCCCTAAACAGGAGAGGACGGTGGGCACTCACCAGCACTGGGGGTACCGGAGCCAAAGGCTGGCTGCTGGGCTGCCTGCTGTCCGAACACGGAGGGCTGAGTGCTGCTGGTCACCGAGCCGAAGGCAGAGGGAGCGGGCTGAGAGGCAGCGGAAAACAACGGTGTGGCCAGCGCCCCGAAACTGGGAGCGCTTTGCTGCCCCGAGCCCGCGCTCGGCCCGAATGCTGGTAGCTGGCTGGTGCCAAAGGCCGGGCCAGCAGCCGGCGCTGCGGGCCCAGAGCCAAACAGGAACGAAGACGACGACCCTTGGGGACAGAGAGGGACGTCAGTGTGGGCCCCTTACCTCCCGCTCTCCAGAATGAATCCAGAAACAAAAGGATCTCAAGCCTCAGGTCTGCTGGCTGTATACTCATCCTCATTTCAAACGAGTTGTGGGAGTATATCAAACAGACACTACCTCAGCCACAACAGGAATTGCATCTTTTCTTTTAAGCAACACGAGAAACGCTGTGTTTGTGAGAGTCAGACAAAATTAAATCTCTAACGCACTGCCTCTTCATGTTGTGCAGACAGATTCCTACAAACAGTGTGTTTTAATCTGCATTTACTGAAAGCTGTTTCTACCACACGCATGGAATATTCATTCAAACTGGATTTTTACAACATGCAAAATACAGCTCCTGATTTATTAGGACTAGAAGAACATACATATTTTCCTTTCAGCAGCTTCACCCCTCTCCTATTTAAGTGTTTACCATTATCAACTTCTGGAGGCCAAATCAACCTTGCAGTAATCTCAAAATCTTGGCTTAGCAGAGTAATTCTCTACCTATCATCAACAGAGAACCAGCCCAACGGCTGAGCTGCATGACCAGCAGAAATCATGAAATGCACCTGAACAGTGACTCTGAAAGTACATGGCAGACCTGCTATGGCAAAGGGGCATTTTAAACAGCAGTACTAATGCTCATGCAACAGGAAATACCCTCTAATTGTGCCATAACTTGGAACAGCTGACTTTCTTTCCAAGATGAGATACATGGTAAAACTTAGGTTTCTGAATTTGTGAAGATGTTTGAAATATGGTGTCACTTACTAACAAAATTACACTGAATGTAAGCAGTTAAAATTGATCTGCTGGTTGTTGTAATTTAGGACTCTGTTTCTGATCCACAAAAAAGTGTGCAAATTAAACTTCTGTGACTGACAAAGTTAAGCCATCAGGATCAAACTAGATTAAGTCTTTCCCTGACAGATACAATCTTATTTCCAATATCTTCCATGGCTCATAGGAATACAGATAATTTGGTGTATTTAGTCATGCATTTGTTCATGCAATTCAGGCAGTGGAGTAACAAATATAAAACATGAAGAAACTCTGTATTTCTTACTGCTGTCTTCTCTAAATTGCTAGAAAATTAACGTGCACTGGCCATGCTCCTTAGTAAAAACCAACCCTTAAGCAGCATTAATTAATTGCATGTTGAGGTACTCCATTTATAGACACTTGTGAGGGAAGGACTTGGCAAAGCTTGACATTATTTCCAGGAATTCAGAGTTTTAGGTATAGAAGCGCAAAAGCAGGAAAGTTGTAATTCATTGACTTCTAACTGTAAACACTGGACTAACAGTGGCTGAATAAAGAAATTATCATTCCCATGGAGAAAAGCTCCCGTACAAACTGAAATCCAGTAAAGGTTTGTCCTTTACAATAAAACTACTGTGATGCCAATTCATTCCTAAACTGTATTTTCCACACTGAAGGAAAATTAACATTGCTGGATATAAATCCTCAGTATTTTTCTCTACTTCTATGCATTTAGCCTGCACATTTTCCAAAGTAAAATATTAATGGAACAGCATCTCCTTAGTCTACTACATAATGGCAAAAATGAGAAAATGAGAAGAGCAGCTTTTTAAAATGTACCTGTTGAATTTGATGTAGTTGTGGCTCCAAAAGTAAATCCTGAATTTGCTGCATTGGTACTGCTCTCTCCTGAACGAAAGAGAAACGGAGTCAGAGTCGAGCCAGTGCTGGAAGATGTGGTTGCTGGTTTGTTCTCTTGAGAGAAGCCAAATGACTGAGATGCTGCAGATTCTGCAGGATTGCCAAAAACAGAGCTGGTCACAGTGTTGCTGGGCTGTCCAAACACAAAGGGAGTGGGAACTGGCGGAGGGTTTGAGGAAGAGAGGCTGCTGCCAAACACGTTGCTGCTGTTGGCTGAAGTGGTGGGTACCACTGTGCTGGAGGAATTGGAGCTCAAGAAGCTGAAGGATGCTCCTTGATCTGAAAGGAAGAAACACAGTTACCACTAAGTCACACAAATGGCGTTTAACAACCAAGAAGTTTTCACACAGCAACCATCACTGAAAAACTTTAACCCTCCACTGCAAACTTTCAACAAATTCAAGGATACAAAACTGTGCGGTATCTATGAAGTGATCTTTGCACCTTTATAGCAGTAGAGAAACTGCAGCACAGCTGCAACTAGATAGAACGAAGATATTCCCTCTCTTCTTCCCTTTCACTACAAAAAACAACACAAGTATGAGGCTCTATACTGCACCATATTACAGATTTTACCCAACTAAGCTGCTACTACTGAGACAGGACAACTTCTGTGCTTACACAAGCAGTGATACAGGTTCCTTAAGGTGTGGCAATTTTTCTTCTGTCTCAACATAGTATTAAAACTCACTGAAATCTACAAAGAAATCGCCACATATTGCTTACACATCAACAACTAGAACCAAAGACATGCTGCAGGTAGTATATATGAATCCCACAGAGGTTGTCCAGTACAGCCTCAGAGGGATTATTTGATACAGCAGAGAAGTGAAGGCAGAAGATGTTCTATTTACCGCAAGTACTGGTTGGTGCCCCAAAGGCAAAAGGTGCCTTTGCCTGCTCACTCTCCTTTTCCGATGGTTTACCAAAACTAAAATTGAATACAGGTTTTGCTGTGCTCTCCTCTTTGGTATTCTCAGCTGTCCCAGATGAAAAGATAGGCTGTGCCTTTAACTCTTCATTGTCAGCTTTCTTTCCAAATGCTAATGGACCAGCAGAAGTGACAGAGTCCTGCTTCTCTTCTGCCCTTCCCAAAACAAACTGTGAGGCAGGTGCAGACTCCACACTGCCGAAAGAAAAGCCTCCCTTCGTTGAAACAGTTTCATCCTTTTTCTCTTCTGACTTCTTAAATGGCAAAGCAGGTGATGCTGCATCCTTTTCTGCCACAGTTCCAAAGGTGAAGCCACCAACTCCAGTTTTATTCTCATTAGTAGCTAAGGAAGAAGTAGAACTTGTAGCAAAACCAAAACCTCCCAAAACTGGTTCCTCTTTCTTTTCCTGCTGCCCCAGATTCGTTGTTCCAAACTGAAATGTTGAAGGAGCCTGACTGCTTGTAGATGGAAGTCCAAAGGTAAAATTGTTACTTTTACTTTCTTTTTTGCTGTCTTCTGATTTAGAGTCTGAGGAAGAAACTCCAAATTTGAAGTTCCCTGAACCAGTAGGAAACTTAAATCCTCCAGTCACAGTGTTGGACGATGCAGATTCGGATGCAATGCCGAACTTAAAGCTACTTTGTTCTCCAAATTTAAAATTTCCTGTGCTACTTAACGTTTGAGAAGATTCAGAGGACGATGACGGGACACCGAATGTAAATGATGGCATTGCAGCATTTGTAGACACAGTAGCAGTACCAAAACCTGCAGAAATAAGCAACAATGTCAAATTTGCAATATATGATGTAATACATGCAGGCTTTAGCTACACGGATGGGATTCTAGTCGTGAGCTTTTGCAGAGTCAAAACTGTTCAACAAAACACCTCCCACACACGCAGACAAGTAAGGAAACTCCACACTTCCTCTCTACACTTCCTCTCTGTATCTTTTTGTCACGGTGCTCTTCTGTGCAGCAGCTGGCTTAGAAAGGCACACAGCTGAGCTCTTTGAAACACCGTGGTCTTTGTCTAAACTCCAAATGAACAACACACATAAGGGCTTGAAACAAACAACTGTGTCACTGACACAAGCTTTCCTCTAAAAAATCCAATCCTTATCTGGAAAATGGGTGTGGAAACATGCATACCATCTTATTTAAGCAACATTGCTAAACAACAAATGGACAGTTTTGCCATACTCAAAGGAAAAATCACTATACTTAAAAGAAAGGAAAAAGGTTGCAGAATGCACAACCTTGTTCTTCTCAGTAAGTATTACCTTTGAGCTCTGCTTTGGTGCCTGGCTTTGCACTGTCACAGGCTATGCATTTTGCGGCTTCTGCTTTGTTTTGGACCAAGCAGGCCTCACATTGCCAACTTCCTTCAGGCATCTTGAATTTGTCTAAATCCAGAAAACCTCCAGAAGAAGCAGAAACACTGCTACTGGTCACAGGCACTGAACTCCCTGAAAAAGAAGAAAAATAGCTAATCATCCTGCTTAAATCATACACAAATCTTTTAAGAAATGCTCACTAAATTGCAAAGCACACAAGTGTAACAGTAAAAAACATCAAGCTACAAGTTGATTTGAGTCAAACACAATCTGAGAATGTAAACAATAGAAGCACCTGGATTCTTCTTTATAATCTATATATGAATTCAAGAACAAACTGAACCAGTGACACTTAAACAGCAACTGCATCTCATAAAATGCAGGAATACAGCCAATTTCAGATGTAAATTACAGGTGCTGTACTGAACTAGAACTACTAAAAGAATTCCTGGTGACACCAGTTACCAGTAGTCAAACTTAGCATCACTCAAGTTAATGATCACTGTCAAGTGATGCAAGGGTGAGAATTTACTACAATGATTCATCAGCAAGTCACAAGGACAGGACACATCCAAACTATATAGTAACAAAACTAAAAAAGGAACTGAAAGCTTCCAAACCCACAACTCTGTGTTCACCACACAAGCTACACTGCCTTTAACAGCAGCAGAAACCTACTGCTGCTGAGGTGTGAAATCCAACACTTGCCCTCTGACTTTCTCCCCTGTAAAGGAAAAGGTGACACTTGATGCTGCACTCCAAGAGCAAACTTCAGCTCCACAAGTGTCAAGAGTGAAGCAGACATCCCAAAGGCACAAAAAGCATCACATAACTGCACTCTTCACCTACAATGAACCACTGAGGGTGGCATTCAATGGGGGAGACACAAGTAGTATCTCAAGCTCAAAGCAGTAACGTTTCCTAGACAGGAATGGCTCTTCTTTTCCCCAGCACATCCAGTGAATTTATGTCCTTCCATTTTACCTGCTTCACTCATCCCCTTGATAAATATAATGTAACTGTGCAAATTTGAACATATGGTTCTGGTTTAGCACAAGACAACTAGATAAAGACTACACTGACTTGGAATCTGGCTTCATACCTCTGCTCAATTCCACACAAATGCTGACTGGAGACATTTTAAGCCATGTTGTGCAAATACTGCCTCTACCTATGTTTTGAAAGAGGAAAACAAAACCCCAACAAATCCAGTAGTTTTTAGCTCCTTTCAAGGAGTTCACATTTTTCCCCGATGAAAATGAGTCAAATGGTTTTAAGCTAATCAAGGCATCCATTTTAGTCATCTTTCCTCATTAGCTGTAAAGCAGGGTATATTTGCTTCAGTTCAGTTCTGCACTAACACATTTCACAATCAGTTCAATTCATGTGACAGGCTGGAATCTGGGCTGAGACCTCCAAAGTGCCTGCAACCACTCCTGCAGAGAGCCACTAATCCATCCTGTCTGGCATACAGTCATGCTGCTCAAAGTATTTTTTATATGCAACATATTTTATTCTTTTAAAAATACACATAGACTAAGACTGAAACAACAGAGAAAAAAGAACAAACCTGGTTTCTCAGACTGACAAGCTACACATTTGCTGTCTTCTGCCTTATTTTGTAGAAGGCACACTGAACAGTTCCAAGAGCCTTTTGGCTGTTTAAATTTGTCTCCAAACCCCAGAGTGACTGTTGTGCCAGTGCTGCTGGAGGTGGATGTCACTGTCACCGAGTTGTCTGTGACCACTGGCATTGTCAGAGCAGGCATCACTCCTGTCCCAGGCTTTGGTGTGTCACATGCTATACATTTTGTAGCTTCAGGTTTGTTCTGGACCAGACAGGTATCACAATCCCACGTGTTGGGTGCTGGTTTAAATTTGTCTTCAAAGCCCAGCGTCCCCACTGTGGGGACTGCCGCCTTGGAGGAGACACACGGACTCACACTGACCGTCTGCTTCGTACTCTCAGCAGTGGACACTTTAGCAGCTTCACATGTTACACATTTGCCATCTGTGGTTTTGTTCTGCAGACACTGGTCATGTGTGTCAGACTGCCAAAACGAGGATGTTTGTTTAGAGGTGTCTTTAGCTGCAGAAAAACTACTTATTGCAGGCCTGGTATAGACCACTGTGCTGGTCACAGGCTGTGCCGATGAACAGGAGGGTGACTTCCCAGCCATAAAGCCTAGTTAAAAAAAAAGAAAAAGGAGAGTTCTTACTAATGAAGCTGTACCCTGGCTGCATGGAAGTAACTTATAATAGCAGACAGCACAAATCTAAACCTAGTGCCAATGGTTACAACTAAATCTAAACCTAGTGCCAGTGGTTACAACTATACATTCCAACTAACTGCAAGAGGAAGTCCATGGAAATCTTATCTAAAGGGATGAAATTTCATATGCTGAGCTGGGACACAACAGAACACTTATTTAAAGCTCGATTTAACTCTTCACTTCCAAGAAAGTTTTAAAGACACATCTCATTTCTATCTGCCATTAGACTGGTAGATACAAGGATAAACAAACACTACTGAAAGCTGATGATCTGTCACCGACTGGAAACAATCCAATTTCATTTTAAGACACCATGTCCAATCAAATCAAATTTCCAAAGCTATTTCTGCCGTAGCAGATGACTCATATTTACTTAGTAGCTGTACAGCAGTTGGTACTTGGAGCAGCAATCCACACAGTATTACCCTACAAATACTGAGTAATAATTAAGCAATAAAAATTAAGACAAACACACAATTTTTTTCTATAATCTTGGTTCAAAATGCACTGGGCACAGGCTAACTCTTTATTTAAAGGTGCAAACTTTTCAGAAAACAAGAATCACCAATACGGAAACACTAACAAAAATGCTATAGCAACACATCTTAAATATCAGCACAGCTTAACTGTAAAGCTAAAATAAGGAGTTTATATTTTTATTATATTATTATATAATATATAATATATAATATATAATAAAAAGAGAAACTCCATATTTTAGCTTTATATTATTGTTGCATTGGGATTGTTTTTTCATATTAGAGTTGGAATCTTTGAACAGTGTGGATTTAGAACCTGATTCTGTTAAACTGCTGAAGAAAACTAAAGCCCCTTCAACCACAGGTCTCTCCTTAAACAAAACACACAGCGTATTTTCTCTCACTTAGCTCTTTGCAATATAAAAATAGTCACTACCTTAAGTTGTACATAGATTTAGTAACAAGAAGTCCTGCTGTATGTCAAAGCTTATGGGAAAGATCAAGTTCAATTAAGTCCTTTTTCCTAAAACAAAAAACATCACCTACACACACTTTACTCATCTACAATTTTTACTCAACAGTTGAAAACAATCACAGTGACTTGGAAACCTTTTTTTTGAAGTGAGACATCCCACTGCTACTTGAAATTTACATCTGAACCCATAGTAACTGTCAACATTTTAGGCAGAAAGTTATACAACTTCTGAAACACCTTTAGGAATGAAATTATCTTCACCATTCTTAATTTCTGGAGACAGTGAAGGTGAGAGAGGAATTTCCATTTACATAATTTTATTTATTTAAACAAAACACCGATTCTTTGACTAATTCTTTTCATACTTAAGTTTGAATTACAACCTAATATGTAACAGAGAAGCAACGCATCCGGTTTGGAGCTGCGGTTTTCCCGTCAGCAAGGAAAGCCCCTTGTAAAAGAAGGGGGCATGAAGCATAACAGATGCAGCATTGAAGTCTGTCTTTACTGCTGACACTGCCTTAACTGTGACAAATTGTCTGGGGTTTTTTTTGGTTGCTGTTGTGCTGGGCTTTTAAAAAATCAATGCAGCTATATGCAAGTGTGTTCTCTGCACAATATTTTTTAGAAGAGTTAATTATCTCACCAGGGCTTTTTAGAATGTCTAACACACTTCCTTGCTTTAAGAACTTAGCAGGTTTGCAGAGCCCATCATATTCTTCTTCTTCTTCCTTCTTATTGCTGGTGCTGTTTACAGTAGCACTACCTTTAAAAATAAAACAAAAGCCACCTTTTACAAAGAAATCCACTTAGAATACATTCACATCTGCTAGAAACAAGAATTTCCATGTTTCATTCTTCTTAAATGAGAATCTTCAAAATTTAACCTTATTTACAAGAGTTTATAGTTATAGTCTTATTAAAAGCAGATCTGTCACTAAAAACACACTTTGCCTGGAATTTGTAACAAGCTTAGAAATGACAGCTTAACTATTTAACATACAAAAAATAAAAGAGAATTAGCACTCTGTTTGAAATGCTAAAATTTTTGTTA
This sequence comes from Zonotrichia leucophrys gambelii, assembly GCF_028769735.1. Taxonomy (NCBI): domain Eukaryota; kingdom Metazoa; phylum Chordata; class Aves; order Passeriformes; family Passerellidae; genus Zonotrichia; species Zonotrichia leucophrys. Next base: position 64,845,501 of record NC_088171.1, read on the forward strand.
CCTGGACTAAGGATGGATGTCACTGGTGTATCAGTGGATCTGGAAATCTCTGACGACTTTACGACAGGAACACTAAATGTAAACTTAATTTGCTATAAAAAAAGAGAGGGTTTTTTTAGATTTTAAGTTTAATCAAGTTTCACATACCATTAATAATCTGAAATCCAGTCTTCAAACTTTTGGTAGGTGCTGGGTAAAAAATTACACATCAGAAATCTATACATTTCTTTGTCTCCTTACCAGGGCCAATTCTGCTTTATTGTTCCACAGTATTCTACTGAGAAAATGTTGGGATTTATTTACTTACAGACAAGGGAGGTAGCACTTCCACCTCAGTAGATTTCACAATTGGAGATGAAAATACAAATGTAGGACTGCCAACATTACTTGCTGGTTGTACCTGTATTTTCAAAAGAATTAAAGTTTGTATCTAAGAGAAAAGTGTGCCAGTAAAACAACAGCAGCCACCTGAATTCACTATCCAACAGATATTCTGCAATGAAGTTGGGAAATCTGATGTTTGATATTTCTGATCCACAGCTAAGAGTTATAAGAGAAAGCTTGCCAGTGAGTGTATAAGATAGAAGAAGCCATATCAAAATATGTCATCCTCCCCACCCCCTGTTTAATAAAACCTTGTTTAATCCAACAGGTTATAAACTCAGGTTGGTTACCTTCATGAGCACCACAGAATAAGTTAACATTCAGCAAGGAGGATGCACACCCACCTTGAAAAAGTATTCACAGTATACAGCAAAGATTTACCTTGTTCATCACTGCTTTTGAAACAATGCTGGGTGATGAGGAGACAGCACTACTAGCAGGGAAACTGAAGCTGAATGTCGGCAGCGATGCCGTACTGATGGGCAGGGGTACTTCAGGTAGCTCTTCCTGCTCCATCTCCTAGGTGCACATTTTAATTTTTGTTAATTTTTTTCTTTAAAGAAGCTGCAAAATCTAATTTTTTCACTTTCTTTAGAAAAGTTTTAGATTTCAATCTTTCTTTAAAAAGTTGTACATTTTAGTTTTTCTTTTTCACAAGACCTACTACCATCCTACCCTGTCCCCCCATTAGTTTCTTAACGAAGTTAAACGTAGCAGAGAGATCTATAGACAAAACAGGTTTTCCAAAGGAATCCTAACCTCCCACATGAGTCTGCCACATCATTTTTATTTATGGCAGGCAAGTTTCTATGCAATATTACATCCCCCACCTGTACAGTAAGAGTACTGAAACTAAGCTCAAAATTGTTATCTGAGCAGGAGAGGGGTGCAGGGAAGATTTATTTTTGGTTTTGTCCTTCAGTTAATACAGATCTAGAAAAGCATAACCATTCTAAGATTCTATTATTCCCTTATCTCTTTAATTAAGAGCACAACTCCATGGCAAGGAAGAAAGTGTTCCACTTGCAAAATTAGGTAGGACAGCTGACAAAGTCTCTGAAGTCACCTGAACTTGGAAAAACATCATATTTTAAGAAGGATGTGTGTTCCTTGGAGTACCAAAACCCCCAAACCAATCCAAAGCACAGAAAGTCAAAAATGAAACCATGATGAGCAACATAGAGGATCATACTCTGGTAAATCTAGTCAGTATCATGCATCAGGATGCAAATTTAAAAGTCAGAAATCAGCCTACCTTAAAAACTTCTGCTCTTACCCTTGTCTTTTAAACCCTTTGATTACCAAGATTAGATTGGTTAGAGTTTAAATGGGAATAACCAATCTCTTCAGGGTTTGGACAGCAGTACCAATGTCTACTCAAAGTGACTAAGCAGAGATGCACATTGCTACTACAGACATTTACTGTACCCCACAGATTATATATTTCAGAAATCTGATCTGAAGAGTCTATCACACCTTGATATTGAGACCATTTCTGTTACATTCTCCAGCATTTACTACTTCTTCATTGTGCATCAGCCAGAAGACCAAGTTAACCTCTTTAGATTTAAGATCTAGTAGAAAGCCACTTATGTAACGCTCAGGCAGTAAAATAATCCTTGGGATAATAATGACTATCATTGCATTAAATGGAGTTTCCTCATTAAAACAAGGGGAAAAAATCCTTCACAATGAGTTTGAGCAAGTGCCAAAAATTGTGAATGATCACTAGCAAACCTGCAAAACACTGTCTTCTGCTTCAGGCTCTTGGCTCATACCTTTCTACATGACTTACATATTAAAAACCCAACAAAATACAAAATTTTTTTTTAAATACTTGGCACTTCATTCCTTTCTAAACACTCCACAAATCTCTACCAAATTTATTCATTCAACAACTAATAAGAAACTTTATAGCATGAAGAATATCCAAGATAATACAATGGAAGATTTAAAAAATATCAAACCAAAGTTGAAGCACTTAGACAGATAACTAAATTGGACCCTGCTCTGAAACCCACAGCCAAATACCCACAAAACAAAACTGAAATGGCATTACTGTAAATTACTATGAGGCAATGAAGCTACTTATCTCAGTAATCACAGTGAGATCAATTAACCTGAGACATCCTTACCAGTTGCTGTTTTTGTCCAGGTCTTGATGCACAGTATCGCTCCCTTTCCCTTCTCATCTTGCCACAGGCACTATCCATCCTTCCTCCTGAAGACAGACCATTGGATGCAGGAGTATCGAGTTTGGGGTAGCTCAAATTGCTGGCACAGAATAAAAATACATAGGTTGAGGAAGGGGATTAAAAAGAAAGAAAAAAAGGAGAAAACCCCAAAAATTTATCAAGTAATTGTTTCAACCTATTATAGCCACTATTAATCCTAGAACTGTGTGTGGTAATTAGAATCAGAAAAAACCATCCCACAAGTTCCTAAATGCTGGTAAATAGTTGGTGTTCTAAACAGCAAAAGATGAATAAGAGCAGCAGTGAGAATAACATACATAAAAAACAGTCACAACATCCATAAATGAATGATGACTAAGCCAGAAGACCTGAAATAGAAGAACTGATTTAGATTGTTATTTTCTAATGTTTGCTTTTAATAGTCCAGACAGTGGAAATTTTGACTGCCAGTTCTCTGATTCTGTGATGAGCATGTATCTCTGAAGGGACATAAAAGAATAACTAAAAATATACGGGCAGGGGGCGGGCGTGCGTGTGCGCACAGGAAATGCTGCCAACAGCTCTTATGGAATTGAGAGGCTTAAACTTGTGTGGCAAGGAAATATGACAGAAGCTTCATGAGCAGCTCTGGCTTTCCTGAGGCCATCAGCAGAAGCAACAGAGGTGTTTGGGTGTGCCAACATTCCAGAAGTCTATTTAGACATGAATACAGATCCCTTTGTAAGGCATACAAAGGCATTTCTCTGTTCATTACAAAAGCCTAGATCTAAACCAGAAACACTCCCTAATCCAAGTGGGAAGGGGAAACAAAAAAACAAAATAAAACCCTCAAAACAAACAAATGTGCACCCCCCCCAAACAACAACAAACCAGACCAAACCAAATCAAAGCCACATCCCAAAACAGAAGTGAACTAAGGAATAATAACAATAAAAAGCAGCATGGCATTATGATGAAGTATCCCTGAAAAAATTACCATATCAAGCTTATCCTGCAGCCAGTCAGCCAGTCATTACAAAAGTACACTGGATGACACTGGAAGATACCAGGTCAAGTGTATAGAGGACTGAGGAAAAGAATTGGTCTAAATCTCTCAGATAGTTGCAAACATCTGCTCAGCACTGCAACCACTGAGAGGAAACCAGATCCTTAAGGCCATATGCTCAAACTTTTCCCTAATCCAAAGTGACAATCAATTTGAATTATGAAATAAAATCTCATGTCAAAATAAATCTTTATTCAGACAATTATAGCCTGTCTATGATAGTCCATATTCCTCTTTTCTGTTAACACTTGTCAGCTACTAAGGGGCAAAGACAGTTCTGTCTTCAAGCAAGTCAGTCCAATCTACAATTCTGACACTGGTTTAAAAACTACCCAGCCTTTGTTAGGCTGAACAGAGATGTACCAAAGTACTGCAGGTTAGTTGCATGAAGAGACTCTGGCCCTTACCAGTTTGTATTCCTACTCCATAATAGGACAATCAATAGAGATTGGCTTTACAAAAGAGTTAAAATAAAAAGGACCATCTAGTCTTAAGTCAAAAGTAGAAACACAGCAGTAAAACTTGTGAAAAAATGAAAAGCAGTATCAGTTTCCTGGATCTCCCTTCTACATGGAGAAAGGAACTGCTCCAAAGAAAACTCAGAACAGTTTGAATACCCACAATTAAAACCTAACACCTGTTAGCACCTCTGCCAAAACCAAAGATGGTTCCTGTTAAGTCAAACTATTAGACTGTAAAACAGAGGATTGGCTTTGGGGTTTTTTGCAAGCCAAAGAATGCCCAAGGCAATGTAAGAATTGCTTGGAAGATGAACACAGAGCCAACACATTAACAGATTCCCTAATAATGTTATTGGAAAGGTTGAAATCCTCAAAAAAAGGGTATCTTGTGAGCACACAGTGCATTAATTCACCCAAAAGATTAGCTCCCCAGAAGGGAGAACATCAATACTATCTCATGCTATTCTATGCCGAGCAAGCAGCATAATGCAAGACAATCTCCTCGAGAAGAAATACAATTATTAACTCTCCCCCCCTTTTTTTTTCCAGAGACAAGCTGGCATTTGTCTTCAGATGACTCTAAAGGGCTTCAGTTTTTCATGAAAACTCACAGAGCAGACAAGTGCCTTTGTCATGTAATGAATATTAAAAAACAATCTTCCTCTAGCTTCTTGTATAAATAAATAACAACTAAATAAACAAATAAATAAATAAATAACAAAAACAGACAAAACCCCAAACAAACAAAACCACCACCATTTAAAACCCTAAAAATTGAATTTACTCCTGAACTGTAAGACATTTCACATTATAAAAAATTTTTCAGAAAGAAATTCCTGAGTGACAAAGCCTTCAGACTCCAAGTAATTACTTAATTAGCTTACACGAACAGCTTCTCCCCTAATGAAAACCAAATTGCACAAGTAGTCAGACTCTCTCATAATACAACTTTTTCTATTCCCTTTTACTGAGAACTGTTCCTGCTCCTCCAAAAGAAGGCAAGTGTGCAGACTGTACTGACAAAGCAAGGGGGCTTTCTTCTTTCAAGTGTTTTAAATTAATAGATTTGTCGTACCTTTCAGATGATTTTACAGGCTTTTCTGCAGGAAAACTCTCCTCCATCATGTCCTGCAAAATAAGTTTTATTTATTTCAAGATTTATCTGAATATATTTATAAACAAAACACAAAGAGAAGACAACCAAACACACATTTTGTACTGTTTTGGTTATTTTATTTATTTCACTATATATACCTCATCTGTTTAAGCTTGTTCCCTAACTACCCTGACTATCCACCTCATCTCCAGCCCATATATTTAATACCTGGTCATTTTTACATTCGGAATGATACCAAAACCATGGATGATTTTTTTTCTGAAAGAGATTCCAGTATTGTTTTAAGGAAAGTTTACCAAGGACTCCATCAATACCAAAGTGATCAGAATGGGCAATTAAAAAAGCAATATGAATTGGTAATTGCTAGAAATCTCACTTGGAGCCCACAGTTCACCTGAAACATTTTATACACAACATCAGCACCTTCCAGCAGCTTTCTGAACAGCAGCCTATGTAAAGGAAATCTGTGTTTCTGTATTTTAATTTTCTTTCACTGCAAAAACCATGGCCCAACAGCAGACCAGCACATTCTGAAAATAAGCACCAGCCTCTTAGTATGCCAAAGATACAATTACATTCATAAAACCTCTCAATATCTCTTTCACAATGCTTCCCTCTGTCTTTTCTTAATGCTTACCTCAAGAATACTATTGGTGCTCTGGCAAAAAAGAGCACCTTAGTAGACTGGTTAGACACATTCCAATTTTGCAAGAAGCAGGCAAATTAGGACATGAAAATTTGCTTACTTGATGGTCTGTATCTACCCTTTGGTGAATTTTTCTGGAATTAGTAGCTGATTTCAGAGATGGTTTAAAATACGTGATCCGACTCCCTGTCAGGGAGATTGGCTTTGGTGTCACAAGTTTCTGGACAGGAGGATGTTGCGAATCCACCTTTGAAAGGGAAGCAGCAATCAATTTATCCTTGCACCCACCTGACTTACCACAGCATTGACTGATGATAAAAGTTACAGAACTGCAAACCTCCCACCAGTCTCAGCACCCAGTGAAAACTATGTGGAAGTGTTGAAGATATTTAGCTTGCAGAAGTAAATCACCAGAAAATCAGTTATAAAATCCAAAAAGCTACAGGAATAGTCAAAGTCTGACTAAATTTTGCATCAAACTTTGGCAGTTACTTCACGACAAAATAAACAATATTCCTAAAAGCAAAATAACTCATGTTACAATAATATGCTCCCATCCTTTCCATTCCTCTGCCCTCACTGTGATTTTTTTCATTGACTAAATCCATTAATTTTGTATTGAAACTCTTAGGCAAAGTTAAACCACGTTCTGGGTTTCTCCTGCTCCTACATTTTCTTCCTTTGAAGTTACACTTTAAAAAAAATTTGTGAAATATTTTAAAGAAGTCTCATTAATGCATGCTCCAATGTTTTAGATTTGCATTTGATGCTTTTAAAAGTACTGGTCTGATTTTTCTTGCCAAAGCTTTTTTACACACAAAGGCTAATTACTAAACAGAAAGCACTATACATTCTGCAAAACTGAATAGAGAAAGAAGGAAGACCCAAAAAGGCCCCATGATATATCAAATAATCTGTAGCCTTGGTGATAAGAAGAGTGAGATTTAGGATGCACCTACTATTTAAATTAGTATCAACAGATGGTTGTGCCCCAACCCAGGTGCAGAACCACATGACCTTCACATGGGCCCAATTCTTCTAGAGCTTGTCCTGGTCCTTCGGGATGGCATCCCTCAGATGTGTCAACTGCACCGCTCAGTTTGGCGTCACCTGCAAACCTGCTGAGGGTGCACTCAGTCCCAAGGTCTCAATGATGATGATCTGGCATTTGGATTTGTTAAATCTCATCCCACTGATGAATGCCCAATGCTCCACACTACCTCCCTGCAAAGATTCCTGTCCCCCAAGAGAGTCAGCAGCACCTCCCTGTCTTGTGCCATCAGCAAACCTGCTAAGGGGGCATTCAATTCCTGCCTCCAGACCACTGAGACGTATTTGCACAGCTCTGGCCCTAGAACCGATCCTGAGGAACGCCCCTGGTGACTGCTCACCAGCCACGGGTAGCAAAATTCACTGCAATCTTTTGCATCCTGCTGTTCAACCAGCTTGTCCCAGAGCTGGAAAACTTGCCCAGAAGGATGCAAGAGAGACAGTACCAAAAGTCACACAAAAATCCAGGAAACTACATCTGCCACCTTATCTTCACATGCCAGGCAGATGACATTATTGCAAAAGGGTATCAAACTAGTGAAACAGGCATGCACAACAAGGAAAAAAAGTAACACAGTTACATGTTTAATACATTAAGAATTATTCTGTCTAGTGTAGATCCTCAAAATAAGAAAAATACCACAAAAAAAACACCTGTAAAACTTCTGCTTGAGTGTCCAAATGTCCTGTCAACCATTTGTTTGCTTTAGCAGAAAACGCACAACCCTCTTCTGGGCACACACAATCCTGTCCTCTCTCTTCATCAAGGGCTACCCTTTCTCCCTGCCAAATTTTATGAATTCTAGCATTATGAGCTAGACAATTTCTCTATTTTTACCCAGTGACAGCTGTATGCAACACTCACTTTCTGACCAATGCCAGGGTCTATGCTGCAAATCTGGAAGATCTTTTTAAATGCCTCATCACAGGTGTGGTTCTGCATTTTAATGCAGAATCCGTTTCAATTTTGTTTGCAATTACTGGGATAATATTTATGATGTGGTAAAAAACTTACATTCTCTACTTTTCAATTCATCACATGGCCAAAGACAGTACAGAAATTCTGAGATGTTTAAAAACTGCTAAGTGACTGCAGAACTAATTATACTTCTAACCAAGCCAACGACATAGAAACTTTTAAAAACATTCTGTCCACTTCCATATTACAACAGCAGATTAAAAGTCTGCATTAAAGAAACACCATTTTTGTTCCTTTGGTTGCCAGAGCTAAAAGTGACCTTTTGTGGTTTCATAATTTAATAAATATAATTTTTAAACAAACATTTTTTAAACAAAACCAAGGAAATAATGATTTACCACAGAAACAATGCTGTGCTACTTACAAATAGGAATTTAGGAGCATAAATTTACAGAAGTAACAAAATTTAACAACTGTCCAATTTTCTCCTTGCCTTAAGCAGTAATGAAAAATGGATTTATTTTTTGCTTAAAATAAACATGGAAATCTGCACAAGATCTGAACAATCAATCAATATTTTTGTATTTCTTGTTATTTCTGCAAGAGAAAGCTTTCTTGAAACAAGAATGTTAAAATGCAACTTAACTCCAAGTTGCAGGCCAAGATAAAACCACTTTGTGTGTTCTACAGACATTGTTCTTGATTTATCAGCACACCACCACAAAAAGATAAGAAGTGAGTAATCTTCACAGTCCTTCATCCAGTGTGGATTGAAAAGACATTTTTAGAATTTTCCACACAGCCAAGGCAGCTATAATTCACACTGCATTCATGTGTGTGCTGTCATTGAGGTTTGTGACATTTCTTTTAAGAGCTGTAAAGCAGAAAGTGTTACCTATCACAGATTAACGTGTTACTGGTTCTTACCTGGTTTTGTCTGGATTGGAAGCTAGTCATATTCAGCACACTCCTGTCCACAGGCTAACAGGGGAAAAAAGAGCCAAAATTAGAGGATGTTTTTTTCCCTACAAGAGGGTTCCATCCAACAAAAACATGGGGGAGTTTCTGATCAACTTACAGTCGACAGAGGACTAGAAACAGGAGATGGAATCCTTTTAGCATCCTGTTGAAAAAACAGGTACAATAAATTAAAATGGACATGACATCAAGTAACATCTTCTTCCTATACTGGCACATTCACTGTGTTTTTCAAACACATGGCATAAAATGTTAAAAGGAGCACCCCTTACCGCCAAAGGGCTTGACATCTTCTCCAAGGTCTGCAAGATGCGCCGTGCTGTGGAACTTGTCACGCCGTAGGACTGCACGTTCGCTTGTTTAGCTTTCATTTGTCTTTTTATTGGTGGCTGAAAAATCAGCATTGCCAATGTTACAATGGTGGATTCTGAGTTACACACGTGTGGATTTCATGCCCTATGGCTACACTGGTGATACAACCAATACTCTCATAATGACAGAGAAAAATGCACTCACTGAGCATTCTAGGCATGAAGAAGAAAAATGCACTCCACTGACTCTAGAGAAGTTTAAGTGGGGCCCTGCATATCTTGCACGTGGGATAAAGCAACAAAAGAAATCCTTAAATGTAGAAAGTCATAAAATGGAGATGCTGGGGTCATAGGGTCTCTGAAGTGGTGATAAGGAAAACAGAAATGAAGCAAAACCTTGTGCTGCAGAAAGTACTTTCAGTAGCAAAACATATCTCGGAGTTTCATGATGGCATAAGCACAGCATCTTAAGCCAGAGTATACAATCATCATCATGAATTTCTAGTTCTACTTCTCTCGTTTCCCCCCTTCCTCTAAGACTGCAGATCTTTTCACTCTCTTTAGAAAGATAAAGATCTGATTTGAACTGTAACGGATCTAAAATAATACATTGAAACATTTTTTAATTATTTCAGTCATGTGGTACAACATTGACTGAAAAAGCCAATGTCGTACCACATGACTGAAATAATTTTAAAAAACCTCAGTGTGACATTTTTAAAATAAACTATGTTACACCTCTTATGTAACCACGTCATGCTTCCCACACAACTACATGAAGACAGGAAGGAGAGCACACAACACATAAGACACACAAGTGAGACTCGCTGTACGCAGCAACAAAACAAGCTTGTGTCTCCTTTAGAAGCCTAATATTTGCTTCCTCTTTTCAACATAAGCCAGATTTTTTGTAAAAAATAAAAATAGCTGACCAAAGAGGACTTCTAGCTTACAGAAATTTTAAATGTTCTCAAGTTTGACTCAACACCAAGTCAGGAAAACCCACAAGGTTCAAGATTTCCCTGAATCAGGAAAGTCAGGAAACAAGTCCCCTTGTTCCATGGTAGAAACAGACTGCCAAAATTTATCTTCAGCTCCTTACAGTTCCTTTTGACTTTTCAGTTTTTTAACGAAGGGCATTCTCATTTAAACAAATTAGAACCAAATCAGATTTTACTGACTTGCTTTTAGAGTCAACTCTAGCTACTGAGAGCAGTCAGGATTTTTAATTTGCTGGTTGATTTTAGACCACAAAGAACACTTGGGGACCAGCAGCTCCTCTCATGAGCCATCTGAATGACAGTAAAACAGAGAGCATCTTTTTGTTTATCATGATATGTAGCATGTAGGACTGCATGCCTCCCTCTCAGTAACAGAACTGCAAAGGATGAGCAAATTTGCCTTTTGAATACTCCTCTATTAAAAAATGCAGAATATGTTCATAGTTTGAGTGCTTGTGTAAGATCTACAGGCAAGTATAAGGAGGTAACTTTTGCTGCTATTAATAAAGGTTTTAAAGTTATGCCATCATTGTAATTATTTACATGTTATTTTACCATAATACATCAGAGGCAGACCATGGCAGAACATGGAAATTTCTGGAAGACATAAGAGAGGAAACCCCTAATAAAAGAAACTGCCCAGGAACTAAGATGCTACTGTCATTCTCTGCTTTATGATAAGCATTTCTACATAAAGTGTTACACAAGAATTGAAACAAAAACTGTAGGCTGAGTGGGCAAGATAGGAACTGTGGCCACATTTTTCAAGTTAAGTTCCCAGCTCAGTGCTTTTTTGGCCGAGCTCCCCCTTCTGTATTTCAGTTACGTTTTCCCTCCCACTGCACTGCTGCTCTCATACCTGGTAAGCAGAAATCTGCACTTTTGTCTGTCTTGCTGCTGCAGCTGCACCACCATAAGAAGTCTTTCCTGGGTAAAATGGAGAATCCCCGAGCTGTCTTGTCTTAAAGACAGAGGTGTTTCCAAGTGACTACAGAAAGGTATTATGGTAACTGGTTAGTAAAATGGCTACACATTCAACTTGACTAAAACTAATACTGTGCAGTACTTACAGGAGAGGGAGATCCAAAAGCAGACAAATTGAATGCAGGTTTTTTAGAGCTAGATGCAGGATGTTGTGAGAGGGAATGAGATCTTTCAGCCTCTGGGGACCAGAGCAGTGGTGCTGAAGTATTTTTTGAAACTGTGATATCTGCCAAAATGACAAATGCCATATGTAAATGCCTTGTGTACATTGAGAAATTTAGTATTAAACATCACACAAACTTCAGAGTTCTCTACAAAAACATCTCACAAAATGAAAAGGTCCCTTAACACTGATTTCTCTGGCACTCTAACCTTCAAAGCTCTTCAAACAGATGAATTTCACATATGGTATGAAACCCAAGTACCAACTCTGAACCTAAAATCTGTTCACAGAACTGTGAATACATGACCTTTCAGTATTTTCAATACTGATCCAATACCAATCTTTCAAAAGCATTCACAAGTTAACAGCACTTTTCCAATATAACACAATTTTATTTTCTTTCTTTCTTTCATTATAAAAAAAGGAACTGCATAAACACTGGTGCATCTCTAATGATACAAAGCTTTTCCTATATTGGTAGAGGGTTGGAAACCAGCACAGGACAGAACTGACCAAGTCTTAAACCTGAAAAATTACCCAAAGGCTGAATTAACACAGTTAACTACTTATTTTCTGTATGTCCTATGGAGACGTACCAGAAAGTTCTAGCAAACTCAGGTTATATTGCTACGCCCTGGCAACACCGACTCTGAATTGTCAAACCATGGTCTCAAGAGAACTGGCTGAGCACACCTCCATCCCCATTTATATGGGGAACTAGAATAATTTGCAAACTTACTGTTTTGCCCTTTCTCAGTGGGACGCCTAGGTCACATTCTACATAAATACAATGTCTTGAGGGTTTTCTTACTTAAAAATGGTGTCGATTCTAATGAGTTTGGCAAAAAAAACAAAGAAGTATTGACAAATTATGCCCTCTACCAAAAACAGCAGGAAAAAAAAGGCCTAAACTTGTTCAATCAGAATAGTTGTTTTATTGACTCCTGGTGAAAAAAAATTCGAGAATATCTTGTGGTTTTATTTTTCAACTGTATTTACTCAAATTTAGCCAGCTGAGAGATATTCTGAGTCAATCCTCCTTCTAGGCAACCAACCCAGCTATCAAGCTACAGAAAGTCATCTTCATCTTCTGTTATTCCCATTCAAGATTTACAGATAAGCAAGCTAAAATAGCGTTTATTAGCACTGAATCTTTACAATATAACAGACTCATAAATGCATTCCAAGCGTGATTATATTTAAAAGGTGACAAGATTATATACTTTTAAAATTCTAAAAATTAAATGTAACATCTAGAGCTGACATTCTCCTGCTTTATTTCCTAAGGCAATGTGGAATATTAAAGAATACAAAGTACTTCATGTTATCAAACAAACCAAAGAGAGAACATAGAAGTTACCTTTATCAGATGCTCTAGAGGAGAAGCCACTGGTTGTTGAGATGTTATCATCATCATGCTGAGAGGTAGAATCTTTTATTTCCTTTACGAGGGACAGCCCAGGACTGCCGATGCCAAGTGCGGAAGATGTGGAGGGCTGACAGTGCGGGACCGCGGAATCCAACACGGTGCAGTTCAAATGGCTCCGGTGAAGGGAGGGCCTTGTCAACACATCCGAGAAGTTCAGTGCAGACCTGCTCGTGGATGGTTCTGAACAAGAACAGCCAGACAATCAGCTTCCCTACAGACAAGCTCACAGAAGCCAAAACCTGTTTTCTATCAACAGCCATGCTTATTGCCAAGTTCTATGCACAAAAATAGAGAAGCCGAATTTAACTTCCTCACCCAGATAGGGTTTCATCTGTCTGATTACAACAGCAACACTGCTTGCAATACTAAGCATTAATGTGGCATTAACAAGTACTTAAGGATGGGATTTTTCTGAATTTCATCAAAATCTGACCCTGCACTCAAGTGCTTAAACTGTCTTTCACTAAATCAAACATCTATAAATTCCTTCTCCTCCAGCTAATGTTTACAATAAGCTTTCCAAAATTTGAGATTACATGACAAAAACTGCAGAGTTGTTCATAACTTATCTTTTTTTTTGTAAAAAAGATGGTGTCAGTCTGAATATGTAACATAAAAATATGTATTTGCAAAGATCTTCAGGGGTTTATTTGTTCTGGTGTCATCATCCTCCCTTCCAAATTCTACCGTATCAGGTCATGCTACAGGCAATTTATCTTCTATCCATTAGTTTTCGAGATTTTGGCACAAAGGACAAAGAAAGCAACGCGGCCTCAGTTGTAAGACAGGCCTTTTTTCCTCATTAAAAGGGTCTGTAAACACTGCCAGTGTCCTGCAAGAGGTGGTCTCACAGCTCCAACTTGCCACATGAACAGAATAGCAATTAATGGCCATCTTGCCTGATATCCATATGCCCTCCCACAGTCCCTCCCACAATTTCTGAGTAAGAACATAATTTTGAGACACTATCATCCTGACATTTCTGCTGAAGCTTAAACTAGCTACTTCAATCTTCAGAAGCACTGCACTGCTAGTAATTAATTCTCCAAAGCACTGGTAGATTTTTAAAACTGTCTTGTTTGAGATGAAAGAAAGCGTTATCAGACCAAAGGCCAGCCAAGCAAAGGAACATAGGCTCTTGCACATTGGTACCTCAGAGCCAAAGAAACAGGCTTTCTAAAATAAAACCACCAGTAACAATAAAAAAAAATTATTATTAACTATAGCTAGAAAAATTAACTACAACATCCACAAACTGCAACACAAGCTACTGAAGGTTCTAGCAGGTCCCATCTGCTCCTGATTTCTTGGAGCTAGAAAGTATGCTGTGCAGCTGTTCTCACTGAAAGGTCCTTTCACACAATTCTTCAGGAAAGCCAACACATGTTACTCATTCATGAAAACCTTCTCTATTCCTTTATACAAACTTATGCTCAAGCTACAGCTACACAGAGAGCTGTAAAGCTCCTTATTTACAATTAGATAACATTGGTGGGAAAGGTATTTCCTCATTACTTTTCATTCTGCCAACAACAAGCAGCTGACTGTCCACACAGATGGTTACGTACATGTGCTCAGACAAAATTTCTCACCTAATTAAAAACTGAGTTCCCAAAACTGCTAATTTAAGAGAAACTCAAATGAGAGCATATGCAAATTCACGGAGTACTACAGAAACAGTGAGAGGTATAGATATAAAGCACAGCTTATTTTTAACATGATAAAAGAGTAGTAAACTTCTTTACCAAGGATCCAAATAGTTTCCAAAGACCCCAAGCTAGCAATGCCACACAATGTTACAAAATATTTCAAAAATAATAATGTCATTAGCAGAGTTCCCCAGATCTCCACTAAACTAACAAAGGAATTTAATCAATTGATTGAAGAAGCTCAAAGGAAAAGAAAAAAAATATATCAGGACACATGAAGGAATTCTCCTCTGGCATTCTAGCATCTGGTCTTTTGTTTTGAGGAGAACAAAACAGATTAATGTTTCTACTACCTTAAGCAACTAGATAAACTCTCATCCCAGATCCTTTAAAAAGAAAATGTAACCCCACACACTTGTGAATAAATGCTAGCAGTATTTTACACTTGGCTACTTGAGTATCTGAAGTTAACTAATGACTTTCAAGGGCTCTAAGTGAACTTCCAGTATGTTTAAACTTTGAAGCTAAGGCAGTTCTAAAAACTGAGTTACTGAGGTTTATTCCTTTGTTTTTCCTATATGTGGGGTTATTTCAGGTTGGGGTTTTCGGCAGGTTGGTCATTTTGGTTTGGGTGTTGCAGGGTTTTTTGTTGTTTGCTTTTTTCCTGTCCAAATGCTCCTTCCAGCCTCCCCTAGAAAAGTAGATTCAAAACCAAAAATCTGTGAATAAATACAGATGGTCAGAATACTAAATGATATTGCACATACCTTCTAAATTAATTCTTGCTGATTCAGGCGTGACTCTCCCATCAATTACCATGGCATCTTCATTTGCATAATCATGGTGATAGTTTACTGGATTCTCTTCCTCGTTTGCAGATTCATTCATGTCTACACATTTATCTTCCCTTTTATTGAAATACTTCTGCAACCATCCTGGTACAATGTTTTTCACTGACTCGGTCACTCTGCTAAGGAGCCCCAGCTTGAAAGAAAAATATATGAGCACAGTCAGCAGCATGATCTGGGATGCAACCTTGCACAGACCTCAAAGACAGACATTAGATAGCAATATTCAGATGAGTAAGATAAGAAGGTGGTGGATCCTTCATAAAGAATTCCTATACTTCTGCAACATGCATGACAAAAATGCACTTAACATTGATTTACTACTAACCCATCAGTTTCTGCACTTCCCAGTGACCTTGGCAAAACTTCCACATTCTAAAACTACAGCTGAAATTCACCTTGTCAAGTCACAAGGTCACAAAGAAATTAAATTTCTAAATAACTCCCGATGTACACACATTTTGAGGACACCTTCACTTGAAAAACCAACAAACCCATAAGCTCAGCAATTATCTATAGCAATAGTGATGAGCGTAATAGCTACTAAAATCAGTGAACTTAAATATTTCTTTTTCTAATGCTGAACTGTAGGAACAATGCTCACCAAAACCCCCACTATTCTGCTCTGAATAGTGAAGGGATCCTGAAAGGACCTCTGAAGAAACAGCTACAGTTGAACAACGGACTCCTCACTACAGGACTGTTGAACAGACTCCATTTGATCAATTTTCATTTTGTATCTACAAACCTTAATATTTGGCAGTTACTGAATACATAAAAGCCATTTCCATGTTGACAATTACCAATTATTTGTAATGCTTACATTCTTGTAAGAAATATTTATTTAACATTTTGTTTTAGGCAGTCACTTGTTCCCCATCATATCCTCAAAATTTCAACACGCCTTCTTGTCAAATCTCAACCCTGTGCAGCAGAGTGCTTGCAGCATGGAGCTGCCCCTCCTACACAGACTGCAGCCACAGAACCTGCTCTAACCTCCACAAGCTTAAGAAAGCACCAAAACTACCTCCACAATTTCAACACTTTGGAAATTGAAAAGCAACAAGAGCGTAAAAAAGATTTTTGTTGAACTTCATTGCCAGTTGCTAACACATGCATCAAGGTACTTCGTTATTTTTCTGGGTTCAGGCAACAAAAATTTCTAAAAATTATTATTCATGCATAGAAAACGGAGAATATTCATTGAACATGTAGTAGTTAGTCTAGTAAACAACTCTGAAACATGAACCCTGTTGTATTCAACTTTCTTTAAAAATTCAGCGCATGTGAAAGAAAAAGTCCATATCTGTCATTCACATATTTCATACACAGTAACACAAACACCAGCTTACAGGACAGCCTTGAATCTGGAGTTAGGAAGAGGGCTGGCAAAGAGGAGAAAAGCAAGGTAGAAAACAAAAGTCTATTCACAGAAAGAAAGTCATCTTAATTTACAATTTGACATGTTTCATAATAATCTATAATTTAATCTTTTACTTGCACAAAGACAGAATAACTAGCCTGGGACAGCTTAAAGTAGACAGAATGGAGCATAATAAATGCATCTATCACAATTACCACACTAAGACTCACACTAATACGCCGTGCTTAGGGTGTTGCTGCTGTTCTACATAAATACTAAGCCTCAACACCAGAGCTCAAGAGCAGTTCAGTGCCTGGCACCAGCAAAGAGGCAGCCTGTACTCTGTTCCCAGCCCCTCATTTTCACCTTTACTTGTGACACACTGTGCCCCTTTAGGAGAGTGAGTATTTTGCTGCTACGAATAAAAGCATATCAGGAACTCAGAGGAGTCAAAATGTGCCAAAATAAGCAAATGGTCAGGACACAAACTGCATCCAAGGCAATTGCTCTTTCCAAAAAGCTAGGCATTACTATATTCAGTATTGCTAGAGAATCTCTCCATTAAAGAGTATGACATTACTGGACATAAAACAGGTGCCAGTACGATTCTCTTGCTGAGGAAATCCTCCCAGGACTGAAAGCTACCTGAGACTCAAAATGGAAGAAGCCACAGGCATCCAGAAGAGTAAACACCCAACCATTAGAAATCCTAATGAGTAACTGGAGAACGCAGCCAGACTAGTAATTAACTAAGATGACGTTTTACCATCCATATCTGACACCAGACTGGTTTGACCCTTTCATGCAAATGGCAGCCTTGCCATTCTCCACACAATCAGCATTCCAAGCTGGGTAACACAGGGTAACTTCCCAAACCTGCCCATGAGCTGGAACTCAGCACAGCAGTACTGCACCAAGTACTAATGGCCTGCTCCATCCAGCTTAGGCACAATGGTAGACAAGGAGCCCAGTTTTATACTCCAGAGTAATTCTGGCTTAGTGACAAAGCAAGAGAAAACAAAGTACATATAAAGGCATCTACATTTTCTGTCTGCAAAATATGTTAAAGGCACTGTGAAAGAACTATGCAGGCATTATAAAAGAGC
Source organism: Zonotrichia leucophrys gambelii (assembly GCF_028769735.1). Taxonomy (NCBI): domain Eukaryota; kingdom Metazoa; phylum Chordata; class Aves; order Passeriformes; family Passerellidae; genus Zonotrichia; species Zonotrichia leucophrys. The sequence continues at coordinate 64,863,150 of NC_088171.1, forward strand.
CATCATAAAAAACAGATTCCATTAAAAAAAACCACCTCCCCCCTAAAAGTATTCCACATTCCCCAGGTATGCCTATTCAAATACACACAGATGACACACCAAAAAAAAAACCCCACCAGAATACCTTCCATCATCTCTTATCTGCCCATGAGAGCTAAAAGCCAATCAATAAAGCTCTGTGGTTGGATTCCTGATCAAGTCAGGCAGTTAAGGTAACACTGATAAACTACACATTTGAACATGCACAGTGCTTATTCCTGCCAGAACAATTCAGCAAAATGTCATGCCTTACTGTCTTTAAAGGTGGCATTTTAATCTTACCCTAACTTGCAGTTTTCTTATACTTCAACTTCAGCACAAGCATTTGAACATCCTTTCCCTCTCTCGGCACACGCAAACAAGCTGCAGAGCACTCCCCCTCTACTACTGTGTCACCAGCTCTGCACTTTGTTCATCCCATCTCCTCAGAGAGGAATCATTAATCCTTCTAGAAAGCTGACAAGGATAGTACACATCTCATTGATACCAACAGATCTTCAGATATCAAGTACAAAAGACACAGCAATAGACAACTCTTGCAGGCTTATTCTCCAGCCAACTGCTCAGATCCTGATCTTCTCATGCCACAAATATGAACCAGCCTCTTCCAGAACACCTTCATTCAATATAGCTACTCTGAGCATGCTACTGCACAAAAACTGTTCTAGTTCCCAGTCTCAGGTTGAGAGCAGAGGACATGGCACTGCCACTCAGTCTAATGTTCATAACTTCTCATTTCTACAGGCCACACAGGTACCAAACTTAATATCATGGAAGGGCAGAAGACTCACAGGGGCAGTCCCAACTGTGTTTTATTCAGTGAAAATGTTTTACTCCTTAACTAACTGATTGCAGAGGTTTGAGCTGCTGTCAGTATCAACTGCTATCACCTTAAATACACTCACCCCAAAAAATATCAGCAGGAAAGCTGAACAAAATGAAAATCCACCAGAAAGACCCAGTAGCTTATGAACAGTTTTTCAATATCTGTGCATCATCTCAAGTGCCTGCAGCTCTGCTAGGTCTATCTAAGCCTATGTATACAAACATCATAGCAACAGTAACTACAGTAACAGCTACTCCAAGGCATATTGGCTTGACATCATGGAATCACTGAACTATTAAGGCTGGAAAAGACCTCTTGGATCACTGCGTCCAACTGTGACCCAAGAGTCCAAACCCTCCTTGTTTGGGCACAAACACTCATTACTGAGTTTCAAGCCCTGCTCCTTAGGTCCCAAGACTCGTCTGAAGGGCCGAGAGCATTATTTTGAAGGCTCCACGTCTGATTTAGAAGGCCCAAAGCCTCACTTGTAGAATTCAAAGTCTTTGTAAAGTACAAAGGCACATCTCCTAGGCCCAAACCCTAGCTTCCAAAGCCTCCTATTTAGGATTCAGCCTTTATCTAATGGGCTCAAAGCCTTCCTCTAAAACCCCATTTCTAGGGAGCAGAGCCTCAGTTCAAGGTATTGAAGCATCATTTGAGGGCACAAAACCCAAGAAAATCCAACTGCAGCATTCAAACCCTCCTACTCACCTCCAAAAGCCTACTTCCAGGGGCCAAAGCCCTGTGCTGGAGACTCAAATCCTTCCTTGGAGGGCCCAAAGCCCTCTTCTCATAAGGTCATGGAATCATTAAGGTTGGAAAACACCTCTAGGATCATCAAGTCCAACTGTTAACTCAGCACTACCATCATGTTCACCATTAAACCACATCCTCAAGTGCCAGCTCCAACTACCCTTCTCTGGACAGGCTCTAGCCCCTCAGTGTGTTCCTCACAGAGAGTGGCCCAAATCTGAACACAGGATTCCAGGTGTGGCCTCACCAGTGCTCAGTACAGGGGGATAATCACTGCCCTGCTCCTCCTGACCACACTACTGCTGATAGAGGCCAGGATGCCACTGGCCTTCCTGGCCAGCTGTGCACAGCTGGCTGCTGTTCAGACACTGCTGACCAGCACCACCAGGTCCTTTTTCTGCCATGCAGCTTTCCAGCCACCTTTACCCCAGCCAGCAGGGGGTTGCTGTGCCCCAAATTCAGGACTTGGCACTTCATCTTACTGAACCTCATACAACTGGCCTCAGCCCACCCACCCAGCCTTCCCAGATCCCTGTCTAGAACTTTCCTGTCCTCCAGCTGATCAACACTTCTGCCCAACTTGGTGTGATCTGCAAACTGGCTTGGGGTGCAATCGATCCCCTTGTCCAGGTCATTGATGAAGATGTTAAAAAGGACTGGCCCCAATACTGAGCCCTGGCAAACACCACTTGTGCCTGGTCACCAGCTGGATGTAACCCCATTCACCACCACGCTCTGGGCCTGGCCATCCACACAGTTTTTTATTCAGCAAAGATCACACCCATTCACACTATGGGAAGCCAGGAGAATGCCATGGGAAGTGGTGTCAAAGGCTTTACAATAAATTCTAGGCAGATGACATCCAACATCCACCAAGTGGGTAACTCTACCACAGGAGATCAGATTGGTCAAGCAGGATCTGCCTTCATAAACCCACGCTGGCTGCAACACTAAGCAAAAGATGCAGACAGAAGTATCAGTTACCAAACAGGTGTCATAATTTACTACTTAAAAAGACCACTTCTTCAAAGGATTTATACAAAGAAAGAAAGAAAAATAAGTAGTTTGTGGTCACAGTTTGAATTCTAAACTTAAAAGCAGGCAATAGCTGGCCAAAATTATATTTCTTGGCCTAAAATATTGACGGAATAGGACAGTTGTTCCAGCTTGTAAGGGTCTTTCACATAGCACAGGGTGAGGAAAGTACTGGCAGAAGCACTCAGCAGTGACACATTACTCAAAAACATCCGTTCTGCAACTGAGTTGATTTCAGTCCAGAAGGTTCAAGTATGAAAAAAATGTATAAAAATTATATAACAGTCATACACTTACAGAAATTTGTCAGAGATGCAAAATACACAACTGGATAGATTTCCACTTCACTGTACACACACCTCTGTAAAGCATCAAATTCTTGCCTCTCAGAGACTTCCTTGCTTCCAATTCCAAAGTTAAAGCTATCAGAACATATGAATCACTAAGTCCTCAAAAAGAAAGTCATCAGTGAAGTTCACTGAGATGGAGCAGATCAATCCAACCAATTCCAAACACCAAAAAGGAATTTTCTTTCCCTCCACCCCCCACAGTTAGCTCATGCCAGCTCTGGCACATAGCAGGCTACTCTCCATACTAGCTGAATTCATTAATCTGGCAAAAAGTACACATTTCTCTGCTGGGCCCATGAGTTAAACTGGCTCAGTGCACCAGAACTGGCCTGAGAGAAAGCACAATCAGGCAGCCAGAACCAGAGGAAATGAAATAAAACTCCTCTTTTCTTTCAATCATCCTGTGTCCGTATTGTCATTAAAGACACTGTCCCATTCTCCTCTTCACCTCACCCTTCCCTTGTGCTGCCACTAGCACATACAGGCAACCAAATGATGAACTGTAGCAAGGCTCTGTTAAATAGATCCAACCAAAATCTGTCTATAGACCATGATGGTGAGGGACTACCCCTCAGGGGCATCAGGCTGCTAGTGCAGCTCACCATGTGCCTGCATTGATGTTCACCAACAGCAGGAATAGAAATGGAAACATGACATGATTGTCTCTCGCTGCAGCAGACTCAGACTGGATTAGACTAACTCTGCTTTTCCTATTCAGGGAGCGGCTTCAATTTGGATGTAGGACAGCAGAGTTTGATATTTCATTTAGAAAAAAGACAATAAAACTTATTACTTAATATGAACAATATGTTTCAGGAATGTTATTAATTATGTAACATTTGAAAAACACAATTTTATTTAAGACAAGTGGACTAGTTCAGATTTATTCCTGAAAGTCTTGAAGAAGGGATTATATTACCAGATGCGTGTGTATTTCTTTCTTATTGCTTAAGTGAGCCTTATTTTCCTTAGTCTAGTTAGCTTTAAAATAAAGGTTCCAGGGAAATTCAGGTATTTTCTGGCACTGTATGCACATCTGTATACATTATTATCACTTAAAACCGAGAGCAAAACACCAGTATGTGCTCTGAGAGATAAATCAGTGCCTAACACACTAGGTTAAATCCTTGTGACGCTGAATGGTTTTTATCTGAAGTTTTGTCCACACCTTCAGCTGACACAGTGACAACATTACAAAACACACCACAAAGTACAAGGTACCTTTCTCTCTTCCTTTAAAGAAGCATTACACAGGCACTAGTTAACTCTCAGCACCAATCAGCAATGGGCACTGTAGATTACATTCAGTATTACACTTTGAGATGGAAATCTATCAGCAGCAAAACCAAAACATTTAAGATTCATGACACTATTTTCCCTTACAACTTTAAAAGCAGTTTTAAAGTTCTTTCTTTCCCAATTTAAGAAGGAATTCCAAGTAGTTAGTACTTTTTAATTGAGGACTGCTCATCCCAGCTGCTACAGTGTGTCCCCAGGTAAGTTTCATAAGTAATATCTAGAATTATATAAATTGAAATGCTGCTCAGAATATCTTTCCTATAAGGAAACCATTTAGTCTAAAGTCACTACTTTTATTTCTGACATAACCACAAGGACAAGTTTAAAACTAGAATGATCAGAAGTACATTTCCCATGGCAACAGATGGTCTTTAGAAGTTCATTAGCACAAGTTATCAGATTTTGCAAAATATAACATACATTTTATATTTAGGATTTAAATACATTACTTGCACATAAAATTGTTTATCTTATTTACAGGTACTCTATACACATTAAGATGCAATTCATTACATATTTCAACATCACCAAACATAACTGGTAATGGCAAAGTCTTCCTCTTTCCTGCATTTATAGCCAAGGAGTTCATGCATACAAAGGCTATCAATGCATCATACCCCACACTACAAATTTGCTACCTGTCAATGCACAAAGAACTAAACATTTTCAAAGTTATTTTGCCTGAAAGCACTCACAAACAAAACAGGGTACCATCACACTGTGGCACATAGTGGTGAGGACACACTATGCATTGAAACCCAAAAATGGGCAGCCCAAATTCTGCAACAACTCCTGAAGCAACAGTTAAAAGCCATCTGAGATCCACTTGCAGCTTGCCAATGTCCATCCCTATGTCCAGTGCTTCCTACTGAGGATAAGGCTTGAAGGTTTGAAGCATATTTCACAAAACTAAGCTACAAAATCTCACTCCTGACATTTTGGAGAACACAGTCATCAAAACAGAAGACCGGAATTAAATTTTTCAAGATAAACCAGTATTAGCAAAAACCAGCAAAATATTCACATCCTCCCTGTGAAGTATCTTTTCTGTCCATGCTGATGTATAAACTGAGCTGATAATAGCACATATCAGTCATTTTGCAAAATCTACAGCTAATCCTGTTGCACTCTCAATATGTTATCTAATTCACAAATTTTAACAGGTAAATTAAAATCAGGTAACTACATCATGACATTTAGTTATTTGCTGTGATAATTGAGTACTTCAGCAAAACTCAAAGCCTTCCTACCTTTTAAGTATCATCCACAGACATTGTGCACCATACAAAAGTCACGCCTCACAATTCATCTAACCAGCATAACCTGCAATTACTTTAAATTTGACACATCTAACCCTGGTGCACACAGTTCCTAACAAGACTCTAAAACGTTTGGTGAAATAAGAATTGGTGCTTAAGAGAAACGGAAGCAACGACCTTTGGACACAGTTGCTTCAGCTGGAGCCGTGAGGGGGATTGTTACATTCTTTGACATTTTAAGGTAATATTCTCAAACTGTAAAGCCCAGGTAGCCTCAACTCTGCTGCAGGGCAGTAATATTCTGTTGTGAGAGGCAGCAGTGTCTTTCTGGCTGTATTTTTTCATCACACTGCAACTGACAGAACCAAGAGCACCTCACTTTAAACACAGAACCAGTATCTTCAGACACTTCTCTTACCAGCAACATGAAAAATTGCCATGGCATGTAGAGATTATTTTTTTAGTGACTCAAGGTCACTAAAAAATCATCTACAAATATGTATATATTCTACAACTCTGTAAAGTAAGTTTAGTAAAAAATACTGAGGGCTGACATTAGAACACATGCACTTATATAGATAAATTTAATACGTGTCTGGCTGCACCACAGCAATTCCCGAACACAGCTAGATTTAAATCAGTTTAAGCCTTGTTTTTATCTGTTTTGCTTAGGATGATTTTAATTACAAGTGCACCTGTATTACAGTCTCACCTCTCATTTACTCTCTCATAAAATCTCAGAGATTTTATATCTCATTACTATAAATATTTCAGTGCCTCACTGTAATTCAGTCTCAAAGAAAATGACAACTGAGCAGTTTAGCTCTTTGCTTGGTTTACTTCAGTCTTGGAAGTCACCAGGCCCTGAGCTCTAATAGGGGAAAAAGTTTTGTGACATATCCGCTTCAAAAATATTTGATTCAAAATACAATCATAACTAAAAGCAAAGTCAGCCAGCTCCCCAAGACACTGTCACACAACTTTTTCCAAGAGCAAAACCATCAAGAAGACATTAAATAGCCTCAGCAAAGAGAAGGAAAGTTTTCTAGTGCCTCATGTATTCACAAATTGTGTATTTCACAGGTGTAGGACTCAATGCATGCTGGTGTATCTGTGTTAGCCCAAGCATTTCATCCCAGCAAATGGGAATGCAAAGATGAACTCATCTTTTTCAGTTGAAAAAACCACAGTAGTCTCAAGCCAAAACCATCCAAAAATCCTACACTTAAGTGCAACACAGACTCACGGAATGTTTTGGGTTGGAAGGGACCTTTAGAGGTCATCTAATCCAAACTTCCCTGCAATGAGCAGGAGCATCTTCAACTAGATCAGGTTGCTCAGAGCCCCATCTAACCTGACCTTGAATGTTTCCAGGAACGGAGCTTCAAACACCTCTCTAGACAACCTGTTCCAACGTATCATCATTCTCTTCTTAAAAACTTCTTCCTTACATCCAGTGTGAATCAACCCTCCTTCAGAGTTAAAGGAGTCTAAGCCCCCTTCAGGTTCTCAAAGGGGGTTCATAAGGTCTTCCCAGAACCTTCTCTTCTCCAGGCTAAAGAGCACTAACTCTCTCAGCCTGTCTTCATGGCAGAGGCTCTTCTGCCCCCTGACAATCCCTGAGGCCCATCTCGGCCCTCACTCCAACAGGTCCCTGTCCTTCTGTGCTGAGGACCCCAGAGCTGCCTGCAATACTCCGGGTGGGGCCTCGCCAGAGAGGACTGGAAGAACAGAATCCCCTCCCTCAGCCTGCTGGCCACACTGCTTTGGATGCAGCCCAGGATATGTTTGCCTTTCTGGAAGCACACATTGCCAACTCATACACAGCCTCTCATGCATCAGCAACTCCAAATCCTTGGCAGAGCTGCTCTCCATCTACTCATGCCCCAGCCTGCATGGGCACTGGGGTTGCACCAAGCCAAGGGCCGTACAATAAATACTGAACTGATTACACAGAACATTAAAAAGCAAAAAATATGAGATTTTTTACAATTTAATGGCAGAAAAAAAATGGAAAAGTATATCACCTGACCTGCCACTAAGAAGACGGAAGAATTTTTAAAAATTGGTCAGCAAAATAGCAACCCTAGAAAAAAGCCTCTTAGTTACTCTCTTTTTGAGGGCAAGCTCGCAATTTAGTCTGGAAAAACTGCAACAGTGAGACAGAGGCATTATCCTCAAGAGACAGCACAACCCCAAAGACAGAATTAGAGGATAGACCAGCAAAAGGATTGCCAACCTAGAGGAACAGTGACATTTACACTGAAATCGCCTGTGTGTGCTCTGTGGTCCAGCTGCAGCAGCTCTGACAGAACCACACACACGAGGTTGCATGGCACCCCATGCATCACCTACTGCTACAACCTCCTCCTCAGAGAATGGCCAAAACCAGCAGGTCCACCTGGGTTTTGAGACATCTCTGGGCAGTTCTTCCAATATGCTGGCGAGTCTCACAGTTAAAAGATTTTTCCTATTATGAAATCAGAATTTCCATTTAGGCATCTTGAGTCCATTGTCCCTTTGTATTGCTATGAATCTCCTAGAAGAGCTTGCTACACCTTCTCTATAGTCTTACTAGGTATTTGCTGCTCTTCATCTGAACACACCCAGTTCTCAAAGCCATTATGATTTTGATGTCTCCCAAGCAGACTCACTCCTGTATGTTTTCCTTGTCTTTTTTTGAACTGGAGAGGACAAAACTAGTCACAACAGTCCAGATGCAGTCCTGAAAGTGCTGCATGCAGGGCAAAAAGCAACTCCCTTTACATCCTTCCCACACACTTACTAATACCTCCCAGTATGCAGCTGGCCTCTTTACCTCAAGAGCGTGCTGCTGACTCACGTTCAACTTGCTGTCCAGCAGGTCGGTGGGGTTGTTTTGTCCCAGATGAAGGACTTCACATTTGCCTTTATTAAAACTCACAAGGTTCTTGGCAGCCCACTTCTGCCAAGTTCCCTCAATGGCAGCCCCTTCTTCATTATGCAACAGGGCTGAAGTTCCCAAGGGCTTGGTATTATCTGCTGAGGATCCATGGCATTCCTTGGTTGTTAATAAAGACATGGAACAGCATCAGCCTCAGTATCATCCTCTGAGAGCTCTATTAGCAATTGGCTGCCACTGGATCTTTGCACTGCTGGTCACAACCCTTTGAGGTCAATGGTCCTGCTAATTTTCCAATCACTTTACGGTCCACCTGACAAGTCTGTATTTCACCAAGTGGACAACAGGGATCACATGGGAGACCATGCTGCAGGCAGCATTGCTAAAGTCCAGGTAAACAACATGCACCGTTTGCCCCATGACCACGGAGCCAGTCATCCCAGTGTGTTATGAATTCAGTACATAATGCTGTGGCAGCCCACCATCTGCAGCAACCTGCAATACTTTTGCTCAAACATTTCTGGGCGCACAAAAGATTCTGAACTCTGTCCTGACGAGTTGTTAGAATCAATCACTGTTGAGCAGCAGCTCAGTTTGTCCATGGCAGGGGAGCAAGAACTGGTTCTAATTACTGACTGGAGGAATAAATAACTCCGAGGAAGTGATGTGCTGCCAGCAACCAAAGACAATTTGCAGTGTCCCAGCTAACACACTCAATTATTTCATCTGCTTTTTTCTTTTCCTAAGATACCACTCATTAATACTGTTTGTCCCTAACACTTCACAGCCTCCAAGACTGCCACAACAACACTTTGAAACAAACCCTAGAATATTAATGAAATGCTATAGCAATCATCATCGACAATTTGTACAAGTGTACAGTACTGCTAGCCTAAATGAGAGAAAACTGTCAATATCTCAGTGTTGTAAGTTCTTCCCAATTAGAATACATTTTTGTTTACAGTAGCAGTAGAAAGCCAAGTGCCAAATTTCAACACCTGTTTTGCCAATACAGTATCGTATTGCTGGGACAAAGACAAAACTTCTGATGTTGACTATCAGCCCATCTTGTAAAAAAAATCTTTAAATACACATTAAACATTTCTCCAAATATATTTGGTTTAGCTCAATGCGCTAGCTTACTACTAAACCAAATCAAGCAGAATTACATACAAATACAACCATATTAAGTGTGCTTCAAGGTGCAATCCTGTTGACTGGAGTTAATACAATGGTATTTGTGTAGGTCCATACAGATATTCTTAATAAAGACTTTTTAAATTATCATTTTCCTGTTTAAGGCCTATGAAACATTACCTAGGTTACATTGCTCAATGATTCTCTAGGAACTCTTAAGCATCAAAGTTTCAAAATTTCCTCACAAAATAAACCTGGTGGTTTGTAAGATCCCTTCTGCCCACTGCTGCAGTCACTGCCAAGCAAGGCCCACCTTCAAGACAGCAGCAGGCAGCAATGCAATGCTTTAGACACTGCTGCATACAGTTTTCAGTTCCCAGTCCTGTACTTAGTCCCTCTGGGAAGAACCTTAGATGATGTCTCAAGTGACTTGGTGAAACTCACAAATCCAGAGAGGCTTTCATGACCCAGGCCTATGAAAGTGGCTTCCAGTGGCCTTCTGGTCCCCTTTGTCAGGTTATGTCCTAACTACATCAGCACAAGACCAACTACAATACATGCACAGACTTACGCTGGTTTCATCAAGGAAAACATCTTTGGATTTGGACATCTACACTATAAATATGCACTGGCACATACACATGTAGGAAAAAAGGAAAACGTCACTCCTTGGCAGAAGTTTTAATGTACAGACATTATCTCTAATATCAAACAGCTCTAAGCTAAAGCTCAGCGTGAATATAGAAGTTTATGGGGAGGTTATAAACACTTTTCAGGTAACTGGTTTTTTCTCATGCTTAAATCTGCCTGTATGAGTTTAAATAAAAGTGCAGGAGAACCAAAGTTCTCTGACTCTTTCATCCGAATGCTTAATTCTCAAATAAAAAAATATCACAAGAAGTTATTTTATTCTTTTCTCCTTTAAGTCACACTTAAAATCTCTGAAATCTGTTACCTGGATAAGAATGGCACTGTTCCAAGTTAAACCAGCACACACACGAAAGCACAAAATTAAACATAAAATTAACAATAGGAACATACAAATACTCTTCTAGAAGCAGTTTAGTAAGGCAGCAAAGCAAACATCCCTCCCATTTAACACATCCGCATCGGTAATTCTCACCATCGGTCTATCCAAATGACCAGGACAAACCAGCACTTAGAAACACTGGGGCCACATCTGGAAGATGAAACCCAGATGCTGGATACAGCAGCTCCCTCACCTGGCACGAGCTTAGTCCTTAACAAGTGCAGGAGGAGGCAGGGTACTTCGGCACGGGATGGCCAAGTGAGCAGCGTGCTGAGCACAGCATAACCTAAACTCAGGGCATTCCGTGTGGAGCTGTCAGCACTCTACCCCTAGGAAAGCACAGTCAATGGGAAGAACTCCACCATCCTGCTCCAAGAACAGCCTCCAAAGAGATACAAAAAGGCTCTTTTCATTCTGATATGTGACTCTCCCACCTCAAATCTTCATGGCAAGTGAGTGGATACTGTCCTTACCTCGTGGTGCTACTACTTTTTGTTTCTTGGTTTAATAATACAGCTGCTGACAGTGCACTTTTTATAAAGCAGGATGGTAGCGCAGAAAAGAAAATACTGTGGTTCAGTTCCTTCACTAGTGGGGGAAATCTACTCATAGCTCCATCTTCCAAGAGAAAATACAGGCTGCAAGTCACATCCTCCAAGCAGCATCTGTTCATCCCTCCTATTTGAGACTGGTTTAAAAAAAGACTCTACAGTTAAAAAAACCACACACACCAACGTAATGAAATATGGTTCTATCAGGCACCTGGGGAGAAAAGGGCAGGAAATTCTGCACTTTCCATGTTTATTCCAGAATATATAAAACAAATAACTTCTGAAATCATGGATCAGAGGCTGTATGTCTCCACTCTTGGAAAGTAACATCTTATACATCCTCTTCCTGGCTCAATGAATCACACATTCTTTTTCTGGATAATAACACAGTTTCAGTCAGAAGAACTCAAAGACAACACACAGCTTGGCAACTGGGATATTTGCCCAGAAAGTGGAAGATGTAGGTTGATGTCTCTAGGCAAAAAAAAAAAAAAAAAATCTGAAGCAGGGTCTACCACATTTTGAACAAATGCTTTAGCTAATCATCTTCGAAAAGCAGCAGCATCTCCTCTTCCAAATGTCTTCTAAAGCTGTTGCTGCACTTAATGGAAGACTGACTCTGCAGCACGCTGGGCACCACTGGAGAATTCCCACCTGACCAAGCTCCCTGGGAGACTATGGCAAAATAACAACATCAAGAAAGCATAACAACTTCAGAAAAACACACAACAGGCTTACTATTGTAAGCCTGGCATCATGCTACTCATCTTCATACAAGTGGAAAAGAACCAAATATCCTAAGATTTTACAGGTATTAGTAACATGGCATTCAGTGCTTAGGCACCTTCGGAGCTCAGTGATAAGAGAGAGTTTTCAGCACTGCAGTCCTGACCCCAAGCACTAAGGACAGTTTTAATACAGTACTTCTATGAGCTTCCTTATTGATAATAGTTTGGGGAGCAGGAGATCATGCCCAGACTGCATGGAGCACTTCCATGTCTTCCCAAACTCATTACTGAGAGACAACAGCAAACCACAGAACACTTTCTGCAGAGGGGATGTCATACTGAAAATAAGAACGCTTATCAATTAATTCCGGTTCAAGTAAGCTATCTACCCAGAGCTCATCTTTCTATGTAATGCATGATAGCAAGATACATAGGGTTAAAAAGCCATTCCTTACAATAAATGCACATTTCTGACACCTATCTGTTTGACTATTTACCCCAATATATTACTTGTAAATTTAATTGATGTATTTGACTTGCAGCATCCATGCTCTGGGCAGAATCCCACAGATATCCCCCCAAGCACGTGTTTGCTTTGCCCCATTGTTCAAATAAACCTACTAGAAAACACACACAGGTAAGAGACAATAGAATAATCAGACAATCACCTCACCTAATTATTTTAAATTCATCTGTTTTATCGGTTATCTACACAGTAGCACCACGTGCAGGATATTGCAATTTCAACATTACTCTGTCGTTCACGTATGGGCTTTCAACATTTGCTCTGCAAGTGAAGGGCAGTGATTCTTGGGATGAAGCGTCACCCTGCCTGCTTTACAAGGACAACACTGCTGATCTGTGTGCTATACAAGGGATTAAGTACAGTACTTCCCAAATAATAAAAACTAATTGAGCAACAATTTATGCGTAAGACACCCTCAATTTTACATATAGTATTTAATCTCCTGGCTTATATCACCGATTTAATAAAGTAAACGCTTTAGTTTTACAGTCAATTTCAGATTCATAAATACACGTGAAAGGCATTTCCAGAGCACTGTCCCCAGGCATCTTGAAATTCTCTGACAAACAGCAGTTGGGAAGGATCTTTGCTTCTACTCCCTGCAGCCACTCTGAATGGCACGGGATCTATGTACTGCACTTTAAAAACTGCTTTTTTAATATTATCTATCTATTCTGTCCTACAATACAAAGAAGAACAAACGCCTCATGAATTACATTTTGCTCACATTGCACCAGCATGTTTTGGCATAAGGAAGGGGTGAAGAAACCTAAGGGCTCTGCAGGCAGCATCCGACCAAAAAAAAAAAAGGAAAAACCACAATGGGAGATGCCTAACTACCCAGCACCCTCACAGACACATTGGAACCTGGAATTCGTCAAGAAAAGCAAATATTAGAAGCGATGCACTTAAATCTGACGAGTAACTCCAACTTGATAACCCAATTAAGATCAATTTAATCATGATTTAACCGGGCAGCGCGGAGACAAAACGAGCATCCCACGAAGCGGGAGCCAGCCCGCTCCAACCGCGAGGAGAGGGAATGCGCACCTACCCCTTCCCAGCCGCCCTCTCCTCCTCCTCCCGCCTTCGCTCCTGCCTAGCGGGGGACAGGCGGGAGACAAAGGGGAGGCGAAATCCCCCCGCAGCCCGGCGGCGCCGGAGCGGGGTGAGCTCCCGGAAATCCCACAATCCCCACAGCCCCGGCGGGAAACCCTTCCCTCCTCCTCCTCCTCACGGGCCGCTCCACCGGGAAACCCCGGCCCGAAGCCGCGCACGTGGGACTGCGTGGAGAGCGGAGGGGGGAGGGTGGCGGAGGGAAGAGGTCGGGCCTCCGGGGCGCCTCCTGCCGCCGCTGAGGGGAGCGCCGGCGGACGAGCGGGGTGGGAGGGAAAGGGCTTCACGGGGCTGACCCGCGACCTCACCTGCTGCTTGCCCCTCGCGTAGGGCGGCTTCGCGGCTCCCAGGTGGTGCCGTCGGGTCCGGATCTTGCCGCCGCCGCCGCCGCCCGAGGCCATGATGCGATCCGGCCCGCCGCCGCCGGCGGCCTCGTCCTCCTCCTCCTGGTGCGGCCGCTGTGCTCCGCCGCGGCCCGGCAGCGCTGTCGCTGTCACCGTCCCCGCGGGGACGCGCCCGGCCGGGCCTCTCTCCCCCCGCGCCGCTCCCGCCCGCCACGCGCCGCGCGCGGCCTCTGGCGCGCGCGCGGGGGGCTCCTCCGCGGCCTCCGCCCCGCCCCTACCCGCGCGCGCGCGCTCGCGCGTCTCTCCCTCTCGCGCGTCTCTTCCTTCCCCGCGTTCCCTCCGCGATCCCTCCGCCCGCCGCTCCTCGCTCGCGCTCTCCCGCCCGGCGGCGGCGCCCCGCGCACTGTCCGCCCGCCCGCCCGCGGCCCGAGCCGCCGCCGCCGCACCCCCCTGCCCGGCCGACCAACCACACGGCGGCCGCCCCGGGCCGCGCGCGCGTCACCAGCCCGCGCGGGCGCGTCACACAAGCGGCGCCGGGCCGAGGGCCCGGCCGCTCCCGCGCACGCGCACCGCCCCCGCTCCGAGAGAAGCGGGAGGGGCCGGGCCGGGCTGGCTGCGCGGGAAAAGCGCGCGCTGGGATCTGCCGCGACCCGCAGAGGGACGTGGCGGGGGAAACGGCTGTCCCCGGGCGCAGCTCAGGGACGCCTTGAGGGCTACAGCGGAGGTCTGTGCGGGTCTCGCCGCGGGTGATTCCACCGCCGTCTCCCCTCTTCCCGCGGCGTTTCACAGAATGACTCAGGTTGAAAGAGACCTCAGTGAGTCATCTGACCCAACCTTTCCGCTCAGTGTCGTCCCATAGCACATGGCACAGGATTGCATCCGGACACTTCCTTTCTTCAGTGAGGGAGACCCCACAACCTCTGTGGGCACCATGTTCCAGTCTGAGCAGTCATTCACGCAGTAGTTTTTTAACTCGTATTTACTGTGCATCGGTTTCTGCCCCTTGGCTCTTGCCCTGCTGCTTGGCACCACCGAGCAGAGCCTGCCTCTGTCCTCCTGCCACTCCACCCCCGGGGACACAAGTTATCCGCGCTGAACCTCCCCAAAGGGACAGCATGAGGGGGATGTTTCCCTTGCCCCTGACGAGGAACAGCGTGGAGAACGCGGCAGGAAAAACGGCACCGGGAAGTCTGCGGTGCTGCCACTAGTGAGTGGGTCTTGTGTAAGCAAGAGAAACAGCAGGTGCAGGTTTTTCATCGCTTAGTGGTGGCATGGGAAAAGGAGGTAGGAGGAGAAAGCTTCACCATGACTTTTACTTCCTCAAAACATGAGGAAGAGTGCATTCCTATTACCTAGTTAAAATACATTAAAATGTGGAGTTCTATCTTAACTGAAAGTAAAGGTGAGAAGTTTCACATTTTATTTTTAGTATCAACTTGCCGTGGAAGGATGGAGGGAGCTGAGCAGTGCAGAAAATCACAAGCATCTTCCCTGTGTGCAAGTCAATAAAAATGTTACCCAGGACAGAGCCCTGATGCACCACACACCCCTTCCACACACACAAAAAAAAAAAAAACACAAAACAGCATTTATCCCAGCACACACATGAAGAAAGGGTGTGTGGAACTAGGAGAGGTGTGGGGGGAATTATGGGGACCTCAAACAAAGGTGATTCTGAAAGCATGCAGAAATGTAAAGAGGCAGCAGCTACAGAGGAACAGCTGTAACAAGAAATGGTGTTGGGGAATTTTGTGCTGCCTCAGTTCTGCTTCATACTGGGCTGTTTTAAACATCATCAGGGTCCTCCCAGTTCTCTTACATGACTTAACTCCTCAATTCTTTGTCCCCTTTTCATTATCTACAGGAAATAACCATTACCCAGCAGAGTGGAATTACTTTCAAGATATTTCTCCTCATAAACTGCACTCTTACTCTCATGCCCCACAATTGGGAATACAATTTTACATGCAGGGGATGACTTGCAGTGACAGACAATCCCTATCTTTGGAACATGCCTGTTTGAAGTCACCTGCAAGAACCACCTCATTTTGTGTGAATGGCTGGTGTGCTACAGCTGCTGACTAATTTTAGGATGATGGTCTGCTTTGACAATGGGCATGTCAAGATCTACATCAATATAACTATCAAAACAAAAAATAGTATTTTTGCCTGGATTTGCAACTTATTTTGTCCAGGAACCAATTACCATGCTAGCTTTCAGCTTGAGAGGAGGGGAAGGAAGGCTAGCATAATGTGTTTCCATGATGGGAAGAGCTAGATTTACAGAGGGGATGGAAACTGTGCCCATTGGTAACGTACATTCATTGGTGACAAGGCTGGCTAAAATCATTCCTGTGCTGGTCAGGTAGGAGCTGAACAAATTTAAAAGAAGCTTCCTTCTTCATGCATGCTGAGAATATTAAGGTAAGCTGTAAACACAATTTTCTCTTCCATATACGTGTCAAATGCAGCTACACTAGACATTTGCTCTGTAAATTCAAGTGCTGCTTTATTTACTTATTTTACCTATTTAGAACAATTTCCATATGGTGACATACCTTTAAAGAAACTCATGACTCAGAAATACTTGTGGATGTAGTCAAACAACGTCTATTGACATGAGTCACTGAAGTTAAATAAATGTCATTAAAATGAGACAAAACAAAAGGCAAATATATATATATCTCCAGCAGAATGATAGTGATCATCACCATTTGATCAATCTTCCCTGTGAGTTATATCTGCAAGTTACTTTGAGGTAGCACTAGAAAGAAGCTGTTGGTCCAAGAGCATCCCTGCAAAAAGAAACATTCACGGCTTAAGTACCATTTAACCTTTTTGAACACTTTTCAGTCTTCACTGGTTTTTAGCCTGTTTTTTTCTCCCTGTTCACTGCAGGATCATTAGCCCCTCAAACCATGGTACTAAAGCTTTTCTGTTCAGAGAAGTGGAAAACAAAAACATTACTGTTCTTCAAGAAATAAGTGGGTTTTAGGTAAAGGCACTATCTATCTATCACAGCTAGGTACAATGAAGAGTTTATAAAACCAATATTAAGATTCTTCATCAGACTTAAAAAACCCCACAACATTTCATCTGGGTAAAAAAAGACAGAACACAACCAAAGTGAAATAGCATGGTGTTGAAAACATTGCTCTCAATACTTTTTTTTATGTTTCTACTGCAATCAGCTCTTTGCAGAACTGAGAGCAGGCATCTGTATGATGGACATGTTCAGGTCTTTGTGTAAGCTTGCTAATTCAGGCAGTAGTTGGACCAGCGCTGGAAGTTTCCTCAATTAAAAGTCTCAGCAATGAATGCCAGCAGATCTGAGGCACTCATTTTTTCCCAAATTTGTGCTTACACCAACACAGAAGCTTTTTCAGTGTGCATCTACAGTAAAGAATTGTGCTGCACACAGTATCTTGATCCCACATATGCACTCCTAACTGGTAAGCAGTATAGACTAGAAAGGCTCAGGAGACAGAAAACAAAGAGAGCTGTTTAAAACAGTATCACACAGGCTGGAACCAGCAGACTCCCCCTTCACCTCACTTTTCTTCTGTGCTGACTGAAGAAAATATATTCCCCAACATCTCTCAGGTTTGCACAACTAATGACCCAAACAACCTCTTCCACTACATTGCATAAACAGTATTTTCACTATATGGGTACTTTACAGCCCAGAACAGAAGGTGCATGTCCAAAAAGATTCTCTAATGCAGTGTGAAGACCTTGCTGAGATGTAAAATCTGCATAAATATAGTAACTACAGACTCGGAGGTTTATGTGCTGTGCTGATACAGTGCTGATCAAAGTGAAATCACACAACTACATGGGCTCCTTATTACATAATTCACACATGGATCAACCTCCCAAAAGCTAAAAATCAGTGGATATTCTATAGTATTTTACCAAGCCAACACGCACTCTTAGGATCTGATAACACAATGAAAGGTTCCCACAAATTACTTGCTGCAAGTAAAGTATGGTGATAGGTAATGCTATGCAAAGCAGGATATGCACTTCAAAGCAGGAAGCTTCCAGGTCTCTGCCTGGGTTATAATCGTCCAGCTTGTGATGACGGTGCTTGCTAGATACAAAATCCTTTGCCTAGCAACTGGCTTGTACTACCAGGCTCAGGCACCACAACTGTGCACTACAAATGAAGTGACATCAAATCCAGCATGGTTTTTTAAGTTTAACACCCCCACATCCAAACTCAAGGGGCCTGAATCTACTATGTTGAGTTGTCTCCTTCTGCAGTCCTGTGAAACAATTCTATACAGACACAGAATTCCCCTCCCCATCCAGATTCTCTTTGCTTCATTTATTCCACTTTCTGTCACATTCCCATTAATAATCTCCCTACTGTGACTCTCCAAAGACTGACAGCTCACACCAGGGAAACATTCATGTACAAAATCCCAGTTTTCAGCCACTTTGCAACTAGTTCTCTCCAAAGCAGGAAAACAGTCTAAGACTGTGATAGTAATGTCCCTGCCTAAACTAACAGCTTTTGTTTGCTCTCTTTCTCCATACGCAGTGCACAAAATTCAGGAAGAATGAAGTTCCTATATCACACCAGAAGACCTTTCTAGTTTAGTGCATCTGTATTTCATGGGTGGAACTTAAAAAAAATCCCAGCTGAAATTAAACTGTGAAAAAAGAGGGAGATTCTGGTGAGCAGGTAGAAGGGACTTGCTGTGCCAAGTCATCACTCTGCAATGCAGTACTAGTTTCACATTTAAGAACAGCATATAGGTTATGACCACCACTTCAATGTAATTAAGTCATTAAAGAAAAAAAAAACCTGCCATCCTAGCAATTATGGTTTAGACTGCCCCCAAAACACACATCAGTACCAAAATGCCTTCAGTAGCTTTAGCAGCTTTCACATGTATTAGCTATATGATAATATACACTTTTTCTCTTCAAAAAGTATTCTTTTGTTTCCAGCCTGAATTTATTTCATTGTGTACATTAAGTAGTAACAGGAGCTTAAGACCCTATGACTGGAAAGTACTTTATACCCTTTCAGATAATAATAGTTTAGAGGAAGCCACTCAGAAGTTGCTGTCTGAAAGCAGAACTTTCTTCATCGCCATCTCCCCTAACCTCTTTTGACTTCAATACTGAGAACTGTCATCCTAAAATGTTATAGACCTCATGACTATGAAACATCTGAGCACAAAGACTGAACAAATAACAAATGTTTAGGATAGGGTGCAACTTAGTTGAAGAGGATACTGGGATACTCTAATTCCTGATGGGTTTTTCTTCCCTCTTTAAACCACAGGGTTTTCTCCAAGGATTTTTACGTGTAAGAACAGGTATTATATTACACCAATTTCTTTGCTGTAAAAGGTCAGATGAGAAGACTAACAAGAAGGGCAGAAATAAAACTATCAGTAGGTACCATCCTATCATCCTTAGTCTTTGGAATGTTTGCAGCTACAGCAGCTCTGAGTTTACACTTCTGTATGTTAAAACTGGACAGCACGTTAAATTAAGAGCTTGTAAGATTGCCTAGGCATCTTGGGAGTATGTGAGAGCTAGCTCTTGCTAGTGCTGATGCCCATACCAAAGACAAGTGAAATATCCCTACTGCCTCCAGCTAAGCTCCACAAGCCAGAAGGAGAAAGTGTTTCGCATATATGAGTAAAATCCCTTGCTGGCCAGTTTGCAGAAACAAAATTTTATTTACACAGGCAAGTCTATCTTTAGACCCCATTGAACTCTTTACATTTCTAGAATATTTACATGATTTCAAGATGCTCCAAGTGATGAACAAAACAAAACAAAGAAAAAGATTACAGAAACTGCCAAAAGCATAGCAAAAGAAACCCCAACCTATCATTGTGCTTTAAAACTTATGATCTAGAGTAATGTAGAAGAAATGTAATTTTAGCACCTTGGTCATAACGGTCATGCTATATAAGACACTTAAATAGCAGAGGGGATGTCAGAAGTGACCGTATCCAGAGGTTGCCAGTGACAATTCATGAGGGCATCATAGAGTTCTTCACTTGTCTCCATAAATTGTCTGTTCATTTCATCAACATCCAAGTACAGCTGTGGATCTAAAAATACAAGTCTGGTAAGTACAAGTGTCAGAACTTGGGAGACTTGCACACGAAACCTGAAGTAAATGCTTAATAAAGTGTACTTTAGGTAAATTTAACAATTTAACAAACTTAAAAATACACCTAGTGAGATGTCTTTTCACCTAGAACTTCAACAAAGCTAACAAGTCCAGCTTCTTTTGGAATTAGTGTAGTCAAATGCTAGGACTGTACTGGTATTTTCACATCAAGCAGAGATTTTGGCATAATTAAAATTTTTGGACACCATTACAAGATCTCTACTAACAAGCTTAACATACAACAATCTTAACAGAATCAATACAAAGATCTAGTACCTTCTCCAATAGACCATTCTGGACAGAATGAAGGCAAAGTTACAAGAAGCCTACTGCAAAGCATTGTTGACAATATCCCATTCTACTTGACATAGTGTACACTATTAGCTTTAAAATCCTACCTCATCTTAGCTATAACCCATTCTTTGCCCAAGAGTCACTGGCTTGTACTGTTAAAGGGCAGAAGTATGGCTAAATTCAAGCTTACAGTGACAGAATTATCATTACCTTCAGTTATTAGGTCATCATTGATTTCAGTCATAGCTGAAGCTTCCTAAAAAAAAGAGAACGTACTCATAGTCAGTTTCAGAAAGCATCACAAATGCAAAATAATTTTATGCTCCTAAACATTCCCTTCCTCCCACAGCTATAAAATAAGCAGGAGCAGGTGCTGTTTGTTGGGAAAGGGTTTCTTGTGGGGTGTTTGTTGCTTTTTAATGTTGGGTTTTTTGAGAAAACCATAGTAGAGTTCCACTGGAAATGCACTTTTGGAAGTCTTAAGATGATCATATCTAGGTCAGCCAGTTGATCAATTACAACTATTCTTTGCTTTAAGCAAAGTACATCAGAAACACAGGATGAGAGAAACACTGCAAAAACTTGCAGTTAGAACTGTCATTTGACATACAAGAACAAATACTACTGCATAAACATCTAATTCTACAAATGCACTCAAGCACTTAAATCCAAAAGGTCATGTTGAACATAACCTTCACACTTATCTGACATCATGATTTCAGTTTCAGGACTTTTTTGCTCTGATTTACACAATCCATATGACTTGTTAATTGTGGGGGTTTTTTTAAATTAACTATGTAGTATCTTTACCTCAAAAACAGCAGGAGCCATAACAGCATCTCCTAAAGAGCAGTCTCCAACAGCTTGCATGCTATCATAGGGAGTATAGGAGCTGTAGTTGTAGTCGGCATAAGGATCATAATTCCACTGTGAATAGTAGTTCTGATAATCTTGATAATAATCATTGTAGTTGTATGACTGGTACCGCTGGAATTCTGCTTTCAGTCTGAAACATGAGAAGGTATATACAGTTAAGAGTTGGAGAACAACTGTAAACCCAATGCTGAAGTTAACAATTTCACACACAAATTTATGAGGAAACTTTCCTGAAAGTTTCAGGAAGTCTAATGTCACAGCACAATACATCTCATGTTTATGAGGAGAGCAAATGTTCACCTTCAGCAATGCCAAAAATAATTATTTCTCTGGATTAACTTGAGTTACATTTATGTATATTCAGTTTGGATACTTTTGGTATTGTTTAAGCAACTTACTGATTAAAAAAAAGATTCATTAAGATCAGAGACCTTCACCAAGCACTGCTTTTTTAAAGACACTTGAAATGTTTAATTAGTCCTTCCATCTTTTGTTTTGTTAACATGAAATCTTGTTATTTCCACAAACAAGGGGTAAAGTCAGATTATCTATTCCAGAGAAGCATCTGACACTGCCTGTCAATTTACCATGTCTACCTTCACCTTCTCAAGTTTTGGTCCATGAACAGTTGCCAAAGCTTAGCTGTCAGGTGAAGTCAGCACTGCCATTATCCAGAGTGAAGCCAAAGCAGCAGGAAAATTACAAAACTTATTAGTTATGAAGACCAAAGGGCCAGGTGATTAGTTTTCACTGCTTTCCCTCTCCTGAGCAGATTTTTCCCAGGGGCAACTTCAAGTTGACTAATGAGAAGTATCAACGAACAAGAATAGTCTGTTCTAAACCAGAGATACACCACATGAAATGCATCGGGACAAATCAGCTACACATTCCAAGAAATCCCCTATGCTTAGACATTTCCTCGCTGATTACATACAAGCAGACCTCCTGTGCTCGCAGTGTCCCATGTCTGTTTATCTCCACTTTGCTACAGAAAATTCAGATTGGGGCTTTTTGCCAAGACCACAAACTGAAGGAGCTCAGAAATAATTTCCAATGTAAGTAACTTAATGACAAACTACTCTGATGGCTGG
The DNA here is from genome assembly GCF_028769735.1 of Zonotrichia leucophrys gambelii. Classification (NCBI taxonomy): domain Eukaryota; kingdom Metazoa; phylum Chordata; class Aves; order Passeriformes; family Passerellidae; genus Zonotrichia; species Zonotrichia leucophrys. Next base: position 64,885,430 of record NC_088171.1, read on the forward strand.
ACTTTTGGATGCTGTGAGAGCATAGTACTCAGCCATTCAGAAACAGGTGTAGATTAGAGGTGTGTATGTCAATACTCACACTGCATTTCTGCTTCACTACTGTGAAGCTACACATACATTCTAATAAAAAGGTATTTTATTGTCTTACTACTGTAGCAAATAAATGATGTTTCATAATGCCTCCATCTTCTCTCCTACATCCATCTCTATAAGAAACAAACATCTAAAAATACTACTGACATTCTTCTGGATAGCAGAAGTGAAGAAAACTTTTTTGGGACTTTGTTTTCAGAGCAAGTTAGCGAAAGCAAATCTGGACAGTGCTCTCTTAGGTAAGGGCATTTCTGTTCCAACACAATGAGGCAACACTGGCAAAACTATCCAGGGAAGAGAAGCAGGAGCTGTTATTTTTAGCCTTCTAACAGAACACACAAGCTAACCTCATGAATATATACTGAAACTGTTTCACAGACAGTTCTATTTTTGTCTGTATTCTGGATCATGGTTTATCAAATTTGGTATCAAGTCTCTAACTGGATTGCCTTAAATAACTGACTGAGAGAACTGAGCTGGCAGAAAAAAAAAACTCTCAAACCAAATGAACTTTCAATTTCCTGCTGCCCTAATCACTTGAGGAGCAAAGAGCAGTATTCTAAACAAACCGTTCAAGCAACATCTCCTTTGGCTTCTTCCCCTCTATATTCTGTGTTTTCCCACTAAAGGATTCCTTCCCCTGCCAGCCTACTTTAAAACTAACAATGTGCTAACTGGTCTAAGCAAAGGGGAAAGGCCCAGAAGAGTCTCCTAGCATAAAAATTAACACTTGTCCCTTCTATCTTCTTAAGGCCCAAACATGAAACACTTAGAAATACATTCAGCTTCACTACCATAAGTATTAAGGCTGGTCACAAGAGCAGCTAAGCCCAAGTTATACAATCTGGCTAGACTTCAGAGTTGGATTTCCCCAGCAATCCTCCAAGAGGTTTGATGGATCCAGGCAGTCAAAACATAATGCTTCTTGATTTTGCATCCTGTACAGCCATTATAGCAAGGGCCACAGTCTTTACAAAGGCAGAGCTAAAAGAATCCAATTATTCAGAATTACTTTATCAATGCACAACTCATTTGTTACCTTTTAGAAATTCCTATGCTCAGCCGGATTCGTTTTCCCCCCAGACCTGGTGCATTCTGGCAGTCTTGCAGTGCCCTCATCTGATCACCTTGCTCACCAAATCTGACAAAGGCATACCCTCTACAATTTTCAAAAGGGAGAAAACAAATTCTAGTATTCATAACAGTTACAAAGCCAATTAATTCAATTTCTGTCTTCATGAAAATAGTAGCTGCTATAGCTTCTATTACCTAAGCAACCTCTCTGGCATGTGCGCATGCACAGAAGATGCTTTCACAAAATTAAAAACTTGGGCCAGAAGCAAAAAGCTTTGTTGGTAGCATTAAGATGCGACTTGCTGAAAGCCAGCAAAACAATGTATGTTAACTGCTATCTGTGTAAGTAACCAGATTATATATTTCTGCACTTACAGCAGTTCAGTATATTCAATATATCAGTATTAACCCGTTCCTATGCTCTACAGCTCTAACCTTCTTTCTAAATTTGCCCTCTCAGATTTCTTTTTAAGTTTCTTGAATTAGTCCATTACAGCCAATGTTTTCTGAACAGCAAATTCACTTATCCCTGCTTCACTCTCTGCCTTGCCAGTCTAACTTCTCCTAAGATTTATTTACTAATACTAGTATTTCCATCTCCCAATCCCCTAAGATTTGCTAGGCCTTACACTTTTCTTCCACATGTAAAAAGGGAATTATTTTGTCCTGAGTACTGCACTGACTAGGTGGACACACTGCTGTAAGTAAGCACAGATGTCCATGCACAGCTCTCCTTTCTCCCACCATCTAACTGCTTTCATGCAGATATGCATTTGGCTAAATTGAATCTTAACCCATTGGTTAGCTAAAACTAACCAAAAAGTTTCAGAACCCCAAGGATCTAGGTTGTTAAAAAAATGCCAGAGAATAATCTCTCTTCCTGCCTCTGAAGAAAATACAAAACCAGTTCAAATGTAAGTTCTTAGAGATTACTTATAGCAACAAACATACTGACAGCATTAACACATTTTCACAGGCATTACCTGGAATATCCCAGCAGGTCTGTTGCTATTTTGCAGTCAATACATGAAGGGTACCTCTTTAGGAAATAGTCATAGAGCTGAAAATCATCTACTTCTGGAGTCAGCTCCCCAACAAATATTGAATAGTCTGGTCTTTAAAAAGATAAGAGAACCACCATTAAGTCTGAGAGTAACAGAGTTCATGTCAGTATAAAGTCCCTAACATACAAGCAAGTAGTTATTACTGGACAAATAAGGAGAAAAAATATGAAGAGAGTATTAACTGCAAAACTCCGCTAAGCACTGCACAGAACTGCAATGCCATCACTCCACCAAATTCTTCCTTTCCCTGAGTCATTCTACTGCTTTTCAAGCATTTCAATAAAGACTCAAATTTATCAAAGAATCTTTTTAGAAGTTGGCTTTAGAAACTATTATTTGTTGTTTGAAGGGCAGGACACCCAAAACACCAAGAAAAAAAATATTAAGTTATAGCCAGAATTCAAAAAGACCTAAGACTATTTTGACACCACATCTCAAGCAATTATGAGAGAGATATACCAGGAAAAAAATCTTCATAGTTCAAATGACAATACAATTCCATGAGCAATACTTAGTGTATAGGCACCAGGTGTGCCATTTCAGGATTTTTAAAATAACTGATGACATTCACTAGTCATTAGCAATTAAAACATATAAAGGGTCAGAGCTGCTCCTTTCTAAAGGTCTTTACCTGGTTGTGTTAGTACTACTAGGGACAAACTCTATTCTTCCTGGTTTTATTTTGTTCTTTTTCTTCCGTTTCTTCTGGGGTGTTCTCCACCAGCTGTAGGCCTGGAGACATTCTCTTTTTTTTGCCATCAAGTCCTGTAGGGAGAAAAAAAATGACCTTTATAGTATTTAGCCTCATTTACATTCCTCCCTCCCACTCCCCATCACCACAGGTGATTTCCCCATATTCACCTTGCCCTTGAAAGAAGCCTGGGGTCCCATTTCTCCCTCCGCCTCCCATGAGGGAAAGCAGCCTCTGGGGAAAACGCCTGGCAAAAATAACAGAGCCAAAGGATTGTATGAACAGCCATATTCCCCTGACTTGTCAAGCTGGCTAAAGGATTGACAGCTTCCTCTGGGAATTAGGGACAAACCAGATAGCCTTTTGATGCTGGCCAATCCTAAATGTTAATTAGCTTCAGGACTGGACTGTGTTCCACTTGAGCTCCAGGATGCAAAAAACCCTGCCGCAGCACAATCTGCACGATGAAGAGGCAGGGAAATTGTCACTCTTGCCTAGAAGGAATCTCCACTGTCCCTATCTCCCCTCACCTAGGTACTCTTCTGAGAGATGCCTCTCCTCACTACCCAGCAGTGAGTCACTCTCCCAGGCCAGGAACAACAACAAGAGGCCGATTAATGGAATTTAAGGCGAAAGCAGACCAGGAACGGGCACTAAATCGGCTGAGGGAAAACTCAAACCCAGATGCAAGGCCAGGAGGAAAGAGGCATAAAAAGTGCCTCTCAGGGAATTTAAAAAAAAATAAGGGGGAAAAATTAAGAAAAGAGAAAAAAAAACCACTAAAAGCCCAAAAACCACAGCTCAAAAAGGAAGTGAGTGGGGCAACTACACAAAAGAGGAGGGGAAACAGCCTTGTTAACACCAGTTGCCTCCCTCAATGAAGACTCTGAAGAACAAGGACTTCCAAAAATAAGAATGATGTTCCATAGCATTTACTTACGCAGGCTTTAATGTTCTTCCTCTATAACATCTCCACATGTATCTTATACAGAGTGTTATGCGCAAGCTCCTTCAGAAGAACTCGCGCTCAAATAATGCAAACTGCAAAGCTTAACGTAATGCCCCCCAACCTGCTTCAGTCGACACAATGAAGTGTCCTGAGGACAGTTGCCAGAAGAAATCTTAGGGCTAAAAGAACATCCAACTCAGAGCAAGCTAGCTATGTCAGCTTTACATTTATTAGGAATTCTGAGTATGGTTCTGGAATCCATTTAGGCACAGCATGCCTGTATTTCTGACTAAATGATCTTACCTGGCTTGCCATGGTTCAAACTGTCTTCTGTCTTTCTCGAACAGGAAAACTGCGCAGGTTCAATTTATTACACTCCTTCAGCTGAAAAAAATGTAGGGGAGAAAAAAGATGAAGGATTTTATCCTCAATATTAATTACTTTCAAATATGTTCACCCCACCATATGCTTTAAAGTTATTAATTGAGAACTTAATTTTCTGAGTTCCAACTTGTCACTGCTTGTACATTGGAAATAGAAAAAATATATGGCTAACAGGATTATGATTAGATGTAATCTTCACTGTCCTAAACTATAACAGACCAAAAAGTTTTCCCATTGTCCAAAGAAAGCACTAGAAAATTCTAGAGATTGTTTAAGTCTCGTATACCTTACCCTTAATTCTGAAATACCTACATATAATTAAATGAGCCTAGCTTGGTCGTATCCTATGCAAGCTGTTACAGCTCCAGAGCTCAGTCCCCAAGGGGACTGGGTGCTAGAAGCCAGCTCGCTCTCAGACCAAGGCCGCGGGTTAGCCCCTAGCAAGCAGGGAATATTCAGCTCTTAGTGATTAGGCAGCTCTTGTGATTTCAGCTTTGCTTGCTAGGTAGCTTTTCCCTTAGCCTAAGGCTCCAGCAGACGGTAGAGAGAGGAGAAGCAGAAGACGCTGGCTGTTCCACGAGTATGGCTTTATTGTAGGGGTCCGTGAAGGGTCTCAGCTCTTCTTCTTCCGAGTTAGTAGGGGTACAGTATGCTACTTTTATACCCTTGGCCTGGATCCAATCCTGACCAATGGCAAAGGTGTTAGAGTGACCATAAGTGACCAATAGTAGGGTTTAACACAATATTGCCTTACATGGCTATAGGGATAAGGTACAAGGCAGATGTCCCTGGAGACAGGAAACTTCTTTGCCGCTGTGTCAGCATTCTATTCTCCAAGGGGCCCTGGCTAAACCTGAGGGGTTTACTACATATAATAACCCAATAATCCAGAAGATTCTAAAATAGTTAAAAGCAAGGCAGAAGATAGAGGTTTCAGTATGTTTTGTACAACCTCGTCAGTTTCCTCCCCTTTTAGCCAGATTTAAATTTACTTGTACCACAAACTATGCAGCTGAAAACAAGCAGTGGTACACTTCCTATGTGCTAAAGGATATGAGAAATAAAAACAGGAAGAGGACATAGCACAAGCAAACATCTTTCTCTGCACCTTTTCTCCTCCCTCTCGCCTTCTCCACATACACATTTCACTCATTACCATCAAAACCAAAACCAGCAAATAACATTTCACTGCCATCACTAAAACAGTGGACACACTTTCCTCAAGAGCTATGCATCTCTGTTGATCCCAATATCCTTTCTTTAGGCTTTTTCCCCTAGTCATCCAACAAATATAAATCAGTGCAAAAACTAACTTCATTTGGAAAATACTCTGCATTTAATTTCACACACAGGTGTTCTTCACCCCTACTGATTTCTTACATCTGGTGTATCCTGTGCAGATATTTGATGGTCGAAGTTCTAGTTCCCATTTCCATGCAGGAATTTATGTAATGTTTCAGATCTTGGCTGATTAAGTCCACAGCCACATAATGCAATAAACACAGAGCATCTACAGTGCCTTCAAGGCTTGCCTGCATAGTTCAGAGCACTACTTGGATTAGACTAACTTGACACAGGATAGCCATAAATCATAACTAGTTTCTATGCATGGTGCTATTCAGAATAACTACGGACTTCATCCCCACAGCCGTTGTGAAGCCAAGAAAAGAGTCAAGCACAAACAGCCTAAAATACTAGTAAGGTTAGTGTATGCTACACTGAGCACATGCTAACTGAAAGTAATTGTGTTCATTATAAAGAATTATCAGCAGCAAATTCTGCCTCTTAAGGCTTGTCATTACTAACGCAAATATCCACGTAACAACGTTCCTGTAACATTAGCTTTCAATAAAAAGAACCATGAACTCCATCATGCTCTCAACACTGAAATACTGATTTTTGAATTCACAACTGCCCAGAAACTGTTTTTAAACTTACCACTTTTCACTCCTGCAGACTTGATGGAAGATGGCACGCACGACACAGTGCTCTTGTTGCAAGAGGCTATCGGGAGGCAAGCGATACAAGGGCTTCTTGGTAGGTTATCACCAACTTTTATGCAAAAATGGTTTTGTACACCTCCCTGTCACACGTTCACCTTTTCACTAGAAAACAAGATCATTTTAAAAGCAGTTAAAACAGCATGTACTGACATAATACATTTTTTTACATTTGCTTTAACTGTATCTACAGTCACAGGTAGCTTTCATTTAAGCAGCTTCAACCTCCAGAATTCAAACACATCTTTAATTGGATTACACACACACCATAGCAGCTTTTTTTTTTTGTTCCACTTTCTTTCATGACTGTGTTCATACGGCAAAAAGGTGGGCGAAGCTGTTCACGGCCCTAATCGTCCGTGCAAACACCGTTCACGGAGGCAGCGGGCAATTCACCCCCGTTCCTTTGGCACTAATTCCGCTCACACGAGGCGCTAGGGCAGGGCACGGGGATGAGGGAGCCTCCCAGAGCGCTCGGGGCCGGCGCGGTGACCCCGGCCGAGCCCAGGCCCGAGCCGTGACGCATTTCTCTAAGCGAGCCACTCGGCACGACGGGAAGAGCCCGACCACAAGTGCGCCCCGCCCGGCCGCGGCCCTCCGTGAGCGGCCACACTGGCGCCGGGGCCGCGCTTCCTGCTTACGTACTACGCGATAAGAAATTAAGTAATGAAAAAATATAAAATAAAACGACCCGACGAAATAACGAAAGCCGGCGGGGCCCGGGGCTGGGCTGGTTCTCTGGTGCCTCGGCCCAAGCGCCGCTGGGGCCTCCTCGCCCCGCGCACCCTGAGGCAGGCGGGGGCCCCGCGGCCCCGGGGAAGGAAAAGGGCCGAACATCCCAGCCCCACCCACCCCTCGTTCCCAATAGATCGGTCCGCGCCCCTTTTCCCCGCTAGCAGCCCCCGATCCCGAGCACCGCTCCCCCTCCCCCCCTCGCCATCCCGGCACTAACGCCTCTCGTCCTCCCCGCCGCCATCACCGCCAGCGCCGCTTCCGCCCCGCGAGGCCCCCCCTGCGCGGGCTGCCCCGCGCGCAGCCTGACCCCTCGCCGCTTCCTCCGCCGCTTCCCGCTCCGCGGCGGCTCCCACGGGATTCTCCTCACTCGCGCGGAGCGAGCGCTGCCGGACGCCAGCGCGGGGCCAGCGCGGAGCGGCGCAGGCAGCGCGGCGGACGGGCGGAAGAGCCAGCGGGAGCCCCGGGGCGGCGCCGTGCGGTGGCGGATGGAGCTGGTGGCGGGGTGCTACGAGCAGGTGCTGCTGGGGTTCGCCACGCGGCCCGGCCAGGTAACGGGAGCCGGGGGAACGGGAGGGAGGGAAGAAGCACAGAACGGTCTGGGTGGGAAGGGACCTTGGAGGCCCTCTCGTTCCAACCCCCTGCCGCGGGCAGGGGCATCTTCCCGAGACCAGCGTGTTCGGAGCCACATCCAGCCCGGTCTGGAACGTCTCCGGGGAATTATGTGGGGGAAATGCCCCGCCCGCCCCCCTGGGAGCGCGCCCCGGCACTCACCGTCTCGCCCGTCCGCAGCCGCGGTTCCGGGCGCCGCCGGGGCTCTTAAAGCGCCTTGCGGGGGCGGGGCGGCCTCTCCGCGGCCTCTGCCGCCAGACTCGGCCCCCTCGCTGGCCCGAAGCGCTCCCGGCAGCTGCGCCGGAGCCACGTGCGTGCGGGGTCCGCGGTGCGGGGCCGCTCCTCCCGGCGCCGTGCGGAGGGTGGAGGGATGGATGAATGGATGGGACGTGGGCTGGGGGCGCGTGGAAGGCGTGTCTTCAGCCTGCCGTGATGGAAAACGAGAGAGTCCGCCTTTCCTGCTCTTGGGATTTATCTCTGTGCAGAGACAGCTTCGTCTAAGCACAGCACTGCTTACAAGGGGCGGTTTGCAGGCTTAAATGCTTTGGACTAATCTCCTAGCAGCACATTAACTCAGGAAGATCCCATTACGCTTACAGCTAAGTATAATTCCTCCGCCTGTACTCGTGAGGCCACACCTCACGATTCTGGACCCCTCAAATCAGAAAAGACATTGAGATGCTGGAGCAACTCCAGAGAAAGGCAGTGGAGCTGCTGAAGGAGCACAAGTTCAGTGAGGAGTGTCTGAGGGAGCTGGGTTGTTTAGTCTGGAGAAAAGGAGGCTCAAGGGGACCTTATCATTGTCTACAACTGTACAAAAGGAGGCTGTAGCCAGGTGAGGGTTGGCCTCTCCTCTGAGGCAGCCAGTGACAGGGCAAGAGGACATGGCCTCACACTGTGCCAGCTGACATTCAGGTTGGGCATTCAGCCTTCATCAAGCAAGAATTTCTTCATAGCAAGGGTGATTAGACATTGGAATGCACTGCCCAGGGAGGTGGTGGAGTCACCATCCATGGAGGTTAAGGAACTCAGTGCCATGGTCTGGTTGACAAGGTGATGTTCAGTCATGGGTTGGACATCATGATCCCAGAGGTCTTTTCCAACCTATTTGATTCTATGATTCTGATTTTTGCACGTATACTTTTTCAGCTTTTGCTTTTAAAAAATAAAATTATGGGACAATGAAGTGGAAGCTTTCTGTGGTAAGCTTGAGAAAGACCTGTTGGTTTTGCATTTCATTTACAGTCTTGGACAGTCGTCCCTGATTTTACACATCATGCCCACACTGCCTCATTGTCAGCAGTAGCAGTGAATAACAGATATGTGGTCACTGGGAGCAGAGATGAGACAATCCAAATCTATGACATGAAAAAGAAGATTGAACATGGGGCGCTGCTACAGCACAATGGTAAGGGATCATTTCTTTGTAAAAAACCGTAATGATAAAAAATTGTAGCTGAAAAACTGGCCCTTGCTAGAAAAATACTGGGGTTTTTTTTCTAATAAGACTCTAGTAGTGGTGGTGTTGCAGCCATGATGGTCTGATCATACAAACAAGGTAAGCTTTTGAGCATAGAAGGTAAAAACAATTACTCTGGTATTAGCTCACAAATGCTGCTGCTGCTTTAAATTATTTGTAGTTTTATGAAGTGGTTTAGAAGTTATGAGCCACAAATGGCTTATGTGCCATTCTTCTTCTATCAAGATGGTTTATCTAGATCATGCCTACTCCCAGCTACTGTCTTTCCCAGTGTTCTTGCCCCTGTTACAAGTGTACATGTACCACACAAAAGAGAGTTTGTGTGTGAAAGCAGGCTGCTGCTGTCAGAGGAGTTAACCTGGTACATTTCCCACTGTGTGTGCTGCCTGAATTACAGCTTCAAAGTACATGACAGAGTCACAGAACAGTTTGGATTGGAGAGGATCTTTTAAAAGCCGTCTAGTCCAACCCCACTGCAGTGAGCAGGGGCATCTTCAACCAGATCAGGTTACGCAGAGCCCCATCCAATTTGGCCTTGAGCGTTTCCAAGGACAGGGAATCAACCACATGTCTGGGCAGCTGTTCCAGTGTATCACTGCTGCCCTTGTAAAAACACTTCTTCCTTACCTCTAATCTAAATCGACCCTCTTTAGTCTAAAACCTTAACCTATCACAACAGGCCCTGCTAAAAGGTTTGTCCCGATCTTTCTTCTAAGCCTCCTTCAAGTACTGGAAGGCCACAGTAAGGTATCCCTGCAGCCTCTTCCCATCTGAATTCCAGTTCTTTCAGCTTTTCCTCACAGGAGAGGTGTTCCATCTCTCTGGTCATCTTCACGCCCTTCTCTGGACTTGCTTCAACAGGTCCACCTCATTCTTGTTGGAGCTGGATGCAGTGTTCCAGGTGGGGTGTCTGAAGAGCAGAGCAGAGGGGCAGAATCCCCTTCCTCAATCTGCTGCCCACGCTGCCTTAGATGTAGCCCAGGACATATTTGTCTTTCTGGGCTGGAAGCACACATTTCCAGGTCATGTCCAGCCTCTCATCTCTCAGCAAGCCTAAGTCCTTTCCAGCAGAGCTGCCCTCAATCTGTCCATCCCCCAGCCTGTGCTGATACCAGCTAGCACTGTGCCTTGTGGAACTTGGAGATTCAAGCCCACTGCTTGAACTTGTTCGTGTCCCTCTGGATGGCATCCCATCCCTCACCACTTACAGAGTCTGGTGTCATCTGTAAACTAGCTGAGGGTGCACCCTCTGTCTATATCATTGGTACAGTCATCTGTTAATGGCTGTCCAAATAAATCTGTTTGGGTCATTTGTAGCTCAGTATTGATTAATCAAAAAGATCCAGGAGCTAGACTGAGCGTGGTAACTGCATTTAACTCATGTATGATACATCTGGTGATTGTGGGGAAGCAGCAAGTGCAGTAAGTCCAGCTGTGTGTCAGGAGCAGGGCTTTGACACGGGAGCATTCCTGTCACTGATAGAAGCTCTCTCTCTGCCCTGGTGTTTGAGTACTGCTCTGACAGAGAACAGACTAGATGGCCTGCAGATGTGTGTGGGTAAAGGGTGCCTGATAGAGCACATCAGACCATTGAATATAGCAAGGAAGTTTGAGGGTTTTTTGAAGAAATACTTAGGGAATCATTTAGATTTTCCCAAGGTTAGGGTAGTAGCTGGCATGCCTTGATGGAAGAAGTTTTTCTGTTAAGTTCTACATTCTCTGTTAATTTGTGCAATAACTGTTTGGTGTGTACAACATTGTTAATTGTATTTCTAGGCACGATAACTTCTTTGGAGTTCTATGGGACTTCACATCTACTGAGTGGGGCTGAAGATGGGCTCATTTGTATCTGGAACACAAAGAGATGGGAATGTCTGAAATCCATTAAGGCACATAAGTAAGTTTCTTAAATCGTCATGTTCCCATACATTTTCATGTCTATTTTCCTTGTAAATAATACATGTGACTGACTAATGTTTTGTTTTCATCAGGGGACATGTGACATCTCTTTCCATTCATCCTTCTGGGAAATTAGCTTTGTCAGTCGGAACAGATAAAACATTAAGGTGAGTCAAAACTGATGAAGGAATGCTGAGAATCACAATTCAATAACTCTTAATAAGGTGCTATAAGCAACAATTCCATGTTGGGACTAGGCAACACTGATAAAACATATTTGTTATCAAATGGTTCAAAAATCCATCTGTTTGTCTTTTGAAGTTCTAAGTGCCAGTTGTTCATTCCTCCTTCTTGTGAGCTCTGGCTCTTCACAAGTCACTTGTATAAATATGTTTGCATTTTGGAGCACTATTTGCTTAAACTTTTGAAAAGTGACAGGTTTTGTTTAGTGTGATTTTTCACTTGGAGTGTTTCCATGTTGCTGTAGATACCTGTTTTAGAGATATAAAATGCTATTTTCATAGCACAAATTTCTATTGGCCTCCTTTTGGGCTCAGTATTGCAAATGGTGGTTTAGAAAATAAATAACACAAGTTCAACATTGTAGCCTGCAAGCAATATATGAACTCATTATTTTCTTTTGCGTTAAGAAGGCAGAAAAATGCTTAGAGAGGCTTAAAATCTTCCTTTGAGTGCCTCATGACAGCAGATTGGATTTCAGTTTTGCTGTGCTGTTTTTAACCAGAATGCACATTGCCTGTTATTATGTTTCAGAACTTGGAATCTTGTTGAAGGACGATCGGCCTTTATCAAAAACCTGAAGCAAAGTGAGTTTATCAATCTAAATCCACTAATTAAGTGCATTTTGATAGCTTTATTTTTCATGTAAAGAAAAGCTGACTGAATTAATAAAGTCAGTTAACTGCAAACTTTCACAATGTCTTTTTTACACATGCAGGCAAGCATGTGTAAGCTCATGACCTTAATAATAATCATTTAGCAAAAGGAAAACATAGTACCACTAAAGTAAATCCTTTTTTTCCTTGAAATTTGAGGTCAGAGCATTTAAATAAATGTGTTTCAGTTTGTTTTTCTTTACATGATTCTGATAATTGGAAATAAACATTAGAGTGTATAGCTGTTTGTTCCAGTTTATTTGATTTTTCATTGAATATTTTCTTAGGTCTAGGTAGAAAACAGTGTCTAGCAGCTTCTAAAGATTCTTACTTTTAGATTCTCTGTATCAATGTGTACAGATGCACACATAATCAAATGGTCCCCTGATGGAGAGAAGTATGTGACCGTGATAGCAAACAAAGTGGATATCTACAGACTTGACACAGCTTCAATCACTGGCACCATTACAACAGAGAGGAGGATTTCTTCACTTAGATTTATTACAGTAAGTACAAAAACGAGAGGTGTTGGGAAATTAACTGGTTTAAAACACATTAAATTAATCACACTTGCATTTCTCTTTCCCCATTCCAAGGATTCTGTCCTTGCCATAGCTGGAGATGATGAAATGATTAGGTTCTACAGCTGTGACTCTCAAAAATGCTTGTGTGAATTTAAAGCTCATGAAAACAGGTATTCTATATTTGCTTACTATTTAAATATTTATGGCAATGCTAAGTCCTCTCTAAAGTTCTACAGTTTGTAATGTTCAGCATATTTTGCTTTTGTTTTAGTATAGAAAGTGAATTTATTTATGTGCTACATTCCAAACAGACTTGTTTGCTTTTTGTATGAGCACAAGTACTGTGTCCATGCATATTACAAAAACAATAGGGTACAGAATTAAGAATATTGCTATTCTAAATTTGTGAGTGTGTGTGTGTTTGTGTTTAACCAGTCTTTACTGCATACGACTCTTTAGAATGCTTCAAAAAAACAAACCAGTTTTATTCAGTTCAAACAATAGGAGTGTAATTATGTATTCTCTGTTTTTGAATACCAAATATTTGTCCAAATGTTGCTTTGAATCCATCAAAACACAAAAGCATTAGCAGTAATGTCACTGATGTGTCTAATAGTGTATGCTTTACAGTACTAAAGAGTTCTGAATTGAATCCTAATAAGGCTAGCAAAGGCAAATGTTCCTAATATGACAGCACTCAAAGCAGATCCAACTTCCTGCCTGTCACTTGGGGGTTTTTTGTTCAAACTGATTTTTTTAGACTGTTGCCTATTCATCTTTAAATTATCTCGGCTTACTGGTATGAAGTGAACTGCGATGCTATAAGATAATAATGTATTCTTTTTCACATATTCTGTGTCTTTTTCACAGAATAAAAGATATTTACAGTTTTGAAAGAGAAGGACAGCGTGTCATTGTTACTGCATCCAGTGATGGTTACATTAAAATGTGGAATCTGGATCTTGATAAGGTTGGTATATTACTCTGCTTGTTACATTTAAGAAAATCAACAGAGAACCAGAATTGCAGACAGTTCTGTTGTAAGAGTTCATTTTAAACCACTGAGGAAATTTTAGGTGAAATGTGCCCGTCTTGATCTTCTTCCATGTTATGCCCGGTAGAGATGTATGTCTATGCACATATATTTATGCACTCCTATTTTTTTCATCTTTGTACTTTTTTTTTTAACCAAACTATAAAATCTGATGAAATTATGATATTTCATCTCCACTTTTTGTAAAGTCATGCTTTCCATCAGACCTAGCCAGGCTTATGACTATCTAATCAGTTATGTATGTTATGACTATGTAATTAGTTAAGGACTGCTGTGAATTTCTGTAATGTTGATGACTGTTGCTACTCTTCTGAAAACACAAGGTCTGTGGTTTGGGCAGGGGAACGTGGTTGTTCATGTCGAGGGAGGAACTTGTCCTTTGGAAAAATTCAAATACATAAATGTTCTGAGTACTTGTATTTCCTGTATTTTCAAACAGTTCTGAGTAACACAGTTCAAGTAACAAGGAATCATGTCTTATCTTTAAAGTTTATTGTGTTTATTGTTTGCTCTTAAAATCAGAAATAGATTTTTAACATTTATTGCCTAGTTACAAAGGATCTACTATATTTTATGATAAGTATCTTGGATAGTTCAAATAATTATTTCTCAACATATATACATTTCAAATCTGAATTTGCCTGTTTTTAATTTCACCCACTCTGATTATTTTTATACTTGTAAGTGCAGGAGTGATCTCCCTTTTTCCTCTTCACCTTACATTTCTGTTCCCCTTGTACAGAATTGACAGAGCGATCTTTGCCTTTCTGTGTAACATTGTATTTATTTTGACCTAATTCCTTTCCCTGCAGGCAAAGTTTTGCATAACTGTGTGGGCTGCTCTGTCCAGCTCTAGGGGTAGAATATCCTAATACAGTAGTTTCCTGTGGGTTGATGCTGTTAACACTGCCTTTGTCTGTGATACTTTATCCCCTGATATCTGTAATAGAATATTTGTATTCCAAAAGCTGAGTGATATAATTGCCTAACAGTGAAAGTGGGCAGTAAGGTGCTCTCTGACTTCAAATACTTCATTAAATTCAACCAGAAATAAAATAAGGTTGAAATAATCTTCTTTTATGTTTACTTCAGATTAGAGATGGGCCATCTTTACTGTGTGAAGTCAATACCAAAGCTAGGCTGACGTGTCTTGCAGTGTGGCTTGACCAAGCTTCAGAAATAAAAGAAAACTCTGATAAAACTGCAACATCATCTCAAGGTAACAGAACTTTGTATTTTGAATTGTTAATGTGACTGTGAAATAGAATACACCAAGGGGGAGGCTTCTCCTATATCCACTGGAAAATGTTCTGGTATTTTGAAGAAGTGGGGATATGATGCTGGCAAGTGATACAGGTACACTTACCAATCTGACAGTGTCTCAGGCCCATATATTTGTTGGAGAACATAAGCCTATTTTCACTTTTATTAAAGTTCTCTTTCTGTTTACTGGAATAACATACCGAGGAAGCCACTGCAAAGCTTTTGAGACAGATAAGAAAACAAACAGTCAACTGCATGTCTTGTTTTGTTATAAGCAAAATTAGGTGTGAGGCCACTGTAGTGGGGCAAACTTAAGAAGTCTAGCTCAGATTTGTTTGGGTTTTCTGCTGTTGTTTTCCTGCATTGTATTTGCATACTTGATCTTTGTGGATTTTAATTTCACATGCAAAACTAGCATAAATTGCACTTTCTGCTGTAAAATAAAAATATATTTATAACCCTTTTTTAAAAAATGACATACAAATAAGTCTCTCTGCCATTTAGACTACAAAGACTTGACGTAAAGGTCAGTGTGAATAATTCTTTGCTTTTTTTTCAGAAACAGAAGATGAAAAATCATCAATAGTCAGGACAAACAAAGATTTTTGGACTACTAAAAGGGTTAAAATATTAAAAAGAAAGAGAAAAATTATTCCAGAGAAACAAAAGCTGGAAGCTCCAGTGCAAAAGAAGAAAAAGAAAAAGAATAGCTCGGCATGAAGGCAACTACTTTGTCTCCTGTACAAAAAGTAAATGCTGGTGTTGCCCTATTTTTTATAAGAATCTAAACCCTAACAGGACATATACCTCTGATCCAATGTGTTGTTTAAAAGTAATTATTGTTCTTATCCTAATAAACTGACTGATCATTCTGGGAACTTTCCCTAAGTGAACAAAGCCAAAATAAATTCATAATATGTAATGTTTATATTTTTCTATGAACAATACCATACACTTTTTAACTGTCTCTGAAAAAGCCAGCTAAAATAATAAAAATAGCTGCATCTGTCTCAGTTACATTTTTGTTTCACTTAAATGCATATGAAAAACATATACACTTTTTAGTGTTGAAAATGTTACTGTTCATTTGACTCAAGGTATGGTCTGACTTTGTCCTACATTTCTTTTCCTACTGTAAGAAAGAACATGTTAAAATTACTTAAAATACAATGATCACATTCCATTATTGCACTCAGGGAAAACTGTAATTTCTAATTTTTTGACATGGACTTTATGAGCATATTTGGCTTTTTTACTGTGTTCATACTGAAATATATTTAATTTTTTAAAAAATCTTTGCACCCATGGTTCACATCACTGAAAGATTTTGTTGACAATATGATACATAATTTTAGGCAGAAGAGTTTATATCAATATGGTTTTACCTTTTCTTCCCCCTTCCCAATGTATTTTTTCAAGTCCTTGATCTGAGCCATGTTTTTTATAAAAAAAGAATTATATAATACCTGAAATTTTTGCCATGCTGCTAAAATGTCACCTCTTATGTTTGCACTTTAACAAAAAGTAAATTCCTGACCTTCTCAGTCAATGGGAACAGGAATTCATCCTAAGCCTTATTACAAATATACAGTGGGAAAAACAAAGATGAACAAGGTCAAAGAGGGAAACTAAATGTTTCCTTTATTTTAAGGTGTAAGGCATGTTAATGTTGTTTTCTGCACTACTGGAGTAGTCATTACTATTTCTGTTTTCAAAGAGTAATGGGAATTATGCTTTGTTCTGATTCACTTCATCCATTCCTCCTTATGTGTGTAGCAAGAGAAAAAGTAGAAAAAATCAGAAAAAAGATTGAGCCAAATCTAGAGAGAGGAATGCAGGCTGGTTTAGAGATATAAAACAGGATGTAACTCCAGCTCTGTGCTCTGACACTGAAACAAAATGAGCATCATCAGTGCTGTTACAGAATTTTCATGTGGCAGAAGGTGTCCGTATTTACCTTCTGTAACTCTTTTCCTTACTTAGATAAATGATCAGAGCCCCTTGTTTGGATACTCAGTATAGTTGGTTTATGCAAGTTCAGTTTAATTCAACATTAAAGAGATTAAGCTTGAGCTTACACAGCTTTTAATTTTAATGATACCCTAAATGTTTGTGTTCACAAACACATGCAAATAATATATGACTTCAAATGGTTTGTTGACTTGACATAAAGGTGCCAGATTTTTAATTCCTAAGGCTTCTACAGTAAATATAAGAATTAAAAAGCGTAAGATTAAATAAGGGAATTGTGTACAGCGATTTCACTTGTAAAGTCTTATGTCTATTTGATAGTGCTTATCTTGTGTCCTTGACAAAATGTCTGCCATTGCTAAACTGTTTTTATTGTTTGAATTTTTAAATACATGAGCTCATGGACACAGTGATCACAGTTGCAGAAGCACTAGGAAAAAAATCCAGTCTGCATGTAATTTTAAGATTAAAAAGCAAAAATTCCACAGAATTTGGATTCTAAAGTTTGAACTTAGAAGTAATTACACATTTGTAAAAATCTAAATCCCCTGTGTAGTAACAAAGAATTATGCATCTCACGAGACTCAGAACAATTTGTGAACTGGAGACAAAGAACAGTCCTTAAGGGAAAACCCATATTTTTTATACCTTGAGTGAATACTTTGCTACTAATGAGTACTTCGCAATGTGTTGTTGTGATATCTTTGTGTACATCTTCCTTTTCAGCACATTTTCCATTCTAGTTTTCAGGGAACTGCTTAGAATGGTAGAGGGGAGGCAGCAGTGCAGAGAGAGGAGATGTCAGCAGTGACAAAGCTGTCCCTGTCAGAAGGGGTGGGTGTGCATGACACTGGGAGAGCACATGGAGCCATAGCTGCAGGAGCAACAGCTCAGGGAGCAGCATCTCACCTGAGCCCCAGGTGAGTTCAACAGCTCCAGCAGCTGTGGATTTCTTCCAGTTTGCTTCTTCCCCTCTTGGGGAATCCCTGTGCTGGATCACAAAGCAGAGCCCAGTGAAACTTGGACATCACAACTATTACATAGCTTGAATTAAAAAGGAAATACCATCTGCATGGTATTTCCATAATGCCACTATAGCTTAGATATGTGCTGGTTGTGGCACTTTGCACAGAGGGAGGAGATTCCTATTTAAACCACTGAGGCCAACAAAGGAATTAAAGTCTCCCCACTTTCTGACCATTATGCTAATTCATAACGATGGCAAAATCTGAAATGCAGCTACAGAAAGCTGCATTTTGCAGAAAGTACAGGCCTCTCATGTTTTATGCCTTCTATTATGAAGAGGAATCAAACCCCTTCAGTTTAGGGATCTGGCTACAGGAGTACTTTTTCTTTCTATATGGTGAAACATCCATGGGACAATTGAAATAATATCATCAATTTCCATTTCAGCACTCAGAAAAGAGTTTAGGTTTGTAGGCAGTAGTCATCTCCACATTTTTCCAGGCCAAAAAAAAATGCCAAACATTTTCTTTACAAGATGTTTTCCGTCTCCTACTGTTGAATAACTTCTACAGCAGAAGACTGCTTTTTCTGGTGTACTAGTTTGTAATTTGCAGGTCCTAGAAATCCTCTACGTGTTCCATACAAGAGCTATACTAAAATTACTGCTCAAAGTTGGAAGCAGCCTGTAGGCTGCCCAGAATTGTAGCTCATGCTACACCAAAACCCAAGCCCAAATTCTCAGCTGTACCACGTAACCCCACTTCTGGGGGGCTTAGGTGCACACGACTGCAGTTCTGCAGGAGCTTTGCCCCTCACTGAACAGGAGCACAAAACCTGCTCTGTACTGAGTCAGTTGTAGGCACCAGGGCTTGCTCAGGCATCCCCGATGTGAAAAATGCATATTTTATGACTGGCTTTTCACAAATACTAAAATGAATATTATATGTGTTGTGTTAGAAAGTAATGTATTAATTCTCTTAAGTAGTGTGTTAAATATAGTTTTAGGTTATAACAAAAGTTAAAATAGTAACTTATGCTATGTAGAATACTTTTTTTTACAGAAAGGACTTGCAGCGAGATAGCAGCCACAGGACACCTAAATCTTTCAGAGAAAGAGAATTTACTGCCCTCTTATCAGAAGAAACGAACTCCTTCCCGCCTCGAAGGCGCTGTTAGGAATCAGAGGAAGAAGCTGATGATGACCAGACAGAATCCTGTATTTGAATGGAATTTATGCACCATGTATGAAGTGTATGAATATGCAACAGAGTATTGTTTTTAAGGGTTAATCCTTTGTTAACGGGGGTCCTTTTTCGGGCTCGTGATGCCCAGAAAAAGGTACCTGGACGTCCGTAACTCTTTGGTTCTATTGTCTCGAATTGTCCTAATTCAAATTATCCAAATTATTATTACTCTAATTGTATTACTATTTTTATAACCATTTTATTATTATTAAACTTTTAAAATTTTAAAAACAAGTGATTGGCGTTTTTCACACCCGCCTCCCGCCCTGCCGGGGGATTCCCGGGAGCTCCGCACGTAGGTGCAAAGACACCAGCGCCTCCTTCTCCGCAAACCCTGGCTGCGGGCCCCACTCTGCCCTGCCTCTGGGGTGAGTTTTCACTTGGGTTTCGCGCTTGCAGCTTTCCTTTCCTTCCCCAGAACGGCCGGAAAAGGGAAGTTTTGGGCGGTGCGTGGCTGCCTGGCCTCCCCTTCCGCCGCCTGCTCCGCCCCGGTTGCTGCGGAGCGGGGCGGCCGCGCAGGTGGGAGCCAGCGGTGTCCCTGTGCCCCCGGGGCTGCCTTCCCAACAACGCCGCCTGCAGCCCTTGGGCTCGACTCAGGGCCGAGGCTTTAGGCAGGTCCTGCTTGGGGAAGAGCTTGCCATAGCAAAATGCTTTGCTTTTTTAAATTTTTCCTCCCCTGACAAAGGTTGAGAGGTGCTGATCTTCACCCCGGTTTTCTCTTCCAGTTTTCGGCATGGCAGTGGACTGGCTCGGTTTTGGCTACGCCGCCCTGGTGGCATCAGGAGGGATCATTGGCTATGCGAAAGCAGGTAGGGTGCCGAAAGGTGCTTCTGTCTCCCTCCCTCTTCCCCCACCACCCCCTCCTCCCCCTCCCCAATAACTTGGTGTGAGCTGGGCAGCTTTTTACGAAAGCATCCTATCTCGAAGTTGACCCATATGTAAATTTTATCGGTTTGTGCCATGTGCTGATAACTTTCTGCTGTTGGGGTGTGCTGGATTTTGAGTTGAGCTGGTGCTTTGGGCTGATAAGGCCATAATCTGCTTTCTGGAGGATGCTGATATCTGCTCTGTGCTCTTTGGGTGAACTGTCATAAGTTTGCTTCAGAAAGGCTTTTTCCTTGCTTTTTAAAATACAAGCATTCTGTAAGTGTTCTGTATCTTCAAGTGACATAAATCACCACTGCTCCTCCTTAAGAGATTTATTCCCATTTTAATCTTTGATGATAACAGTATACTGCAAGCTGCAGAGAGCTTTCAGAACTATCTTTTCTCCAAGTAGAGCTGAACAGTGCAAATCAGTCCTTAAACTTGTTTCTCTTCTGGGCTCTGCATCATAAGCTTACCCTGTGACCTACTGCTTTCATTTCCTGTCCTTTTTCTGAGTTTGCCCTCCTCCAGACAGAACTGTGGATTTATTCCTGCTGCAACACTGTCTCTTTCAGCTTTGAAAATCCCTAAGCCATCTTAGTTTTTATGATAGGAAGGGGCATTGCTGAAGTCAGTAAGACTCTTACCAGTGCATTTGACTAGATAGATGCTAGTGCCTATTCCAGTCTGTTTTCCATTGGCCTAGATTTATCCTTTGGGTTGTGAGTGGAGTTTAGGACAGAAGGGACAATACTGAGAACTTAAGTAACTAATTGCATCTGTATTTCTCCAAGGCCATTATGAAATGATGGGTGTCTTTCTTGTCCTTTGGAACCCAATTGGGAGGACATGGTTATGTTCAGGCAAGGGAATCCAGGTCACAGGATTATTGAAGGGGAACAGAAACTCGTATGGTAACTGCTGGAGAGAGAGAAAAAAAAACAACCATACAAAGGAGCCATTATATCCTTACTAATAACTTGGGGAAACCAAAAGAAAATGGAACTTTCATGCATAGAACTAAGTTGATCTGTTCTTTTACAACCTGATGTATCTACCCACACAGACAGGGGGCAGTAGTAGGTGCCTTTGGAGCAGTATGAGAACATGGCAATCAAAGAGAGAGTGAGTGAGTGAGTGAGTTATTGATTTATTTTTCTGTCTTCATTTAGCAAGTTCTCTGGGTCCCTGTGTTTTGAAATGTAGGAACTTCTTGAGCCAGAGGTGATGTGGTTGTCCTAGAAGTGTATGTGTCATATCTACTTAAACAATGCCTTGATGTAAAATTCAAGAAAATTATGGATGTTTCTTGGCTCCCAGGCTTGTGGAAAGCATTGTAGCTACCACAGATTTATTTTGAACTCATATTCTGTGCAAAGCAGCCACCTAGTAGAGTGTGCATCTTTTCCTTGCACATGTGCAAGTATATCAGGTGCTTTCTATCATCTTTGTATCTTGCTTTTTGTACCATAAGCAGGATTCAAAACAATGTTACAGCAACCTTGTTGATGATTGAAAAATTATTACTTTCTGGAAGAAATATGCAGTCCTCCTTTAACATTGACAGGAGATCTTTATCAATTTAGTTTTTCAATCTCAAATCTTTGAAAGGTGACCTCAGAAATGGAATGTATAAAGAGCCACCTTCAGTAGCATTAAGTCCTTAATCCTCTGTTGGCCTTATGGAGGGCATTCACCACTCAAAGTGATCATGCTACTTCATTACTTGATATACTCTATAAATAACCAATTTAGATGTGGCATCCTTTATTTTCTGGTAGGTTGGGATTATCATTTATACTAAGGACCTGATTCAAAGTTTAGGTGCATTGAGGGAACCTTCTTCCAAAGGCTTCAGCTACCTTTGGATCAAATCTCAGGTGTACTTAGGAGATATGACCTCTCTTGTTTAGCTATGCCCTTCTCCTTGGCAATTCTTTGAATGCCCTCCTGCCCAATTCCACTCACATGTCCTTTTTTCTGATCTTAAATTCTTACAATTTAGTCGTTCTATTTTACCGCCTCTCAAAGAATTTTCATAAAACTGTTTTGAAGCAACAGGCTTCAGTTTGTGCAAGGGAAACACCAATTCTTTTGCTTTTCTCACTGTTCTTTCAATCATGGATGTATTAATGGCTTTGCTGTAAGAGAACTAAATACTAATTCTGAATGTCTCTTATGCAAGAGTAATTGAAGTGGTTCTTTGTGCTGATCATGGTCTCAATATCTTAAAAACCCCCTTCTCTAATCTTCTTTATGTCAAGGAATGATGAATACCCATTTTTTATTTTTATATATATTTTTATTTTTATATATATTTATATTATTATATTTCTATTGCACTTATTATATTCTATATTTATTATAGTTCTATTATTATATTAGTATATTTATAGTTATATTATTATTTTTATTTTTATATTTTTTTATAATTTTTTACTTTTATGATTTTTGGTGTTTTACAAAACAGTTAAGCTGCTGACCAAGATAATCTTTATGTTTCTAAGAAATGCATTATCATTTATTTGTTCAGGTAGTGTTCCATCACTAGCTGCTGGCCTTTTCTTTGGGAGTTTGGCTGGACTGGGTGCTTATCAGGTCTCACAGAATCCAAATAACATTTGGGTTTCTCTGAGTAAGTAATTGAAAATTTTATTTGAAAAGGATTACATTTACCCTGTATATTTAAAATTAGTACCTAAAAGTCTTTGCAGAAGAGTTAAACACAGATAGTGTTACAAATCTAACTTCAGTGCTGTCTAAACTGAACTGGTGGCTGCCAATATGCATCTGTCTCATACTGATGTATTTGAAGGATCACAGTGCAAGAAAAGTGCTAATAAATGGATTTCTGAACTATTTTTGCCTGGAACCTTGTACTTTGAGCATCCTGCAGCAGGCTGTAACATTTTGGGAAGTAGGATTCCCCTTCAGACTGACCATACCCCTAGCTGACTATTTTATTATCACGGAAAATGGCAGAGATTGTGATTGGCTTATTTTTATAAATGACAAATTTGTGAAATTACAAAGGTGTTGATGCCTGGGGAGATTTTAGAGAGAAGCAAGCTTCAGTAATGCTGTTTCTTCCTTCTCAGAATTGGAGCTTTTCTTTCCCCTGATTTGAGAAGGTAACTGTGGAGAGTTACTGCTTAGTCAGTGTTTAAAGAGCCACCACTGACTACAGCATTTTTCCTCTGAAGCAGTGACAGAGCATCTGGCTCTTTGACATGTGAAAGTCACAAGTCAAAGGGGAATGCCCAGCATTTCTCTCCACTTCACCTTTGTTTACAGGCAGTCCACTTCCACTGGCCAGGCCAAAAGCTGTGCATGGTCAAGCCTTAATAACATAATAATAAACTGCGGATACAGCAAGCTGAAGAAGTGTGAGGTTAAGTGTTTTCCCAAATGTGTGAGACAGATACATTTCTGTAGCTCAGCAGCATATGGAGTCTTTTCCTCTTCATGCCTCAAAGTTTTTGAAGAAGATGTGTTCTGCTGCTGTTTGAAACAAAATTTCATTTTGAGGTGTGCATATTTTGAAGACAGGCTACTAATCAGAGCTTGAAGCATTTTAATACTGAAATATTTTTGTTTTATTGTGTGTTGGACTATGGTCCCAGTCTCTTACATATCCCATTATGTGAGATTAGGAAGTGTTCAGTGACAATGTTTTGTTTGGTGTTAGGGAGGAAGGATGTCATGGCTAGAACTGAAGATGAACTGGATCCTGCAGGACCAGTCATCACACAGAAGCAACAGTAGGGGATAAAAGAGTTGTTGGAACAACATGTGTGCAGCTGTTACTACTGGGTAGCAGATGCATACTAAGGATAAGGATTCCATCAGTGTATGTTTTCCTTACAGCTTTTTAGCATTCAGTCTTTATGTGAGATACCATGTTCAGGGACTGTCCTTTCTATCTTACTAAGTCAGTGAAAGTACCTGGCTCCTGTCTAGTGTCCAGTGGTCAGGGACAATTAATTCTCACCTTGGTAATGCTTAGCACACTTCCCTTTGGAAGTCTTTAGAAAACAAGTTAGTTAATTCTCAGAACATTACTACAAATTAAACATGATGCTACATGTTAGACATGATTGCTGCAAGTTAGACAAATGCTCTCTCCCTTTTTTGAGAAGTGAGGGAATTATGTGCACAAGTTTATTGATTTGCCTGTGTGTGGAAGGAGTGAGTTCTAGAGCAGTGTATCATAAATTATTTCCAGTCTCAAAAAGAGCACATTTTGAAAAACAAATTTGAGAAGTATGTGCAGAATGATATAGAGTGCACTGTCTGCTTGAACTTGATATAGAATACTTACTCTTTACAAACTGAGGCATTTTAAAATTTACACAATTTATTGACTCTTATTGTCCATTAAGTGAAGTAACCCTGTTTCTCTTTTTACTTGATGCTGCTACTTCTCCCTGTTCTGTTAGTATTTAATTATGTTTCTCCCACACATGCATCTCTGCTGACTGGACTGTACAATCTCTCATTTAAGTTACATCTGGAGCACTGACTGCTGTCATGGGAACAAGATTTTACCACTCCAGAAAATTCATGCCTGCAGGGCTAATTGCTGGTGTCAGGTACAATACTTTTTTTTTTAACCTCCTGTGTGTGATTTCTTATTCACTTAATTAAACTCAGATGGAATGAAGATATTTTGTGTATTATTTTTGTTCCCATGCATCACTTGGATGAAGTATCTGAAAATGAATTGATAAATTATTGTTATTATTGTTAAATTATATGTTTTTTCCCCTTATACAGTTTGTTAATGGTTGGAAGATTAGCACTGAAGATGTTGGAAAAGCCGCAGGAAAAATAACCGTTAATTTTACTTCTTAGTATTTGGAAAAGGAGACCTGATCATGAAATTGCACGAATGCAGAAGTGAGAAGATGGAAAAATTTTCTGCATCAAGACATTTTTTAATCTTTTTTTATAAGGGGGAGTACAATGATGGGACAGATAGTTTATATACAAGGTAGAGCTGTTTGTGTATGGAGAGAAATGGGTCCTGGGTTTGATTTTTCTGGCATGTTTCAATGTATTTTAACACTTACATGTTTTTATATTCCAAAATATACTTCTGGCATGTATGAAGCAGAGAGAAAATATCCTGTAATTAAGAAAATATCCACAAAGAGGCACCAGGACTAACTGGCTAAATACAATAGTGTGTCTCAAACTTTTACACTGAGTATTATGGTGTGCTTTACTTGTTGCATTCTGAATTGATATACCATGTCTTTATAATGTCCATCAAATCTTGCCTTTTTATTGTGAAATGATGCTAAAATGATGCTTTTCTATAAGTAAAATTTGTTACAAACCTTTATTTGGCCTTTTTTTTTGGTACAATTTCTGTGTTTGGGGACAGGGCTATTTTTTTCACCTTGTTTTCTCAGTGGAAGTCCTTGCAGTGGACTGTTAGTATCCAAGTGCTGTCTTTCAATGATATTTAAAAATCACTTTATAAATGGAGGGATAGAAGATTAAAATATGGGCCTTCATTAACATTTCATTTTAAAACTTGTTTGAAAGGAACTTACCCTGAGGATTAACTAAGTGAGATTTGTGCTAGGCTAAATGAGCAGTTGAATGTGATCTAGACTGTATAACTGGAGTAAAATACCCTAACACTATGTAATTCTGATCTTACAGGCTTATTTGACAATAGAATTTGTCAGCACTTTATTTTTAATCTCTTAGGAAAGTGGCTGTGCCTCTTCAAATCTGTCTTTACTAGGAAACCCTGGAGTCAGGAGGGTTCCTTGTTCTGCTGTGATGCCTGGGGACTGAAGTGTGGAAGAGGCATCAGTGGCATCTGGTGCTTTTGTTGCCACTCCATCCTTGATTGCTTCTCCTGCACTGAGTCTTGCAGTTCTGTTAGTGCAGGCACAGCTCACATGGGCTCAGCACTGTGATGGAAGAAATGTGTGAAAGAAAGTCCTTTATCAGCTTATTCTTTAGTGATTCCTAATTATTGATAAATTAGGATTCTTACCAAGTGTAACTCTATTTTAAAGTGATACCTTATGTAGTGACTATTTAGTATTTTACTTTGGGACCTTTGTACCACTGATTATATCAGAACCATGTCAATTGCTTAACATGAAAATGGCAAAGCAGGTTTAAATTAGCTTACATCTTACACACTTGCAGTGTTTAAAGGAATTTGTAAAAATTGCCTCAAACCCCATAAAGCAGATACCAAACTACATAATTTCTCCATTTTGTTGGTCACTTCAGTGCTTGTATTTCCTTTTCTGAAAATGGCTTTTAGTAGTATTGAGTCAGAGTGACATTTCTACTGTTGTGAGTCAATGGTTACCCACATGGTAGTAACAGAAAGCTATTGTAGTAGAAAGTAGTAATTACAAGCAGATCTGTAGATGTTGGGCCAGTTGTGCTGTGTGTTATCAGTTCTCTTAGCAAAAGTTATAAAATTAATTCCAAGTTTTTGAATGTATTTCATATTGTAATCTCTCTTGTTTCCAGGCACTTAATCTCTAAATAACCTGATCTGTACAGGATGAATCTCCAGGGAGCAACACTGAAAACATGTTAAAGCATGTCTGAAATTCTAGTCTCAGTTAAATCATAGTCTCTTTTGACTATACTTTAAGCAAAATCTAACAGAAGTTTTGTGATTACTTTTTTATGTATTTAAATCACCCCATGTAATTGAATAGAAAATTCTGTCATTGATACAGAATTTTCTATGAGCCATTCAAGAATTAAAGACATAAATATCCATTCTCCAGACTGCCCCTGCTTTTAGTCTGATTGTTAGCTACTTCTAAAAGATTTCGTTCTTGGTTTTTTTTTTCCCACTGAGACTGGTCTCCATGAAAAATGAGAAAATTACTTTGGCATTAAATCCACTGTGGCTATGCCATGGCTTGAATGGAGCTTCATGTTATGAGTCAGCTTGTACATGGATTTTGGAAAGAATGATTTAGTTATTTTTGAGAAATGAACTGCTAAAATAACACTTCAATTAAGGCTGCTTGTTCAAAGCACACTCTGAAAATAAAAATATTAGTTTAATATTTTTTACAGTTTCAGCTGTCAGCACAAGCTGAAATGAATACTGATTTTTTTAAAAAGGTCCAGGAACAGGAAACTAGTTTTACTATACACATACTGAGTCACCAGGACTCAACAACTCAGAGTTTAATCACACATCCAGAACATTACAGAATTGAGAGAAGAAAAGCATTTGAGTTGTCAAATCCTCGTTTCCTAGAGTTGAGGGCCCAGGTCCTCCATTCCACATCTACTTGCCTGATAGAAACTGGGTGGCAAAAGGAGATGTCAGGTATTTTACCCCTCTCTTGAGTGGCTCGCTCAGGACCAGAGGAGGGAATTTTCTTATCACTTTGGTAGATAAGTGATCTCCTGAAAGTAGGAGTCTGCCCTAAATTTTGTAATTTTTGTTCAAGCCTGTCTTTATAATAGCAGTTGCTTACCTTAAGTCCAGGAAAGTGAGAGATGTTGGGCTCCCTTCAGCTCCTGCTCTGGATGGGTTCAAGTTCCCTTCCCAAGGAAGGGCTCCTTACCTCAGACCATGGGATATCCTGCAGGGAGAATGTTGACAGGGGAAGTCACAGCACAGCTGAGAACAGCTGGCAAAGTTCCTGGGATCTGTGGGAAAAGGATCAACTATTTTTTAAGTCTTCTTTTAAAGTTAGACAGTAACTGGCAAAAATGCAGAAACCTCCTGAAGCTGAGCAATGCAACTCAGATTTCTCTGCCCAGAGTGGACAACCTATATTTCACCTATATATTTACTTCTGATTAACTCCAGGGTCTCTAATTCAGGATCTTCTCTCTGGTGCCCCAATTGCTGACACTGAGGCAGCATCACATACATACAGGTTTGGAATGTTACAGAGCACCCAATTAATGAAAATGTGAGCAAATATTTTTGGGGGTGGGTCAAAATATTGAACAAATGAGTGCCTCAGTTATGGCTTAGTCTTTACAGGTACAACACTGAGACCCCTACTTCAGCAGTAATATACTCAGGCTCAATTGTACCACTGAGTTGAGGTTACTCACACACTGATGGATATCACAACCTAAGCTGTTCTTCCAATTGATGTGACATTTGCAGGTATCAAAGATCTCTTTAATTTAGTACAAGTGTGTGGAATAGTGTAAGAATTCAGGCAATGTTACACTTAGTAGCATGGGCAACTGTCTTTCACAAGCCAGCAAAGGAGAATGAGAGGTGGATGAAAGATGTTTCAAGTGGAATGGTTTAGAAGGGAAGTAGTCATGTGCTGTCCTACTTTATCACTTGTTCTAAGAATATGGCACAAGCCTGTTTTAATGCAAAGCGAGTCCCCTAACTCTTGTTCTGCTGCAGGCTTTGAAAGTGCAATTTGCCATGTCCCAGTTCTGTCAGTCATTGTGCTGGGAGCTGTTGGCGCTCTGTCATCACCAGCTGAGGGTCAGTCTGTGCTGAAACTAATATGGCCTGAAGTATTGCACAATTATCCTTTTGTGGTGTTAAAATTGCTGGCTTCTTGGCATTACAGTCATGCTTTCTGACTGCACAGCTTAATCACCTGGAAAAATGGGAGGGGGAAACAAAGGTCAGGAGAGCCTCCAAGCAGTTATGACACGAGGAGGAAAGTCTTTGTTTCTCCACAATCCCTACAAGTAAGAATGGAAAAAATGTTCTGTCAGTAATAGCACAGAGGCATCTGCCCTCATGTCCTCTCCTGCTTCCTTGAAATGCCATGATGGAACAGATCTAAGTGCTTATGCTTTTATGTGATATCCCCTGCTCAGTCCAGTGCAGAAGTGACTTTGGGTGTTTCCTTTAGTCTTTCTGTGCTTCTCTTCTGAACTCTGAAATAATGTTTTCTGTATCCCTTCCCTGGCTGTCTTTTACATTGCTGTTTTATACAGTGTGTGGCATTAAATGTTTCCTGCCTCAGGTGCAAGAATTGGTAAATGGAACTGATACTGTTTCAGCGCTGGTAGTTCATACAGTGGTTTGATACTCTTAGAAAAACCCTAATGAGAAAAAATATGGTACAACTAAAGTCTATTTGCCTTATTTCATCAAATATTAGCATTTGCTAATATATTGCTATTGTATTTTGAGATCCTGTTCTGCAAGCATGGTAACTAAATGGAATTGAACTTTAGTGCTAATAGTTAGAATCATAAAATATTCTCAGTTGGAGGGGACTCATGAGGATCATTGAGTACAACTCCTTACTCCACACAGAACAACCTAAAAGTGAAACTATATATCTAAGATAGATATATAGTTAGATATATATCTATATATATACCTATATCTATAACTATGTATCTAAGATAGATAGATATATATCTATATCAATATCTTAGATATATATCTATATCTAGCTATCTAATCTAGATATCATTGTACAAGTGCTTATTGAACAGCAACAGCTTTGGGACCATCATCACTTCCCTGAGATCTTGTTTCAGTGCTTGGCCACCCCCTCATTGAAGAACAATCCTCTCCTTCTCCCCTCCCCTCCCCCTCTTTTTCTTTTCTCTCTTTTTCATTTTTCTTTTTCCTTTTTTCTCTTTGTTTTTTTCTGCTTTTCCTTTATTCTTTTTTTCCCCTCTTTTTTTCTTTTCCCCCTTCCCCCCTTTTCTTTTTTTCCCTTTTTTCCTGCCTTTTTTCCTCCCCCCCCCCCCTTTTTAAATTTTTTTTCCATTTTCTCCCTGGTGCTTGTTTGTTTGTTTGTTTTCCCCGGTTTTATTTCCCCCTGTTTGCTGCCAGGCGGCGGCTGGCTGCGCTGGGAATGCAGAGGTTTTGGCTGCCCGCAGAGCCGGGAGAGGGCGGCAGCGCTGCTCCGATGTCAGCCGGGGGAGAAAAACACCCCACCCACCCCGAGACGTGGAGACAAGGATAAATAATAATCAACCTAATTCCAATTTAGGGTTTGCCCACTTTCGCTATCTGACCCGGAACATCAAATGCTGGAACACAAATGCTTGGCTCTCTCAGCTGAATAGGTCCTTAGCTTCTTTATTACCTTTGTGCCGCCGGAGGAATGAAAGGAAATTATGCTGGGGCAAAAGGCTTTTCTCACCAAGCATACTGTGCAATCCAATGGTCGTGCTGCTAAGGAGCTGATAATAATCGCGCGAGGAATGAAAATGAAACCCTTCTGCCACTCTTCTTACATCCCCTGAAGGAAATCACTTATCTGTACTGGAAGATCAGCCCCGTCTTTCTCACCTATTTACAGCAAGAAACAAAATCTGCGGGTTGTCAGCCTGATTCACAAGCAGAAGAGATTTAGCAGGACAGGCTTCCTTCTCTAAGCACTTTTAGAAAACACACAAGCGTTATAGCTTTGTAAGCTGTTGGAATAAATGTATATATAATGAGGGATAGGGTGTTAGCTAAGTTTCTTTGGATACATGCTCTTTCAGCAGCGCTATAACAATAGAAAATGGCTGGGATCAAATCATGTGCTGTTACCTGAAGGCATCTCACCACTAGGAGAGTTATTGGATGCGCTGAAATTCCTCCTGACCCCTCTGTTCCTCAATAAACCTGCACACAACTTCCTCTGGGGATGGGCCAAGTATTGCTCCATTAGTATGCAACACCACAGTCAGCAGGGCAGGAAAATACACACCAGGAGGAGAGAAAAGGGATGAAAAGCAGCAGGAGCAAAGTAAACACTTTTAAATTCTGGACAGAAACTTCCCTCCACTGAGATTCCTGCAGGTCTGTGGTGTCATGACAAGATGTAAAATATTCTGAGGTGAGAGGTCCATTTACTCAGGTTCTGTTTCTGTTTAAAAAATGAAGCCTAGACTGGGAGGCAGGGAAAAATTTAAAAGATGGGACTAGGAATCCAAAAATTGTGACAACGGATGCAGAGCAACAATCCTAAAATCTTCTGAAAGTATTTAAATCCATAAAGCCGTTGTGAAAATTATCATTCTGGTTCTCTGTGTGGCTACATATCCCTGGTATTTAGCAGTGTGCTAGATGCTCCAATCTGCATTGTTTGTCCTATATACAGCAATATCTTCAGCTCCCAGACACTACTTCACCTGGCAACCCTGCAGCATTTACATCAGCTTGGGGCCTGTCGCCAGACTTTCTCCTTCATGTGCCACTACTCTCTCATCCCTGCCAAAAAACCAGGACTCCGTGTTCAACTTACACCTATAAATATCATCTATATGAATTTATTTTTATATAAATTCATTTATTTATGTGAAGGACAGGAGGTTGTTTAGCATCCAGTTTTTCGGGCAGCACGGAGTCACTGATCAACACAGACCCAACTTCAGCCACATCCTCCTTATGGCCAGGAGGGCAATTAACACACACACTCATGTTTCGGCACAGCAACAGAGAGTACCATGATTGCACAGGAGTTTTATTTACTCTTTTTAAAGCATTTTGTTTGCTTATCTATGGTTTTGCTTTTTACTAGGGATAAATACCAAATAACAGTGATAAAACAGTGATTTTCTTCTGTATATCCTCTTCTCAATCTGTCAAGCCAGCAAATATATCCAGTATTAGAAGTCATAGTGACTTTCTGAGACAGAGGTGGCAGCAGCCTGCAATTATT
Source organism: Zonotrichia leucophrys gambelii (assembly GCF_028769735.1). NCBI lineage: Eukaryota > Metazoa > Chordata > Aves > Passeriformes > Passerellidae > Zonotrichia > Zonotrichia leucophrys. Next base: position 64,916,805 of record NC_088171.1, read on the forward strand.
CCTGTTCCTCTTAGCTGTCAACCATCAGACTACCAGCTTCTTTAGGGAATAGTGTGCTGAGATAGATTTTCTCATTATATATTTGATTTTCAGAATATATCCCACGGAGTGCCCTCTCAGGGCATCTCGGTCCTCACAGATCAGGACTTTACTCAAGACTATTCCTTTCAGATGAGTGTTAACTTCATGCTGTCACCTATAGACACTCTGTCTGCTTTAGTCAGGGCTCTCCATAACAATGCATGAAAAGATGAGCTAAAAGATGATGGTAAACAGCATTCAAATCCTCCCCTAACAACCACAAACAAGGTGTGGTGCATATGCTAAAAATGCAGCAGCAGGAAAGAGGAAAGTTAACTTTTTTAAAAACCGTGTTAAGTGACACCTAATTAGTGCTAATCTCAATTTTCTCTTTTTTTCTTTTTTTTTTTTTTTTTCCCCAGGAGCAGTGAGGGTTTTGGGGAGGAAGGGTAAGAGGGGTCAGCCTACTGCTAATTGCTTCTCCTTTAGCTGGGGTCACTGCAGTTGACCTCATTCAAATCTGTGCTGGGTTGACCCTGGCTGGATGTCAGATGCCCACTGAAGCCACTCTTATCACTCCTTCCTCAGCTGCACAGGGGAGAGAAAATATAATGAAGGGATTTAAGGGCAAGGAGAGATCACTCACCAATTAACATCATGAGGAGAACAGATTGGACACGGGGAAAATTAATTTGATTTATTACCAGTCAAAACAGAGTAGAACAGTGAGAAGTTGAACTAAATCTTAAAAACACCTTCCAACTTCACTCCTGATTTTCTCCAACTCCTCCCTGCAGTGGCCCAGGTTGATGTGGAGTAGGATTTGAGGTCAGTTCATCACACATTGTCTCGGCTGCTCCCTCTTCCTCAGGAAGAGGACTCCTCACACTCATTCCCTGCTCCAGTGTGGGTTCCCTCCCATGGGAGATGGACCTTATGAATTTCTGCAAAGTGAGTCCTTCCCACGGGCTGTAGCTCTTCATGAACTCCTCCAGCAGGGGTTCCTTCCACAGGGTGCAGTCCTTTAGGAACAGACTGCTCCAGCGAGGATCCTCCATGGGGTCACAGGTCCTGCCAGCAAACCTGCTCCAGGGTGAGCTTCTCTCTCCACAGGTCCCTAGGTCTTGACAGGAGCCTGCTCAGCCACGGACTTCCCAAAGGGTCACAGGCCTCTTCAGGCACATCCACCTGGTCTTTCATGGGCTGGAGGTGGATCTCTGTTTCACTGTGGAGCTGTATGGGCTGCTGGGGGACAGCTGCTTCACCATGGTCTGCAGGGAAATCTCGGCTCCAGCACCTCCCTCATCTCCTCCTTCACTGACCTGGCTGTCTGCAGGGCTGTTTCTCTCACATGTTCTCACTCCTCTCTCCAGCTGCAGTTGCTCTTGTGCAGTAACTTATTTCCCCTTCTTATGTGCATTAGCCAGAGGTGCTACTGCTGTCTCTGATGGGCTTGACCTGACAGTGTAGCAAACAGGGCATTGTTCTTTTACCCCATTCCAGGCAGACCATCCTGCTATGTGTTCTACCCAATCTTTTGTTTGTTTCCTCAACTGTTTCCCTGCTCATGCATGTCCTGGCAATGCATGTGAGCAGAAGATATATTTAAGATGAGATTTTCCTTTATACTTCTGAAAGACAATATCTAGTGATTGTATCAATAAGTGAAATAATTGCTTCCTGTCTGAAGTGAATCTTTATAAATGATTAAATGCTGTAGAAATATGACTTCAGATAGAAATCCTGACCCTTCATTATTCCTCACCTCAAAAGTCTTTCTCATATAAGCCTACAACAAAGTGCACAAATGCCAGCAATCTGTCTCTGGTAATAAATGAAATTCAGGTGAAAAATCAAATATTATTTATTTCTTCAGAATCATAAAATGATATGGTGGGTGCAGCATGGTAGAGCCACTGTAATACACTATAAGCTTAAAACAACAGATGATATGGTAAGAACAGTAAAGATTACTTTATTTGGGTTATGGATTCAATGTCACCCAAATACCAGTAGGCTTACTTTTGCCATCTGTATTGGTTTTGTATGGCTTGGATTTGGAAGCAGGGGGGTCTACAGGGGTGGCTTCTGTGAGAAGCTGCTAGAAGCTTCCATAATGTCCAGGAGAGCCAATCTCTGGTAGCTCTAAAGATGGATGTGCTGCTGGCCAAGGCTGGGCCAATTAGGATGGGTGATAATGCCTCTGTGATAACACATTTAAGAAGAAATCAAAACAAATGTGGTGCAGTTGTAATTTCAACCAGAGAAGAGCAGAGTGAGAACATGTGAGAAGAAAAACTCTGCAGACACCAAGGTCCATGGAGGAGGAGGGCAGGAGGTGCTCCAGGTGCCAGAGCTGAGATTTCTCTGCAGGCCATGGTGAGACCATGGTGAAGCAGCTGTGCCCCTGCAGCCCATGGGGATCCACAGGGGATGCAGAGATCCACCCCCAGCCCGTGGGGAGGTGCCCATGCCAGAGCAGGTGGATGCTTGAAAGGAGGTTGTGATCCCATGGAATATCTGTGGAGAGAGGGACCCTGCTCCCAGGCTGGAGCAGCCTGTCCTTGGAGGACTGCAATCCATGGAAGAGTGATCCAGGCTGCAGCAGTTTGAGGGGTCTGTTGCCCATGGGATGGAGTTACATTGCAGTTCACAGGGAACTGCTGCCTGTGAGCCGGACTCACTTTGGAGAAGTTCATGGGCAACTGTCTCCTGTGGGAGGGACTCCCACAGTGCATAAGGGAAACAACTCCCTGGGCATTGGGAGAAGCCATGGGTGATGAACTGACCCATAACACCCTGTCTCCCTGCACCACTGGGGTAGGAGGTAGAGCTGGAAGGAGAGAATGGTGTGGGGAAGGTGGTTATAAGGGCTTGTTTTCCTTCTCATTATCCTGATCTGATTTTGTTGATAATAAATTCACTTAATATCTCCAAGCTGAGGCTGTTTTGCCTATGATGGTAATTGATGAGAGTTCTCTCCTGTAGTGGGATAGAATATAAGAAAATAAAGATTGTGTAGAAAGTAATCTTACCCCTAAGGAGTTGCAGCTGGCCCAATTATCAAAGATTAGGAACAGGCCTGGCTTTAACAGGCCACAGCTGTAATTCATGAGAAGAAGAGTGCTATAAAAGAGTGGGGTGGCTGGTTGAGAGGGGAATTGGAGTTGGTGGGCTCTTTTGTGGGGAAAAAAAAAAAAAAAAAAAAAGTGCTCTGAGGAGCTGCCCATGAGAAATGCCAAGAGGTGTGAAACTTTTGTGAATAGGAGACAACAGTGTAGAACCCCTGCAATAAGATGACAACACTCTCCCAGTCCTTATCTCAACTCATGAGCCCTTTATTAAATTTTCTCTTTACTGCAAAGAGGAGCGAGTGAGCACCTTTGGTGGGTGCCTGGCATCTGGCCAGCATCAATCCCCAACACCAGACTTGAGCATATTTTAGATTTCCAGCTGAATTTGCCTATGTACTTCACCAAGACTGTGCCTGACTCCAAATGTTAACCCAGTGTAGCTGGAGTGGAATCTGGCTGGTGGACAGAATGGGCTGGATTTGGAAATAAAGAGGGCAACTCATTTTTTCCCATTCCTGCTACCCTCCCTTAAGTGATTGTTGCCATTGTTTAGGCAGACAGGCCTCTTTCCCAAAAAGCAGCAATGTGATAGCTTGCAGAAAACTCTCATGCTCTCCAAACTGTTGTGTTTCCTTTATTAGTCTCTCATATCTGTAGTTTGGCACCTTTGGCTGCCCAGACACATAACCAGGACTGTGTGTAAGATTGTGCCCAGCTGGAGCCCTGCCAAGTAAAAGAACAGGTAAAGGCACCCTCTCATGGAAACGTGGGAGGGGCTGTGTGAGCTTGCACTCAAATGCCTGAGCAGGGCACTGAGTGATGGAGAGGAGGAGCTGCAGAGGCAAAGCTTAGTCCCCAAGTGCAAATCTCATGGAGCACCCAGCGATTCTTGCACACTGTGACTGAAACCCCACAATTATGGGCAGTTGCTGCTCCCGAGGAAATGTCAGCCCTAAAGCCATCCCAGAGCAGCAATAGACGGGGGCTTGCCGGGTGAGTACCCCTGGGCACCTTCATCGTGCTGCTTCCTGGGAGCGCCACCAGCCCTGGTGTCACCCTGGCCACTTCAGACACCCCTGCTCAAGACAGTGGATATCTTTGGTCCCTGCTCAGAGCAAACACTGTGGATTTAACCCCTCACAGGGAGGAGGTAGAGCTGACAGCAGCCTGTTCTCTCCAGAGTAATTGACCAAAATGAATTAAATGAATACACATCAATTAGCATTGGCATCTTCCTGAAGCCAGCTGTTGTGTGACCTATCCATGACTGGGATGTTCTTCACTTCCCTAGGGAAAATAATGCGTTTCTCCTCCAGAGTGACCTGATGTGTTTATTAGGTGAGAGGAAGGGGATTATTTGAAGGAGGCTAGTGCTTAGGTTAAATCGCTCTGGTAGGCTATATAAAGAACTCTAAAGCACCCAGTCCTGAAGCAAAGTGAATTTCCTGCGGGTCTTCTGGCAGCAAACAGGTTGTTAAATGCTCCCAGGTGTCACCCCTCATTATTTTTGTCATCAGTGTGAATGTGCATTGCTTGTGCAGTGTCGGAACCCAGGACATTCCTCTGGCTGCCCTGGAGGACTCAAGCCCCTGCCCTCAGAGCCCAAGACCCTTGTGCCTTTGATTTAGCCCTTGGAAAAAACAACTACCAACCTTTATATGAAGAATTACAAGCCACAACAGTTTAAGTAGAATGATACCGAATTTGTCACAGAGTCAAAAATAGATTTTTTGGGGTTTTTAGAATGGGAGTTCAGGGGGCAAGATGGAGTAATGTGGGCATGTCCAGCCTTTCTCCTTCTTCTTCTTGGCTTTCATCTTCTGCTGTGATGGTGGCACTTTTAGATTGGTTTAGAGTAGAAGCTCACTGTTGTTATAAATGATCAAATCGGGAGCCAAATTTATAAGAAAATTTGGCAATGATTTATTAAATTGTCAGCGAAACAGAATTTCGATCGGCAAAAAACCCCACCACAACCAAGGGCAGCGCCGAGCCCGGGATCGGCGCTGGGTGAACATACGGGTCTGACACCCGAGTGTCAGAGTCTCCCCCTGTCCACACATGCTGCTCTGCGCAGCGTGCTCTTATACAGTTTGTTCCGCCTGAGGCAGAGATGATGTTCCTTTGTGTCCCCTCACATGCAGAACCGGGGCCATACATGTGCAGGGGTAGGCAAAAGTCCAATCCAGGTGTCTGGATGTTATCCGAGCACTCCGGAGAAGTCGGCATTCGCATGGAACAGGGTGGAGCCGTGCTCAGCGTAGTAGATGCAATCTTCGAGGTGCGAAATCACTCTTGAGTGGTTCTGGCATTCCAGGGAAGTCAGTGATCATCGCTCAGGAAGGTTCCGTTCTTACCTTAAAAGACCTGATATTATCTCAACGTGGTTGAATAAGACTCTGCTCCCGGCTGGGGTAGTCAAAAGACATCGCTTGGATCTTACAATATTTTATACATTAATAGCATGAATTATCTCTGCCATATAGGTGATAGGTATTGGAAAGCGATTGTAAATATTGTATACGCAGTGTTTAGTATAAAAAGGTAACACTGCCCCGGGGCAGGCAGAATGCCTCTGTCTGTCCTGCTGAGCGGACCTCGGCAGGGCAGGAGAAAGAATTTTATAGATAAGATACAATAAACAACCTTGAGACCGAGAAATGAAGAGCTCTGACTCCTTCGAGTGCCGGGCTGGGAAAAGAGACTTTCTAACGCATCCCGGGGTCACTCCGAGCAGCGAGAGTGCCGAGCGTGCAGGGCAAGGGTTTGTCCATCACCTGCGCAGCTGAAGGCAGCAGGGGCGAGGCAGGGCAGAGCTGTGCACAGCCAGGAAGGGGCTGAGGGCTCATTCCAGGCTGTGTCACACCCTCCAGGCTGCTGAGCGTGGCTGCCGTGGGACACCTGACCCGCGGGGGAGCAGCAAGGGGAGCGCAGTGACTGCAGTGTGTGGCACCTGCTTGTGCTGCAGGTGGCTTCCGGCTGGTCACTGCTAGCTCCACTTGGGGGCTTGAAGCGTTTTGCCACTGCTCCTCACAGGCAGCAAAACCACAATTTCATAAAAATGGCAGGAAGGGAGATAAGGGTTAGAACCCACCCTGGCTGGTTCTCGGTAGAGACCTGCCCTGAAAAGGGAACCAGCTAAACCCAACAAATCGAAATTGTGAAATTCGAAGTCCAGCCTGAGTTGCTTTTCAGTGTTTGCTGGGGTGCTAGGGGGGAGTGGAAACTGTCTGGCTCTCAGAGGAAAATACTGATCTAAGTCTATTCAATGTAGTTTGTATTTTCCCTAATGTGACTGCATTATATACACTATATTTTAAGAAAACATATCTCTGAGGAGAATTAAAAAAGCATTTACTTAACAAATCATGTTTGTTTCTCAAGTAAGTCTCTGATCTAAGGCAAGGAACTATATACATATTTAAACTTGGAAGTTGTTTTTCTATGTATGATTAACACTGATTTCTAATGTATACGGTGTCACTTCTCCAGCTTGCTGCAATCTGCTTCATAACTTACAAGGGAAATTTCAGTGCTCTCTACAGGGCTGTGGCAGAGACAAAGGAAATTTTAGAGGATAAATGAAGGATGCTCTTGAAAACCAGGGCTGTTAATTGGTACTCTGCTCTGTATTGATCTCATTCCTCTGCTCCTGAATTTGACTGAGATTCTGTAACCCCAGCTCAGGCAGATTGCCATTAAAGAGTTTTTTCCAGAAATATTAAACCCTCTGAGGTTCTTATATCCACCTTCTGAAACACCAGAGATGTCCATCCAACAGACTTGCTTTCATTCCATTCCTTGCCATAAAAACTCAGGAATTTGCCCATCCAGCTGATCTATTAAAAATTAGCCAGCATTCCCTGAAAAAATCCACCCATATGGCTTGCACAGCATCACTTAGTCTTTTTGCACTGTTATGCTTCATTCTGCAGAATTGCTGATGGTGTTGTAGCTTCAAGTTTCTCCACAATAATTGCAATGATATTTTTCAGTCTTTTCCTGCCAACCAAGCTGCTGGCTTTTTATTACATGTGTTCCAGAAAGAAGCAGAGGATTTCTGTCAGCTGGCTCCCATGTGTTTTGGAGGGAAGGGTGAGGTGCACAACACAGGACTTCTGCAACTGAAGAGAGAAAAAGTATGAGATACATGGGTTACATAAAAGTAAGGGGTATGTAGGAGCTTAAAACCCCACTAACCAAACCCAGGAGCCTCTTTTTATACAATATTGAATGGAGTAGAAATTATTTCTGTCCCTGGATTCACTACTGGGCCAAGATTGACTCTAGACTTCCACCTTCCTGTGCCTCAAAGGTGAATCAGAGATAAAAATGCCAGACTCCTATATAAAGTGCTTTGGAACCTGCTGATGAAACACATCCTTTGTGGTGATGTGCCCTATGGGCACATAAGAATGATTTTTGTGGAGTGAAAAGCCACTAACATATATGTAACAAATAGGTGAAGTTGCAGTCAGAGATAAGTAAAGATCAACAGAGCTCCCACTGTCTTGGCTGAAAAGAGGCACCACGTGCAGCCTGTTGGAGCCCAGCCTGCAGACAGATGAGTTATGGATGCAGGGGGGTCTTTCAACAGGGACAGAGAAGCCTGTTGATATTGGCAGATAAGAGAAGATCCATGTCACATTTCTCACTAGGAGATTCTGGGTACACAAATGCCCACATGTGTGACAAAATGCCTCCTTGGTAGCCCCCCACTTTCTGGAAGGCTGGAAGGCCATGGATGTGTGCTGTACATGGTTTTGTGTGCTGGGCACGTGCAGGGCTCCAGCAAATTTTGAACCTGTGGTGATGCTGTACCTACACATGTGAAAGGCTCTGCTTACTGGGTGTCACTTTCACCATGTGAAAGGCTGGGTTTACTGGGCATCCAGTGGATGCCTGGTCTGCCAGACAACCAAGAAGATGATCCTGGATAAAAGTAAAAACCTAAAAATCAGATGCTGACTTGGCATAGTGTCCATGCAAAGATAACAGGAGAAACCTAGGCACCTTATCTGTGGCTCCCCTTCTCCTGCACTTACTTGGCTCTTGGTGCCTTCTGGGGTCACCTCTCCTCAGGGAAAGTTTTTTATGTGTGTATGAGTTGCCCACCTGAAAAAAAACCACACTATTTTGGGCTTCACAGTCAAGGGAAGAGCTGCATGGCTAAAGCTCTGCTGGGGGTTTGGGAGACTTCTGGGCCTCATGGGCTGCTCCTCAGATGGGTGGGCAGAAAGCATCACAGGCAGGGCCAAGGCTGTGACCCAGTGTGGTGTGGGCTCACAGTTGTCCCCAGGCAGGTGACCCAGCTCTCTCACACCCTTTGGCACCACTGCCAGGCCATCACCACTGGCACTCAACGTGCTCATGAAGGACATGAACCCTGGTGCCCTCTTTGCCTCTCAGGAGCCTCTGTCATGGCAAAGAGTTGGGGCTTGCTTTTGGGGGGCAAGGGAGGAGAGCAATCACCAGGTGTGAGGTTATCTCCAGCTCCTTTGCATGGAAGTGCTGTGGGGAGCTCCTTGCAGATCAAAAGAAGAGAGATACATCAGGAGGGGCCTTACCAAAATACTCTGCAGTCCAGCTCACTGGCAGCAAACCTTATACAAGCCTCTTTCTGGGGGAGTTGCAGGGAGTCCAGCTTTGTTTGGAAGGAAGGTTTGACAAGACTTGTGTGATGGATAGTGTGGAGCAATTAAAAAGGGGAGGGCAGGCAGACTCTTCTAGCATTTTTCCATTGCTATTTGGGTAACTGGAAGACCTACTTTTGAAACTCTGAAGCAACCATAAATTCCTGGAGAGAGACAAGATGCTCCAAACATTTTGTTCCTGACAAAAACTGTTCTAAGTTTTGCTCCCTGCAAACAAAAAGTGAGCAAATGCCAAACCAGTCATCCAACTTACTGTACAGTTCAGTGCTTGTTTTGTGCTGTCTCTTTTGGGCACCTCTTCTAATCAGAGGGGTTTTTTTTTCAAATCCTCTTCTTTCCCTGTCTAGCTTGACATTTCTTTAGAACATCTTCATAATCGCTTTGTAAGGCAACAAATTCTGCCTCTCTGTTCTATTTTGTCTCTCCCCTTCCCTTGTGTCTTCTGTGAAGAGCACAGAGAAATTTCTTCCACATATTAAGCAGATATTCCTGCACCAGTAATTTCTGTTTTGTCTCAGGCAATCCATCAATCTTGTGTGATTAAAAGGTAATGTCTGTATGAGGCTTGTATCTCTTTCTACTAAGATTTTTCTATACCAATATATTGAGCAAGGAAAAGCTCTTCCAGCCGTTAACAGGAAATGAAGGTAAAAAATGTATCCATTTAAACCAGACTTCCAGAAGTCAGTTGAAGGAGCACTAAACAGTTACAGGCAGGAACCTGCCAGGATCACTGTTTTGCAATGCCAGCTGAAATTTGAATTATTTGGCAGCTTTTTGACTAGAAATCAGAAGAGAGTTTTGAGAGTCATGAGAGGAAATCAGGGAATTTTTTGCTTTTAAAGCTCTTTAAAACTCAGTGGTGCTTCTCCTCCCCTGGAGGTTTATGAGCATGCAGCAACTTCTGTATTTAATAAAGAAAGCAAGCACAGCAGAAAGACTGAAAATCTTTTACAGGGGCAATGGGGATCAATCTTCATGTGATAACAGACCAGAAAATGTGGTTTCTGGAAATAAAGGCTTCAGCATCTTGGTTTGCATAGTCCAAATCCACCATCACGCATCTTGCTTTATCCAGTGCTGAGGTCTAATTTAGAAGCACTCCACAATGTCAAGCATTGAACGTGGCCTGACTGACACCTCTGGAGATCTCCTTGACCTCCCTTGAGAGGGATCTCTCTGGAGGTTGGACAGCCTGGCCAGAATGAGTTTAAGTTCCCTCCAGTGGTAGGAGGGTAGCCAATGCATATGAACAATGTGGAAGAGAAGGTTGCATGGTGTGAATAATCTACTTCCCCTGGTGGAAACAGGGTGGTTCTAATCAACATGTTACAAAAAACCAGAGAAATTTCTTTCTTGAAAATGATCAACATATGCCATCTTTGTGACAAGCCTTACTCAAGAGCAGTAAATTGGGAGTCAGTCAGAAGTGTTAAGGATGCCTTGGAAGCGTCTTTGTGTTAATGAAGGTTTCACTGGAAATTAAGGTTTTAAAACTGTGCTTTTCTACCAGGTGTGGGAATGCAAAATTAATGCAGATGCAGTAACCATGGCTCAGTGGAGAGGCTGTGGGCTGAAACTCAGAAGATCTGGTTTCTGTTTTGGGATGTGCTGATTGTGACATGGAAAAATACTTTATGCTAGATTTAGGAAAGTTTAATATTTTTGGCAGTCACAAATCCAGTTTTATCCTTCTGTGCTCCCAACCTTTCTGTGCAGTTAGTTTTCCAATTGTTGAATCTCCAGGTTCAAACCTTTTTACCCTCCAGTCTGGAAGCTACTAACAGTCTGCAAGATATCAGAAGGCGATTTGTGGGAAGTGCCATAGTTTAAAAACAAAATTAAAATATTGCCAAAGGCAGAATGGGGAAAATGCAAATACTGAACATCCTGGGTTGTATTTGGCTGTAAAAGAGAAGCTGCTGTGATAGTGTCTGCACAGAACAGCCTCTTGATTTGTTTCCTAAAAGATATAAGTTCCTCTGGGTTTGAGGAGCATCACTTTCAGAGCATGCCTTTGTCACCATCATGCCCAAACCTGCGTTTCTCAACCTGCTCTGCATTTGGAGTCAAAGTTCATATCATCTCCTCTGACAGCAAATCTGGAGGTGACAGTATGTTCCCTCTTATGCATAAACTCTGTAGTTAAGGCATTAGTTCAAGTTGTAGAAGAACCAAATTCAAACCCCCCTCTGCCCTGAGGGAATGTGAAATCCCATCTCTGACCTTTTGGAAAGTTGTCCTTGCATTCAGGCTCCCAGCAGCTCTCAGCCTCTCCCTCCCCCTTCCTAGGGAGTATTTCCATCCCTCCTAAGCCAAGCATGACCTTGCAGCTCACAAGAGAAGGCCCTTGCTTGTGAGGAGGTTCACACCTGAGGCTCAGTGTTTGCTCAAATTAAAAGCTCAGCATTTCAGTACTGTTTGCTAACAAGGCTCTAAAGAAAGGCAGAACACGGAAATGGGGAGCCAAGGCATGAAGTTAACTGGGACAACCACTTATGGAAGTGATAAAAAAATATTCTTCACTTGGAGCCTTTATTGCACGTGAAGAAAGTGTATTTCCTGTATTTCAGTTTCTTCATTTTAGCTTGGTCAACAACTTGTTTATTAGAATTGAGGAATTAATTATAGTTTAAAAGATCTGTGAATTTATTTTTCCTACCCACCAGTCTTTGAATCAACTGAGACATCAGGGCTACTAGAGACCTACTCATTCCAGGCTGTTTAACCACTAGTTAGCAGTTATTTCATAAGCATCAGTTTTCCTTGTATGATAATACAGTCAATTTTAAATACAAAACATGTTTTGACATCTTCTTCTTTCATATTCAAATCATTTGATATGACTTTATTTGATAACGGAAAGCAATGCTGCCTCTTGCTATGTTATTACAGCCTAATTTCTATCCAAAGGCATAACTACTAAGAATAAAACCTTGAATTGCCTAGTAAGTACAAAACATAATTTACCCTATTCTAATATAATAAAAGGTAAACATGAAACATTTTAAAGGTAAAAACATAAGCATTTGTATAAAAATGTCATTGGTTTCAGTATTTGAACATATACATGTATATATCTATATTATATATATATATATATCACATTTTGAGTTAGCAAAAAGTACGAAATACAAGAAACAAGAAACAAAGTACAAATAACAAAGAAACAAGTACAAATAACAAGAAAGTATGAAATACAGTAAAAGTCTTCAGATGCTATGGAAGAAATCTCAGAGGATCACCAACTGCTAAGCATCAACTGCTCTTTGGACAAATGATGAAATACAAATTCAAAGCAGGAACAAAACCTGATAACATTAGCTGAGTTCACTTGTTTTCTCCTTTAAGTGACAGTTAAAATAGATTGTTTAAGTCCCACACACATGAATCACTCCACCCAAGCTCATTTTTCACAACAGGAGGCAGTGAGTTTTCGTGCCTCTGCGGTTGGGGAGGAGGAGGAGGAAGGCGGCAGGCTGCTAACCATGTCACTGCTGGCTGCTGCTTTGCTTCCCCTCCTCTCCCTCCCAGCCCTCCCTCAGAAACAGCTTCCAGAAAATGCACTTGTCTCACCTTGCTCTCTGTTGCCTTTCCCAGGAGCAAGGCACTTGTGTTTTCTGCCTGGCCTTTCACCTCTCCAAACACACATTCCCCTGCCCTTGTCCTGTTTATGCTTCCCACACATCTCTGGTGATGGGCAGGTACCTCTGGGACCAGCAGATAGGTCTGACCACAAATGCTTGCAGGAACCTGAGATTTTCATGGAGAGGCAAGTTGCAACAGGTCAGACTTCTTGGACATGCAGGAAACTGGGACCTAGTGCATCTGAAAGGAGAAAGCCAGAGAGATGGGGTTTGGCATCCTGGGAAGTGAGGAGATGAAAAGTAAAGCAGCCTTGATACATTGGTTCACCCCAGGGCAAGAGGCTGTTTACTATGCTGCTGCTTACCTGGGATTTATCCACTTCTTTCTTCCCTCCCTTCTGTCTGACTCTCAGAGTCACTCCATCATTGCACATCCTGCCCACATTTTGTACGAAACCAGCCCAGCCCAAATGCAGCATAACTCCCCTGGATGCCTGTGGGAGAGTTTCAAAATGCCACCAAACCACTCACTGCAATTATACCTCCTTCCAGGAATAGGAAGTGAGCTCTGGGGCATTTCCAAGGGCAGCCACGTCCGGCTGCTGCTATGTTGCTGTGCATGCAGGTTACCAAATTCCCTGATGTCAGCTGCTGCCTCTGAATTATTCCAAAACTGTTTGCCATTCCTTTTGGGTTGTCTTGTTTTGGTTTGGTTTTGTGTTGTTTTTGTTTGTTTTTTTTAAATAAACATTCTGAGTGCAGTGTGCTGGTAGCCATCAATATTCAGATCAAATACCACTGTGTGATGTGCTGCCTGGGGGATAAAGAGAAACAGGAGATGACATTGGGTGCTGCTAAAACTCGTTATCTACTGCTTAGCTCCACTGCAAGTCTGATGGCAGAGAACTGACTCAAAGCAGATTTGTCTGCCTTGACTGAAAGGCATAACTGCAGGATCCTAAAGCCTTGTAACCATGCATATTTTGGTTTAATGCAGAGAAGAGCAGGATTTGCACCCACATGAAACTGCTTTGAATCTAGGCTTAGGGCATTTTCTGTGAGAAAAGAGTTGATATTTCCTCCTCCTTAATTGTCATGAAAATGAGTCACGACTTAATTCTGGACCATTTTCTATGCCAGATGAACAGAACAGTGATTCTTTGTTCAGATATCTGAAATGATAAAAACAATGCAAGGATGAGAACATCAAATTTCAGTGCTTAAATCACAGACATTCCCCTTCCCTCCATTGGTATCTGAAATGTCTGCAAAATTTTTTCACGTGCGAAATTATTGAAAGAAAATGTGAGCATCTCTCCTTTTGAGATGAGCATGATTTCATTGCAAGTGCTTCATGCATATTTTTGACTTGCCTCTGAGCCTTGCCCAATCACAAAGTTCACTACACTGGAAACTATTTCTCTGTGCAATCAAACCTGGTTAAGTCTAAAGTCTGAGGGTAAAGGCTCTAACCCAGATTTCTAAAATGATTTGCAAATGTGATTAAAACCAGCCTAGCTTTTCATGGTAAATTATAAAAATTATGCACCTGACAGAGATATTAACCTGAGCTCTGCCAGTGATTGCATTGCTGTATTCAGCACTCTCCTTTGTCTTTTGTCAGAACAATAGGAGCACAGTCACACATTCGACAGTGTCCCACATAGGGTTTATGTGGGACACAGCCCAATGTGTACTGCACTGGATTTGTGATTCCATACTGTCCTTAATAAAGCTGCCCTACTTTCCTTGTGTCTGTGATTTTCTAATATTAGAAGTGCTGAGTGCTATCACGTAGCCTTATTAATATTAAAAAAAATATTCTCTTGTTACTGAGAGGTCCTCATTCATCCACTTTTGGTCATTTGTCCTACACTGAAAGGTGTTGTGTCCTTCAGCATTAGAAGACGCGCACAGCTGGAACATTGTCCTGTGCACTACAGGTGAGACATGGCACAACTGGAAGTTTCCTGCCATAGCCTTCACTTGGATGAGAAATTATGAAGTCCTTGCATGAGGGTTTATTTAACAAACCACAGTTGCTGCACCAGTTTCTAAAATGCTAAGAATCCATTTTATTCCTAACGATTAATGCTTGAAGCATGGTGATGATATATATACTTATCTGAGGTATTAAAATACTTTTGAAGAAACATTCTTCTATTAAATAAAGTTCCTTTGAAGGACGTATTTTAATTGCAAGATGAAGATTAAGCCTTGCTTAAATATTAACAGGGAATTCTGGTGTGGAAATTTTATCTGTTTATCTTGAATTGGGAGTCAGTCTTTAGCAGCTGTGGTTTCAAAGACCATCTCAAAAGTATAATCTCTTTAAAATTGGTGCCTGGTTGCCTGCCTCAGTTTGCAGATTTCATGAGAGTCACTCTCTCCTATTCATTTGGACGTTGATGACTCAGGCCTGGATACCAGAAATCATTTAACCATTGTGATCATTTGGGCACACAAGGGCAAGACCTGTTCTGAACGAGGCAGACACAGGGCAAGGCAGAAAGAGGAAGAGGAAGCAATTAAGCCTGATTTCAAGAAGGAAGTCTCCAGCTTCAAAAAAGCCAAGAAATACCTTTGGCTCTCATGAAAGAGAGAATAGAAAAACATCTGATGGTTTCTTTGTTAACAGGAAACCAGTGCTCCAAGTTTCTGATCCCCTGAAACACTTGACAGCGTGCTGTCCTCACCCCATTGTGGATGGGGACCCGAGGGACCCCAGGAATGGACAGGTTTTCCTCCCCTGAGCAGCAGACATTGCTGCTTTCCTGAGAATGACAACACTCGGCTTCTTCACTGCAGACATTGCAAAGGTTCAGTATTTGCCTGGATTGAAGAAAGAACCTCCAGAAACAACAAAAATAATGGATTTACTATTGCAGATAAAGGAGAAATAGCAGAGAGCCAGGAGCCTAGAAACTGGACTGGACTGAATTTACCCTGTGTGTAATTAAACAAGACATGACTGACTATTATTGATTTAATGAAGCAAGGTCACAGAGCAGGTAATACAGGCCAGACTTCAACATAATAACATCAGTACATTTGGCAAATCTAAGGCCTGAAATTTAACAGTTTTACAGTCTTAAAGAGCATGATTTCAAGGGAGCAATAGCTGTGCAGAGACACACCAATATCTGAAAATGTTTGAAAGCAAACTGCACTAACCTTGCTTGTGCTACAGTGCTAGCATGAACCTAGCTAATGGGTTTTCTCTATTTTATTTTCTCAATGCATAAAAAAGAAAGTTAATGAACTTGCTTTTTTTTCAGATTAAAAATAATCCCAGTACCAATCCACAGATCTGATTCCTTGTGCCATAAATTGAAAATTGAAATGGAAACAAATGAGGAAGGCTGCCTAGGATCATAGTAGCATACTTCAGGCTGGCACGGAGCTCAGTAGATAATGCAGTAAATACCACTGCCTCAGTACATTTCCCTTGCTAGCACGGAAAGAGAAGGCTGGCATTTCATTGTGTCCAGGAAGCCAACAAATCCAGACCTTTGGACAGATTATAGGAAAAATACAAGTTTCAGTACTGAATATCATTAAAATATATATATATATGTAAAGACCAGCAGCAGGACACAAGCCTTCATTAGATGAGAGCACTCTCGAGAGGCAATTAGCTGTGTTAATCTCTTTCCAAGAAAGAGACTGGGATTCAGTATCAGCAACTGGGATTCAATACCTTTCTAGCAAGCACAGGACATGGGCTTGTTTCAGCAGGTAGACAAACATTCCTTCCTCCTCTGTCTGAATAACAGAGCTTTTGTAAAACAGCAGCAGGCTTGCCATTGTGAAATGGAACTGATTTGCAGCACCCTGGAAGGCTGTACAAGTCTGCAGTATTTAGCATACCTGACAATTAAAAATTATTCATGCAACAGATACATTTTCCTTTAGAACCTGTTCCATAGCTCTTTCCATTAAGGTTTCTTGCAAGTCACATTGAAATCCCGACTACTTTCTGAGACAGGACAGTTGAAGAGGGAGGCAACTGATTCCAACATGGAGAAGTCTTGAGTTACACTCCCTGGTCATTTAGAGCACAAGAGCTCTTTATCCCAGTGTGTAGGAAATTGAGCAAGGTAGGCTGGAAAATGGCCTGGCTGAGCACAGATCTGCTCCTCACACTGAGGAGTAAGAAAGAAATGCACAGGCAGTGGAAGCAGTGGCAGGTGACCTGGTGGAAGAGTACAGGGATAGGGTTTGAATGTGTAGGGATGGGGTCAGGAAAGCCAAGGCAAAGCTGGAACAGGACTTGGCAAGGGATGTGAAGAATAAGGAGAAGGGATTCAATAAGTACTTAGGTCAGAAAATAAAGGCTGAAAAGAGTGTGCCCCCTTAGAAGCAAGTGGGGTGACCTGGTGGCAAGTGATATGGAGAAGGCTGAGGTACTCAATGAATTCTTTACCTCAGCATTCACTGGCAGTCAGGCTTCCTGCTTCTCTAAAGTCCCTGATCCTCTGGGTAGGTGTGGAGGAAGTAGAGTCTCTCCCACTATAAGCAAAGAGCAGATTCGGGATCACTTGATGAAGCTGAATAATCACAAGTGTGTGGGATTGGATGAAATGCATCCCAGGGTCCTGAGGGAACTGACTGCTGTCACTCTCCATCACATCTGAAAGGTCACAGCAGTCAGATGAAGTTCCTGGTAACTGGATAAAGGGAAAGATTGCTCCAATTTTTAAAAAGGTGAGAAAGGAGGATCTAGGGAACAACAGAGTGGTGACCCTCACCCCTGTGCATTGGAAGATCAAGGAGTGGATTCTCCTGGAGACATGCTAAGGCATATGGTGTGAGTCCAGAGGAGGCTATGAAGATAATGAGAGGGCTGGAGCACCTCTCCTTGTCTTCAGACAAGACTCAGCTGGAGTTGATCAGCCTGGAGAAGAGAAGCTCCAGTGAGACCTCTTTGCAGCCTTCTGTTGCATTAAGGGGGTTTGTAAAAAAGAGGGAGAGGGACTTTTTGCATGGGTAGATAGTGACAGCAAAAGGAGCAATGGTTTAAATTTAAAGAGGGCAGGTTTAGATTAGGTATCAGGAAGAAATTCTTTACTATTAGGGTGGTGAAGCAGAACAGGAGGTTACCCAGGGAAGCTGTGGCTGCCCCATCACTGGAAGTGTTTGAGGCTGGGCTGGACGGGGTTTTGAGCAACCTGATGTAGTGGAAGGTGTCCCTGCCCATGGTAGGGGTGTTGGAACGAGATGCCCTTTAAGCCAAACCATTTTATGATTCCATGACTTCAGGATAAAAGAGTGCTTTCTGAGAAACTGAACTCTTTCAAATCCCACCCTGCATGGCCAGGCTTAGACATCTAGAAATCACAACACATGCTTGCTTTCATCCACTCTGGCATGAGTTATAAAGTGATGATTCTCTGCTATTTTCATCCCAAAGTAACATCTCAGATGTCCTGCAAGCAATGTGCAATACAATATTGCTAAAGTAGTAACCATTTTGGCTGCATATTACAGCTATTTGCACAGCACTTAACAAGTGTGATATGACACAAGCGACTGCTTAGGCTCCAAAGCACTTTTCAGAATTAAGAATTTCTATATGACTCATTCCCACTGTTGTTTTTTTCCCCAGTTAAGCACTAATATGACAATCCCCTTCTCTGTGGATCTACTTACATAGTTCAACAACCACAGATTTGCTGAGGTGGCTTAGGGAGCTTTAGCTATTGCTGCCCAGTCCTTGGAATTTATCCAGGGTTTCTGGAGGCCTGCAAGAAGCCCAGGCAGGGCAGTAAACAGACCAGGCACATAAAGTTAAACATGTGGTGGGCAGGAATCATGCCTCCTCTGCAGGCCAGTACCGGGTACTGTGCTCTAGGTCTGTCTCAGGAGTGGCTGCTTTGCTGAAGGCGTGTCAGGGATTTCATATGCAGGTACAAAGCATGCAACACATCTGGTGATGCAGTGCTTGCACCTTTGCTGGCTCCTGCATCCATGTTTCTGCCAGGAGGGAATGACTGAAGTGAGCTTTAAGAACCAACCGCACCAACATGGGTCCTGGCTGCACCGATGTTATCACAGTAATATTTTCTGAAAAATCCCTTTGCCCAAGATTTTCTCCTGGGAAGCTGAGAAGCCTCAGAGAAAAATGAAAACAAATTCTTATCTCATTTGTTTCTCCTGTGTTGTGCTCACATGTGGAATGTGTTTGGAGATTGTTTACCAACAGGTGGTTGTTTCATTGGTCTCATGTGAATTGTTTTGACTCATTGGCCAATCAGGGTCAAGCTGTGTCAAGACTCTGGAAGGAGTCACGAGTTTTTATTATTATCTTTTTAGCCTTCTGTAAGTATTCTGTATTCTTTAGTATAGTTTAGTTTAGTATTATTTAATATAATATAGTATCATAAAATAATAAATTAGCCTTCTGAGAACATGGAGTCAGATTCATCATTCCTTCCTGCCACAGGGCACCCCATAAATACAATACCATGTAGCTGTGTGTCTACTCCCTGCTTCCATCAGGTGATCCCATGTACAGTTCTGCTAACAGGGTCTCCACCTGCTTCCTCATGTTATTGAACTGTGATAGACAGGAGCTTAGGAAAGCCAGCCAGACCAGAACTGTAAATGTGTACCAGCTGTGTGTCCCGTTTTGGGTGCCTAGCTGTCCTCAAGCACCCAAAAAGACCCAAGAGAGAACAATGGAGAACATTGCGCTCATTTTCTCTGAGCCCTAACTTCTCCACATGTAAAGTGAGAACACATGCTCTTGTCTTCATAGGATGTCACAGGTTATCAAAGAGGGGAAATTGTGCTTGTTTAGATCCTCCTCCGTGCCTTAGTGAACAGAGCAGCAATGTATTCACAACTATCTTGTTATAATGATGTAGTTTCTGGAAGCTTTGGTGGCTTCCTCACAGCCCAACCACACTTGGCATACATGTCTTCTAAAGAAAGGGTCTGGAAAGTGGGAAGGAATAAATGTAAAAATCAAACTAAAAAGGCTCAGAGACCCCAGGCATGGTCACAATTCTCACTGATCAGAAGAGGACTGAATGTATTATGAACCCTTTGCTAGCAATGTGGTCTACTCTAGTTTTTTCTGTTGCATGTTAGATCATTTAATACTACAAATGTTAAAGCAATTTCTGCCTTCAGAACTCAGAGCGGGAACTTCTGTGTATTCTCAGTGGAAATGCATTCAAAGAGACACTAAAACAAACTTGCTCTTCACAAGAACAAACTCCTGTCAGCTTGGGAAACTGCCAGTTGTGTGGCATTAGATGTAAAAGAGGACTTGAGCAACTCATCTCAGACATCCTTTCTCGAGCTGCACGTTAAAGCTGCGGATGAGTCAGTACAGCTGAGTAGGAGAACCGGACAGGTTTGAATCACCACTTTTCCCCCATCTCTGAAGCAATACTGTTTCAATGCAAATAATTTCAACCTCAGAGTAATAAAAGAAGCCCAGTAGTGGTGATCACTAACCTCATACCCCAGAAGGAATTGACTGTTTAATGAAAATTCACAGCTGTTTCATGTTTAAAGACACTGATCTATGTAAAAGGAAATGAGCTAATTAATCTTAAATCCTGGAAACTGAGAAGTATCTGAAGAGACAGCAAGCTCTGTTTCAGGGTTTCCCTGAAGCTATGTCATATTCAGCTCTTTCCTTTCTTGTTCAGATGTATGTTTGAGAGGTTTGGGAAACGCAGCTGAGAAGTCTGACTGGATAAATGTTTAAAAACCTGAAAAAGAACAGATTCTTAAGCATGGAGAAGTAAAAAAGAAGCAGTGGGTTCCTGGTACTCCGTCAGGTGGATCTTATATCTGTCTTGAGTTGAGCAGACTCTGGAGTTGAAAGCTCTGCAATACTTGGGAAGACGCATTCACGTATTTGGAAAGAAAATTGAGAATGTTTATTGACTAGGTGCTATCTGTATGTGTGAGAACACCAACTTTCTGCATTTCACTTATGCTAAAAGATAATGCTTATTTAATGCTTGATTGATTTTTGTACCTTTTATTTATCCTATTACATCTAGTACTTTCAACCTAAAACTACCTTAATAATAATAAAAAAACTAAATACAAAAGCTAATTTTTTCGGTAGTTAAGTAGAACAGTTTTGAACTTTTGCAAACAACTGTATGAGAATTCTGTAGAAGTGCAATTGAGCTGGGATTTCTCACAAAAAGTTGGTAATATACCTATTACAGCCATTGTACAGTGTAGTGACCTGGAGCCACAAAACTCAGCTGAAATAAGTAAAAGAAATAGAATTGTGACTACCACATTTTATTAGTTTCCTGCAGGTTTCATTACAGAACTTAGAAAAAGGATGTATGAGACTTTCATGCTTTTGTTTCTTTTTCTATGTGCAACTTTTTTCTTCTTCTAACTTACTTCT
Source organism: Zonotrichia leucophrys gambelii (assembly GCF_028769735.1). Lineage (NCBI taxonomy): Eukaryota > Metazoa > Chordata > Aves > Passeriformes > Passerellidae > Zonotrichia > Zonotrichia leucophrys. The sequence continues at coordinate 64,937,530 of NC_088171.1, forward strand.
GTTTCCAGAAGAAAAATCAAGAATGAACAAATTCACTGTCTGTGTGAGAAATCTCTGGGTGTGTGTCTTCATTGAAGGAAGCTTTAGCAAACTTTAAGAACAAAATGCTGGCACTCTTGCCAAGATTGACACGTTCAGAAGAGTGAAGGTATGATACATGGAGTGCGAGAGGCTTTGTAGTTCAGTACACTCAACCCAGGGAGCCTTGGTCCAGCTTAGACAGAACCTTCAACGTAAGGCACTTAGTTGTGGTCTTAATCTTTTTTGTTTTGCACAAAAAAAAGGCTTGCCCAGATTTCTGATTTACGGTCAGAAGTAACTGGCAGCATCGGTGTTGTGGATTTGAGCAAAGATTCTGCTTTCACTCATGTTTGCAGTTGCCTACAGCACGGTGAGGACATGACCTGTATCCTGAAAGGCCAATTGTCCTTCACTGCCTTCCCTCTCTGGGTGCTCATGAGGACAGGCAAGCGTGGCAATAGGTGGCCCTATTTCACATAATTAATTGAGAAAGATTTGATCCTGCTGAATACAATCAGTCTGCAGTATGGCCCCAAATGTCCCTCCAAAAAATGAGGGGGAACATGGGGCTGCTGCAGGTGTGATAATTCAGGTTCTCACAGGCTGACTTGGCTGCTGGAGTGCTGAGGGCTAGGTGCCATCTGCATCTACCCAGTTTAACACTTCAAAGTTATGTTCACTTAAATGGAGAAAAGAAATTAAAAAGTAAATCAAGGAAAAATTCTTTCTAGGGAAATAGAATGTGGGTGACGATCCGTAGTGGTGCAGAGTCCCCAGGCAGGTGCAAAGGAGAGCTGCTTTATTGCAAAAACCAGGCCTTTTTAAGCAGTCAGTTACATAGCTTTAAAGCACAACAAACATAATTCAACCAACCACCATACACCACGATGTGAACACACGGTGGTTATACAACTTGTTTTTCTACCCCTAATTCAGCTGAATCTCCTTCCCATAGTCCTTTTCCACTTAGCCAAAGTAACTGGCCTGAGCCATGATTTTACAAGGCCTTCCTTTTGTAAAGCTTTACTTATTGCTAACAACAGTGAACATAGCAGAACATAATAATTTCATTGCCTAATGTAATAATTTCAGTGCCCAGTCCTCAATTCCCAGTTTGAATGCATTCCTGAATATTTCCCAAAACAAGGACCTTACTGAGAACTTCATAAAGTGCCTGGTGTCTGCTAAAGTAAAAGCTATATATTGACTAAATAGGCACATAGCATCTACTTCTCTTCAACCATCACATATTTAGCCTGGTCCTGTAACCTAGCTACTTTTCCAGGTTTTTTTATTATGCACAGACAAGTAATTAAGACAGATATTCCAAATTCTCATTCTGGGAACAACCCCTATCAGCAGGTTTGAATGTTGGATGGAGAGCCCAAAAGCAGTCTTTGTATTTTAAAGAAAGGTAATATCCTTGTGGTTCTCTGACAAATAGAATCTGGATTATATTTCAATTGTCAGAAGCCAAAGAGTATCCACCTCCTTCACTTCAGTGCTAATAGGGCATGGAAAGCAAAACATGTTTAACTTGCATCAAGCCTTTCAGTGTCTCTGCTTTTTGTAATAAAGAAGTCCTGTGAGATGGTAGCAGGAAAAAAAAACACATCCCACCTCTTTACAGGGTATGAGACAAGAGTGCTGCCTTCCAAGCCTAGTTTTTTTGAACATGTGTGGATTATATTTCCAACATTGTCCCTGGTGCATTTCCAGAAGTCTCATATAGGAAAGGTTCTTAATTTCTTTCGTCTTACTTTCCTTTTCCCTTTACTTTCTTCTCATTCCTTCCTCCCCCTTCTCTTCCTTTCTCCTAGGAACTGGTAAAGAAAACAATTTGTGGAAAAACGTCTTTACTCTTATCCTCTAATTGGAAGCAGGATGTTTTGTCATTTTTCTGTTAAAGAGTCAGTCAGGCGGCGAGGCAACTGTGTGGCACTCGCGAGAGCTGCTGTGCTCTCACCTGGCTGATCTGTGTGCAGAGCAGGGCAGAGGTTCACCTCTGGGGGAACGGGGTCTGCACAGACCTGCATGAGGCCAAGGGCACCACAGTCCTCTCCTGCTCCCAGGCCCACCTGCAGCCTCCAGGTTGGCAGCAGGGTGGCTCTGGAGGCCCAGCATTCAGCCCAGACAGGGATAAGCAGGAGCTGGCACCGGGTACCATGCCAGTGGTGCTGGAAGGTTTCCTCTTCTGGAAAGAGAGTTTTTACAAGGGTGTGTTGTCATAGGACAAGGGGCAATGGTTTTAAATTGAGAGAAGGTGGGTTTAGATTTGACATTAGGAAGAAATTCTGCACTATGAGAGTGGTGAGGCACTGGAACAGGTTGCCCAGAGAAGTTGTGGCTGTCCCCTCTTTGGAGGTGTTCAAGGCCAGGTTGGATGGGGCCTTGAGCAACCTGAGGTAGTGGAAGGTGTCCCTGCTCATGGCAGGGGGGCTGGAACAAGATGCCCTTTAAGGTAATTTCCAACTGAAGCCATTCCATAATTTTATGATTCTATGATTTGATGTGTTGCAAGCTTTGTACCTGCTTATGAAATCCCTGACACGCCTTCAGCAAACCTGGCATTCCTGAGACAGACCTAGAGCACAGCACCGGGTATTGGGTCTGCAAAGGAGGCATGATTCCTGCCCACAAGAAATTTAATTTTATGTGTCTGTTTACTGCCATGCCTGGGCTTCTTGCAGGCCCCAGAGATCCTGGAAAAATGTTGTGGACTGAGCAACAGTAGCTAAAGCTCCCTAAGCCGCCTTAGCAAATCTGTGGTTTTTGAACTATGTAAGTAGACCCATGGAGAAGGGGATTGTCCTATTGACGCTTTGCTAGGAAAAAAACAGGAGAACCCATGTTGCAGTAAAGCTGAAAAGCCTTGGTATTTCTAAGGGAAATGAATGAACAACAGTCCAGCGTGGGATGGGTTGTGAAGATATTGGCTGCGCATCCCGGGTGAGTGGATGTGGTGGGAAGCACAGGTGGTGGAGCTGGAATCCGACCCCATGCACGGCACTTTTAGGGGTTCAGGGCAGCTCTCCTCGTGCTCTGGGACATCTCCGTTCTGGAGGACCGTCCCAGGAGGACACGGACCGCAGGGCATGGGCACGACCGGCTCACGCCAGTCTGCCGCTGTTGCTCTCCCAGTTCTCCTGTACCTTCACTGCGGCGTGACTCCGACGACTCCCCATCGCCACGACCCCTCAGAGGCTCTCCCGTGGCGGAAGAGATGGGGGAAGGAGGGAAGTCTCCGGAGATGCCCCGATATCGACCTGCCAGGAAGACGGCAAGCCCCGGTGGTGCGGCGGAGCGCACCTGTGGGCGATGTCTGCACCGCATCCCCTCATCTCCGCATCCCCTCATCTCCGCATCCCGGGCCGCTCCGCTCCCGCCGCTGCCAGGGCGCGCCCGCGGCGCCGGTGCCGGCAGCGGGGCGGTGCCGGGGCGGGCGGCCGCCAATGGTGCGGCGGGGGCGGTGCGGGCGGTGCAGGAACACCCGGGAGGTGACAGCGACGCACCGCCCTCCCGGCGGCGAGCGGGCGCCGGCGAACATGGCAGAGGAGCGGCGCTGAGCCCGCGCCGCCGCCCGGGGAAGGGCGGTCGCCCCAGCGCGCCCCGCGTCCGCCGAAGGGAGCGCAGCGCCGGCGCCGCCGCGGGGCTCTGTGTGATGGTGGGGGCATGGCGGGGCAGCCGGCGGCCGCGGCGCTGCTGAGGCGGGGGGCGGCTGGTCCCGGCCCCGGCGGCGGCGGCAGCAGCAGCAGCAGCAGCGGTACCGAGCGGGGGCTGCCTCCCTCTCCCCGCTGAGACAAGGAGGGAGCGCCTCGCCTCGCCGTGCCAGCCGCCTCGCCGCCGCCATGCTGCCCGGGGTGGGGGTGTTCGGCACCGGGCTGACGGCGCGGGTGATCGTGCCGCTGCTGAAGGCGGAGGGCTTTGCCGTGAAGGCGCTGTGGGGCCGCACGCCCGAGGAGGCGGAGGAGCTGGCCAAGGAGATGAGCGTCCCCTTCTACACCAGCCGCATCGACGAGGTGCTGCTGCACCAGGACGTCGACCTGGTCTGCGTCAACCTGCCGCCGCCGCTCACCCGGCAGGTCGCCGTCAAGACTCTGGGTGAGTGCGGGCGGCCGGGGGGCGACCCCGCCTCGGGCTCGGGATTCGCGCTCGCCTCGGGCTGAATGGAATTGAACCTTCCCCCTCAGCGCGGAGTTTTCCCTTCGCTTCACTCTTCATGCCCTGTGTCTCCGGAGAGGGGCTGGCCGAGCCGCGGGTGCAGGCCGGGGACCGCCGGGGCGCGGGGGATGGCGCTGCGGCAGCCCGGTGTGACATCCCGTATCCCGCTCCTCGCCGGCGAGGTCCCTCGGCGCCGGGGACCCGCCCCTCCGCGATGCTCGGGCAAGCCTATGCAGGGCCGGGCCTGACACCCGAGGGTGCGGGCGGAGGGAGCAGGTGTCACCCGTGTCGTGGTAAAATGGAGAAAGTCGCGGTAAAAGGGAGAAATGACCATCCCGCCCGCCGGTTCCCATCCGCGCCTGGCCCGGGAGCGGGGATCCGGGATCCGAGCATCCTGCCCGCGCTGCTCGGGGGGCGCGGGTGTCCGCGCTGCCCCCGGACCCAGCTGCGAGCCAGAGAGGGAGGCAGGAAGCGGTGACAGCAGAGGAAACGCTTAGCGAAGCTCACGTACAAAGGGAAGGAGGGACTGGAAAAGTAGGCATGCACTGTGGTGAGCCGCTCTGGTTTCAGGCGTGCGAAAGCGGGCCGCATCTCGCTTTCTCCTGTGTGAGCGCAGGTCTGGGCTTTACTCTGCCAGCTTCGGCATCCCTGGTCCTCGGACACTGGCTGTCCCAGGGATTTAAGTGGAAGCACCCTCTGCAGTAAAGGAATTTTAATTTGTCCCCTCAAATATAGGTGACAAAAGGTGAAAATGAGAGGAAAAAGCTGTGAGGTATCGTCGCAGAGAGCATGGAGGTTTATGAGCCAGGGTGATTGCTATTGCTCTCAGCCTCATAAATGTGTGTGGTGTGTCGTAGTGTTAAATTGCTACTAGCATACTCATTAGAATTAGTCACCATTCAAATGCTGCTAATATTGCAGCCAGCTAGTGTTTTCAACGTTTGAAATTATGCAATTAAGGAAATTAAGTCAGTACCTAAAGAAAAAATCCTGCCTCAAGTACAGCGTAGGCATTTGTCTGGAATCCTTGCTCAGTGTTACTTTCTGTACTTGGAAATGCTTGTTCTTTGAGTCAGAACATTTACTTTTCTTTTATAATATTCTTGACTTTTTCCTGAAGATGCTACACTTGCACCAGAAGCCTGACTCGCTTGCCAGAGTGATATGTGAATGAATTTACAGTGTAGAAGTATGTATCGTACAAAACACATATAAAGGACAGTATAAGGTAACAACGTTCCACGTTTGACACACAATAATTTGGAGACAATTGTGTCAGTTTTCCTGTGACACACTCTTCCTGCAGGTGTTGCTCATGGAAGTGTCCAGGCTTGCCTTGTGCTCTTAGAGGTAGAGTCCCATGAGGTTTTAGGCAGACACAAGGCATCTGTTAGAAGAACAACATTTCTGAAATAATCAAGAAACACAATTGGTGTGCTTTCTCTCAGAGGGCCAGACACATACCTAGCATAATAAAGGAATAATGTTTTGTCCTTCTCTGAATATTTCCAGATTAAGGAAGAAAAAAAAGTCTGTTCTCAAGCATGAGTTGAATTTATGAATGATTCTATGAGTTGATGTAGCTGAGATGTTAATGGTACCTTGCTGATGCAATCTGCTAGCAACAGACTAGAGCAGGAAAAAAAAGGTGTTTTCCCTCTTTTTATTAGAACATCGCCATTCTTGGTTCCCTTTCACCTCTAGAGGCCATTCTTCCTCCCTTTCTCCAGCAGATGTTATTTGTATATTGTAGAGATAACAAAGTTTGTGTAAAAATGATCATTAAACAGGAACTAAACATGTTACAAGACGATAATGTGCAACATCTGATAATTTTTTAAATGCGTTTTACTTAAAAGATTGTTACAGAAATGTGTCTTGGACTACAAGTAACTCCTCTCACAGTTATCTCAGAGGTAAATTTTCTTTTTTTTTTTTTTTTTTTTAATACAGACATTGGGTCTATAACAATGAAAGTTCTTGCATGGTCTTGTAGGTGCAAACAGGGAGCCAGAGCAGCATTTCCCAAACTGCTGAGAGGAATATCTCTCTGCTGGCAGCTCTGTCTCCTGGTCCTGCTTGCCCTTCATGGCTTGGGAGCTGCTGTGCCCTGGAGTGATTATTTTGCTTTAATCAATGGATTTTCTGGTTTGTGGGAGAGAGTGCAATTAAGTGGGAGGTTCAGAAGTCTCTGGTAAACAGGGGTAATGTTGTATAGGTTGAGGAAAGTAAACAATAGAAAAACATTCCTTACTCTTGAAATTACAAACAAAAAATATTATGTGGCAGCTAGTGATAGGACATAGATGGGGATACCAGAGCTTTGCAGATGGAGATTTCAGGAGGTCTGAACATGATGTCCTGCATTGCAGTAGAAGAGGTTGAGAAGTCATGAGTTGCTTTTTAATAACATGTGTATCTGGCTTCTCTATTACAGAATGAATGTCTGGCCTGGGAAGAGACAGGGACCAACTTTTCTTTGCTACCCGTGTTTTATTTTAAAAGGTCTTATTTCCCAAAGCTGTGTTCTCATTTGGTGAAGTTTCATTATTGAGAAGTGAAAGCCCAAGGAAGCAGTTGGTGGTGTTTCCATCACCCACCTAGAGCTGAGTTTACCTTGTGAATTTGCAGCACGTTAAGTCCTGTCTGGCCTATTCCTGATGCAGACTCCAGAGGTGAAGGTGGGGTGAAACAGGTGTCCCCACAGCTGTGTTTAACTCTGGCCACTCGGCAGGAAGGACTCAGTAGTTTTGTTTTCACTGATGCACCTGACATGGAGATGTGGTGCTGCTTGAAATGTGTTTTTGGCACAGTGGCCCATCAACTTCTCTTCAAACAGAAATGTATGAATACATGGCCAACCTGAGGAAGTCCCCAAAAGGTGGCTTCCTGGCAGCTGTTGAGGGGAGAAAATGGGAGAAATAAAGCTTCAAACTTGCCCTGTTAGCTTTTCCTTTAAACCTCTGCTGCCCATCTCTATTAGAAACAGGCTCCTGAGCTGCATCTGACTCTATGGTAGTTTTTTTTAGGAGTAGGATCAATGTTGGGCAAGTCTTTGGAACCAGCTGAGAAATCAAGAGAGAATTGGAAACCAGGCTGGTTTGAACAGTGACCAAAAGCTGTGGTGTTTTATGTGAAATACGCTGATGACCTCTGTCACTTCTGGATAAAAGGAATCAAATTCCTTGTTTGCTTTTACAAAATGGGCCTGATTGACCTTTTCCCTTTCTTGCCCCTGGTCTGTCCTGTTCGCTTAGGAGCTCTTTTTATTATTGTCTTATATTTGCTCCCTGGAGCATAATACAAAACTGATGTCCTTACTGACTTGCTGCTTGGTGGTGAAGAAAGATCAGTGGGTGAATATCAAGGTAAGCATTGAGAATAATGCTGCTGTTGAATAGGGGTGGTTTCTCTTCTCACTGAACTGGAACATTCAGTGTGTTTGCTAGAAGTTGTCCTCTCTTCCCCTCCCTTCAGTAGTACAGTCATATCCCAAGCCTGATCAGACAGGGGAGCTGTGTTTGCATAGAGGAATGAAATGTGTCACCTATTGAATGCCTATTTGTGCCCAGCATCAGAAGAGCTGCTAGTACAGACAGTATGATATGAGCCTCCACCTAGTTCAAAACTGTCAGCACATGACTTTTCCCAGTGTAATTCCTCCTCAATCAATTAGATATGACATTCTTCAGATCCTGACTGAAATGCTTGCTTTGTGAGACTGAGTAGCTGCCACATCAGGTACACATTTACTGTGTGTGGTTCTGAGAAGACCTTGGTGGCATTTCATCTTGAAGGCACAGATGTTTCCATGTGCTTGGTCCTCTTGGTGTTTCCCTCAAGTCAGCTTGGATAAAGAGAACTTATTCCTGAGCTCCGCATGCAGTGTTTCTGGGGAGCAAATGTTTTGCTTTTGAGAAGACTCGAGTACCAGATGTTTAGCATATCTCTGGAGATGTTATCCTTGATTCTATTTACAGTTGTTTTGCTTACTCTTTCATCCCAAGTTAAGGACAGGAACACTGAGCCGTGTGTTGAGTATTTACTGCGTGTGTTTGCAGCCATGTCTATGTAGTATTACTTTTTAAAATGTTTATGTTGTAGTAGTTCATGGTAGGAGTCCATTCTGCCTGGGGACTACACAGAGTATGATTTTCCCAGCCCTCCAGAAGCTGCTCCTCTTAAGGAGCACTTAAAGTTTTTTGCTGATTGGTAGTTCTTCTATACTTGATCGTGGTCATGAGGGAGCATCTTTATTTAGAGAGGAACATAAATAGTACTGCTCAGATCCTTACCTTCCCACCCCTTCACAGGAAGCACTGGCACCACACAGGCGTGCAGTATAGGCCTGCTGTCCAAAATGTGTGTGTGAGAACTCCTTGTTAAAGCACTGACAATATTATTGCTGCATCTGTCTCTGAGGTATCAAGCTGCAGTGAAATAATTTACAGATCTGATGCAATCTCCAATGAATTTCTACACTCCTCTGCACCCATGCAAATCAGGCAGAAGTTAGTGTTGTAGTAGTGGATAAACTCAGTTCAGAGTTTATAAAGCATTAGGATTCCTGGGGAAGAGATGCCCTATTAAGGGAAAACATTATCATGACTATTTATTATTAATAGCAGTGTAATTTCTGTCCTGTAATATTGAGTTTAAATTTGACCTAACAGCAGTGACTTTCAGCAGAACAGCTCCTTTCAGCTCCTGTGCTTGGAAGGCAGATGACTTTGCGGCATATTAAATGTGAATTATGGTCATTTTAGTGCAAAAGAAGTCAGATGAAGTGCTGTCTATCTTTAATCAGCAGAGCTAGCAAAGTCTGTGATGCCTTTTTCTTACATTTATTGTAAAGGCAGTCCAAAGAGCCTGCTGGCAGCCGGCTGGATGTCATCTTTCTACTCAAGTGAGGAAGGTATCCCACAGAAAATGGCATCTAACTCTTCCATTGACCTTTTCCTCTCAGTACAGCCGACCTTTAATGCCAGGGTTATTCCTGTAAAATTCTGTCAGTGATATTCGGCCTCTGAGACAGCTGAGGTAAAAAGACATGGGTTCAGGTTTTAAAACAAAACTAATAAAAATAATAATACAAAACCAGAAAACCCCCCACCTCTTGTTTCCTTCATGACCTTAAAATCAAAGGTGTGTTTTCATTTTTTTCCCAGTTGCTCTCTTCTGTGTGAAAGTAGCCACTGATTCTATTATTACCCTGGTAGGTGGGTTGGGAGCCCAGAATGGACCAGACTTGGAATACTTGGAGCACTGAGCTCCTGCTGTGATGACACATTCAAATCTGCCTAGCCTAAAAACCAGCCAGTTGTGATGGAAGAGGTTGTTTAAAACAGTGCTAGATGTGAAGATCTTACTGTGATCCTGTGTCCAGTCAGGCCAGTGTGTGTTGCTGCATTATTTCCCTGTTTAAACAGAGTGCTTGGCCTTGGGGATCCCAGGATGGTGTCTCCAGACCAGTGTGGGCAGCTGAGGTGGGTTGGGGTGAATCTCCTCAGGATGCCTGCAGGTGTAGCCTTGGCCCATTCAGCTGGAGGAGGGCAGATGTGGAAAGCAGCATCTCTTGAGTTTGGTGGGTTACTGTCTGCTGTCAGATTTCACCGTGCACCGTAGGTGACTTGGTTGAAACAAATGGCAGCTAAGCCCTCAGCAGCCCCACTTCTCCCTGTGATTTAAATGGCAAAATGTGCCAGAGCACAGACACTCTTCTTCATCTGCTTGACTGCTGGGGGCTTGGACCTTTGGCATGGTGAAGTGAAGAAAATGAGAGCAATGCTGACCTTTGCCAGTGTTTGATTTGATCTGTCATGCTTTGTTCGGCAGAGCCCATAGTCAGGGGTGATACTTGGAAGAAAAATCTTCCTTTTAATGCATGTGTCAGGGCTGTTGCTGTCTGTTTTTCTTTTTTTGGTAAATCTTTATGTAGGCAAGTCCTTATGACCTTTATCATTTCAGTGTGCTTTGAACGCTATTGTTGTGCTATTCTGCTCTTACGTTGTGTTAGCAGTGGTGGTAAATGCAGCTTTTTTTTCCTTCTTTGCTGTCACTGGTGCTGGACAAACTCATCTGTTCAAAGACTGGTACACATCAGGGCTGTGTCCAGCACGGGTCCTCCCAGGGCACCCTTGGCAGTGCTAACAGTGACAAACCAGCATTAGCAGCTCAATAATATCTTGATTTGGTGTTACAGAAGGGAAGAGGTAAGTATCTCTCTGGGGTGTGGCTTCTAGCATGGCTGAGGAAGACCTGACTAGTGTGAGTTAAGTAAAAAAGGGCTGGAAGTAGTAAAATATCTCCCATGAATGAAGCAGGTGGTGCTGAAGGTGTAGAGTGCACGTCTGGCCTTGTGGCTGTGCTAGTGAGGATCTCTTTCTGTTTTACACTTGATGGCATAGTTTGTACAGTGAATATCACGTAGACAGTATCTTGTGCAGCTGTTTTTAAAATTTTTGTTAAGCGGCACATCTGTGCTGTTGCACAAACAGAAAATGTGCCACATAGCTTGATTCTGTGAGAAGATGTGAGAAGGTATTGATAAAAGGTGTATTTATACTGCTAGAGCTGCCCAGGCTAAGTATTGTAATTATTTAAAGTATAGAGTAAATTATTGCACTCAGCTCACATGGGAAATATCAGAAGACAGATTTTATTTTTGTTGTTGTTATTCTTTCTTGCATTGCTTTGTGCCTTCATTCTTGACAGACAGTGGCCACTGTGATGGCCTGCTGTGGTATGGGCTGTCTCATCCCTCTGTCACTTTGTCTTGCTTGGTTTTAGGGACTTGAGTTGCTGGGTGTTCAGTGGTGCAGGTAGATAAAAGGAAGGATATGCAAGCTGGTTCTGTTGTTCCAGATTTTGAAAGAATATTAAATAATAAATAAAGGAAGAATATGTAGGTAAATGCAGAACAGGGAAAATATGTTGTACAAATAAAATTACTGGATTTTCAAGCTTCCCATAGTTGCCTCTTTTCTCTCTTTCATTTGTTTGTTTTGTTTTTCTTTTCTTAAAGCCCTCTAATGCCTGAGGTGAACCAAGGTTTGCTGTGTGCTCTGGACATGGATAGTTTAGCACAAACCCTGATGGAGGCAGAGTAAAAGCTCTGCAAGATACTAAACATGTTGTTCTATCTGCTTTTGTTTGAAAACTAGGTAGATTGTATTAGAGCATATCGCAGCTTACTATCCTTTTCTTCATATGTGCAGTAGATTTTGCCCATTGTGCTGTAGTGGTGGCAGAGCCCCAAGAGTGAAAATGAAATGAAATTTCCAGGATGGCCAAGATGGATGTTTTTCACAGGTCACTGCAGTGCTACAACCCCCTCCACTGTTAATATCTATTTGCCACGGCACTATTTCTAGTGGCTATGAATTGTTCTTGTTGCTTCAAACCGCTGAAGCAGAAGTGCTTACCCTACTGCTTTTTGTTTATTTTCCATGTAACAAACTCTGAGCTCTTAAGAGTGAGCTCAGTGACTTTATTTGCAAGGTCAGCATGCATGCAGGTAACAAAACCACACTCCTTAAAAAAATAATTCTGGGTCTTAAGTCTTGATTTAAACAAATTTATTTAAATGGCTGTATAATTAAAGAGGGACAATCCCTTGTGTAGGTTTCCTAAACTGATTTAAGGCCTGGTCTGCACCTGGATTTTTGTATCAGTGTAATTTTGACTGCAAGGGCTATGATTTCTTTAATGCAGTAATTTCTGGGTGGTCATTAGAAGTCCAGCTGGTGTGACTTGGCATGAGCACTGTTCTGCCAGCACAGTGGCACCTGTCTGTGGTACAGGTTATTCCTGCTCCTGTGCAGTGGTCAGCTGCACACATCTTTTGAGTGTTCAGGTATCTGTGTTACAGGTATGGTCCAGCTCTAGGTGTGTGGGTATGGCTGTGCTCTGCACAGAGATGGGTCATGGACACAGTGAGGAATTCAGTTCACCTTTTGGGTCACTGTGAGTTCAGAGACCTTTGAACTAAAGTCTCCAAAAGGTCTCCAAACTTCTGTGCTTGTTCAGGAGCTGGCTATGCTGAAAATGTGGTGAAGAGCAGAGGAGGATGAACCTTGCTGCCCTGCACAGCTGGCTATGACCCTGTGTCAGACAAGGCTCATCCACCTGGCAAGTGTAATTGTCCTTGGGTGCTGTGGGTGCCTGGGATAGCTGCACTTCCAGATGTGGAACCGGCATCCAAGATATCATAAACACCAGAACACACAGGTTTGACTCACAGAGTAGCAGGAGCTATAAGGAATTGTGGAGGCCGAGTGTTTATCCCCTTTCTCCTTTGGAAATAGACCATAGCATGCTTTGTTTTAGCACAGCCAGGGCTAATGATAAAAGTTTGACTTTTATCAGGCCTAACTCCTGGATATGAGCATGGTGAAGAGCACAGAAAATGAGAACATGGTGTGAGCAACTTGCTTGGTAGTAATGTAAGAGTAAACATAGTGATTTAACATTGGGAGTAAAATTGCTTCTGTCATTTGCTACTGTGCTAGAGTTTATCTCAGGGTGAAAACTGGTGCCTTCAATTCCATCACAGCAGCAGTCACAGCTTTAGTGAAGCAGATGGAAGTGAAAAAAAGGCAGCACCTTTGTTTGGCATTCTGATGTTTCCATGGCTTTTATCAGCAATAAAGACCCTTGTTTTGGCACTTCCTTGCAGTGAATGTTTGGCTGTCTTCAGCTATTCCAACTGGCAATTTTTTGCCAGGAAATGCCCAGAAGGGAGGGCATGGTTGAATTAAATACTGTTTCTAGGGTACTGGGCTTCACATGGCTAATGAGAAGCTTTAATATAGAGAGCTTTTCAAAATCCAAATGGAGTCAAGCAAGGAGAGAGAACTATAAAATAGTAATTACCCCTGCTGTGCTGGAGTGATGTTGCTTAAAAATGTGAAACCAAGGCTGGGCTCAGTACTCCAAATTCTTTCTCTTGGTGTTTGTACATATAGTTTCACATATGTATAAAAATCCAAAAATCTGTTAAAGTGAAAAATGTATAAATTAAAAATTCCTGGAAGTCCCTCCCCTTCCTTCACTTCCTCAGCCCATAAAAGACAATGCAAATGTTAGTGTTTCATGTGGGGATAGGAAAGGGGAAAGAAAATAGCTGGGAGAACATCTGAAACAATTGCAGCTAAGCTTGTGTGCTTAATAAGCAAAATAAATTCCAGAAATGTGCCTGAAAGTTGTATGTAAAAGCTTTGATTCTGATCGTGCTTGCTCCACTGTAAATGTAATTAAAGCTCTACTGGATCAAAGGAAATAGTTGAAATTTATGATGACATTATTGAGAGCACATTGTGGCCCAAAAGAAAAACGAAGTGTGCCTCAGGGAGAGGGACCTGGTCTTGCAGATCTGTGTCCTCTCAGCAAAGACGTCTCCGTCAATTTAGGAAATGATTGGTGGGAGTCTTGGGACACAGTTATGCAAACTTTTGATTACAAGTAGTCTTCTTGAAGATAAAAATCACAGATTCCTTCTAGAGAATATCTGTCAGGCGCAGTAATTTATGTAGGTAGGAATTTGCTTGCAAACTGCTTTTGTACCAGTTTATCAAACAATCTCAGGATATAGCTACGTCTCTGCAGCTCTATAGCTCTATATAGTTGTGTTTCTGTAGCATATTATGGCAGCATGTCTGCAGAAATGAAAAATAAGGTGGAAAATATTTGGAGCAGAGGTGCATAAATACCTTAGCCATAGCCTACAAAAATCTATCACTAGATTAGTGTGACAGAGCTTGCAGAACTCTTTTGTGACTTGCTGCTTGCCTTGAAGGAACTTGACAGTTTAGTGCTGAGAAGGATGCTTTGTGGTTAAACAGTATGAGATGCTTTGATAAAGACTTTCTTCTCAGGCAGAGTGCTAAGCAACACTCCTTGAGACTAGTTTGTGGATACAGTGTTATCTGAATGCATGAGACGGTGTCCTGAATTTCCAATTCATGTTACTGACGAATTCTGTTTAAAAATCTGTGTCATGAGATGCTTGTTTTGTAGGGGTGACATCTTTGCTAAACTAGCCAAAGTATGTGTGGACATGGCCTGTGACTATTGGTGTAGCTTGGGAGAACCATGGACATGAAATGTAATTCTGATTATAATTTTTACTCTGCCACGTAGGCATTAGGAAAACATACTTTGATGCACTGTATGCCTGAAATGAGAAAATTGTGTTCACAAGCCATCTTGCTTCTGTCTCATGAATGCTGTTCTGTTTGCTTGTGAGATTTGATGCTGTCTAGCAGGCTTATTTATGCCTTTGATTATAGTGCTGTCTCTCAGCTTGTCATACAAATTTAATTGTGATGGTACTGTGGTTGTCGTTGTTTGAAATTACAGATTTGTTCACGTAGGCAAAGGCGATCCTTCTCAAGGCCTGATGATGTGCACAGATGTTGTGGCAGCTGCTGGGACACCACCTGCTTCCATCTGTGTGCAGAGGGACCTGACCCTTTACATGTCAGGTGGGAATTAAATTGTTCCACTATACCCTTGCTGTGTGTTTGGTGAGACCCCTGTTTGCTCTGAGCAGGAGTGGTCTGATGAGAATTAAGCCTCAGAGTTGCTGTCCTGAGCTTCCACTCTCTGTAACACAGATTTTGTGTTTGAATTAGATCACACTTACCTGCCTTCCTGAAGGTGGTTTCATCCTCCAGGATGCCCAAAACTACAGACCAGGGATGAGGGGGCACAGGGAAATGAAGAGACTGGCTGAAGGTTGTGTGGAAGCAGGTGGAAGGTGAGGCCTCTGAGGTCTGCTCTCCTCTTTCCCTGTGGGACTGCTGCAGCTGAATGCTGTTGGGAGGATGATCCTCACAGGAAGCACATCTGAGCTCCTGGAGGAGGAGCAGTCCCTGTCACTCTGGGTGGGGCTGTTCCCTGCATGGTTCTGCAGGGACTTGAAAATCAGGGTGGGAAGAGAGGACTGGGGAGGGTGCAGAGTAACCTGGTTCACAGTGCAGATTAACCTCTACTGCTATTCTTGTTGGTGTCCCTTTTTGCAGGGCAGCTTGTCAAGGAATTGCAAGAACTGTTTGAGGCACTGACTATTTTGTGGGTTATTAATGTCAGCAATCAGCTTTCCAGTGTTGGAGCTTTATCTAACAGGTGATACAAAAAAGCCCAAATCTTAATAAGACCGCTTACTATGAGCAGTGATGGCTCAGCAGCTGGGAGACGTGTGTATTTATTTTTAATGAAATATGGAATTTCTCTTTAGTATTTGTTACGGCTCTCTGCACACTGGGAAACCCCTTTCTTTAGCAAATGGGCAGGGCCTCTTTGAGCTGACTGGAACAACTGCTGTTTTGGAAGATAGAGAGAAGCATACACATCTGTAATGTAGGTTGCAAATTGGTTGCAACCTCAAGCATCAGCTCAAGCTGATATGAGCAAGTTCAGATTTGCAGCTGCTGTTAGGAGTGCTTGAATGAAATATCAAAAAATATCTGTAATTTCATGTAATTTCGTGTCTGGGCATTTTTTCAGCCTGTTGAGTGCTTGTGTATGGCCTTTTGCATTGTGCAGAATAATTTGATAGTGCTGGGTGAAAGTGAGTAGGGTGCTGGTAGTTACTGGAGCTGCATGTGCTATTCCCTGTGCTTACAGGGAATTTGCACTAGATGGAATTGCACTGTACAGAATCATGATGTCTTTCTAGTACATATGAGTGTTAGTGCTTTTCAACAAGGTGGTAAATAAATAAATGAATAGGCATTAGAAAACATTTCCTTTCCTTGGTGCCTGACAGAAAACTGTGGGATGATGCTCTAACTGCTAAATCAGGTTTTGGAAAATAATTTAAGGCTTTCTTGAAGAGTCTTAAACGTAATGCAACAAGTGAGTTATTAATTGACATTGTGTTCTCTTTGGGTTAATGGCAAAACACTGGATTTTGAGGTTTCTGCTTACTTTGGGGAGGAATTACTTTTACATTTCTTTATTGAAAAGGATACATCAAAGAATTAACAGCTGAGAAGTACAGAAAACGTTTTTTTTTACCCCTAGAGAATATTAGTTTTACTTTCACTGCAGCTCTGGACCAGAATGATGGACACATCTGGTTTTTATAATTGTCTTTCTGGTCTCCGTATGTTAGCCTGCATCCCATGTGCTTGCAGCTAGGAAGTCTGTAGGGAACAAGCAGATCATATGGACTATACTCTCATGATTGCAATGAGATATGTTCTTTGTCCCTGTATGCAAAACTTCTAGAACAAACTTCAGATGGGATTGTGCTGTAGCAATAGGCTCGTGAAATTGCTGCAACTGTTGCTGCAGGAAAAAATGATAGTGTCACATTCTTCCAGTCCTGCCAGCAAATAAAATATATTAATTTGTACATTAGTATTGTTCATGGAATACATATCTGTAGTAATAAGATCACCTTGGTGGTCTGTCTTTTTCTCAGTATCTGTTCTTTTATTCCCAGGCTGGTCTGGCACCAAAAAGCCTGTCAGGGCCCAAAACTAGTTTTAGGGAAATTAGTGTGGGTAATTTTGCTTCAATTTTCTGGTAGCAAACAGTGGGGGTAGTTTCTTCATCAGGAAAAAAAATTTAAAATCTGGCCAGAGAGGAAAAGAAGTCAGAAAATTAGTCTTGGACTGGGACAAACTCTCTAACTCCGGTAGGAGAATTGTGTAGCATGAACCTCTGTTCTGTTTTAATGCAGCTGTACTGTCCCAGTCTCTAAACCTGTCATTTACAAGACTATGAGAGATTAATTGATGTGGACAATAGTTAGGATATTAATTAAAATGCTGTGGAAGATGTGGGGAACATCTAGCCTTATGTGCTTTAAATAGAGAAACTGGCAAATATATAATCCAAAATGCCTGTAATTTTCAGTCTTTGATCTTGTTTCTTCTTCTTTTGGATGCTCAAGTAGCTGTGAATTGCTTCACAGGGCACAAGATAGTGAAAATTCAGGTATTTATGGTCAAATGTTCATTTTGGTAGTATTGAAGTGATTTCAGCTGGCCTGTTGCTTTTCAGACATGCTAACCAGAAAAAAAAGCTTGTATGGAGCAATCTGAGATTTATCCCTACATTTCCTAGGGGAATTTCATCTTTTTTTTCATGTCAATATCCCCCTGTGCTCATGTAACTCAGATTCTTTCCCACAAAAATATGAATGCATTCTTTATTCCTCCTTGGGATTAGAGGTGGAGCAGGTGAAGAACACTGAGCAGCTGGGGATGGGACTCCTGTGTGTCTCTAGTTCTCAGTTTTGCAAATCCTATAGCCTTTAACACATCTGTGGCATTCCTCTTTTCCTGTTCTTGTTACATCTCCCATGAGAAATTTTACAATGATGGGAAAACTCTCACCTCTGTTGGTAGCTGGAGGTGTTGGAGCCCATTTGTCTGAAGCACACCAACAGCAGTGAGTGATCACAGGCAGAATAAGCTTGCAGGGCTCTTATTCCAGACTGCCTCGCTACAGCAGTGGGTGTTTTGGGTTAAAGTGGGACAAGGGGGTTATTCACCTGGGTTGGACCCCTGGGCAGCTTGTCCCTCTCTCTATTTTTGTAAAGCAGTGGTATAGATGCTGTTGTCCTCTAGGCAGTGGGTTTGTTAGGCATTAGTGCAGAGGTGTCTGTGTCACTTGGTGGGAGGCTAACTGTGAAAACTCAAACAGGACTGCATTCAAGGTCAAATGCTAAAAGATGCATAGCCTTGAAGATCTCATTGTCTCTGAAATCTTTGGCCATTCAAAATCTTCCAGACTTGGCCCCTGAGAGCTTGATCAGGAGTGCATGAGGCGTGACCCTAGTGGAACTTCCACATGCCTGAAGCCCAAAGACTTGAAAGCCTTCTGATCTGCTATTGGCAAAAAGTCATCTGTTTGAAGTCACTTTCTGTTTAGCAGTTGTTGTTTTGTCCAAAATTCCAAAGAAACTGGTCTTCTCCTGAAAGCAGCATTACAAGAGATGGAAAGCCAAACCCAGTTGCTTGCATTGTTTTAGCATTTCCGTGAGATTGAAAGAAGTGGCCAGACCAAGTTGTTTTTCTTTACAAACAAATACTTTATTTTTTTCTACTGCAAAGCTTGTTTTATGGCTGATGCTTTTTTGACAGATTTTATCTCAGAGAGTAAAAAGCTGTAAATACTGGGAGTGGGATAAAGAGAATGGAATTTGTGATGGAAACGTGCAGTGGGCCATAACTGGGCCATGCTGCCACTGCTGTCTGCACAGCAGCAAATTTTAGTCAGATCAGAGAATGTTGTATTTCTTTCTGCGTGGCTGACTTTCTTACATTTGGTGGCCTGTGTTTGGCTTGTTACCTTTGTTTGGAAACAGTGCCAAAAAAAGAAGAGACTTGAGGGGTGGGGAGTAGCATGGGCTGCTGAGGTTAAAGTCCTATATTAGGAGTAGAAACCCCTAAGTCTTCCTTCTGCCCCCTTTGCAGGAGACAGGCACTTGCTGCAGGTTCCCTGAATGTCACAGACACGTGGCAAGCCATGCCCAGCCTTGTGGGAAGTGGTGAAAAGGCTTAGCAGTGTTCTTTGGCATTTCTTGTCTTTGAAAATGTGCTGCTTGAAAACTTCAGATAACATGTGCCTGGAAGAGGAGGATGTGTTTCAGTCAAATGATAAGAGGGGAGGGGCTGCTCTCAGGGCAGAGCGTGAGACACCTCCCTTGTTAGAAACAGGACAAATAGATGAAAACACAAAATGGAAAGGCACCCCGTCATGCTGACGAATTTGGCCTGAGGAAGCCAGCTGAATAAAGGCCAGCAGGGGAGGGGATGGGAGAGTGTTGGAGCAGGAGGGAACAAGTGTCAGTGCAACAGGCTGTGCTTCTGGGTCTAGGCTTGCAAAAAATGGAAGGGGAAAGAGGGTGTTGCTCTCGTTACTTTGAAATTCCCTTGTCTGCCCTCCCTCTCGCCTGGGAGCTGTTCCCTGTCTCCCTCCCTCCCACTACAGGCTGTGGGCTGCTTGCCTGCAAAGGGCTGTGCACCAGCTGCCCCTAGGATGTGCTGCAGGGGCTCGGGTGGAGGTGGTGTCCCCTGACAGTGAGATGCAGCTGGGAGGAGAGGGCTGGGGCAGGACCTGGAGTGAGGTTTGCATTCCTCTGGGAAAGGGTAAACTGAGAGGAAGGAAGACATCATTGACTTCAATGAGAACTGTCACACATCTCCAGCACCAAAGTGCAGTGAATTAATGAACCTTCCCTGGAAGTGAAAATGCTAGCCATAGGCTTTGGTGGTGAAAAACGTTAAACAAAGTGTGTTACCTTTACGTTCCTTTCTTCAAGTTGTCTTGAACTTTCCAGGGAAAGACTCTGTAAAGGCTCTCTCCCTGTGGAGATGAACTTCAAAGATCAAGACTGCTGAGTGGAGGAATAAAGCAACCTGTGTGGCACTGAAAACTCCCCTCTGAGGTACCAAGAACTATTCTGGTCAGGCAGAAAATGCTTAGGGCACCAAGTGCAGCAGGTTACTGATAACATCACTGTGATAGTGAAGAATGGAAAGTTAGCCTTCCTTTAGGAAGATTAGGAAGGGAAAGAGAAGTCAGGCACAGTTAGAAATTCTTGTTTATTAAACAGAGGTGATGAATAGGTATTTCAGCATCAATAAGCCATGAGACATTTGATAAGAGCTTGTTGAGTAACTCCAGAAGTTTTTGCCAAACACGGTAAGGTCTGTTTGAAGTGACCTGGTATGTATCTGTGTGTGCCACAGCCTGCCACACTTTCAGGTAAATGAGCTGTCCTCCCAGGATGATTGCTGACATGTTCTGTGGGCAGATGCCCAGTGTCACCTAGCTGAACTCAACTTTTGTGTAGAAAATGGGTTAAAAAGTCTGTAAAAATTTCAACTTTGATTTTTTTTTTTTTTTTTTTTTTTTGTTGTTGTTGTTGTTGTGAGAAGGGCCTCCAGATAAATGCTTTTCTTCATGTTCTGGAAAGGGAGCAGCACTGGTCTAAGCTCCATCAGAGCTCTGTGTCACAACCCTGCCATCTGCCTCGTTTTGTTGAAGCCACCCAGCTCCTCATAGCGAGGGCCTGTAAAGGTCTGTGTGTTAGCCTGGCCTGTGCTGTGATGCTGCTGATTTGGCAGTGGTTCCCATGCAGTGCATTTCAGGTTGCAGCAAGCATTGCAGTTAGGTGGGCTCAAGCTTGCTTGCTGTTGTTTGAATAGAGTTAAATGTCCCAATGATGCTGTTACCCCTGCAGCCTTCTTCACTGAGACACTTTCCTAGTGCATGCAGTACTTGAGTATTCTCCGGGCTTGTGGGTGTCTCCAGACTGATCTGTGGTTCAGTCACATCCAGTGTAGAGGGAGAGCAAACAGTGTTGTCCATTCCTCACTAGGTTCACAGCCTGTAGTGGCACATTTTTAAACACTGTGCTTGGAAGGGGAAGCTGAAGGAGCTGTTACTGTGACTTGCTTGACTTGGCCCTGTGAACAACTCAGCCTTTTCCTAACATGGGTATGTCTACAGTATGCATGACTTTGTATAGTTGAGCTATGTTTTTCTCCTCCTGGCTCCTCTTTATGCAAGTTTTTCTCATGTGAAATATTTTGGATTAGATGAGGTTTAAAGGAGGAGTTGACATTATATTTCAAGGTTTGCCTCTGCTATTGCACTGGCATACTGACATCATATCCCCTGGGGTCAAACCTCTGGGATGAGAGCCAGTATTTAAAAAGATTTTTTTGCAGGGTGGAGGAATATCTTGTAGTTTCACCCCCTATGAGTTCGACCTCTCCTTCTTACGCTGCTTTTTCATTATTTCAGATTCCACCTCTACAACAAGTAAGAAAAGGGTTTGTTAGCCCTTTCTGTGATAATTCATGCCTAACCATCTGCTTAGGAGGCACTGATGATGCTGCATGCAGCTTGATCTCCTCCTGACTAGTTTCTGAATTGCTGTACATCCCTGTATGCTGTTAAGCCATCTTTGAAGCTTGCTGTGTCACAGCAGCATACATGAGGGGTAAATCTACTGAAGTCAGCCAAGTGGTACCAGCGTGAAACTGGAGTGACCAGAAAATCATGTCTCCTTTCTTCTGGATTATGTATAGCAGAGAGGGGTGAAAGCTTCAAGTGAGCAGAGAAAATTTTGAAAGCAGCTTTTTGATTTCCCTACCAAAGAGTCTGGCCAAGTGTGCTGAAAGTAATTCCGGAGACCACAGGCTGATTTGAAGTGGATCCCTGGAGCTGCATAAACAGACAGTGCATTATTCATGAGGTAACTGAGCCTTTGCCCTGCTCCAGCAGCCTGGGACAAGCAGAAATGTGCTTGCTTCCTTCACCTGGTTGACTGGCCCTCTGGGAAAGCTCTTTGCAGAGTAGAGTGAAGAGCAGGGAAGGCTGCTGATACAATTAGGCTCATTTGCACTGTGACTTAGGAGCAGTTATGGGAAGCTCATATGGATTCACTTCCTACTTGTTAGTGCTGTGTTTGTCAGACAGCAGTCAGTGGGGATCTGAAGTCTGGGGTGCACAAAAACGAGGCAAGAGGAAAAGATTGCCTAGGTACCGATGTACCTGTATGCTAGCCCTATGGGCTCAAGCACATCCCATCCTTGTTCCTCCTGCACTCATTTGCATAAAGCAAAAATAACAGTAATGTTCATTAGAAGCTGTTGAACGTGGCCTCCTTCAGTGTATTTCGGAATCATAATCTTGTAGAAAGCATGCCTCACCCAGAAGGAATTCAGCAAATCCAATAACAGGCTTATGATGCTGGATCTGGCATGAGAGGTTTTGGCTCAGCTGACCATGAACTGGAGAACAGAAAGGGCTGCCCCTGTTTGTGCCCATAGCCATGATGTTCATGTGGGATGTGTTTGTGGGAGAACTGGGTGTTGTGTGTGGTTTCTCCTTGGAGCATCTTGTCTCAGGGAAGCTAAGTAGACATAGAAACATGGACTTGGAGCAGTTGAAGTGGCCACAGAAAAAGGAATCTGGTCAGTGGCTATTGCCCTTTTCCTTCATGCTGTGTTTGTCAGTCTTGCAAGTTCCACATCTGACTACTAAGGTAGTAGCTTCTGTCCTGTCTTAATTTATTCTAGGAACAATGCTAAAATGACATTTTTGTCCTCTCCCATCCTCCACTGTTTACTTTGCCATCTAAGTGCTGGTCTCCAAGAGTTGTAACATTAATGTGCCATGAGCAAAACCTGCTAAAATACTGTGATCTGACAGGGAGCAGATGAATGTTGTCATTTGAATGTATTCTGCCAAGTTTTACTTAGTGTTATGTGTATAGAGGTGGATATTTTAGCTGGTACAGATGTACAATAATGTTCTTAGACCCAGGACTGCACTGTTGTGTTATAGTCACAGGTCATTGGAAGAAACAGGTGTTCAGAGAGAGGGCTGGCATAATGCTGCCATTCCATAATCATACTGGAAGAACAAGTCTTATGTTTTTGGAATAAGCTGCTGTGGATTCATTATGAAAACAACCACTTAGGTTTGGGTTTGTCTCTGACAGACCAGCTCTCTTACTGTTCATACATAAATATATATATACTGTTCATATATATACATACTGTTTGTTCACAGCTATTTGACACAGGAAAAACTGTTGAGGTCACCTAACTAATCTCCTGGACAGAGAAGAGTTTTCTCTACAGCATATTTTTGTGATTTATCTGATCTTAAATATTTTCCTTTATGGAGATTCCATCACAGTGATCTCTCTGCTGAAGGAGGTACTTTGTAGTCAGGCTATACTGTTCTTTATTAATTTAATCACATTATTTCCACGTGACTCAGTTTTTAATACCTTAATGAGTTCTCTTCAATCCTTGTTGTTCCATTCTTTGAATTCACATGTACCTGTACTTCTACATTGATGGTGTATTGTCTGTTGGTGTGATTGAGGAAATTAACTCAGTTTACTAATGCCTCACATAATCTACAGAACTGCATTCAGATGCCATTAAAATGGGTTGGGGGTTAGACCACTGTGACAGAAAAGGTTGGAACTAAATAATCCCTCAGATCGGTTTCCAGATGAAACCATATCCCAGTGGTGTAGTAAAAAGCAAAAATAATGCTGTGGTCACAGTCCATCTTCTGGTGTGTGGTCAGATGACCCCTGAGAGCATCTAAACTATTTAAGGCCTGCAGAATCAATGGTGAATGTGTAAGCAGTCACTGTTGTAGAGCTGTCTGGATCAGAGAAGCATGCCCAAAAAAATTATGTTTTCCCAGACCCTTTGCAATGGCTGTTACCAGGGGGTTGTGTTTTGCCTCGGTACCCCCACGAGTGGTCTGCAGGATGTGGTTGGTGTGCTTTCACTGCCCTGCTCTCTGTGAAGGAGGCTGCACAAGGGTGTTAAATCTGATGTGCCTGTCGATCATGGCTGAGTCAGAGAGGTGGGTACACAGTGACTATCATTTTTCTGTTTCAGCTCTTCAATGAGCAGCTCTTGCCATTCAAGTGGGTGATGTTCTAGCAGCATCTCAGAGCTGGCAGAAAAGAGTGATGATCAGATGCAGCCAGTTAAAAAAACTAAGCATATGCTTTACAGGAACATTTGTTCTGTATGCCTGAGCTGAAGATGGAATTTCACAGCGTCAAGGCAGAACAGTCTCCTAGGGGAAATAGTGGCCTTTTGGGAAGCTTACTTAAATATTAGATGGACAGAGATGACATGTCAGCTCTGCATTAAGAAGGTCAAGGATTTTGCTGCATCAGGAAACCCAGAGGTGGACACAGCCTGCTGAGCACAGAGGTCTTGTTAGTGCTGTGGGTGTTACAGAAGCATAGCTAGAATGAATGGGATTACATTAAACTTAAATATGGTAGTATTAGACCCTGGGGATTTGTAGGTTTACTCCCCAGATTGTATCAGCTCATTATAAAACATATGTAAAGTTGTAGCTGAGATGATACCTCATGAAGGGAGAGGTTCCCTGAAACAAGTTCCTCCTTGCATGCTGAGTTTTGAAGGACAGTTTCTTCTGTCTCTTTCAGGTGCTGTGGGAGACCAGTCTCATAACATCATAAAGTTAGGTTACCCACCCCAACTCAATGCCCTCAGTCATCTTCTCAGAAGAACAGCTGAGAGCTGCATGAGGCTGGAAGCTGAAAGCCCCATTCTCTTGGGCATTTGGCCCTTCTGGGTTGGAAGCACTGGTATGAATGCTGTGGAAGAAATCATAGTTGCTCTTCTGTTCAGGAGCGCATACAAGTCTCTGGAGATGTCAGTCTCATGCTTCTACCAGCTTTAAATTTGCAGAATGATAAAATGCAATTGTATTGAGAGACCCAGCTGTAATACATGAAGAATGTGTGGCACATTAAACCTGTCTGGTTCATACAGAAACTCATGTATAATTCACTGTTTTTGTAAATATGTCAGTTTAATGCTTCTCTGCACCTGTCAGCAAAGCTCTGTCTCCCATGGGTTAGTCAGACCTGACAGCTTCTGAAACTGGACCCTGAATTGTGTGACAAATGGTGCTGAACTCTGAATATTGCTGAATAACAACTAATTTCAAATTCAGAAAAAAATCCTACAGTCAAACCCATTTATTGAAGTTCCTCATTGTCTCCTTAGGGCAATTTTAAGACTTTGTCCTTCTTACGATGGAGGAACCCTTTACTCTCTTAGTAGAGCAAGATTGTACCAGCAGTAACCAAGCTTTCATTATTCTTCCCTGGACACATTCCACCAGCATCAAGAAATGTAACATAATGCAGTTGTTGGTCATCTTAGAGTTCTTTCAGATACTTATTTGTAGTTTAATTCATACAATATTTTCTTGTAGACTGTAGCTCCTGAGTAAGAGTCCCTTGCTAACCTGTGACAGAAATGTGCCAAGCCACGAGGCTCTTGGCGACTGGTGTGATGTGTGCCTACTTCTTATTAACTGAACTGCCTGTATTCCATGGATAGATTCAGTTGTGCTTTTGTAAAGCCTGTGAGAATGCATGATTTTGTGTGTTTGGTGCTTGTCAGCCTTCCTTGTAAGTGACAACACTGGTCTCTTAGGTAGTCCGTAGTAGGTAACAGCCTGGTTTAGTCACTGCTGCTCAGAAAACAATCCGAAACGCACTGTGTGCACTATGAAAATAATGCTAAATAACAGCATGTTGTATTGTGGCTCAGTCAGTGATGCTGAGAATTTTAAGAGCTGTTGCATGGTAGATTGTTAAAACACATTGCTCTGCAGGATGCTAATGTAGCCTGGGCTGAAGCCAAAGTCTGTACAAGTCTAAATGAGTTAGTTGTCCAGGGAATTAGCCTGCTTTGGACTGGGCCCTTTGGATGGGATTTTCAGAAGCAGTCAGCAGTGCTCAACTCCATGACCCTAACTTCAGTGGGAGTGGAGAGTCCAATGCTGAGTTTTCCTGCTGTTAAATCCTACTGGATTTAACATCATCTTTGAGTGACTCAAAGGCACAGAAGGGAGGAAAAATAATCTGCATTTTCAAGTCAGATAGAGTATAAATTCTCTCAAGAGCTGGTTTTACAAGTGACTGTACAAGTTACAAAGTTTGCTTTACCACATGGTCGATATGAGTTATTTTCCTGCACACAGATGAGTCAAACCTAGAGCAGTGAAAGGTGTGAGTCTGCGTTGCTAAATAGCTTTTTGGTGGGAACTGGGACCCCTCTTTGGGAAATTGAATGTGTATCCATGTGAAGGGAGCTAGAGCAAGAGGCTTTAACATCTGGAAGCCCTCCCAGGGCACATCTTAAACTTTGTTTTCCTGAGCTCTGCTTTCTTATCCAGTTTCATGCTGTCAGTTATCACATTCTAACAGCTAGTGGAAATTGTGTGGCTACCTTCCTACTCTGCTGAAGGGTGTCATGGTAATTCTTTATTCTTTCTGGAATTGCTGTAGTCCCTTTATAGAAACAAAACGTATCTATAATAAAAACAAGAGCAAGTCTTCCTGCAAATATAATAGCACAAAAGCTGGCTGCTCTTTCCTACTGAGGCTATCTGACCCAAGCAGCCTTTCCCCTATCACTTTCAAAGCCCTTCATTTAAGGGAAGGGAGTGATTACTGAATCATTAAGGATAATGGCTATTTACTTTTGGAAACAATGGACTTGATGAACCACAAAAAATAGCCTGATTTTTAGAAGTGCATTTGTCTTAGAGAAAACTAGCTGGGTTTTGGGGTGGAAGTACGTACATTTTAATGAGTAGGTGGTAAAAAGTGACCTTTTGTTCTGAGGTAAACCACTTCTTTTTTTTTTTTTAATATTGAGGACTGACGTTCTCAACCACAGACCTAAGCTTGGAAATGTCAGGCTGCAAAACAATATTAACATTTAAAGTAAAGAGCACAGAATTTAAAACTTTATAGTGAGTACAAATTGTCAGAGTTACCTGACACCTTGCTAGGAGTTCCTGTTTTTACCTTGTATGTTTTTACCTCTGTATGTTAACATACAAATTTGCTCTTTCTGCAGTAGGATTTTGCCATGTAATCATCAACATGTGGAAAACTGTTCCTATTTGGTAGAATCACAGAATGCTATGGGTTGGAATGGACCTTTAAATCTCAGCTAGTCCAGCCATGGCAGGGACACATTCCACTGTATCAGTTTGCTCAAAACACCTACCTGGACTCAAACACTTCCATTGATGGCATACCCACATTTAGGTGTTTAGTCACGTCTGCTTAGGTTACAGTGTAATTAAAATGTGCTGAGGCAAGGGTAATAGAGAGGGTATTACTGGGTTAATTAGCATATTACTGTAAAATAAGGGATACTGCTGGATTTGCTTTGTGAGCTGGGTTGAATTACAAACTAGAGGTAGTGGTGGTGGGATAGCAGAATTGTTTTCCTTCCAGTTTTTCTCATAGTCCTTCCAGTTCATTTGACTCTGGAGCTTGAAAGATGTGTGTGTTACCTACAGCCTGGGCTGAAACAATGACTCCTGCTCTGTTGTAAGTAATTTTGGCATTTATATAGATTTCTTTCTAAAGGTGTGTTGTCTTAGATTCACTCCTGACTTGAAGAGTGGGAATAAATGCCACTGCAGACACAGCTGAAGAAAGTCTTTGGCCTTTCAGAAGAGATCCTGACAGGGTACTTGACAGTACAGATGTGCATTGGTACAGATGTGCATGGTAGAAACCTTCAATGCAGGATCCTGCTGCTGTTCATGATGGTTGCTGTGAAATAATCACTAGCAGCTGCATGTTAACCTAATGTAACTAATAACAGACTGCACAATGGCAAGGAGATAAATAACACAGGAAGATCAAAACTGGAGAAAAAACCTAACAGAGTTTTTGAGTTTATGTAGATGGTTCTTCATAGACAAGTGACTTGGGAAGAGTCTTAGGTGAAGGTGCCCTGAAAGTGTAGGTAATCAGAGTAACCCAGGTCATATGTGCATTTGGTAAGTGGTGTTGGCTGTATACCTTTGACTTTGGCAATTGAGGTTTGCAGGTCTAAGCCCTTTGCATTTTATGAAACCCTAAGCAACCTTTTGATGCCCATGCTTGCTTTCTTCCTGTGGAGAGCTCCAGGAGCATTTCTTGTCAGGGACAGACAGATGTGCTATCACTGCCTTCTGCTGAGCCTCTACTGGGGTATACAAGCCCTAGAAAATGATAAAATGTGAAATTTGTGATCAGTGTTGAAGACAAATCTCCACCAGTCCCAATACTCTGTAGGGCAGCTTGTAATTGGATTTTTTATTATTAGACTCCTTGCTTATTCAAAGTTTTTGCATAAAATACCCAATGATTTCACTGGTAGAATATGAGGATATGAATCTTATTTATGCTGCTGCATTTCCTCCTATGGTAAAAATGCTTTGAAATACTACTGTAATAGGTATATAAATATTTTACAGTGTTTTTAAACTTAAGGGAATGTAGTGAAGTGACCTCTGTGCTCTTAAGAATCAGACTCTGTTATGTCTGAAGGGGATTGTTCTGCTGGCATCTGATAATATGCTCCAATTTATAGGGAATCTGTTTTTCAGTGAGCATGGCAGGCTTAACTCAGTCAGCTGGCTGAACTTTTGGTATAGGGACAAGGTCATCATTCAGTGCTTGTAGCCTGAACAAGTAAAGTTTCCCCACTTCTGCTGCTGTCTTTGCCCTCCAGGAGACACATGAAAGACTTTGGCAGAGCCTCTTTTAAATTTTTTTTTCAGTTCAATTTTAGATAATTTCAGCATTTATTGCCCTTTCTGCTGTTGCTTAGATCAAGTGGCATTATGTGATCCAGCTTGTCTTTGTACAGTGGGTGAACTTCTGTCATATGTATGGTGTCTCCCACATTCTAATGACCTTCAGCAAATAAATGCTTATTATTTTCTGGTTAAACACAAGAATTAGATGCTTAATAACATATATATTGGCAGTTTCATTTCACACATAGGTTCCTAAGGGCTTCATGCAAAACCAAAGGAGTGATTCTAAAGTACATAACAGCTGATTTGTCTCACAAAAAAGCATTTTTATAACGAAGTAGTAAAAACTTTGTGATCTTTCTTTAAAAAGTGCAAATAAGTATGTGTATATAAAAAGGAGGAGCATCACCCTTTAAGAATTGTTTGCAGCTTTTGGGTAAATTTTAAGCTCTTTTACTGCCAATGCTTTGTTTTATTGGCAGTGTGCAGTCATGGTGCTTAAAGGTGATTTAAGGCATATAGAAAGGTACAGTATCTTTTATCTGACGGACTGATGAAGTTTGGGAAAAACCCCAAGCTTTCAAAAACATTTGCATTGTGGGTTGAGATTTTTGTTGTTGTTTTTGTGTTTTGTGGGGTTTTTGAGTGTTACAGGAGCCTTAGTGAGTGAGACAGACACGCTAAACTTCAGCAGACTTTCTGTTCTTTAGTTTAATTTTGCGTTCTGGCAGTGAACCGTGCTAAAGCTCTTTCCACTTCACTGGTGCATGCCACAAAAGTGTAACTAAGAGCTTATGTAGTTTTGAGCAGACACTGCAGTAAAATTCCCTTCTGACCCTTTTTGCCTTTCAGGCTTTTGCCAATCCTGCCAAGTCACCTAAAATGCGGGATTAAAAATATCTCGCACAGTCAGAGCTGGTTAATCTGTGCTTGGTTTGTATGTCTGTACAAGCAAAAGGTTCTCATGGGTGATTTGGATATGCTTTTTGCCATTGCCTCATTTTAGGCCCTTCTTGTACCATAGATTTGACCACATATGAGTGTGGTTCCATCCCTTCAACACACACGGAAGACAAGATTTTTTTCAGGCAGGAGACATGGCTTTCCATCTCAAGCACTCCAGACCACAGCACCTGAGGGCTCAGGCTTTCAAGTAAGGAACATAGAAGCACAACAAGAACAAAACCAGGGTGGGAGTTGTACTTTCCTGCCCTGACAACTCAAAACTGTCCCAGATACAAAGATGTCTGGTGGGTGCCCTGCATGCCCTGACCAAGCCAGGCTGATGATTGAAGCTGCAGTAGCACAGACATCAGCACACCCTGTGCAAAGTCACCAGGCATCCTGTGGTCTGTGGAACTCCCTGCTGCTCTGGTTTCACTGTTTTTGCTGCTAGAGAAAAGCTCACTTCAGTGTGTCAGCACTGTCAGCTGTGCAGCAGCATGGACATGAGCTCGGAGCAGTGTCTGATGCTGTCTCCACTGGTGGAAGGGAAACACCAAGCCTGACTCCCATGACCTGGAGGGGGACTTTTTACAAGGGCGTGTACTGACAGAACAAGGGGTAGTGCTTTAAACTGAAAGAGGATGTGTTATTAGATATTAAGAAGAAATTCTTTCTGTGAGGGTGTTGAGGTACTGGAACAGATTACCCAGAGAAGTTGTGGATTCCCCATCCCTTGGAGTGTTCAAGGGCCAGCCTGGATGGGGCTTTGAGCAACCTGATGTAGTGGAAGGTGTCCCTGCCCATGGCAGAGAGGTTGGAACTGGATGGTCTTTAAGGACCTTTGCAACCCAAATTGTTCTATGGTTCTATGACTCCAGAATGTGTTACAACAGCAGACCTTCAAAATGGGGATATAATAAGGTAGATTAAAGGTAGGAATATCCATGTAGGCTTTCTTGATTGTTCTCATTCAGGGTGGTGATTCCATATGATGATATTGTATAGGAGTTTAAGACTGACTGAATGAGCTAAACTCAGGCTTGGCTTTCACTTGTTAAGCTATGCTGAAATAGATACAAGAACAGAAACAGTACTGCTGCAGATGTTTAGTTATAAAGGTGGTACAGCAGTGGAGTTTCTTCCTTTAAAAAGAGTGGAATAAGCTATCCTAAAATAAAGCATGATGCAGATAATACTGTTTCTACAACAGACAACCTAGAGAATCTGTGAGTACTTGGGAAACATTTTAAGAATTAGTCAAGGATTTATACCAATTGTTTCCCAATTCTGTGGGTGGCTGCTAAACTAAAATAGTACTTCTCCTCTAAAATATTTATCTTACTTTAAACTTCCAAATTTACATTCAAATAGCAAAAGTAGTGGTGTGTTTTATTCACTCACGTCTATTGCTTGACTGTTTTGGTACACAGAGTACTTTTATCCAGAACAAGTGAAGATGCATGTGGCCATATATTAGATCTGCACATGGAACATACGGACAAGGTATTGTCATTTTACATGTTATAAAAGCATAGGCCATATTTGGCAGATGAGCAAGACTGTACTGTGCTAGGCATTGTATCAACACAGAGCAGAAAGCTGATTCTGTCTGATGTGCGTTCCATCTTTACAGAAATCAATATAGATGGTACATAGGGGAGTGCAGAGAAAGCAAGGGCATGATATTTTTCTGAAGCCAGATGTCAGTTCTGACAAAGAAAAGTTGACACAAAAAATAAAATGCAGGAGAGAAGCAGTAGCAATGGGAAAGGCAGGACGAAGGAAAGCATGAAAAGATTTGTTGGAAAACCAGATATTTGGGTGATAGCAGAAGCCTTCAGAGAGTGATAAGAAGCAGGAATCAAAGGCTCAGCAGTGGAGAATGACAGAAAGGATGAGGGTAAGAGATGGGATGGCTTGAAACCAAATATAAATTCGATGCAAGAATGCATCTCTGAGAGAGAGCTGGTGATACTAACAGGTTTGGTTTGTGATATTTGCCAAAGTCATTTGGGTGGAAGAGAGCAAACTTCTCCTTATCAGGACTGGAGGAAATGATGTTGGAGTTGCTGAGATATTCGAAAGGAAGAACTGTACAAACACTGCGTAAAAAATACATTCAGGATGTGCTGTCTACCCCTCTGTGTTAATATACATGAAAATACTATGTGAATTTAAAGTGAGTTTTCTGTTACTAACTACACTGCTTGCAGGTAGCTCTGTTTGGGGACAACAGACCAATTTTTCTATTTAGCTTAACCCTTTTCAAGTGAAACTGCAGACAGGCATGTTTCTGGTCTGGGAGAAAAGTATCCTCCTGCAGAGAACTGAGGAAGTCAGGAGAGGCTATTAGGATAAGCTCTGTCTCAGCAAGAGCTTCAGCATAATCCAGATCTGTAGACATAAATGCAGTGCATATCCAAGCTGACAGCTAATGGTACAGGGATGAGCTGTGTTGTCCTTAGGCAAGAGGAGGCAAAATAAGCATTCCCTTTTGCTGTGTTGTACTTGAGCTGAAGGCTAGATATTGTGGATGTGCTGTCCAAAAGACAGGCCAAGCATTTACTGAGTGCTTAAAGGGGGTAGCCTGGAAGTAGTCATACATTAGTGTGTCATCAGTTTGGATACAGTTGAAACTGTAGATAAAATTTTCCAGGGATAAGATGCAGAGGTAGAAAAGAACATCCAGTCAGAGCATTGTATGTAACAAAACCACAAAACATGGGAGAGAGCATTGAGGAGAGCATGAGTAAGGCAGGAGAAATAAGGTTTGGACAGAGTCATAAAATGATGGCTTTTTCATGTCCTGAGAGACAGCATGAGCAATTGTATTAGTACTGTTGCAGTATTGTAAGGTCACATTAGTGATGCTGAATGCTATATTGTTAATACTGCTATAATGTTTGTGTGATAAGGAATATCAGCAATCAGTGGTTATATTAACAGTCTAATCTTGGCAAACAATTGAATTAACATCGTGTGTGAGAGTAATGAGACAAGAACCTTAAGCAGTGATTGATTGCTCAGTGCCTGTACTACGGCTCAGTTAGGGAAAAGTGCAGGGGTTTTTTTCTGATTCTGTGAAAGATTTCAGCTGTAATCAATGGGAATTTCTGCCCTCAAGAACCAAGCAATTTAGCACTCTTTCGTTATGCTGTGATTGCATTAAATATTAAACTTCCCAATAAATGAACAATCTGTTAGTCAAATATAAACTACAAACATGGCATGAATTCACTATTCTGTTGGTCTGTTTTATTTGAAGCAGGTGTAAAGCTCCTGCCATTTTGGTGGGGTAGCAGTTTTTGCTCTGCTTCGCCTCTGTGCTGGTACACACAGCAGCTCAGTGTTTGGTGTAGTCCAAGTTGTTACAGATATGGTTGAGTTCCAGAAAAAAAAGCTGGATCAGAAACAGAGGATCGTGCTCAAGGAGATTCTCATCTTAGATGAACCTGTGTTTTCTGCTGGTTTTTGCCTTGACCTTTCAAGAGTGATCAAGATCTGTAGAATAGCCAGTGATGAATGCTAGTGCCAGGTTGCCTCACTGCTGTTTCTAAAGGGCTTGGTGTGATCCAGGGCAATCACTGGTGCTTGGAAGATATGACACTTTCATTCTTATTTTCCTTCCTATTTTTAATAACCTTTGCCCTAGTCTTCCTCAGCCTGCTACGTCAGATTGGTTGAAGTCATAGGGCTCCTGGCTGTGTTCTCCTAAGGAGTTGTGTTCTAGTTTTGTTTTTAAAGGTAAAAAGAAAGACATTCAACCACTTCCCTTTCTCTTTAATGGAGAAGTGTTCTCTTTTCTGAGCAGAAAGGTTTGTGGTGCTTTCTGGAAACATTCAGACTGAGTTCACAAGATTTGCTTCTGGGAGCTTCTTCAGCAACTGGATCTCCTGTGCCTTTGTAAATCTTACAGAAAATATTTCTAATCAACTGTTTATCACAGAAATTCCTGAGCCGTCAAGAAGCAGAAGCAATTGACTTTAGGAAAGCAGTTATTGATCCAGAAAAGCAGAGTAATTGCAACAAGCAGTAATTAGCAAAATCAGATTTCACTCTACATTAAGTGCCCTTGCATATTTATTACACCACAGTTGTTGGCTCTTTCCACATAATTTTGTCACTGGTCTCCCATTAATAAAGCAGTTTTAAATGCATTGGTAACAAACTGGCCAAGTCATTAAATTTCAGTATCCATTCCAAAGTCTTGCTTTGCAGAGCTGTGGTAACTTGCTGTTAGTTTGTTTTGCCAAAGCTTTTGCAAAACTTTGGCAGTGGTTCTCACAAACTATGGCAGTGGCACCGTGCTACATCCCGAGATTTTCTGAGTCATGTTAAGATTCAGGAAACAACCATATAAATAGAGCTCTCCAAATAGTACCTTTACATCATCATCATGTGTTTCCAGTCGGAGGATAAATACTTCCTCATTCCAGTGGTGATATCACTTTTCCAGACCCTCTCTAAAACTAAATATAGTCATAGAAAGTGTCTATGCACTTCCCAGCTTAAGTGGTTGAGTCATTTAGGACCCTGGAGAATCAGAGAGGATGTGCTGTGTCATACATTACTGACAGTGATGGTGGCTTCTGTGCCATTAGTGAAAAAGGGAGGTGTGGTCTTGATTCCAAAATCTGTCTGGAGGTCAGTGGTTCATTATGTACAGACTGGCTTTGCACAGTGATTGCTTGTCCATCCACTTGATCCTTAGACTTACTGCCCATCAGTGGGACATCTGGGTACCTGACACCTGGAGAATGTTGCAGATCCCCAGGCAGCTTCTTGGCACTTCTGGTAATCAAGAACAGCTAAGGTTACAAGCTAAGCTCCACTGTCAGTAGCATTGCCTTTGAAGGGACTAGTGAGGAAGAAGAGAAATCCTTTGGGACTGATTTTGAGGGTGGTGAGCCCCTGTAGTAATTTCATCACTCAAAGCTCCTGAAGCAACTCTGCTGCAGGCTTCTGTGGTCAACTCTCAAAATCAGAATCATCAAAATTGGTGGCCAGTCCTGAAAGTGTTGACTTCAGATGTTCTCTTTCACTTAAAAAGAGACATTGGGTAAATGGTATCACATACAGAATAAATAAAATCTGATCAAGAATTAGGCCCTATGCAAAATCAGTAGCTTTAATTAGGTCAAAAGAACTAATGAAGAGTCATGTCAGTGAGCAAATCTCCTAACACCTAACTCTTCCAGGGTTATAACTGCTCATTCCCCTGCCTTACATCTTCTTCTCTTGCCGGCTGTGGTGGTGTCATGCCAGCTGCTCTTGTAGTGCAGTTCAGCATCAGAAGGCAAGCAGTAATCACTCTACACAGACATCACTTCAGACTGAAGGGATGCTTCCCTTCCAATTTTTGGATGTGGAAATACAGAAAGAACAGGATTGTTCAGGCCTGCCATTTGCCAGATGGCCAAGAGAGCTGATAATCTGGAGAGATCAGAGCTCTGCAAGATGACAGCACTGCCACCAAAGCCTGGGGAGGGAGGCCATGCTCCACACTGGACTTCTAATTGAGAAACAGTGTGAGGACAGTTTTTTCACTCTGAACAGGAGGAGAGGGTTAAGAAGGACTTCCAATTTGGGCACAAAATCATCAGGCTAAACTAATCAGCATGCTTGGTTTTGTGTTC
Source organism: Zonotrichia leucophrys gambelii (assembly GCF_028769735.1). Lineage (NCBI taxonomy): Eukaryota > Metazoa > Chordata > Aves > Passeriformes > Passerellidae > Zonotrichia > Zonotrichia leucophrys. The sequence goes on from NC_088171.1 coordinate 64,972,398, forward strand.
ATATCCGGAATGCTTTTCTGCTCTGCTGCCTTTTCACAAGAATGCTGCTGTTTGAGGCACTAGGAAAAGAAAGGCATGCCAGGTGAGCAAAGAGCATGTTTCCTTGTCATATGCTCTCCAAACAGGAATGCCAAGATCTCTCTATATCTGGCTTTCCACAGATTTCTAAATGGTACTTAACTGCAATATTTTTGGCTGTTATTTTGAGAGAATTAAATCCTTCTTTAAAAAGGAAGAAGTTGAATGAAGCTTCAAGAGGAGACTTGGGAGAAAATTACAGCTCTATATCCACCTGTAAGCCTCAAAAGGAGCACCTTTTCACTCTAGCATGCCTTGTAGTCCTTTGAGACAGTGGATTCCAAATGAAGGCAGAGGCCCCAGATGTGTCTGGGAGCAGTGGTTATCTGGGAATCTAGCTGACATTTGGGACAGTGAGCTGGGAGAGTGTGAGTAACACCAAATATAAGTCTTCTAATCAGAAGAATTGGAGAAACCCACTGCCCTAAGGCTTTCTTTTAATGTCAAAGGCTTATATTCTTTTAATCATATGGTCAGATAATCTGAATGTACAGAAATGGAAGGCTGCTGCCAAAGTTTTGCACCTTAGCTTGCAAGGACAAATATTTGTGGCATAGACAACTTGCAGGTGCTGCTTCAGTCTTCAGAATCATGGAGTCCTTTCATTTGGAAAAGATGTTTTAAGATCGTTGAGCCCAACCATTAATTAAGCACTGCCAATTCCACCACTAAACTGTGTCCCTAAGTGCCATGTCTACAAATCTTAAAAACCTCCAGGGATGGTGACTCAACCACATCTGTGGACAGCCCGTCCCAGTGCTTGAAACCCTTTTGGTGAAGAAATTTTATCCTAATTTCTAATCTAAACCTACCCTGAGGCAATTTGAGGCCATTTCCTCATGTCCTTTATAGCAAGAACCGAATGCTGTAATCTTGCAGTTATAATTTGTTCTTTGGTGATTTCCAGTTTGAATCCCTGTTCTAATTCATTTGGATTTGGCAAATACATGTTAGGTAAAGCATATGTTCTGATTTATCATGGCATTTCTGATCTCTGATTATTTTTTTTCCTCACACAGTGGGGGCTCAATCACCAATTTCCTAAATGTTTTGGCTTTTCAGTGCTGAAAGGTGCCTCTTTGTCAAGCAGCACAAAGAGGTGCTGCCCATGCTAGCTGAGCCAAGGGGGAGGGAGTTGTACTCTTGCTGTCATTATGAGGAAGTTTGTAGGTGGTAATTTTCCAAACCAGAGTTTGGCACTGTAAAAACTAATACATTTTTTCCCTGGAACAAAAAGACTGTAGCTGTTACTGGGCACAGTCATTTACTCTCTCTGAGACCCAGCAGGAAGCAAGTTGGGAAAAGCAAACAGCAATGTCTGCCTGTCGTTTGCTCTTGCTTACAGAAGCCTCAGCAGTGTTTGTGTTACCTTGGTATTGCAGGGAGAGTGTCCTTCTCTCCAGCCTTCAGGTTACTCTCTCTCTATCAGTAACCAACCAGTCTTTGTGCTGCATGAAGAGATCTGCTTCATGTGTGAGGCATCAGTTCAACACTTCAGGCACAGAGAGGCTGGAAAAGCTTCTTGTGAATTGCCGAGAAATACTCTGCTGTAGGAACAACAGAGGGAAGTTAATGTTAGTGTAAATTCAGCTCAGTCTCTCAGGGAAGAAATGTTTATTGTTTCCTTGCAGTGCCCTTGCCTCTGACCGAGGGAATGCTCTAACTGAGGGATGCTCTGTGCTGATGCCTGATCTGTGTCCAGAAGGGATTCGAGGAGGATGGCATTAATTTCTTCTATCTCATTAAGCTAAATCAGGCTGTGCTTACAGCTTTTGCATTTCAGCACGTGGCATTCCCCTGGTATGTACCTTGTCTGTTTCTAAGACACCCCTCATAAAAGGAGACAGCATCTGGCATGAGCTCAGGGAACACGAATATATAAGATTCTTATAGTTAGCCCTGTTTCTTTTGCTGTTCTTTGGAAGCTTTTGTAGGATACAGGGACTGGCAGGATGTGGAAGCATATGATATGGTCAGCTCTGGATTATGCTATCTTTTGTAAGGTGTTTTAGCCTTGAGTGACATTAATTCTCTTGCCTCCACTGGCTGCAAGGGGTGGGGAGTTTTGCCACAGACCAGACCAGATTCAGGTCAATGACCTAAACAGGAGTGTTACTTATTTTCTTGTAGCATCCGTGGGCACCTTTTGAGGCAAAATAAGGATATTTGAAGGGCGTAAATACACACACACACACACACACACACACACACACACACACACACATATACAAATATATATGTATGTATGTGTATATATATTTGTGTGTGTGTATATACCTGCCTCTGTAAGTTTATGACCATATTGGGCACAGAGACAGGCCAGGAGGAAACTGTGAGTTAAACAAAATTGCTTAAATTTTAACATACCCTGATGCTGGAAGAAGGAAATATCAGGAAACTTCCCAGCCATTTTTGTGGCAGAGTTTTATCACTGGAGCATTTTTGGGGCAGCACATTTGAGAGAGTCTATGGAGTGGAACAGTACTAAACTGCTTACCACCTCATGTCCATGCAGACAGTATGTGCTAAATCATCAGGAAATATCTTCTTCCTGTATTTCCAACTGGAGCAGTGTCAGCATGAGCCCTGCATGTTTCCAGCAAGAGAGTGCTGCAAGCAAACCACAGAAGAAAACAGCTAGAGAGCCCCTTTCTCCTTGCAGTTTTTGGGGAAAATCTTTTGTTTAGACAAAGGGAGCAGCCATTAGTGCCTGGAAGGATTAAGGCTTCCTGATGAGATGTAAATCACTTTTGATTCTGTCTGGGAGATACATTCTGGGAACAGAAATAAATGATTGAAGAAGCTGTGGGATGGGAAGAGTAATTGGTGACAACCTTTTACCTGATATAGGAGAGTAGTGGTCTGAAGGGAAGAAGTTTCTTGTCCTGTTGCTGAAGGGGTGTGATCTCCTTGCACTTAACTCAAGTTGGAAAAAACAAGCTAAAAGCCTTGCCCTTGGCTGGCATTTTTGGGTTACCAACTATTACACGTGCACTGTGTTAGCACAAAGGAGTCCAGTGTGAACTCGGTGTACCCTGTAAATATGGAGCAAGAGAGTAGCTCCCTTGTCAGGTGGCTCACAGCCTTATTTGTGATGTTCCTGTGTTGTTTTTAAGATGACTTTCTTGCCAGTGGTGTTGTATGAAAATCCTGTGCAAACATTTGGGAGACATGCAAGCAGTGGGCTGAGATACAGAAACAGCAAATGGGAGGAGCAATGAGGGGGTAAAATTTTCTAGTTTTTCTTGCTTTCTTTTCCTCCTATCATGAGCAGAGCACAGAATGTTTCAGCTATGGATGATGATGATGACAGTAGTGAGTCACCACTTCTTCAGGCAGATGTGGGAACTTCCCATATGACGGAATTTCTAAAAGGAGCTGTCCTGCCAGGGTTGGTGGCAGAAGCTGCCACTTGGGGCAGGGTATTTTTGGTGAGCATGACCACGTGTGCTGCTGGTTCCCTGGACAGGCTGGGCTGATGCTGCAGGGCTGGTGGGTGCCTCCCTCTCAGGTTTCTGTGCTGAGATGAGCCCCAAAGTACTAGAAAGTCTTTTTTTTTCCCCAGCCCTGTGACTGAAGAAGTTGAGATTCATCGGTTCTTCTTTTCAAGGTTGTTTATTTTTTCTTATCTGTTACATTCTTTCCCTGACCTGCTGAGATCTGTCCAGCAGATCGGGTTGTGGCACAGTGTCCACCCTTGGGGTCCTGTTAACTTTTTATACTAAGAACTATATGTACTTTGTTTACAATAATTTTCCAATACCTATCACCTATGTTAGGCAGTCTGTCTCTACTCTAAACCAATCAAAAAGTGTCACCATTCCAGTAGAAGATGGAGGACAAGAAGAAGAAGGACAGGACATGGCCAGATTCTTCCATCTTGCTTCTTGAACCCCTATTCTAAAACCCTAAAATTCTACTTTTTCACCCTGTGACAAATTAGCTACCATTCTACTCCTACTCTTGTGGCTTGTAAATCTTCACACAAAGTTGGTAGTTTTTTCCATGCACTAAAATCGAAGGCACAGGTGTTTTTGACTCCGTTGCAAGGTCTCTGAGCCCCTTGCCAGGCTCTGGAATCACCCAGGGCAGCCAGAGGAATGTCCTGGGTCCCAACACTTCCCCAATCCTTAATGTTGTCAGTGCAGGCAGTGACATCAGTAAAGTCAGGGTAGGTGGGTTTATTCCTATATTTTGGAAACCCCAATGCTTTTCTGCCTAGAGCAGATTAAAAAAGGCTTTGAAATGTAAACATATGCCCTGTCCCTGCTTTTCACTTTATTCTCTTGTAAATCAGGAGTAATCCCAAGGAAGTTGGCAGTTTCCTGGTGTCCAAGGATTCCAAGGGGCTAAATGCAAAATATGTTTGTATATTAAATTGCTCTTGAAGGGAATGGCCTAATTTTTGTCACCTTTTGCCAGGGAAGGTGCAGTTGTGTGACCAAGAAGACAGTAGAGGAAGGGGACTTGATCTTGGATTTGTACTGTGAGTGCCAGACTTCTTGAAACATGAGTGCTTTACAAAAAAATCTTACTGTCTTTACAAATGGAATTGAGCTGCCTGAGGGATGTTTTAGCTTTGTAGCAAGTTACAAACTTTCCTAACTTCAGGGCAGGACTCTGTCCTGGTTTTAGGAATGTTCCCACACAACAGCTGCCGGCTCCACTTTAAATAACCTTCTCTATTCCCTAAAATGAGATGTTTCTTTATTCATTTTTATCACAACCCATGAAAAAAATCTGCAAGCCAGTAAACCACAGAGGTTTAAGACACTTCAGATTTAGGATGAATCAGAATTTTCAAGTTTCGTAGATCATGCTCTTTTCACTGACTCAGAAGTCTGTCTCATCCTGTCCTGAGGCTCAGGCTCTTGCTGGATTTGGCAGTAAAGTTTGTCATTGTGATCAGTGTTTCACATGAATGTTCATGTGACCAAATGATGTGGAGCTGAAGTTTCAAGATCAAAAAGCAAGAAGAAAGACTCAAAGTAATTTCCCCCTCCCCCCAATATTTAACTTGTCTTTTGCAGTCAGCTGGAGTCTTGCTGGCCTATTTCTGTGCCCCTAACAGTGTGCTAAAAGATTAGATGCAGCTGAAAGATAGAATAAGAGAGGAGACAACTAAATTCTTCCTGCCACCGGTGTCAGTTATCACTAGATAACCACTAAACCTAAAGCAGTTCCTTTAAAGGATGGAAAATGCTGGGTTCATACCGTGCATGTACAGAGGCCTTACATGACAGATAATCATTACAATAGAAGAGCAACAGTGATGGAGCAAGGGAGCTATCCCTCCCCATCCTCTGACATCTGCTGAAGTCCCATCTCAGTGCCCTTCTGCTCTTTTTGTTCAGAGCATGTGAGCTCCAGGCCTGGCAGGCATGTTTGTAATTAATGTTTCCAGCATCACCCTGATGCTGCTTGCTGTGCCATGGACAATGTTGCTCCCGTGGAGCTGGGCTGCCATGTGGGCTGCTCAGGGTTAGTGCTGGACTCTCACCAGGCTCCTCCTGCATTATAAGCTGGTCTCTGTGCAGAGTAATAATACCAAGCTTGCTAGAGAAATGGACCAGCTGGGGTTTTAGGGTAAAAGCAGGTTTGAAGAGGGAAGGGCACCAGCCTGCTAGGTTGATCCATGAAGGGAGTTACCAGGATTCTTAATGCTGTGAAAAGTGAAATAACTGCAAATATATGGTTCTATAAAATAGTGCTTATGTGCCAGAGAAGTAATTCCCCTGGGACAGGGTAAAGGAAGAAAATGTTTACAGCCTTCCTATTTAGTAGGCTTCATGAATTTTGGCTGCTGCCTCTTTTGGATGCCCATTCATTACCAGAGCCTGTTAGAGCACTCAGAGCTTCAAGTGAGGCAATGGACTCTGTGGGAATCAATCCCAAGTTAAGTCCCTGAAACTAGCAGTCCCCTAGCAATCAGGCCTAAAAGGATGAGGGACATACCCATTGGGTCACACCAAAGTTCATATCTGACCCTGGATTCTTCTTCATCAGTACTCAGAAGATGTGCTGATCAGGTAGAGCATGGGAGCCTGGCCCATGTCTGCAGTCTGCTCCCTTGCACATTCCTGCATCCACCGTTCTTGTATTGGGTATGTTAGGAGAAGCATTATTGCCTGTTCCCTGTACTGTTTGTTTATGGACCTATTGTCCCTGGATTTGTCTAATCCCTTTTTGAACCTGCTGACACTGTCTGCCTGTGGCAGATGTTCCAGGTCATTGCTGTGGCAACAAATTCCAGAAATTCACTACTGTCTCACTAAAAATGTATCTTCTTTTATTAATTTTAAATTATTTCCTGCTCATTTCAGTGAGTGCCTCCCACAGCTAATAATACTGAATGTAGTTTAAAACAGTTCTATAAGTACTTTGCCCACAGACTTCATAATTTTGTAAATGTTGATCATATTTCCCATCAGACTTTTTAAGCTGAAGACTCATGGACTTTCCGGTCCCTCTCGGTAAAGCAGCTCCTCTGTCCCCTTAAGCATTGCAGTTGCTTGTGTATGTACCCTTTCCACGTGCACTTTGTCCTTTAAATGCAGAAACCAGAAATGTCCCCGGTGCTCCGGATGCCTTTGTGAAGAGTGGCTTCACAACATGGGAGATGGAGCCATAGACTTGCAGCGTTCACTGCACACAAGAACTATTACAGATGCCAGTTTGAAAATTCACTGTGCATAGAGATGGGAAATATGTTTATAAAATGCCATTACAACCTGCTGTTATTATTTTATATTTGATGTTAAGTACTGTAAATATTCATGGCACTTCTCAGGAAAGCAGAGGTAGGGTGGGTCGGAATAACACAGCCCTACGTCATGCTTTGTGAACAGAATGGTTTTCCACATGGTCCCAGCCCTGCGCGCATTTCCAGCTGTAGTGCTGCCAAGAACAATCACATGAATTTGCAGGAACTGTTCATGGCAGCAAGCAGCACTGTGGCCTGTGAACCCGTGGTGCCTAGGTGTGTAGGTTCATACACATGTGCATATATAGGCAAGGGCTTTTTAAAGCCTTGTTTTATTTTTCCAGTACAAATGTCAATGCCTTTAAAATGCAGAATGAAGGTTGGCTGAATTGTATAGAATGACTGCAGGAATTTCCCCATTGTCTACATAACTGATAGCTGACTGAGGTAATATTTTACTAAGTCTAAGCTTAGTAATGGATCTGAAGGTCCCTAAAACTCCTTTCCCATATGGTCAAGCTTAAATCTGGTGATTGTTTTGTAGTGAGATTTTTTTTTTTTTTTTGCCAAGCTTTGTTTTGTGGTTGTTGTGTGCAGATGGAGGGTTAACCCTGAGGAGGTGACTAAGAACAAGTGCATTTCTTGGCATTGCACACTGCAACAGTGAAGGAATATCCCATGTTCTTACTGTGTTTTCAGCTTCATGTGATTTTTAACCACTTTATACTCTAAATGTTGTTTTTATGCTTTCAGCCTGGTTAGTTGTATCTTGATGTTGGTAAATGGTTTTTTGAAAGCCTTAGAGAGAGCTTTTGTCAGAGATGAGCCAAGAAGTTTTACCTTATTGGTCCATGCTCCAAGGATATTCATGGATATATTAGGTTTGATTTACTAATGGGCAGGGAGAAAATTGAAAGAAGCATTACTTGTTGGTTTTCCCAGTCCTTTGTGCATAAGGTGAAGTGACAATATATGTAAATTTGAATTTCATTTTTTGTGATGGTCACAGGAAAACTAATTTACAGTCAGCATTTTGTCCACTAAGTTTGTCTTATGAATCTGATTTCCAGTGTTTAAAAAAAAACCCAAAACATTTCCTAGTATAAATATGGTTTACTTTGGCATCTCTTTCCTTCATTTTTCTGCCTTTTCCCATTTCATTATGAATTATAATCCATCCAAAAAGCTAGAATGGCTTTATGGTACAGCTGTACTTCACATATAAGCAGTTTGGCTGCCTTCCCAAAGTGGCACATTTCAGCCATGACTGCCATAAAAGCTGCTAGCAAGGATTCTAACCATACTGATGTGTTTCAGTCAGCTTCATTATATTTTTAAGTCAGGTCACATTCAAGAATATTCCTGGCCCTTGGCTACACCGTACAGTAACACTTTGAAATTTCATCTCTTGGGACATCAGCTGTCATTTTCGAGTCATTGAGAAATGTGTTTGATGGTACCTACCCAGTCCTTGGTGAAGCATTTGCTCCTAGGACCATCTGCCCCTTTAATAGAGTTGTTATTTCAGCATCGCTTCAATCTCTGCAGCAGCTGCCCACTGATAATAAGTCAGATGTGGGGATGTCACAGAGGAGAACAGCAGAGCCTGACTGCAGTGCTGTTGTTGCCTTCAGCTCACTCTGTCAGAACATCATTTCCCCAATTAATGAAATCCCCATTGCGCGTTCTGCCTGATCATCCTTCAGGTTTCTTCTTGATCCGTCTCCAGGCAGAGAGGCAAGTCATGTGGCAACTCTCACCAGATGCCTTTTTCATGGCCTCCACTTGCAGTGAGCATCTTTCTGTGCCTGCTGAGTTGTGTTTTTAGCTTGGCTCGGCTAACTCAAATTAAAACATTGGCAAAGACACGGGAATTTGCTGTTTCACATGGATTAGCATTTTTAAGTTCTTTTTTTAGGCTTGAGCTTGAACTGATAATCTCTGTTTATTCTTAGGCTTGCCAGACATCTGCTTTCCAGCTGTCCAAATGAGCATCCCACTGAACCCCTGCAAATCTGAGCTGTCCAGTTTGTGGCACCCCAACACTACTGAGCCCTGCAGTGGCTCCCAGAGGGCACGAGGGACTGGCACTAATGCTGTGTGCTTTGGGACACAGGCATCTTGTTCAGCCTGAGTGAAAAACCTGTGCTTTTAAAAACAGGCCAGGTGTGAGTGACTTTCCAGAAGTGTTTCTCTTACAAGTGTCCTCTGTTAGCCGGGACAGATGTGCCAGATGAGGTGTTACAAAATAATGCGGTGTAGGAAGGGTCATTCCAATAGCTTGCCCATTACTCTGAGATCTGGGAGAAGCAAATTAACTTTTCTGCTTTGCTACTGATTTTCTGCCTCCTTTTGTAGTGGAGGCCTGTCTTAATTGATTAACTTTAGACAGTCTCTGTTTAGATGTCTGGTCTAAAAGTTACTTATCTAGTGTTGGCTGGTTACCAAGATGCTCTGTAAATGGTAGAAAGACAGACACGATCTTAAAATGTGTGCTTAAGTTAGTTAAGTAAATAGCCTTGTGGTGATGTGTATTTATGTCTGTTTGTAAGTCCCAGATTATATTTTAGACTAGATGCTTGATTTTGTGATGATAGAAAGGAGCAGAAATGAATCCAGGGCTTGTAGTCTCTCTGTGCCTCTTTTCACAGGCTGTAGAAGTCATTAATGATTATCTGGTGTTTCACAGGATGTTGTGGTTGGAAAGATGAAAGTGCCCAGAGATTTTATAAGTAACTAAGTTACGCAAAAGGGAAACGTGCCCCTGTGTAGGCAGAGGTGACCTAAATGAAGTGACAGTGGCTTCTTTTGAATGGGAAATAAAAAAAAGAAGACTTTTATCCTCTTCCTAAATAGCTAGCCTTATGAAATTTATAAAGCCAAAAGCGTAAGCAGCTTTTGTGGCAATCTTGGATCCATTTTCTGCTCCTCTATACTTGAAGTCTTTTAATATGTACATATTTCTGTACATACCCTGTTCACAAATCCTCTGCCTTTACTCAGGTGTTGGGAGCGAATGCATTCCTTCTTTTTTCTTTCTTTTTTTTTTTTCTTCTGTTCTTTCCCTTCTCCGATGTGAGTGCTGGTTTTTGTGACTAAGAGGATAAAATTCAACAGCAGAGTCTCTTGATTCTCTGATGGGTGATTTAGTTGCAGACAGACTCCAGATACTGCTTTCTTTGATTTCTCTCTTTATTTCTATTCTTCTGTACAGGCACGTGGAAGGCTCTGAGGAGCCCTGTGCACATTGTTGGGTTGCTTTGCCCAGGACTTCTGTCTGCTCTTTGGGCCTTTGGCTCATCTTCCAGGCAGAAAAAGGTTAGCAATTGCTTTTATGTTTGGACAAGTCATTGTGTGCCAATAAAACAGACTGCTAGGCAGAAGTGCCACATTCTTCTGACCCTTTTAGCATTGCAAAAACCCTTCCTGGGAGAGAATCCCACAACCTGGTCCTCTGGAGTTTGTGAAAAAGACACTGTTGTCTGTCCTTCTTGTGGGAGCATGGTTAAGTTCATTGTGCCCAGCTGTCAGGGGAGTCTCCCTGGCTGGAGCTGGCCCCATGGAGCACTTGGTGCATTCTGCACAGTGGTGGGAGTTGTGAGGCTCTCAGGCTTTGCGTTTGGTGTCCCTCAGCCCACCATGGGAGCAATGAAGGTACCCCAGGTGGTTTAGCTCAGTACCCACCACTGAAAGGAGTATGAAGGCATTACAGCATTGCCTCATGGGTTTTGGCTGTGTGTTTCATGCCACCTGGAGAGGCTTCAAGGAAGTTGCAGTCCATGGAAGTCCAAGGAAGATGCCTCCCATGCCAGGTAAGACCTGCTTGGCTACAATGACTTGGTGTTTCCTTCTAGATCAGATTCATGTTGGTTTAGCGCAAACCAACCCCCTAGAGCCAGATGCTGTATTCATTAACACCTCTGAGGGACTGTTTGAAAACAAATTCACCAGTCTGTTTCTTTTAGTGTGAGATAGAGTGTGTAAATGATGAATGGGTTTTTGCTCACATAATCCACTTTCATCACAAAAATTATTTTGTTAAAAATAAAAGCCACCAAAGACTTCAGAAGACACAAAAGGCTTGTGTATTTTTACAGCTCTAACCCCAGCAAGATGTGATCCGTGGCTAATAGGAACTGCTGAAAACATTTTCCCATTCCTTTGTGCCTGCACTTAGTGAGGAAGCTGGGGAATGGAGTAAAGACTTAAATGCTTTCCCCTAGAAACCTGCTCTGCTGGCTTTCAGTTGTGATACCAATCCATCACTTCCCAGCAGGCAGCTTGCACGTGGTGCTGTCCTTGATCTCCTCAGCAGTACTGCCTTCCTTAGGGTGAGCAGGAGGTGTGGCACTCCTGGTGGCATATTCCCACCATGTGCTGTGTGTTGGGAAGAGCCTTTTCCCTTGTAGGTGCAGGTTGTGCTGGGTGCTGTAAGAGCTGCCTTCAGGGCGGCTGGCAGATGTTGTGGCACTCGCACAGCTGGGCTTGTTTTGAAGCTGTGAGCAGTGCCTGTGAGACCTTTGTGGGTGTCTGGCTGTTAGGTGTTTTGCGCTTCATCTTCCTCTAGGGAGCTGCCCCTTGCAAAACAAAGCCCCGTGTCATGCCAGGTGAGTTGACATTCTGGTGTGAGTTGAAGAAAGCCCAGTATTTTTTAAATTGTTCCCCTTTGCATCTCGCTCAGACCCACACACAAATGTACATTAAGGGACACTTAGAGCTCCTTTTGTCATTAAAGTTGCAGATTATGACCTGGTCTGATCTGAGACTGTGTGCCTGCACCTCCACAATGTTTGCCCGTTTCGCTCCATTTCGTTATAGCAGGGCTGAGTCTTTATCTGGGGCATGGAGCTGGTGAATGTGGACTCTGAGCCCTGAGATATGCTCCCATTTCTCTGACTGAATGCTCACAGATCACACATTTTGGCATCTGTCCAGATTGAAACCCTGTCTGGCCTGCTGTCACCCTGTAATTGCATAAATCAGCCCTAGCATTTGGCTTCTGATCGTAATTTTTTGTGTTATTGTGTATTGTATTCCTAAAACTGTGATGTGTAAGGAGACAGAGTTCCTGAAAGAGGATTTAGGCCAAGCTGAAAAAAAATTGCTGTTAAATAACATTGTTTGTTTTTAGTTTTTTTTAATAGAACTGGGACTCTTTTTGAAGTCCTTCTTTAAATATGTAGTGACACTTTTTCTTCTTTAGCTCAAGGGTCAGTGTCTCGTGTCAGACCATGGTGTGGGCTCCCTTGCCAGCCTACAGAGGTTGCCAATTGTTTCTTTTCATCCTACTAGGGTTGGCTTTCAACTGTGTCTGTCAACAGGGCTTGACTATTGTATCCAGATGATGGTCGAGCTCCCTGCAGCTAGACACTGCTCACTGACTTCCTCTAACAAGCTCTGCTGGCTGGGATACTCTTAAGCCCTTCTTGCATTACTCAGGATGGGTCAGGGAAAGGCCATATGTTGGCACAGTTTTTGGTTTCCTGCATGTACATCTTCTCTGCTCATTACCTTGTGTATTGCCCAGCTTCTCTGCAGTCTGAATTTGAATCCCTTCCTGGTCAGAATAACTGCATTTTCTAGAAAATAATGTCTTAGGGGAAAAAAATACAGGGAATTGATCCTCTGAAGCTTTCTCCTGCTGAAACTAGTTTGCAGGTTGTTCACAAGCTGTTGTGAAATGGGAGCTTTATCACCCCTCTATTCTGTTAGTTTCTTTAGTCCCTGATTCATGTTTTCAATGGCTAAACCTTAGGGATTTGAATGAATGAAACTTTACTAAAAACTCCACCATATAACTCAGTAGTAGACTCAAAAATGTTTTATCCTAAATATTCTCAACAGGATTGGCAAAAAACCCAAAACAACAGAAATCAACAAAATACCCCAAAATAAACAAACCTACCTCCCTCCTCCCCCAGAAAAAAGGAAAAAAACCACTCCAAAATCTTATATGAGATACTGTAAATTTATTTAATTGTAAGTTGAAATTACTTTTAGAATCTGTGTTTTCAAGATGTTTTGTCCTGTCTCCAGTGTCAGTCACAGAAGTGGAATACAGCTTTTGCAGTGTACACACCAGCCTCACTGATTTTAAGGGTCCAACATGAAAAATGGCCCAGTGTAGTGATTTATTATGAGATTTGGGTTCCATGTAGTTAAAACCTGCCTAGAAACCCAGCAAGATGTCAGTGATAATTTACTGCATGCCAGGACAGGATTTAATTGCATGCATTGACAGGATCTGGCTTCCAAGACAAACCAGTATGGGAAGCCCCTTCTCAAGGTGGGCCAGGCACACCTGGGTGCTGCTCAGGAGTCTCCCTCACCTGTCTCCTCTGGGGTTCTTAGACATTCAGGTGGCAGAGAGTCAAGCTGCGCTTTCTCAGTGCTCTGCTCACTAATGCAGGGGAAAAGCTTTGTCCCCTTTCTACAGCCACTTCCATTTGTATGCACTGAAGTGTCAGTGAAGGCTTCAGCCCGTCTCGACCGGCTGCACAGGAGCTGTGCACAGCCAAAATTCACATTTGCATGCGTCGGGTTTCTCCTTGCTGTCACTCCTTTTGATCCCACTGCGAAGTGACAGTAGAGAGGGGCAAATGGGGACAAGCAGTTCTTGCAGAGGGAAGTGAAGAGAAGAAGCTGGGAGTGATTTTGTGTGGAAAATTAAATTAAGCCCTAGTGAGGCAAGTGGAGCAGGGTCTTGTGCACGGTGGAGGAAGGCATCCCCTCCTGCTCCCCTGCTTCTGTGACACTTGGGAATCGTTCTTTCCCAAGGACATTTTGAGCATGTTATGCAGGGGGGATCTTCCTTGTGAGCTTCAGTGGAAATGTCAGATGAGTTTCAGTGGGAAATGAATAGCCACAGAGGAGAGAGGGGCTGCCCAGCTCCCTTTGCTAAAACTGCCGGATCCTATTGAAATGTTTTAGAGGGAGACAAAGCCCAGCCTGACAGACAGGACTTAATTGCATAATTCCTTTGGGGGAAACAAGAAGTGCTTCCAGTGCAGGTCCTCTCCCCTGAAGGGACTGCAGATTAATGGCTGAGAAGCCTTAGCTGAACTCAGCCAGTGGGAAGTCATCTCTGGTTGTTCAGGGGGGCAGGCAAAGTCATTTCAGTTTTAATTAGATGTGGCAATTCCTCTTCCTTTCCTAGGCAGCAGCAGGGGCTCCTGCCCTTGCAGCCTGGCCGTGTTGGTGTTTTGTGGTTGACACAGGTACCTGGCACTCAGACCCAGTGGCATCAGTGTGTGTGGAAGCATTCCTGCAGCAAAGCCCTGCCAGGCTGCCTGTGCCTGCCTTGCTAATGTGGTCACCCTTTTGTACCCAGGTGTACCCCACACTCCTCCTGCTGCTCTCTGGTGAGGTATTTTCCAGCCAGTCTCAGCATCTGGAGGTGAATTTGTGTCCTGCACAGGCCCTTCACAAAGGAGTTGGAGGTTTGTTTGTTGCCTTTGCTGTTCTGGCTCAGGAGACAGTGGAGTTCATACTCTAACTGGTGTCACCAGCTGTGATCTCCCACTGCACACTTCCACACCGGAGTGAATGGGGTTTTCTTGGCAGAAGGGGGGAGGTCTGAGATGAAAAGTGCTTGCAGTATGCAATGGAGGTACCTGCAGCTGCCCCTTGGACAATCAAAGGCATGCTCTGCACTCTGGAGCTCTGACATCCTCCTGGAGTAGTGGGGTGTGCTGGACTCACACCTCTTAGATACCTTGTCAGGAAAGCTTGTCCTGTTGTGCTTCTGGAGAGCAAGGATAGCAGTGCTCTCACCTGTGCACAAGAGCATCTCTGTATAAAGCTGGCTGGAGATGAGCAAGACACAGTCCTTGCAGAGACCTTTTCTGTAACCACAGTCAATAAAATTATTTTTTTTAGGCAGAAACCACCAACATACGCTCTTGAATGTTCACTGTAGAGAAAGCAGTAACATTCTGACCTACTGTTTTAGCTGGAGGGAATAAACCAGTCTGTCTAGCAATTAGAAAAGAAAGCTGAAAGATCTGTGTTTTCATACAGTTAGAAGGGAGAATTGGACAGCAGAGCTCTGTGTTCTTCATTTCTGCAGCCACTCTCTGTCCTCTGTGTGGGATCCCCTCCAAAAACCTTGTGCTTGGCAGGACAGCACAAACAAGTGAATTAAAAAATCACATAACTTTAAAATTTTGCCAAGCTAAGGTAGCAGCAACTTGGCTGTTTACATATCTGCATGGGAGTAGTCACTAATCACAGTGTGCCTGAGGTTCATTTGTTTCTTCCTAGGAAGGGCTGTTTTCACACTAATAATTGCTTCCATATGAGAGCTGGAGGTGTGTTGCTCTGCTCTTGTCACTGCCAAAGGATGTGCTGGAAAGCTGAGCCTGTGGTGGATACTTGCTGTGAATTACAGGTCTTGCTTGCATTCTTTTAGCTTTTTTCAGTGACTAGTGAAAATGTCCAAGGCTTTTCTGGGAGACAAAAAAAAAAAAATCCTGTTAGGTTATTTACAGGTGTTATTAAACTTCTACTTCTGTCTAGTTAATCCTTTCTTCACTTTCTCTATTTTGTGTAGTATTGACACTTTTTTTCCTAGCTTCATACAATAATGCCAGAAATCAGAAAGCCAACTTCTTTCTTGCCTTCTTCCCTTCTCTGAAGCTAATGTTTCATTGCCTACCCTCAGATGTTCTGGGCAGCTGACTCAACTAAGGACCAGATGTGGGTGAATAAAGGCGTGTTGCAGCACGATACTTTGTGTGGATGTGTTCACTGCTTGTGGTGCCTTGCAGGGTTATTTGCATGGCAGTGAGAACTCCTCAGTAACACAGTGAGCATGCACTCTGGGAATGTTGGCTTTCTGGAAATGAAGGGGTGCACTAGAGTCTTTTCTGACATAGAAGCAGAAGAGCGAGAGATGAGCTGGGATATGGCATTGCTTCCCCTCAGCACAATATTGTGAACAGGTGACCAGATTTCTGTGTTTTGTCAATTCTCTCGGTGGAAAGGACAATTTTAGATGAGCCAAACCAAAGATGACAACAACAGAAGCTATGAACCATACAGTTGGAGAACAAAATACACTCTGTAGACTTAAAAGGGCTAGTTTTGTTGCAAACAAACACCACAAATTTTTTCAAAAGGATAATCCAACTGCATGTGACTCAGAAGGGAACTATCCAAATTTCTGTGAAGCCCAGTTCCTTTCTGGTGTCACTGAGCCAACTGAAACCTGCTGTATTGTGAAAACACTGGCATCAGCAGAGGCGTGTGCTTTGTTCACCTTTGAATATTGTAGCATTAAAAATAATTTTTTTAAAGGAAAGCCACACCTATTGCAGAACAGTATTGTTAAGGCTTGTCCGAGGTAAAGCAGCTTGCATTGCTGTGATGACATTCCCTACAACTGGAAAACTCCTCTGTCAAATGTGCTGCTGTAGTGCAAAACAGCTTGCAAGCAGAGAGGCTGTTCCAGCATGT
Source organism: Zonotrichia leucophrys gambelii (assembly GCF_028769735.1). Lineage (NCBI taxonomy): Eukaryota > Metazoa > Chordata > Aves > Passeriformes > Passerellidae > Zonotrichia > Zonotrichia leucophrys. The sequence continues at coordinate 64,988,635 of NC_088171.1, forward strand.
TGCCACATTTTATGTCCTGTCAAGCCTCAAGGACAAATACAAGCTGCACAGTTTAAAAAAAGCATTTTTGTAGCTAAACACATTTGCAGTGAACAAAAACCTCACTTAAGGAGTCTAAATATGCAGGCAGCTTACAAAATTCATGCAGGATTTTTGCAGCACATACAAGAAATCCTTAAAGACTGAGCAATATGTTGTCTCCTGGTACTCTGGAGTTTCTGGAGATGTGAGCAGTTTGCTACAGCCTCTGTTGCAGCACTCCCCAGCCCTGGCAGCAGGACACTCTCAGATCCAATAAGTCATGTCTCTCCCAAGGTAGCAGTGCTGTGCCAGGGTATGTCAGCTGTATTTCCCTGTGGCAAAGACTCATCCAGCTACAGATAGACCACAAGGTCTGTCTGACCTTGCCCATACATTCCTAAATCATCCTTAAGAAAACAGGAGGCCTGTGTGCAGATGCTTCCTCCAAGAAAGGGAAGGAAGGGGTACGGACATTCTATGCACACCTTGTGCCGACGTGCCCTTGGAAGGTAAGGATGTGTTCAGTAAAACAGCTGAGGTGTCCATGCCATGGGAAACTAACTTTGGCTTGTTTGGGCACTTCCCTTGCCTTCTGCCTCAGGGCAGATCCAGCTGTTGTAATGTCCCTGACAGAAACACACAGGAGTGTGGGACAATGCAGCGTTTGGTAGGACATGCCTACTGCTGCAATAGGAACACCTCTTCAGCACATGCTGCTACTTGTAAAAAGCTTATAGCCTGAATAAACCTGGGAAACTAAAATACTCGTGATGAGGACAGCCTCTGGTGCAGGGTATGGATATGTGAGCATCCAGCATGTGCCTGGAGTTTGAGGCTGGCTGCTGGCCTCTGCTTTTGCCCATCCTGCTGGAAGGGCCCTGAGGGGACTCACTGGTCTTGTCAAGAATGGTTCTGGTGACAGTGACACTTCATGACTGGCCTCTGGAGGCAGGGTGAGCCTCTCATTTCACCCAGGCCACCACACCTTTGTCAGGCCCAACAACATGCAGTTGGCCATTACTGAGATGAATTTGGGCTTGGAAGAGGAGCACGTTACTGCAGCAGTTCCTCTGAGCCACCGAGTGCCCTGCGGTGCTGCAGTCAGACCAGGCTTTCCTCCTGAGAAATCACAAATAGTTGTTTTGGCATCCCCCTCTTGCTGCCCTGACTCATGGGGGTGAGTCTCTGCAGGCAGAGCCTGTGGAGAATTGATCCTTTCCCATATTTGGCACTCTGTTAATTTCTAGTTAGGTGGGGTAAATATTTACCCTTAGCTTAGCTTTCTTCAGGGCTTGTATGACTGAGTGGCATCTTTCCATGTGGGCCTATTGCTGCTGATGGGTATAACCACAGCCAGGTGCTGTTCCTGCCATGATTTTACGGAGTGCTTTTGTCTCAGCACCCTTCTCATTTTTCTCTACCTGTTGGAAAATGCCCAAGAGTGAAGCTAGCCTAAAGCTGGTATTTCACCCTGTCTGCAAGGCACTCATTTTCAAGTGTGTGAAAGTAGGAAAAAAAGAGCCTGGCAGTTTTGCTACACAAAAAAAATCTCTGCCCTGAGACAGTCCAACCAACACTCCTACAGCTGAGGTTTGGTCTTTTCACTTTCAGCTGAAGTTGAGATATTCCAACAATCTTTGAAGAGCAGATATGGTGCTTTTTTTAAAGAAAAGAGTAAACCATGGCAAAATTGGATGGAAAAGCTAGAAGGATGGTGTAATTTCGGCAGATGCAGAAAGGATACTAGTGAGGAAGGGGTTAGATAGATAAGATTACTGCTTTGACCACTTTGGCAATATCTGTACCAGGAGAAATCATCAAACTTCTTGACTTCTCTTTCCTCTGTCTTTGCAGTGTGAGGGTGATACCTGCTTGGCTTTGTCGAGTGCTTTGAGATCTGTGAGTGGACCACAAGTGACTGGTGGCAACTTTCAATAATACTGTGATTACCTGTTAGTTATCCTTGTTCCTCCAAAGGGATAATCTGTCTCTCAGTGTTTTCTGTGCTGAGTGCAGGTGCAAAAGAGGTAATGACACTGAAGGGTCAAAAAGCTACCTCCCAAATGTCCTAGGGAGTGGTTTTTCTTGGGATGTGGGGGTTCCCAGTTCAAGTTTAAATAGATTGCTGTCATAAATGAAAGGGAAAATGAGAGGGTGGTTTTAATAAATTTCCCCCATTCCTAAGCAGCAACAAGCAGATGGATTTGGAATCAACCCCCAGACACATGTGGCACCCTTCTGAGGCTGTTCAGGAGGATCCTCTCCCATGGCCTATGAGTGTGTGATCCTTGGCCAGAGTCCAGAGCAAGGCTCTTGTCCAAATCCACCCACACACACTCGTGTTCAGGTTTCTGACTGGAAACTTCATCCAGCCTGAAGCACATCACGAATAATGCAGAGCTCCCAGTGCACTGTCTGTCCTGCCTGGAAATTAGCCCTGGTGTAAGATGTGGGACATGATGTTTTATATAGAGAGTTGTAGTAGTGTGGCTTCCCACGTGGCCAGTTATGCTGGAATAATGATGACCTGTTGAAATGAACCAAAAAAACTATAACGTGCTTTTAATCAGGAAAACCATGTGTGTAGTTGGGGGTGGGGATGGTAAATTTCTTAATGAATGGTTATGAAATAATAATGAACTCTGTATAGTTGGGGCATAAAAACCCAGAGAATTCCAGGATAACTTTTGGTCTGTACTTATTGAAGTGTCTTTTGGGCTATTAAAACCCTGGGCTATATTAAATGATTTTAAATATAAAAACTTGGTACCATGAAGCCACTTGAGATATTGTACAATCTGACTGCAGATATATGCAAATTGGCATAATTTCCATTTGACATATGCACTGTAATTATTGAAAGCTTTTTTCCAAATTTATTTTTCATGTCTGCTGTAGTTAATTCACTATCTCCTTTTAACACTGGCAATTATAATTATTTGCCAAGAGCAAATCCTTGCTAACAAAAATCCAGTTTTCTTTAGCCTGCAGCTTTTCCTTTGAATTCATGATGAGATACTGTTAATCAGAGGAACCAGTGCTGGCCTCTGAGTATCCAGCAGGGCAGGAAAACACTACAGTCAGAAAAAGAAATGCAATTAATTAGCCTAAGCTTCTTTCTGGCATCCCAGCCCAGCACCTCCTGGGTTGCCATGTTTGAGTGAAGAGGTGCTCTGTGAGATCAGAGTTCTCAATAGAACTTAAATTGAAAACTGTCTGTGCCCACTGTGAGATTTCTCCTCACAAGTCCTTACTCATTCTTATCTTGTAGGGGCTACAGGTAGAAAATAGCATATATTTGGGGAAAACAGTGTTATTGGGTTGAAAAATACGCTTTCTAGGGTTGTTTTGCGTGGGAATCCGAGCCAAATCTGTGGCTGAAAAACAGAGCAATTGAAGAGCTTTGGGATTCTAGCTGCATACTGTTGTTCAGAAATAAAGCAATTCTTATTCCCTTGAAAATGCCTCGTCCTTTGTGCCCTCCTTTCCCTTGGAGATCAGTGTGTTGTGCAGCTTCTGAAAGGAAACACAAGTGCAAGTGCTGTCTAAGAATTGCTGACCTACTTTACAGGTGTTTTATTCTTCATTGAATCAGATATGTACCCGCAACAGTACAGGTGGATAAAAATTACATTTCTTTCACCCACTGCCACACAGGTCAAGTGCAGGAGACCTCTACCCTTGAAGTTTCTACCCCTGGAATATTACTTTAGGTTCTCCTGGGTCTTCAAAGGGATGAAGTCCGAACACAGCTTTGCTGTGTGAGCTCAGAACAGCATCAGGTAAGGCAGCCTGGGCTGCACTTCTGCCACAGCAGTAGGTGGGCACAGTGAGAGGAACTGCCCATGTTGAACCGTCTTTCCAGCCCAGGTATCCAGGGTGCAGATGATAAAACAAAGCCTGCTGTGAATGGGGGCTCATTTTCCATTGCACATTTGTGGAACACCTGGCACAAGAGGGTCCTGGGATTACAGTGTAAATGCAACAAAATCAGGCATTGGGGCTGATGAAGAACACAGCAGATTGGGCTGCCATAATTAACTTTATCCAGCCTGATGAGCATAATGGAGAAATGTTTCAGTGTTGATCTGTTTTCCAGCAGTTTTTCAGTGGTGGGGAAAGATTCCCAGTGTCCTTCAAGAGCAAGTGGAAAAGCATAATAAAATATTACTTCAGCTGCTACTGTACCATAGCTGCATCTTGTCTGGTGCACACTTAGCCCACATGAGTGTGAATGGCATTTTCCAAAAACCCTTTTGGGAGGGTCAGTTTGCAGCTTGACTGCAGGCAGGACAATCTGGCATCCAGACAGATTGCACCCGATGAGTTACTGCTCTCTGAGTCAGCTGCTTGGGCTGCTGCTGAGTCCTTGGCTCTTGTGTGAGCTCTGCAGCCTGGGGAGTAATTAATCAGACCTCCATCGTTCTTATGGACCCAGGGCTGGAGCCAGGGAAGCATGATGTCAGCGTCTCACATCGTCAGAATTGCTGATTCATTTGATTCATTCTTGCTGCTGCTTTTCAGAATGGGTTTATGGCTCCTCTTTAGCGGCACTTAGCGCTCACTGACAGGAATATAAAATACTACCCAAGAAAGTACACCAACTCTAAGATGACTGCCTTGAGGGGAGCACTTAATAATTTATTTAGAAGTTTCTCTAAGGACCTGAGAATCATAAAATACTGTTGGATGAGAAGTTAACAAAAGTACAGTTAGTTTAAATCCTCATTTGCTTGTCATCTATTCACTGTTCTATTGGCCACGTTGCTCGGAGAGCCTGACCAATGGCCAGTGTGACTGCTTTAATTCATGGGATTACAGCCGAAGTAAATTTGTCTTCAAGTTGGCAAAGGCCTGATGCCAGCTCTCTGGAAAACTCTGTTACCAGAATTCTCACTAACTTCAAAATGAGAGTGGGGCTGGACTGAAGGAACCCAATTTGGTTATGGGTAGGGTAGAACTGCACTACTCAACACTGACTCGGAAAAGTGGGGGTCCTCTATAAGAATGCATTTTGTCTTGAAAGGATCCCAACAAAGGAATTTCATTTTGATCAGGATTTTAATTTAGCTGCCTTGATTTTTCTTGTGTAGGCCAAGCTACCTTATTTTCTTAGCCTGTGTGTTCTGTGGTCCTGATCCTTGATGTTGTTGGCAAGACATAAAAACCATCTCTGGTTTGGGCAGAGGATTAACTTAGACTGTGAAGAGGAAATGAGAAGCCATGAAGAATCCATGCCATGGGCTCACCAATAAATAGGCTTAGGCAAACTCTGATGAGCTAGGCAGGTGGGAGAATATTCTCCTGCAGATTCACTGTTTAGTATATGGTTTGTAGTCTCCCAGGTCCTGGGGAAGGGGCACACCAAAAATGAACAAATGGGAAAGGCAGCCTTGAGCCCTCTGGGGGAGGTTGGGGAGGTTGGACCAACTGCCTGGTTTGATCATGATACCTTTTGTGGCACAGCTTTTCCTCTCTGTGCAGCCTTTCCTGAGGGCGGAGCAGTCATGCCAGCCTCTCCAGCTCTACTGCTGCTGCCCCTCAGTGAGCAGAGAGGGGACCTGCTGACTGACACAAGGAGTGGGAAACCACTGGCAGAACATTCTCTCCCAGATGCATTGTGAAGCCAGTGTTTGTCCATTCCTGATGCTGGAAAGTCCAGTTCCACTGCTAGGCACAGCCTTACAGGCTCTAGTAGGGTTTGCCTAGTGATTATAAATAGATGTTTTCAACTTTTGCAGCTGCATATGTGAAAGAGAAAATGTGACCACAGGGTGCACACAGGGACACACAGGGTGTTTGTGCACTCACTGCTGAATGAAAGGAATGGCACTGCTCACCTCCACCTGCCATGTACTTGTCTGTGTGTGAAAGGAACTCTCCTGCTCCTTGGCATGTGTCTGTGGCTATGTGTTTCTATACTGAAGTCAAAATTTTGTTTGTGGGCACAGTCTTCAAAGTCTTCACAGTCTTTGTTTGTGAGCCCAGTTATGTTAGTGTGTCCCTGTCCATAGCTGGGTGCTTTGGTATCTATAGTCAATTCAGTATTTGGGAACATGAGTAATGATCTTAGAATTTATTTTAACCACTCATATCAGAAAATTAGGTCAAGTGCATGCTCCATTCATCCAGCACTGCAGGGGTGACACACATTTTCTTCAGCACAGCAGTCCTTCAGACTTCACTGGGCAGGAAAAGAAGTAGAAATACCCCAGCTGAAAATATTGCAGAGAGATAAGATTAGGAAAAACATTTGCAGTAGGGTGTGGGCTAAGTGGGTAGGGAAGCTGATGCTTCATAGAGTCATCACATAGAAGGGAACATACTGGAAACTTCAGCTTCTCCTGCAAAGAGATTGTGTGGCTGGATGTTTATTGAAGAAAATCCTGAAGTATAAAGTGCAGGGGGAGTACTGGTGCTGCTCTGCATAGTGATGGCATGGGAGATGCAGATAGGGATCTGACACTGCTACTTGTAGGGACGGTGGCTTTTTTTTCCACTGTCCCTGTCACTTGGCGGGCGAGATGTAATTTTTCAGTTTGTAAAGCTTCATGGATCCTGTACAAATGAGTGCATTAACTACTCACCAGCTGTAGTCTGATGTTTATCTTTTGTCAGTTTTTTATTTAGTACCAGATTACAGCTTGCTAGTTTTAATGGGGTAGAAAGGGTAGACAAGAGAAATATAAAGAAAATTAACTCTAATTAACAGTCATAAATTTCTCTGACTCAGGAAGCATAAACAATTCTGTGATGGAAAAGCAAGCTGAAAGAAAATTGAACTGCCTGATTTCCTAATCCTCCCAAAGCCTTTACAACAGCTGGGCATTTAGTTGTTGTCAGCCAACACAAAAAGAAACATATTTAAATACAGATAACAATGCCTCAGGAGAATAGAGATTGATCATAGACTGTGATTGCTCTGTGACTTCTTTTCTGAGGAAGAGAAAGGTATTATAATACACTGCAGTGATGACATGCATTTTGCACTAGAAGTTGAATAAAGAAAATGAGAGTAGTTGGGAGAAATAAATGACCAAACAGAGATTTACACTGAGTCCTAAATTCAATTTAGTCCTAAAACAATTAAAATCCCCTTGAAATCAATGAGTGTTTGCTTGAATAAGGTCTAAGTAGATTGTCTGGGGGATTTTTTTTCTCAGCCTACCTGAATACTTTGTGCAGGTCTTGATTTTTTTTTTCCTGTATGGGGAAGTACTCAGAGATGTGATGATGCTGTTTTGATGGGGATTTTAAGATAAAAAATCAAACAGAAATTTGGGAAAGCCAGCATGGTTTGTCCAATTTACTTTTTCCCAAGCAGTATGAGAGCATGGAAAGCATCCAAGTAGGGCTCAGGGAATGTAAGTCTGAGCATGTTTCAGATGCCTGAGCAGATAAACTCAAGCTGAGACCCCTGAAGCATTTCCCTGTGGTGTGCACAAGTAGCTGGTTTGTCAGGGTGTATTTGCACCTTCTCCAGATTTCCCAGCAGTTAAAGGTTTTAAGTAGTTAAAAAATTACTAAGTGCTTCATTTATTTCAGGCTCCAGTGCTGTTATTTGCATAAGTGCCTACACAGAAGAGATGAGAATGACATGCCAGGTGGGCTATAAACAAGGAATCAAGCTTTACCCTGTGTTAGGAAAGGGTTAGAGAATTTTGCTTTGCCTTGCAAAGTGTGCTGGCATACACAGGAATGCAGGTCTTGCTTGCTTGGCTTGCTCTTAAGTACATTGCCCATGGATTGCGTGGTGCAGAAACTTCATAGTGCCAAATCAAAGGCCCCAACTGGCCAAAGTAACAGAATAAACACTCAGAAATTTATAAGGACTTACTAGGAAAGCTACCTTCAAGTCAGCACATGCGGTCTTTGCAGAAGAGGTTCTATATCATGGAATCTTGGAATATCTCTAAGTTGAAAGGAACATTGAGTCCAAATCCCTGCTCCTTGCAGGACTGCCTGAAGCTTTCCTATGAAGCAAATGTGAGTCCAGTGTCAAGCACGGAAGAAATGCATCTATTTCAAATGCCATGAACACTGCTACAGAAACATTTATATCTGCTGTAATACATGCACAGACATGGCCCCAGTCCATAAACCCTAATGACTACCTCCGTGCAAATAAAATTAATATGATATTAGTACATAATGAAAATTGATGTCATCATTACAGTCTTCTCTCATTCTGATGAACTGTCCTGGTTCTGCTTAGGTGGCACTTCCTTACCTGCAGGCATCATTATAATCCTTTTGGAGTCAGCAGGACTATTTTCCCAGCCTAGGCACCATACCTCAGGAGCTCTGTACAAAAAAGAACCCAGCATAGCTTTTTTTACTTTTTTCTTTTTTTTTTTCCAAGACAAAGCAGTTTTTTGTTTTTCTGTTTGTTGGAAGGTGTTACAGACCACTAGCCCTGCTGCAATCGCTGGTGTGAGCTCATAGCTCATGGTAACCCTCTTAGCTCTTGAGCCTGATTGCAGCTGTGGCCCTGCACGTGTGAGCTGTGTGTGTCTCCTTAGTGAGTGACACCTAAACTGTGGCTGCAGATGGTGCTCATGTGTCAGCAGCAACCTGCCCTTGCAGGTTTTTGTCTCATCATGCATACAGTTATGAAGTTTGATTTAACCTGTGACTACAGGGCAGCCAAGGCAGAGACACAACCTGCTTTTTTCCCCAGTGTATTTGAATGTTTAAGTTTTGTTTTCAAAGGAGTTGTGTGAAATATAAGTTCTATCAGTGAGGATACACCAGCCTAAAAACTGGAATCATTGTGATGGACCAGAGCCATAAATGAACTGAGGGCCTGGCTTTAGTTGTGTACAGTTCAGGGGGTATGTGTGTTTTTACTGTGGAGATATTTCCCATCTAATAGTTGTGAAGTGCAGTTTGTCCCTGTTGACTGTAGAATTTAACAGTGCATATGTTCTTTAACTTGATAATATTTTGATGCAGAGGAAGAGGTGTAGGGTTTGTAAAATCTCTGTTAGCCATTGGTTTGCTGGGGCCAAATGAGCTGCTGCTCATCAGCAGGGCAGTGTATTCCTGCCTCTTTTCATTTGCTGTCTGTTCCAGTCCCAAAGGAAAACACATTCCTCCAGTCACTGTTATTTTCCTTCACACTTAGAGCTGACTAGGAATACACACATGGCCTGTTAATACAAATCAGATCGTGAGCTGTGATTCACTATGTTGTAGTAACTTGATTTTTTGCAACAGATATGCATATCTGTGATTAACAAAGATTGTCTTGGCCAATGTTAGGGCTGTGACTAAAGCCAATCTTGTTAGGCATTCATCATCCTGATTTATTTCCTTGTCAAAAGGTTTCTTAAATAAAGTTTCTTCGAAGAAACATTGTCATGCTATCAATTTTCCCTGGCAGATGTACTGATTGAAATAAATGTATTTTTTCATGCCACTCAAACACTGAATGACAGATCATGCACCAAATACAATAAATGTAACTGTTGTTTTTATTGTTACTATGATCATTGCTATATCACAAGATGGATGGCAGCAGCATCTCATAAGAGCAGAGACATATCTACATATTAATAAAAATCCCACTCCCATGTGAAAAGGTTTTCAAATCACCTGTGTGATTGTTTTTTTGAGATGGCCTAGACATCATTCCTCATTTCCAGAACAGAGCAGCCTTCTATCCAGTTTTCCACTCTTCCTGCATATCTATTCTTTTGTGAGGGATTCAAAAGCTTTTAGCCACTGTGCAGTATGTGATTCACACATCTCCACATGTAATGCATCACAAAATAGTACCAGTCCCATAGAACAGCCTGTCCCTGCATTGCATTGCTCTAGGCTAATGTACTGTTGGGCAGCTTAATTCTTGCACATATCTAACTCAGATACTTTTTCTTAATTGTCCCTTCTTCCTGTCCAGTCTTTGGGTAGAGAAGGGTGCTAATTTTCTGTGAAATCTATTTCTTTCTCCTCCATTATTTATTTCTGTTGCAGAAAAGAGGCTAGCAGGGCACACAAAAAATTCAACTCAAGGTGATCCTTTCAGGATGAGCCTCCAAACAGTGGGGATTGTTGTTGATTCCATTAGGGCTGGCTGTGCAGTTCCAGGAGTGGCAGGAGCACCTCTGGGTTTTTGCACTAGACCCTTGCAGTGCCTTTCTTTCCACCTTGGGAGTGTTTTTACTTCCAGCTCCCTCTCCTTTCCCTTTCTTCATTTACTCAGCCACCTTCCTGCTTTTCTCTGCTGGATTTCTGCTGATGCTTGCTCATCTGGAGTGACTCCACTGGCTGCCTTGGATTCCCTAGGGAGCCCCAGGAGGGAAGAAGGACTATGGACTTCACCTGGTCCTCCTGATGCTCATTTTGTCAGTCCTTTTTCACTGCTCCAATATGCAGATGAGCACAATACCCCTTCTGTCCTTACAGCAGTTCTGTGTCAACAGAGCCAATGAAGATACTTTTGAAACAGAAGAAATAATGTCACCTTCTTTTAGGTCTGTGTGTCTCTTTTGTAATCAATGGTTTAGTATGGTTACAGCTCAGATCTCTTAAACAGTCTTCTGGGTTTTCCAGGGAGTGATGAACTTGGAAAGAAAAGAGAACTTCATTACCAGCCTCTGATTTTCTTCAGACTGTTTAAATATTGGAATGAGTTGATAACTCAGAAAGTTTTTTACAGGTCCTGGCAAAATTAGGCTTCCAAATGTTGTATTTTTTGCAAATTCCAAAGAAAGGGATAGAAGGGAATGGTTCAAGTAACTGTGAGGGTTTCCGAGGTCATTGTTAGGTAAAATACACAGCTCTCGCTGCTGATACACAGTTTGTGTCAAAGATCAGTCTAGCTGTGGGGAACCACAGGCTGGCTCCAGGTGCCTTCCTTAGTTTCTAAGATGGTTTCTGTGCACAGCTCCAGAGTTGACAATGTGTGTACATGTGTGCAGAAGAACAAACTGCCAGGCATCAATTATTTAAATGAGAAATAGTGTATTTTGATTTAGGCCATTTATTTTGACCGTGGTTTTTGATAAACTCCCAGGGAAAGGTCTTCCTCTGATTGTGCATAGGATCCAAAGGCGGCAAGAGCAGCTGCAATGGTGAAAATCTGAGAAGAAAAACTTGCATGTATTTATTTATTGTATGCTTATTAATGATAATGTGGATTATTACCATTTGGAATATAGTTTTGTATTAATTTCTTCTTAAAAAAAAAAGTGTTTTAAAAACAAACTATAATAAGTCTGTCATCCATTTGAAATAACCTGGTAAGTGTGCTCTTTTCACCACTCCAGTATTTTCTGAAACCCTCAGACTGTCCTTTGAATGTTGACAGTTCCTCTTTGCTTTTAGAAAGATTTTATCTTTTTTTTTTTTTTTCTGGTGACAAATTTAGCTCAGTTCACCAAAACCTTATTTTTTATTTCTCTCTCTCTCACTCCCCCATCTTGACAAAGAGCAATAGGTAGCAATTGCTAACTAATGAATCTTCCTGGTGCCAGTGAAGGATTTGATTATATGCCCAGACTCCAAATAGAGCCCTTTTTTATTTTCTTGTGAATAAGAAGAAGAGAAAATATTGTATTGGGGCCTCATGTTTTAAGCAGAACATATAGAGGACTAGTCTTACTTCAGCTCAGAGACATAGACTTGTTTTTTAAATTAGTTGGAGTTTTTTAATGTGAAAATATTTGTTTGAAACAATCAGAGCAGATGGGGAGAAAAAGCTGATGTTGAAGCTTTCAGAATTGAGGATGCCTGTGCTGGTTACAGCCATTCTACCTTCCCTGTGCTGTGGGTTCTGCTCGTTTTCAGCTGTGCAGCACAGGGATGGTACAGGACAAAGAAACTTGGGCTGCTGGTAGCCAAGGAGCTTGAAAGGAGCTTCGTCTGTAGAATGAAGAGATGCAAATTCCAGGAACTGCAGAGTCAGTAGTTAAATTCTTACTGTAGCTCCTCACTCTTTCCCTGCACTTACATGGAAAAAAATGTAAATACCCTGGACTGTATCTACTCGCCTCTCACTTCTGGGCTTATCTCCAGTTCACAAGGACTTCCTTTTTTAAAAATGAAGACTGAGGATTGCAAATAAATCACATGGCTTCCTGAGAGAATTAAATACTGTTAGGTGGGTGACAAGGCATTAGAGCATGGTTATGATTTGACCTTCCAACCTAAAGATCTCTAGAGAGATCTTCACTTGAATGGTAGCACAGACAATCTTTTTTCTAATTGCTCAGCTGCTTCTGTAGAGTTGGTTAGACACTGCTTCTTCAGAGAAGAAGCGTGTTCTTCAATAATCTTCTTTAAAAAAGGCAGACTGGTGCCAAAGTTGTTAAGGTTTGGTTTGGGAGATGGACTTTATGCACTCGTTGGTAGGAGATGTGTTCCTCACCTTCAGCTTTGGACTTGGGCTGGCCAGGAGTGAGTATTCCCCAATGCTGGCACCGCTCTCTAAAGCAGAGCCAAGCTGGGAGGCCAGAGGGAAGTCTGTGTGGAGCCTGAAAAAGATTGACATGTATTTAAAATGTTTGTCATTTTACCTGAGAAGTCAAGAAACCAATGCTCATTTCTTGCCTGGTTGTGAATTGTACCACTGTATACCAGATTTCTTGATGCAGGTGGAAGAGGTGTGTATTCTTTCATAGGATGAGATTTATCCAACTGTGTTGCTTATCAGCATGGACAGATATATTTCACTTTCTTGCTGAAACAAGCTGGCTGCATTTCCCTGCTTTTATGTAATTAATGAAGTTTTTGCTGTCTGTTGTGCTGTGATTTTCAAAGACATGTGAAACAGCAAAACACGCTGGTAGAATGACAAACAGTAACAATTCATCCTTTCTTAGAGTCTTGTCCAGAAGTGGGGAGGATTAGACCACAGCCCCAGACTAGAGAAGAAGGGGGTCAGTTCCCAGAGAAGCCCCCTGCAGCGCCTGCAGTCAGAGCACACCATTCCATGAGATTTCGTGTTGGGAAGGCAGATTTTCCTTGCACTCTGCTCTCTGTTCTGCCTGATGCTGCTATAGAGAATGGCTCAAAGGGAAGGTGCCTTTTCTTCCTTCTCCTTTAGAGAAGGGAGCGGAGGGAAGAGAGCAGAAAAGTGGTGTTTCGATCTGCCTTTTTCTCATTCTGGTGGCATAAACACACCAGAGTATTTCTCTAAATTAAATTAAGCAAACCTTTTATGTTCTGTCCCTACTTCCAGAAAGCTAATGTGGCTGCTTGCAGATTTGCAGCCACGGAGGAGACAAAGATCTGTAGTGCACACAGACTCAAGTGCTGAGCAGTGTTATGCTGAAAGAACTGCACAAGCTTTAATAGCATATAAAAGCTTTCTGGGCAGCAAGCAAAAAGCTGTTTAAATCCCTGACAGGGATGAGAGAATAGCATGTATTATCAGCATATGGACAGAGACAGAAAGTCTCTCAGAACATTTGCATTTTGGATTTGCTGAAATTACGAGGTTTCAGCCTTTCCAAAAAGGTTGAAATGGTGGAAGGAGTAATTTTAAGGCTTCAATTTCTCCCTGTCTCCATATAAATATTTAGGGCTCTTCCCTTTCCTCTGCACACATGCCTGAGTTACACTGATCCCACTGGCAATTTTTCTCGAATGTATGGAATTGTATGTAAAATATGTAAAAATCCATAGGCTTCTCTTTCATATTAATAATCATAATTTCATACTCAGATGTTAATGATCCCAAGTATTCCTTGCCCCACGTGGCGAAGGACTAACCCCCACCATGCATGGCATGGAACACTCAGCAAAAGATTGTCCCCAGGCTGCAATTCCTCATGAACACTGATCCTTTTCCTAGCAAGCACATGTGTGGAGCTGCATATCTTGAGACACAGTGCCTGGACAGAGCTCAGATAAAATGTGGCAGGTGTCTGTGAGGCAGAATGATGCAAGCTGAACTGGAGCAGAACGTGATGCTTTTGTGGATCAGTGGTGAGCAGGTCAGATAATGAGTAATATATATTGGTTCTTTGGGGGAAAATTGCTGTATCAGGAAGGTTTGACTCTAGGGATGTTTTGTCTAAGATTTCCCTTATTTTGCTAACTAATTTGCCAGACTGAAATCTCTCTGCAAAGAGTCCGTGTAACTCAAGGATTATTACATTAGTGATTTGTATCAAGTGGCATAGCTGGAGCTACCAGTTTGAGCATATAGGGCAGGTGGATGAATGCTTTCTCCAATATCAAACAGATGCAGCAAAAAATTATTCAGGGGCAGGAAAAGAGGTGCTATTAGTTGACATTATTGAAAATGTCAACTCATTCACCAATAGCCATCTGTAAAGATGAGAGAGAAAAGCAAGAAGAGAAGACACCATGGGCACTGAATAGAAGATTCTTGGCTAATTTAAGAGGAAAAATGAGTATTTCTCTACTTTTCTGATTAAGGAGAAGGTAAATAGGAGCAAGTTGAAGAAAGATCTTTCCCTTCTTGTCTGTTAACGGGATGTGACTGCCACTTCAGCAATGGCAGCCCTCCCTCCCTCCAGTTTCAGCTACTCAAATAGCAGCAGACAAAGACTGGGAATAGGCAGTGTGGATAAGCTGGTTTGTGAATGTTTGGACTGTGACCCCCTTCTTCCAGTCAGGCTGTTAAATATTCATGTAAGTGGGCTCAGATAGATCCCTGCCATCTGTCTGTACTTACATGACTTCATCCAAGCAGCTCCAAAACATGTAAAATTTTATACTCTGAACAGCTCTTAAAAGAAAAAGAGATTTTTACCTGAAGGGAACAGGAATGAAAATACAATGTGATTTAGCAAGTAAATTTATTCATCTGGACTCATCAGCAAGGACCCAAATTCAGCTCTTTTAAGTGCCAGGCCCAGCCGTAGCCCAAGGCTCTCCAGGTAAAGGTCATATTTAGTGTCATAGTTTATATCCAGAGTGTTCCACAGTTTACCTAATAGTGATCATTAAGCATTAAAAAATCTCTGTATGTAACTAAGAAGGAAACTGGAGATTCTGTCACTATACGTGTGTGTGGGTACAGAATGGAAGTATTTGAGGGGGGGAAATCAGTAATAAGCCCATTATTTAGCCTTCACTGCATCCAGTTGCACACCTTGATGACCAGATAAAAGGGGACTGTCATGCAAGCTTCAGTAAACAGTGTGCCATATGGACAATTCCACGAGGGAACAGATTGTCACAGCTACATTTGACCTGTTTTAGAGCAATCCTGACTCTCCCTTGGCACCATGGATGCACTGCTGACATTTCAGCAGAACTGCTTCAAAAAACACTTGAGTGCCATTGTCAGAGTAGCGGGGCATTTTAAGAGTGAGAAGCAATTTCTTCATTTTAAATTAAGCAGCAAGCCCAGTTCTTCTCTCCTCAGAGTCTCTTAAAACAGTCTGAGCAGGAAAGAGGGAGAGACAAGAGTACTGAGAAGACAAAGCCAAGCTTTTCAGTGTACCTGTGTTAAGTTACTGAGTACATGCACTTGTGTCATTCATACCCTTCAGGGATTTGAGTCTGAACCTCAGATTCAGCTCACAGAAACCCCTGCATGGGCAGGTTGTCACAGAAGAGATGTCTGTGAGATGGCTGAGGTGGGTGATTGGTTTCATACCTGCTCCCAGAAGGGAGCTTACTTTTTTCTGTTCAGGCTCTCACCTTTGAGCTCTTTTTAGACAGGAATGCTTTTTGAAAATGAAAAGGATCACATTTTCACTGTGGTGCTTAAAAAATTCTTACATGTATTTTGGAAGCATGCCAGAGGGGGTCTTTGTGCCTTGAAAACATTTCAATATGGTGTTATTCTTTTAGGGTCTTTCTCCTTGGCTTAGTCTTTAAGAATAGCCTTGAGGCTTTCAGCTTACTCCATTGATAAAACTTTATTGATGATTTTTTTTTGTCACCATTTCAGGCATTGGGAAGAACGTCATCTGTGACCGAACGGCGACTCCCCTGGATGCCTTTAGGATGATGACTGCGGCTCATTACTACCCAAAGCTCATGAGCATCATGGGGAACGTTCTGCGCTTCCTGCCTGCTTTCGTGAAGATGAAGCAGCTGATCCAGGAGGGCTACGTGGGGGAGCTGCTGGTGTGCGAGGTGCAGGTGCACAGCGGGAGCCTGCTGGGCAAGAAGTACAACTGGAGCTGCGATGACCTGATGGGAGGCGGGGGCTTGCACTCGGTGGGCACCTACATCATCGACCTGCTGACCTTCCTCACCAGCCAGAAGGCCGTGAAGGTGCACGGGTTGCTCAAGACCTTTGTGAAGCAGACGGACCACATCAAGGGCATCCGGCAGATCACCAGCGATGACTTCTGCACCTTTCAGATGGTCCTGGAAGGGGGCGTGTGCTGCACCGTGACGCTCAACTTCAACATCCCGGGGGAGTTCAAACAGGACATCATCGTGGTGGGCTCGGCGGGACGGCTCACTGTGATAGGCACTGACCTCTACGGGCAGAGCAACAGCTCTCCTCAGCGGGAGCTCCTGCTCAAGGACTCCACGCCGGTCAGCAACTCCTTGCTTCCGGAGAAAGCCTTCAGTGACATCCCATCCCCCTACCTGCGGGGCACCATTAAGATGGTCCAGGCTGTCCGGCAGGCCTTTGAGGACCAGGACGACAGGAGGACCTGGGACGGGAGGCCCCTTACCATGGCTGCCACTTTTGACGACTGTCTGTACGCCCTGTGTGTGGTGGACACCATTAAAAAGTCAAACCAGCTGGGGGAGTGGCAGAACATTTCAATCATGACTGAGGAGCCAGAACTGAGCCCGGCATACTTGATCAGCGAAGCCATGCGGAAGAGCAGGATGTCTCTGTACTGCTAGCTCCTCTGAGCTCCTAGGAATGAATAGGAACCAGACAGCTCTTGAAGGAGATGGTATTTCAGCCCCTGTGAAGGGCTTGGGTGTCTTAGCTGAGGATTACAGGAGAAGGAAATACAGTGTCTGGATCAATTAAATCTGTTGGCAGCTAAATGCCAAACTGATGTGGTCCTTTGAAACGCCCAAAACAGACAGGAGATGTAAGAGCTGATAAACTTAACTGTTTTAATAACAGTATTAGCTGACTGATTGCAAAGATATATCATGGACTCATCCCCTGCTTGCAGGTGCTTTAGATTATCCAATTGTGTTTACTGTGAAAGGTTGGGAAGATCCTTTTAGATTTTCCTTACCTACCAGAGGGCTGTGAAGGTACTGTCATGTCTTTAAATTTTCTGTAGTGTCTGACATGAATGTTTCCTACCATGACAGCTGACACCACCATGTTGTATTACTACACCTCCAACCAACACACAGAATAACAGGGCTTGATGTGAAAGTGTTGCAGGATTCAGAAAATCTTGGCAGTTCACTTTTCATACAGCCTGTTAAGAGCTTCTCTGTGTTGGTTTAGTAGTTGTTTTTTGCTTTGTTTGGTTTTGATTTTTTTTTGTTTTTTTTTTAAAGCACAATTAAATAGGAAAATGTGTGGCTTTTAAAACAAAGCATTCCTCAACCACAGTGCACATGCCTGGGTATTTGGGGAGGGAGGCTCTTCTGTGAGCTCCTGGTAAGTGTCAGTGTTACGGGTTTTCGAATAAAATGGGTGATGGAAAACCTTCATGGATGGCAGGTGGCACGACCCAGTAATGATAATGGGGTTTATTATACAGCCGAACTCAGGCTAGTCTTACAAAGATTTGCACAAAATTTCCTGTGTTTGGGACTGACTTTTGAGTGAATTCATCATGCATTTTGGCTTTAGGTGGGAAACAGCAGGAATATAACCCAAAACCATACAATGTTTGGTTGCATACACAAACAGTGTTCTTTTAAACCACTGTGAACTCACACTTGAGAGATGCACACCAACAAGTAATTTCACATCCCTCAGTCCAGAAGTGCTCACCTCCAAGTGGTAAGTGTGAGTGAAAAACAAAAGGGATGAGAAAATTTCCCATCTATTTACAAGGGAAAAAATTACATAGGACCCCCAGCCTTCTCACCTCCTTAAAGTGGCCAGCTACTGGTACTGTATTAATCATTGCCTGTCACCAGTGCAGGAGTGGACAAACTCTTTTGCTATGTTTGTCCTGTTCTTCTTTTTAATATTTTAGATTGCAGTCTTGAAATAATTCTTTTGAGAATATCTTCTTGAAAGAATATTTGAAAGGCACATGATTTATCCCAATAAATAGGGATACTGTTTTTCTGAGTAAAGCTGCTCCAGTGCTGATGTGTTTACAGCGCTAGGTCTTGAGATAGTAAAAAAGTAGAACACAAGCATATAGCACTAAATCATATTAAACTTGAGAAAAACCTTTTCAGGGTTTTTTGTTAATTTTGACTAGGGGAAGTAAGAGAACACTGGGGTGAGCAGTAAATATAAAGAGAAAATATGTTTTTGAAGAGGAGGGCATCAATAGTGTTGTTCATCTTATCTGGCTTTAGTCAGCTCAGTTGGTTGTCTTGTTCTGATCAGCAAGAACACTGCAGTCAATACAGAGAGAGCTCTCCAAAGGCTGACTCAGTTCACCCTAGGATTAATATAGAAAGAGATGCCCACTGGAAATGCCTGTCTTCCTTCTTTGCAGAGAATTCTGGCTTCTAAATTTTGGTGTGGCTGAAGTTAGGAAACTTGACTCCCAGCCCAAAATTGATTCATATGTGCTTAATATTTCAAGAGCATATATATGACCTTTTGTTAAATAGTCCCCAAAGTGTGGTAGTGTGACTGATGAAGGAATAATGTAATACTGCAAAACCACACCCAAGGGGAGAATTGTTTCTATCCATGCTGTTCTGCCAGTTCTAGCAATTCTCTCTGGGGCTGTTTCGGCTAAAACCTCGGGCAAGGCTTCATCATTCCTTCTTGGAAGCAGCCCTTGACAAGTTTGGTTGTTTTTTTTTTTTTTTTAATGGGTTTCTCTGAGAATTCCAGAGGTAGTATCTGTGCCAATATGAATCTCCCAGTGCAACTGTCATGGTATATATCATGCTATCCACTTCCTGCCCTGAAAAGTAAATAACACAGAAGAGAGGATTTGATCAAGAAATCACCTGTCTCCTGAAAAATAGAATTACCCCCAAGGGGATCAAGAGAGTTTTCATACACTGAAGCAAAACCCATTTACTGAAAAGAGTGGCTAGTTCAAGTCATGAATGCAAGCCTGGTGGATAATTAACCATGTCTAGTTAAACATCATCCAAAAGTGGAACCAAACATGGACCACAATGTTTGTGAATCTTGCTTCTCAGTTTGGCGATTGTGTTGGAGTTGCTGTTCATGTATTTTTCCCTTCTTCGTGTTTCACAAATGTTGGCCGTGTTTCCTCTCTGTGTTTTCTTCTTTTCTCTGTCTTTCTGGGTTTTGTGATGCCAGTTAGAATCCTTTCCCCTGCCCCTGCAGTGAACAGGCGAGACACAGTGAATAAGGATAGTACCACTGAGCTCAAACTTTCTGCCCCAGACACAAAGGTTTAGGTGGCAGGCATCATCCATCCCCTGTACAGACCTACTGTTGATGCAGCAGAAAGAAAATCCAATGCTTTGGCTACACAGACATCTGATGCTGCTGTCTGCACTGGCTTGCAAATGGGTCAGATCTTGTACAGCTCCTTGTGCTGGCCCAGAGAGAGCAGGACAGGGTGGGACCTCCTCTTCTAATGGTAGCAGAGATGCTACATTTATGTTACCTAACTGGGATGGCAGCAGGAGCTGCATGCATTCAGGATTGTATGGCAGTTTTTCCATTCTCTGGGAGGTGAAGGTGCTGCAATGTCAAGTGTAAACATACTATACTTCCACCTGGCTTGGAGGAGGAAAGAGTTAGTGTATTTATTGAATGTGTATTGTTATTCTGACAAATAGTTTATTTATAGTCTGGGACTTTTTCTTGGCAGCGTCCAGCCCTCTGTTCCTTCGGTGAAGTTGAAAGTACATTGAATTTGCTCTAAGTAGCCTCTGGAGTTCAAGTTGGGTTTAGGAATTTGGGCAGCAGATAGCAGAGATGTATTTGATTGAGCTCAGAAGCGGTACCATCCCAGGAAACATGTATTTGGAATTGCACTTTTAATGCTGTGCCACAAGGTTTGAGATGAATGCTGCTAAATTGGTGCAGGCCTAGGAGCCAAACTGCAGCTACTGCTGGAATTTACAGTAGCCCCCAAACGAACTTGTTCATACACTAGATAAGAAATTTCATTCCTCTCTCCCAGGGCTGCTATTGGAGAGGCTCTTTCCTTTGCCATCAGCCTGTGCACACAGGATACTGATCCTTATGGTCTGTTGCCAA
Organism: Zonotrichia leucophrys gambelii; assembly: GCF_028769735.1. Classification (NCBI taxonomy): domain Eukaryota; kingdom Metazoa; phylum Chordata; class Aves; order Passeriformes; family Passerellidae; genus Zonotrichia; species Zonotrichia leucophrys. The sequence continues at coordinate 65,008,904 of NC_088171.1, forward strand.
AGACAGAAAGAGCCAAAGGGTGAGCTTTGATGCTCTGCAGGGCCCTGTTCCAGTGCTGGGACAGTCAGCTGGGAGAGGGTGTCTTATTTCCCATTGGAATTGCATTGGGATTCACACCAGGGGTAGCACAGCCCTGCACTGTGTGACAGCAGGGCACAACTTAACTCCTTAAATGTGCCCAGAGGGAGGGTGGTGATTACAGCAGGGAGCAGCAGGAAGGTGTCTGCAGGCTGGTACCTCTGTGCCTGCCCTGCAGGGAGGCCGTGGAGGGTGAGGGCTGCACTTCCCGAGGGTGACAGCAGCAGCCTTGCTCCACCTCTGTGTGTGGGAGCCCAGGAAGGGACCCTGCCCTTGGGGAAGCAGAATCTATCCCACGCTCCTGCTGGGTAGGCACATCCTCAGTGCTGATCTCAGTGGAGTTCTACATGGAAGTGTAAGAACTCTGTGGGAGCTTGGGCTTTCCTACATCCAGTACCATGCATGTGGTAAGTCTGTAGTACGTCGGCTGTGTAGTGAGAAAATACCCAGTAGGGACAAGAGGATCTTACTCATGCAGCCAACATGGCAGGGAATTGGGCCATGCCTTGATGAGTTTTGGCTCAGGAAGGGCTGCTCTGGAGCTCATCCTTTGCTTTGGCTGAAGCAAATCAGCCAAATTTGATTGCAATCCCTGTCCAGCCAGCATCGGGCAATCAGAGGCACTATCCACTTTGTACTAAGTGTTCCCTTCTTTTCCATAACTTTCCAAAAAGTGACTGAACAAGTAAACAGCTGTCCTGGAAGTTCAGCCATTTAAAAAAAAATGAGGCTTTTCTGCTGCATGTGGTCACAGCACAATGACAATTCAATTTCTTGTTTAGTTTTGTGTCCATGTGGAATAGACCCAGATAATTTAAAATGACTCACTGTTCTACCAAGAAAAGGCATATTTTATTTACTGGGTAAAGGTAAACATAGTATCTTGATGTTGTTTTCACAGAGAATCAGGAAGGAATGATGACAGAACTTCTTGTTGCTGGGAATTTTTGTATTTGACTTTTATTTATGTCTTTCAGCATAAAATATCACTCATTATGAAGTCTGTTCACTGCTAAGTTCTGTATTTACAAGCCAGAGTTGTGACTTTGTGCAGTTACTCCACACTGATTTGGTGTTCTAGGCCCAGTGGTGTACCCTTAGGATGTATGAAACTCAACACTGGACTTTCGACCTCTGCAGTGATCTCTGGAGCTAATTGTGAAATGGCAGGATTAATCAGAACAGCAGTTTCTTTTGTTGTTGTTGAAGTTGTTACTTGTGGGGAGCAAAGTTTGTAAATTTAGAGATGAAGTGTGACTGAATAATATTTGGCAGTCTTATCTGCTTTAAAATTTCCTCTTTTTTGAGCTGCTGGGTGAAGTCTGTCCAATAAAAATAATTTCCCCTTAACTGCCCACTTCCATTTGCTCATGAAAAGAAGAAATTTTAAAGTAAATGGGACTACACATAATGCTGCATTCATGAACTGATGTCAAAACCTCATGACTTAATGAGTGTATGAAGCCACAGTCCAAACAAGTAATGTCTTTTTTGAAGCTGCCAGATGGAGGCCTTGGGGTTGAGGAAAGAAGGGTATGAATGAGCACAGGTCAGACTGAAATAGCTTTTATTCAGCATTTTGAATAAAATGAGTAAACAGAATGGCTATGGTCAATCCAAAACTGAACACATGTTTGTATAAGGGTATTTATTTACATTTTTTAATTTTGCGATTAAGTTCTATTTTTAAAGAATGCTGTTTTGAAATGAAAGCTTTTAAAAACCTTTTATTATATTTTGGCATGTGTGAAATAAATTGTTTGGGGCTGGGTGGGAAGGGTTTTTTTTTTTTTAATCCATACTTTAAAAATCTCATCTGTTTGGTTTAAGGATGTTCAGTGAATTCAGCTGCCCTTGGGCAGGTTCAGCTCTGAACCTGGACCCTCAGAGTATCTGACAGTGACCCCATTTTTAACATCTGAATTTGGCCTTCTGAGTTTCCTTTGTGTCTTCTTGTGGCAGTGGGAAAACTGATTCATTCCATGGAGTTGGCAACAGATCATCAAGACACTTTTTGCAGCAATGCCAGCCATTGTCTTTAAAAGCACTTAACTCTATTGACTTGTTTACCTTGGTTATTTATGACCTTCCAGCCATGTGCTGTCCATTATTTGTTTTCCTTTTTTTATATCAGCCTTTGGACTCACTTCCCTGCCCTCTCTCATTCCATTGCAAACCTGGAGCAAGCCTCCCTGGTTACCCCTGAGCTCCTGCTCAGTCTGTGTTACACGTGGCATACAGGGTGGCTACCTACAACTTGAAGTGACTTTTAACACATTGCAGGATAGGTGAGCACCACGACTGCTCCAGTACGGGGCATTCCGAGTGCCCAGCCAGGGCAGGAATCCAAGCTCCCTCCTGTGCTGTGCTTCACGAGCAACATTCACTGTTTCTCTCCCACTGGGTTTGCTTTTGTTTGATTTTGAAAATGAGAAAACGTTCCGTTTGTTGCTGTGTCAATATTAAGTATATATTTATTGTTTTTCAGACATACATACATATATATAAATGCTATATATATATAATGTCAACGCATGGACATATGTACAGTAGATATTTTAAAGAGCTATTTATCAAGAAAATTAAGTGTTATAAGTAAACAGAGTTTATATTTTATATATTATGTAGATAGCAAAAAAAAAAAGTGGTTAAATTATACTAGGACTTTTGGGGGTGGGGTTGGAGAAATGGGCAAGGACTGGTTCTAGCATTTTAAACAGCCAAACTACTTTGTACGGAAGCTGCCTGCTGTGCCTCTCGGCTGCAACATCTGTTTGTTTCTTCTTTTAGAAGATGATGTGCATTGTTACTTTTACATTGCTTGGGGAATGTAGTTAGTTTATTCTCAGCCAACTGGTATGTGCTGCTTAAAACATGGTTTCCTGCTGTTCTGCATACTTGCATTGATGGAATAAAAGGATCTTAACTGGCAAATAAAGATGTAAAAGGTTGTGATCCCAGCTGTCTGTGGTCTTTCCCCACACTTGTATTTTGGGGGGATGTGTGCGTGTAATAACCATCACTTCTGCCTGGCTTCTGGCCTGCCTGTTAAGTTCAGCAGAGTAAAATACATGGGCTTTGTGCTTGGAGGTGAGGATTTTGATGGAGGAAGAATGAAGTTTAACACTCATTGAAGATTTTATGTGTGGCAAAGACTGCACTAGTGCCTCTTGGGGGGATATGTCTTGAGGGGACAGCTGCTTTTGTTGCCAAAGGATGCAAGTAAGTCCAGTGTCACTGCAAAATTGGGACATCCCCCCCTGCTGCCTGGAAATCTTTTTTTCTGAATTTTCTCTTTCTTCTGGATCCTTTCACTTGTCTTCCTACCTGACCACTGGTATTGTGGAATGTTTTTGCCTTCCCAGTCCCCAGCTCCCTCCAATGACTTGCCCATGCTTACCTCCATCCTTGCTCCCATCTGCCAGGAGCTGTCTGCTTGTCTGGTGCTCCTTTCCCCCCCTGTATGTGGGAGTATCTGAAGTCTCGTAAGGATCTTCTTATCCCAGCCCCTCTGTTGCTGAGTAAAACCTCACTTGGGTATGATGGAGAAGAAATTCTGAGATCTGAGGGAAGATTTAGTTGCCTCTCTGACTGATGAGTAAAGAGGATAGAGGATTTCCTGCATTGCCTTTTAGAGCAGAGCATACAGAAAGATGCTGGATTCTACTTGTATCAGTGCAGACTCCATTCCCAAGCACTATGAGAGTGTGTAAATCCGAGGCACAAATCTGTGAAGGGATGGGAAATCATCATCACACTTAGAATGCACACTACCCTCAGGCCACATAATCTTGTAAACTGGGTATTTGTCATTACTAAAAAAAATTACAGTTGGTATACTTTTTATAAAATTTACAGTGTGATTTCATCACAGATATGTAACATGTTAGCAACTTCTATTACTACTACTGCAATTATCATACTGTAAAGATATACTGATATTTATTTGTGCATAAAATACTCTTTATCAGTTTTAATACACATAATTTTCTTAGTCTGTAGAGAAGAAATGCACAAGATAAGGAAGCGTCAGTGCCCAGGTCTTCAGGAATTACAGTTTAATGTTTGCCTTCTCCTCATGAGTAAATGCAATATAACCTTGCTCAGGTTTCCAGATCACCATCCCCAACCAATCAATTAGGCACTGAATTAGAATAGGGCCAAATTTCACAGTATATCCTTTCCCATCAACTTCAGAGTAAAACAAGGCCTACTTGTCTTTAAAAGGCTAAAATGTAGAAATCTCTTGGAAACAGCACCTGGGGGAGCAATTACTGTGAAACAGTGTTGGAGGTACAGTGGGGTTATTAGTACAGCGTTCCAGTGCACAATACATAACTGTACAGGTAAGTGAAAATGCAAGAGCGAGTATAAACATTCCACACTAATGAGGCTGCACAAGTGCTAAGATAAACATTTCCAAACCTGTGTCAGCACACTGAGACACTTAAGTGCAGATTTATGAACCCAAGTGAAACTTCCGCTTTTAAAACAAACTGCAAAACCGTAGGTGAGGGGGAAGACCTCTTGCCATTTTCCCTAGTTCATGAAGAACCAAGGCTTCCACAGTTTACCCTGGCTTGTCCTGCTGTTTTCTGGAGCCCCTATTGATTACCAACTATGCAGTAAAAACAATGGGTGGCTTGTAGCCATAAATATTAATCAGAAGAATGTTAAATGCATTGCATTGTTCTCTTTGGCAATGAAGAGTTTGCTGGGGCAGGGGTTATTAAAACATGCTGCTGTGCCAAATAGTAGACGCACTTAATGCTTTTGCTATTTATTCCTCTCGGGCAGTGGAAAGCTGTGGAAGTCTTTTGTGAGGCCAATGGAAAGCTTGTGTTTCAGAGCTGACACAGGTGATCCCCAGCACAACAGGGCTTTACCCCAGCACAGCTCCAACAGGGTGACACAGCACAGCGCTTCCTAGGACAGCCTTTCCTGGGTTGGAGGCTGGGAGAAGGTGCCTGTCCGCTCAGTCTGCTCGGGTCCATGTGCCTGTGCTGGTCACAGCTGCAGTTGCCATGTTCAACATGGAAGGAGGAAATTTCCACCAGGCATCCCCAGCAGGCTGCCCTTGGAGTCACCAGACTTGTCACCTGTCCCACAGCACTGGCCTAGTCCAAGCTCAAACTCATGTCCTGCACATAATGCCTTTTCTAATGCATTTTCCCCTTGGGAGTGCTCCAACTACTACATTTAGCACCACAAACCTTGGTGTGCGCCACATCTTTGCTTTAAAATTAATCATTGCAGCTCCACAAACAGTTCCTGAGGGATGAGGCAGGGCTGCTGCCAAGCCCAGGGCACCACTCCTGCTTGTTCCTGCCTTCCCTGGGTACAGGCACTGGGGAGAATGTGTGTGGCCACCTGGTTAACAGTCATGAATTTAGCTGAAATTGTGAGGTTTTTATTAGGTTAGTTTTCAGGCAGAACAATTCCCTGGTCTGAGTAACTGTCAACAGAAATTTATGCCAAATCATTCTAACAGCAGAATGTAAATAGAAACCAGTTTTGCTGACTGCCAGAAATGTGCTTTTTTCATCAGATCAAAGAGCTGGTAGAGTAACTACAGAATAATAAACATGTCCAAAAGAAAAGCTAATAGAGGAAAACAATTTTAAGTTCTGCATGTCCCTACAAAAGGATTTACATGTAAGCAAGTGTTTCTGCAGTGGCCCCTCCTCCAGACATGGAAGTGGTGTGTATGCAGATTCTAGAGAAATGTTTCACATCCTTCTCCAGTCTGTTTTAATAATTCTGCCTTTCACAGTTAATCACATCTTGCAGACTAAAGGCTTTTGCAGATTATCAGATCCCATCCAGGCAATGACAGCAGCCTCTGAATGCAACCAGTATTGTCACTTGTGCAATAAGTTTTACATGGTGTTGCAGCCAAACCTGGAAAAGCTGAGACCCACTTTTCAGACTTTGAGAAAGCAGAGATGGTTGGAAATGGAAATGGTGCTTGACAGGCTTCTTTACTTTCCCAATGCTATCCCTAAATTGCTAGGTTTTATATTTTAACACTCCTTTTCAGTGGTGCTAGCCATGCATCTTATGGAAGTACCTGTGATGAAAAATGCCTTCCATTGCTAGTTATGACAAGCTCTCCAGCTCAAGAAGGAAGGTAATCAAAATGTCAGATAAGGTAATCAGGATCAGGGTAAAAAGCAGATTCAGAAGAAACCAGAACTTTACTGGGCTCTGATGATTGACTCTGTTCTGTTAATTATTAGGAACATCCCAAGCATGATTTCTGGCTTAGATCAACTTATATTTGTCTAGATCCTTTACGTGGCACTTTCAGGAAGTTAGCACACAGCACACATGATTCCCACTAAGCAAACTGCTTAAACCACCCTCTTTTTTGGTGGTGATGAAATTAATAATGGGCATTCTGTGCCAACAGGCCTTAGTGGCAGAGGGTGGGCCTCGGTGCTTCCTCTGCTGCTGTGGGTGCAGCTCAATGTTGAGGACTGATTGCCAGAATGGAAGGATGTTGGGATTACAAAACTTGTGTGTTAAGAAATTGCTCTGTCTCTGCACTGTGTTGCAGTGTGAGGAAATGCAGGCATAAACTGTGCTCTTTCAGTAGAAAATTTTTTGTTAAAATGGATTATTTTTTCCATTCACTTTTCTATGCCTTTTGCATGCAGTTCCATGGACAGCATAAACAGCTTTCTGGGACATGTCCTGCCCTTTTGGCTTACAGACCTTGATACCTGGAATCCTGTGTAGGCCTCCTGTGGGACCAGGGCCTCTGTGAAGAAGAAAAGATTGAAAGAAAAGCAAGAATTCACTTGCTGAATTGACAAAGCTCCCAGCTATCCACCCACATTTGGCAAACTTTGTCTGTACTGCTTCATACATATGAAGTGTCTTATTAACAAATCCCCTCAAAATGAGCTGTTGTGATTATTCCCATTTTGCAGCTGGCAAAGTGAAGGCAGAAGTGAAATTGGTGAGATCACTCTCTAATGAATTTCTATTTTTTTTTTTTTTGACTTGTAGCTTCTAACCTGTTTTTGTTTTTAAGGCAGATTTTGGTAGGATTTTCCTCCTTTTATGGATGTAGTGGTCAGAACTATTTAGCTTTATAAAATTATTTTTATATTCTTTTTCTTTGCTGTGATGCTGGTGAGACACTGGCACAGGTTGCCCAGAAAAGTTGTGGATGCCCCATCCCTGTCACTATGTAAGGCTAGGTCGGATGGGATATGGAGCAACCTTTTCTAGTGTAAGGTGTCCTTGCCCATGGCAGAGAGTTGGAATTAGATGATCTTTAAGGTCCCTTCCAACCCAAACCATTCTATGATTCTATGATTTTAGCACTAGTACTGGAAGAATTGAAATTACAGTTAATATTTCTGTTTATAACAGGATTTCATTGGCTTCACAAAGAAGGTAGATACCATTACCCTCATCTTGTCTTTTGAAAATTAGAGATGAATGGCAACCCATATTGCTCAAGGCCATGCAGAACAAGTCTGTGACAGCCAGATCCACATCCTGCTGCTTTAATTTCTAGTTCCCTTTAAATAGTTCTCAATCCTAATATAATTCTAATTAATTATAATTAATATAATAAGTCATATATAATTAATGCCTAATATGCTGTTGCAGTTTGTGAATACCAAATAAGCTGGGGTTGGCTGCACAGTCTGTGTTCAAATTACTCTATTTAGAACAGGGCTAGCAGCACCAAAGCCTACACCAGCAGCTTCACAGCTATGTGGATGCATGTTGTGCAGTTCCATCTATGGAGAGGAAGGTGAGACTGCACTCTCCATTAACTGATTTTATAATCAAGCTGATAAAATCAGCACCAGATCCATGTGCTGATGAGAAAACCACTAAAATAACCAATCAGGTAGCACAAAGCTGCACTTTCTATTGTGAGTTTTGAGAAAGGATGTTAGAGGGGTGTATCTGCCTGCACCCTATAGCTCACAATGCTAAGCTTCACAAGGATTTCTGGCCTCAAATGTGTCAGGGAACCCTGCTTTCAGTTCCCAGCAGAAAGTTCTCAATGATAATGGCTGCAAATCATTGCTTGTAGAGGTAGATGACAATCATCCTGGTGTAATTCAGGAATTGGTGGGGTAAATTGTCCTGTGATTTTTACAACTTTGCATTAAAGCAGGACACTGACAGTACCTCTAAAAAGCACAGGAATGCAGACCTAGAAGGCCGACAGAAAATCACTGTCAGTAGAGACGGGGAGACTTCTTTGTCCTGTCACAAAACAAACAGCCGTTCACAATTCCAGCTGTACAGCTTGTCTTCATATATTAAAACAAGTCTGCAAACCATGACTGATAAAATTTCGAGTCATTAATTAATTGCTGCTCAATGCTTTATGGATTCTGTAGCAAAGCCCTCTGAGCTTCACTAAGATCAAAAGCCAGCTTGTGCACAGGGCTGCCCTCCCCCTGGGCAGGCAGGGCTCCTGAAAGAAAACGATTAAGTGACAAATTATTCTTTGGAGGTACAAGTGCTGTGTCTGCTGGGTTGCTTTGGTTGGATCCAATCCTTTCACCCTTCCATCAGTGGTCCCAGTGAAACTGCTGGGTTGGGCTCCTGCCTTTGAGCCTAGGCAGCAGGGTGGAATTAGGAATTTGCTTCCATGGCCAAACATGCCAGCAGCTAGGGTGCTGTTCTCAGCACAGGTTGTGGCTGAGGAGGATAGAAATGGGGTGCAAAGCTTAAACATAAAATAGTTTGGGTTAGAAAGGACCTTTAAAGCTCATCTATTCTCCCACAAAGAGCAGGGATGCCTCCAACTAGATCAGCTAATTCAGCGCCCCATCCAACCTGACAATCAGTGTTTTCAGGGATGGGGCATCCACTGTAATCAGGGATACTTGGCTGCGTGAGGAAAAGAGTCTAATTACCACATGCAGCTTGTTACCTTGAACTGGCTTCTGGGCACATTTGTGCCTTTGGTACAAAGAGAAAAATTGCAAAGACTGAAACCCATTCCTAATTTCTACTTAGTTTTGCATTTTGTTGCAGATATTTGCATATTTTTGCCTTGCCTCTAATTGTATATAAGGATCATAATAACTATACCTCATCCAAACACCACAACTCTTGATTAGGCTGCTCAAGATGTCTTATTTGATTCTCCCACTGTCCTTAAACTGACCAACCTTTGTCTCATTTTCACCTACCTCATTGTCTGTTCTCAATTAAAGAGTAACAAACCCAAGATAATGTTATTTGGAACTGTTTATTAGTTACTGTGTAGTGCCCCAAATGTGCCATGCTCAGTGACAGCACAAAGCATGTGTTTGGTGCTATTTAAAAACTTGCAAGCCTTTTTCAGGGAAAAATGTCAATCTTAACACAGCTACTAATCAGGTTGGTAAATGAATAATTAGGGCAGGCACAGCTGAGGTTACACAACAAATCAAAGTTATGACTAGAATCCAGAAGACATCATCCTAAAAAAATCGGTGACATAATCCTAAAAAAACCCTTTACATTTGGAGCAAGCAACAGCAGTTGGTTATTTCCTTCCTAATGGTCTTGCAGTTTCTGCATATCTTTGCAGACAAAACCATGTCACCTCTGAAGAACCTTTCTTTAGCAGGATGAGAAAACTCAGAAGTAGGACACATTTGAACTCAGATTTCCAAGTTCAGCCACTCCTCTTGCTATTTTCAGCCCCGTAAGCCTTTTCCTTGCTGTCATGTGGGGATGCCTGCTCATGATTACAGGGACAGTGTTGGGTCTGTTTGGAGTCAGACTTGCCTCTTGTGCCTCCATGCTAAAATGAGAGGCTGAATTCCCCTTTGATGCTAAACAGCTTTATAAATTTTTTACCTCGGAGTGTTATGTTTTTTCCATCTGACTTCAACAAGGAATTAAGTTGTGAACATTAATAGAGCCAACATTTGCATTCTTCTCTCAGGTAGAATGTAAACAGCAGGGGGATGCTGTTTTGGCCAGGAAATGGGGCCAAGCTTTTCCACATCTGCTGATCTTCATAATGAAAAGGTTATGTGAATGTATAAGTAAATTGTCCTTTCCATTAACACAGCCCCACTCTCCATCTGGAAATATTCATGCTTCTGAAAAAACATGAGGTGGTATCTTAGAAAAGCTGGTATGACCCAACTTGTAACTTCTTTCCTGAGCATCAATCATTTCCTATTATGACAGGAACAAAGGATGGTGCATTAGCAAGCTGGAATCACTGAATCTGATACACTCTGAAGATATTATTAGACAAGTGTCTTTTCTTTTTAGAGTACATCTTCCATCAGTTTAGAGCAAATGAAACCCACATGAAAACTCCACTTATTCTCTGTATGTTACACCCTTGTGTCATAATGCCATACAAACATAGACCTCCATGCTGAGTGAAATTGACGTTTCATTGCTTTGCATTTTCCCCTTTTTTTGAGAAATTCACATAACAAGGTGTGCTTCTGATCGGTAATCCTGATCCATTGATAGGTCAGTCACACAGGACAGAATGAACTGACTTTCCAAGAGCAGCACATTGCTCCCAGAAAATAAGTGCAGCTTTAACAGCAAAAGCATTCATGAAGAAGCACAGGCACAACACAGTTCATATTTTGCAATAAAATACGTTAACAGTGCCTGTTTGGCTTCTTTCTCCTGTGACCCTTTATGTCAGTGAGTAATTCACTTGAGCAAATAAAGACATCAGTACAAAATGCAAGCACAGTGATACTCATAGTCACAGATAAAAGCAAGAGATGCAGTATGCTAGCAGGGTACTAATTCATTCGGCTGTGCTATCTCAGATAATCCCAAGCCAATTCCAAACCTGCTTCCCTTTTAGCTTTTATGCGTGCTACCTTTTCTGATGTTATTACAGTTTAAAAGAATTAAGTGTTTAGGTTATCATGGTTTGGATAAATGCCTAGTTATGTATTATTGATTAATGATGTATTAATCAATTTTATTATAGGCACAGTCCTCCACTTGGCTGACTGACACTAGCAGTTATAAATGATTACATTCTGCTTGCATTTTCAGTGGCAAGAAAGAGATTCTGTCAATAGGAATGAAGATACTTTATGTCCCTAGACAAGGGAAAATAAGGTTATTATTCAGTTTATGAAAATATAAAATGTATTAAATCAATCATTTAAGTCATGACTCACTTGTGTGCTTTACAACACTGAATTATGGCACACAGAGTCACTTGGCAAGAACAGGTGGAGGTAGAAGGGCAGTTAAAAGATAAAAAGGCTGTTAGAGTAAGAAAGTCCAAGTAAAAAAATAGGTTAGTCATCTCTGGTTTGCTGTTTCACCACATAATAATTGTTATAGTCAAGCTACTCTTGCTCAACCTATGCTTTTAATTTCATTTGCATTTTGAAAAACCTCAAATTAAATTCTTTAATTCATTTCCCACGGACCTAAATATTTATGTAATATTTACAATTGATCTCACTATAACCTATTATGTTAGAAACAAGCACCATTAAGAAAATCTCTGTGTATAAGAAGCTTTCTATATATGGGGTTTAGAAACTTTACTAAGGGAAGAACATTCATTTTGTTGTTTTTCACAATAGGCGTTGATTTTATGCTGTATTTTTATGCAGCTAAATTTTTCAGAACCTAATTTTGTTTAGGCATTTTTAGTAATGGCATACCATTCTGAATCTCCTGTACTATAAATTAGTGCTAAAACAAATTGTGTTAGCTTCAGGCTTCTTCAGAGTACCACAATAGCTATGTAATAAGTCTTGATAAGGGCTTGAAGGAATGAATGATTGAAAATTACACGAGATTTAATTTCGGTAGCTGTTTCCTGAACCGTGTGATACTGGTCAGCTCCCAACCCCACCGAACAGCTCTCATCCCGAGACAAGTGCCATCTATCGATAAAAAATGTATTTGAGCTGAGGAAGCCCCGAGTGACCAAAAATGAAACCAGCCTGCCACCTGCTGCTGAGAGGAATTATTCCAAGATGTGCTAGGACTTCTACACACCCAACAAAAAACATACCCCTGCGTGAACTGGGTTCAAAAAGCCTTGCCCATTCTGCAAGAGTGTGCTTTCTCCATGGCTACTTCCAAAGTGTGGGGCAAGATTAAAATAATGGGATGTCCTGTGCATTTGGAAATAGGCCCCATAACCTCAGCAGCTGCCTTGTCTTCTCTCTCTGGCACTGGGGAGGCCACAGCTCCTGTGCTGTGCCCAGTTCTGGGATCTCAATTCAAGAATGATGCTGAGGTGATGGAGCAGGTCCAGAGAAGGGCAACGAAGCTGGGGAAGGCACAATTCCTGTTGAGCAGCTGAGAGATCTGGGGGCGTTGAGCCTGGAGAAAAGGAGGCTCAGGGGTGACCTGGTTGCTCCCTACAATTGCCTGCAAGGAGGATGTGGCCTCCTAAATAGGGGTCAGCCTCCTCTCCCGAGTTTCAGGTTGGACATAAGGAAGGATTTCTTCACCAAAAGGGTGTCTAAACATTGGAATGGGCTGCCCAGAGAGGTGGTGGAGTCACTGTCCCTGGAGTGTTTAAGGAAAAGCTGAACTTGGCACTCTGGTGTAAGCTGACAAGGTGGTGTTTGGTCAAAGGTTGGACTCGACAATCTCAAAGGTCTTTTCCAACCTAACTGACTCTGTGATTCTAGCACTTCAGAATCTTGCTGCAACTAACTCAGGCACTCGATGGCCTCGTTCAAGTTTCTGCTCCTGGAAAGGGGCTCCGAGCAGGAAACTCCACTCCTGGGGCGAGCAGGTGTCCAGTGTTTGCAATAGCACAGAGGGGCTGGCAAAGTCCCACACATAAACATCACCAACAGCTACAGAAGTACCCTAACCCGGAACCAAAACCACACTACTTAGTTTGATGCCCCCTAGTTTTGGCAACGCAGGTTGATTTTTGAGGCTTTCAGCAGCGAGACGTAGTTCCTTTATCTGTTCTGAGGGGCGGGATATTTAGCACCCAGCACTTCGATCACAAGCGCCGGAGTAAATCTCAGTTTTGCGAAATGCACTTCGCTTCCCAGAGGTCTCTGTAAGTAACGCGCCCTTGGAGTCACCGCGGATGGGGGCGAAACCCATCATGACGGCAAACAAGGCGGCGCAGCCCTCAGCGCACCCGCGCCAGGCGGGCAGCCGGCTCTGAGGGACAGATGCCCTCTGAGGGCTGAGGGGCGGAGCTGAGGAGCGGCGGGGAGCACAGGCGGGGTGCGGAATGAACCGGGTGACCCCGAGAGGCTGCGGAACGCCCACAGCAGAAACCGCGACCCCCGGAGCGCGCCCATCACGGCACCCCCAGCGCTCCGCCCGCCGCCGGGGCGGGACCGGCCCGCGCATGCGCCGCACCCGCGCCGCGCTCGGGCCGCGCCGGGCTCCCCCCGCCGCCCCCCCCCGGCACCTCGGGCAGGCGCCCGAATTCCCGGGGCGCGTTGATCCCGTGCCCAAATGTGCCCTTGTTTTCCTCTGGGACTGTGACGGAGGCCGGGAATTGAGCCCCCCGAGGTACGGCCGGGTGGGGGGAGCCTCCGGCAGGGCCTGCGGGGAAGGGTGCTCGGTCGGGGGCAGAGCGCGGTGGCTCCGCAGCCCCGGCCTGTGCGGCGCCGCTGCCCCCAGGAGTGACACTTAATGGTACCGGGAAAGGCGCTGGTGAGGCCGAAAATGCTGTAATTGAGGGTAGGACGAATGAATTACACACTTCTGTACAGCACACTTCTAATGAGCTGGCTAAGGATTTGTTTTCCCCCTTTCTTTTTCCAGGGTGTAAAGATTGGAATACTGGTCATTTGTAGAACATGGAGATACAAATCCTAAGTTGGGAGGGAGGAAACAAACTATCTTCCTCCTTTTACCGCTGAATAAATAAAATGTACTGCTGTTAAAGTGCTAGTTTAAAATTATTAAAATAGTATACCTGGCTAATAGGTCCTACTGTTATTTTTCAAGTTACATTTCATGTTCCTGTTCTGTATATTTCTTGTCATTTTTTCCACAAGTGGTATGGCTAGACGTGTTTTATTTTTGTTTTTTTTTTAAGCTGTTTTTCTAAATAACACTTACTAAATTCAGCTTTTAAAAATTTGACAATCTGAAATTTTCAAAAAAATTTGACAATCTGACAATTGTCAAAAAAAATCTGAAAATTTTCAAAAGTAGTTGACTGTCTATCACATCTGAAGTCTGCTTTTAAACATGGCTGTAATGTAAACAGTGGGCATTCTGATCAGTGGACCCTTAAATACACCAAACATGAATATTCCAGTCATTTTCTTAAGGATAGTGCAGGACTGGAATGTGTTGCAAGTAATATTTATTTCTTTTTTCTCTGGTTTTAAAATAATATTTGGCCTATCTCAGAAAGCACTAATTCAGTCATTTGCTCGTTTGTATTTTGCTGTCTGGTCTTGGCCCTGATCCTACAAAGCACAAAAATCAGACATAATTTGAAACACAAATAGGCATTCTGGAGATAGAAATTTAAATGTGTGCACTCTCTATAAATTGTGGCCTTTGTTTATATCTGTAAGTGCTTTGCTCCTGATGTGTACTTTGGTTCTGCAAGGAAAAGAAGAATTTAACTATAAAGCTTCTCAATGCATCATTCACTGCTCTTTAGTCAAAATAAATCATTTTTCTCGAAGTTTTGCTGCTGTGACTGGACAAGATAAAAGTTAAGATTGTTCTTAGTCCTTGGAGTTAGGAAACAGAACTTTCTCATGTTTGCAAGCCTGAAGAGGAGAGAGAATTGATAGTTAGAGGGCTGAGCTGAATTGAAATGTCATTTACAGTTGTTCTGATACACAAAGCACTCACTGGAATTTACCTTTGTCTCCACTACAGGGATGAGACATTTATTTGGTTTTAGTGCTGGAATAACAAGCTCAAGGCTGTGGCTGTTACAGCAGCTGGTAACAACATGAGCATTTAATTCCTATCTGCAGCTTAAGAAGAAACCTACACACCCAGCCTTATTCTTCCCTGTCCCCCCTGTGCCACTGAGGCCAGCTCTGGCTTGCCCTTGCTTCTGATTACCTTGACTGGTGAGTAAGAAACCTAATAATTTTACTTATGTGGGCAGTAGTTCTACTTGAGTGGGGTTTTTGTAGTCAGAATTTTGTCAGACTTGTAACTGTACTTTTTAATGTTGGTTTTGAAGTACAGGGCATGGCATAAAATATTTAAGTCATTCTCCAGCAGTTTTTAAAAAACTTTTTGGAATTTAGCCTGATATACTATGTGGATAATTTTTAAAAATCCCTTAATTTTGTCTGTAAAGTTGGCATCTTTAGATCTTGTTTAGAATAAATTACATTTATAATTGTTTATGTAAGTATGTGACAAAAAACATCTTGGAAGATTTAATATTCTGTAGGGTTTATTAATACTGTAGAGACATAGGCAGTAAATTTATATCAGTGTGCAAAATTCCTTGACCTTAAAGCAATAGGAATGTGTGTTTGTCAGTCTTCAGAGGAATTCATTGTTTCTTCAGGAGGAATCAGCCATGGCTGATGACTCTCAGAGAAACTTCCGCTCAGTGTATTATGAAAAAGTGGGATTTCGTGGAGTTGAAGAGAAGAAGTCGCTGGAAATTCTGCTGAAGGATGATCGTTTGGGCAAGTTGATTTCACTGTTTGCTCTATTTCTTGGTGATTAGGGGCCTGGGAGGGAGTAATAGATGATGCTTACCTGCTGTGCTTAATACTTTTTTCACTTTTGCATCTTTCACCAGTAATTCCTCAGTCAGTGCTAGCAGACCTTCGATTTTCAAAGACCTGAAAATCTGATTTTAAAAACTATTAAAGATTTGTCATCTTGCTTGGTTTTTTTTCCTTCTTTCATTCTCTGTGCCCAAGAAACTTAAAGATTTTTAGGGAAAGCAATTTTAATCTGAGAATGCATCATCTCATGCTGTCAATTCCATCTAACTTCAAAGCAATGAAGATGTTATTGCTTTTGGTCCCTGAGGAGTGCCACATCTCTGGCAGAACAGAAAGATAAATGTTGTCCCTTTAAAAAAGGCCTTAATTATTTTGACAGTGACATGCTTTACAAAATGCCTATAAAAATGGTCCAGTCTCCTCCTTATGAGACCTGGAGTAGTTTTACTGTAAGGCCAATGTGAAAGCAGTGAAAGCATTTGTTGATAATATGTGGTGAAATAGAGAATTTCTATCTTCAACTAAAGTTTGTCATACTTGCCTGGGTCAGAGATGCAAGCCTATTTGTAACTGTATTTAAATTTGTCCTGAATTTTTTTTCTTTTCATTTCTTTACAGATATTGAGAAGCTTTGCACATTTAGTCAAAGGTTTCCTCTTCCATCCATGTATCGTATACTGGTGTGGAAAGTGCTTCTAGGTATGAATGGAATACAGAATGTATATTGTATATGTATCTGTATAACACAGAATATAGAATGTTATGTATCTGTATAACATGGAATGTAGGAAGGTGCAATCTTTTCTTTTTTCAATTTTTTTTTGTCTTTCAAGAAGTAATGACAGGATTATTCTGTATTACCTTGCCTACTGATGCATATTTAGCCTTCTTTTGTATCCACCTTGGATATCCAATGGCAAACATAAAACAAGTTTTTGAGAACTTTGCTGAAATGTGCCTAGGAGTGTGTGTTTCTGTATTTAACTTTGTAACACTATCCAAGTACATTTATGAAATGAATTTGAAATGTGGATTATAAGAAGTTATGTATATCTGATAAGATATTCAGTTGTGCTCCTGAAATAGCAGACAATGAAGTTGAAGTAAAATTGTGATTAATTTTAAACTGAGTAAAGCATGGAATACATGTTTATTCTAAAGAGAAGTTTTGTGTTCTGCAGAATATTGGTTTCTTACGGTTTCGCTGCTGGCTTTGAATTGTATTTGCCGTTGAAGAAGATACAAGGGTGAAGACAAGTTAATGGTATCCCCAGAAACTGTAAAAACCATAAAAACCATAAATAGATTATATTTTCCTAGAAGTGCACTAGTCAGATAACTAATTCAAAAGTACTAATGGCTTTGCACTAACTGATCAAGTACATTTGTTGACTAGATGCAAAGTCATGTCCACTTGGAGACAGGAGGGGTTTAAAAAAATCTTAATTTTCTAATTCATTTTTTCTCCTTCCAGTTTTTTACATTTTGAAAGTTTTGGCTTCATATTCCTGATTATGTGGAATATAATTTTTATTCCTGTTTTTTTTGGCAAAGGTAGTAAGTAAACACTGCACAGAAGGGGCAATATCTAATTACAAAGCTTGAAGTTCTTGGCGTTGAACTTACAGAGTAGTCCTACTTGATAAAAGGCTCTGCCATTAACAATATTATTGTATTCTGGGCAGTAGTCAGCATCCTTTAAAATATTCATAGTGGGAAATACAGCATAGGAGTTTTGGACAAGCAACTCAGTACAGAATCCTTCAGCCAGCTTTATAATAGTGAAATACGTCTCTTTTCAAAATTGTGGCTCGCTGCAGAGCCAGGTCTTGGGCTGCTTTAGATAAAGGATCTGTGAATCATATGATAACACAATACTCCTTATGAATCAACTGCATGGAAAGTTATACTGGTTCTAAAAAGTGTGTTGTATTTTAAACCCAGAGTGAGTCATTTCACAGCATGAAGTTGTTTCAGGGCAGGTTTGGGTTGGATATCAGAATAAGGGGTGGTTTGGCACTGGAACAGTTTCCCAGGGAAGTGGTCACAGCACCAAGCCTGACAGAGCTCAAGAAGTGAGCTCTGCTCTCAGGCAGTGTGATTTTTTGGAGTAGTCTTGTGAAAGGCCAGGAGGGGGACTCAGTGGTCCTTGTGGTTCCCTTCAAACTCACGATATTCTGATTTCAAGTATTCCTGCTGTTATTCTTTAACATGCCTTGGGTGAACAGAGATTCAGGGACTTTCCTTACACTGCATTTCAGTGTTAGCAGTTGTTAGAAAAGCTGGTATTGCGAAGGACAGTTCAAAATATCTCCCCCTAAATGGCTGGAACCACAGCCCAGTCCATTTCTGGTGGGAGGTGTTATGTTACCTCTAAATAATGTTAATAATTTAAGAAAAGGGAGTGTGTCCTGTCAACAAAACCCTCTCAGACATGTGCCAAGGCTTGCTGATGTCCCAGGTGACATGGTATGTCAGAAATTCCTCTGTTACCTTCCTATTTGAGGATGACTCCTGATGGTTTCCAGGCACCCCTCTGTTGTTTCAGTTTGTTTTGCCTGCCTAAGGTTGTCCTCTGTGTTTGAGGAGAGCAGTTGGCAGTATGTACACACAGTTATGATGTTGACTCTCTTTTGGCGTATCGTGAAAAATGTCTTGCTTTCTTCCAGCTTTTGAAATGCAGACAGGTTTGCAGCTGGAAAAGAAAAGATAATTTTCTGTCTGATGTGCTTGTTCCTCAACGCAGCCATTTCATGGTGTAACACTTGGCAGGAATATTTTTTTCTTTAAATGAGAGGTAAAAGGAGCAGGTACCTTGTTTCAGAACTGACTTTTGAAGAATACTTTGTTCTCATGGGTTTCTACACTGGGAAAAATTCTGCTCCACTAGTGATAGGGAAATGGCATTTTTTGCTGAGGTGTATATATGTTTTTATTTCTGTTGAAGTCTGTGACAGTTTTGTTGTGAAAATCAGTGCATGGCAAGACTCACAGGTAGGGGAAAGGACTGAGTGAAATGGTAAGTATCTCTGCTGGAGATGCTGTGTAATTTTCTTTGCCTTTCTACTTAGATACTTTTTAAATTTTTTTTTCTCCCAGAAAACTAGAAAAGATATTTGTGTTCTGCTAAGAAAATAACAAATGTTACTTTACAAGTGATTATGTGACATTTTAAGTTCTAATCTTTAATTGATTCAACTGATTGATTTTGGTTTTTGAATGTCATTTTAGGGAGAATTAATCTCTGATACAGTGAGTAAAGACTTTTCTGGCAGTAATTATTACTGCAGTGAACAGTATCTTTGCATTAGTTAGTTGCATGTATATATTCTCTGTCATCTCAGACAAAGTGTAGAATTTGAGAAAATGAACAGCTAATGTATATAAAAATCATTCTACAGTGACTTTGTTTTCAAAATAAATGGAAGCTCGGCACAAATATACAACTAATACTGTACTGAAAACTAGACACATAAAAGTAGGATTCCTCCTTACAATTGCTTATATTTTTTTCTTTTAATTTTTAAAATTCAATTTAATTTTTTTTTTTTGTTTAGGAATCATTCCTCCTCACCACGAATCTCATGCTTTGGTGATGAAGTACCGGAAGGAGCAGTACTGGGACATTCACCACGCTCTCCGTGTGATTCGCTTTATTAATGATTCTACCCCACAGGTTGATGTTTTCCTCCGCATACATCAGCTGGAATCAGGAAAACTGCCTCGAAACGTAGCTTTTCCATTGGTCAGTGGTGATTTTAAGAGTCTGTTAAATACAGTACTTTATTGAACTTGAAACTGTAAACCAGTGAGAAACTGAACTGCAGGTCACCCCACAAGTGCTTGTAGATAGAGCAGGTAAGGTGAATGGAAAGCAGAGAAGTACTAGTATAAAATAAAGAATTTTAGTCAAAGTGCTTTTCTCTTTTCCTGCCCCTGAGTACTTATGTAAGATTTTATGCCTTAAAATCTCTTTTGTCCTTTTTTCCTGCTAGGTTTCAAGCCTTTTGTACTCCGGGGCACTTCAGTTTCTTTATAGCACTGACATGAAATGACATCATCTCATTGTAGCTCATAGGTTCTTACGTTTCTGAAACAAGGGTAATTCAGAGCGTGTACAAGCAGTGATTTAATGCAAGTTGCAGCAAATACTTAAATTATTTGTTTTTAAATCTAGACTTCAGTGTATTGTCCTCCTTTTTTTCTTAGTCTGAACTGACCTGGGCTTCTGTCAGGTAGGGCACATACTCTGCTGTTCACAGTATAAACCCACATGGTTAAACAAGGCTGTGTTGTGATGGTGAATTAGTAGTGTAATGATAAAAACAGTGAGTGGTTCTTTCTTTTCTCCATGAAATAGGAGATGAGGAAAGGAGCCACAGAGCTTTCTAAGTGGATTTGTCCTGTAGTTAATTTATCCGTATTGACTCCAGCCCAGCTTAATTTGTAATTTTCATCTGTAATCGCAAATTTTGACATAAGTACTTAAAGAAAAGTTCTAAATGAAAAAAGGTTAGACTTGATACGGAAAATTTAGTAATATTTAGAATTGGAGGATTGCCTGCAGCATTCTCTTGTCAGAGGAGGGAATGTTTTCATACACTTACCATTTCCTAGGAATGTGGCCATCCTACCCTGCAAATTTCCGGTAGAGAAATTTCCTTGATTTTGGCATGTGATGCAGTGGGCTGAAAATTCCTCCCTTCTAGAGCAGTATTGCCTTCTGAGCAAGTGTTCTATCAGCGCATCCCAGAGCTGCTGTCAGGACTGTGGTGAGGTTTCATAGCGACGGTGTTTAGCAGAGCCTCAGTCATTAGTCCTGTGACTCAGGTTTGTTTTGCTGCTGCAGAAAGCGTTTGTTCTCTTTTCAGTGCAGTCTCACTGTCCCCTTAAACTTACGAGAGGTTGCTCTTGATGGTAATGCAGGTGTTTATTGTAGAGGCAGAGGGAGATAGAGATGTCAGATTGATCTAAATATTTTGAAATGTTTGAGTAACAAACGGAAGTCTGCTGAGTGTTTTGTGCATCCGAATGCAGAGAGTTCAAGTAAGGATATGTGCATATGGGAGCAGTCTGTGTGGCAGAGACACAAACGCAGTAGTATTTAGGACTCTCTATACACTGAAGCATATTTTGGTTTTAAAAGCAAGGCAAGTCCTACTTGCTCTGTTTTAATAGATATCTGTCATCATCATGCAGCTGCTGCCGATGTCTTGTTTAGGAACGTCAGAACAGCTTTTTGTGTATGTTGATTCCTGCTTTTTTCCCTGAATAGCAGAGAAAAGGAATATAAGAATACTTTAAATCAGAATAGTCCAATACTTTGTAGGTCACTTTTTTTGCTTTGTTTTTCAGGAACCTGAAGATGAAGTGTTTCTTGCTATTGCTAAAGCAATGGAGGAAATGGTAGAGGATCCTATAGAATGCTATTGGCTTGTCAGTTGTTTTGTGAATCAGCTGAACAGCAAGCACAAAGATTCATTACAACAGCTGGTAAGGAAAAAGGATTTTTTTTTTTGCAAGGAGAAGCAGTCATAGAAAGCATTAACAGAGGGAAACAACTGGAGAATCAGAAGTGACACCCTTGGATTCTGTTCCACCAGCTACTTTGAAAATAGGGGAGGAGTGCTTTTTGCGTTGTGACTGTGCTGCCCTGTTCAATGTAGCATTAGAAATAGTTTTTGTTTGGTATGTGGTAATTTTCAATTAACTTTTTTCTCTAAAGTTTACATTGTATCCAGTTGAATTATATGTCTCACAAATTGGTCACTTGAAATTTTTCTTTAAACAATTAAAATGTCAAAAGTGAAGAAATCTTGATGTATGTCTGCTACTTTTTGGGCTGCATCTCTGGCATTCACATGCTGCTCATTGGACGATAGACAAAGCACAGTTTACTTTATAAATGAGGCAGATACTCCATCTTCAGAAAAACAGTATGTTGCAGATCAAGTTATAATAAGAAGTGGAATAGATTTTTTGTAACACTGACAATTTAAACACTAACACAGAATATTAATTTTGAATTTCTGTTTTCCTGATTTATAAATTTATAAAATGAAAATTTGATTTTAATGTGTACTTACCAAAATGATGAAAGTTCTTGTAGTTTTTCAAAAAGCTGTAACAGATAAGGAATTTTTAGTGAACAATGTACTAAAAAGTAAAAATATCGAGTACATGTGCACCAGCAATTGCTGAATAGAAATTTGCTGAGGAAAATTATGCCTGCCCTTGTTAGTTCTTCTGGAGCTAAGAAATAATTTTTAAATCTGCCTCTTGTATCTGTGGGTGGTGCATTCAACTATACCAGTTCAAAGGAGAAAGGAATATTTTCAAAGTGTGTGTTCATATGTTGTGATGAGTGCCAAGTGTCTCCCTCCCTATTTTTTATTTTTTTTTTGTAACACAATCAATGTGCCAAGACTCAGTAGGTGAGAATATTGGCAAAGTAAACGTTTTTTGCCTTTGACAGTTGAAGTCCTTAGCAGTTTGCCTAACTATGACAAAGCATAAAGGTAGTCAAGAATTTATGAAAATGTGTATTATGTTACATTAAAATTTAAACAAGATGAGAAAATTATCCACATTTATGCCTTAAATACTTAGGGTTTTTAAGCAATAAGTCAGTGTCCATCCTTTAATGGGTTGCACAGGGATTTGCTCTCAGAATTGATTTTTTGGGTTTTGCTGTGTTGTGTGTAGATATTTTTGATGTGTGCTGAGGTGATTTGGTTTGAGGTGAATGAAACTCGATTTTACTTGTGAAGGTAGCAGTAATTAGTGCTCGTTTAATCTTTGCATTGCTTGAAGCTCTGAAGCACATCCTTGCACCAGGGAATACTGCATATCTTGGAAGTTCTGCTAGTGGTCAGCAGTTTCAGGAAGCTGTTGTTTCTTTGATTAAGTACATAATTAGTTAATTGCAAAAGTCGGTAACACCTGTATTTTGGAACAATTAAAGCAATGAAGGTACATTATTTTAATATGTTACATTGCTCCATTACATTAATTGAATTGTTAAGACAGTGCTTGTCTTACAGTGTGCATTAACTATGAAGGTATTCTGATGTGAGTTACCTAAAATTTTCTAATCCTTTCTCAGCCAAAAGTTCTGGAGCAGTATTTGAACATTGAAGATAACAGACTGCTGATGCATCTGAAGGCATGTTCTGCAATGAGCAAACTCCCCTACGATCTTTGGTTTAAAAAGTGTTTTGCAGGATGTTTACCTGAGTCCAGTTTACAGAGGCAAGTTCTTTTTCTTTTTTTCTGTTTGTAACTGTATAGTCATTTCAGCTTTCTGTCACTATCAGGTAAAGAGCTTTCCATACTTTGTCTGTAAGATTATGGTGTTAGCTTTATTGCTAACTTGGAAATGATAAAATTGGATTTCATTCCCCTTGTTACTGATGCAAGATAATCAATCCCTGTGTGATTGTTTCACCTACTGAAAATAAAAAGAATGGAGCTAAGTATACCAGCTGATTCTATTGGACACTTAGTGCATCCTAGGATACAGAACTCCAAACCCTCTGTCAGTGTTACATAGCTGAGTGGTAGTCAGTTTTTGGGCTTTTGGACAAAAATCTCTGCTTAGGGAGTGATTATAATATTGCATTAGTGTTACATGAAAAAGATTTTGGAATGTGTATGGGTTTTGGCTGGGATAGAGTTAGATTTGTTCAGAGTACTGGTATGGGGCTGTGTTTTGGAGCACAGGGATGTTTTAGTTCCTGCAGAGCAGTGCTCACACGGCATCGTTCTGCTCCTCACCAGCAGGGGGGCTGGGGGTGCACATGGCTGGGAGGGGTCACAGCCAGGGCAGCTGACTCCAGCTGGCCCAAGGAATATCCCATTCCGTGTGCAGTCATGCTCAGCAGTTCAGCTGAGGAGGAGCTTGGCAGGTGGGAGCATTTGCCTGGGGACTCACTGGCCATCAGTCAGGGTGGTGGGCAGCTGTTCTCAGTTGTATCGCTTGTCCCAGGTTTTATTTTCCTCTCTTCCTTACAATTTGTTTAGAAATTATTACTTCTTTTTAATGATGAAACTTTTTTCTCCACCCACAAATTTGTTTCTTGCTTCTACCCTTCCAATTTTTCCCCCATCCCGCTGGTGGAGGTAGTACATGAATGATTGGCTGCTGCTCAGTTGCTGGCTGGGGTTAAACTATGACAGAAAGTTTATTTTAAAAAGTACTAAGGCAAGTTGAATATTACAAAGTTAATGAAATTGTAGGATATATCAGGATTCTGCAGTCACAAATAGGTTGTTGAGCTTTTAAAAGGGAAAAATTCTTGTGTGTGTCACTTCACTGAAGGGCTTTTGAAATGAAGCTTGTATGATTTCCCTAATTCTGCTGCCTGAGAACTCTTAGAAAGCAGGAAATTCAAGTTCAATGTAGAGAAACTTCTCTCTGCATTAACAAGAGTTGCTGATAGCTGAACAGGATGTGGCACAGAGAAAACAATGGTGTCATTTGCAGCTGTCTAAAAACTTTGAGAAGTAACAGTGTTCAAGAGAAACTTTACTTCGAGGTAATCACAGGACTTCAGTGGCTAGAATAGGAACCTAGCAGTGCTTTGTAAATTGCTTTGTAGAAAATGCTTTTATGGTGGTAAAGTTGGTAATAATCTGAATAGTGGATGCAGTGTTTGTTTATCTGGTACTTCATGTTCTGTGGAGGAAAGTGGAAAATGGCTGTTCTTAAAAATGTTTTATTTACCCTTATAAGAATAAGAAGATTTTAGGGAACAAGCTGTAAGATTAGAAGTCATGCTCCCTGCTCTTGTTGGACCATGGTCTTTGAGGTTCTGTAGGTTTTATTATTGTCAAGGATAATGTTTGACGGAAAAAAAACATTTTGTGAAGGATTGAGGCCTTTAGGTGCAACATGGTTATTGTTACATGGCAAGTTCTTCTCATCAAGCACCTATAAGGCACCAAAATAGTCTTGTCTGCCTAATGGTTGTGTGATGTGGTGATTGAAAGCTTTTACTACTTCTGTGACTGCAGAAATTATGTAAGCATGCATAGTATAGGATGTTTGTTACAGTTTAGAGCTTAGAGCTCATGTGATTCAATTTTGCTTCTGGATCTTATGGCTGTGGACAAGAGCTGAGGAAGGAATTTGTATCAGAGCAGATTTGCTCTCGGAAGATGGAGGTTTTTTTTAAATTTCTGTTGAAAATTGAAAGTTCAATGGAGCTATGTCATCCTGATGGTGTAAAAGGAGAAATCTAGATGAAGAATTTTGATTTTTGTATTTAATCTAGCAAGAATATTTGGCTTCAGTCGTCTATAATATTGATTTAGTTTTATTTACATGAAATATTTTGTCTAATCAGTATGCATCTTTAACATTTCCATATGCTGTTTTACCTTACTGAAATGAGAATATTTTGATTACCTGAAATTTTTTAATACTTTTTTTTCCCCCTGGAAAAGGTCAAAATACAGGCTTTTTCTATCACTCTGGAATAAAAACAAATTTCAGTGTTGGTATTTCTGACGCAGAACAATCCCTTTTCCCTACAGTTCTTGTGGGAACATGATGAAAGTGCACTTTTTCTTGGCAGTTTAGGTTTGTGAATTATTCAGTTGTAATCATAATGGCCTTATTCGCTGAGGAAATAACATACTTCATGGGTAGTGTGTGACAGATGAACTTAATTAATGCTTGGAGACTCAGTTTGGATTAGGATCTAGAAGCCCCAGTGCTTATCTGAAATGCATCCAGATGTCAGTGTTGAAACTGCTGAGGTTTGAAGGTCTCCAGTTCTCCCGTGAATTTTAGTTACTTTCTTGTGAAGTGAGAGATTATCTGAACACAGTCTTTTATGATATATTTTCACTTGTGATTTACCACTGCATTTCTTAGAGTGGCTGCTTACTTTCTATGAACTATAGTCTTCTCTGTCAAGCAGATAAATCTAAAATTCATTGGTTTTTGTGTTTGTTTGGTTTTCTCTAAGGTGTACAAAACTTGTACATGCTGTGCATACCTGGTAATGGTGGGATGAAGTTGCACAATACCAGTACCTGACAGGCACTGCTACTCAGTATAAATACTGTTTTGTACACACTTCAAGTTGCACCATAGGTAAAATTTATGTATCAGTTTACTGTAAGTGGGCTTGGAAAACACATACGGACAGGTTTCACGTGGAAACTTTTGCTTTGAGCTTATGCAGTGTCTAATACACTTGGCATATTATGTGATGAGCTTCTTAACAAACTTCTTAAAGGTGGCACATTGGTGAAAGGGAGGAGCAGACCATTCCAAAGACTCTGTATCCCACCTGGAATATAGACAGGGTGTTTTCTGGAATATGAACCAGCCTGTAGCAGAGGTTTGAGAGTCACAGAAAGGTGTGTTTCTCTCTGAGACAGAGAACTGGATCACACCTTTGTTTTCACATTCATCATTGCCCTGTTTGTTTGTTTGTTTGATTTGTGCAGCAGCATATTTGCTCATCTGTTTGGTAAGCCCATGTGTGGAAAGTGTTCCAGTGGTGCTGTGAGGGCCCTCAGCTGGAGATTGCTGCTCTTAAACCTCGGGGTCCTGTTTGTGGCTTCATCTCCACAGGAAAAATGTCCCTTTGGCTCCCAGTTTAGTCAGCCCAGATGATCCAGCAGAAGCAGTGCAGCTTTGCAGTGTAATTGTGAATTAGCCAGGCATTTTTTATGGCCTAATGATACCGCCTACATATCAGGCCCCTGCCTAATGTTGTTTGTACTCTGCACTGAAGGCTTGGCATTGGCTGGCTGCTGTTAGGTTATTAGTCTCTGGCAACTTGCTAGTGGCAAAGTATTTTGTCATTCTCCTGAAATCTTTTGACTTTCAAACTGGCACTATCTCATGTATTCATATAATTCTGTAGTTTTACATCTGTGATCTCCATGCCCTGCATAAATTACATTTAGTTGTAAAAATATAAGTAATTTGTTAATAGAAACAACAGAAATATGGAAAATGTCTTAAATTTACTGTGGAGCAGGAGGACATAAGAATGTGCATGTGGGCTGCTACTACAGAGAAACTTTATTCAGTTTGCCTTTGTCTCTCTGAGCTGCTTCCCAGGTTTGGAAATGAATGGGCACAAGATCATAATAGATCAGGGTGAGATTTGTGTGGGCCTCATCATGTCCCTCCATGCCCAGTTACCTCTGGAAGGACACCCAGAAGTGCAGGCAGAGGAGAAAGCATTTGTTCTTTTTAGATGTCTCTTGTCTGGATGGCTGGAGGAGCAGAACCAGGAAATAAGGTTGAGTGTGTTTACCCTGCAGTGTAGGGAAAAACTGAGGTTCATGGTAATGTATCAGAAAAGGAGAGAGCAGCAGTGCTGTGATGCCTCCTGTGTATTACTGCACTGTGGTGCTGCAGGAACCTCAGAGAGTGCCTGGAGAATGGCATCCCTGCACACACAGGTGCACACAGAGTGCCCTATCTTGTCTGTAGAAGAGGCTCAGTTAAAGTAAATGGTTTCATTTGCATAATCCTTGGCATGCTCTTTGCCTTTATAGCTTCCCATTTCTTTTTATTTTTCCTTGTCGTTGTCAGTACTGCTTTGCTGTTCAGGAAACACCTGCAAGAGTGTTCCTGTGGTAATCGAACAGTTGTATTTTACAGAGGATGATAGTCACACAAAACATAGTGAATTTTGTTCACAATATGTATTTCTTTTTCTGCATCCCTATGTAGGGCTGTAGGTACAGTTTCATGATGTTTCTCTTATACTTTCCCCCTCTCCAGGAGTATCAAAGAACAGGTAAAAATTTGCAGTAAAGTTGATCTTAAATGATTGCTACTAAAAAAGTGAAAGCAGGACACCTGTGTATACACAATGTATAAAGACTGCTGTATTAGAATAGGATCATCAGAAAATATATTTCCTTGAAACTGCTGTGGTTTTTTTCCACTTTTGACAGTTTATGTTGTTCCTGGCTCTGCTGGTACAGACAAGGTGCTGACTGTTGATCACAGTGTTGCACAATCATTCCCAATTACTGTTACTGGTGGAGTTTTACTGAGTGTAACAATAGCTGGAAATGTTAAGGAAAAAATACTGCAGCAGACACAGCTGGTTAGTGCTGACATCTCATTCATGCACTTTGCTGTGCACCATCTTCCAAAATCTGTGAAGACACTGGTGATTTAGATACTGCATCTGTTTTGCCATTGTTAAAACGTTTGTTCTGGAATCAGACTAAATAATGCAGGAAAACAATAGAGTGTTTTCTGAGCATAGCATGTAACCTAATGTAATTATGGAGGCTGAAGTCAGAAGAATTGGAAGCAAAATAATGAAAGAAGACTGGGTATTTTATAATAGGATTAGTAAGTTTGTTTTCAAATTAACATGAGCTTTGATATGAACTTTAAAAATTATTTCCTGTTTTTGAGATCTGCTACTCTCTGTAATTGTCACTTGTAATTACAGTTCTGATGCACATGGAGCACATGGGGAGTTTTTCTTGTGTTCTAAACAGATGTGTTTGGAAGGAAAATGCTGTACAAGTAAACAGGAGTGACCTGTACAGTGTGGAACAGAGCTGTTGTCTCAGTTTTCTCATACCCTTGCTTAAAGCTTCCTAGACCTGACATCAACAGCAAAGTAATATTTGCAGTGATCATTTGTCCTGGGATACTTGACCCACAAATGAAGCAGTAAGATTTTGATCTTGGATTGTGTGTTGTTCCTGTCCCTGTGGGGATTATACTAATTGTTCAATCATAGCAAGACATGGAATTAAAACTAAATTGCAAAGGGGAAAGAAATTGGCTGTGCCTCCCCCCGCCACCCCCCCCAATCTGTCCTTGTGGGTTTTTTGTTTCCTTCTACTTTGAGAATAGTCCTGAGGATCCACGCATTTGTTTTTCTCCTTTCTTTGTTATAAGTTAAAATCTAGTGCTGTGTTTGAGTTTGTGCCTGTTGCCTCAGATGATTGGGAAGTGCCTGGCTCCACCCTTTTTGTGCTCTCTCTTCCGGTTTACATTGATAAGATTCCCCAGATCCCTCTCTTCTACAAGCTGAGCAGTCCCAGCTCTCTCACCTTTTCTCTCCTTTCATCACCTTCACTGCTCTTGGCTGGGCTCTCCCGTTGTAATTCCTTGTGTAAAAGTGTGATCCTCCACTTCAGCTCAGCTGTCAGAGTTCATGTCATGCCTGTGTTGTGCTCTCCTGGCGCTTGGGGCTGAAGGGCAAATTCTTCTGAGAGAGGTCATACAAAAATTGAGTTGTCCCTGGAAGGAGCACACCCTTAGATGCAAATCTGAAGGTGGGCTGCAGAAGATGTTGAAGATGTTTTTCAGTCAGTGTTACTATATTCAGAAATTATGGAGGACAGTGTGTGATCTTTTTTTCCCCATATTTTTATTTGGGAGGAGAAATACTTTGAACAAGTGCCCAGAAGGAGCAAGAACTGTAATCCTCAGAAACTCTTTCTGACACAGCTCTTAAAATTCAAGAACTAAAAATAATGTGAGCCCACAAAAGCTGCCATCTGACAGATGGTTTCACACTGTTTTGTGTAATCTTTTATCCCGAGTCTCTTGAGCTGGGCCTGAGAGAGCTGCTGGATGAGAGATGATTTCAAATTGTTGCAGGCAAATAGTAGGTTTTGCTAGTGATGATCCATTTTAATATTCATCCAAGTTCTGTTGCTGAAGCCCTTGGACACCTGCCCAAGGAGGTCCAGGTATGATTTCACACGAGAGGTAGGAGTGCCTAGGTATTTCTGAGAGTGTCTGTGCACAGTGGGATGGATTAGAAGATTTAATAGTTGTTCCTTGTGCTTAATTTAAACATCATGGATTATATCCTACTGATAGATCATATTTGTATTTCATACAGCAATGACCTGCTTGAGATGTAGTAGTTTGCTATTACACCTTTTTGAATTTTTAGCAACTTAGCTGATTGAAGAGTATCTTTATTAGGCACGCTAATGAAATTTTTTTTTTTTTTTGCATTAAGAAAAATTCTCATCTTTACCACACACTCAGGTAGCTGTGTAGTCCAGTAGAGTAGTTGTTACAGTCCAGGCTATTAAGCCAAGGTTTGATTTTTGTACTTGAGCTTGTAAACAGTTCAATCTCTAAACAGCAACACACCATATCAGTACATTCCAATTACTGCTTGCCATCCCTCTGCTCTGTACAGATTGAGGAGTTGATAAAATGTCTTCTACTTATCCTGACCCAAATAATTCAGTACATTGCTGTTGTTCAGAAAAATATTCTGGATAGAGATGGTTGTACAAAGGCTGTTCTAGCAGAGAAATAAACAGATAAACACTGCAATAATATTTAGTTATTTCTTTTCACTTTCTTGTAGAGTTTGGGACAAAGTTATAAGTGGATCCTGCAAGATTCTTGTGTTTGTTGCTGTGGAGATATTATTAACCTTTAAAATGAAGATAATAGCACTGAATTCTGCAGAAAAGATCACACAGTTTTTGGAAAATGTAAGTACTCTAATTATGCTTTGCATTACCTTTTATAGCTTATAACTGTTTCAGCCTGAATTGCTTGCCTGCTGCAGACGTACCAAAAGTTATTATTACATTACTGAGAACAGTGCAGCAGTACCGAGGTGAAGGGAGAATGCTCAGCAATGAGAATAATAACTTCTATCAGGAGTTAAGGCTTCCATAGAATTAAGTGATTTTTAGGCTTGGGGAATGTATTGTCTTTGTTTGTACAGAATTAACAATTCTTGTGACACTAAAGGATTTTTCTGTGAAAGTAAGAGCAGGTCAGGTTCAGTTAATTTTTCTGGAGGCTTCTAGAAGGGCTGGTTTCTGGTGCTTTTTTTTTTGTGTCTTGCCTGAGTGCAAATCTGTAGACTCGGTGTGTTTTCTGTTGATGTGAGGATGGGATTGTGAACCTGACCCTGAACAGTAATGAGGTGTCTCAGCAGGACTGTGGGGTCCCAGTGTAACCCAGGTGAGTTACAGGAGACACAGTCTGTGGTCATGGATAGGCCGTGTGAGCCATGCCTGGGGTCAGGGATGTGTGAAGTGTGAGGTGCCTGCTTGCTTGTCAGCATTTTGGAAATACAAGCTGTTTATCCAAAACCTGGATGTAATATGGTGTGTGCAGGACAGAGGGATGGTGAGATGAGAGGACAGGGAGATGGGATTCTAGTTTTGCTTTCTTTTTAATAAAGAGATAAAATCTGAACTGGAAGTTCAAAGTCTTTATTTTAAACAAAGCAGTCTGAATGGAGTGCTCTGAGCAGGCACCTTGCCCTGATCTTTTGCAGATTCCTCAGGACAACACGGACGCCATTGTCAGCAAAGCTGTGGATCTGTGGCGCACGCACTGCGGGACTCCGGCACACTCAGCCTGAGAGCTCTCCTGGCTTGCGACAGCTTGGGAAAAACTTGGCTTTCCAAAAGACATTTTACCACCCTTCCCCCATCCTAGTGTGATGTTCTTCATTAACCCTTTTGTGTAAAGATGCTGTTAAAGCATGGTGACCAATATGTAAATATTTTTCAATAAAAACAGATGGAATGAAGATACTTCGTGGTGGGGCGATGACATCTGCAGTTATGTGTTCATCCAGTTACAGTATTTTGGTTGCACAGTGTGCTCTCTTGCTTTTGCAGAAGTAAAACTAGCTCTTGAAGCAAGGTAAATAGATTTACTTGTAATGTAAAAATGTTTCAGTATGCCATCTTATACTTGATATGACTAGGTACTACTTGGAGGTATTTGTACAGTGAATTTACTGAATGTCAGCCTGCTGGGTGGTGAACAAGCATGCTTTTGCTAGGAATGTAATTGTACTCTTTTAACACTGTAAATTTTCCGATAAATGTAACTTCCCAAATCTGAGGTACAGGACATGACAATGACCAGGGGTGAAATCCTTTTCTGAAGTGTTTTAAAATACTTTTTATATGTCAGAACCTCTCTATGGCTGTATCTCCTTTGTTCTTCATGGAAGAGGTTCTAGAGAAGCGGATCTGTGCCGGTATGGAGAAAATCAGTGGGATGAGCCAATGTAATTCAGAATTACAGCCCAGTAATAACCAATGCCTCTGCTGAGTGCTTGGCTCGAAGCTGTTGTAATTTGATTCTTCTTGGTTTAGATTTCAGAATTAACTCAATGCAGAAATGTAATTCATGGTGTGAGTAAAAGTGGAGTGATTAGCCATAGGTAGAGATTTACTGGAGAACTGATCTTTTTCTTGTAAAAGTGTAAAATTCTATTTCTACCTCTTGCATAGACCAGGGAATTGTACATAAGAATGTGTTATTTGACTCAAATTGGTGCTTAGTGTGCTGAGTTCCAAGGATGCTTGCTGCACTTGAGAGAGTGTGTTTAGCTTGCACTTGGTGTTGTACAGACTTGAAATTCTTTAGAAGCTTTTGTTTTAAACTGGGTCAGGTTTACCTCGCAGCACATTAAGGGGGGAAGCCTGGGACTCAGCTGGGGTTATCCCTAAAATCCTGGGGACATGGTCTCTGCTGGATGCTGAGACCCTGCTGTTGGTGCTGCTGGAATGCCTCAGTTCAGGAAAGGCATTTTTGTGTCTGCTTTGGAATCCATTGCTGTGCCTGCAGTGTGGTGTAAGCCATGGAGTTCACTTCGGGTGGGTGCTTGTTTTCCTCGTGCAGGCACGGGAGCTGGGCTAGGTGCACAGGAAGGACACAAGTTGTGTTAGCAGCAGCCCTACATCCTGTAGCATGCAGTGCACAAGTGTTTCACATAATGGCCACGGGTGCAGTCTGAGGGGTTGCTGGCGTGAAGGGTTCCCTGGCACACAGCCAGCTCACACCTCCCCAGAGGTGCAGGTGCATTACTGGGGCCTTCACACAGAGATTACTCGGTCATTTAAAAACAAGCAGCAATGACACCGAGGGTGTTCGGCTGTTTCAGTCCTGAAAGGGAATCAATAACTCATATTCTGTGAAGAGAGGTGCACTGCATCAGGATTAGAAATGCCAGTCAGTGTTACTGCTTCCAGGCTTGCCAGTGGGTGTTCCTCCAATTACTCTTTGACTGAAGGCTCCATAAGTCTTTTTTTTTTAATTTAAAGAAGCCTTTCTCTATCCGTAGGCAGGCCTGGAGCTGCACAGAAGAGAGAGATCAACTTTTACAGAGCCTTAGAAAGGTTGAAGTTGGCAGGAACCTCTGGAGTCCACATGGCCTGACCCCCCTGCCCAACAGGGCCACCTGGAGCTGGTTGCCCAGGACCAAGCATGTCTGTGTGGCTTCTGACTGACACCAAGGAGAAAGAGTCTTAACACTTCTTTGGGCAACCTATATTTGGTCATCCTCACAGGAAAAAACTTCATGTTTCCACATAAACAACAGCAATTTCACTTAAACATCCCATTTATGTGGGACAGGTCCCAAAATGCTGCTCCACTGTAATGTCCTGCTGAAGCTTGTATGTAGCTTTTTCATTTGTGTGTACCAGGAAGGGTCAGGAATGTTTCCTTATTGCAGAGGTCATTATTTATTGTGGGCTATGCTGAAGAAGGTGCTATGCTTAAGAGAGAGCTTGGTGGTTTAATGCCATGCTTCTTCACTGCTGGTGAGAGGCATTTGCATGTCTCATAATGGGTCCGCTCACAAACTTAAGCTGTGGATTTAGAAGGAATCAGTTTATGCAGAAGATGCCCTGAATTCCCAATAGACTGGAAGTATGAATCTGGCTCGCTTAGGCTCAGTCAGTTTTCAGTGATTGCTCGGTTGCTCGTACACCCAGTGGAATGTAAACCTTTATCTCACCACTTTGCTTCCCAAGGGAGCAGAATGGCACAACGGGAGCTTCCACTGTCCCCAGCATGTGACAGTCAGGGGAAAGTTGAGGCAAGGTACCTCTAAGGTCCCAGCCTGGAGCAGAGTCCATTGTTAGGGAAGCTTCGGTCTGTCCCTCCAGACATTGTCACCAGCCTGGGGTTGGTGGTGACCATTCTTCACCTGTTGAACTAAACCAGTGCAGTAGCTGTGGTGTCCAGCTTGGCACTTCTGATGGGAAGTCCACGTTTGGTCATTTATCTACTATGGACTTGTAGTGGCTAACACAATGTTTTGAAGTTGCACGTAGGTGAGTCTCCCACTGAAATCTTTGGCTAAATAAGGTGAAGAAGGGGTTATCTTTGTTGTTTTCAGTTAACCTCTATGTCATCCAGGAGGAACATAAGAAGTTACCAAATATTCATTTTTCCTGAGAAGCTTGAAAATGAGGTATTTTTTCTATTGTTACATAATTTCTCCTTGACTGGCTGAGTATGTAACTGGTTGCTGCATGCTTCCTTGTTCATTTAGAACCCAAAAAGTGTTAGGTTGTTGTTTGTGTTTTTCCTTTATGCTTCCCCCCCGCCCCCAATAGACAGAACTGAAGCACTCACTTTGGAGAGTGAAAGCTATCCCCCTTCATGCTTCACCCTGCCAAATATCTTCATGGGCTTTGCAAACAAGAAAAATAGGCGTAATTTGATCCATTTCTCCCCTCAAGCCATGCTTTCTCTCCCGAGAGGTTTAGAGTGGTGCCACATGTCTGTGCTGTCCTGTGCTGCACGCACCAGTTCTTTTCCAGCTGATGTCCAAATGTTGTGGAAACTCCAGATAAGCAAAGTAATAGCAGATGTCAGAGGATGGGATGATGCTTGAAAAGTGATGAGGGGTTTGGATTTTATTAAGGGGCCTGACTGCATGGAAAGGAAAGCAGGAGAGCATGGAGACAAAAGTAGCTGAAATATAGTCATTCAAAGGCTCCTAAAGTAACAATGATCCAGAGCAGTGTTCTGTGGGCAGGAGATCAGCTGTCATCTCCACATGGGACAGCTTCAGCCAAGGATCTCCTTCTGAACACCACAGCTCCTGTGGCACAAATTTACCTAAAAGCCAAGCTTTTGTTCATTCTGCCACTCAGGGAGGAATTCTGTGTGCAGCTTTGTACCATTTGAGGGCACTGCTGGCCCGTGTGGCCTGAGGGTGTTGTTGCACCTCCTGCCCCTTGCCCTGACAGCAGCACCAGAAGCTCCCACTGCTCAGGAGCAGGGCAGCTGCTTTGTCCCACACACACCAGCTCGACTGCGTGACCAGGGCATGGCCACGCCGCTGTTTTTGGGCATGGTTGTCTGGGAAGCTTGATTTGAGGAGCAGAGGGGAGAAATGGAAGTGAGGGAGATGATGGCAAAGCAATCCTGCTAAGGGCATTGAGCTCTTAGCCAGGCACTGCCAAGCAGCAGAGTGCGTTTGTGCAGGTGTGTCTGTTAAATGGAGAATTGTTTACCAGCTTCCTCTGTTTCCTGCCTACAGATGGCATTGGATTGCAATTTGATTGTCAGTAATTACATGGACTTCACTGAAGACTGCTTTTATGAAATGCTTCCATTGAAACAAAACCCATCCCTTTTGTAGAGGTCTCAGTGTAAAAGATTGGACTGTGTTCTCACATTCCCTGTACAATGTATTCTCAGCAATAATTTTCTTGTTAAAGCACAGAAATTACTGTATGTAACCCAACAACTATATACTGCTGCTATGGAAGCCATAGCTCAATGTGAGGGAAGGGAATCTTTAGTCACAACCTACAATTTTGTTTATTTATCCACATCTCACAGGATAGCCACAAAACTCGTTGGCTGTCAGAATGGAAGTACATACAAACACACACCAACAAGGATTGTGAGGTAGGTGAAAAGTCATCCAGATGGAAGCAAACTAAAAAAAGCCCAATACCAGAGTTTTGATCATGTTGTGTTTCTCTACCAGCAAGGGAAAGGAACAGAGTTTGGTCAGTTAAAGTAGATGGATCTTTAATTTTTGTGTAATTGGAAGCCTTTGTGTGTCAGGGGAGGGGAGCTACTCCCCAGCTGCCATTTACAGTGAGGATGCTGAGAGTCACTCATCTCCTCAGGGTCAGAATGTTTGCACCATCAGTTCCAAACACTGAAGAGCCTCAGCAGAGCTGTCACCCTTGCAGGGGGCCAGTGGGCCTGTTTGAAGGTATGTACTTACTCTTGTGAAAGCTTTTCCTCTTTTCACCACACAGGGGCTTTGACTTGTCACCCACTGAAGCTACTCGGGGAAGAGGGGTAGCAAAAAATAGGAATACATGATATGGATGTGCAGGAATCTGCTGAACAGCAGCAGCATTTACTGGTGCTGCACATTGACTCTGGCAGCTGGCCTGGCAGGGCACAGCCTGCACCAGAGCATTGTGGTGGCAGATGGGGTTTGGTTCTGGGGTTTTTGGATGCCTGTGCGTGTCTAGTGCAGGCTGTTGGATCTGCTCTTCACCGGGGGGTGCCAGGTACCCCTTCAGCAGCTGAGGTACCACTTGTCCTCCTTTGCTGAGCTGCACCAGCCCAGCCACGGTGCTTGGGGCTCATCTGATCTGTCCCATCCAGCCACTCTGGGAAGCCTCCCTTTCCTGCTTTGCTCCCATGGAGGTGTTTGGGAGAGCCGGGCTGGTATCCTTGAGTGCCTCTGTGTCACATTGTCAGTCACTGGGACAGAGGGTGATAAAATACACAGGCACCAAAAAGCTTTTTTTAAATGAATTTTTTTAAGAAACTGCATACATCAGAGACAAACAATAATTTAAATACCATGCAGTTTCAGTATGTACAAAAACTAGGACATAGAGATCCAGTTTAATTTTTTCTAGTTATTTACATCATTTTCATACAGCCATAATCTGTTAAATTACAATACTGGAAGATCACGATTGACAGCCACCACACTCACTCCTATACAAAGACAATCTATATACATACACTTGGATATCAACTGGAAAATGCAACTGGTGCAGGAGTAACTGGGACACACAGGAACACAGGGTATGTGCCCGTCACCTCCTCTTTGTTTACAGAAGTTGTTCCAAGCTCAAGCAGACTGAACACCTGGGAAAAATAATTTGTCCTCCCTTCTTTCCTGATTTTTTTATTAGCCTAGTCATCTCCCATGGCTATTTATACAAAGTTATTTTATTTGCAGGCACGTTAGGGAGCCCCCATTCATGTATAACTATGGGTTTTCACCTTGCCCATCTATTTTTACAAGTGCAAGCTTCACTAGGCATGTTGGAAGTGCTCCCCCCTCTCTTGGTTTATAGTGTTTGCATTGCACAGGTGGTGCTGTAGAAATAAGGAAGGGTGAATTTGGTGAGTAGTTGCAGTGATTGACAGACTTCAGCGGTTACACATGGATTAGGATGAGATTTATTTGTGTAATGGCCTCACTAAATGGTTTCAGTTAACATAAAATAACCAAAAGTCTATTATGTTCTTTTCCCTGCCTCTTCCTTCACTTCTGATAATGCCCAGTGTGTTCACTAGGAACTGCCTAGTCCCAAAAGTTGGCCTGAGCTCCTTCCCAGCAGACCTGCAGCCTGAAACTCCTTCAGTCTGCGAGTACCCACCCAGTGGGCTGTAGGGTGGGCAAAAGCCACAATGCCCACATTCCCTCTGAGTCACAATGGTGTTACCAGGTCCCTGCAACCCTCTGCTGGTGAAGGTGTGCCACTCTTGGGCTTCCTCACCATCACTTTTCCCAAACAACCAAAACTTTTTTGTCTAGATGTTTTGGAACTGCTTTTTTAATCTCCACCACCTCCCCAGCCACCCCTTAGTCCCCATTTCTACTTCATTATTCTGCAGGCTGCTGAATACAGCAGATGTCAAAATACTTGCACACTTTAAATACTCAGAATTTGGTAGATATAACAAAAATGCCGCTATTCCTTGATTATTACCTCTGGAGATGGATTACCTCTGAAATAGTCATTTTTATTCTGTGTTGACTTTTCCAGTCTCTAAACCTGGTGTAATTTCTTTATTACCACTATTAATCTCCTTCCAGTCAGAACGGGGATGACTTTTAGCAGGAATGCCATCATTATGTCCTACACATAATCCAGCTCAAAGGAGAGAAATCATGACTGTTTGTTGTTTGGTTTTTTCCCTTTACTGCCAACAGAATCACAGCTCCTTTGCCATGATGGAGATAACTTTCACAGATCAGAAAACAATTCTCAAGAAACCAGATTTATAAAAAAAGGGACCAGCAGTTCCTCAGTCTGTGTGCAACTTCCTAGGGATGCCAGAGGTGGGTGTGCACACCAAGTATGCAGTGCTGTGCTCAGGCCCTGAAAGGAACATTCCTGTTGTGGAATGCCTTGGCAAAGGTTAACTTTGCAAACTACCCAGACCCACTGAAGCTGAAAGCAGATGAAGTGTCAGTTTGGCGATACTGCAGTGCCAAACACCTTGTATGGCTTCTTTTTCCTCCCCTTCACCCTTTTCAGGAATAAGCTCTATTTCTGTCTGGGGAGAAATATGGCAATTCTTTCACTTCTCTCTGGTGTCTGCTCAGTTAGGAGTTAAGTAAAAAAACCCAAAAGAAATAAGAAAAAAAAAAAAAGAGCATGGCTGCAGGGAGCTGCCCTGGGGACAGCACAAAATCATGGGGCAAGGCTGAGTGTGGCAACTTGCTGAGTGGTCAGCAGGGACCTGCCATGGGCGTACTGGGATGAAGATGCTGGGGAATGTTTGGCCATCACCCAGGACTTGGCTGTTATGTGTCTCAGACAAGGGTTTATTTTGAGTGTCAGACTGGCAGTGTGGGCACTGCTTGGGGCTGTGCCCGTGAGGGACAGTGGCAGTACCCAGAGTGATCATTCCCCTGGGGACTCCAGCACTAACAATGGACACACAGCAGCAGCCTGCGACTTCCACCTCCGTCGTCTTAATTTGGTTAATGAAAATGAAACAAACCCTCACCTTTCCCTCCCACTAGCCTACCAAGTCCTGTGATTCCTGTCACCACTGCTCCTTAAACAGTGTGCCTTCCATTTCACAGTGACCCTCTACACTAGAGATGCCAGGGCAGGTGTGAGATCCATGCTGGGAACACAAGGATTTGTTGTTCTTCAGAACAGCTCTGTTCCAGAGCTCTTTGCTAATGCAGTGCAGTCTGTGCAGTTAAAAGCATAAAGACTTTCCTTCCTTGTTTTAAAGCTCTGAAGCAGTTTTGTAACTTGTGTGCATATGTATGTGAATGAATTTATAAACACAAACTGAGGTGTTCACAACAATAACCCCAAAGCAGTGTGTTCCTGGCTGGTAGTGCTCTGCCTCTGCTGCACTGAGCTGATAACACTGCACACTGAAGGCTTTCACTACTGATGAACTTTTATCTAAAGCAAGTGTGAGCTGGTGATACAAGGATCACGGTGCACTTCCTCAGGAATCATCACCCAGTCTGGGAAGCACCAGAAACCTCCTGGTTTTTACCTTCCTTTGATGTTCCATCCTACAACAGCCAATCCTCATTTAATAACTAATAATCCACAGCATCGCAAGGATGGCCATGGATGAGAATGAAAAGCTTTTGCTTCTCTCTGCTGGAGGGCCAATCTGCGAGGTGCTGAGTGCCGCCACCAAGAGCAGATGGAGGGTGTCACCCTCACTGCCGGGGCTGTTGGGGCAGGCTGGTGCTAGAGCCACTCCTTGGGCTCTGTGCAGGTCCTTTGGCCATACTCCTGCATCCAGAGGAGTGAGGTGAGGCCTGAGAAGAGGCAGGAGTGTTGGCACTACACTGCACTGCACTTGAGCATTAAATGCTCAAGGGTGAGAGGCATCTCAGCCTGCAATCAGTGAAGGGTGATGTTAGCATGGAACAGGGGGAGCTGGACAGGGAGCACAGAAGAGAGGATAGATACATGGAAGACAGTGAGAAAGGAAAAATTAGTAAAAGAATAACAGAAATAACTATTCTGTAGCAAAAAACTTTGGCCTCTCTGTTCAAACTGTCAAAGGAAAATAGCTTTTGTGGAAGAAAAGGTGTCCTGGAATAATAATCTGAAACTTCTTACAGTCATGTTGCTACAGTGCTTTCAGCCACTGTCCCAAAACATGGCATGTATCCTGTAAGAGTTTGAAAGGAATCCTGACAATGTCTGCCCCAGTTTGCTGGCATTATACTAGTTAAGGACTTAATTCTGGAAGGTGATGGCCTAAGTTCAGAAAAGCACTTAATTGTGTTCAGGTTCAATTAAGCCTCTAAGACATATTCCTGAAAGCAGTGAGGCTGTGTGTGCTTCCTCACTGTGGAGCACACGCTTAAGTTGGCAAGTAAGCCAGGCTCAGAGTGACCAGCTCTCTGAGCTCTGCTTGGTCAGTTTGTGTGTTAAACCATTATAATAAAAATAAATTAAAATCAAAGTTAGAACCAATAAATTCAGAACACCTCTGAATTGCTGTCCTTATGCCTCAGCTGTGGGTACCAGTGACAAGTCCCACCATCCATAAGAATGCCCTAGACTCCTTTTGTCAGGACAGGTAATACACCTTGTCATGCTTTGCTCAGTGTGAGCTTAGGATCAGTTCTTGAGACACCTGATAGAGAGACAATAGATATCCTCCATGGAACCTCCTGCCCCTCCTGTTGTGTGTCCCTCTGCAGAGCCGGAGGGCAATCCCAGCCTTTCCTGCTGCCGGGGGCATGCTGGCTCTCACACAGTCACAAGGTTTGGGTGTAAGACAAACTACAAGCAGAGCAGATGCCATGCAGTGACCATGAAGAAATGGGCTTTTGCTTGCTGGTTCTCAGTGTTCTTGTCACTTACTGCTAATGGGCTCACAACAGGGTTTAAAAAATTATGCTTGAAAGAGATGGAAAACAAACAGTTGCTAGAAGTGAAGCAGCCTTCAGTAGGGAGTCCTGTTCTTCAGAGGATTTTTCTGCTTGGAAGCTGAATAATGTCTACTGACTGGCTGAAAACTTCTCTAGGGAAAGAAATGCCTTTCTATCTCAGATGATATTCACAGATGGGGTGGCCCACGGAGAATTTCATTCCTTCACTGTCCTCATAAGGTGCTCTCAGCCGGAAAGGAGTGTTTGGTGTAAATGCTTTAGTGCCATAGGCGCTCATCTTTTGGAGACTTCACCCAGGCAAGTGATTCCCTGAACACGTCTCAGGGCTCTCTAGGCTTGATGACAGAGGCTTGGCAGGATGAGGGGTGCCTGAAGACAACAATGGTTGCACCACCAGCTGGGCTTGAACACATATGGCAAATCCACATGCCGGGAAAGTCCTATACACAGATGCCAAGTCTTGGCACGATTTCCCACCAGGGGTATTTTCTGTTACTGAAGCTTGAACCAGCAGGTCTGATGATGCTGTAGTACTCATCACATGTAAATACAATTCTCCTTTTTTTTAATATTTATTTTTCTACCTTTTTTTTTTTTTTTTTTTTTTTTTTAGAAAGGCAGTTCGGAAGATTTACATTGTACGTAACAGGGAAGTGAATAATACCAGCACTTATGGTTCCTTTTAGTTATGTTTTGAAGATGGCATAGTAGTCAGGTAGAATTGATCTGCTACGGTCTATGAAACCTAAAACCCAAGGGGGAAAAAAAAGAGAAACAGTAAGATAATATCCTCACATGTATATTGCACATAAAAAAAAGTAGGAGAACTAATTGCTGCAGTGACACCATTAGGCAGTTCAATTCCTGCAGCATTGACATCAGCCATGCTAGCAAGAGGACCCAAAACAGACAGACACTCACACTTCCTTGGCCCTTGCCAGACTCACAGTTCATAGGTGTAGGCTGTTTGCACCAAAATCTAACAGAGACATTCATACACTTCAGGTCCATCCTGAGTGGGCAATAGCAGATCAGCTCGCCCTCTTCCAGGCCACACAAGGCCTGACTCCACAAAAATTGTCTGGTTTAGACAAACCTTATGCTATTCTGCCACAAAGATTTACATGCAATTTAACCATGATTATTCCCTAATGTTGGACGCTAAAGAGACAAGTGGAGCTAAAATGGCCCCTTCCTGCAAGGTACCTTCTGTCAGAAGGCCTTGGTTTGTCAGATCTGCAAATACGCATTTTTTAAGCTTTGATTTTTCACTCTATTATGAATTAATTAATGTGTCCCACTAGTAAAGTGACACTCACATTCTTTGCTCTTGCCACTGCTTAATGACATGAAGAGCTCATTATCTTGCTAATGACTTTATAATGGTGATTTATCTAAGTTTATTTAAGGGAAATACTCTCTTTTGTTTAAGCATGCCTCCTTCAAGTGCGTTTTCCCAAAGCCACTTGTCGAACCAGTAAGTCCTGCTGTTCTTCAGGCAAAGCCTTATTCCAGGGTCTGTTATGTGAGCTGTGGCTCTCTGCCTGGCCCACAATTACAGAGTCCAAGCTGCTCAGGGGTTTTCAGATACAAACTTTAAAGGGTCACTGCTTACTCCAACACTGGAAGAGAAGGAAAATACTGTGCAGAAACCTGTGAAAGCCAAGAGCCGGAGAGACTTCTGGGAAACTAAACCAGTCTGTATGTTGTGGGATGCCAAAGGCTTCATGGAATTCAAAGGAGCTCTCAATGGAGCTTGACTACTTGTAGCAGCACCCTCTTTAAAACAGCCTCATCCTTTCTACATTTGTCACCTTGCCTGGAGGAGCCAAATGTCCCTTAAAGGCTCAGTCACTGGGGTCAACAGATCTAGGTCAACTGTACATCCTAAGGCTTCTCCCAGACCTTGTGGCTCAGGAGCAGCTGCCTTGTCTCCAGCAGCACTCCCTCACTACAAACCCCAGTGCAACCAGCCTAGCACATGCTAGGATGGAGAAGGGAGATCGCTTCTGCAAGGTAATATATGCATAATACATGTGGTGAATTTTAATATAATTATTAATTTATACACATAAAAATCTTCTAATACAAAATTAATTTTGCCTTAAGCTTTTCTGTATTTTTCCTAAAAGTACCACCTGCATTTTTCATGAGCAGTGAACTGATGAACACATTAATACAAGGGCAGCTCCAGTTTCACACCAGATCTCTCTGTCACTTGTCTTCAGTACCCAACACAAAGTCTAAAGTGTTGATTTGCAAAGACCTGACCTCAGCCCTAGAATGTCAGAGAGGGAAGTGGCTGCTTTGGACTCATGGATAATTCGTTCAGTCTCTACTTTTAAAACTAAAAAGAAGCCCAAGGTGTAAATAACAGTGCTTCTCTTACAGTGTGGATCTTGCCATGCCCCACTGCATCAATGGCCAGGTGTGGAGGACAAGACTGAGAGATCTGTGGGTGGGATCTGCGTGGTGTGGAACAGCTGCACAAACAACAGGGCTCAGTGTGTGCTCATTCAGACTTTGCTACGTGCTCTACAAGGGTTCCCTGTCCTCCTTCTGACAACAACTCTTTTTAAAAATTTTTCATCTCAGAAGAACAGATATGCAGCATGATGATTTAAAAAAACTCCAGGTTATACTTCATTAAATG
Source organism: Zonotrichia leucophrys gambelii (assembly GCF_028769735.1). NCBI lineage: Eukaryota > Metazoa > Chordata > Aves > Passeriformes > Passerellidae > Zonotrichia > Zonotrichia leucophrys. The sequence continues at coordinate 65,051,902 of NC_088171.1, forward strand.
GCACGTGCCTGCATAACTCCACATAATGGGGCAGCACGTGTTTGCCTGTGTGAGTTGTTTTTACAGCCTGTAATTCTAAATGTTGTCTAGACCTCATGGTGTGTTCAGTGCATGTTGGAGAAACAGCTGCTGGCTTTGATTTTCTTTTGAAAACAACAGTATTCATTTATAGTCTTAAAAAATTAATCTCTCAGCTTACCTTGTTAGATGCCTACTTAATTCATGAACTTCCATTTCAGAGCTTTTAAATTCATTAAGCTCTTTTCGAATGGCTGCCTGCAAAGGACAAAGAAACTCATAAATGTATAAATGAGAGAGATCAAAATAAGGTCACTTTGTTCTCAAAACAGTATATTAAAAGTAAAGCAGAGAGATAACATTATCAGAGAGACAAAGACAAACATAAAGACTTTAAAATGTGAAAAGGAACTCAGATAAGCATGTTCTAAATCACATAAAGGGAAGAGAGAAATGCTTTGGTGGAATGGCTCAATTTGAAAACATATCACAGACAATGCAGGTACAGAACACAATTCTGGCTTATTATGTGAACATTAACCTGTACAAAATCCAAATTAGCACAAGCATGAGAAGAAAAATGTGCACAGCAGTTTGTGAAATACTGTGATCTGTTCCAGACTGGACTGTGACTAGACCAGGCCCAGATCCTGACAGACTTGTGTTTGAGATGTCTTCTGCCTTTATTGGTCCTGAATTTGCTCAGGTGATGTTACCTAAAGTGACTGATCTTGGGAAGGAAAGAGGCTCCCTGCCCTCTACTCTGCCTTGGGCTGTGTCCCTCTGCCCTGCTCCTCTCTTCTGACCCAGCTGTGCTGTTCATTGAAGTGATTTGACAAGTTAAGCCAGCAGAAAACCTGCCATGGCGTGGTGGTATTCAGCCTCTGTGGCTTCTCTGTGAGGGCAAAGAAGGCAGGGGCACTGGCAGGAAAAGAAATACTGAAGAATAAAAAACCAGAGGGGGTGACTTGGAGGGACTCAGCTGATGGTAGAGATAGCGCTCAGCAGAAATGGCTCACGTCCCAAGCTCAGAGTCAAGACCTCTGACAGCTCTGTGCTATTTGTTGTTCACGAGTGGTGTTCACGAGTGGTGTGAGCATTTGGAGGGGATGGACAAGGGGTCTGCTGTGGCCAAAGGCTCCCTGGGTCTGAGGTGTGTGCACTGCCTTTCTGTGTGATGCTGAAAACATTAGGACAGAGGTGGAAAGGGGGTACTCCAGTAGGTGGTACTCATGTCTGTCAGGAATTTTTCTCAGTGAAGGAAATCTAAACCAAAACAGGACTTTTGCAACAGCCACTGCTGCAGTCAGCAACTACCTTTGCTTTGACAAACCCTAAGTGATGGATTTTCCAAGTGTTTTTGTACAGAAAAGGCCCTTCCTGCTCCTTCTCCACAGCTTTGGTTTCTTATTTCCCTTAGAAGTGCCTGTGAGGTGCTGCCTATCCATCAGGACAGAGTGATGGCTGTGCAGCAGCTCCTGGGCTGCCTTCAGCAGAGCAATCTGCTACTGAAGTGACTGTGGAGGCCACAGGGGTGGCTGACTCCCACAGGGACTGAGATCTGTTCCCCCCTCCATCCCTCATCTGTTGGAGAGATGCAAAAATGCCCTTTTCCTTCCCCTAAGAGTCAGACCTGCTAAAGACAAACTCTGACTGAAGGCAGTTCCCTCCACCCAGCACACAGAGCAAGATTTACTGGCAAACAGAAAAACCCATTCCTAAAATATGTTTTTGCAGTAAATCTAGTCTGTGCTGACCAATGAAGACAGCTACTGAATCTCAGCATCCTATCTAGGATGATGCAGCTTTGTTTCAATTTGTCTGGCTAATTTTTCCAACAGTGGACATAGTGTTGAGGAAAAGCAGGTCACCTGTATGACAGAAATCAAAATACTGCCCACAAAACCCAAAAAACCCCAATCTATCTGCTTCCTTATGCCATAAAAGGCAGTAATATTAGAATGACAAACATCTCTTCTTCTGATGGTGCTTTGCTGAGAAAGGTTAATTTGAAGGGCTTAACCCTTTTCTCTGACTACTGAACTTGCACATGCATTATAAAAAAAGAGAAAGTGACAAATACTCTGCCTTAATACTAAATTCCTTACTAGGTTACATTTAATAACGGTATTTAATGCTTATTCTTTTCAGAGACATAGGATGAGAGAGCAAATCTCCATGCCCAGCTGAAGTTTCTCCATGCCTTTCAAACCAGACTGGGATCTCTCAAAGGCTCTAGAACCAGTTGGGAGATTTATTCCCTCCCTCATCTAATAATCAAGAGAATAAAGTTAAGTCAGTTGACTAATATCTTGTCAAACATGGTGAGGTAAATGAAAAAAGCTAATTTAACCCAGTATATTATGGTCTATGGACAGTCCTGAGGAAGTTTTTATTTTTTTTTCAGATCATGTTTACGCTACATTAACTTAACCAAAGCTAAACTGAAAAAATCCCTCTATCAAGGAGGAGAACAATGTCAAAAAACTGTACAAATCCTTTGGTTGAATTATACAAGTATAACAGGCTCTCCTTTGTGAATAAAACCAAGAGGACCAAAAATGCACCATAAATGTGTGGCTGGAAACTGCTAAAGCTCTGAACATTGGACACCATGCTCTCCATTGCTGAATGACTGAGTTCCATGGCAAAGTCAAGGCTTGAATTCACTTATCTGAAAGTCTTTGAAATTAAAAGGGCATCATAGAGAGACTATAAGATTCATGAGTGAATCACTGAGCCTCATAGTCCTTGCTTCTTACAATGTCCATAAAATCTGTTAAATATTTTTCCTGAGGTCCCATTAGGACCCTCAGAATGTGACTGATATAATTTGCCAGCAACTTAATAGGTATTAATGCCATCAATACCAACACCAGAGACACTATTTAGTGGGAGTTCCACCAGTGCTCAGAGGCAGTTCCATCAATACCAAAGTATTCCTTTCTTTTCATCTGCAGGTCTTGTGTGATTTCAGTTCAGTTGCTTAAAATACTCTGTGGCAGAAATCCTGAGCAAATATCCCAGTTCTAACACACTAGAGAGAAGTGACTCTGGCTTTGGAGGGATGGAGGTACCTTTGCCAAATTGACCTGCTGGCATTTTCACACCCAACCCTGTCCTGTCCTGGCACAGCCATTCTGGCACACACTCCTGTCTCACTGCTCTGCTAAGTCTTGCCAGAGCTCTCAGCTGGCAGCATAATGCGGTAGGACCAAAACCAACAAACAAACAACACGGCTGTCATCAAGACCTTTCCTCAAGGGGCTTGGGATTCCTTCCCTCCTGGTTTCCATGCATACAGAAACCTTCCTGCCAAAGATTTATGCAACAAACAAACAAAGAAACAAAATAACTGCATGAATGGGAAAAAACCACAGGTGTGTTGGAACGGGATGCCAGGTAGATGTTTATTCCTTGACAGCCATGGGGCCTATGGGACCCAAGGGATGCTGTTTGCCATGGCATGCTCTGGCTGTTGAGGCCATGGCTCTCCCAGTGTTGCCCCCTTACTTTGTCGGCGGCTGTGAGTCGTGTCCAGGGTTTGTCTGCCCTCCTGTCGTAGTCCTGCGCGTCTGCCACCTCCACGTAGTCACTGAAGCGGATGAGGATCTTCCTCTCACGTAGCTCTTCTACTGTGGGCCTTTGACTCAGCTGCAGGTTTGAGGAAAGAGTGGAAAAAGACATCAGGACTTGGCTTTTTCCCTGCAGAGTGCTGCTTGGGGATTTATTTTACTGCAACCACTGTTACAGTAGTAAGAGGGTTTGGACATTCCCACTGCTTTGTTTTTATCTGCCTTTCAGAGAATTTCTACCTGGGAAATGCCCTTTGTTATAACACCTTGAATATCATCCCATCTTCTGCCAGAGCAGCCCACTGTTCTTTGGGAAGCTGCTGTGGCTGGAGACCACAATTCCCAGCTGATGTTGATCACCCTTACCAGAAATGAGATGTAAGGCAAGAAAGACTCCTAGTGCACTGATATCCAAGGAAGAGACAAAGATGACAACACTACTCTAAAATGACCAGCACAGGCTGTGCACTTTCAGCCTTCTGCTGCTGTTGTCTGTATTTTTGTACTGCCTAGGAACAGTCAGGCCAAGGCACGGAGTGGCTCCTGCCCTGAATTACATGCAAAAGGTGAAAACCAACTTTCTTTACCATTCTGATGTTCTGCAGTCCTTACCTCCAGAAAAGGCAGGCAGGATGATTAGTGCTCATTGAACTTTTAACTGTATCTATTGACATTTGTGGTTTGTATCACACCATATCTGATTATTAAAATTTTATGTTGCATACTACAAGCCAAAAGAGATGGCAGTGGTTGGATTGTATCATGTCAGGAAAGCATCTTCATTGTTTCAAGTATTTCTTTCAAATTCCACAGTAGAATAGGCAGCCACAGTGAAAAACTCCTCTTAAATTAGTGTCCTGATAGCCCACGTGTCACACAGCCAGTTACATGGGCAGGGACAGCAGCTGGCTTTCAGGGATCAATTCTCCTTGGATGCACAGCATGCTGGTGAATGTCAAAAGCAATTACACAATCGTTTCTGAAGGTGCTACATGAATGTGTGCATGGGGCTGTAGATGAGCTGAAAAGTTTCACTGTTAGAGTAGAACATTTGTAACCAGGATACATCAGGAAAAAAAATATCCTGATAACAATTTCCTACAGTGCATCATGCTCTTCCCACTCACTAAAAATAGATGTGTTTGAAATACTTTACCCTTGTGAAGGGTGAAGGGTCTAAATATTTAATAAAAGGCTTGAGATTCTATTCTGCGACATTATTTATGCCCCTGAATCCACCTTTCTTCCAAATTAAGTATCTCAGTTCCCTGCATTTCATCTTCCAGGGAGAATTAAAACAGCCAGATTACTAAGTGAAGGGTGAAAAATCCCTCCTTTCTTCAGCACTTGGGTGGAGCTCCACTACCCTATTCAGCATCTGGCTGTAAGCCTGTGTGCTTGTTCTTGGCACAGTTGGTTTTCTTCCTCTTCTCTGTTTAGAAAAGATGATTGTGATAGGAGGCAGCAGTGGGGCTGCTCTCCTTACACCAGCATCCCTGAGCATGCACACACAAATTGGGCTCAAACACCTCATGTGGAGAGTCTGCAGAGCTGCACTAATGTCCTGCCTGTGAGATGCTCAGGAGGAAGGGAATGAGGATGGAAAAAAGATGCACTGACTGTTGTGCCAGTGCTCCTGTTGTGAAAGAGTGCTGAAATCCATGGCTGGTATCACATAGTTCATGTGTAGCCATAAATCTACATATATTTCCATATATAAATACATGCACATAAAATATATTCAGTACATTAAACCAAAGTGACAATCTGATCATGCTAAGTGTAACAAGAGAGACAACCATGCTAAGTAATTTTATAAAAGCCATTAATTAAGGTTACATTATTGGAATGGTTAACAACTTTCTCTGCCTTCTTCTCATAGCATTGCAGAGATTTCTTGTGACCTTCTAGGTGTGAGAGTCTTGCAGTATGTTTGGGCTGCCCAGAGCTCCCTTAACTCTTGAATAGCTGGGGAATTGCAGTCAGTTCAGCTTTGCAGGACTGCAAAGCAGCCCCACTGCAGGTGTCAGTTCAATGTGTGCCCATGCCGAGGGCACAGCTCATCTGAGATCTCACCTTGCAGTTTATTTTTGTGACCTGTGAGCTTTGGTCTCTTGGGTCTAAACTGCTTAATGCTGCAGAGTCCTTATCAAGGAGCACCTGAGAACAATCTCTTCTAACAGGCAGAAAGAATAGGGCACATTTAGAAATTACAGGACAAGGACACGGCCAAGGGCACCGTGCAATTGTCTGCACAAGGTGTGGTGCTCCAAGCAGGGAGAGGGGTTCTTACTGATCCTTTTTAATTTGCTTCAGTAATGTCAAAGGGATGTACGGGCATGACTGTGTCTGGACTTTTTCTGTGTGCAATACCTGGGCACTTTCATTTCTATTTATCTATTTGTGAAGATCTGGGAGTTGAGGGAGCAGGGTAATTCTATGGTGAGTGACTAATTAGATGAGTGTGAACCAGGGTAAAATTCCCTTTCAAAATAAATGGATTTGTATTAATGCAAGAGCAGTAAATGAGGACAGGACCCTCATGCCTGGTCAAATTTTCTTCTGTATATTCTGGAGCACTAGTACATACAAATGGGCATTTTCCAGGCTTTGATACTAAGGCAATTTGAAAAGGAAGGTTTAACACTCCCTCTTTGTCTGTGGCATGTGAAATGAAGCAAACCCAAGCACTCCCACCAGGTAAAGTGGAGGGGGACTTACTGTTGCCAGTCTGGTCTTGGGATTTAGTCAAATGCAAAATGATGAGTTTGCCCCCACTTCAGTCACATACTTATCTTAGCATGCCATCATTGCCTGCTCTGTTTCCTCATTAAAATGTTACAGTTGTTATTTAAAGAAGAAAACACACTGAAAAATTACAAATTACAAACCCTAACCAGCAGCACCCCTCCCCCTCCTTTGCTCCCCACCTTTTGCAGTAAAGACTTAGGAGCAGGATGTGATGAAAATGCCCTGAAGACCTTTCCTTCTGACTATAAATGCAGTTTATCTAAATTAGCCACTAACCTTTTCTTCCTCTCTGACCTTTCTGCTCCCTGCTGCCTTTCTTTCACCTCCCTCTGATGAGTCCCACCTCTCTCAAGAGTTCATTATTTTCAACAGCCTTTGCTGATGCAAGCCAGTGAAGGTCAGTTAAAGAAAAGCTTGAACATCTTCAAGCAGGGGAGACATTTTCCAGAGAGGCACCAGTGAACAGAGCATTTAAATTGAACTGGGGCAAGAATTTAACAGGAGCAAAGATTTCAGATTATGGCATGGAATTTAAGAAACAGCCACACCTCTTCAATTTGACAGTCAGTATTACAGCTCTGAGAGATTTCCTTTTGGAGCTAGACCTCTGAGAAAAATAAGCTATTGGCAGTGGGGGGATAGGAAGCAGTAAACAGCTCTGGGGATTGAGAAGCATGGTACCATTTAAGAGAAGGGATGAAAAAAAAGAGTTCTATTCCACCTTGTAAGTGATTTGTAAGATGTTCTGTTAATCCAGGCTGCGATTCTCTCTCTGTAATGGAAGTCCTCAGGGGACATTGAGGCTTGGGTTAATTGCCTTGGTCTTTGGCCAAGTTTGCTATGGTTCAGAGAGGATACGCTCTTGGTAGTAATTCACGGGGGCCCAGATTTCCCTGTGGACGTGACCCATCTGCAAAACTTCCAGAGGGCTTCTGCACATTAATATTCTTTGAATGGGCTGGAGGTCAAGACCAGTGCTCAGAGAAAAAACCTTCCTAATCCACGTGTGCCTCCACTCCAATGATGCAAGCCTGCGTGCCCAAAGGCGCTCGGTGGGCCCGAGGGGCAGGGAGAGAGGATGGGGGGCTGGACATCCCAGGTGACAGGCAAACATGCTTCCACTCTCCTTCCTTGGACAGGAGGGACACGAGCTGCTGAGAAACTTAGCCAACAGCATGTCCTTCACTTTGTTATTTGAATGGTAGCTGTTCCTCACCCCAGTCAACATGGAACTAGATGAGTCGGAGAGGATGGAAAATGCTAAAGGAGGAAGCTTGCTATAGGTCACCTGATTTCTTTATAATGTTATTTTTTTTTTAGAAATTGCCTGTCCAAATGATGAATTCAACCGGATATTTATTGCTCACTTTAATAAGGCATCTAGACCTAGCAAGGTAATCTTACTTATTGCAGCATGTCATGTTACAACTTATCATCATAACACTGTAACAAAATGTCAGTGCTGACAGAATTTTAAGAATAGCTTTTTTATGGATGGAGTGGGTTCTTCCCTTGGAACTGGAATGTTGCCACCAAAAAATCTAGGGACAGTAGCAGTTTCTGTAGTGCAAGGTCAAAAGTCTCATCAGTGGCTTCTACAGAACCCACTTCCCTTCTTAAATCCCAACTACACACATTTCCAAAAGAGGCAACATGGCAGAGTTTCCTCATGTTGAATTTACCCTGCGGGCACATGTGTGCTTGAAAATTCAGTGCAAACAGAAAGGGCTGCTGGGCAACACACTTGCTGTGCTCAATTAAACTTCTGCTTGATCTGGGGTTTGAAATCCTTAGGTAGTAAGACTTCAGTACAAACCAACAGAAGGAGCTTCCCACTCTGCTGTAAACACGACACATCTGGGACAGGCTCATGAAAGAAACAGCTGGGGAATAACAACTATTTTTGCAGGATTCACTCAGTGGTTGGCATTTCTAGTTGTTGTCTAAAACACTTGCACACTTTATTCACTTCTTTTCTCTGGTGATTTCTGAGCTTTTGTGATGATATGTTTGGTAGGTGAGAACACAATCTGTTGTTAGATCAGCCCTGCAGTTCTTTCATTAAAATTACATGTGTCACTAGAACAATTTACAACAGTTTGAAAAGGTGATCCAAAGCAAACAATGTTAAGCTGTGTTGCTATCAACCTCAGAAATGTAGGGGAGAAAAATCTTTACTAGAGAGGAAGTCAAAAAAAAGACTAAAAGGTTTGTGACCAGGAACAGGGGTAGTAAAGAGCTAAATGCCAGGGCCTTGCACTGATGCTGCTTTCTCTGTTGTTCCTACATAAAAGGGCAAAAAAGACAAAGCAAGAAATCTCCCAGATAACTCCTGAGGTTTTAGGGAGCAGACACTGCTGTGAAGCGGTGGCAGCCTGGGTGCTTTAGTTGAGCTGTGGCCTCTGCCTGTGACAGCTGATTCCTGTGCTCTGCACCCTTCCTACAGGACAGTGAAGGATGGGAAGGATGGGAACTGTGTGGCGATGGTGCCGGCTCAGTCGGCAAGCCCTCACTTCTTAGGCAGCACAGTGGGTGTGGGGAGGGAGCTTTGCTCTGCTCCTCAAATGGCATCAAGCTCCACACTGGATTCCTGCACGTGTTTACCCTTCAATGTACAGGGAAATTGAAAGCCTGGCAAAATGGCATTTCTAGCCTTTGCGCAGAGCCTCAATCCCATGAAACATCTGCAATGCAGTTAGGATCCTTTCTTTCAGGCAGTGCTAAGAGGAATGCACAATCATCCCTGTCATCGTAGTGAGGAATAGAAGTGTTTAACAAACAATATTATGGCTGTCTAGCTCCTGTAGACAACAGCAGTATCCCCCCACTGGTCACCAAGAATTCTACTTATTTACATGAACTGAGAGTTAAGGCATGAGATTTTTAACCGTAGTAGAAAGCAATTCAGTTCTCAGAATGTAACCTTTCCACATATATTTAGAGACCTTTCCTTGTTAATATTTATACCATGAAAGCTGTGATCACATAGGTCAAAAAAATGAAGCCATCTAAAATTGCACAGAAAGGGAATGGTGCTGCTTCACAAGTATGTGAGTTTTAGAGGGCTTTCTTTACCCTTGGAGACAGGAAATATGTCAGTGCTGAAAGAAAGTTAATCTGCAATAGCAGGATGGATTGTTCACTGTGTATGTTTGGGCATCCGTAGACATTTATGCCAGCTGCAAAACTGAATGGGTACATCTGAAATGACTGTTCTTCAGTTTTAAGAGTAAATTACTTTTGAATCAAGCGATGCTGTTTTGTTTGTCCTTCCTTGCCAATACAAGATTGTTTTCTGCACTATATACTTTTTCATAAATGGTTGTCTCTATTAAGTTTAAATGCCTCAGTTGACAACCTCCCTTTCCAGAAAATGTTTAGCTTCCAGTTTTATGAGGGTTTTTTTTGGTGGAATTTTCAAATCAGCATTGCTTTAACTTTGCTCTCTGTAATGGCTACAGAAGCCATTACACTTACAAGAAGCACTGGTCCTTGTAAATGCTGATCTTTATCCTTCACTGTTCAAAACTCCTTCAGTTATGAAGACTAGATCTTCTTTTTTTCTGTTTGAAATGTTACCAGCAGTAGCCTGCAAAGTGGTTTCCTTTGCTCTCCATGGACTTACACCCTGCAACATTGCTGATTTCTTGTAAAGATTTTTTTTGTAAGACTTGTTTCACACTCTACTTTTGAAAATGGTGCTGAAGAAAAGGAAAAAGGCAAACAACTGTGCAGTAGGGAGAAAGTTAGAGTAGTGTCATAATAGCATCAAAGTTGCTTCTCACCTTACGTGTTAATCTTCTCTTAATCTCTCGTTTTTCCTCCTGCTCCTCTTGCTCATTCCGGGCTGTAAAAGATTTACAAGGATCTCAGACTGTGGACTCATCAGGCATGCACCGTTTGCAACAAAATAAGCCCTTCCATCAGTAAGTGTATTAATGTTTCAGGACCTCTCTGATGCACAGTATGTCCCTCTGGGGCTGGTGAACGTCCTGGATCCGTAGCTACTGTGCTTCTTCACACGCCTCATAAAACATCTACAGCTTCCTTCCTTTCCCTGTGTTGGCACCTCTTCATGTGTGTCACTTTCTAGAAGGGTTGGGCAGCAAGCCAGCTCTTCAAAAAAATGTTATCTCCCTGCCCACAGGCCTGGTGGCCTCAGGGGGCTCAGCTACGATAGGGTTGGATTCTGCAAGGTCAGTGGTTGGAAAAGAAACACATACATTTTATTTCCGTCTGCAGAATAATTTCTTGCAGCTACTTTTTGTAGATAATAGAAAAAAACCTTTGGAATAGAGGTGCCAGACAAATTGTGCAACTTCCCATGGCATGAGTGGAGTTAAGGAGAGTGTGTCCTTCTATAACGAGTCTTCAAAGTTTCACACTGGAGCATAAAAGTTCATCCCAGGTCATTTAACTTTCAACATTAAGCCAAAAGATCACGTGCTATGAGTTCTTACCAGGGCATGCCTCAACTCTTCTCCCTCAAGAGTTCAATCACATTTGAGTACACTAACTCTTCTTCAACTTAGGAGCAGGCTGTCATGCATTGCCTTTGCATTGACCTTTACCAAAAGTCACTAAAATCCCAGGCTTCCAGGTACTCAGCTTCTCGATCAGTTAGGATCTATCTCCACTGCTTCACTGATGGCTGAAACGCTCTTTACTCCCATCATGCCAGCACAAAACAGGTGAGAGCAAACACAACTCATCAGCTTTTCCAGTCAGTACTCTGGGCCCCTGCTGGGTTCCAGTTTTTGCTCAGCTAGGACTAGCTCAGGCAGGAATAACTCTCTGCAGGGGACATTATGGACCTCAAAGGCCAGCTGAGGAGAGGTGCTTTGATTTAAATTGTTAAACTTTGGATTGCACTAAACTCAAGGGGGCATCCCACGTTCCTCTCTGCTGATCCTGCAGCTGGAGCAGGCACCTCCTGCAGAGCAGCAGGAACAACCCACCAGCCCTAGCTTCTTCAGCTGTGAGAGCACAAGCCAGCACTCTCACTGGAAAACTGGGGCTTTCCCCATACAGAAATGTGAGCCCACAGAAGCCTCTGAGCAGGTGAGAAGGGCTAGGCTGCAAACCAGGTGTCACTGCTCAGGACAGACAGTGCTACCACAACTGCTCACTGACTTCAGCAGGACTGGGAAATCTCCACCAAAGTGGACAAAGAACCTGCCGATGTTATGATGTTTCACACTATGCTTCTGAACTTTAAGTGCCATTTTACCAAAAATACTGCTTATATTTTCAGAAGGAAGGAAACCGGTAGGGACTAAAAAGAACACAAGACAGCAGGGAGTTACAACTGTCTTTTTAAGCAATCACTGGAGTATCTACACTGATAAATATGATTTTCCTCTTTCAGTGGTTTCTGTCCCTACTCGGCTGGATACTCCTCCAGCAATTGATCCTCTAGCAATTTTTTTCTTCCCTTTGTGTCTCAAATTTGGAGGAGCTGGTCCTGCAAATGCTTGCTTTCAGACACAGCACTAACTAAAGAGAATCCACACAGAGTCAGGGTAGAACTGCAAGCAGCCAAGGAGTTTTATATAAAACTTAGTAATGGCTACTCATTTTTGTCCTTGGCATCTGATGTTTTTCTCTTCTCCTCACTCTCAGCCCAGCTACCCACTTTCAGAGACAGCCAGGCTTAAGACTTCAGGCAGGTAAAAGCTGGAAAATAGGAATACATTCTCCTTCAAAACTAGAAAGTGACTTTGTTTTAGCCTATTTCTTTGAAGTTAAGTCATGCCAATCTTGTGAAGATACAGAACAGATGCTTTATTTCATCTTAGGTGTTCAGGAGAGTCTCTGTTCCTCTAAACCTGTGTGTCAGGGTGATGTAGGTGCAATTTTCACTCCTGATCTCGTGCCAGTGTGAAATGTCCCCCAGTACTGTTTGAGGTATTCAGAACCCACCTAACCATAATTTTTATGAGAAATTTATGCAACCCTGAATGTGCCAGGTTGACAATTGGATTACTTTCATCCACCTGTGAAGTGGCATGGGGTGGTGCATGATGGGGGATAGAGGCATCTCTCCCTGTACCCTTGGACAGCAAGTACAGCTGCAAAGTGTTCTTTAGTCTTCAAAATAACCCTGCAGGCCTGGACTCCTCCCACTCCATGCCCTTGATCTAAATATGAGTCAGTGACTGGGGCATACTTCAGTGAAGGACATCCCACAAGACCCAGTTGTCTGTCTCTGCTGTTTCCTTGCTGTGGCTGCTGGGATTTCACTGTTGCCATCAGCTAGTAGCAGAACTTGGGAAATGGATGCTTTGCCCTTGTAAAGATAACTCATAATTATTGCAGTAGCACAGACCTAGGAAGCATTCAATTCATGTATAAAGACTGGCTATCCAACCACACTTGGCCTCATTTTTCCCCATCAGCATGGGCAGTAATGCAGTTACACGTGCAATAGGCACATCACAGTACCAGACGTGACATTTTCATCAGGGAGATTTCAGCTTTAACTGCAGAGAAAGTCCTGTTTAGTCTACTTGAGAGCTTGGTAGGTTTTCTTTTGTGTTTGTGCATGCTTTGGGCTGGGCTTTTGCAAATTGCTTGACCTGCTAATGCAGAGAATTTACACTTTTTTTATTAGCACTTCCTGAGTTTCTCTTTCCCTACACTCCATTATATTTATTATAATGCTCCTTTTCAGAAGTCTAGAGAAATGACACAAAATGACACACAAATCAGAAAATATTTATTTTTACTGGTTTAAGTGTAGAGTATGTTTATGCTTTCTTTTTAAAATTATGTAACAAATTTATTTTTTTCTTTCCTGCTGTGGTTCACCAAAAGTTGGAATGCCTTGGAAATACCACATTACTCTTTCCTGTAATTAGGAAGCTGTTTGTTTACCAAGACACACATGTTTGGGGCAGATCTGTGCTAAAGGAAGCTATAAAAAAATCCATTCAGGAAATACAATGTGGTTCCGGAATCAGGGTAATATTTTCAAACATCCATGTAATTTAAAAGCCTTTATTCAATTAAAAAAGAAACTGGTGTTACTTGAGAGGTAACTCCTCTGAAATGTAAGACACCCTTAGGGCCCTCTGTGACTGCTGTGCTCAGCAATGGGACCGTTAGGAATGTCTGCAATGCACCCAGCACTGGAGATGCTGCTCTCTGCTGATGCTGGTTCAAAGCAGGTGCCCAAGATGCCACCTCCCCCAGTGCCAGGGCAGTGTTTGCTGGCCATGCACCAGCGCCAGGTGGTGCCTGACACGTGTTTGTCCAGAGGTCCCAGGATGACAACATGAGCTGCCAGAAAATTGGCCTCTGTCTCTCTGTGCGTGAGCCTGACACCAGTCATGTCGCAGGTCCCCCTTCTCCAGCTGTTCTGCTACACCCCTGGGAGACAATCACAGCTGGATGTGCCAAATATTTCCCCAGGTTCTGCCCCTGCCTTCCCCCAGCAGTCAGTCACCGGAGTTAGGAGCAGACAGGAGGAGCACAGTTACTAAGAGAGGGCTGGTCCCAAACAAATGGCTTTTCCAGCAGCCTCAGGCTTGCCCACGCTGCTCTGCTGTCCAGCCTTTTCTCCTCTTTGCATTCACAGTGGTGACTCTCTCCCTCTGACTGCTACGTGTAATAACATCAACAGATAAAAAGAACCTGCTGGGCACTAACACTATCATTAATCTGCTAAGAATTTGATTTTGAAATATTTGAAAAATGAATTCTGCTGATTTTCAGAGAATTAATCTTCTGCTACCACATTTTTATGATTTTATACAATGCAGCTATTCGAACAAGAGAAGGTGAATTATGGACCTACCTAAGGAGACATTATGTATAAGGTACCATTTTGGAATACTTTTTTCTGTAGTAAGTTTTAAAAATTTTCCTGGAAATATGCATTTACTAACTTAAAAAGGGAAGAACTTGTTTGTTTGCTGTTTTTTTTTTCTGTTTCCAAAGTAACAACAACAATCATATAAACAGGTTTTTTTTTTGTTTTTAATATTCAAAACACTTGCAAGCAAGTAAAGAAACTGTAATTTTCTTCCTGTTCATTCATGAGGTTATGAAAGTTGGACTCAGTCCAGCTTCCCTTCAAGTCAGTGACAATGTATCTACTAGCTTGGTTCAGGATTTCTGAGTGGCATTTTGTCCCTTTAAAATAACATGGGCTGAGGATCTACTTGCAAATTTTTGGCTGATTTAAAGGGAGAGTTTCATGGGAATAACCCTGAGTCCCACTGGATTATTTTTTAAATTGAATAAAGGCTCCAGCTAGCATAGATTGCTGTGAAGATTTTTAGGAAAGCTAATCGAGCTATGCCCTAATGTCTTTACTAACTTACAATGGGATGTTCATCTATATAAGTGCTGCACAAAGGAGGCTTTTCAGGATGTCTGACTCTGTCTGGAATGTCATTCAAGACCTAGGATTTTTTCCCCTTAGGTTGTTTATTCTTGTAAATTTACTGACTCTGGTTTGAAAGAACTGTTTCTGCAGATTTAGATGTTATTACAGACTTTCATGCTTATTTGCACTTACGATGCCCTTTATTATTTTTATTTATTATCAGTGATGCTTACAGAGAATAGCTGATGTTCATAAAAACCACCAAATGTATATGAAACCTAACCCAAATTATCTGGCTTCAGGTTAAATGGCAGCAGAATCAGGACTTACGTTTCAGTATGTTCCTCTGCTCCAATTCTTCGGCAGTCGGCCTCTGGCTCAGTCGTCTGCGAAAAAAGTCCAAGATCAGTTTTTGGACCATATCATATTCTCCTCAGTTCTCTGCCTTGAAGAGTCACTTTGGGGTGTGAAAGGCAGAACAGAAAGCACTGAACTGCTCCATTATGTACTTGGTATGCCTGGACCATGCGTGACACACACCATGCTTCGCTTTCTCAGTTTCCTCTGTTTCCAACCCACGAAAGACAAAATATGTTATGTCATCTTAGGCATGACTCTCCCACCCCTACCCCAGGCAGAGCTGCTGAAAGCTAAGCCACACAGATGTCTCCACTTAATTTCCTTCCCTCCATGCCTTCTTCCTGACTTGCACAAGTATTTCTAGCTAGGATCCAGCTAACCCTCTCGCTGCCCCCTCGCCAGCCTCCTGCCTGCGCCCTGTTGGTTCACACAGCGTTTGAACACACAGACACAGAAAAACAAGGGACTGTTTGGCAGCACTGAGGGCAGAACAATAGCAACCCTCCTCCTCCTCTTGTGGCTTTTATTAAATCCTATATTGAAGGATCAGTGTGACTTGCTAGTCAATCTGTCTGTAAGAGGGTCAACAAACCCCACAATCTAATTACAAATGGGGGCTCTGTACGTAGGAATGACCTGAATATTCAGAATACAGAGCAAGCACAAAAGGGTCTTTGGAAAACAAAGTAAACCAGAGAGATGACATCAGAAGTCAGCACTGTTGGGCATCCTCATACTTTTATCCAAGTCAATGGGTGTTTTGTCAATGATACCAGTGACATGACAGAGCCTTCTCTTCCTCCAGACTTGGTCATTCAGAGACATTTCCAACTTGAGGACCCGAGTCTTTGTCAACTGGACCAGCTTCCCTGGGAGTTACTGGTTACTGGGTACTGATAGGAAATTATAAGAATGCTGCATGGCTTCATCTTCTGCAAGGAATGTTCCCCTGACCCTGGGCCCAGCAGCTCCCTGAAATGGAGCTGGATGAGAGATGTCTGACAATGGCTCCTCACCACACAGGGACTAAGCTGCTGGTGCACGTGCATCCCCAGCCTTCTCCAGGGCCAGGAACTCATGTGTGTGCCAGTTCAAGACCCCTGCCCCTCACACTGTGTGCAGAGCACAGGGCTGAACAAGCACTGGGTAGGAGCCCACCTCCCACACCAGCTGTTTGAAGGCAGAAGCTTTACAGGCACCTGATTTTACAGTCTGAAGATCTCCACCAGCAGAGGTGATACCAGCTGCATGTCCTTTGGGAGCACTTTACACCATGAAAACAAATGAGCAGAACACAGCCCTATTTCAGTGTAGAATTTGGAGTCAGGAGCTTTATCCCTTTCTCAAAGCAGATTGAACATTTATCTCATTAGAAAAGTGTTAAAAGGGACAGAAACTGACCCTTAATTCAGAAGTAAAGAATGTCTGCAAAGTACTTTGAAGACAGAAAGTGCTATTCAAGTGCTTGCCATTACATCTTTAATATACAGTAGCTGTTGCTAATGGGAGACTTTGCCTTAGGACTGTGAAGCAATTAGAACTTCTTCATTTCTAGCATCACATGACAACCAAAAAAGAAGAATTGCCTCTTTTAGCCCCACCACACATGTCTGCAGGAACTGTATTATAAATGTTTTCAATCCCCCATGCCGGGATGCTTTTCAAAAGGATACATCAGAGGGATGTTCAGGATGAATGTCAGCCATCCAGCATGTGGATGGCTTCTACAGAAACAGACATCATAGTAAAAAGAGAAAGGAAGAAACCTCCCCCCAAAGTCCTCCAGATTCCAAGAAAACAAGGATTGAAGAATTCAGATAACTGTTCTGTCACGAACAGTTCACACTAGGACATTTCTAACAGAAGGCAGAGGTTTTATCTACCTACAGAAGTGATTTACAACAGGGACCACATCTTCCATGTGTTGTGAGGTACCTGCCATGAAGCAGATGCATTTAAACTAAGCTTTCGCTGCCTGTTTCTGTGGCATTTCTTCCACACAAGAGGACACACATTTCCTCCAAGAATACCCTTGTTGTTATCTGCACCCTCTACTCCTGTGCTGCTCAGGACCTAGAGACCATGGGATTCTTCCCCACACTGTCTGGTAGGGCCCCAAGTGAAAGCCAGCCAAGGATACTCATGTTCCCCATCAAGAGTCAAATTACTTTGTGGATTCCATTATCCACCCTTTTCGGTCTGCAGAGTGCTCCTGCCTAAATGGTGACTGCCACTTTCAAGTAATGCACAGCAGAAAAAGCCGTGCCACTTTGGATAGATTCATTCATGGATTAGCAAACAAATGTCAAGTTTCTAATAATGTGAGTTAGGCAGCAGGAAAAGCTAAGGTATTCTTGTAGTGGAACAAAATCTTAATTAGTCCTTACAGTGCAAGTAGTAAAGCATCACTGAGGGATGAAGGTCATGAATAGAAGCCATAGAGGTTTCTGGCCTCCAGTACCAGTGTCTGCTTTCATCTCCATGAACTGCTGTTAAATTCCCATTTCCATCATCCCTTGGGACTGACCGAGTCTGCTCCTGCTCCTTCATTCTAAGTCCCACCTTGATGAGTTCTTCAAATAAACCCAGCCTCTTCCACAGCCCTTCCCTTCCAAACTCCCCCAATTATCTCTTTTCATGGTTTCTTGCTCATTTACTTTAATTCCTTCTATGCTGTTACAGTGACTTCTGCCCCCAAACACCTCCACCAGCTCCTCAGAACAGCAGCATTTAGGCTCTTGTTTCTTGCCACCTAATTTCTAGGCTTGCCAGACGTTGAACAGCTGTTAACATCTCTGTTAATCTTTGAAAATCTTGATACTAGTTACAGATAATGTAAGTCAAGAAACACAAGCAGCTCTTGCTTTATTACTACGTCTGCAAAGACACAGTTTTTTTTTTTTTTTTTTTTCCACACTCAGTTTCAGTACACCAGCTCTAGCATAGAGCTCTGACCTTGGCAAACATCAGTGGTTATAGCTCCCCTCTTCTGCCTTCCTTCCTGTCCTTCCCAGAATGAAAAGTTGTTAATGAAGCCCACCTAGCTTGCACAGGTTGATTTCAACAGTTTGTGATTGCTGGCTTGCTGCTGTGCCTCATTTAATTTAACATCACAGGGGCTGCATGAGGCAGTCAGGAGGCCACAGGTCAGGAAAAAGGTGTCTCATTAGCAGCACAATCTGAATAAACAGGAGAAAATGGACATGAGGAAGGAACCTGGTGCCACAGCAAAGAACAGATCTGCTTGTGCAAACTGTAAGGATGGAGGGAGATGTGTGGTGCTGCTGTTGATCAGAAGGTAACTCTGGCTGTTTCATCAAACAAAGTAAGTGCAAGTGTCTGGCCAAGGAACAGGGGAGACAGACCTCAACAAGCAACCACCTCTAACAGCAATTTCTGTATTTAAAATGTTCATGTGTCAACATGCCTGACCTTCACTGTGCCATCCATACAGTTTTGCAATGTGCTTCAGGCATCCAAGAGGACAGGAAAGTGTTTTGTAATTGGTGCTTTACAATTATTGCTTGGTTTGTACTTCATATATTTCTGCAATATCGATTACAACAGTTTTGCAAATATACTGTGACAAAGGTTTTACTACAAAGGAAAGCTTCCTAAGATTTATGGTGACATAAGGAAAGCCTTGCTGGGATTTCACTGAAAAAATAATATCCAAATGGGTTTGTCAGTAAAAATTGCTCACATTTACAAAGATAAACTTGACAGCAAACCAATTTTCTGAATTAATTCTCTACATGATCAAATGCATCACACTCCTTGTGCTAGACAATAAGAGCAGTTCTTCATTAGCATGGTGTAGTGAGGCTTATTTTGTTGGGTGTTTTTTTTTTTTTTTTTTTTTTGCTTGTTTGCTTGCTTTGAATTTGCTCTGGGCTGGGCTGGTCACATTATGGCAGATGAGTAGGAATTTGGGGCCAGAAGGGACAATCATGCAAAATCCATTGCTGTAGATCTAAAATATTGGCTGGTGCAGGGACCAACAGGAAAGAAAGGCAGCATTTTCACTGATGGATGCTACTGTTTGGACCCTCCCCAGCAAACTGAGAACTCAGAATGAAAAGTTTCTGCTCCATTTGTCAGTGCTCTGCAGGAGCAATAAAAGGAAAAACATGTCCTTGGGCATGACAAAACCCTTAAATGAAGTACACAGTGCTGCTTACCCTGCTCTGCAGTGTGGCCACTCCCCGAGGGCTCTCAGGCCAGCAGCCAATCCCTTGTGGGGCCTTGGCTCAGATTTTTGCAGCCCTTTTGTCTGGCAGCACCTTTGAGGTGAGATGCTCCTGGCTGTCTTGGCTGTCCCCTACCAGGAGTCCTGGGTTTTCTCTCCTTGATCTCTTGTTTTGCTGTGGATGAGCTCCAAGAGAAAGCTGGTTTATGCCATCCAGCTTGTTGTTGTGTGAACAGGATGATGTGTGATATGTGTTTTCTGTGTATCAGGAATTCATCTTTGCCTCTGTCCAGAGGACAAGAGAATTTAAGAGCCTAGTGTGGGGTCACACGCAAGTATAATGGCTGGATACAACACAGGGCTGGCTGGAAATTGCTTCCCCACCCACTTGCCAGGCTTATTAACTGTGAGTGTTTGCAGGCACGAAAGGCAGAACTCAGCAGCTCTCCAGTGCCTGAATGGTGACATTTGGTGTGTGGGACCCAAGAACAGGACTGGTGGACATGACAGGGCACACAGCAGGACGGTGAGATGTCCAGAATATCCCCAAGGCATCTCTGAGCCAAGCTGTGCTCACACAGTTGTTCCTCATGACTTAAGTCACCCTGATGTAAAATAACTTGTGAGCACAGTGGGGCATAACCTCTGCAGCAACTCCTGAATTTATTCTGTATGTGCAAATATCCTCAATCAGCAGCAACTGGGCTCATACTACCCTAGACACTGCGCTAACAGAGCAGTAAATCTGAGCTGGGCGCATGAGAAGCTGCTACAAAGAGCTACTTGTCACATTGCTCTTTAGTTGACATAAATGAGCATGACTGAAGCTAGTAGAACTGCACTGATTTACATCAGCAAAATAATTCCACATGAGGAAAATTCAATGGGAGTAAGGAGTGTTAATTTACCTTGCCTTTCCCAATAATAATAATGCTGATAACAAAGCAGAATTAACCAAGTAAAGGCTGTCAGGGGCTCTTTGCACTCCAATGCCATGTACAGAAAATTCAGAGAAAAACAGAAAAGAAGAAAATATTGTATTTGTTTCTAGTAGTTAACTGTTAGCAGAGGGCAAGAATGAACTACTTCCTTTCCTTACATCACTGCACAATGAGCAAAAAATCATTGTAAGCCTGGAGGCTCACTTTCTTTGTAGTGACAGCCCAGATTTTGCCAGTCAGACTGTAGAGTCTACAGAGGACTATCATTCTCCTAAACAGGACTTATAAAATGGGATTAAATGTACTTCTATCAATGAATTAATAAACTGAGGCCATATTAAATAGAAAATCCCTACCCAAAGAAGCAAGTGTAACCAATAAAATTCTTGTACTAGACTCCATTAGATGTTTGCTAATCTGTAGGATTATTACCTTCTTTAAGCTCCCTCACAGGTAAGCGTGACAAGTCTCCTGGTATCAGTCATGATAATACACTTTATAAGTCCTTTTCCTGAGAAATTAGGGCAATAAAGCCATAAGGAGTGTTTGCCACGACTCAGTTATCATGTAATGACTGCTCTCCACTTCCCTGTTGATTTAAAACATTCAGCCTCTGGGAGATGGTGATGCTTCTGCAGCTATAAAGAAGCCTGTGGCAATGAAAGCAGACCAATGTGGGCAGAGATGCCTGTTCATCCCTAAGAAAATGGGTGAAGCACCACTGGGATGGTTTAGCAGAGAACCAGTTAGACAATTTTGGTAGGAAGTATTTGCTTTTGGTGAAAGTCTAAAAAACTGCTAAGTATCAGTTGAAGATAAAAGTATTTTCTGACAGTCCCTTACTGGCAAGGTACTACTTCTGCCATAGTATCCCAGAGTGCTCCCTGGACTTCTGATTGTGTTCCCTTGACATTTGATCCAGGATAGCTACAACAGTCCCATAACCCTGAGGAGAGAGGCAATGCTTTTGCTCAGCATTAGTGCACTGCAAGAAGTACAGAACAATCTGGAATGTGAGCCAAAGTAATTTTATTTCCCGTAACACATCTGCAGTTGTGTTTCCAGCTGGGCTCTACAGGAAAATCAGATTTACAACTGAAATTATTCAGACTTTAATTCAGGCTCTAAGCAGTCATTTACTACCCCCCAAAATTATCCTTATCCCAGACTTGATTTTGTGTTGAGAAACAGCTTCAGTATAGACTTTAAAGCTCCGATTAGTCTAGATTGCAGTGAGGATTTTTGGGAAAACTAATCAGCAAATTTTCTGCTTGCTCAAGCATCTGTGTATAGTGAGAAATATAACCAAGCTGGCTCTTTGTTTAAAACTCTTACAACTGACCAGTTTGTTTTCCCATTCTTTAGATCATGTGAATCTATTCTTGAGTCATGGCTCAAATGATGCCATTTTTTCTGGTTCAGCTCACTGAGGGATTGAATTATTATGATTTTGATTTATTCTTTGGAAAGTTACAAGCTTCCTGAGAAAGAACTGCCTGCCCAGAGCAGGTCTCCTGGGAAAAGAATATCATATTCAAAATGTAGATTTTAAAAATTCATTATGTTTGCATAAGGTTACATCTTGTTCATTATATATGGAACAAATTTCTTTAAAATACCCAAATAAGGCAGAAATATTTTGGACCATGAACTCTGCTTCATTTCTTTTAATGAAATACAATGACTAGATAGCCCTATAACTCTGACTAGAAACACTGTGGATAATGACATACCCAGGTCATCACTCTTCCATTAGACCACTATAATAATGCAGACAATTGCATTTTCCCAAGGAATGACTTCATTTCTTTTCTAAAGATAATGTCAAGCAGTGATAGACACACAAATCCAGATTTTGTCCCCATGTTCATAATATTAACTGGGAGATGCCTACTGGTTTGTGGAACATTGCAAGACCATGCCTCACACCTCAACCTCTAAAATGGAGCCTCCTCCATTTAATTACTGTGCTGTTCCATTAACATCAAAGCTGTCAGCCAAATGCTGTCTCTTCACATAAAATAAGATCATGTAAGTTTAAATGATTTTAAAAAAAGGCACAGCTTAATTAAGATAGTTTTGCAGCATTACTTCTCAAATCTCTTATCCCTATCCCAAGAACAAAATATCCAACAACTGCAGTAGGAAACAAAGAACAATCTTTTTTAGAAGAGGGAATTTATTATGTATCTAATTCAAGAATGTATTTTCGGAACAATAAAAATGGGATGTTTTTGAGTACTAGAAATCCAGAGTGAAAAATGTACTAAATGCTGGTTGAAAATCCAAAGCATGCCAGAAAAAACAGATGGATGTTAGGACCCATTGTAATAGAGAAAAAAATGTTCTAAAATGTTAGCAATTGTCCTTCTGTTGTCTATACAGCATTGTGAGAAGACACTTGCCTCACCAAATGTGATAATATTGAATTAAAAGCCGAATTTACAAAGCTACAGATATCATAATTCACAGTTCAAGGTCAATCTGTAAATGACTTGAGTAAAATGGCACCAAAAAAAAAAAATCAATCTGAGCTGAACAGATATGCTTGCTGTCTATAGGCATTACTGAATGGTTTGTTTTAAAATCTATGTACAGTAATATTGCTTTGTCTCAGTGAATGAACATACTTAAAGCAGTAAATAAAAGTTAGTTACACTCTTAAAAGCAAAGCCATCTCCAAGTATGAGCCAGAAGAGCAGAATCTCCTTCTCTATTGGAATTTTCCCCACCTTGGCTTCTGATGCTCAGGGAAGCTTGGATGTTGGAACACATTTGATATAGGAATAAAGCAGTTATTCCTCTGTGTATGTGGCATGACCTTGGGATGGAGACAAAAAGCAATGCTTTAGGTGGGAAAAAGTTCTGTGGGACAGGGAAGAAAACACGGAGGGAGGCTGAGGGGTGACAATGAAAGTACAGCCCCATTCTCCCAAGCTCTTCACCTTTTAAAGCCCCAGTGATCTTTTCCAGCAACACAATCTTCTAAGAATGCTCTTCTGAGAAATCTGCTGCCACAAACTTAAATGCAACCTACCCTGAGAAGCAGCTCTGAGGCTCTGAGGGAGGGCTGAGGGCTGAAACACCTCATGGAGGAACCATCTTCCCTATGTTTAGTCAGTTTGAAGATCACACCCCTAGATGGGCTCTGTGACCACAGTGCCTGACATGACCTGTGCATTAGCAGCTATGTTGCACTTCTAGCACTGCCAATATGGAATTTGTTTAATGAAAAAAGCAGCAGCACCTTATCTTCTTATTCACATATGCACTAACACAACTGCAACCCTAAAATATGAAGCCAGGGACACTTTAACATGTAAACAAATAAACCAACTTTGCTTGGCAGTCCAAGTAGTCTGTGACCATCATGGGAAATCTCTATCTAAGATGTAAAAAGCTGTTCATTTTAAGGAAGGAAATCTGGATGTGGAGCTTCACCAGCAAGCTGATGTCAGTCTCAACATACACACAGCCAACTTTACAAAGCCTCCTCTGTTACTACAGCAGCTACAGACCACTCAAAGTACAGAGAGAGAAATTACCATAGAATGGTTTAGGTTGGAAAGGACCTTAATGATTACCCAGTTCCAACCCCCCTGCCATGGGCAGGAACACCTTCCACTACACCAGGTTGCTCAAAGCCCCATCCAACCTGGCCTTGAACACTTCAGGGATGAGGATACCCTGGGTTCTCTGGGCAACCTGTTCCAGTGTCTCACTAGCCTCACAGAAAAGAATTTCTTACTAATATTTAATCCAAACCCACTATCTTTCAGTGTAAAGCCATTCCTCCTTGTCCCCCCATTTACATGCCCTTGAAGAAAGTCCCTGTCCATCTCTCTTGAGAAGCCCATTTAGGCAATGCAGGGCTGCTCTAAGGTTCCTCCTGGGGCCTTCTCCAGGCTGAACAACCCCAGCTCTCTCAGCCTGTATCACATGCACCCCCTCACCACATTAGTTTGTTGTAGACCATTTTACCAGTGCCAGCATGAAGAAAGGCAAATGAACAATAGTGCAAGAACAAAATTCATCTCAAAAAAGGCACTTCACACTGGTAAATGTCAAAAAAATCCCCCAACTCACACCCTTTCTGCTAAATGAATCAAAAGCTAAAATACTCAGTGACTTGGAACAGCCACAATATAGGAACTCTAAATATAGGCTTTTATAACAGAAGTTGGCAGTGTTACCAATTCAAAACCACAATAATTCAGTTTTCAGTAGAAAAGATGCATAGGAAATAGCTATGGTGCCCATACTTTGTCTTGTTACTGAAGTGGAAAATTCCTGGAAGTAAACAAATTTGAGAGCTCTAAGAGCAATTAACTATTTTGTGACAGAGGGATCTCAGTTCCCCAGATTGTGGGATTTCAGATCCCCAAACTTCATGAAAAGCAGATGATAAATAGTAGTAACTTTTTGCAAAGGGCTGTGCCTAAAATTTTCACTTGAAGATTAAGAATTAGGACTGGCTGAAATGTTTGTGACAAACTAAAATTGCTAGAAAATTGAGTTCTAGAAGGTCAGAAACTATCTGCAAGGTGAGGTCAAACTTAGTGAGTAATTTCAGCTGAAAAAAACCAACTCACTAGACACACTTTTCTCAAAAACAATAGAATTTAAAAAGCATTAAAAACGCACTAGACAATATTTAATTCTGACCTGAAATGCTAGTTTTCAGTGTGTAATAAGAAAATTAATGATGCCTGTACTTGCTATTTTTAGTCAGTTTTCCCTATTCCACTTGTTAATTATTTTGTTCCTTTTGAGTACCAAATGCAAAAAAATCCATTATTCAGCCAAGTCCAGTAGGCACAATTCTTCCAATAACTGCTACAGTGATTCCAAGCACAAATCTACTGAGGTGGAATCCAAGAAGAACTCTCCCCAGCATCTGCATTGCAAGCTGCAAAGTGCAGGTGCCTTGGTCATTCCTCAGCATTTAAGGGGATATCTGTGGTCAGACTGGGTCTTTGCATGTTTGTATCTGCATCACCAACTTCATAATAGTTTCTTATCTTTCTAGAGAATGTCATATTTCACCACCCCATCCAGAGATTTGCCCATTGTACAAATTCCCAGCTGGTGTGTATTTAACACCTTCACTGCCAGAGCCTATTTCTGCCTCTATGCATTAGCAAGGGTCAGAAAGACTTTTTAAGAAATCCTAGCATCTCATGGAATGTCAATGAAAACATGCAGCACCACAGACAGAAAATAGCAAAAATGTCTAGCTTTAAAAAGAAACACTGATGAAATTATTTTACCTGGTTAAAATAAAAAAAACCCATGCCTTAGGAAACTGCATATTTGCATTTTGAAAAGATATTAGATACAATTATTCCACAGTTAGACTATCAGCTTTAGGTTCAAATCTAGTGGCCTAAAAGCATGACAAAATATTTTTTACCCAGGAGAATTCTTGTCCCATCTGCCTTTTCTTCTCTTGAATTTACTGAGATACACATAATTACCTAGAGGCTAAATTTGGACTACAAAGTGATAAGCTTTTTTTCTGTTGTTGCTTTGTACATATTTTCACAGCAAAACAAATGGAATGCTATAAAGAGGCTTATCACATCAAATAGGGAATTAGCAGCGGGAATCAATAATCTCCAAAGTAACAAAGATCCTATTTCCAGGCAAATACACTTAACTTCAAAATAAACAACCCCCCCCTTGTGAAACAAAAGACTTCCAGAGGGACATTCAAACCCTCTCTCCTATGTTGAGCAGGCTGCAGCCTTTCTCTTTGTCCCCTGCATAGTGTGACATCAGCTTTTTACATTTTCTCCCTCAAGTTTTGAGAGCTCAGTTCAGCCCATACTGAAGTTCTTCCACACTCAGATTTCTGACTGCTATCAGGTGCCTGTACATTCCACCTGGCACTTCATTAATGTGAAAACTTGCTTCATTACACATTCTAGCTGCTGGAATGAGTATTGGTACCAGTATTCTTGACATTATTTTTTTTTTCCCACTAACTAGAGGTGATGTTGAACTATGGAGGGGGAGGGAATGCCCAATGATATCTTCCTTATGCAAAATGGGAGAGAAAACTACTCCTGGCTCTGTTGACCTAAAGAATAATTTTTCCTTTACACTTCAGACACTTCACTTCTTAAATCTCATTGGGAAGGTGTTGTAGATATCTTCCTTGTGATATTTCAAATGAGGGTGCTATCAAAGTCCACATTTTTTCCAATTGTTTGCCCTCTAAAGAAAGACTGCCTTACATTATTGACTGTTTTTTGAGCTCCTTACTGAATAGCTTCGCAGCTGGCATCAGGCAGAAAGGCTGAAGAGAATTAATATTTAAAATACTTTGTACTCAAGCTCAGCACAGTATGTTTGTTCGTGGCTGCTGACATGCCATAGGAGAGGCCTGGATTTCCCTGCAGGGCACACTCAAATGCCAAGACTGAAACACTTCTGTCCTGGGCATTCAGTGCCCTGGTTTTGTGGCATACACTTGTTTTCTGCATATCTGGCTGCAGTGATGGCAAGGACAGGGGGCTTGGAAGAAGGCAGCAAAGGAAATCATTGCCGTCACCCTGACAAAAATCCCTTCTGAGTATTTACTGATGATGCACAAAGTGTTTGTAAACCTGGAAACTGCACCTACTGCTATGAGAGGCTGCAGATTGGACTAAAACATGCTGGCTAGGATGGCCTGGGCAAACAGTCACAGTGCCTGCTTCCCAGTTATGCTAACCTTCTTCATTAGTTTACAACATGCAATTTCTCATTCATCCACATTGAGCAGAAGTAAAAGGATACACCCTCTCAGGCCCTCCTTCCAGCCCCAATGGCCACAACCATGGGGACTTGTGTTTTGCTTTACAGGCAGATTGAATTTACATCTGTAGCCTATAGTTTATTGGGTGGTAAGCCTACTCTTATGACTGGACATTATCTAATGCTAATAACAACTTTGCTCTGCTGAGACCAGCTAATTAACACCAGCTGCTAAGGAGCATGAATGGGGAGGAATATCTCACAACTACTACACTCTGTCAGCTTTTCAAACTCCTCTGAGCAGTGTTTTTAGCAAAATGTACATTAAATACACACTTCCACTCTGTTTTCTTCTTTAGAGACATCAGAACAATGCTGTACAATGCATTACTGGAGATCCCTGCTGCTGTCAAGATACCAGGCAGCACCACTGCAGGCTCTCTGGGATGTTTGTGAGAGATCAAGCTTCCTATTCCCCAAAGTGAGCAAGAGCAGCAATTTGCTGATTGCTGTCTCTGGATTCACCCACAGATAGAAAATGTTGAAGGCAGATCTTAAGATTTTGCTTCAGATAGTTAGAAAAGCAGAAAAGAGCTATACAAGGGTGCCCAGACACTGAAAACTCTTGGAAGGGAAACTAGGACTCTGGTGTGTGGTGGTTTTTTTTTTTTTTTTTTTTTTTTTTTTTGCTATAGGAGAGATGGACTGAGGGGATAAGGAAGTTCAGGGCTGAGAGAAATGCTTGTAGAAGGAAGTTGAGTGTCTGGAGTTGATTTCCTCGTGAATGCAGCATGTCTGTGAGATGTTCTTGTTTAAAAACTGAGTCCTGGTAACTTTTTCCGTAGAGCAGAGCCACAAGGAGTTTGGTTGCAAGAGCTAATAATCCCACACTCTCTTGGGACTGAAGTAAGCTAGAGACTTCTACAGTCTACATGCCATAGACAGGCATTTGTCAAAGCTTGTGACCTGCCTAAATTGTCTGTGCTGTCACAGCCATTGTGCAATAACCCAAATCAGAAGACATTAGTTAAGCATTGCAGCAGAATAGCTTTATGAAACATATTTATCGAAACTTTAGGCTGCAGAGAGTGAAGGGAAGCAGGATTTGGGGAAGTCTGAGACAGAATCTGGCTAAAGGCACACAAAAAATCAGCCAACAATGCCATACACTTCAAAATGCAAAGATGTTGCTAATGCACATTGACATTGTCTGTTCTTTCCATACCTGTGTTATTGCAGAATGGTGAGTCTGGCAGGGATCTCTGAAGCCCATCTGATCCAATCCCCCTAGAGCTGGGACTGTGTCCAAATGACTTTTGAATGTCTCCACAGGGAGAAATCTCACAATCCCCCTGGCCCACCTGTGGCAGTGTCTGGTCACCCTCAGAGTAGAAATAATGTTACTGATGTTCAGAGGGAATCTCCTTGTTTTGCTTGTGCCTGGTGCCTCTGGTCCTGTCACTGGGCCCCACTGAGGAGTGCCTGCCTCTGTCCCCACTGGACCCTTCCTTCAGGTATTTATACACATTGATAAGATCTCCTGAGCCTTTTATCTAGGCTCAACAGTCCCAGCTCTCTCAGGTGCTCTCCACAGGGAGGATGCTCCAGTTCATCATCTCCATCATCTTTGTGGCCTTTCGTTGGACTGTCTCTCATATGCCCCTATCTCTTTCCTACAGAGAAGTCTTGATGATCCTTGCAGATCCCTTCCAGCTCAGAATATTCTGTGATTCTGAGCCAGAAGTTGATGCAGAACTCCAGATGTGGCCTCACCAGTGCTCAGTAGAGGGGAAAAAAATCACATCCCTTGGTCTGCTGGCAATACTTTTTCTAATGCAGCCCAGAATGCTATTAGCCATTTCCCCCCTCCCCCCACCAAGTTGCTGGCTGATGTCCAACTTCATGCCCATCAGGACCCCCAGATCCTTTTCTGCCAAGCTGCTCTCCAGCTGGGTGGCACCCAACATATATTGGTGCATGGGGTAGTTCCTTCCTAGGTGCAGCCATTAGCACTTGCCTTTAATGAACTTCATGAGATTTTTGCCAGCCCATTTCTCCAGCTTGTCAAGGTCCCTCTGGATGGCAGCACTATCCTGCAGTGCATCACCCACTACTCCCAGCTGGGTGTCACCATCAAGTTTGCTGAGGATCTGCTCTGCCTGTCATCCAGATCATTAATGAAGGTTGTTAAAGAGGACTGGACCTAGTACTGACCCCTTGGGGTATGCTGCTAGGTACTGGAGTCCAACTGGACTCTGTGACACTGAACAGCAGCCTCTGGACTGGATGGGTAAATGGATTGAAAAGTTTGAGTGGCTGAGGCCATTCTTGAACACCTGAGGAATTTTACAGGAGACAGTGTTGAAAGTCTTACTGAAATCTACACAGACATTACCTACTGCTCCCTGGTTGTCCACCAGGTCAGTAATTTCACAAGTTCATCACATTAATCAAGCATGACTTGCTCTTGTGAATCCACATTGACTATTGCTGACTTTTTTTTTGTCCTTTACATGCCTGAATATGGTTTCCAGGATTACCTTCTTCATCATCTTCCTAGTGATGCATGTGAGGTCAGTTGGCCTGTAATTCCCCTACTCCTCTTTGAATATAGGAGTGACATTTGCTTTCCTTCTTGTCTTTGAGCACTTCTCCCAGCTGACAAGATCAGTCAAAGAAATATTAAAGAAAATAAGGATGGCACTGAATCTTCAGTAATGCTGGGTCAAGTTCATCCTTTCATTTATACTTTTATGCGGAATAGAGAGGCAGCACTGCTCTCCGGAAGATTTTAACACATGCCCTAATTGTTAAAACATGACATGACTAGTGACAAGTGCACAGAACTGGGACAAAGGCAAGGTACACTGATGGGCAGGTGGGAAAATCAAATCTGAGGCAGCCAAGTGTGCAACCATCAGGAAGGATGCTGAGACAAGTGAATTGCCATGCCTGGTATTCCTCTACTGATGCTTTGCATTTTCCCATCACTGTTTTGATATCTGCTCCAAAATCTTTCAGACTCAGGCCAAGTGCTGCACAGTATCTTGAACCAAGGTGGGGTGGCAGGGGCTACAAGCACTAGTGAAATACAGTGAGAAATAAGACAGAATAAAGACACTGAAGAGAAGAATTAGGGACAAGGCAAACGGAAATAAAAGGGAAATCAAGACAAAGGGAAATAAAAGTGCCTCCCAAAGAAGTGTCCTATATGATGGCTTTCAGAGGCAAAAAATCATCTTTCCACCACTGAGCCTTTTTAATCTGTCATGTCACATTAGAAAACATGATGGAGCCCTTTTCTGGCATTAAACAGTGCAGTGCAAAATACTGGCAGCTATTTTAACTGCAGTAGAGTATTAGATTTTCTTTGCTAGTCTAGTCTGAAGGGGAAGATGAACTGGATGGTGGAATATCACATGGCTCTATAATGCTTGCAATTGCCCAGGTCTGCCTATCTTACCTTTTATGTCTGCTCAAACAAGGGAAGGGTGAATGGTTCTGGCACAACCTGAGGGTGAAGGACACCAGGCATTTACACTCAGTTGTTAACCAGGAAAAGGTAGAGTATCAGGGGATGTTCTGGCTTTGGAACATCAGCCACTCCTTTCCCTGAAAGTAGCAGAGGGGGATTTTGGGATCAGTTGGGGAATCCAATGATAGGGAGATAGATGTAAAGGCACCAAACTCTTGTCTGAGAAGTTTCTCTGCACTTGGAGACTGATGTGCAGCTCCAAACAAACCACTTCCTGTCAGAGGGGCTCCCTGCCCTCTTTCTTTTATAGCTGAACCTTGGATGTTAAAGCTTCCCCAGGCCAGGGAAGTCCTTATATAGGGGCACAGAGTGCTCTGGGAAAGCTAGAATTGGTGCACAGTTTGGGTAATCCAACTTCCTTCCAAGGCTGAAGGAGCTTGTTTCCCATGCTACTTGTAGGTTTAACTGGAGGTGGGCCAGCTTGATAGTGCTATGAAAACAGCTTCGTGGAAGATGAGCAGAGATCTTTCTCTGTACCTTCTGTGAGGGGCTCCGAAGGAGGGAGTTTACTCACACTTTACACAGAGCAGCCTTCCAGTACCTTAAGGGGGCCCACAGAGAGCTGGAGAGGGACTTTTCACAAGGGCATTGTCACATGGACAATGGGGAATGGCTTTAAGCTGACAGAGGGAGGGTTTAGATAAGGTATTAGGAAAAAATTATTTGCTATGGGGATGGTGAGGCACTGAAACAAGTTCTCCAGAAAAGTGGTGAACGCCCTATCCCTGTGAGTGTTCAAGGTCAGGCTGGATGGGTTTTGAGCACCCTGGTCTGGTGGGAGGTGTCTATGCCTGTGGCAGGGAGTTAAAATCAGGTAGTCTTCAAGGTCCCTTCCAACCCAATCCATTCTCTGGTGATATGAATCTGTGACCTCTCTGCATGCTCCCCTAAGGGGTCTGGGTGCACCCAAGGTGCCATCTGCCAGCCCACCAGGTAAATGATGTCCCTGAGCTTGTGCAAGAGACAGGGCCCTGGTCCAGGAGCCATGCCTGCTCCCAGTGAAGAAGCAGGTTGGCTCCTCTGCAGCCCCTGACGTTTGAGATCAGGGTCCCTGCTTGCAAGGCTTTTAAATCAAAGCCAGCTGATTGCAGGGAGGCAAGAAGACCATTTCTGTCTTGATTACTGCAATAAAGGAAATCTTGATGACTTTTCCAGCATGCTGAAAAACTCCAGTATTCTGCAGGATAAATAGTCTAGCCTGACATTATAGATGCTTGCCCATTGAGCAAATACAAATATATTGAATGCTTATTTTATTAATTATTCATTAACCAGTAATGCTGCTACCTCCTGAATTCAGGGATGTCAGTGAAGAACCAGGTTACTGAATTAATCTTGGGGTTAATGTGCTTTCCCTGTAGTTTGCTGGTTTGTTATTTATTATCAGAAAAGCAAGTAATGAACATTACTGGCTGCACACTTAGAGACATATTGATGTGATCTACCACACATTTCTCACACCCACACTTCCTCTTCACTAAAGTTATTAACACAAATGATAATTTCACATGGTCAGGTCTGAGGCTAAGGACTTAGTTGAATTCCCACATACGGTCTGTGCAGTGTTTGTGAATCCCAATGCATTGAAACAGGAACATAATTCTTAGCCAAACCTGCCTCTAAAAGACTAGTTGCAATTTTTTCTGCACATATGCAAAAAAAGGACCCCATTCATCTCAAAGCAATCCTTTTGTTAACACTATGTCTTAGAGAAAACATTAACGTTACCTAATTGTACCAGGTGTAATGGTAAGGATATTGCTTTTTTGATAAATTTATCCAAAAGACACTTAGTCCTACACAAAACAAACAAACATTAAATCTTATTGACTCCTCTTCAGAAAGTCACCTCTGTTTACTCACATACAATAGTCTGCATGTGAAACTCCAGAGTTTCTGGGTATAGATGGATGACCATGTACAAAATTCAGACTTCCTCGTCTAACAGTTCTCCTTGTACTCACAGTAATAGCTACAGAGAACATATATGAGCATATATATAAGCACAATTTTTAATTCCTGACTCAGATCACCTTTTAAATACATGTTTGACTGTTTTACAAGGATTGCCTCTGTTAAATCTCCTGCTCATGTGTTGCTAAATAGTCCATAATACATTGAAGTGGAGGGGAAATGCAAACTGTAACTTCTGAGAGAGGTTAAATATTTTGCTCAAAGAGTAATTTCTCCATTTCACAATCAGCCAGCTATAAAGAGAAATTTATTCCTGCCAGTCTGCTTTTATCATGTACTCCCACCTGATTTGTTTCCTTTACAGAAATTACAAGGTCATCCAAGCTAAGCAACTGTTGTGCTTGTGATTAACTACCTACAATCAGGAGGTACAAAGTATGAAGATTTAGGGTTGGATTTTTTAGAGGTGGAAATCTATGAGCTAGTTCTTAGCGGAGCTGCCCTAAATTTGTCAGTATTAACCAGCAAAAGACAAACCTAACAAATAAACCACCTTTGTTTTTAAAGCCAGAATATAACATTTTGACACAGCTACTTCCCTGCTTGTGTTTGCTTCACCTGTTTTTATTAATGCCATTCTTTTACTCCAAAGAGAGCGCTGCACACACTCCATGTGGTCTCTTGTTTACTGGAGAAATAAGACTATTTCTATTACCAAAATATGTTATTCTCTTACTTCCACAACCTTTATTTATATCACCATGAATTATTTTGCCCAGCAGAGAAATGTGGCTTCTCTTATATAAAAGCTGCCAGTAGTTTGACAACTAAAAGCAAAACTACAATCAACTCGGGGCAGAAAATGAATGATACCACACCCCACTGAAACTGCAAAGGAAATTAAGGTAGATTTAATATATTTGTCTCAGCTGTGCTGACAGCCTGAATTAGACCTCAAATACAGACTGTGTTAGGGGTTTAAGGGTATGGGAAGCATGAAGGGGAAATTGTAACCCCTTTAACACATTTTGCCTCAACTTCCTCAGAGAAAGAATGGGAGAAACAGATGTTGCAATGACAGGGCAGTGTGACTTGCCCTGCTTCCACGAGAGCAGAAACACGAACAGTAACAGACCCCAGCAATAACAAATTCCTCTCTAGGCTGGTGACATTTCTGATTGAAATGAACTTTGGACATGATGAAAACACTTTTCATTTCATCAGTGGTCACACAGGTGCTAAGGGGAGACCTTGCCCTCAAATGCCACTCCCTGCTGCCTACCATTAAAATCATCCCTCTCCTGAGAACAATGTTTCTCCTCCTTTATAGTAGCATAAATAAGATGTCTATGTACATTTGGAGCTCTATAGTCTAACATGGAGAGACACATCTGCCCAAGGACAGACTATATCTACTCTGCAAGACTTTGCTTCCATAAATAACAAAACATCTGCTGGCCCTAGTTGAGCAAAATTGATGGGGGCAGGGTTTCATCCCATCCCAAGGTGGAGCTGGAAAGGTTAAGGACACTGTTCATTCTCCAAACCAAGGAGTGTGTAGAGGTGATGTGTTTTGTGGTGACACAGTCGTCCCTTGATTGCTCCACTGACCTTTTGCCATAGCAAATTACTCAGACAAAGCAAACTCATGCTGCTAGCTATGAAATGCAAAACAACCATCAACTATCAAAACAATAGTAATACCATCATGATATTAGACATGCCTTTTTCTGTGATGAATGATGATGTTAGCCATGGAAATTTCTCATACAAAGAGGTAAGTGCAAACCATGCTCTGAAATGAGGATCCCTGTCCTACTGAAAGACAGAGTTAGATGTCTAAAGAGATCTCGGTATTGGGGTGGTTTTTTGAAAGCGCACAAATGTTGCTGTCAATGAGTTTGTCAAGTAATGCAATGTTCCAAAGTTCATAGGCATGGATGTACTTTTTGAGATGCCAACATGACAAACAAGCAAACAAATAAATAAATAAATATGTGTGTGGATCTCTTTCAGTGGCTTGCCTGAGGCTGGAAAGCTGGTGGAAGATGCAGCCTTCTCGGAATATTGTAACTACAAAGCCACCCTTCCTTTCAGCAGAGCTGAGCCCACCAGGACATTGATCACAGAAGAGAGGGCTGACAAGGGCCATGAACACCCATCTCCCTTCTGTACCCATGCACAGAATCCAAACCAGTTCTGCTCAGAATATTTATTGCCAGCAGTTTAGCCCAGATGTGTAATGGTAGCTCAGTTTCAGCTTGTCACCCATAAATAATCACCTGCTTCTCCTGCCTTCCTCCTGATGCTAAAGGCAATTTCCACCGCTCCCTTGGGGTTTCAGCAAATGAATAGCTAAACTAAAAGGGGAAAACTGCCAATCTCCATAGGTACCATTGCAGCTAAAACTGAGGCTCAGCCTTTTGCAGTTTTTCTCTGCCACCCCCATTCACTTATCTAATGCTGTCGCATCGTCCCTAATCCAGGATTTTGATGAGCTTGTTTAGCACAATTCCATTTTCCGTGTGATTTATCCCCAGCACCCTGCATGTGGAGAGGCGAGCTCCACGCACACCCGCGCATGCGTGCTGCCATCAGGGATGAGCTCTTGCTTTAGGCACTTGCTCTGCTCTCATTAGTGGAAGCTAACAATAAGTGTGAGAATTGCAGACGTCAAACGTAATTAGGAAGAAATTATTTCACGTTACCCAACAAAATGCGGTCTTTGAATAAAGCCTAATCCTGCTGTCTGCCCATTCTTTTTATCCCTAAATGACTCGGAGATAGGGAGGGTGCAAGTTGCCCTCCACAGCACCGGATGGGGAGCAGCCATGAGGAGATTCAGCCATGCTCAACGGGATCCATCATGCTGCCATCCTCTGGCTGAATAAACCCTTCCCTAGTGGGACTGCAGCACTGCTTAAAGAATTAACCATTTCAAAAAGCTGAATCTCTTCACAGCCTAAATTGTAGTAAATAAAAATGATTGCTTCAAACTATTCAGTCCCCTCAGACCTCTGATGGAACTGCTGTGTGTTTCAAATGACTGTGCAAGCCTTGCAGACTGACCTGTCCTCAGTACTGGTAGTATCTGTCACCTTCATGGTGATGCTGACAGTGCAATCCTCTTCCCAAACTGTCCAATTTTTCTACTCTTCTTTCTAGTATCTCATATAAACGAGTCCAAATACCTCACAGCAGCCTCATGACATTTTAAAAATCAATGACAATTTTTTATACTTGTGGGAATACACCAACTTCATTCAATCACAGGATTTCTGTTGTAAGCAGCATTTTTCAGAACAGCTGAGGAATACGTGGTATTGACCAGGGAATGTGTAGATTACCTTCCTCAACAAGATAGTAGGTGACCACCATCTGTCAAACCTGCCATTCCATATAGTTTAATGACTTCTCATGCTGTGTTTCTCAGTCACAGACATCCCAGTACTATTTCCAAAACATCAATGGGACTATAAAAACACATCTAGCAGGTGTGCATGTCCAAATCTCAAGTGTACTTATTTACAGCCATATGCACACAGAATCTCTGTGATCTACTGCCTCATGATCCTTGCAATATGCTATTTATATTGCTTCAGATCACGATTTTCCACTTGCTGGTGTAAGGACAGTACCCCGTAAGGTATTGCAGTGAATAAATCTAGGGCTACACAAAAAAACAATGCAGAGCACTACTGTATATCTGGAAGAGAAACTTTAAAGCTTTAAAGCCAGCAGAACATACATAAAGTGACACACAGAGGATTCAGTTGAGCAACTGGAAGAACATCTCAAAGTCAGGAAAGAGGCAATAGGTAGTTTGTTACTTTCTTCATTTGTTTCTCATTTTACTAGTTAGCTAATGTGCAGAAGGCTGCTCCCCCACCTCATCTCTCTGCTTTCACACTGGACACGATAAATACGACTCCTAAAACTAACAGCTTTTGGGAGCAGCACAGCACAAACTTTTATTGGATTGCAAAATCTTACTGGTGTGCCTGTGGCACCTTCCAGTGAAGGGCAGCAGTCCCCTGACAAGCACCACTGCCAGTGGACAGCCTTTATGTGTCTCCCTTGCCTCCAGATCTGCAGACAGTGGGTAGGAGTGTGCTGATCAAACTGACATTATGCTGACCAGTAATAATACTGTGAATATCAAGAAGTTCCCTTGACATTGATTATTAACAACATGATGCCAGCACACTGGATTGCCAGACATTTTGTGTTATTAGATCATCCAATTCCAGCAGGTGGGAAACGCCAGGATGCAAACAATCAGGGGAAACAAATAAATACACCATGTTCTTGAAAAGCAGTGGACTAAAATCTCAGCTTTAATACTCCTGTATCCAATTGCTAATGAGCACCTTCACCAGAGTTGGTGGGTTATGAGACTAAAAAATACTTGAATGGTTTAGAAAGCCTCCCTTGTAGGATGTGTGGCAGATCAGTCGGTCTAAAGACACACATTTTCTCAGAGTATGGCGGAACACTTTGTGAAAGACACACAAAGAAACCAGGTCTTCCCATTCCAAGAAAGTGCAAAGTCTGGTGTTTGTAACAAAGATTACAGAGATGCTGTGACAGGAGTCCTGTAAAGGGCTCTTATGTTTACTAAATGTGTTGATTAAGTTTGTGGGGTCTGTCATGAGCACCATTATGATTCTGTGGTGAAAGAGATGTGCAAGGACTGAAGCACCTGTCTCAGCACCATGGGACATTCCTGCAGTCTCTGTGCAGTTCTGCTGTCCATCACCCAACAGTGCCAGCCTTCCTTTTCACCAGGGCTTCCTGACAGGCCTTTACCATTGCCCCAGGAAAACCTCCAAACTCACTGTCACAGCCTGGATATCCCATTCCTCTCACCCTGACAGCCACTGAAAGCTAAATCCAAATCTTCCTGGCTGCTTCTCTAACTGGAATAACAGGGAACCTGTGCTTCCCAGCAGGTCCATCACAGCCAGTGAGACAGGCAGAACAGAGATGTCTGTCTTTTCCTTCCCTTTCCCTGTTATCTTTCTTTTCCTCCTGTGTTCTCCTTTCTGTCCTACACATGCACACTTGAGCAGCTGTGAAGCTGCACAGGCACCAGAGCGATAAAATAGAGGAGAAGTTTGGGAGAAGCTGAAAAAAAAAAAAAAAAGGAACACCATACTCACTTAAAGATTTACTTAGCACAGAAGGTTTGCATTTCAGAGCAGAAGATAATGGAGTTGTAAGGGTTTTTAGCAGCCAAGAACATGGTCTCCAGCATCCATTTTCCTATCCTCATGCCACATGTGGTTTTGAGCTGAGAGTTCTGCATCTTAATTTACTATTTTTGCTCCTTGTTTCATAGGAGATGTCACATTTTGGAGCAATCCATTCTGGTTTGGTTAGAGGAAGAGCTCTTCTAATTAATCGCTGTAATCAATTGCCATAATTGCTATGTCAGGACTCCTCAGAAATGGTTTATGCTACACTGGCCTGTTCATGTGGCTGGAATTAATGTGATGTGGAATCTCCTGCCTTTGCTAGGACATATTTTGGCACCTTGGGCAAGAAGCTCTGTTTTTGCTGGGGTCTGCATGTGCTGAGCCATGATACAAGACACAGACCAGGGAAGCACGACATTGATGTGAAGTGTTTTGAGACAGGCACAAAGAATTTCTTTCATTGCTCAGAGAGCACCAAGGTGTGTAGTGGGCCAGGTCCTTCTATAAGATACAGTCCCTGCAGCCTCACCCTTACAGCTAGCCTGGTGTAAGTCAAGGCACTATTCTCCCAGCATGGGAAACAGTGAATTCTGCTCTGGAGTCTCTCTTCCAGTTGGCTGATGTAAAAATGAAGTCATAACAATTTTCTGGGAATAACAGAAGGTTCAGAGGTTCCAAGCTACAGTTAAACAGGATCTGAACAGACCTTTCTGAGCCAAACTGATTCCCAGTGCAACTCTAATGGAGGAACTGCACCTGGGATGATTTTGGTCCCACACAATATGTCAGTGGCCAATCTCAATATGCCTGGATAGAGGCATCTTTGAAAAAATTCTCTTTATAGTACTAAATTCATATCTGCCAAATGTGGCAGCCAATGAGCTCTTCCAAACTAAATACTGTGAGGATTATGCATAAATACTGAAGTATCGTAATCAGCCTCTTGGTGAAAATTAATTGATCTATTACAGACAATAACTATATGCTGAAGTTTTTATTCTGCATTTTTTACTTCTGTAAGTAGCATATGTGATTTGATTGGCTGGATATTTTAAACCCTAGAGGGCCATTGGTGGAGCAGTACAAATCCCTCTGAAATCCAAAATTGCCAGCTGCAATTATAGTCTGCATCTAGCATCTTCTCTAAGGACTATAAATGCTTCACTACTTTAATTTTGCTTGGCATTTGCATCACTGTGTGACAATTACCAAGCAACAGCAAAGGATGGATTCAGTAATAAAGTCTGGACAGTACGGAAATACTGTCCAAATTGAAATATTCTCTCTATTTTAATCTCATATTCATCAGTTTATGCACATGGATATATCACATTTAGATACAGAGCACTGGTAAGACAAGCACTCTTCCTTTTTGCTGCTGAAATGCCTGTGGCTTCTTACATATTAGATATGAGCAAAATAGTTTTCTCCTCATATCTCTTTATTGTTTTCAGCTACTCAAAAGGATGAGATACTAAGTTGTAAATAGTAGTAATTAAAAGGTCAGACTGGAAACTACATCACTCTAGTTAAAGCTTGTGAAATTCTACCATTTTCAGTGATGTTACACTGATATAAAGCAGGAATGAAACAGCAGTTTCATTCAGCACAGCTAATTTTTGAACTCATATATACACAGTTTTAGTTATTTGAACTATTTGTGATTGCCCCTAAGTCCTAGCTATATTAGAAGACAAGATCAGGCATTACAGCTCAAACTATTAAACTCAGATTAGGAGACATACAATTGGGGAAACAAAAAAACAACATTATGAGAATATGGGGCTCACACAGGAAGGGCTTTGCAGACAGCCAAAAATAGTTTCCCTTGTTAAAAAGGCATTTGCTGAAAAAATACTGTTTAGTGAGGAAAAAAGCAGGTTTTGGATAGGTGAAAAATAAAACACTTATAATGAAAAAGATCTGGTGCACAGTGAGCTGTGTAGAATCATTGTTTGTAAATGACACTACTTTCCTTCATCAGCCATAGCTGGAAAACTTCAGAAAGACCCAAGTAATTTAGGCAAACAGGCAAGATAGTGGAAACACTGTTCAATGTCATTGCAAGGTCAAGCAGTGAGAGACAAAAATTTAAATTCTTCAGATGCTTCAAAAAGGTTCAAATTTAACCATATAAGCACTGGAACCTTGCTATCCTGTGCTGTTCTTTGGGACCCAGAGCTCAGTGCAGCTGCAGTCTAACAAGGTTGGAATAAAGCCGAATAAAGACTGAACTGAAAAACCACAGCACCAGCAACAGTGCAGCACCATCTTACATATTTTGGGCATTTTTGCAGAAGCCCCTTAATAAGAATACTGAAAAATTAGGGTTTGGAGTAGACTGAACATGATCCAGCACAAAAACTTTCAAAGACAGTTTGGAAAGGTGTGGTTAATTTATTCCAAGCAGGTGATAAACAAGGCCATGAAAGAAAAGTAAGTAAAATGTTGAAAGTGGTATTTACCTGGAGCTCCTATTCTTCCTGTTTCCACAACATGGTAGCAGTGTTTCCCCCTTATCCACCCACCCCCCAAATAAAAAAATGAAAACGTGAAAGAAAATTCCCAATAACTGGTTGATCATTTCCTTGTGGTTTCCTCACTGGAGAGCAACTAACAACATTCACCAGCGCTGCATAATACCAAGCTGACAATGTAAGAGGATTCAACTGACTACAGAAATCACAGTATGCACACAGAAGGTTCTCAGACAGTTCTGTCTGACCTCAGTTTAGTAATTCTTGTCAGAAATCCTCCACATTTAATGGCCACCCCTTTACACCCTATTCAATACAGGAAACCAGAGCAGCTGGTGAGTAACCCTGCTATGAAGAAGAAAGTGTCTAGACAGGGTAAATCTGTCCAACCTGACCCAACGAAGGCAAGTACTGAAGGACTTAAACTATTTTGCACCAGGAAAAGTCTCAGCTACTCACAGGTGATGCTGTCAGAAAAGAAAGTTATACCTGTGACCTTTGGCCAAACTAATAGCTTATAAAAAGGCACCTACAGCTACAGTCTGAAATGTTACCAAAGCTGAACATTTTCCAGTGATGTGCCAACAACAACCAAATTCACGTAGCTCATGCTGATACTTAAAAATAAGTTCCCATAGCATATGCCAGGAAAATGAAATGGGGAGTTATATGGGAAGCTCTATTGGACCAGAAATAATGTATTGAACCATATCTTCTCCCTCCATGGCTTTTCCTCTTGAACATTGTAACCAAACAGATCTCAACTGCTTAAAGACTAAGGAAAAAAACTACATACCACCATATATTTCCAAAAGCAAGAGTTAAAAAAATGTTTGTCTCTTACCTTGTTAGCTTTGTCCCAATCTGCTGCCTAAGTTCAAGCCTCTCTTCATCAGTCTGCATGGGGAGGATGTTCTTTTCCTCCAGCTCTCGCTTGGAAGGCCTGTTGCTTAGTTTGATTGCTAAAGAGTCCTTCCTGCAGAGTTTCCTTGCCAGGGGGCCTGTGGGAGAGAGGAGAGGTTCTGCCAAAAGAGGTGTCATCATTTCATTACAGCATGCACCTGGCAAAGAAGGACTAGCCAAGGGAGGATATGAGGCTCTCCTTTACACTGGTTGGACGATGGGAAAAGGGGTGTCATTAACTTCATGTGCTCAATTAACCTCAATTCCTATCTTAATAAGGAAAAGCCAAAATTGGTAGGTATAGAGGAAATAGAAGTTAATATATTGCTCCATAGAGGGGAATGGAGAAGAAGGGCTTGTTTCAGATTTGCTAGTAACATCTGTAGCTTTCTCTAGCACAGTATTTCCACATAATGGAATGAAAAATTCAACCTCAGAATCTGGGCAGGCAGCAGAGCTATAGCATGTCAAAAGAAAGGGGTATCTGAATGTCTCTTGCAATGTAATATCAAGATATCCAAGCCAGCATCAGAAGGAATCAGAAGTCAATCAGAAGCAGCACAAATCTTTATGCACATGAACTAATTGCTTCCAGGGCAGTGGCAAAGACACTAAAAACCAATGGCCTTTTATGGCTCAAATTTGCATTCTTAGGCTTGTGTCCAAAGTAGTTTGAGCAGGGAAGACAGACACAGAGAGACACAAACACGAGAGTTTGTCAGGAGAGTGTGAGATAGTGCAGTTCTGTTCTGTTTTTAGTATAAGAGCAAACACTGCTTAATTTCACCTACAGGGTAAGGTGGGGTGATGTGGAGATGAAATATGCCTGTTTTAGAATCTTATTTCTGTGTGTTTTAAAAAGGATGTTGTTTGACTGTACTGCTTCCAGTTTTCATAAGAAAAGAAAGGCAAGGGCCTGGAACTTCAGATGCCGCACCGAGGCAGGAATTGAGTTTTCTTACAGCGGTCAGGAAGGCCACAAGGTCCTTTCCCACTCTGTAATTGTGATGTGGTGTCCTGGGTTGGCTATATGATGCTTGTATCCCCAGTCATCTGTTCTGTTTAGCTGGATGATAAGTTTTGCACCTTTAAGACCTGTTCTGAGAGCAAAGGGGGGAGAGAAGAGGTGTGGAGTTTGTTGGGGGAGGGGCCACTTGAATTTGTTTTTCTACAGGAAGCCCCTTTAGAGGTTTTTCTCCCAAAATTGCCCTAAAACAGGACATATGGTTATCACTTAACCTCTTCTTATCTGAGCCCAATCCTCTGATTGTGACCCCTTTCAAAGCATGTGCACGTGTATGATTCCAAAATTATTTACTATTGACTGTATATAAAAACTCTGATTCTCTATGTGTGGCACTTATTTCATCCTCCTGAAGCAACTATTGAGATGATCTTGACTTAAGCCAAAAGCAGGACTTCTCTTCACAAAGGGCATTTGGGAAAGCGAATCCAAAAGCCAATTTGTAACTGAACCAATGTAAGCCCAAATCTGTCATTTGAGTTTAGTGTGAGAACTACTGAGACGGGGATTCATGAATATTAGTGAAATCACAATAAATTCATATTGTTTGTTATTTTGGATTAGCATCTCCATGTAGTCAAGCCATGAGAGATGAAAAAGCCACACCCAAGAAAGAAAATGTTGTGTTTCCTCTGTGTATTGTGAACTCAGGGTACAAATTAAATAAGTGAGAAAGGAAAAATGGAATGAGTCTTACTTGTAAATAATGAGTTATCCTCCTCTTCATCTTCCTCTTCTTCCTCTTCCTGCCTTGGATAAAGGCAGGAAGAATCTTCATAGTCAGTTTCATGAGGCACATTTTCTTTATTGTCATCGCATTCGATCACAACAGTTGGCACTTGTCTCATGTCTGGAAGGCCTGAAGGTCCTGCTTTTGTAACACTGTCACTTGTGTGTAAACCAGAGCTGTTGGGAAAGAAAAGAAAATAAATAAACTAAAGGAAACAGCTCAATGAAGGCCAGAGTTGCTTCTCTCACTGTATATAGGAAAGTAGTGGTCTTTCATCCCTTTTTGAGAAGAAATGAGAACAGAAAGATTTTCAAGACCAGCAAGACATCTAAGGGGTTTAAACTGAGTACTTATTAGATTTAGGGTACAACACTTAAAAAAGGGAGTTAGGACAGCAAGCAAGCAGAAATCCTGTCAGCAGGACGAAGCACTAAAGATCTGAGACCAATTTTTAGGGACCAGATACTCAGAGTGGTAAGCACCAGCTACTCAGTGGGAAGCACACCTTCAGCCTGGTGTCTGTGTGACCTTTCCACTGGTGTGCAGGCAGCAAGGAGAAAATGTCTCACCTGAGTGGAGCAGGTGGAGTAAGAGTGGGAGGAAGGAAGGATGGACTGTAGGGGAAAATTGTAGAAAGGCAGAGGGAAAACTAGTGGCTTGCACTAGTGATGAGTGACTTGAGGGGATGGCAAGTGCACAACTCTCTGATGTGCAGGGGAGCGAGCCTGTGAAACTGGGCTTGGAGAAAAGAGACTTTGGGAGCAGCTGAGAGTAACCAGGGAAGAAGCTAAAACCTGGGGGGTTTGTTTGCTAATGGCACAGTTATATACTGGGAGGTGGACACAATGATATGCCTTTTCCTGCCTCAGCTTTTTATCCAGCCAGGTGTTAAAGATCAATCAGAATTGGCGCTAACATCATATTTCTTTTGTCACAGGAGTGATTGATTATTTTCAGTATCTTATGAGATACACCTGTGGTGAGGACTGCTACTATCTAGCCCTGTTTACGCGTTGAATTCAAAGCCCTTTAACAAATATCATCAAGTAGGGAAACAGGAACATGAGGAGGTGAAGATCAAAGTCAAAGAAAAAAGTGAAAAGAAAAGCCAGGAACAGAAGTTGGGAAACCCAAACAGTTTTTATTGAAATAGCTCATGCTGCTTTTCCAGTATGAAATTGGAATGAAAGACAGGCAGGCAAAAAATGGTGGCAGCTCAGGATTAATTGTGAGACAGCAGAAACTGCCCTCTCTCTGAAGTCCTGGCTGATGCAACAGCTCTATGAAAAATGGGCAACATTTGCCTGTGGGACACCTTCTCTATGTCAAACT
Source organism: Zonotrichia leucophrys gambelii (assembly GCF_028769735.1). NCBI lineage: Eukaryota > Metazoa > Chordata > Aves > Passeriformes > Passerellidae > Zonotrichia > Zonotrichia leucophrys. The sequence goes on from NC_088171.1 coordinate 65,095,922, forward strand.
CCCATTTTACTTTTCAGAAGAACGTAGGTGTGAAAGCAGATATTCTGGCCAAGTTGACCTTGAGGCACACCAACTTGGATCTGACAAGTATTGAGTTCCATCAATACCACAGGTGCTCTGCATCTTGAATAAAATGTATTCTTCTCTTTAAAAGATTTTCTACAGAAATCTACTGAATCTACTATCTTCAACTTGAAACATTTTGCTTTCTTCTAACCCAAAAGTTAGAATGGACTCTTAAATGGCTTCCAGATAACATTCCAGAGAGTCTTATAAAAATGTAGTTCAAGGGATATAATACTACTCCAAATATGCTTAGGGATTAAAGAGAAGAAAAGGCTTCAGATCCTGTGAACAAACCATACCAACAAGCTGTTATCATCATCTTCTGCTTCAAAGAAATAATTTTTTTAATTCCAACATGTATTATTGCAGACTAACGGATAATGAGATACAGAGCTTTACTAGATTCTTTGAAGAGAGAAACTAATTTTGCTTAGTAATAGCCCATGTTTTGTATCACAAAGTAAGAGAGATTCATGAAGAACTGGCTTGCAAATTTTTGTATCAGACTTCAATGATTTTGACACAAAAAAAACTTTATCCCAAATGCAGTTTTAGAATCCATCAACTGAATTCTTACAGTGACACATCAACACACTACAATCTTTAAAAAGTTTGAACTAACTTTTAATTTACTGAAATGCTTTCAGAAGTTTTATATTATGAACTTTATGTAATCTGTTTTCTCTGTAAGCTAATTTTTGAGTACGTCTTTTAAAGAGGAAAGGAAGGAAATTCAAAAGCCTGGAATCAAATTTCTGAGAAAAACCACAATATTGTGAAATTCTGTTAACACTGCTAAAAAAACACCCAAAACCTTCCAATTGCACCATGCAACCACTGGATCATTAATTTAATTTTAAAACAATAAATACACAGAGAGTAAGTACAAATGAAAGGAGCAAGAAGCACTTCAGCATCCAGGACTATTTGGTGCTTCCCTGTTCTGTGAAGGATGGATGTAGCTCACAGATGCATCCTTATGGGTGTGTCCCCTTATGGGTAGCAGATATCAAAGTGATCCATCAATTTAGATTATTGAGCAGATATAGGATGGCAACAAGATTTACAAGTTACCACAGAGGATTTTTATTTGAACTAATGATCTAGAAATAGGCAGCTTCTCATCTCATTGTAAGCTTTCTGAATCATCCACTTTCTTGATAATACTACTTTCTATTTTAAGCCCCTCATTTTTCCTAGTGTTTTGTGTTGTTCTTGATTAAAATCAGCCCTTTCCACAGCAATTTGCCTAAGTCAGCTGTCTAAGCAAAGTGCTTATGAAATACACGCAGTACTGCAGTATACTTAAAAAAGACAAATCAAGGTCACAGGATATGTCCATTGTGTATAAATGACTCTGGGTCATTAGCAAAACTCCCACATGGTCAGGTGACTACATGACAAAGTTTTTTAGCTTTATTCACCAAAAAGCACACTATTGTTTCAAAAAGCCCATTTTAAACCAGATTTTTGTTTTGCAACAAAACCAGAGAAAAAAGCTACAGTTAAGCAAGTACTTGTTTTAAAAAGATCTTAACTCATGGATGTGAACAATTCATAGCTCCCTAGTACAAGAACTTGCAATAACTGCTGCATCATCTGTACATGATCAAAACAGAAAAAAAAAGTTACACCACTGTAGCTTACAATGGTTTTAGTGAGAAAATACTTCAATGAAAAATCACAATTTAAGCATATGAATTACTCATGATACAGAAAAAATTTTAAAAAAGAAAAAAGTGAAATATTTCCTGTAAAATCTAGTGGGAAAAACCTGCACACTTCTTGTCTGTCATGTCAGGCCCTTTGATTTTGGAATAGAAGATTACATTTTTATCAGAATGTTTTCAGATCCACAGTACTTTTATATACTTAACAGTTAAAAGAAAAGGTCTGAAAGAACTTCAAACCGCTGTATATACGTTTCTACTACAGGAATGTGTGTCAGAGAGAAGGCAGAGCTATAAATATTAACTATTTCTATCCTTAGGCAATGCTAAAGTTTAGACAAGATGCAATTCTCTTGACAAGTTTTATGGAAGATAAATGTTTTCTGACTCAAATATGTTTAGTAAGATTTACAAGACACTGGTGGTAATGTCTAATGCATTTCATTTCATAAATCTACAGTCTGAGGCTGAGCTGGGTGTCCCAGAGGAACTGGTCTCACACACAGTCTTTTTGGACACAGTGATTTTTCACTGCTCTGCCACAGAGGCAATTCTAGCCTGGAGTGAGATATTGTCACTTAACAGCTCTTTAGTACGTACACTGAACAAGCTGAGCCCTGGATTCATCTGTGCCTACTCCTGTACACGAGCCCACAGAGTAAATGAAATTAATTGTCACCTGTCCAGACAGGCTGAGAATTATACAGGCAAGGCAGAAAATCAGGCTGTTTCAGATGAAGAAACTGCCTCACTGAGTCAAAATTAAAGACACATTTTGGTGTCACAAGAGAGTCTCTAAGGCTTCCTTAGCCACTGTTTGTGATGCACAGCTTTGAGGCATGATCTTTCTTCTCAAATTCATTTTGGTTAGGAGGACGAAATCTGTGTATTTTGGTGGCAGGGCTTAGCAGATTTTCATCAACTCCTAAAATGCAATGGTAAAAAATGATGTCCAAATCTAGAGTTTTACTTATGCGTGACAGACAAACACCCTTTGGACTGAAGGGGAAAGTCGTTTGCAGTAAGACACAAATTAGCAACAGAGGTTGCAGAAAAAAGGTTACATGGAAATTACACATATCTCTGTTTCAACTTTATCTACCATAAAACTGGTAATTTATCAGGGAAAATAGAGGCAAACTGGCAGCACAAATGACATGTCATAATAGTCATACTATGACAAGGGGCAGATTGCCCTTCTGAGAATAGGTTATGAATAGACATTATGAGTACCAGAAAATGTTTGCAATCAAAAGCGTTAAGTGCACAAATGAACTTAATGTTCTATAATGTCTGTAATAAAATTTAATAAAAAAATCCAGGAATTAGCTCCCATTTTAAGTCATAAGAATAACTGGGACTTGAATAGCTACTGCATGCCTTTTAATGTACCTTAAGACATTAATTTATTAATATGCACTAGATCTAGGTGAGGTAGTTACATGCAATCATTCCTGCAGAGGGGAAAATAGAGATAGAGAGACTCAGTAACTTTCTCAAGGTCAAAGACAGAAAAATCTGGCTTCCAGGTCTGTACAGAGGGAAAGCTCATTTTTCTCTGGCAAGCCTGTGGCTCATTGGCAGAGCACTGATTTCAACTATCATTCTTCAGATGTTGTTAGACTACCTGAATTCCAGAGATCTTATCTGTGTAAGCAAAGAGTCCAGATTGCTAGAGGAAGGAAAGGTTTTAGCTTTTCATTTTTTGTTCATGTCCACACTCAGACACCTGGTGAACAGGAGAGTTGTAAGGTATAAGAAAAATTTACTGAACCAAATGAGAATTTGATAGAAACTGATTCACCAAATATCATTAGAGCTTAAGTGACCTTGAGGAGCTTCCACTGCACCAGGACCAAAGAAACTAGATACAAGGAAGAAAAGGAAAAATTCCGGAAGGAAAAGAAAAAAATTAGAGCTGAAAGCTGATCTGTGCTTGTCTATATGATCATCTCTTATTAAAATCAAAACACTATTCTAAAAAATCCCCCAAATACCAGATTTGGCAGCATTATTACTGCAGCACCATGGCAATTCTTCTGTAAAGTTGTAGGATACTTTTGAGATAATGTCTGAGATCAGAAGGAAAAACCCCTTAGTATTCACCAGAAGCTGCCTCAGAGACTTAGCAGGCTCTCTCATCTCCTCAGGTTTGTTGACCCAACAGTAGTGGCCCAGTACTTTGCTAACTTGCAAGGAACAGCAAAGTGCAGGATGTCACTCCATATCCTTTGCAGGCTACAGATGTGAGCACACTACCAAGCTCCAAACAGAGGAAGGAGATCTAGGATCTTTGGAGTTTTAACAGGCCCTCAAGAATTTTGGGCTGAAGTGTGCAATGACAAATACTGCAGTATTATTTCTCTAGAGTTTAATGCAGATTTTTACAATAAGGGAAAGTAAGTAGTGTCAAAATAGTAGAAAACAGGGGCATTCAATGCAAATAATTGTCTCCCAAGTTAAATAAATATATTTTAAAAATCTGCACACATCTTCAAGCAAACTCGGCAAATTTATCTAGATCACAGTTTGGCTTGGAAAAAGCAAATGAAGAATTTAAGAGCAAGATCAGCTCCACAGAACTGTAAATGGTTTGAAATATTTTTACCTCTATATACTATAAAAGTAACAATTGCTGTTGCAGAGGAAATGATCATGACCTATTTTCTCCCTTGTGAATGCAGAAGTTATTGATTTGCTTTGACAAGGAGCACAAACAACATACTCAATACATTAATCTATGATTTAACTAACAGTTAATCAACATAAAAAAGGCTATGAAAAATCTGCCTGCAATATCCTGAACTAGGATTTATATTCATTTTAAATGTGAAATATCAGTACCCAACCTTTTCTTGTTTTCTTCTTATTAATTGCAAAAGGAAACAATTGCTTCACACTGGGACATGATTGCTTGCTTATTCAGTTTTTAACAAGCAGCAGAGCTTCAGCTTCAAATTAATAGTTAAACCCAAACAGCATCACCTTCTTTAAATCAGTTAAACGTATTTGTAGACATAAACATGATGGATGACTAGAAACTGGAGCATTCATTGCTGTGGGGCAACAGATGCCACAGTGAAGTCATGCTCTGAGAGATGTCACTGGGCTCAGGATGACAAAGGGCCTTCTGCACACAGTGTGAGCCAGACATTAAGATGTCCAACCTAAGCTGGGGACAGCATGGGCAATGCAGCCCCAAAGGAGCCTTGGGGAGACAACAGCAATTCTCTGTGCCTGGTGCGTTGAATTTTGGGATGGTGTAGAGGCACCAGACCAGCCATGCCAGCAATGTGAGAGGCAAACGACTAATCACTGGGTATGGCAGTAGGGGACAGTGTGGATACTCTTTCTATCCTACCTCTACAGCCCTTTCACAGACAGGAATAAGAATCTCCTTCTTATTCCCTAGTAGTTTTTCCCCAGCTGAGAACTCCTCCATACTGTAGAAATATTAGCCCCATGATGTAATCACAGATGTGTCACTATTCTGGTACTAAAATAAGCTGGCAGTGTGAGACAGCCTCTGGTCTCCTGACTCTTTTTCAGGCAGTAAGGAGAAACTGCCATCAATAATACAGTTGTTTCCAACTATGGAATATAATGAAGGTAGTTATCAGTTATCAGACAGAAATACTGGGGTAAATCATTAAGCACTTTTTGTGTTAGACCAAATATTTTGCCTTCCTGTATAACAGGATGATCTGATGCTCCTAGAACAAGGTGGCTACAAATCTGTTCTTGGTACTAAATAAAACATGTAATTTTTCATCCATCTTCCCTGTTCTGGGACTTTTTCAGTTTTGCTCTGCAAGGGGAAATAAATTTTCCAAAGCTTGCTGATGTTGCAGTCTATGAGGGCAGCTTGCATTTATACAACATGCTTCACTTACTCAGACTACTTGGAGAAACATTCAGAGATACTCATAAGTGACAATAACAAAAAACAGCCCCAAGGTGGGTAAGGCATTTCTGATCAAATGTTCTACCTCTTGCCAGATGCAAATGGCTAAGAAGGTAGCTGATGTGGAATGAGTTAAATACTTACTTTAAGATCAAACACATAATTTAATTTAAATTGATTTAAGTAATCTAAATACTGTATTAAAACCCTTCTAAGTGACTTGTAGGAAGTTCCACATAGATTGTTTCGAGCTAATTGGTAATACTAATCAGACGCCCTGCTGGAGTGGCACACTAGATTCTAATTGCTCTTTTATGAATCCTGCTCTCCTTACATTTCGTAATCCTCCACACAACTGGAGCTCTGCAGTTATGCCTCAGCAGTACCTACTGCAAGCCAGGCATGTCCTATTAAAATCTCCATTGGCTGTATTAACTACTTCCTTGAACGGGACAATGGTGTTCAGGAAATTTGGTCTTTATTTCCTTTCTGCCACAAACTTGTCAAACAAGCCTGGAAAGGCTCTTCCTCTGCCTCTGTTTCTGCAGAAATGACTCTGCCCTGAAGCTGTTAGACCTCAGAGGAGACACCTCATTCAAGTCCTATGAATGTAACCCAAGCGATGCCTTCAACACTGAGTTAGCAGGAATCAGTGCACACCAGTGTGGAATGCTAAAAATGTTGGTCCATTACCTTTCTAGCCTGTGCATGGTCATGGCTAGCGTTTTGTTCAGTTCCTCGATCATGCGGCACCCTGAAGGGTGAATGGGCAACGTGCTGGACCCAGAAGGAAGGTGCTGGCTGTGGCTGCCGTACTGGAGCTGGTGCTGGTGAGCTGCTAACTGGGATGGCAGGACAGTGTGATGCTGCTGGGTCAAAGGCTGCTGGGAGCTCTTCTGCGTGGAATAGGATGAGAGAGAGAGGTCTGGCCCCCCTAAAGGCATGCAAATCATGACTTTCTTTGGAGGTAGTGGAGGTGACAGTTTAACTGGCATACAAGGCAGTTTCACAGGAGCGCCAGGATCTAAAAGAAAGAAAGAGAGCACAGGTGTTAATTTTCATGTCAGTAAGAAGGAGATGAGAGTATCTGCCTGGGTGAGCAGGTACAGAGGTTGCTACTCAACATAGGAGAGTGCACACCTGTTGTGACAGACAACTCCTATTGTATGCTCAGCATGGTCTCCAGAAAAACACTGTTGTTTTGCAGCACTCCTGAGTCTCACAAAAAAACATCCCAGGGCTGTGCATGCCCCTAATAAACACATTAAACAATACTTAACAAGGCTTGTGGCACACTTTAAAGCCCTAATCCTCCAAAATAGCCCTGTGAGGTAGATGCAACTTCTTCCACTCAACAGGCACACAAATAGGGGGAGAGCAATTAGGATGAGAGCAATTCAGTGTCTGAAGTTACAGGATGACTCACCACCATCACTGCCAGAGCAAAAGCTCAGGGGTTTCTGATCCATCTCAGCCACTGCAGTACAATTACTACAAGTCACACTTCTTACAGCTTTGACATGTGCAAAACATCTGGTGTAAAAAATTACATTACAGGGCAAAAGAGAAAAGAAATAAGGTTTGAATACTAAACAGGACGGGTTTGGAAAAATGGAAGGTACATGAGGAGAAAAGTTAAAGGGCACTAGGTTGTTAGGACTAATGCATTCTTTTGCAGAAGTGGCAGGCATTTTTCTCTGGACTCAAGCACTGAATTTTACCTTTTAAACTCTATTTAAAATATTCACTGAAGCCCATTGTTCATCAGACAGGAAAAGACTTCACTGACTTCAATGAGAAATCAGTGAGAGGTCCACAAGCAAACCTCTCTTCCAGAACTCAACTGCAGAATGGAGATTTTTGGAGTTGCATTGTGAAATATTTTCAGAAGGGAAAAGAAGTAACATGAGGGCTAATAGTTGCAAGATGGAAGGGGAAAATGGTCACAAACTATGCTAAAAGTGAAAGAGAGAGAAAATATATACACTGTGAGCAATAACTCTAAGTTTGTATCTAGGAGAAAGGCCAGGCCCTTTCCAGCCTGAAATACTGCACATATTTGTCTCCACACTGTAGCTCTTGGGTGAAGCGTGCATGACCTTTGGTGTCCTGCTGCTTCTGTCCACTCCTCTTGCTACAACATGGTAAGAGAATTGCAGGGCCAGAATCTTCTTTTGACCTGAAGAAGCTTGGGAGTTAGATGCTGCTCTCCAAAGTTCATCACTATTCTGAATGCTATCAGATGTCCATAGTCCTTTTCCAGACTATACAAACTGGTTCTTTTTGGTTTAAACTATCCTTCCCCCCCATTCCCTTCATTCTTCCTGGCTTGTTCTGGGTATTGCCTGGACTTCTATCCATATCTAATAGCCAGGGTACACAAGTTTGATATTAGGACTACCAAGCAGTAACACTTTTTGAAAACAATTACGGATTGTAAGGTGAAAAAAGACCATGAGCTAAGTTCAGATATGTCTCTTGAGTTATTTTACTGCTCGTCACATCTTCCACAGCATCCACTTGATATTAGTGGTTTTGCTATGCTAGGAACAACACATTGACAGTGTAAGCCTTCCCCCTCTCCAGAGTGTTTACAGGCTGCTACGCAGAGGGGTTCAAGGGAGTGCAAAGATGAAATGCTGCATGCTGGTTTTGGAGGGGATAGAGTTAATTTTCTTCACAGTGTCTGGTATGGGGCTGTTTTGTATTTGTGCTGAACAAAGTTTGAGTTGATAATATAGAGATGTTTTTGTTATTGCTGAGCAGGGCTTGCACAGAGCCAAGGCCTTTTCTGCCTTTTGAACTGCAACACAGTGGAGGGAAACCTGGGATGCATGGGAAGCCAGGACAGGTGATCCTAAGTGACCAAAGGAGTATTCCAGACCATATGATATCATGCTCAGCATGTATAGTGAAGGTAAGAAGAAGGAAGGGGGGGATGTTTGTCTTCCCAATTAGCCATTACATGCGATGGGGCCCTGCCCTCCTGGAGATGGCTGAACACCTGCCTGCCCATGGGAAGCAGTGAACATTCCTTGTTTCACTTTGCTTGTGTGCATGGCTTTTGCTTTCCCTACTGAACTGTCTTTATCTCAACTCATTCATTTTCTCAGCCTGACTGAATATGGTCCTAATACTTTTACCCTTCTGATTCTCTCCCTGACCCCACTGGTGCGGGAGTGAGTGAGGGGCTAAGTGAAGCTTGGCTGCTGGCTGGGGTTACACCATGATGTAGGGGTATGGAGAAAAAGTGGCCTTTCCACATTGCAGAGTGGAAGGGCTATAGAGAGTACAATCCAAGTCTTCTGCCTTTCAATGTAATATTAAATCCACTTAACATGCTGTCTCTTCTGATGGCTCTACGAAGGCTGAAATTTAACTAATGGGTTTGACAAAGCAGTAAAAAAAAAAAAAATCAAACCACATTCAGGATTTTCTATTCAATCACACAAAGGTCTACAAGTCACCTTGTTTTTCTTACAAATATGTTATTTGCATACATTTCCTTTGTGTGTCCTGCATAAAAGAACACACTCTTCAATTAAAGGTAAATAACAGAAAGAGTAAGGAGTAAATAGTATAGAGCCCTGAGAATAAAGCTCCTATGGGATTTGTAGTAAAAAAAGTGGGTTTTTTCACACATTTATGCTTCAGGCAATTTTACTTCTAGAGCTTGTCCTGAATTACAAAGATTACACTAAGATCTGCACTTCCATTTTGACAAATACAGGTTGGTTTAAGATCCTTTTCTGTAGCATGTCAATCAAAGTCTTCATTTGACAGTGCCTGTGCCTGGATGCCCCATCACTCTGTGGCAGCCCTCCTTAATGGTGAATTCAAAGAGATCCCAACTGCAGGCATCTCTGTCTTTTGACAAAAGAATAACTGGAAGGATCATTTGTGTTTTCTGCGTTTTGGGATCCTGAAGATCAGAGCAATATAGTTCAGGTATAAAGCAAACAGGAATCCTTCCTTCTTTCTTCTAAATACAGTGAAAATTTCTTTCCTCATGCAAGTATTCATGCAGTAGAGTTGTGGCACAGGCACTGCAGCTCTGGAATTGTACAGGAGCACAAGTCTAGCTTAATTATCCTGAGTAGCCACATATTCATTCCATCATGAATCAGATGCACACACTTTGGTTTGACTCTGCACAGCAAAGGTATGGACCTTCAGTTTCCACTTAAATTTAAACAAATGCTTCACATAATTTTCAATGGTACCAGTGCTGAGTGACTCCACTGGACATCTGCCAAAAATTGTGCCCATTATTTTTAATGTCCTCATTCAGGCTGACTGTGTTACACCCAGGTTCTTGAGCTTGTCTGAATATGGTCTTAATACCAAAACAGACTCTTGGAAATGACCAGAGACATTAAATCTACTTGTCTGCGCCCTCCACCTGCAGGAGAATTCTACTTCGTTTAAATAAAATGGTTAAAAGGAGGAGTACAATTTGCTGGGAAATGTAACTGTGTATCTTCATTGACACCAGTAATGGAGACCTTGGTATTGCAAGTTTTAATGTGTGGTCTGATCAGTGACTATGCTGAACAAGTGGGTCCTTGCCCAAATCCACGGGCTCTGGGCATGCTGTTGGGAACTGTGCTACCATCATCTACACTAAGGGACAGAACAATTTCTCCCTGCATGTGAGATGACTGAGTTTTACAGTTCTTTCCTCTGTTTGTTTTAATTTCACACTGTACATGATTTATGAACCAGGGCTAGTAACAATTACTGTCTCCCCCATGGAATATACATCAGACACAGGCATCAGTAGATGAGTAAGAAGCTGGACAGGGGAAATAAGAACAAGGAATCTATGATGTGTCTTCTCAGTGAAACATTACCAGAGTATTAAATCATTGCACAAAGCACTCATAACTGAAAAGAAGCAAACTGTGTGAAGCCAGGTGTGCAAGGCTGATTAATCTCTTCTGGCTGAGGTTTTTCATGCTCAAGAGAATAATGAGCAATTTTGCAAGATGTTGGCTCCCAGTGGGGATGTGACCACTCAGCACTGTGTAATAACTTGTATGCTAGAGTTGATAAAAAAGACATCAACCTCTCCACTCTTGATGATAATCAATTACTTAAAGGACAGTTGTGGATGCCACAATATTTGCTACACATCAGAATTTTGACAAGCAGGTCATCCCTTACTCTTTCCAGACAGATCATTTTGCTAACATCTGTAGTTACTGTATTTCTTTTGGGGTGTTCATGAGATAAATATATGTTTATTTGTTGCACAGGTTTGCTACTATATGGTTCTTCTGAAGTGTTAGTGGTACACTGGAGCTGTGAACCATATACACCAAATCTGATGCTTCTTAGTCACTGAACATGGCTGGAGAATTGCTCAGCACACATTGAAGACACAACTGCTGCAGATGGGGTGCAAGGAACTTCTGGATGTATGGCAGCAAAGGTTGCTGCAGCAGGGGTTGTAGAATGGCCCATTAAAATCTTCAAATTCTGCCCAGCTCAACTACTTCATGGAGAAAGAGGACATGCCTGGGGGTCCTGGGCTTGTGGCAGAGCTGGCTGTGTTGCTCTTTCTGGACTCCTTGCCAAATGTAAGGCAGTGCTGTACCCTGACAGCAAGGAAGGACAACAGACTCCTGGGTGGTACAAGAAGAAACACAGCCAGGAGATTCTGCTACTGATAGAAGGATTCCCTTCTATTAACCAGCCCTTAGACTGTATCTAGACTACAGTGCAAGCTTGATATCTTTCCACCAGGAAAGATATCAAAAAACCAGAATGAGTTGAGCACAGGGTCACTGCAGCGGCTGAGGGCTAGAGCACTGGAGGCACTGAGGTATGTTCAGCTTGGAGCAAAGACAGCTTGTGAGGGGAACATTTACGAGCAGCCTCCCAGTACCTACAAGTTATCAATAAGGTGATACTCTTCAGTGGTGTGTGATGGGAGAAGGAAAGACAGCGGACAAAAGTGAAAAGAAAGAGGTTCAACTCTTATAAGGATTTCAACTGGATTATAAGGAAAGTGCTTTCCCTGCCATGAAAAGAGGCAGTTAGTGGAACAGTTTTATCCACACAGGTTGTACAGCTGGCATCCTCTGACGTTTTCAACACCCAGCCGGTCAAAAGCCTAAGCAATCTGGTCTGACCCCATCCCTGGCTCTGCTTTGAGCAGGAGGTTGGATTTAAGACCTGCTGAGGTTGTTCCTCACTGAATGACCTTATACTGTGACCTTTGCTGTACTGCATACAGCTAGTAAGTAATACAAGTAATACAGCTTGTCATAAAGTTAATGATATACTCTTTAAATTCCTTCTAAGTAATTAATTATGTAAAATAATGTGCAAAAAACTCCCTCAAACCAACAAACAGTGCAAAAAACAGTGTGGCCTGTTGAGGGAGCTCCATGGGGTGATGTGCCTGATATTTACTGGCCCCATTTGGACAAGTAACTTTTGCTTTTTCAGGTCTTCTTTCCTGTAATCACTTGTGCCTAAATTGCAAGAGTCTCTTTTCTTGTTTCAATGAGTTTTTGAGAAGTCAAAAACTGTTCTCAAAGGTTTGCCATGCATCTCCTGCTGACTATAGCAAGATCTGCAGTCATGTCTTTTGGGGAAGATTTGAGACGGAATTCTTTGCTGTTCTTCTGTACCACATAAGCATTCAAGATGCAGGTTGAATATGGAGAACAAAAGCAAGGCATGATTAGCCCTAAAGGTTGAAAAGTATAGCTCTGCATGAATTCCTGTGCAGGGCCTTGGAAAGGGTTTCAAAGACGAGAAGATTTCCTGATGCCTGTATGTGATATGTACTCCTCTCCAGGAAGAAGCACAGAGAGGAATTATAGAGGGAGAAGCTGCACCAGGGTCCAGTTTACATGAGAACCTGGTGAAGGAGAACTGCTTTTGCTCTGCTGCTTCTCCCTTGACACGCAGTGAGAGAACTGTCCATTGTCTTCATGCGAATGTAACCTCCCTTCATGAATGCAGCCTGCCAGAGCAGACAGCTGGAGGTAACATCACTGTGGAGGAAGCTTCTGGATTATGCCTTGGGCTCATCTACAGGGAGTCTTCTGATACATATGTGACTACTGCATTATAAAATATTCCAGAGTATTTACTGGACAAATTGTAGTTGCAAGAACTTTTACAAAGTTGTCACTCATAACCAGCTGTGTGTTGGCAAGTCACCAGAACCCCAAGCATTCATGCTCTCAAACCTCATTCTTGTCTTGTCTGCATTGTAAGAAGCAAATTTCGAGGATTTTTTATGTTTTGTACCCTATTAAATGTTTGCCTCTAATTATAAATTAGTTCTGAGTCTACACAGACATAACTAGAAAGCCCAATATCAGAACCAAAAACGTGCTATGTATCTCTTCAAAATCTTGAATGAAAAAAAGCAAAAGAATGCAAAAAGCTTAAATGGAATAGTTATTGGCCAGATATAACCAAAGCTACATCCTATTCTAATATTAGGCTTAATTTTGGCTCAAACAGGCTCAAATGCTCCTGAGATCCCATCTTAATGGCACATATTTTGTTCTCTGGTGTTTTAGGAGCATTATGGGTTATTGGTGATTCAGTTGAAAAATACCTAATTAATTTCAGAAAGCATTATCTGCTCTGGTGAAAATTAACAGCTTAATGAATCAAGATCAAAGGGAACTTTACAACACTGGGGTCTATCAAATCAGACATGCCTAGCAGTCCTCTCACTTGACCATTAAAGATTTTTGATTAACTGGGGACTTGAACACCAGAACCCCAATTAAATTTGGTCCCAGGTAATTATTTCAACTCTTCCTAAATTTTCAGTGAAGGAAGCTAGAAGTGTCCTAAATGCCTGGGTTCTGCACATGAATATCAGAGAAATAAAACAACAAAAGAAATTCTGTCTTGTGAACATTGTCTCGTCCTAATCAGTCTAATGCTAATCATGTTTGAAAACCAGGACAAGGCTCACCAGGAGGTGACTGGCCAACAGGACATGCAGAGCAGTGAAACAGTGGTAACAAAATAGTTAAGGCTCATGTTTTTCTCCTGGAGTTGCCTGTCTTCTAGGGCTTATGTGAGCACTTCCACACCCAGTGCTGTGACAGGGATGTTCCCTGTGGAGGCAGCACCATCAAGACCACAGGACATGGCGTGAGGAAAAGCATGGAGCATCTTCTGCAGCAGTGTTGGTACCACCCCCAGTGGCTGCCCTGCAGTCTGCTCTTGGCTCTGGCACTGTTTCTATACTGTCCCATCCCTACAGAGCCCCAGCCCTGAGAAGAAGCATGCCAAGGCTGTGTGATTTATATTTGCTAGAGGCAATTCTCTCTTCCTTCCACCTTTAAATGGATTTTAAAAAATTTCCATTCACCACAAAATTAAATGTGCTCTTACGTGTTTATTTAGGTCTGCTCTTTTATGTGCATTTCTTATCAATTGAAAGGCCAATCTTTGTCTTGGCACAGGCAGATAGATATTTGAGATGGCTCAAAATTCTTTCAGAGGAAAGGAATGTTTCTTTTCCATTTCTAAAACCTGTAATAAATTCTTTGCCAAGCCCTGCAAGTCAGTCTGCATAACTTTTTTAAGAACTTTGGAATCTTTTCACAGCAAGAGGTGGTCTGACTTTTTTCCCTCAAGGTTTGTTTTTAAAATATTTTTCCTTTTTTTTTTCTCTGACCACATCTGTAGTGATTTTTTAATATATGTTTGTACAAAACATCTTTCAATTAAATAGATACACTTATGTACACATATACATGCACATATATATATATATATGTAGACAGAAGTTGAGTTGCTTCTCCCTTTAAACATGTGTACCTGAACCCTTCACAGGATCACATCTCCTCTCATAGTCTTTTGAACAGAACTACCAGACCATTAAACCTCTGTCACTCTCCACTAGCCATGCCTGATATGTTTTAATTTGTCCTTCAACCTTCTCAAAAATTCTTCAGTAGAAAACTGTGTATTCAGCAAGAAATGAAAAGTTTTCATTTTGAATGCCAGAGTTCAGATTTTGCTTGTTTTCTCACTCCCAAGCAGAGGATGTCTCTGGAGTAATTAGAAAAAGAATAGCATTAATTCTGCTTCTCACTGAGGAGGATGCTTCATTAGGATTGATTGCTCATTTCCAAAGGTTGTACATGGCTAATATAATTACCACTGGAGAACACAAGGCACTGAGCAACACTTATATCCTTTGGACCACCAAAGTAAATGGACCCTTTAGAACAAGTTGAATACTTTTATTTATAAGGAATGTATAAGTGAGGGTTGCAGTACCAGCAGGAATACTGTCAATTAAATTATGGCTCTATGACTAAATTTGAGTCTCCTTTCCTTTACCCTGAAGGTTTTGTACATGCATGTACAAGAGTCTACCTATACGCACATACAAGACTTTATATAGGACTGGATGAGACATCAGTGAAGGCCACCACAAGAGGCCACACCAGAGGGGTCACAGTTCTGTTTCACTTCCATTGGAAAGTCATCACCATAAAGCAACTCACTTGTGCTGATAACTTGAGCCTGATTCTACTTCACACAAAATTTCCAACTGCGGAAAAACAAAACTACTCCAGAAGCCCTCATCCTTTGATTCTTCTGGTATCAGTTACAAAAGAATGGCTTATGAACCAAGGACCTGAGTTTTTTCCTATGTTATTCCTATATTTTTATTTCTTCCATGTTGGCCTCATTTCTGAACAACTTCTTGTAATTGGGACAGAGTTTTATGGGAGATCACAGGAAGCTGGTTTTGTCCTTAGGTGAAGCCATGAATACTGCTACCTGGCCTTGCAGGCCGCAGGACCACCCATTCAGTTTGTAGCAAAGGGCAAGATATTAACTATTATGTGCAGATTTTGGCAGGTAAGAAAGTAAAGAGGTTTCACATAAAATGTACAAAACTATACAGGACAAAAAAGTGTGGTCATCCAAACAGAAACATGAAGAGACTACGTAGAGATGAGAGAAAACCAGAACATGTTCTTTCCTAATGAGCACTTTCCTGATATAGATATTAAACCTGAATAAAATGGGTGTTAACTGTCTGAAAAGAAAATCTACAATACATAAATGTGGGCAGAGCATTTCTCACATCAGTTCTGAAAATATCAGAGCAGGATTAAGACAAGATCAACCCAGGGGAAGACTGGTAGCTGCCCCACTACAAAGATGAACCACACCTCATATTCAACTCAGGATTTTGAGATGCCGCCTGCTGTGCAGCAGCTGCAATTATGAGCACACTGTCCAAAAGGTGCAGGCAAGCATTTAGGGAAGCTATTTTGGTCAGCATAAATATAGTCATCCTTTGCTTCAGCAGTTGAAATGAGAGACTGGGAGGAGGAGACACACCCACCTTCCTTCCACATCCACATAGAACTTTGAATCCCAAAGAGCCTGGACACTTGTGAAAACATGTGGAACACAAAACAGAGCCTGTGTTGTTTACTGTTGCTACCTTCCATGCAGTGAGAGCTAAACTGCAGCATAAAGCACAGGACATCAAAATCCTGGTCATTGGGAATTGGAGCTGGACTCACCAGTGGGAGGGGACTAGTCAGAGCAGGGGTGGAAAGGGGGAGCAGTTTGGAAGATAATACTGAGGCAAAATGTCAAGAAGTCATGGGACAGAATTACCTGTATAAGGATCAGGGGCAAGTCAAAGACAAACATATGGAAAGATACAGGGTGTGTGGAGGGACATCTGCCCATATGGCAGTCGAGGGGACAAGCAACAAATTGCAAAAGGAGAAATCAAAACTCTCCCTTTCCCCTCAACTCTCACGCCTTTCCTCATTAAGGGCATTTAAAGATATCCTAGTATTTTTCTGATACTTCCTTTCCCATCAAAGCACATCCTGCAATTTCAGTGGTGATGGTAAGTCTTGATGAATAAGGGTGAGGAGGGTTAGGAAATGCCACAGCGGTCTTAAGCAATTAGAGCTGAGAGGGGAAGTGCCCCTGGAGCAACCGTGATGAAGGTGCAGTCTGAAGATTTCACGATCCCTGCCCTAGGTACAGCACGTACATCACCAGCACACACACAATGCAAACAGAGTTACAGAAAGAGGAAGAACATTGAGAACCTTGCTACAAAGGCAGCTTTTCCTATAAGGGAAACGGTGGGGCTGAGGGTCCAGGAATACCTACTTACCAGTTAAGTGGCTGGCAATCCTGGCAATAGGTTTAGGAGGCAGGGCAGGGGGCTGTTTGAGGAGGGACAACTGTTTCACTGGGGTGTCCTCATGGTCTCCAGGGAAAGCGGCAGATTTTTTGGGGGGAAGTAGCAGGACTGGCTTAGCTGTAGGATCTTGGGACAGGAGGACGCCGGATTCATTGGATGTGGGGCTCTCTTCAGACACTGGAGGACACAACCACATCATAGACGCAACAACGTTACGAGCAAAGCAGCAGCAGATACAGCCGAAGTCAGACAAGAAAAGCAGCACAGCAATGCAGATTAGGAATGACTCATAGATTTCACTCAAACATCGTATAACGTAGAAAGGAGGAAAGAAGGAAAGAAGGAAAGAAGGAAAGAAGGAAAGAAGGAAGGAAGGAAGGAAGGAAGGAAGGAAGGAAGGAAGGAAGGAAGGAAGGAAGGAAGGAAGGAAGGAAGGAAGAGAAGGAAGGAAGGAAGGAAGGAAGGAAGGAAGGAAGGAAGGAAGGAAGGAAGGAAGGAAGGAAGGAAGGAAGGAAGGAAGGAAGGAAGGAAGAAGAAGAAAGAAAGAAAGAAAGAAAGAAAGAAAGAAAGAAAGAAAGAAGGAAAGAAAGAAAGAAAGAAAGAAAGAAAGAAAGAAAGAAAGAAAGAAAGAAAGAAAGAAAGAAAGAAAGAAAGAAAGAAAGAAAGAAAGAAAGAAAGAAAGAAAGTAAAAGAAAAAGAGTAACACACAGATCTACACAACAGTCAAATTTCCCATTACTTCTGAGAGAAGCCAGCTCCCGTCCAGGCTGGGTAGTACTTCCACATCAGGAACACAAATCAGGTTTTATAATGTCATGTCTCTGATGGTCTGTCACCACAGCTTGCCTAGGACCAGATATGTTAGCAGGTGGTCTGTAAACTTACCCTGTTAAATGTAAAAAGCACCTCACAGGGCCTACTCTCTTTTGAAAAGGCTGCATAGCTGCGCAAGACCACGGATGACAACTTCTACTGCTCACTTTTCCTCACTTGACCTTAGTCCACAACTCTCAGCAGCACAATCTGATGCAGAAAGAGGAGCTAACCTAGATGTAGAGCATTGCTGACTCCCTGCACAGGCTGGGGAAGAAGAGCAGCCAGCCTCACCCAGGGTAGAGCAGCTGACTGTGTTAGTTACTGACAGATGTGTGGTGGGAACTTCAGACAGCACCATGGGACAGGTAGAGGGCACAACGTTGTACCCCAGGGCTCAAAAGAGTTGTAAGCTCTCTGCTCTAGAGCTCATTGGTACATCTGAGATGTAGACAGAGAGCTGGAAACCTGCTTTTACATGTTCACAAAGTGCAGGGGTTTTGCCTCACTCTGAGAGAGGTTACTTGCCTAGAGGTAGAGCATTAATTCTCCATCATGTCAGTCAAAATTTCTTGTGGAGCATTCAGTGACAATCTCTACACTGTCACCTCCTTCTACCCCAGAAGACCTTCATTTTGACAAGGATTTCTCAGGGTTAAACACCAAATGTTAGAAGTCAAAAACTTATTTCAAACAGCTTAGAGTATCTACACCATAACATAAATGAGATGTTACCTGTCCCATCCATGATCTCTGTGGTTGGGAGCACCTCATATGAGCAGGGTTCCACAGATGCTGGGACTGACTCCAGTTCTGCTAGGGCTGGCAGGGACACCTGGCTGGAGCTCAGCCCAGAGCCCAGAGGCTGTCCATTCTCCAAAGCTCCTTCTTCATTTGGTATGGAAAGTTCCCCATCTGTTCATAGTCGGAGGAAAGAAGAATGGCAAAAAAAAAGACATAAATAAAATGCAGACAGAATTTTAAATTAAATCTATTTCCATTTAGATTGTTTTCAAATGAGGAACTTGGACTGAGATCTTCTATATACACATGCACTGGGTTTACGTGGAAAAGTTTTGATACCAGGGGGTCTACATGGGTGACTTCTGTGAGTAGCTGCCAGAAGTTTCCCCATGTCTGATGGAACCAGTTCCAAGCTGGACCCGCTGCTGGCCACGGCTGAGCCTATCAGTGATGGTGGTAGCACCTCTGGGGTAACATATAATTATAGTCAAATATCTGTATTCATCTTTTGCTCTACCCTGGAATGGTTATTATGAACTGTGTTCTAAGTTGGTTGATTCCTGACCATCCTTGACCCACATAGATATGCAGTCCCATCCAATACAAAAAAAAAATAAATCTATTTTCCCTCTCTTTGTTGAATCTGGGAAGTCAGGAACGACAGTAGGCTGGAACTAAAGAATATTAATACATATTGTATATAACATTTTAATATTAATAACAATAATTATTAGCTTTCCTCACGCCAACTTTTATGCTATAAGGGACACAAAATCACAGGGATATGTCCCTATTTTACATACAAATAACCACATTTTATGTAAGGAAGAGAATATTTTTTTTATTTGCCTGATGTAAAGACTTGATACTGGGGTATATCAGATTCCATTTAGAAAGCCTGTTTTTATAGTTACTAATAATATCTCCTCTATCTGAGCAAAATTTCTGTGACAGCAGCTGGCATTTTCTTTCCTATCAAATATCCCTTCACATTAGAAATAATAAAGAGCAGAAGAAAGGATTCAAATTATTCTCTATGGTGTCAACCTGTATGATTTTTATCTCTGAACTTGTTAAGCACAGCACTCGGGTTCCTGGAGGCAGTGGCTACATGGACATCACAATTAGAGTTTTATAAAGAAAAGTGTTCAGCCCCTATGGTTACAAATGGAAACCTGAAAATATAACTGAAATGTGACCTGTAAAATTAAAAACCAGCAGGCAAATATGCAGAACTTGATTTTACTATTTAAATTACTTCTAAAAATGAAACTCAGGATTTCAGAATATGCTTTTAGATTTTTGGGCCCCACTGATTAGCCATATGTAGCTCAATGTATTGAGTGGAGATGTACATCAGTCAAATAAGTGCACATTTTCCCCTCATAGGGCTAACAAATCACTTTGGAAAACAATACTGAAAAGATAAAAAGTCTAATTTTGGTGCTAGTATACAGCAATTAAGAAGTCTGAAAATACATTAGCTGATAACTATTCAGAACAATGTTTCTGCCATTTAAAGCTTCTCTACAGCAAGTGAAGATGGCCTCCTGTCTATTTTGGAATTATTATGAATACCGAGGTCTTGACTTTCTTGGTTTTGTTGGAGGCTTTTTGGAGCCCAGAGAGCTATTATGGTAGTGCAGTCACATCATACTAGACTGAAACCTGACCCATGACTTTGAGAGATCAACTGAGCTGGCTAAAAGGTGGCAACATGAATTAAAGCTATAGGCTTGGGCCAAGTGTTTTTAGCACAAACTCCTTTCTAACTGCTGTGCCCATTCTATTCAAAACTGTTTACTTTCCTAGGCAGCAAAAATAAAAAAAAAATTCAGCCAGTATATAAGCTGAACATTTTTTTACTTAGCTGTTTTGGTAGAAATGCTGTGTACTCTATGCTGGCTCTGTCTCCCTTTTATAAAGACATGCTTGGGATAAGGATTAATGTTCTCTCAGTCTCCGGTTTCATGAAAGAGTGTAACTGTTTCTTATGTAGAGCATCTGCTTCTTGAATGAAAGGCAGCGACTGTGTCCAGCAATATATTCATTAATTCAGTGCATTAATTCAAACTAAATGTGACTGTAACTATGAGAAAAGTATGCACGACAGACCCAGTAATGTTTGCTTTTTGGAGGGATGACTACACATTCTTCATGAAGTGAGATACCTATTGTAATATGCCGAGCACCTTGAAATCCTACTGTCTTAAGTGTGCTATGTACTTCTCAAGGTATATTAGCATGATTTAAAGAAAAACAGCATTTGAGAAGACCTACAATTGCAAAAAAAGTAAAATGTAAGATAAAATTTTGGCTTTTACCTTTTGTCTTAATACTAATGCATGGCATCTTTCTGTACTGACAGTGTAACCTTTTTTAATCTTACATCTGAATAGCTTTAATCTTGATTTAGAGTCTAAAGCTTGTCCTTGGATTTGAATGAAATCATCAGACATGGCACAGAATCATGACTGAAATATACACCCTAAATCAGGTATTGCTTAAAGAAGAGCTACCTGGAGAGTTGCTCAAGTACAGCAAACAGATCAAAGATGTGGAAAAAATAATTTGTAGAGGAAAGAGTATCTCAGTATGAATTAATCCTGCATCAGAGATATGCTTGACAACCAGATACAAAAGGCAAATTACTTATTATTTTCAAAGTATTAAAGCTATTCCAGTTGGCTGATATACAAATGAAAAGAATCCCGGTAATGCAATTATTACATATACAAGGATGAACTTATCTGTTTTCAGGAACTGGCTATGAGTTTAAAGTTAACTTTGCACAGTGATAACATATGTAATCTTTTGTTCTCAGACTTGCTAAATCCTTTGCTATTTTCACAGTGTCTGGTGCTACTTAGTGGAAAATTACTAAGTCCAGGAGCTTTAACAACATCAGCTGTTCGTGAAACTGGATGGGTCCACGAGGGAGTAGCTTGACCTCTGCAGCAAGAGAGCATATGAAGGCTGCTCTTCCTGCTCTTACTCAGGAGTCTCTGCACACCTGAGGTCACTGAAAAAACAGGACTTCAGAGGAAACTCTTTTATGCAAAGGACTCTGCCCAGACACTTTGATTCATCTCAGCATGTGAAAGCACAGCATGGGACAAAGGCCCAGAGATACACAGATGATGTCTTCAAAACCTGTGGCTCCTAAGCATGGTTTGTACTCCTGAACACCTGCATTTTCCACTCTCGGGTACTTCTAAAACATTGCCTGGTGTGAAGCAACCCACAGTGCATCACACTGACTGGCACAAACCAGTCCTGTTGTGTTCCCCCTTTTGTAGCTCTGCCTACCCTCTCACTGTGTCTTTTACTCTGAACTACCTTGGAGTACACAACTTTTTGCATATCTGAAAAGTGCCATGCTCATGCATTCCTTCTACAGAAGACTAGCTATGGAAGTCAAAATGGACAAGTTGAAATCCTGGATTAAGTTTTGGATAGGGTTATTTCCTTCAATACTTGTCTGCTCTCAAGTAGACTGTCCAAGCAAGAAATTCTTGATGACAAAGACTAGGAAGGGCAGAGTAAAATTCATTGCCATTCTCTGCCATGACCCCAAGGGTGGGAAATGGAAAATTGAGTGTTCTTGCACATGGTCAAGACCTGCCCCTGGAACTGTTTCCTAGCCTTGGTGGCTACCTTAGAACAGTAGCTGGGATCCTGCACAACTTCAGCGCCTAAGCAGACCCCTGATTTTGTGGGATCCCACGGAGTTTGAGACAGGCTGCTTCTGGAGGAGTTCAAAACTTTTCAATTTCACTGCAGGACAACTGGCTCTCCAGTGGCTTCCATGCCTTCCTGCTGCTTTACCAAAGCCACAAAGTTTGTTCTCACATATTGTCACAAAATCTGCTTTAGTGCATAAGTGCAACATGTCCAAATCCTGTCAGGACTTAGGCTACCTGAATTTAAGTCTAAATCCATAATTTTAATTAGATAGAGCATATTAAAATACCAGATTATAAAAGACGAAGACTGCCCCTGTTTCCTCGGAAAACCATTGCAACATTGCCTTTGGCATAAGTAATTGGTGCACATTCATATTCAGAAATTTCTCACTACAGGCAATCTCATCTACATTCAGAAAGAAGAAGAGCTATCAAAATACTACAAGTAGATTTAGTTCTTTGACCAGCAGCATGAAACAGTGGGCAATTCTAATGACAGATGTTTTTGGGACGGTTACACCTCCACGTGGAAATCAAGGTCTGCTCCTATGTGTAGGAGTGATGGCAAAAATATGAGTTCTTCTAAATGTTGAGGTATGTTCTATGATGCAGGTGGAAAATGTGTTTTTAACCTCTCAGGACTATCTGCCCACAAATTATAAGAACAGCAGGAGCTTAATCAGATACTTCTTCAACTTACTATTTTCCGAAAGTACAGAGTATTTGAAAAAAATTATAGCCTTTGCCTACATTTTCAGAATACTCAAGTCACAGAGCCCTGGAAATGGAAGATAACAGAAACTGATTCTGTTGTGAGTTTGGCCCTTAGTAAGGAAGCTCTCTCTGCAGTTCAGTCAGGAGCAGCTTCAAGTGACTAATTTAAATGTGGGGGTCACTGAAATAATAACAGCATTTCTTGTTTTCCAAATGCAGCAGCTGGACTGCAGTGACTCTCCTATGTGTGGCTACTGTGACTCACTGCACTCTGATAATTTTCACCTGCTGGGTGACACGAAGTCCTCTGAAAAGTCAGCAAATCCTGAAGCAAACAGGTCAGACTGTCACCTTAAACAGCAGGCAAACCAACCAGCTAATTATGCTTTTCTTCAAGGTAGAAGATTTGACAAAAACAAAACAAAACACAAGGCAAAAATTCTTGTTCTTGGGTCAATCTGCCTGCACTATTTCCTTTTATCGGTATGGGTTTTTAAAGAAAGAAAAAGCCAAAGTTACTCACAGGCCTGCTTTGCCCACCTCATAGGAAAGGGAGACAAAGAGATTTACCCCTATTGTCTGTGCAAGATGCCTCTTGGCATGGAAGGTGCTACCACAATCAAATAAAGCGTTCTACCAGGAAATGCTAAAGGTCTGTTGTTTTCTCGAAGGATTAGAGGTTACCTAACAGGAATTACAAAGAAAATGTAACTTCCACTTCAGGTTGTCAATGAAAAAAATCCTTCATTAGAATTACTCTCAGATTATTACACCACTGAAGGAAATAATGCTTTTGCTCTACACATCTTGCCTTGTTCACATCCTTGTATCATCATAGCTGTTTGAGTACTGCTGCTATTCTTGTGTATTACCACCTTCTTCTCTGCCCTACCTCTTTCTATTCATATCAGCTTTGTAAAGGTGAAAAATCACTATAAAGAGGAAATAATTTCTTTCTTTCAAATGCCTACAGACAACTTACAATTTGCTTCACAAGATGACACAGAAGTTTTCAAACAACATCATTTGATCAAGAAGAAAAAAAACCTGTAATGCTTTGGTAGCAATAGAAGAGGAATCTTCTCAAGTTTCAATGTGGAAGGCAAGTCACAGAAGACTTTACAGAAAAGATTTTTCCTGGGGAAGCCTTTAGGATTATGCAGCGCTGGTTCAGAGGGTGGCTACATGTCCTTGGATTTGTATACGAGATACAAGGATACGGGATACGAGGCAGGGATGAAGAAGGTCACACCTGGGACAGAGGTGTGACTGAAGGCTGCCTTCTGAGCTGGCTGAAGCACTGATCCCTTGGTGTGACAGCCTGGACCCGCCTCACTGGCTGGGGTCTGATCTGAGTCACACTACAAAACGTGGACAGCACAAAGCAGTGAGAAGGACAAGCCTATTGACAGTACTTCTAGGATGGTTTATAAGCCAGCAGGTCATAGTGAGAGCACACTACTACACATAACTAGTAGCAACTGTAAAATTTAATGATAAGCACATTTTTGCTGCAGTTTGTTTTGAACTTAAAAAAATTAGCAGCCTGAGTTAGTAAATTTTTAAATTCATAATAAGCTCGAGTAAAAAGCAGGTAACAGATTTAAATGGTCCTGAATTTATGAAATAGGCCATACTTCGAATATCTGTGGAAACTTCTAATTTCTATTGATTTCTATGAGATTTTGTACTGCTATTTCTACTGCTATGTCAAAAACCTTTAGACTTTGAATTAATGAGGCTTTAAAGCATATGCATAAGTTCTATTGTGATTAAGAAATAACTTTATTATGTTTTTATACAATTTGTTGAATTAATTACCTTAGTAATTGACAAGGGAAGCAGCAAAACAAGTAGAAGACGCACTCAAATACTGACATGTATGTAACAGATGTCAACTATGTATTGTGTTACCAGTGTAAAACAATGATGTTTGTAAAACAATGGCATTTTGCATAAACAAGACACTAAAAACTCAACAAATTAATTATCCTGAACAAGGAATTGTTATCTCTTCTGAGCTGTTTCAAGGGAAAGTATATTGTTCTGTGCTCATCGGGATCCAAAACCTTTAAATGTTTCCCTTTTCCACAACAGTTAATCCCAAAGTGACTCAACCAGAAAATGGCAACACACAGAGACACGAACCCACTACATTTCTCCACAGCCTGGATGCTTTGCTCTTTGCAGTCAGCAACTACTGCCTATTGCTGTGATTTTTATTTCTATTGCTTTACATTTCTGATTAGTTTTGATTTTTATTTGCTAACTAACCACCACATGTATTCAACAGAGAGGGCCAGACCACGGCAAAGTCAAGAGAAATGTTCAGAGATCTTATTTCGCACAGTCTTGCAATTCAGAACTCTCTATTCCTGGTTCCTAGTGTTACAATTATGCAATGTCTGGCCATAAAGCTATATGGGATGCCAATTTACTGTTGTGAAAAGAAGAACACTTACCTTTATCAAAAATTTCTTTCAGCACTCCTCGTTTTATAAGCTCCTCTCTGCTTTGCCTCATTGACATTTTTCTTTCCAAAGCTGTAACAAAGGATAAGGGTCAATATAAACAGAAAAGAAGGGAAATTATTGTTTTAAAAGGCTCTATGCCTTTTAAAGGCATTTAAAAATGCTCTTTCTCCTCTTCAAGTCAGTGCAGCTTAGCATCTTGAAATAAAGGCTACTGGTAGTCCAGAGAATCTGTCTGCTACTGCAGTGTGGCTGTTATTGACAGAAATGGTGGTAGACTGGCTAATTTGAGGGCATGGCTGCACAGCCATTGCTTGGTTTTGACACAAAAGTCAAACATTTCTGATTTCTGGGGAGAATTAGAGAGAGCAAAGGGAGAAAAAGGAGATTATTGCAGGAGCTGAAGAGGGAAGGGTAAGAAAGAAGGCAACACAAAGGCTCAAACCAAGGAAAGGTGGCCACAGAACATGGCCATGGACTGTGTCCAGGCTGTGAAAGCCAAGGCTTCTTTGCCACTTGTTCCAGTGAGGTCACGTTATGGTGTTTGGGACAGTGCAAAAAATGAGCTGATTAATAGAGCCTTCTCTTCCCTGGAGGAGTGTCTTCCCCTAAAGAGATGTAAAGCAGGGAAACTCCAAGAGAGCCACTGCAATTTATGCCAGATCTGAACAGCTCAAGTTGTGTATTGGCTGCTTGGAGACCGCGGTCACTGAGGCAGCAAAACGACAGATAGAAAATACATGTTTCTTTAGTGCAGTAGTAATTAAAACAACGTCCAATTAACCAAAACACCACAAAGGACACACACACAGGCAAAGAGCTGAAAGCCAGAAGCTGGGGGCTCAAGAAGTGATGTGAAGGAGTGGCTGTGACTGAACCTGCTCTGTGAGGAACAAGCCAGTGCCTGCCAAAAAAGAGGCACAGTCAAGGGCAAATAGCTTCTGCCATATGCTCCTCTAGCAGACCCAGCATTGATGCACACACACACACAAATGAACTGGGACTTAGCATCCTCAGCCTGCCCAAGGCAGATTTAAAGCCAAAGAGGCTTGGAAACCCCCTCTTCTCCCCTGAAAACAGGAAGGTGCAACCTTTCTTGGTACTGCTGTGTGTTGATTTTTCCCACAGGGACCCATATATCTGGTGAATTAGCTATGCTTATCCTGGCACACTGTGCTTATTGCAACTTATTTGCTGCCAGATACTTAGGGCTAATATGAACAAGGCCAGCTCTGCTTCACTTTTTTCCACAGGATAAATACAGGCTTCCCTGTTTTTAAAAGCAGTTTTGAGCATGTATTCTTCAGGACAAAGATGACCAATATGTGCAGTCAGAAGCCAGTTAAAAACCCTGGTCTCCCCAGGTAGAGACATACTCTCTGAACTTCAGCATGGATGAGAATTAAAGGCAGGTCCCTTTGCTGAAGCACCAGACCCCATACCCATTAACCAGCCACATGGTGCAGTTTCATTTTGGAGGTTGTTAAACTAACAACCTCTACAGTGCTTTACACCCATTTGAAGAAGTGCTTTAGGCACCTCAGCTGACTTGCAATGAAACACTGATTTCTAAGTTTTTAATATGCTTTTGAAAAGAAAGGCTCAACTACAAAACTCTGGAGTCACACTGCAGACTGCTCTCCAAGCTGCCTTTTCCCTGTGCTGAAAGGGTCTTGTTCTGGTGCAGCATTTAAAGCTTTTTTCTCTTCCTCCTTAAGAATAGCTGCTCTCAGACCTTCCAAGAAGAGCCAGAACAAGCTGCAACTAATTCCTGAGCCTTTTCCCACCAAAGAAATTGTTAAAACTGACTGAGTTTAAAGAGCAATTTGGTGGCACCCAGCACCTTTTCCAATAGGTCTCAAAAAGTGTAATTTTCTGTTAGAATAAGCAGCAAACTGAACCTGCTCTTCAGTGGGAAACCAAGCTGAGTGAATCAGCAGCAAAGCAGCAGTTTCTGCATACAGACAGCAGCACTGCACACACAACAAAGACACAGGCAAATTCTATTTCTGTACTCTATCTGACCACAGATAGCTAAGTAACAGATCCCCATTTTGCACACAAATTCACTGGCATCCACCTGGGTGCCCTGTCTCACCCTCCTGCCCAGACAAGAGCAGGTTATGCAAGGTAGCAGCGTATGACTTCATGGCTAGGAGGTCCCACCTCATTATCATGATACTGGTAAGAAACACAGTCATTTTGCATTCAAAGATAGAATATATATATTTTGAAGACTGTACATATATAAATTTCTCAGATATTCCCTATTGTGCTCTGCTTGTTTTCAAGAATGAAAAAACCTACAACCCTTGAGCTGAAGCTCAGACAAAATCAATTTTTTCAGTTTCTAAATCCTTTCTAAGTAGGTACAGGACTTATAGTATTAATTATTTTCCTACTAAGCCAGTTTAATTAATAAGATATTTAGAGGAAGGGCATGCTGGGCTAAGAGCAGCACTGAATGATAGCAGATATTATATTAAAACTGTGGAACATGCTGCCTTTCTTCAATTCAAATCTTCCTCCCAAACAAGTGTAGTACATTTAAGTGCATAACCTGCTATGCTATTGCTGATCAGATGGGAAAAAAATGTAAACATTTAGACACAGAACTCATTAGGGTCTAACACTCTGAACAATGAAATGCTTTACTTGCTCTGGATTTCTCTGACTAAGATTGCCAGCTCTTTTATGAAGGATTTTCATTTCAAGCAGAAAGCTGGTACAAAATAAATTCATTCACTCTCCACTGAGAAGGAATCCATTCACAGCAGAGGATAAATGTAAACCTTTGAATTAATCCTTGATTCATGAGAACCGTGTAAATTCTGTGATGGGAAAAAATGAATTATAATTAATATTTAAGAAAAGATGTATTACTTCATTAGTGTTTTTCCTTGGTGATTAACCTCATTTTTTTTTTCATCTGTACAACCTTCCAGGAGATTAGAAATAAGCATTAAGCCCTCTTCATGGGATCTACTTATTCCAGAAACTAGTTACTGTAACAAATTCATCCACTCTACAAGAAACTCTCAGTTACTAGTTTAGAGAAATGAGCCTATGTGTACTTAATGGTAGAGTGTACAGATTTTGCCAGTGTGCTCTGCAGTACGCTGTTTCTTTTATGCTTTGATGAAGAAACAGTGGGAAATGTTTTTATTAATGTTTCTGAGCTGCTATTTTTGAACTTGTCCCTCAGGAGCAGCCCCCCTCTGCTGCTCAAGCAGAGTTTTTCTCTGTGGCAGACCCATTAAGATCAGTAAAGCCTTGACAGGGTCAGGAGAAGTTCCTGCCCCTCCACTCTGAAAATCAAACACAGTTTTGTCTTTATCCCTTTAACAGGCTGCTGTGCTCTGTGATGGCAGTGCTTGTGGGCTGCTCCTCCAGCTGAGCCGGCCAAGCTCTGCGCTGCCGCTGAGCCCAGCGCTCCTGCTGCTCCATTAACCAGCCAGAGCGGCATTTGTGCTGTCAGGACACACAGACTTCCCGTCCTCCTGTCTTCCCTCCGAGGCAAAACCACCTCAGATGAACTATTCCAACCTGCATCTATATGAGACAACAACAAATTAATAATAAATATTATTATACAAGATAATGACAAAGTGTCCTCCTTTGCAGCAATTGTTATGTTGCTGCTTAACCAAAGGGTGGACTAAATAAACAAGGCCTGCCCTTTTCATCTGACAACTGAAACAAAATCCCAGTCTGTGCTGGCCAATTGGATCATAACCTTGCCTTTTTCTGAGGTTGTCCTTGGCTTTTGTTTTAAAAAGCACTGGGGGTTGCTTTGCATGAATTCTTCCTTTCAAAGGCCACTGTAATTTTCATGATGATTTTAGAAAGCAAAGGTTGTTACAGGATGAAGCTGAGAGCAGAAGCTTTCAATTATACTTGCTTTCAATAGGAATCTGCTTTGCTAATAATTCCGATCTGAATAATTAGAAACAAGTAAACCAATTGCTTTTCACAACATTTAGATAAACAACCATCACTGTTTTCTTCAGATTTATAAGGAAGAAGAGATTGTCAAATGTGATGGATTACGTATTTAAAAATGTTCCACATCATCTTGAAATTTTCACAAGTAGGTAGACTTGGCAATCAAATGAAGTAGGATTCAGCTGATACAAATTTTTATAGTGTGGGCTTCTGCCTCTGAGTTGGTCTCCTCATATGGTATGATCAAGTATTGGGCATCATTAACCTCAGAATAATGTAAGAATCTTAACAAGATTGAGTTGCACCTTGGAAGTGCCTGTTAGGCTTCACTGAGTGCAAAGGAATCTAAGGGTGAATAACTAGATAAAGATACATAAAAATAGGGCTGAATATACCCCTGAAATCAAAATTGACCGAAGAGAGTAGTTTTAAGAAAAGAAACACTGCTATAGGTGCAAGTCTTAGACATCACTGAGGAAAATGTAGATGTATCAGCTCACTGAGAGCTCCATTAATTTTGGGGTTGTTTTAATAGCTATGGCATGACACTCAGCACTGTTGCTCTGAGCTTGGGGTATGACCAATACCAAAACATAGCTTGGTTTAAAAAAAACTGTATTGCTCTGCTCATTGCTAAATACGAATTTTCCTTGGCTTCAAACATGCATAGGTCTCTTAAAGCCTGAGGAAAGTAAAACTATTCCAACAGGTTTCTGAATCTTTGAGATTTAAAGTCCCTTACAGAAGTTTTGAGCATCTCTAATATCAGCCTAGGTTTTCCTGCAACAGTACCAACTACAAAACCTAATTCAGACAGATTACTTCCTAGAAAAGGTTGGGAGCCTCTTTTTGTCTGTGTGCTTGCTCATGACATTCCTTGTTGTGACTGTAGCCTAGCACTCCCATTCTATGAAATAAGAGAACATCTGAAGGAAAAAAATAGGTTGGTATAAAAGGTTAAGCTTGATTTTGAAAAGTGTATAGAAGTACCTCTCCAAATCAGCTGACCAAACAAACTCCCTTCAGTATGTGAATCACTTGGAAAACTTCTGTGGCATGTGCTCCGAGACAAACTAATAACACAGAAAAACCCCACAGCACTGATGCCACACTAAAGAGTAACTCAAAACATTCTTCAAGCAAACTCAGCTCATCATTACCGGAGTGGAAAAGTGAGGTACACACAAGCTGCAGCAACTTGGCACACCACCTGCTACATCAGTAGCAAAGCATTAACAGCACCTGCTCTGTGACCATGGGCCAACACTCTAGGCTAGGAAATGACCCTTCTAGACTTACAGTTTGCTACTGTCATCAAGGCAAATAAAATAACTGGAAAAAGAGGAAAAATAAAATTAACATCCCACCCCCAATTGTTTTTATTTTATTTCATTTCCAGTCTTGCAAGTGCAACTGGACTTATTTTAGATTGTGACTATGTAAAAGCATAGAGAAGATGATGTCAAGACATCTTGCTTCCATGCCAATACAGACCAGCTCATGACAATGGTCCATTTCCAGTTAGAAGCACTAGACTGGGAACATGATAAATCTTCATTTGTGACAGGCAATCCTTTGAAATAACACAGTAAAAATATACACATTCCTTTGAGAGTGCAGGATCAAATCTAAAATTCCTGGTTACGCACTGGAAGACTTTAGGAGGTGAAACAGTTGGCACACCTGGTAACTACAGATAAAAATTCAATCTTTTCTTCCTTACTGATTGAGACAGAAAGTAAAACTGGGGAAGAAATGAAAGCAGCATTAAGAAAACCCTAGACTTGTACTGGCCATTACTACAAGTGAACTGCCAGAGGACAGACTTGGGAGGAAAGTGGATGCAAAGTCAAATCTGTGAATACAGAACTGCAGAAGCTAATCAAAATACTACAAACCACACTGAGATCACAATACAGGAACACAACTCAGAAATAGAGCATGCAACCAGAAATTCAGCAAACACAGGGAAAGGCAGAGAAATTATATCTGAACAACTCTACCACAATAGTTCTTTATTCTTTCTGAACCAAAGAAATCAGAAACCTAATCCAAGAACAGATGGACTGTATTTTTTTCATACAGAAGGACTTAAAAAAATCAACCAAAGAAGGTGTCTTCCTAGGGAAAGAACTACACTTCAAGTTAGATCCAAAGAAACCCAACATAATGGATTTCACAGGCCAAGCTGAGCAAGCCTGGCAGAAGATGAATGTACGAAAGCAGGAGATAAAACAAGAAATCTTGAAAAACATAACAAAAGCTGTGTGTTTGGGGGAAAAAAAAAAAACAACCCTAAGAAAGCAGGTTTGTAGGCACCTTAAGAAAATTGTTACCACTCTCAGCTGTCTAGCTAATAAAGAGCAAAACAGAACTCCACTGTGTCAGCAAACTGTGATAATCTATCAAAAGGATTTTTGAAAGACTTGCATTTTTATACCTTTTGTACATAATTGCTTTCCTAGTCACACTTGAGAAGTTAGGGAGAAATTCAGAAAGTAGATCAGACTATTGAAAAAATGAAGAAAATACATTTCTTCTATTCTTCCCTCTGAATTGCTATACAGTGTTTTCATGAGTTCCTAGGCAGTACCAGGTCAAGAACTTGAAAGCTGGGCCAGCAACAGGTATTGCTTTCCACAGCTAAATGAAAAAGGAGATTCTGTATCTTAATTAAAGAAATTTGCAACAAGGTAACATAGCATGTCTTAATGTACACTTGCTCTGCAAACACAGTGTGAGTGCAGGTTATGGAAAGCCATAACCTGGCACTCAGAGACTTCTTGATTTAGGCATCAAAACCAGCAGTGAGGGGATGGAACTGGCTGATTAGAAGGCTTTTGTCCAAGCAAGAAACCTGGCAGACTAGAACAGCCCCCGCTTATGTCCATGCTGCTACCAGCACCCTATGTAGCTATAGCTGTGCTAAAGCTTAATTGACCATAGTGATCACCACCACAGTTCTTACTGGAATGAGGTTATCTCCTAAGCACCAGCAAAAGGTAGGAGATCCATTTACATTTTCACAAATGGTGGTTTCCCCTACAGACTTCCATGTAACAACATGCAGAGGTTGTAGTATCAAAGGAAAACAAAGAATATGGGTTCTACATGTCAAACTTTTGAACTGGACCAGATGAGTGATGCCATCTGAAAAAGATACGTGGCAGCATCAGAAGCAGCTGTACATCCCAGGGAATGGCTGGTTTTTACAAGTGACTCAACTTGGTTTAGGTACCTTGCAGTCTCAGATTTCTGTATGCACAACAGACAAAAACTATGCTAAAAGCAAGTGGGTGAAGAGCTGGGTGAGATATCTGCAAAGTGTTTCCTCTGCCCTGAGAAGGTGGCTCTCAGAATGATGAGACAGCAGAAGGGATCTGCAGTGCTATCTGTAACAGTAGAAATATCTATTTGCAATATTGCAGTATTGTGCAGCATAGCAGTTCAAGGGACCTTCCTCAAAGCAAAAACCACAGTGGACATTGCTTCTATAAGATAACAACTCCCGTGACTCTCTGGGGAGTTCTCTCCATGACAGAGTTTACACATGGCATGTAACTACCCGGGAAAGCTGCTGCTTTTGGGTTTGCTCCTCATCAGACAACACTTCCAGATGGCAAAATACAGAGCACAGTTCACATAAAGAAGCCTAGTGGATGTCAGGAAACTGGATTTTCCAGAGTAACTTTTAAAGGTGAAGGAGTCAGCTTTTCTGGGATGGAAATATGGGGGAAAATTTAGAGATAAAACCATAACAATGGCAGACTGATAAGAAGGCAGAAAGAATGTTTGGACAGACCACCTGGAGATGACAACCAAGCTACTGGCCAGTATTTGGTCCCCTCATTTGCCAGCTGGGAGGATCACCTTGCTGAAAAAAGAGATAACTGTAGTCAGTAAGACAAGCAGCACAACTCTCTATAGCAACAGCCAACTGCTGTGTAGCTTGAGTTCACCTTACAGTTGTAACTTTACAAACATAACTTTACATATATTGCCTGGTAGCCACTGCCAGACAGATGTGTAAATCCAGTCTTTTAGTCCCTAACAACATCCTATTTTGGCTACAATGAAAAAGCCTGCTCTGCTGGATGCTCCTATTTCACCAGAAAGGGATTTGAGATAATTTAAAATATATTCATACATGACTCAAACACTGTTGAAGTAAATTACAGTTTTCCACTTAGGCTGGAATAATTAGTACACCATAGCCTCCCAAACTGACATACAAAATAGATGGGAACTTGTTTATGTGTCCACATGTACCCCTACTAAAAATAAATACAAAGCACAGCTTGTGACTAAGAAATACCTACTTAAATCTGAAGTTGGCTTAGCACCGTTTTGAGAGAAATGTTATGAATATTTCATATACTTCTCAGAAACCATCACTACTGTTCTACACCCAGAAAATCTTGACTAAGCACACACAAATTAAAAATGCATTTGTTATTGAAATGAACCGGCATCAACCCTTCAACACAGACCTCTGTTAGGAGCCAAACAGGAAATCATTCATTTAATGCTTGATTATAGGAATGCCTGAATCACAAAGCAACAAACACTTCCTCCAAAATAAGAAGATTCTTGAATTGCAGCTGTCACACCATCTAGCAATTATATTTGGATGATATTTCCAGCTTGTGCAATGGCGCTAGCTGGCTGGTACATAATGCTGAAAAAACCCCAAAGTGTCTTTAACGACAGCGTCTTATCTCCCAAAATAGTGCAGTCTGCTTTCTGGCTTGGTAGCTGATAGCAGTTCAAGCTACAGTAAAGGCCCACCATGCAATTTCAGAATGTTTTACACATTCAGAGTCTTGGTCTGACTCATTTTTTGCTTCTTTGGGGTGAAAAGATAACATTCCCAGATGGAAAGAAACTTTCCATTATACAAGGCAGTCCTCTGGAATCAACAGACTGAAAAGTGACCAGACTGTGACTTCAGTTACAGTAACGTGAATGCAGAACAGATTCATGGGAATTTGGCATGCACCACCCTGCTTTTAATACTAATTATTCCATTATTTTAGTAGGAGATATTTTTTAAAAGGCCACCAATGATGAAATTGCTTTATGATCCTCT
This sequence comes from Zonotrichia leucophrys gambelii, assembly GCF_028769735.1. Taxonomy (NCBI): domain Eukaryota; kingdom Metazoa; phylum Chordata; class Aves; order Passeriformes; family Passerellidae; genus Zonotrichia; species Zonotrichia leucophrys. The sequence continues at coordinate 65,130,209 of NC_088171.1, forward strand.
CCAGAAAATGTTGAAGTTATCTGAGAAAATAATGTATTATTTTCCTCTTATTTTACCTTAATGCTTTTTGTGTGTGTGTGCAAAAACATAGTTCTGATGCTTGTCTGGGACGGAGAGACAGAGATGAAGATACAAAATATGTTTATGTTTAGATGGTAACAGTTTTGAACTGAAGTACTGATATGAGAAGCAAATTTCAAAAATAATAGGCAAGAAGGACAGTGAAGTGAAGGAGATATTATTAATACTCTGGACATTTCTTACAGTGTAATCACACTATAAATGTAGATAATATTGTCAGTCTCATATCTTAGTACACCTGTGAAAGTGTCCCTGCTTTCAATAATCTAATACAGTTTTTCTGTTCATTGTGTAGAAAACCAAACAGAAAATTGGTAGAATTATAGATGATCTAAGGTTAAAAGCAATGGTACTGAAGAATAAAGGCCATGGTAAACAAGCCAAATATTTTTCACGGCAGTGCTAATCCTGAAGAGCTTCAGCAGAATTGCAAAGTGCAACTATTCTTTACAAGGAGCTGTGGAAGTCTTTCCAAGTGAAGTGTCACTTGGAGAACTTTTGAAAGAAATCAATAAAATCAGAGCAGCAAACTGCTAAGCCCAGACAGTTTTCTTCCTTGAGTTCATCAGGAAATCAAATATGAACAGAGTAAGTGTGATAAGTAATCTAGATAAGATGGGAGATGGCAAATAGAATGTTGCTATTCTCTAGAGTCTGAAAGTCATCTTGGAATTACAGACCAGTAAGCCTTGTTCCCATCCACCAGTCTAGGAACAGTTATATAGAATAAAGCTACACATTGGAGACCTAGAACAGAAGGGAGATGACACAAGAATCATCCCGAGTTTGAAGTCAGTGAATGAAGATATTTGTTCCAAGTTGACCTCCTCAAAGTTCCAAAACTTCTATGTTAAGGTCATTGGAAGAATTAAAATTGCATTAGATAATTAGATGTGATTATCCTCTAGTGGAATAGCAACATGTAGAAATCAAAAAGGAATGTCCCATACATAAAAGAGGAATGCCTTACACAGTTAAGAAAGGTTGACCGTAGGGAGATGACAAAATTTGTTGACTGCAGTCAAAACTAAGACTGACTGCAAAGAGCTACAAGAATTCTTATGATACTAAATGACGTGTGACAAAATTCAACATTGATAAGAGCAAAAAATACGTTTGGGAAAAGGCAGCCCTAGCTGTACACACTTAACAGCTGTATTAGTCATTCCCACTCAGAAGACAGTGCTTGGACAACTCTGCAGAGAATAATCTGAAAACATCGTCATAATGCTTGGGGCAGTAAAAAAAGGCAACAGAAATCTGAAATTGCTAGGAAATATATACAGCCCCTTTGTGCTAGTGTAATAGTCTACAGCTAACACAAGTTTGGGTATTCATCTCCAAAGAGATACATCAAGACTAAAAAAGTTATGAAAAAAATGAAAAAACAATGGAGTTTGCAGAGAAATAAAGAATAATAGCAGAACCACTTTTTTGTTGGTCATCTATTCTTTTACAGCAAGGTCCTGGCTTCCCTGATATTCACAAAAATACACAGTAGGTGTCATCTAGGCTGCAAACTGAGTAAACCAGACTGTTGGAGGAAAATCAAGCACAAAACAGGACAGTAAACATCAGTACACATCATCTGCTGGGAGCTACACCAGACAGGGCTTCCTTGGACTGGCATAGCCCCTCAAAGCATCCCCACAGCCCTGGCATGCTTGCAGAGCCAGAGACGAGAGGAAACCCCCAGTACAGTGGCTTTTGCCCTCTGAATGCATGAGGTGGCCTTTGGCAGCGCTGCGAGCTCCTGCTCTCCTGTGTGTGGTCACGGCCCTTTGCTCCAGGTGGGGCCATTGCCAGCACAGAGAGATGCTACAGCAAGGACAGAAGTCAACAGGGAACACAAGAGGTCTGCAACACCATGAACACATGAACAGTCATTGACTCATTCATGAAATGCCAGAGATAAAGAGCACCCAACAAAATGGTCAGGGTGCAACTGAAAAAAAGGTGCTTTTGTGCACAATGCCTTTTTTCATTGTGGAATTGTCTGCATGAGATATCCATTAAAGCTAAATTTGTTTCACACAACACAAAGGATAAATCCACATGGCTTGATTTGGATATTTCTGAGTGCTTCAATCTGATTTCTTAAGTCAGGAGTTAGATAAATAGTTGCTTACCCTGCTTCTTGCATGTAACACAACCGTTGAGTGCAAGAAAAGATACTGGACTACCATGGACTTTTTTCTACTATGTCTGCCCTGGAGTATATTTATTTTTAAAACATGTGTTTAATGAGTCAGCAGAAAACACCCTTGATCCCAACACACAAAACTATACCATTACCTAATTGTCAGGAAATGTGCAAAGGCAGCTGATTTGCCTTTGAAAGAAACTTGAATTTTATCTCCTTATCATGCAAGTCAGGGGATTTTTCTTGCATGATTAAATCAGACCTCTTAAGTAATAGGGAGTTCAACATACTGACATCTAAAATTACAAAAATTGATTCAGTTTCATGGCCTGTGTAGTGCTGGTTGCAAAAGCAGCTTACTAGCTAGCATGGCATCCAGGTTTAGAATCCTTTGTCAACACAGGCTTCAGGAATTTTTACTCATTAATTTCAAAGAATACTAAGACTTCTTTTACTTTTTTTCTTTCAGTTCTAGGAAGTCCAAGAGCGTGTGCTGTATTTCATGCTGGACAAATCTTAATTATTATTAATTGCTTTCTGGCAATACAGTATGTGAAGGAACAGTGGAATGTGAACCTGAAGTCTGAAATTCTGCCCAGCGTTGGGTTGTGACCTGACTGTAGATGTTTTTTATAACAGAGAATAAAGTCAACTTGTTCTGCAGATTTTGACAAATACTTCACAAAAGAACCACAAAGATAATGCAAATCACTGCTCTCTGGCAATTACAAGTCTATTCAAAGATGACAGTACCTTGAAATATTTTTCTGAAGATAATCAAAATGCTGTTATGTTGTTATAAATACATTAATTAAAATATTACTGCTGTGGCTTCAAATTTCAGATATAAGTCAGGGAAAAAATCCCCTCAATTTCGTGGATAACTCTACCTAAATATTCTTCTGTTCTAACTTTATCCTAGCTTTTTTTTACATCAATAAGATTTGTATGGTTTTTTTGGTGAACTTTCACTTATTTCTGTTGCATAATAGCAATAGATGTCAGTCTATTTCTACCATCATAATTAGTTGCTGTGGGGATGACTGAAATATCATGAATTATTATAATTGCAAATCAGGAATAAGCAGTAGGAAAAGATGACATTGATAATGTGCAAATATTGCAAGGTTCCTTGAAACTAGTTGACTACAAGGTATTTGAATTTGCCATAATAACGAGGAGGCTTACAGAATAAGGGGGTGGTATATATTTCAGACAAATACACTATGAAGAAACACGACAGTTACATATGATGGCATCTTAAATTTAGCTTAACATTAAAGCAAAATTATCATGCAACCCACACATCTTCTGATTTTGTTGCATATAATTTTGCTGAAGGCCTAAAGAAAAGTCATTTGTGGTATTCACCTTTATTACTATGAGGCAAAAACACCAACAGCAGTAATCCATAAAATCAGTAGGTGTTATCCTGAACTAATCTTCTTTGGCAGATAAATGAAGGAGAAACAGGTGTTCAAGTATCTGCATGAAAAGCAGTGAGAATGATTCCTTTGACATCGTTCTTTAAAAGGCAGGAATCATACTCTGTCTTCCACTGGAGACTAATGAACCTCTCGGAGGGAGAAAGGACTAAGTAGACAAAAATAAAATTCCTGATGTACTTTTTTATAGCAGAAGTCCTTTACATTGTATTGCCTTTTGTTGCAGGGCTGTCTGGCAGTCCAATCTCACCTCAGAGCTGCATTAAGTGACTGCAAAGTGCAATGATGCTGCCTTCATACAGACACTGTGTGCGCTCCCAAAATGACAGCATTATTAAATCTTCGCCTTTTCTGCCTCAGTACCATGAAGCAATTGTCCTGAATTGAAGAAAAAAAATCCCAAAATGATTCTTTTATGAAGAAACAAACTTTTAAAAGCTTGACTGAGCTAAATACTGAGTTAAACACTCTCTTATGTGTTTCTGTTCAGAGCTAAGTTGTTGCATTCTGAAATATGAAGGGAAAGTGAGAAGCATTAAAGGAAATTGAGAAGCAGCTCTCTGTAAAACAAGATTTCTTACCCTTTCTGAGCACAGCAAAGCTTCTGATATCAGAACTGTATTCCCAAGATTTCCATGCCATTATCTGGATAGCTTTTTAAACACTAAATTAGTCTCCTGGCATCTTATGAAGATGACATATATTGATAGTTGAGCTCCAGAATATCAATGTTTTTTTTACTGATTGAGCAACCAAACACCAAATGGCTTTGGTATCAACAAACTCAGTTCAAAGACACTGGAATGGATTCTGTGAGGGTGAATGAGCATATTCCATTCTGACCCTCCCTATGCTCAGAAAGGAGTTCTGATCCACCTCTTAATAAGGCAAAATCTGAAACACACTCCACTGCTATCTTATCCATCTATTGCACCTTTTCAAGACACTGTTGCTGATGCAATAGTCTGATAATTACGCTAATTTGACGTGAAACCTCTTGCTTTTAAATTCAGCAGTTAATGAAACAAATTAATATAAAACTGAAAATGCATCTGGTTTGGAAATTTTTTTCTCTGTGTCAGTCAAAGTAAAGACTGCACATCTCCCATCGTCTCATAAAGGCTGGGTAGGATGTGCAGTGTCTATTTTTACTTCTACACGGCAAATAAAACCATAACACACAGCTGCACACTGCAGTATTATGCATTTATACAGCTCTGAGGGATTATATTAAATATTTTGGAGCTCAAATACCCCTTCTTATGTTGTTTGTTAGACCTCAAAGAGGAGTCAGGAAAGTGTGTCTGCTAATCACACAACTGTAGAATGGTTTGGGTTGGAAGGGATCTGAAGATCATCTAGTTCCAGCTCCCTTGCCATGGGCAGGGACACCTTCCACTACATCAGGTTACTCAGAGCCCCAGGTACCACTGAAGGAAAATATTCAGTCAGCATTTTATATGCAGTGGGATTGGACATAATTAGAACAGTTTTACTGCCTTGGCAAGGGACAGAAGAGAAATAAATAATGATGATTTTATATTTAATGACTCTGCATTTATTTAGTCAATTGAAAGATAGGGATATGCCAGCTGGCTTCCCCCATCTCAGTATATTTTAGTGAGTTCTGACTTTGTTTCAAGAAAAAAAACAAAGGCCTGACTTAGGTAATTAATTACTACAATCACAGAACCAAATCCTGCTCTCATTACCTTTTTAAACCTTAGATGAAATTATTCACTAGAGTTCATGTGCTTACTGCAGATTTAAATTGATGCAGCAGGGTGCCCATATTTTTGCATTACTTAATTTACTCTAAACAATAGAGTAAGTTGACAGTTTAAAAATAATTTAAAGAACAAGAGGCTCTTCTTTTTTTTTTTTTAATCAATTTCAGTTGCTTATCCTATTTTAATTTTTTTCTTAGTATGTAAAAAGGTCTGAGAAAAGATAGAGACAATCAATAGTTTCATACTGTTGTTTTCATTTCATCTCAGAAATATCAGCTAAAAAGGTGCTTGTTTACCTCTGGTTTTATTAATGATCTCTTTAAGAGACTGAAATTATATTTGTTGTGTAATGTAACTGGACTTTGTAAATTTGTTCTCCTCCCCCAAAGAGTCAATGATATGTTTTTATGTGATTGACGCTATAAAAACCAAACTTTTGCATGGACTGGGTAACATTTTTTGCCACTCTTTTCTGGAGAGGACATAAGCTGAACTACTCAGAATAATTGTCTTCCAGAGCAGATAAAAATTGGTAGCTTTTATATGCATGAGAAAATGCAAACATAAATACATAATAACCTCCATCTTCCTTGTAAATGTAAGAAAATGGAAACAGAAGTCCTCTTCCCATTGAAGGTCACTTTTACCAGAGATCAGACACCAGAGCTCAAAGGAAAATCTATGATACATTTGATTTCCCACAATTTATAAAGAAGAGGCTTTTTTGTCTTCAAGTGACTTTTTGATTGTGCTCTGCTCTATCCCCTTCTTAGGGCCTGACACGTTGCTAGAAGAGCAATCTCAGTAACACAAGCAGTAGGTACAAGCTCTGACAACCAAATCAAACTTAAAAAAAAAAAATCAATTGACACATTAAAATTGCTTTTGGTATTATCTTTCATCAGAAGGACAGTAATACATCCTGAGCCCATATAAACAAATTACTCAACCACCCCTGAAGTGCAGCCAGTACTGGGGTGGGAAGCAATAATTGTGATGTGCTAGCAAACACAGCACTGGGATTCTTGAGGGAGGGAAAAAAAACATCATCAGTTGAAATTTCAGGAGCAAAGTACAAATGGGAAAGGCTGAAATAATTGCCCCAGGTGGAACTTGATTCAAAGGCTAAGTTAGTGTTCTTATTTTTGAGGAAATTTCAAAGTTATCTTCATTGACTCAAGTAGTTCTTGAAGCCTGGCTTCCTCTAAAATAAAAGAGAATTATTTTCCTTAGTTCATAGTTTAACTTAGAGAGTACATGGGACCCTGTAGCTAGTCACTAACACTTTCCAGAGCTCTGATGGTTTCCCTAGAAAGAATGTAAATCCCAAGGGAGAAAGAAACATGAAGAACCTAGCCTTCACTATGCAGTAGGAGCAAAACATTTTGGAGATGCACAGACCCTGGATTATAGTATCCCTGTGCTGAAGTAGGAGACCATGCTCCTCTTCCCTATGGCTTGGATCTGAACAAAACCAGTCTAGGACTGGGCATGTACACTGGTAGCAGCTGCAAAGGAAGTCTTTACTTTCATGATGTGCAAAGGTAAGTGCACAGAACAGGTACCCAAAGTTGGAAGAAAAAAAGGACCAGCTTAGTTCTACTTTTAAGAACTTTCTAAAATAAAAGCTGTATATGAATTTTGATGGAGAAAGGAGATGAGGAAAGCCTGTCTGGTGAAATCTTGATTATTTATCAATTTTCTCTTGATAGAATTCATCAGCTTGCCATGCTTGGAAAACAAATGTCTTGATAATGCAAGAAAGATTTTCGAGCTTTTCCCAAAGTTGTGTATAGGAAAATATGATGAGTTCAGCTTTCTAGAAACTATGAATAAATAAATATATAAATATGGGAATTTTCCTTCTGGCCAATTTTGCTAATAGACTATTTTTGCTTTGCATACTGCTGTAGTCCTTTAAACATATCCTCATATTCACATGGAGCCGTGTACTGCAGCTTTACTCAAAGTGAGTAATGAAGAGCACCAGCATCAGTGGGAGTTCACTGACTGTGCACTAATTTTTTATAGGAGAAACATGAGTCTGCTTATATTGCAGGCTGCAAAATGAATATGAAAGAGCTGCTCATTAACTTAATGACACAGGTATGGCATAGGGCCAGCCTTTCCTACACCACCAACACTGGCAGACTTTCAACCACACTTCCTAGAGCGATCATAGGTGATCCTCGGTGATGTTTTTCACAGTATCACATTGGTTATTATGGCTTTAAAAAAAATTAAATTATTTCAACATTTTGCTGAAGAATAGTTCCTCAAGCCAGTTTTTATGAATACAATAAAATAAAATGCTTCCTTTAAACTGTAAAATCCTGAAGCTTTGGAACCTGAGAAGAGGATGAGTCTGTCATAAAGGCTGGTTGTATCCAAACAAAATTTTTGAATCCCAGGTGAGCTAGGATCTTTTTACCAGGAAGACCACACCCAAGAGGAATCATTGCTTCTTCTTTCTTTACTGATTTTTTTTCAAAAAGGTTCTCCTTTCTCTTTCTTTGATTCTCTTCCTCCCCTTCAGTTCCTGAAAATATGCAGTAACTACATACAGGCTGACTGGAGGACAGGGGAGGAAATTGCCTTACTAGGCTGATAAAAGTAGTTGCTTATTAGCTTTCTAAAATCTGGGCTTGAGTACTCTTTTTTTTTATTTTGCCCAGATTCCCCAGTTTTTGTAAAGTTCCATGGGGTTGTTTTGTTGGACTCATAAATTACAGCACAACCCAATTCTCCTAATCTGTGAGGTGCTGCACTGTAATTAATAAATCATTTGAATTTCAACAGCAGCTTCTGTCAAGGAAGATCAAACAGCCCAAATATTAGAGTAGTGTGTTAACATCCTCTCTCTCGCATACAATTCCTATGGGAAATCTAAGGCAAACTCCACATCTGTGCTTGATCCACAGAGGAAGCTCCCTCACCACTCTTCAGCAGCTAATGCCAGAGGATGGAGAAACCTTCCCTCCGTCTTGTAGGATGGAGCATCATTGCTCTGTGCCCCATAGATCTCGTAGCAATAAGCACCAGGATGACAACACAATAAGTCTGCCCCCCACAAAGGCCTCTGTCCCTTAGAAAGTGGGAATCAACTCGTATTTTTACTACTACTCCCACTTGATAATCTGAGCTGTGACTCCCATAATTTCCTGTGGAGGAAGGAACTACTTGTACTGGTGGAGTGGTTACCATCATTATCTGATCACTGTGTTGGTTGGATCCATAAAGCCAATAACTAAAAAAACAAAGAACCTACATCTCCAACTAAACTAGTTTCATACACACCCCAGAAACTATGGGTTTGCAAGAGTTACTCTTTTGCACTGAAAGCACTGTTTCATTTGAAATTAATTTAACTTGGGTAAGTAAAAATATCAGGCTCACTCTGAAAATATTACAAATGCCATCACCAAATATACAAGTAAACCACAAATCTTGCTGGGAAAACTGAAACACGATATTTTTCACATGAGTACCCATTTAAGGGAGGAAAATAAGCCTTTAGCCTTAATAAGTTCTGTTGCAGCTAGTTGAAAACTATCATCTTCTCTACAGACTTTAACATTTGTGATGACTTTGCTTTCTCCAGAAGAATTTAAATGAGGAAGAAATGGCTTCAACATAAATAAATAAAAAGTTTAAAATGTCGAAGAAGCTCTTATCATCAAAGAGTTGATTTAAGAAATACCTCAGCAAGTCTCTTTTTAATTAGAAATATTAACCTTTCTGCTTGGAAATAAGCAAGCATATTACAGTGATACCCTCAGATAGGTTTGTGATGAGAAGTTCACTTAAGAGGAGCCCAGTTTAAATGAGACAAGAGATAAGGTATTGTCATAATATGAATTGCTTTCCTTTAAGATTACATTGCCTTCATCTAACATTTTTATTTAAAAAGACCCTGTCACGTATCCCTGTCTGAGTATGAATGCTCAGGGCAAATGCTCCCACAGTGTAATTTACTATTGAATTTAAGGAACCGAATAATGGCAGATTTTATTAGTCCAGCAGAACAACCTTTAGACAGGTTTAGTTAGCTGAACTCTGTTCATCAAGGACATTTTGTAAAGTGGTAGAAGGTCAAACTCCTTAAAGGCAACCTCCTTTCACTGGGAAGAAAGCACTGATTATTCCTGTCTGTAGCACTATTATTGGGGTGGTTAACAGAAATACTCTGAAGCATTATAACCATGTTCAAATGGACCAGGATCCAAGTCCACAAAGATAAAAATAACAAAGCCCAGCTGTCACCTGATGTCACCTATGATTTTTTTCACTTAGAAACAGCAGATCTTGATGATTATTAGCTACAGCCCCTTGCCTTGCTTTAGTACCTAATAGTAAAAATATCTTTAACTTATTATAAACTTAAACCCATGCTATTTTGAATAAATTTATTGTTATTCTTCCAGATAGAATGAAGCCAAACAGTTCACATCAACACAATTGTTGCAATCCCTTTTTCTGTTGAAATAAAAGAATTCAGGAAAACAGAATGTTTTGAAATCCAGAGGGAATGTTTCCCAAAATTCTTACCAAAACATCTCTGGGATAAAGGCATTTAAGGGCTCGGGAACTTGTTTTCATATTTTAAATATAAATGGAATCTTTTAGTTAAACACCATAGTATTTATCTTCTGGACTGAGGTGTGTATATCTACACTAAAACTTGGACAACAGGGAAAGAACACTGGAGAGAACAAAAAGAACCTGAAACTTCATCAGCCACATTGAGGCTAGCTGAAGTTTTAGACTACTTTTATACTTTTATAAAAGATGCTCCTTTTGCTTTTTGTGCTGGCTGGTTGCCTGCTGGTTGCCTGCATCCTCTTCTCTAGTCTTTTATGCTTTATGGGTGAGGATCAAAAAACTAACGTGTGTTCATTGCCTGTAGGAGGTCACGGACTTGATTTGGCTCCAGGACATTGTTGGGGTACAGGCACAGAGAGGGCAGAAGTGACTAAATCTTACATGGTTGGGTTGGTGAAGCAAATAAATGCTAATAATCTGCTCCATGCTCCATATTGGGAATCTGCTGCTAAGAAAGTGGAGATAACCTCTTGAGGGTCTCAGAGAAGTATCTGGAAGATGAACAGTGCTGATTACAACAAAGCTTGGTAAAATACTGTTGTCTCTGCAACTGGATCATAATGGCCTGGTACCTGGAGATGTAAGTTTGAATCTCCAATCCTTGCACTGGGAATTTGCACTCTCTAATCTTGAAAAAGCTAGTAAAATTATTTTTTAGCAACCAAACATCATATTCTGAGTAGAAATGTATTCCAACATAAAAGACAATGCGCTGGTGATCCACCCATTGGGATGATAGATCATGGATTTGATGATTTACTAGAAATACTACTAGACTTACACTTTTTCAAATGTTTTCCATGGGTTTTGAGGAAAACAGGATTAAATAGGGATGAAAGGGGGTAGCTACTTACAAAGCTGCTTTAGAGGCAATCTGTACTCTTATGAGACTGTACAGACATGTGAGACCCTCCCCTTCCATCTCAGTACACCTTCCTGAAACAATCTGTCTTTAAAATGTGACAAACAGCTAAGCAAGCATTACATAAAAAGATGTTGGCAGGCTGCTTTTCTTTATCCCTGTAAACTTTTGCCACATAATATTAAATACAATTATAAAGCATTCGCCAGATTAAATGTTAAAGAGGTCTAATGCTCCATCTCTTACTTCTGGCAATGAAGAGTTTAATCTAATTAAAGCCTTGAGCTGAATGTGTCTGCTGGTTCTAATCCTCAGCAGTTTTATTGTTAGGTTATGCAATCCTAATTAAAGACAATTTTAGACAACAGGAAATTTTAATGACAGAAAAATATACACAGTGTCCTTGTGGGTCTGTTTAAGAATTATTTTTAAGGTTTATTTTTAGCCAATAGATTTCCATATATAAGATACAACTACATTCCCTCAGAGAAATCTCATTTTAATGTTTGTTATTGTAGTGCTGTCACTGTGTGCTTGCAGCTTGAATGCTACTACCTAAAATCAAGACTTACTTCAGTGCTGTCCAGTACATTAAAATAAAGTGATATGACACACAGCCTGTGCTTCTTGATTCCAGAGTTCAACTTAAAAGGTCTTAATTTTCAAAAGGTATTAAATTCCTAGAGTCTTATTCTCTGATAAGCCATCTCACAAAATATAAGTGTTGAAAAACACCGTTTCAGAAAACCTACACAACAACACTCCAGAGAAATTATATTTCAGTTTTATTTTTAGGAAGTGAAGAAAAATGTCATGGAATTTCATCCAAAGCTGGCTCTCAACACCCTGCTCTCCCTGTGGGGTGCTGCAGAAACAGTAATTTTGGTAAGAGTGACAGAATTATTGTAACTGTCAGGGAAACACTTTAGTCCCCTACAGATGCCTTAGGGCACTCAGGAAGACCTAGCTCTTTGCCTGCAACAATCTAAGACCGCAGCCAGAACAGAACCAGAGGAAATGAAGCAGTAGATGTGTAATTTCTCTTCCGGTACACCAGCTTTTTATTTATAAACTAAACAGGAGTTCAAAAAAAAGTATTGACAAAAGTTGAGCTTGATGTTATTATTCTGCAAATGACAATCACAGTTGGAGATACGGATCTACCAAAAGAGATTCTGGATGGCTGCAGCAGGGAGTAAGGGGGGAATATTTGCCTAGTTTCATTGTCTGTTGTGGTGAGTGCGTTATTTCCCAGAAAAGTAGCTGCAGGGGCTGTGTCCAGTGCTTTGAATTCAAAATATAAGCGTTACTGGCCTTAAGGGGGTGAAAGTGCTCTAAGAGGACAAAACTGTCCTCTTGAATTCACTTTGTCCTTCTATGGATGCATGGCAAAAACTGTCTGCTAAGAGCATGCCTAGAGCAGTCAAGTTTGCTGCTCTCTAAACTTAGCTTGTGTGAAGAATATCATATTCCTATTAGTCTACACCTCTGAGTGTGGGGGCTCAGCTGTGAGAGACACCAACTCAGGATGTGCCTCCAGGGCACAGGCACAGAGGGATGACCCAGCTGCATGCCCACGTCCAGGCTGGCATTCCCCTGCTGCTGCTGGTTTCATGCCATTGGCAGCACAGGAGTGCTGAGGGTTGCAGGCATTTTTGTGGACAAAGGAGGAAAGGGAGGGAGAAACTGCTTGAGGAATCAAAAACAAGAAAGAGTAAGAGCCAAAGGGAAATTCATGGTCCAGTTTGAAATGGTGAGGCAATAAGCAGTTAACTCACTCACCGGCATAAGACCCTGTCCAAAATTCTGCTCTAAGCTCACACAAAGGTTCCACAGGAAACCTCTAGCTTTGCACAGACTTTTAATGTACTTTTTTAAGGACAGCTAGGTTTTATATGAAATGAAGGAAAAGCTTTCATTAAAGGTTTCATTAAAAGGTTAGATTTGGTAACATGAACATGAAATTTTGTGTACAAATTTCTAATCCTATGATGTCTGTATTTTCCATTAAGGAAGAGCACACATCACTGCCATGCTGTGGATTCCCTGAAGAGCTGATGAATAAAGCAACAGAAATTGGTGAGATGCCTACAGTAAATCATTCGTGTACCTTCCTGGTTCTCCAGTCAGGCAGATAAGAAATCTGAGCTATTACAGTAGAAGAAGTAAGCCATTTTAAAATATTCTTTTTTTACCATGTATTTCTACAAGTAACATCCTTGTAGGTGTTCTGTCACAGGCAATGTCAATAACATTAATGTTCTTTTTAGAGAAAGGAAAGCCTCAAGTTAGAGTAAACACAACTTAGCTATTTAAGATTAATACTCTAAAAAAAGAAGTTCCAATTTATTTTTCTGTTTTTCATCTTTGACCTGGTCATCTTCTTTATAACTATGTCTCATTGCCAACCTTAGGATGAGGGAGGCAATTGCCTGGCTTGAATTTGAAGTCAAAATAAAATTGTAGGCTAGTTCTTGTCAGATGCTAGACAAGAATTGAGTCTAAAAATGTGAATCTGAAAGTCAAGTCTGTTTTACATGTTGAACACATTGAACAGTGGGCTTTATCACAGGTTTTAATTTATCTTTTGTGTCATCTTTTGTGACTACAGTTTATTATTCTCTTATAGGAACACAGCAAATGAAAGTTCTCTCTTTGTAAGACTTAGCAGACATATGACAAGATAGAGGTGGGTTACAGATAATTTTCTGTCTGCATTTAATCGCACTACAGCTACTTTAATGATAGAGAACAGACTCCTAAGATAAATAACATAACAAGGCTGTTGTGAAAAATCTGCTAGACTTTTCATATGCCTTACTAATAAAACTAGGCTGGGGGAAGTTAACCAAGGTTTTTGCTGTCAGGGTTCCCAGAGCCTGCATGCTCCTCTCTCTTTCTGTCTAGGGCTCAAGCACTGAACATAATCAGGTCAAATATTTTAGCCTTCACTCATTTTATACTCATATTTTGATATAAATTTTCAGTTCAAAAAATCTCCATTTAAATTAGTTACTAATGGGACCAGGTAGAAATAGTTTTTGATTAAACAGGCATGTTCATAATATTTCTTATAGCCAGCTGCCTATAGCTATTTTTTTGCCAATAATAATTCCATCACAGAGATGGCCGTGGGCCTTCAAAGACTTTTCAGTGACTGAGCAACTTAACCAACTTCAACAGGGGCTGACCAGGTTTTGCCTTTATGACAGAGGAGGTCACATGGCTATTTTCAGTTCTAGGGCATGCTGAAATCACTGGGTGAAGGCTTACATTAATGTTCAGGGCAGCAAGGCTGAGGAGCAAGGTTTACTGAACAAGCCCTGAAAGGATGGAAAGGCTAAGGTGAATGCTGGGGTGAAGGTCTTGCTCTGCAGGGAGGCATGGTGATCTACAGGCACGCACAGAACACGTCACTGGCAGCAGCAAGCGAGCATTCCCAGGATAACAGCCCACTGAACACCACTATGGCAAAGGCCCTGCCTGCCTCGGGCAGGCTGCGCCTGTGGAGATTGCAGAAATGCAGAGCTGCTCTGCACTGCATGGGAGGCTGGCAGCAGAGCTCAGAGCTCTGATTCCCAGCCCAGCTGCTTAGTCATCACTCTGACTTTAATCAACTTCAAAGTACAATGGTGGAAAAACCTCAGAAATAAGTCTCACCCTTGCTGCAATTTCTGCCAAAAATGACCTTCTGCTACAAATTTAAGCAGTTGTGCAAGTGTGGCAAAAAGCCTTTGGAGTAGACAGTGCAAACTGCAGAAAGAGGAGGGAATGACTGGTGAAAGAACCCTCTTACTGATTTGTGTGGGTGTAGGTAGCACCTACTGACCAGAGACCAGACTGGGAGCAAACAAATATGCTTTAGATCATCACCTTAAACTTATGCATGAGAATAACTGAGCTCAGCTGAAGAGGAAGGAGATCTCAGACAATACAGGAGGGGTCTTGATTACTCTCCATTTGCCGCTAGCAGGGTTCCAACATTGGTTTTGACTGCTCTTCTTGTCTACTGCTCTCCCGGGCTCCTTTAGAACTAGCAATATTAATGACTAGTGTAGCCACCTGAGGAAAATTTCCTTGCTGAATTTAATCTACATGAAATTTGTCTGGTTAAGATGAATGGTGACTCAAGAGCTATATTCTGTATTGAGCACTTCTTAAATACAGAAAGCTGTACACTTATCTTGAACTGCCAAGGTAAAACCTGCAAAAGAAAATGAATCTTGGAAATGGAAATAAAAATACCTCCAGTGATTTAGAAAGTCTTGCCTGTCACTATTATTTCTACAGCTTACATATATTTCCTACATATTCCAACAGAGCAAACAAAATAAGCACACTGATTTTTTAATACATTTATTGAAGCAGTCTAACATCCTTGAACTACTGTGACTGAAGCTCTACAAATCATTCCCCTGCCCCCACTGTCTTCAATCTCCATTGATGTAAATTATGGAGGAGTTCACCCAGAGCTGTGCACATGTGTGTTTTGAAGAGTCTGTGCTGGGTAGTAGCCGGCTGTGATTGATCCCATCACCCAAAAGCTGGTGAGTCATACAATCATTAGCAAAGGAGCAGTTACAAAAATGAAGCTGAGATAAGAATTAGGTAACAGTTTTGACTTAATTTTGTTTCAAATGGCCTGCATTATATTAGGTGCAAATCAGATTTGTGTGAAATGAGGCTAAGGCTCTGGTGTCAGGATTTGGTAAATCCTGTCCATTTATGTTACATCAAATATCTCTTCTCATATAAAATTATGGACACATTATCCAGCCAGCTAACTGCTTTTTTATAGGTAATAATGTGAGTGAAACTTGACTGTCCAAATATTTATGTAAAGAAAATGCCAGTAGTCAGATATGCATGACCGAAATATAAGAAAATTCAAAGAAAGAGATGTTTTTCCAGAGTAATAGTTATGAAAGCCAGGAATGCAAAGCTTTAATGCTAATGTAACATATCTATGCCTCTGCTATGGGAAAATATGATAGTAGGAAAATATGCTAAAGCATGGGCATTTCAAGTTTATGACATGGGGTGCTCTTTAATTTTCTGTTAATTATAAATTCCTTAAAGATACAGAAGAGTATTGCCATTTGTAACTCCAAAACAATGTCAAAGGCTCTTGATAAGTTTGGATCAAATATTTTTCCCAGTGCAGAAATGCTTCTCCCCTCACCCTCCAACTTTGCTCCATGTATGTCTCTGAAATCTCCCAAAAGCTTTGCTCTAAAAGTATGTGGTTTGAGAAAGTCTAATACTTTGAAAATATTACATGAAAAAGATTAACCCATACCCAAAAAGAGCACATTTTAACATCTTTCTTTATGGTTCAGCCACAGCAGCTGTGTGTGGGACAGCTGCTACAGAACATGGCTTGTCCAAGCTCCCATCAGGAGTCTCTGTAAGAAGCCATGAGCCAAGCTGCCCATCCCAAACCAACAACTTATATGGACAACAGACATCTAAAGCATGGGGCTTCAGTAATGAAAAGTCCTTGCAGAGGACCTACACTTGAAAGTGAGAAGCAAGAGGGAGCAGTGTCCCTGATTGTAACCTTTTTTCTCCGTTAATTCTTTGAGAAAGGCAAGTTCTGCAGGGCTGGTTCTCCTGGCTCTGAATTTCATGCAGATTTCTCCACACAAGATTCAGAACAGTTTTAACATGCAAATGCACATTAGCTTCCAGAAGCTTAGATGAAGATATTACAAAGCAAGCCCAATCATGGTATTGCTGCTAGGTTTTCAGTCCCCAGATTAAAACACTTTTATCTGAGAATGTGCTTAACTGCATAATGCTCAGTATATGAATTTATGATTATTTGTTTTCCAGGTCTGTTCAATACCAATTCTGCACTGTCATGAGCTACACATCAAAGAAGAACAATAGGACTACAGTTTTCTTTGCAGTATTTGCACTATTCTGACTATATATCAAAATAAATGAGCAATGGGCATAGTTGTAACACAAACATGACACTTTCCAGTAATATTCTATCAGGTATGAAAACTTAATGGTAGCATTTTTATACATACCTAGTTGAAATGTTGTATGTATTTCATTGCTATGGACTTAGATGTGAACTGCACCAGAGTTCAAGGAATATTTGTATTCCAAACATGTGACCTAGGCACATTTGCAGCTAACAACATTATTAAAAATTAATCTTTATAAATACATAATCATATTTGTGGCAGGGCAACTTAAGTGTTTCTGATGTTCTGCTGTTCTTCATAAAATGCTGCAACATATTTTGTCCTTTTCTCAAATAACCTTATTGCTGGTGCTGTGGATAACTACTGACTAGTATTAATATAATACAGTTAACAGGCAAGAGTTATGAAGTGTGTGCATACACAGGTGGGTAGAGAGAAAGAGGTGGAGAAAAACATGTTTTGTAGGTGAGAAGTGTTGCATTTTTAGCTTCTAAAGAACGGCGGTTTTTGTCTTTGCAGTACCAGTCTATTTTGTTACTAAGTGGTGACTTGTCTGTCCTGATGCAAGCACTCTATATATCACCCAAGCTAAAGAAAAAGCACAGATTCTAATGAATATTTTTTCTAACTTAAGTAGAAAATTACAATTATTTTGCCAAATCCTTTAATTAGCAGATGGTATTACAGTTATTGTCAGTCAGATAGTGCTCTCAGTACACCAGAGCAATCCCTTTATTCCCAAGCGGGTCACGGAGGTGTAATCAATGACAGTATTTCCTCTTTACTCTCCTTTAATTAAGGAGAACAGAGTGGGGAAACCACATGCCAACTATAAGACCACTGTTAAAATTTTTGAAACCCTGAAACTGCTTTGCTAGCATTGTGATAAAATCAACTCAGAAAGAGCATTGTGGATTTTTTGATGGAGCATCCAATATGCCTATTCTCATCTCACATACATTTGCCTGAGGTTTGGGTACACCTGGAACGTGGCTTTCATGAGAACTGTCATACGTAAAGCTCTCCAAGAATCTCAAAAGCACTTAATTAACACCGAAGTGATCTAATTAACTATATTTACATTATACACCTCTAAAAACTGATGCCACAAAACCACACTGATGGTATATTTTTAAAGACCTGCTATTCTCAAACAGGAAGGCAGTCCAAATATTAATATTGCCAAAGGGTTGTGAGCCCCTTAAATCCTACTGTTGTGCTCACTGAGGCAAAAGCACACTGTTATTTTATTCCCCTTCCTTGGAATCACCAGGAACAATAGGTCCAGATAGCCATACCTGTACTACAAAAAGAATTTCTTCAAACTGGCCCATTGCTGTAAGCAGCACACAGCAGACAGCAGAAGTGGGATAGGCAAACATACACACATCAACAAGACATCTGAGGTGCTCTAAAAGAGTTTTATCAGGATGTACACTTCTCAGGAATTCACTACTTAAGAGTTTCTTTACTCCGTCTGTAAAATAGATTGGTGACTGACTGGTTTTTTATATTGACTCTTCTCAAAGAATTTACTCCATTTCCACCGTGCTGCTCCATGTTTTGTAGCCTCCTTGAGCTTAATGCACTCTGTGCAGGGCTGTCAAGCTATTCTGTCAGATCCAGTTTGTGCAGTTTCACCTGGCTGAATGCTCCCACCAAGCTCTGAACTCATTCACAACCCAATTCATTTGTATTGCCCTGGCACTTCACTCAGCAATGCTCAAGAATACCCAAGAGTGTCCTGAGCCTCTCTGAACACTGTGATGTGAAGCAACATCCAGGCACACAAAACACTGGGAATTGGGGTGAAAATTTTCACTTCTCCTAAGCTTCCTGGCCACTAAGCTTTTCAGTTGCAACTAAATCCAGAAGGAATTGTTCATCTGAAACTCCTGATGGGCTTTGACAATCCTAGAGTGGAGGAAAGAGCATATGCCTGTGCGTGTTAATGTCCTGCAGAAGGAAACATGGTATCCCTCCTGAATCTCTCACTCTGAAATGAGTGGAGATGGAAAAATTAGGCGCCTTCTTATACAGGTCCAGACACTACACACTCACTTTGCATCTTACTGGTATTATCCCTGAGAGCCCCGCAAATCTAGTAAAATATTTTACTTTTAGAGACTTCTCAGTGTCTGTGTTTTTGAGAAGTATTAATCACATAAGAAAAAAGAGCCTAAATTACTCATGTCTCATTTCAAAGCTAGAAGAAACTGAAAACAGAAACCTACTATTTAAATATGTTCCACTGCTTTTCTTTCTGCTCAGGGTCGTCCAATCCATAAATTCAATTCAAAAGTAAGATAAAATATGGATATGTTTACATAAAGGCTAAATATGTTATACAAATGGCAAGAATGGGAATGGCTTTTAAATTATATAGCAAAAGTAACAAATTAAAATAGAACATGAATAATAAGAACTAGAATATAAACCACTTTATGCCTCTCCAACTCATTCCAGCGTACTGACTTATGCAATATCTTTTATTTATATATCTCTATATATCTGTATGTATTGCACTTGAATAAGCTGCTCTGGAAGGTTCAGTCCCTAAGTTGAGTCATTACATGTTTCTTAATACACTTATCTCACAGAATAGTTGCTCACATCAATCCACACCTAGCACATGCTGCGAAAACATAATTTATGAGCTACATCTCTTCAGTATCTGGATTTTGAGTAGGCTTTTAAGACTAGTTTACTAGCTTACTTTCCTTTACTAAGGAAAGTAGGAATGAATGCATGTGAGCATGTGTAAATGAGCATTAATCACAGCTACTCATGCAAGTTTGTCTTCCTGCCATCTAGATTCGGCCTCTCTTTCGTTTCTCAGCTATCACACTGTCTGCCTCATACCTTTTATCTTCAAGCACTTAGCAGAAGTCTGCTCCAAATTAGGAATCAGCTTAATAATTAAAAGATCTGTACCTACACAGAATAAAATGGACTGGTAGAACAATGCACTTTAGGGCAAAATTTATGCTTTTCTTTACAATGCCAGTGTTACCTAACCTGACAGATTTAATAGGAAATACCTAGACGTAACTGAAAGCAAAATTTGACCTGAAATATCTGAAACAGAGGTGTAAGTCAAAGTACAACTTTATCTTATGTAAGCAAAAGTCAACTGTTATTTGCTGCTTTGTGTTATCCAAGTGACATTGGTGGTAACTATTAAAAAAATTGGGAAAGATCACAGTCCAAAATAAAATGAAGTGAAATCTTAGCCTAGCACTGATCTGTGGCTAGCATGACTTTAAAGCAATCTGTGCTTTGTTTATCCTCTCCTTGCCTGCCCACTGGGCTGCAGGACAGAAGACAAGCTGAGAAAATACTGTGAGCCAAGGAGCTGGCCTAGATGGCTGCCTGAGATACCTGAAGGCAAGCTCAGCTTTGGCTGGGGTCCTGCTGGTTGTCTCTTGCGGTTTCTCTGCGTGAGTTGTTGTCCGTGCAGAGCCAGGGCTTCTGCAGGCACTTCACCTGATGGAAAGGGGCTGAAATGGGAGTGGTGAGTCACAGCACGTCTCTTGGGCATGCTCTGCTCCTACCATGGGTAACGTCCGCTGCTGTCAATCCCAGCAGTGAACATGACACTGTCAGCATCTGTTTGGGACACTTCTGGCAGAAAGAACTGGAGCCACAACATACATCGTATTGAAAAACTGCTATCTCATTTAAGGATTCTCCCATGATATGCAGCATGCAAAAATGAAACAAAAATTCTCCAGAGGTGCACTCTGAGCAATCTCAAAGCAGACAGTATTAAAAGGATAAAAAACAGCTTAGGTTTTAGTAAAATGCAGTGGCCCACTGGCTGCAGAAGATATCCTGTGGCACAAAAATGATTGCAGGCAGTTGGCAAGAAGAGACAGGTCAGTGTGCTCATGTTTGCTCAGGGCTGATTTCAATTTTTTTAAATCGTATCAATTTCCTAGCCTAATACTGAGTGAAATTTAATTAAAGTGGTGTTTGAATTTAAGTATTTCACCATAATATCAGCTACCCACTCAGTACAACACTGCTCTCATCACAGACATACTGATTGTAGTTTACATAGCACTTCCCGCTTCTCCACAGAGGGCTGATTGGTCCCATGATGATCATGCTTCTCCTGATTTCCAGCTGGTACATTTCATTAAGAGACAGCTAAAACTGCCTCAGTGGTTTCCTGCAAACCAACTGCTTATTGGGAAAGTTATTACTTTCCCAATAAGCAGTTGGTTTGACTACCAAGGTGATGCCAAGGAGTCAGGAACAGGATGAGAGGGTGGCTTTTGAGAGTCTTTTCCTACACAGAGGTAGTCCCACTCCAAAAGGCTTTGGGAAACATTCTCATGAGCAACTGAAAATGCCTAAAGATCTCCTGGAGACTAATGGGACCAATGCATTTACATTATTCAAGCAAAATGAAACAGGAAAAATTAAGTAAACAATGAGCCAGAAATCAGCATTTTGTAAACAATCTCCTATTTGTTATTCATCAACATAATTTTGTTCCGCAGTTATCTCCTCTAATAAATGTGTGTGCATTTTTTGTGCTATTCTTTCCTTGAGAGTATTACTTAAAATAGTGTTCTCACTATTTGGAGTGCCTTAGATACACAGCAAAAAGCTTCCTGCAGAAAACCTTCACTGCATTTTTACAGAGGGTCAGGCCTGTTGTCACTGAAGGTGATGAGATTTTACAACCAAGTTTAACAGACAAAAGGATGGCCTATATCATCTGCTGCAGGCAGGCAATGTAGTGAGCTCGAACATGTGTATAGATTTCAAGAGAAAAAAGTAGGACATAAGCATATATACATAAAGGTTTTACAGAAATAGCAGGTGTTAGATGAATAGGGAGACTCTGCTCTACCAGCTGCAAACCAACTATGATATGGATCTAGGACTCCTGAATATTAGCCCTCTTTTTATCCAGCTTCTCTGCAGCACAAGAGGCACCATTAGACTAGCAGCACAAGTACTTTGCTTAGCCCATACCTTGCCACATATGCTTGAAAAAGCTATTGCTTTACTCACCTTAACCTACAGGGAGTTTCAGACCATAGACACACACCAATTTATTCACAATATGCATACTGGTACCATGTTTGCTCTGACAGTGGCTAAGAGAGAGCTCTGCTTTTCTGGAGATACTGCTGGGTTTATTAGATAATGCAATCCTCAAAGCCCCTCTTCTGTTTCTCTCATTTATCTGTGCAGTGAACTATGATTTGGCCTACTTTCAATTAGCACAGAAGGGGAGCGTCTCAGCTCTCTTCCCCTGTGGCTTTTCTATCCTGTGTATTTGCAATGTTCACTTTTATAGCCTTTCCTTCTAGGGATGCAGGAAAGAAAACAAGACCAATATAAATCATTTTGCAGCATGGGGCAAGAAGGTTACGCCAATATACACTGTATTTCCTGGATAAAACAATGTTGCCAAGACAACAGATATCACAGGTAAGAGCCACTCTTTCTCAGGGCACATAATTCCACAGATAAATTCTGAAGACCCTCGTCAAATACAAGTTCTTTCTCTCAGTGGTCATTTTGCTGATAAGGACAATAGGAGAAAGATGTCATGACTATGCTGAAGAGCTCACAGCCAGCTCAATTCAATAAATGAACCAGTGCCAGAAGACAACTAAATTGTGAAACAGTTATGTCTTCACTAGCAACAGGGGCTCCAGGCCTCTGGAAACCAATGTTCAGGTGTCAGCACATGGGCTCACCAATGGCCTTCTACAAGAGCAGCTCAGGTAATGCCTTCTCAACAGATCAAAGAATACTACAAATAATGCCCCGACCAAAATGTGAATTGGCATTAATTTTGTTAATTCAGTTGCCCCAGTTCAAGCCTCAGCTGCCTGCATTCAGAAGGTGTAACAGTATGAATGACACAGCTGAGACTTGGCTTGATCTAAGTGCAGTCACTCAAATGAGGGCAGCTGAGTTAAGCCAGTCTCACAATCCTTGCAGTGAAATCAGAAAATGGACTAATCTGCTAGACTAACAAATGGGGGGATTTTGATTGGTTTTGTCAGCTTCTTGCGGTGCATTTTAGCCTGCAGGAATGTTGTCTGCACATTAATGCCAGAAATACCACAGCGTCACTGGCCTCTCGTTTCAGCACAATGCCTTTGCAGATTCAGATGCAAAAAACCAACATCAATATTTAGAGGTAGCCATTCCAAACTGGAAGTTTTCTGGGGCGTAAACATCACATCTAAATAAAAGATAGGGCATGGACTCGGTTGCTAGCAGGGAGAAGTACATGTGCCAGGGCTCCTGCATCGCTGCTGCCAGCATGAGAGTTCTGTTATGGAGATCAACAATGGATGCCTGGCTGACTGTGTGGTCAGTTCAGATCCATCACTAATTAAGAGCAGCTGTTGCTGATTTGATTTTTTTAATTTATAAACCAATACACATGGATTTTCTGTAATAATCTTCCCATGACAGTTCTGCATTTGTCTGCCTGCAGAGTAACCTCCTGATCTCTCCCAGGGGTCTGATCAAAACCCTGCAAATACCTTCACACCCTGGCTCTTTCCAAAGCAAACAGAAGCATGAAGACACACAAGGATTCTTCACTTAGCATAAAATCCAAAATAATTTCTATAAACAATTTCACAGAAGCTTCTTATTCTGGTGCTTATCTTCCTTACAGAGTACATTTGATGAAAGATATTGCAGATATTTTGAAATTAATACTGAGGTTGTAAAAGGATGCCGTATGTGCTGCCACTCTTCTAAACTCATTGGCCAGCCTAAAACAAGAAGAGCCAAAGCATCCTTTTCTATAGCACCCAGCCAATGCCTTGTTTTCTCCCATCCCTTCCTGCATATTTTTAGCAGCAGCAGTGGCTTCCTTGTCTTTATATGCCTTCATTGGTAATTCCACTACCTCTTTCCAATTTTGGCATACTTTGGTCAGGACAAAAGATCATAAATTTGTAGTGTTTCTAAAATTCTGAAAGGCTGGTTAGGGAAACTTGACCCAAATTGCCATTCCTAGGCTTGTGATCAGATGGCAAAAGATTCAGGAAGGAGCAACCCATACAATATTGTGTTTCAAAAGTTCTGTTTCTCATGGAATTACTGAGTCTGATTTTTTTCACAACTATAAACTACAATCCTTCAGATTGAGGACTGCGATGGTGTACTGGAAGCTACTAGCTGGTGAGAAAAAACACTACCACTCAGGTATGCAAACTGTAGCTCAAATGTCATCTAATATTTCACTCACAGTCAACTACATAATTTTGTTAAATGGATGTTTCATCTATCTGTAGCATATTTTCTTATTAGATGAGAAACTGGGAGGAATGCTACTATGACTACTTAATACAGACTTGATCCTATGCCCACAAAAACCAGAGAGAATCAAATGATCATTTTTATGGGGCTTTTGATCAGGTCCATAAAACACACAGGCCATTAGATGTACATGTACAGTTCTTAAAATGTAAGTGCCAGTACAGAAGTGTAAATGCAGTATTGATTCTTGATGATAGTGATAGAAATTCACGGCTTCAAATGGTCTTGAGGCAGAACTTAACTATAAAAGGTTGCAAGGTTTCTAAATGTATGTGCATACCCTGGAAACATTCTGCCTGCAGATATTGTTTATTACTGCAAAGATCTGAGCACCCACCAAGTCCCACAGTGTTCCTTTGGGAACAGAGCACCTCAGAAAGGTGATTGTGCAGCTGGCAGAAGCCTTCCTGGCCAGTCCATAGGAACAAAGGCTTTTGGTATTCAGGAGCTGCCTGCCAGGCGCCCTGTGCTCAGTGAGGACAGCAACAGAATTCATCAGCTTCAGCAGGAAGAAAATCAGACTCATTGCCAACCATTTTCAGCATAAATATATGCACTGCCTTCAGGTAGAAGCATATCTGGACCTTCTTTGGCCCTTCCTCAGACGACTGCTTATCTGTGCATGTTCAGCTGTCAGCCCCACACTACTTTTAACTAAGGATTAAATGAAGAGCACATGAGGACCAAGAGTTTCCTGCAAGACACAGGGAAATGAGCAATTGATGTTTTCAGATTCAAGTGGTAGCTAGTGGCAGTCAAACTCCCTGTAACTTTTCTTTTAGAACAGGCAAACAATGTTGTTGGGTAAATTTAAAAAGTGTGGTTCACCACAGCAAAAGGATGATTTTTACTGCCTGTTTTGATAAAGAGAATTGTTTCGGATTGCCAGATTACCTTGAAGAGATGTAAATAGAACTCTGAGGATATAAAGGACCAATACTGTTAATTACCAAATTAAAACCTTTTAAAGAGGAACCTGTCCTTCAAAAATGCATATACACATACTCATCTGCAAAATAAGAGACTGAGAAACTCCATTTTTCAACCTAGAAACATATACCTGCTACTCCAGTAAGAACAAAAGGAATAGTGAGTCATGTTCAGCATCATGGATCTATTCTACCACTACTTTTATCTCAAAGTGTGGAATATCCTGTAGATAATAAGCAATTCAGATGCAGTTAACAACAGATAGTATTATGTCTTCAGCCTACACAAACAAATAGTAACCAAATTAAATCTTATTTTTAACTACTGCTTTATACAGACATCATACTGTGGAACTGAAACATTCATCTGAAAGTGTATCAATAAAGCAAATTTTTAGTATTCACAAAATCTGTATGTTTCTCCAAATAGGGAGTTTAACTTCTAAAAGGAATGAGTACCTCTCCCCCATGCTCTTGGTTTCCAAGATTTTCTCCTACATTTTAGAAATCCTTTTTATTACTGTAATCCCAAAGTCCCTCTGAATTACTTGACTTTGAGAGCTGCAGGTCTGAAGAAACCCTACATACGGACAGACTGACCCCAAAAAAAAGAGACCTGGTCAAACTGCAGTCAAGTCCTGCAATACTTAGAAGTCCAATATCTACAGGTGTTGTTTGCAACAAGACTGGGATGGGTTAGCAGCAGAATTTGGAAGAGAACACAACAGCTTTCTCTCTTCATTAAACGTTCTAATCACCACCTCGGACTTCCTTTGCCCAGTCCCTCAGGCAGTCCAGTAGCCATGTGTAGCTTTCACAAACAGAGCCTCTAGGACCCATCTCTTGTGACACCTCAGGTTGTCTGATCAACTCTTTCCTGCACATTAGTTCCTGTGATTACTTACATGGTTGCTCAGGAAGAGCAACCTGAATTGGAGATTCAAGGAGGATCGCCACATTAAACACTTATGTGGACACTTTAATTCAGAACTAAATTTGCCTTAATGAATTAAAATAAAATGAATGAGTTTATGAACTGCATAAACATCCACCCAAGGGTTTATGATGTTATAACTAATCTGTTTCATATTTATGGCTTAAATAATTCAAGTTACAATGTATAAACAAGCCCTACAATAAAAAAGACTTAGACCAAGGTTTCTATGAAACTGTTCCTCATCAAGCTATCTTTGATTTCCAATTCATAATGTGTTTTCCTATTAAACCTCTGTATATAGAGCAATTCAGTTTCTCTTTCTAGCAACTATTTATTATTCCTCAACATACTAGCCCCAGCATCCCTGGAAAGAGCTCATGAAGTTAATGGTTTTGTCTGGGTGAATGCCATCCATATTTCAGATCCCTGTGGACCTGGAATTCTCATCTCTGCTGCCAATACCCTATACATCTAACTGTATGTGCCTTTAATGCAGCTCATGGACATGGAAATAAAGGGCAACCACCGTGATTAAAAAGTCCCATCAGATTAGACCCACTGGGCTGCATGCTCACATGACCAAACCAACCCATTTCCCAGTCACAACACGGGTCACATGGCACAGCAGG
This sequence comes from Zonotrichia leucophrys gambelii, assembly GCF_028769735.1. Lineage (NCBI taxonomy): Eukaryota > Metazoa > Chordata > Aves > Passeriformes > Passerellidae > Zonotrichia > Zonotrichia leucophrys. Next base: position 65,156,817 of record NC_088171.1, read on the forward strand.
ACTCGCTCGAGGTTCTGCCGTGCTGGCCTCGGGGATTCCTGCTTCATTTCCCCCCTGCGGGAAACACCGAGAGAGAGCAAAACAGCATTCTAGGAATAAAGATTCCTTAACAGCACTTCTCAGTGAAAGCACCATTGTGAAGACAAATTTCCTCATGGCCTCATGTCACTATGAAATGTTGTGATTTTTTCCTGTGCCTTTATAAAGGCAGTGAAAACCAAAGAACAAAAGCCAGCGGTCTGAGAAATACTAATTAATATCCATGCTTCCATATACATTCTAAACATAAAATGCAGCTTCATTTTGTTGTTAAATGAAATAATTCTAAAATAACCTGTAAGGACACAGTCTGATGAAGACCCTCCATTCATGAGTCATAGTAATGGAAGCTGAGGATGTACAACAACTTTTTACACAAGAATGAGCTTATTCCAAACACGTATTCTCTCTCCCCACAGTCAGATATTCCATTATTACTGATTTGTTGCTAAAACATTTAAAACATTTCCAATGGACATTGTTCTCTAATCCATATGCCATGAAGAAGCTTATGTTATGAACAGCATCTATTTCAATCATCACAATTTGTACTTTTTCTAATGGATTAATTGTATTATATTATTTTAACATGAATGCACTGTTGTAGAATTATGTCGCAGCATTACAGTTTGGGTGGCCTCATATAATCTTCACGCAGCAGCTGGAATTGTAATTAGCATAAAAACCAAACAGCCTCATTAAACATCTCTTTCCTGTAAGACGGGACACATTTAGAGGCCTCGTTTCACACATTCCATTACAGCTGGCACGGGGGTAGAACAATCCCTAAACACATTTTTCAGCCCAGCTAAGCACAGCCCACTTCTTAAACCCTGGAAATGTTCTGCAGCACATCTCAGGAAGACACAGTGATACTGCTCTGTAGTGGAATACATGCTCCCGGGGGAGTGATTGTTTCCTCCATTTTTGAACTAGGAGCTTCCAGTTGGCAATTCAAGTATAAAAATAGACAACTGCTTTCACTGCCTTCCTTGTACAAATCAGATCTGCAACTTCCGAATGCATTTCCATTCTTTTAATCTCCTTAAAATGACAAATCTGAAAACGCTGACAATTTAGAATATCAGCAAGAGACAAACATCAGCCATCACTTTCCCTTGCTATTAAGTTTCTTCTGCCACCCTAGCTTTGGGCTGTTTATCTAATTGTGAGGCTTAAAATGACCACTGGCTTTAAAAATCTCTGTGAATCTTTGGTTCCACAGCAGTAAGCAGATACACAAGATAGTTTTGCTCCCTCTATGGAATGGCAAAAGATGAAATTTTTAAAAAGCTGTCTATAGTTTTGCATGAATTCTGGTACATTTTTCTGCCAATTTCTTAAAAGACATTACGAAAATGTCAGTGCATACAAAAAGAAGTTAAATGCAATCCTAGAATTTTTTTTTCACTTTCAAAATTCAGAATACATCAAGTGTGTAGTTTTGGATCAATGTAAAAAATAGAACTGTGTATGGATTTTAATTTTTATTCAGTCCTTGAATGCAAGCAGTGTAATACTTTAACAGACCTAAGATACAAATGGTTTTCTGTCTACCAGGAAACCATTTTATATTTGAAATTCAGGTTTTTAACTATACTAAATAATATCTAGTTCCAATTTCAAACAGAAAAGTAAATTTGCATAAAAACTCTTCTAAGATTAATCTAGAAAACACTGAAATATAATGATCTTTTTTTTTTTATTTTTCTTAATGCAAAAATATTTATTTCATTCAATGTGCATTCAGGAACTGCCCAAGTTCTTGCAAAATGCTGCTTTTCTTCAGACAATGACAGCTTGTGCTTACCTCAAATAATCACATAGCAGCCCTTTCTAACTCTGAAAAGCAGTTGTACTGCTGGTTTTTAATAAAACCAGAGCTCCTTTTTTTGCAAGTTTGGACTTATTTTATAAAAGTGCCATTTTTGTCTCTTCTCCCAAAAACTTGGAAATGATCAGTGATTTTTAGCAATGCCTTAATGCTCTATGAGCTGCACCAGCACAGCAAAAATACTTGGCTTGGACCAGCATCTCTATCACCTGCTCGCTGTTTCACTTCAAAAGGGCCCCTAAGGGTTTTACACAAAAATATTAACAGGCTTTGTCATGGAGGAGAACAGGAAGGGTTCTGAGGTATTTCAGGCTTCAGGGTGGCTTTAGACCCAGCTAGCCTGGAGGGGACACTGTGCTCTCTCTCTGAGCACTGATTCAGAATTCTGAATTATATTTCCAAGTCATCAGAATATGAGCATCAGGAAAGATAAAAACATAATTACTTCTGTTCTCCATATCTAAACCTAGAGACAGTCTGGCTTGAAAGTATAAGAGGATTTTTAAATGAAATATTTATACTTTTCACATGGGATCACAGCAGATATTAAATAAAATTCAGAAGAACAGAATGGGACCATAAAGTGCTATAAAACAGTTATCCTTGTTAGACAACAATCCAAACAAAACCACTCTTTTCAACGAAAACAGAACCTCTGCAGATAGATGTCAATAACCTGGCACTTGGGAAAACCACACTGAGTCTCTCACCCCACAGTGCACCACCCTAGAAGTACAGGCAGGGCTGGGGCAGGCATGGCTGCAGCCTGTGCTTCTCCTTCCTTTCCCCAGGCAAAGGTCTTACCTAAATTGCATGACCAGTTTAATACCCTAAGGGTTTTATATGAAAAAACACAAGAGGCAATTACTGGCAAAGCAGAAGGTTTAAGAGAAGCACTGGCAACATATAATTGAATGTCTCCCATCTGGAATATTCTGGAAAGAAAAGTTTAAAATATTTACCTGTTGTAGTTAGAAATAATCAGCAGTAGGAATCAAATGATCTGGGCATGGTTTATGAATAACAGTTTCTTTAATTGAACAGCTTTATCACTTTTTTTTTTTTTCTTGTTATTTATCAGAAACACTGAAAAATCCTTGCCCATAAGTGTTGCCAATTTAAGCAATCTCCCCTGCTGACTGGGAGACTTAACTTACATAAACACACTGACTTATTATTTTTTTAATAGAGTATCTTTAAAAAAAAATCTGGTTGGAAAAACCAAAGCACCAAGGATTAACAAGTAAAAAAAAAAAAAGATTCAGGCACAAAATTATTATCTGTTTTAAAGCAGATTTTGGGAGTGAGGCAGCTAAAGTTTGAATGAGTCAGCTTTGTTGAGGCTCACTTAATATCTTTAAATGGCTTGAGTGAGAGTGAAAGCAAATGGAAGAGCATGTTACCCCCTCCCCAAAAAGTAAACTGAAAAAATCCACATGCTCCCTTTTGTGGCATTGTCTACACAATTTGGCTTAAATCTTTAGATGGAGAGTGCAGACCTCCTCTATTCCTACTTAACAGAGTAACTGCTAGCAAGAGAAGATTGTCATCCTCTGTACAGATAACTATTAAAAGAGTCTTAAGGCCCTTAGGCAACAGATCAATCCAGAGACCTGCCCTGAATGTCCTTTTTCCCCATACCAGCTGATGATACTTGGCTCACAATGGTTTGCATTTTGGCTCTTTTGATATTCTGGTCTGCTTCAGCCCTGGTCTTCATCCTTTCCAACTCCCTAGTCCTACACCTTGACACAGGCTCTTGAACACCAATCTCTACAATGTAACCTAAGCCAATGAAGCCTTAAATGAAACAGGATCAGGGTTTTTGGGATGGGAACTGTGGCACCAGAGGACTGGTATGTGATTACTGCCCCGTGGAGGAGGATTGCAAGTATTTCTAGGAAGGGAAACTGGGAGACAAATAAAAGGAGTTTTCAATGTACCTAGGAGGAAAGGCTGAATTAAAAATATTTCCTTTCCTGCTTTTCTCTTGTCATTCCAACTAGTATCCTTCAAGTACAAGTTACGTGCTTCCTTCTCCATTTTGCCTGAGCACTGCGATTCAGGAAGCAAGGATGGCGGAAGACAGATGCACCAATTCTTTAAAATGAAGGTCACCAGAAATGGGAAATGACAAAACAAGACATTTTTCTCTACTCAAAATTCTCCAAGCAGCTGAAACACTTTTTTTCTGAAAGGTTGCAAACAGTTGGCTTTTGACGAAAGTAGTGATAAAAAACCTTCAATAATATTTCAAGTAACTGCAGAATCTATTTCCCCTCAAGCTTCTTTCTTTCAGAAGCAGTTCCTTCTCCAAAACATCTCCAGGAAATGACATTTCAGCATGTGTACAGCACTGCAATAAAACAGCAACACACCAGGAATATTTTTCAAGTTCACAGCAAGGCGAGCAGATGATCAAGGTATTAAAAAAAATTACAAAGGTCTAGCAGAGAAGACAGTCAGCTTGGTCTCTTGCTATCTGCTTCGCTGATTCTCAGAGAGCCCCATTTGCCTTTTAAAATCTTGACCAGTCTTCTAGAGCCATCCCAGCTGCATCCAGCCAAGGAAATGTGCTTGAGTATAGAAAATGATGTTTCTTCCTGGCTTGTTCTGCCATGAGACTGCTCCTTGTCAGCTGTAAGAAACCATGCTCTTAACAGAAAGAATCTTGCCATTTAGAAGTTTGTCTGTTCTTCACAGCTTTATAATACCTCACATTTTTGTTGAGGGGGCCTTGGCCCTGCATGGAAATAAAGGTTTCCACACTTCATGTAAAAATCTTTGCTAACTTTAAAAACATACAGCATATCTCTGAATGAACAGCATGAACATCAGCATGAACAACAATGTGGCAGAATTTAGTTTCTTTGTTTAAGTCCCTGTATATGGAATTTCAGTGTCCAGAGAGTTTATGCTGTACTGCGGGGGTCTCATCACCCATCAAGGAACTTAAAATAGATGTTCTGTGATAAAATGATTTGCAGACCTGACACTGAAAACCACATCATGATGGTGGGAACTTCACTTCTGTCCAGGAGGAGAACTTCTGTGATGTGGCATTCACATTCTCTGACAAAATTCCTTCACCCAGGGTTTTTCTCCTGGGAAGCTGAGAAGCCTCAGAGAAAAGGAAAACAATTCTTATCTCATTTGCTTCTCCTGTGTTTTGCTCATGTAGAATGTGTTTGGAGATTGTTTACCCAAAGGTGATTGCCTGATTAGATTCTGGTGTGGCTTGCTTTGACTCATTGGCCAACCAAGGCCAAGCTGTGTTGGAACTCTGTAAAGAGTTGAGTTTTCATGATTATCTTTTTAGCATTCATTAGGTATCTTTTCTGAATTCTTCAGTTTAGCATGGTATAGTAATCTTTAATATAATATAGTACTATAAAGTAATAAATTAGCCTTCTGAGAACATGGAGTCAGATGCATCATTCCTATCTTCATTGGGGCTTCCCTATGAATACAATACTGTGAGAATTAACTTGTTTCTGTTCCTGCTGTGGTACACTGGTGTCCCTCATAGAGTGTTATCTCCCTGTTTTCTGAGATTATGCCTAGACAAAGCCTATCTTTCATTCACAGTGCACATTCCTTACATACCTCCTTAACACACCACCTTCCAGCAGAAGAGGTCACTCAGATCAAACCCGGTGGCTCATCTGGTGCTTCCCATCTGCACACAGATCACCCTACCCGTGATCTTCTCTACCTGCTCTGGCTGTTTTACGAAATACCTAATGATGATCTCACAGAGACCAGCTGCGAGGCAAAGGCATGAGATGCCTGCATCAAACCCATGACTCTGACCTCTGTTTCCAAGTCAGCACCAAGGCAATGTCAGACTTTGGACCCTTCTGCAATGTCACTACACAAATACCAAAACCAACGTACTCTATAAATATATAATTCTACAAAACATGAACATCCTTTTGACCCTCTGCTTGTCAGTGACAATACAATAACAAAGACAGAGGATGGGGGACTTATGCTCAAATACCACAATTTGAGTATTGATGTGCTGAGAGGCATCATGTATAGTAAGCCTAACACTGAGGTCCTCCATCAATCAAATTGTATACTGTCTCACCTCATGCAGTTACTAGGTGTCAGAAAATAACTTTTCCTATCACCTAAAAGGTTTTTTTGCTCCTTGACTGTTGAATTGAATTTAAAAACATTCATCTCTGAATAACTAAGCAGAGCTTTCAGTCTGATAAAGATATGGATACAAAATGGTAGCACTTGGAAATACCAAGAAAAAGGCAACCTTTCAACCTTACATATCAGCTCTCTCTTTCCTTCTGTCCTCTCCCAGAGAAGAATCTCCCATTAAGTTCAGAGGAAATTTCATCAGATTAGGCCATGTGTTTTGACCCTTACCACTTTTTTTTTGACATTAAAAATAATTGAATCCATTGTTGCAGCAAATAAGGACGTAATAAAATATTGTATTAGTATAGTATCTATTTTTTGATAATTACTGATGTTCTATGCAGGTGGGAAAGCTTGGGTGCGTGCCTGTAGGACACTAATGGGAATGCTTTTTTTCCAAGTGTCACATTTATCAGTGCACTAGAAGAAAATAAGCCTGTATTATGAAGCTTCATGCTGGCTCTCATTATGCCATCTCACAAGCTTGTCCTTTGATTCATTATAAAGATTAAATATATTTTCTCAGTGAGATCAGAGGTACTAGACAAGAGGTCATGCAAATGCTGGCAGAAAAATGCTAGTTTTCCATGTGTCAAATCTTTTGTATTACACATCCAAGGTTCAACCAATGCTTCTAATTGCTGCAGGGGTCTTGTAGGGTGCTGGTGGATTTCTGTTCCCCAGGGATGGGGATGATGGAAACTGTGAGGTCCCAGCTCTCGCACAGTCCAGAAGCAAATCTCTATCCCTGTCTTCCACAGGGTGCTCAGCAAATTTGACATCCTCATCAATTTTGCTGCAGTTAGTAGCAGGGAAGCTGACCGGAATACCAATTTTGCAGAGCAGCTGCAGGATACTGTTAACTTACTAGAAATGAAAATTTTTCTATAAAAAAAAGGAGAAAGGTTCTGGATTCAACTGAGATCAAACCCAGTACTGTGACTGACAAATGTTCTGGAGACCCAGCTCTTAAATTGTTTTTTCAGACACTGAACTCACTCTTACTAGCGGAGAAGATACGCTGGCATGTCTGGTAAAACTTCCTATTCCTCTGAGAAGAGAAAATACATGTGTTCAGTCTGGTTCTAATCACTGTGTACTTTCCAAATATTTTGGTAATGGGGCAAATCTTAGCAATACTTCTTGTAATGCCCAGAGTGGACTACGGAGCCATATTCCATCCAGCTTCAAACCAGTCAGCCTAAACACAGCAGCATGCAGCTCAGCCTCATCAGCTGGAGCTGCAGAAACCATAAAACTCAACAGTAGGCAAGCTTTGGCAACCCATGGTACCTCCTGAACAGCCATGGTTATTCTCCTAGTTGTAACCAACCAAGGCAGTATGCTCAAACTAGATTCAAAGCAGTGGCCACCACAGTGTCCACATATCCCTAAGAGCTACATGGTTTTCATGGAAATTCTACTACACTACATTATGGTTATGACTGATGCAGAATAAGAAACACAAGTTCTTTTTTTTGCAGAAAGATGTCATTTTTGGTGACAATAGCTTCTAGCTGTCAAGTCAAAAAATATGATCATCACTCAGAGTGATATAGCCATCCATTCCAGTTCATTAGTTTTTGGCTGATAAATCAGAAAGCAGCCTAAACAGCACACAGTAAAGAACTTATTCAGGTACAAACCCTGAAAATACTTATTCTGCATTTAAACTCATTCAAAAATTCACACTTAGCTAAATGAGATGTCTCACCCCATTGTGGGCCACTTTCAGGAGTACAGGATTTGGGGTGCCACAGGTACATCCAAGTAGTGCCTGAAACCTTCCACTGTGCAATACACAGGATAGAAAAGCAACTTATTGTAGCTCAAGCCTCTTCTGACACTTGAAGGAGCAAGATACTCACTGCTTTCTTTCTAGTTGTAGAGAAAACAATAAGAAATCTGGAGAAACTCCATGTTTTCTCACAGATAATCCAGGCTAAAGACTTGCAGAACCAAACGTAGCAATTATTGGCCATCATGAAAGAACAAAGAAAATAAACCTTCTAAATACATTGCAGAACTTTCATCACATGGATCAATGCCTGCATCTGGGATTCTTGCTCTGACCAATTTACATTACAAACCCACATTTTTTCAGTTTCCCTTTTTTTTTTGTTAATAAAAATGGGTCTTGGACTAGAAGTGCAAGAAAGCAATGGCAAAAGGAGGGGTGTGGCAGGAACTGAGATTTGGTTTTCTCAAAAAAACAGGGACACATCATTCCTGCCCAATGGAATGAATAATTTCTGGTTATGCAAGTTACTCAACACAATGTCAACTTTATCCTGTCACTCCTTTTCTCCTCACTCCTTTATTAGCACTCACAGGAGCTTAAATGTAGCTAAATCGACCTCTAGCATTATCTTTTCATACTGCCTTTTCCTTTAATCATAATCTTTGGAATCAATATTCAAAGATTTCTTCTGAGTTAGGCTCTAGATCTAGTAGCAGAACCTAAAAATAAAGATTTGGTGAGCTGCTGATTTAATTGCAGTGCACCCGATGTGTCACTTTAGGGCTTTTAAAGAAAAAGTTTGTAACAAAGTTAAAGATCTTCTCTTAGAATCTGATGAATCTCTCCAAGCCAAGCTTCAACAGTTGAAATACATGCAAATTGAGGCTGTATTACAAATTTTCAGCCTTGATGAGCAAAAAGTTCCAGATTAATAAACCGATCCCAACGCGACTGTTACCTGCTGAAGTGTGCTTAAATTTTTCACTCTTCTTCTTCCTCCATTTCCATGGCTTAAAAATTCTCCCGAGAGTGGCAAATTTGCTCCTTCTTCTGATTGGAGGCGTGTGAGTCCCAGGTACTAGAGAATCTGAACGCATTGCAGCCAGTCTTTCCACCTCTTCAGCTGTAATTTCAGCAAGAAAAAGAGAAAAACACAAGGAAGGTGGGAAGTGAAATAAATGCCTTAATAAATGATCAGAAAACCACACAGATGGCAAAAATTCTTCATGGACATGGAGAAGGATAGCAAAGGGAAAAAAAATTTAAACATTATTTTCTTTTCTTTTAGTGAAATTGTTAATCTACTGTAAAGAACAATAGTAACAACAAGATTCAACAGAAAATTATTATGTTATAGAAGTTATGGCTTTTAACAAATTGTTCTACATTGCTCTAGACAGCTGACAGTTCAGCCATCAGCCATTCCTGGGGAAGTGTGACAGAGAATGGAAAAGAGAAAGCCAAAAAAAGAGATTCAATATAATTTAAAAGAAATATTACAGAGTTTTGTTTTGTTTTTTTTTTTTTTAATTGCAATGGAAAGAAACATTTTGTTTTACTAATATTTATTAAGAGCAAGGACCCTCATAAATAATGACCCTTTGGTACCATTTGGTGTCCATTAAAATTGCTTGGGTTACAAAAAGGGGCTACATTAGAACTTCCTAGTGAGACAGAGGGTGCTAAGAAAATCATAGACTCATAGAATTGCTTGGGATGAATAGGACCTCTAAGATGGGGTCCAGCTGTTAACCCAGCACTGCTAAGTCCACCCCTAAACCATATCCCCAAGTGTCAGATGTACACATCTTTTAAATTCTTCCAAGGATGGTGACTGCATCATCATCACTATCTTTGAAAGATGGTGACTGCCACTTCCCTGGTCTCCTGTTCCAATGCTTTACAACTGTTTCCATAAAAAAATTGTCCTAATATGCAATCTAAAAGCTCCCTGGTGTCACTTGAGGCCATTTCCTCTAGTCCTACCACTGGTTACCTGGGAGAAGAGGCTGACCCCCACCTGGCTACACCCTCCTTTTAGGTAGTTCTAGAGACCTATAAGGTCCCCTGAGCCTCCTTTTCTCCTCAGAATCTCTCCTGCCTCAGATACTCATGATAAGACCTGTGCTCCAGAACCTTTACCAGCCTTTCTCTAGTACCCCAGAGTCTTTCTTGTAGTGCAGGGACAAGTCTAGTCCCATTTTTCTGCCCATTCACTGCCCTCCAATTCTTATGCTTAGCTTTTAACATTTAAACTTTTAATTTTAGATTTTAATACAATTCCCACTTCGGGCCGAATTCCCTTGAAGAGGATAGAGGTTTTCACTGAGCTTCTTCACTTAAGAGTTCAGTTATCTGCTACCTTTACCCTGTAGTACACCATGATAGTCTCAATACTGGAAAAAAAAAAACCCTGAAGAACTTAAATTACCCTTCCTACTTGATGAGAACAAGAGAAGTCTGGGGATTGTCCCTCGACATACTTAAATTGCATGGTCCCCCTGTCTCACATTTGCAAGGCAAAACTAATGCTGATAGTTTTGGGAAATAACATCTCTGGCATTAGAGGCACAGAGAATGGAAAGCCAGGACCACAAAGAAAGCACCAACAGAGGGAAGGCACCACTAGCACGAGAGGTTGTCTCTGTGCCACAGCTGCATAGTTCAGTCAGCATACAAGCAGGGGCTTTGTGTGGTTTGTTGTTGTTATTTTTGTTTGTTCATTTTTTAAGTTGTTGTTTGGTGGTGGTTTTTTTTGTATTTTTTTTTTAAGGGATATCATTTCCCAGACTTGTGTTGTAATGTGACACTGCCACTAACACTGATTTGAGAGGATTGCACACACAGTTCAGATGCATAAAGACAGGATGCAGATTATCACTTCTTCTGCTCTGAAGACAACAGCCCAGTGTTTCTATTCACCTCTCATATTTTAAATATTAACCTCAGGCATGAGCTTGAGCTCAGGCACCTCAGCAAGAACATTGCTTTGAAGGGATGAGCACACCCACTCCACACTGACAGAATCACCAGAGATTTTGGCTGGCAAATTCTTATGTATCTCAATGGAAATTTTTTCAAGGCTTTAAGTGAGCCAAATTTAGGTTGGTTTTCATGGGAACAGCCAGAGACGCATTTCTGACACAAAGGAGGTTTCATTATCAGAACTCCAACTGAACTACTATTTGAGTCCCTCAGGTCTTCGCAAGAAGGTTGGTTGTTTTGTTATTGCTCTTTTGTTTGTTTTTAATGTTAATATGCAACACAATCCTTTTTCCTGTAAAATATCAATGCCAGATACAGCTGCCTGTAATTTTCCAAGGAAGGAAAAGCTAGCCAGCAAGATAGATAGATATATAGATAGATATATAGCTGAGCCCAGATATTTCAGTGGAAATGGTTAAAAACTGCTATTCTTTGGGGTAATAAAGAGAAAGACAGACCTTTCTGAGAACATCTACTTTCAATTTAAAACAGAGAGAATAAAAGATAATCCAGCCAAAGCATTTCATTCTGTTCCAGCTCTTTGTGCCTGACTGCCTGGAGAAATACCTTCTTATCCAAAGAACCCATTACAAGGCTCTGTCCTGTACAGGGGCTGGGACATGCTGTATCAAGGCTGGGAATTGCCTGGTAATGCTGAATAAACCATATGGCTAAAAAGAAGAGGAAATCAGAAATTTCCTTGCACTTTCTAATTTCACTGGCACCTGCTGGGCTTTGAAGACCAGCACAGGGTACAGACCACTGCCCTCTATATGCAGATCCAAAGGGACCACTCCTTTTCCCCTTCCTCCATTTTTGAGATGCCTCTAGGTCAAGCAAGTAAGATCCCACGGTGCTCCACTGCTGTGATTTTTTAGAGATGCTGCTAAAAGCAATGGACTGGTATTGTCTTTGGTGTCTTATTGAGGGGACACAGAAGTGGCCCACTGAGCAAACTGGGAATGACACTACTGCTGCTGCTGCTGAATTAGGCTTCCTGCTAACAAACCTACAGCTGAAACATTGAAATTCCTCTTGCTGCTCACCCTCTCTCCTTTTCACCATCACTGAGCCAAGATCTCTGCTATGCAAGTGCCTTTGTTATGAAATCTCAGAGCTGCAACAACTTCTCTTTGCTAGCTGGTCCTAACTGGTATTGCTGAGGCCATTTCCTGGAGAACCAACACCCCTTAAAGACACTCCCCATTTCACAACACAACTCTGTCTCACACCAGCTGCGCTCTCACTGCCCCTAGGGAAGCTTTTCCCACTCAGGGTAAATGAGTATGGATTTACAGTCAGGCAAAACTAACACTGGAGTAAAAAATAATTTACCCAGAGGGTAGGTTCACTGAAAGCCAAACACAGTGTCAAAACCATTTCCACATTTTGACTGCTCTTCCTTGAATTTCAGTACTGTCTTACACACAAATCTGTGGCCTCAGAGTCCTGCAGTGCCTGGCATCAGTCATGAAAGTGTCCCTTCTCCTTCATCCTCTCCAAACACACACACAGCTCCAAGCCAATGCAAGTAACCACTCTTTTTCCTTCTCATTCGCATTTCTCAGAAGGACATGATTTTTTTTCATGAGAAATGCTCTCAAGAGCACTGCTAATTCAAAGCATAATAATCACTGGCCAGGAATAAACCACATTAGCATAAAGCCATGACAGTTTTAATACAGCTAGAATAAAAGCAGACCACGACGCAAGAAGCAAATGCCAGAATTCTGTGCTCTCCTCTGCTGCATCTTTTGCTCAAGTTGGCTGGATTTCTCTGCCTTTTTGGCTCATAATAGCTATTGACTGGCTGTGGGCTGCGACACCCACTGCTGACAGCAGGCTCCGTAGGCTGATTTCACACCTTTGCTGTTCCCAAAAAAGCTGGTACTTGCAGGAATGGAAAGTAACCCAGACCTTGCACTCTTTTTCTATTTTTTTTTTCTTCAAAGAGGAAAGCAGTCCTAGCAGTCCCAGCCTGATCAGTCTGCTGAACTGGGAGAGGGAACTGCAGTGTGCATTAGTACCTGTAGTCACACTGTGGAGATCTCATCTTGACACTGGTGCCACAAATGTGATCTTTACGGGTCACAGGTGCTGCTGATACTCATTGCTTTTGGGAACTTGTTCTGATTTTTTTCCAGGATATGAGAGATCTTTCTGAGACACAAAGAAATACTGGGAACTGCTCTTATGGCAAGAGGGTGATGCACTCCCCTCCCACTTTCTTCTGTCCAAGCTGTCATTTCAGAGCTAGCAATGGGGAAACTAAACCTGAGAGTTTTTCATGGGCTGTTTGGCTGTGAGGCAGCTCTCAATATTTTACTGTAGTTCTTAATAATTCTGAAGTTCACATAGGCTTTATATAGGGCTAAAGTAAGACATGGGGTTTTAATGAAAGAACCCCACCACAAACTGAAATACTTTGCATCCAAGTAATATAGAAAAAAGTACATATTTGAAATAAATTACAAAGAAAAGAAGAGGCCAGGCCATCTTGAACCTGTTCTATATGTTCTTATGATTTTCCCACATCTTTCAGTAGGGTGCTGATTTCCAGAAAGTCCAGTAAGAGACAACATAGCAGTTGCCTACTTTTTGGATTTGAGAAGGACAGCATGCAGATCAAAAGCCCTCTCACAGACGAGATAACTTATGAAGTTTTCCTGGAGGAACACAGCCAGTTTTGTCATTCCCACCACTGTCTGGGAATCACTTAATGTATTAATGTAGCTGATATGTAATACCATATTATCCAGCTTCCATTTTAGAGGAAAAAACATCACAGCATTTGGGTACAAAGAGCAATTTCATTGCTGAAGGCTGAAGCCCACCCATCCCACTGGTGGTCTTTAATATTACCTTCCTCACTGGTAATCACACCAAGTTTTCTCTTAGACCTTTTCTTAACATTCATTTTTCATAGTCAGACACATGATTATCTTAATCAAAAGGAAATTTACTTCAAAAAGTTAGGTTTTAATTCTTTCTAGGAAGTTCCAGTGGCTACTTTTTGCTTTCTGTTACATTTACACAAATCTGTAGTAACAGGCTGAAAATTATCTTGGCCCTAAAGATGCAATTAACTAAATGTGTCATATTATTCAATGACAAGAACTCTATATAAATAAAACCCCTAACATAATACTACTAATTTCCAATCCACATCCAACCAACCTTTATTCTGCAGATTAAGTTTCCAACAAGCTCCTGTTGCAAGGTTTCTTTTAAACTTGCACCCCAAATATCCTTCCCTTCAGACTGCATGGACCTTATTCTAGCAGCTTTGCTCAACACAAGATGCAGACACACCATATGTCTTTTTGAAATGACAGGAAACCTGAAAAACTCCTCTAATTGCTGAGCACTTATGTCTACTCTTTACCCAAATGGAAACACTTTCAATTAAAAAACCACCTTGTTTTTCTTCCAGGAAAATCGTTTATTTTCTGCTCTTCCATTATCTTACGTTCAGTTGTTTCCCTTTAATTTCCTTTTGCACCTGGAATTAATTTCCATCAGCCTTGCCTTTACTATGTGAATTGACCATTTAAACTTTTCCTAACTCCTCAAAGGTCTGTTTTCCAATGAAAGACAAGGCATGCCACGCAGCAGTCTAAGCGCAGTCTTGCCAAATGAGGATGATTACCTGACTGGTGGAGAACAGCTCCCACTGGACATATGCATTTGCAGTGGCAGTGAGCTGGCATAGTGATTTTATGAGCCATGAAGAGCCTGTCAGCAGCTTTCCTCTGCATGCTAAGCAGCACTCGCATTCCAAACCCCTGCCAATTATTCCTGGTCCTCAGGTGCAGCACTTCACACTGTGTCCATGAATGGAGTCTCTCATCTCTTAACCTCGCCTGCTTCAGCACAGGTACCACACCAAGGTACAGCTCTACTCTCAGCTACAGTCTCTCTATCACCGTCTATTAATTTCTCTTGTTGGCACAGAAGTGCAGAGAATAGTTTTGGAAGTCTAATCCCTCTAGGACCCTGCTTTTGACTCATCCCCATTTTGACGTAAAACGTAAATTATTCATGCTGATTGCAATCTGAAAGCCACTTTTTTAACCTCTGCAAACTACACTGCACTGAATGCATCACTGTAAACATGTCTTTACAGATATGAATTCTCTCAAAACACCAGATATTTTCTGTATCATAAGATAGTACATAAGATTTTCACTTGCAACAAAAGCACTTTATCAGGTTATGTCACCAATAGCTATATAATCTCTTCCTAAAAATCTGTAACTATAGAAAATAAGGATTTTTAGATTTCTTTGATATCAACTGTTTTCTGTATCCTTTATTTCTTTTACCACTCACTAGGTTTTCTGTCTTTTATGCATTTATTTCATATAGATTACAGATTAAATAAAATAAACAGTACTGTGGCTCATCACTGTCATGTTTCCAGACACTGGAGCTGACACCAAAGGTCTATCCTGAGCATCACACACAATGTCTGGAGGAGACTCAGCAGCTCCAAAATAAGACTCAGAGCAGTCACTATAAGTGGAACCCATCCAAAAACCAGCCAAGAGAAAAACAGGGCCAGCAAAAGCAGAAGAGATCTCACACTGTTCTTGGGGCTACACTTCCATAGGTACCAGGAACTGCTCCAGTAAAAAACTTCAGCTTGAAAGGAAGGGATATTTTTATCCTTCCTAACTGACAAGCAGGGAGGAGATGCACAGTTTGCACTTTTAAGAAAGCAGAGGAAGTAAGATGAGATGCAAGGGCTTTTCTGTTAGAGCAGGCAGAGAACATGGGAGAAAGGAGAATCATGGGGTCACTTTCATCTTCCCTTTGAAAAGGCTTAAGCCCACATCTCTGATTTTCCCAGGGAACACTACTACTCTTTCAGTCATACCCAAACTTATCAATTAGAGTTAAGTCTCATCCATCACAGCTCAAGTTCTTCCTGAAAGCCAAAGCTAAGGGCAATAGAGAAGATGTCTTCCTTCCAGCAAATCTTTAACCCATTCAACAAGAAAAAACAGAAATTGAAGCCCAGGTACCTTCAACTCCTAAATATATCCTGATGAAGAAACAGTGCACAAAATTTTTTCCTGTGCTTGTTTCAGCTTGCTAGTGATTGAAACTCTCTTCTTGAAGGAGCTAGTAATGATTATATTTTCATGGTTGGATTTCTCTCTTAAACCAGCCTGAATTACAAATTCTACTCAGTGGCAAAACACAAAGCAAACCAAGAAAAGGACTGAGTCCACAAAAGCCCATGGGTTTGTTGCTCACATTTTGCTAGGTTTCTCTTAGTGGGTGAAAATTTTCCTAACTGCCATGTGGACAGAGGAAGATACAGTTGCTCACATAGCAGAGCACCTTGGCTCTACCAGTCTTCACTAGAAATCAGGGAAGCTCTCCACCCTTTTAAAAATAAACGACTAGTGCTAAAGGCTAGCTGTTTATTTTGAGAAATCCCAGAAAAAATATTTGAATCCTTCTAAATTTCTTAGGGGGTTTCTGATGGACTAAACAATTTCTGATCTTTTTCTTTTGACATTACTGGAAGTAGCCATATCCAATATTTTATTTTACTAGAAATGTGTGCTATAGAAGGCATATATTTATATTTTTCAGAAACTTGAGAGAGGACTGTCCTCTTTTTAAAAGTAATCCTACTAAGAAAACGGCATTGCAAACATTAAACTTCCTAAATACAATGATACCATCTCACCACTATCACCATAAAGATAAAAAATTGAGTTTTTAATTACTGCAATGGCTGGGAGAAGAGGAAAAAACCACCTTATTAAGAGCTAGAAAGTTCAAACCATTCCCTGTAAACTCTGCATTCCTTCCCTTAGGAAAAAGAAACTGTTTCTGTTTAAAGAAGTTGATATGAAGTTGGCCAAGAGGAAAGGAGTAATTATACCAAATGGCACATTGATAATGAACCTAAATATGAGCTTTAAAACCTCCCTCAGTAACAGCCTAGCAAAAAAAAAAAAAAAGTTTCATATGTTCTCTGAAAGAAGACAATCTGTATCCATGATCAGGAATTTACAATAAGTACTAAACACTTTTGCTTTGAGTGCAGCAGTACCTATGGTTATAATGAGAACTTTTTGTTCATTCAAATGACAGTTTAGTTTAGGCCCTTACAGTAGAGGCTTGAGTTTCAAAGATGAATACTCAAAGGGGACAGAAACATCCACAATTCCTTTAAGGTCATGAATAAAGCATGATAATTTGTTGGCTAAAACACACTGACTTTTTCTGTGTGTTTTTCATAGCTATGATTTCACTTTTTTTCTGCCATCTTTTTTAGCATAAAGTTCTAGGGTGTCTCATGGTTGCTGAGCTCTGCAGGATATTGCTCTTGCTCTATAGATGTATAGGAAAATCTCTGGTTCCTAAAAAGCTGCTGCTGCCTTGAAAAAAAAGGTGGTGCCCATCAAGTAATCAAATTGGTATATCTGCCTAAGAAATGTTACAGTCAAAGGAAGGACCTATGCATGTAGCTTCAAGCTCATGAATTATTCCAAATCCAGCACCCAGAAATAGCTCAAAAAATGAGAATGGGTTTAGATCACAGCTAAGGAAAAAAATACTACAGGGAACCAAGAAAACACAATCACAGAAAAAACTCTGAAATAAAGCTAGCAGAAAGAAATGAATGAAATCCTGATTGTAGCACAGTGAACGACAAAGGTCACAAGGAGTCAAATTACTTTACCCAAACCATCTAGGAACTGGCCAAAGCTGCTAAAGGGTCCTTTCCAGAATGCTAAAATTTACCTTAAAGAAATTGGCAGAGAAGACATTAGGGCATGGGGTGTGACTGAGTGCTTTCCACTGTATTGATGGGAATGATGCCTTTCTGTGGTGTTTGAGAGAGGAGCCAGCAGCATGTTATGAGGTGCAAATGGAAGCAGAGCATTCAGCAGCACACTGGGATGTGCCTATACAGAGTCACTTGGCCATGAAATTGGCAGCAAAGTTAATTTTCAACATCATGAAGGTAAGTGTGATAGGCATCTGCACAATGGTTCATTTCAGCCTAGAAGAAGGATGAAATTAAACCAAACCCTGATATTTCTTGCAATTAAAACAAAGGGATCTCTTTTCACCCCTTCACTGATGGTATTGGATAAAGTAACAAACTGATGAAATCTCTTTTGCCTTCATGCTGAAAGTTTCCTTTCAAAATCATCAAGATTCTGCTACCAAGCGGATGATTAAAAAAAACCCCAAAACCACCAAACCAAAACAACAAACCACAACAAGTACAACATAAGCCTTTCTGAGCAGTTCTTGGCAATATAAACTGCCTTTTTCTATATAACCTATGAGGAACAGGTTCTCAATTTTAAGTACTCTTAAGTTCTCTTTTAGGAGAAGTATCTATATGACATCCTACAAGTATCACAAATCCCTGTCAAGTCAAATGTTATATGCTCTTCCAACTGAATTGGAGTATTTTCCCCACAAACCTAATGTTCAAAAATCTCTTTAGCTAAACAGCATTTTGTTTGAATTCACAAGTCAGAGACTATCTTGAACCATGGCATCTGGCTGAGCATACCAAGTTTTAGAAGGCTTATGGTGGTGTTCAGATTGAAAAATTTCTCAAGCATTTAGTTAAAGAGGGAGGAAACAAGAAACAAAACAGGTATGTGACTGCAGGTACTAATACACAAACATATAAAATTGGAACTCGGTCTACATGCCATAATAATGCAAAAATCTGAACTAAATTAATCATAGCAAGTGAAGAATTTGCTTGGTAAGCACAGAGAACAGGTGCACTAGCTCAGATCTGCTGAACTCTACAAGTAATGCTCATCTTTATAGAGGTCTGTATTTTTTAAAAAAATCATTTATCTCACTGGGCCCAATGGCCAGAGAAAGCTGACAAAATTTAAAAAAATTAAAACAACCCCAAAGTTGTTTTAATTGTTGTCCCACCAAAAAGTGTCCTTCTTGAGCCTCTATGCAATGCTAGCAGATGTATTAATGAACTGATGCCTGTCTTGCTGTTTAGTGAACTGCCTGTTCTGCCAACTTGAGATGAATAAGAGAAAGAAGCATCAGTTCACTGGAACTACATGATCTCCCTATTTTCTTTTAGGCTCATGGATTTCTATGCTCAGCATGAGCACATTGAGTTCACAAGGAAAATGGCATTTGACTCAGATGACAAAAACACATAGAAAAGCAAATGCACATCAGTAACTAGAGTCAAATAATGCAGGGAAAATGCTGTCCTTATTTAAATGAGACACACAAGAAAGAAAGAAGGAAACATCTCCCTAGTTCTAGCTTGCTAATGCATGTGACTTAGTGGACTTTGAAGGAGAGGAAGCTACACAGTTGAGCCTCATGAGTCCCTCCTTTCTTTACCATTTAGGTATCATGTCTAATTTTCTTCAAACACTGCTAGAGGAGCTCAAGTTTGCCAGCTACAGAGAGCAGTGGGTCAGAAACTATTCTGCTCTTCTCTATTCAAAAGCTGGAGCAGGCAGCATATTCTGTCTTAAGTGCCACAGCAGGTCACTGGAAGACAACATCTCACTCTCGTGACCATAAAACCACAGACAATTATTTTGGGACTGTGAATATTAATGAAAGCTTTACTCATCTCACTCTTCTACTTCTCAACAGGGTGCAATTCAGATTCAAATAGTCAAAGTTCCACACAAGCCTCCACACCTGGCTTTCCCTTCAGGGCGAACCCAAATTTCAAAACTGTTATTCATCCAATAAAACCCATGTGCTAGCATAAGGAAAGCATCCTATTTTGCTGGTGCATGGGAGGAGAGGGATGAGGTCTTTCAAATTCTGGTTTCACTTCTGGTTCAAATAGTTTCCACCGTCTGCCCATCCATCCGTCCATGCACCTACACCCACATGTCTGTGCACCTACACTGCTGACTGTTCAGTCTGTGCATCTGAATTTTTATCAGTGTTGACATTTTAAGCAGCTTGGAAAGTAAAATGGGAAAGATAAGATTCTATAAAGCACTACAGCAGCATGACACACATACCCTTTATATGAGTTCAATTTCAGATGATACAGAAGAAATAACATTTCTATTTATTTTATTTATTTACTTATTTTACCAGACTCAAGGTTGATAGAGTCACCATGTTAAAAATAACATTGGAGCTGCACACATACAGGTTCAGATAGCATCAGAAACGTCAAAGTAACTGCAGCCAATGCATGGGGTACAGAGAGATAAAGATGGTGCCATAATCTTTATGACATGGACTGCTGAGATAAGGAACCATGTCTACAGTCCGTAAGGATGTGAATATATGGATCATCAATACTTTGGAGAAACTTGTTAACACATAGACTATGGATGCAATAGACTACAGTGACATTTCCAAGCCTGGCTCATTTGTCAGAATGTAGTTAATGAGTATTCTAATTATTTATCCTAAGATCTCCAATGCATTCAAGTCTGCTTACCAACATTTCCATCTGTTTATTCTTGAATCTGTACTAAAAGGACAACAAACACCAAGATAAACTAATTGTGTTGCAGCTGAACACCCCTTAGCCTACAACTGAAGATAAAAAATAGTTATCAAACTTTCTAACAAAACTTAGATGTGGCAGCAGCTCTCTGATCACAGACAGAAACAGACAACTTTCCCAGGCAAGTTGTCTGTTGTTGTTGTTTTTTGTTTGGGGAAAGGCTGTGAGAAGATCAGAGAAAAGAATAAGAAACAATTCTTATCTTAACTGGCTGCACCTGGTATTGTGCACATGTGGAATGTGTTATGGAGATTTATTTACCAAAGGGTGGTTTCTTAATTAGCCAATAGTGATGGTGTTTTGATTGGAGGACCAATTAGGTCCACCTGTAGTGAACTAAGGCATAAAAGTATTTTTCTTAATAAAAATGATCAGCCTTCTGTAAATGTCTTGAGAGTCTATGTAACTTATTACCTGGCTGGGGACCCATTGTGCTGACACTTAGACTCCTGTTTCTTGCCATGACTTGATAGACTCAGTACTTCCAACATTACACTTCTGTGCTTCCAGAAGATTTAAAATACCAGTAGTCTCTGGTTTTTTTGAACAGATGATCAACTTCTCTTAGGAGGTGAAATAAAAATCATTCTCTATCTAAATCTCCCCCAAGATAATTAAACAATTGGATCCATTTTAATTTTATTCCCTGCACTTCTATTGCATGAAGCCATTAGACTAATGGCCTGAAAGATGTCATGCAAAAGATGACAGGGCAAGATTCCTCTCCTAAGTAGTGACAGGGGAGAGTGCCTACTGAACTGCAGCACTAAACCTGTCATCCTAGCCTTGGGCTGTGCAGCTCAGGGCAGGAGGAAGGAAAGGGAAGATTTGAAGTACATCTTACAGCCTTTTCAAAATGACCCAATCAATACATACGCTAGGCTCTCCCTGCACAAGAGGCTGTACATCCTAAATTGCAACCCTTGGGATTTGGAGATTCAGCAAGTCATGGATACTGAACACTTCTGGTTAGGGCAAAGAAATGGGCACGGTAATAACAAACGAAGTTACACAAACCAAGGGTTTGGAGCCTGCAGGTCTCGCCCCAGTTTATGTCCTGACTTGCACACTCTAAATCATAAATATGCAGAAACCTGCCCTCCTCTTCTCCTTGGACATTTTGGACACAATTTTATTTTTGGGGAAGGGTGGGGAGTGTTGGGGCAAACTGGGGACATGTTTGTCTTTTATTCCTGAGTCATATCTTCAGACCTTAAAAATTTCCACTGTTTATGCAGAGACAGTCAGTCAGGTCTGGCCATCTCTCATTTGTGGTTTCTCTCACTTGGGATGCAGAGCTTCCTTTCAGGGAGGAACACTGCTTGTCCATGACAGCTCTTTCAACAGCACAGGTTAATGTTGGCTATGGGCACTGTGATTTGGGCATGTTTCAGGCAGGGTAGCCTGCACATTACCAAGCAAAATGCTATGTCTAGTGGTTCCAAAGAAGCTGCAGCAGGTGATTTTATAGTGGCCGATTTTATCTTTGATTTAAATGAGAGCAAGTGCTCATTGTTTCTCAGAGCAACAGAAATAACTCATCATTTGAATCTAAGAGTCTCATCCAAAGGCAAAGGCTCTGCTAGATTTGCCTTATCTTCAGTAAGCTCAACCCAAAGCCAGAAAAGTCAGCGAGAGATGACAGTGACATGATCAAACATTGTCTTATTCCTCTCCACCCAATCCTTTCTGAGACAAGGAGACTAAAAGCAACAGACCAGTGAAGATTCATGTCACTTCACAAAAGCAAAAAACCAGCAAGAGGACAGTTTTCCACCTCATAGGGATGGCAAGAACATCATTATTTTCTGAGAAGCGTGCAAATCAAAGTCACAAAGGAGAAACAGGGCCTCCAAGTGTGTCCCAACTTCACCCCTTTGCAGCTTTGCTGCATTCATTTAGATAATGGCAAACATCACAGTACCCTCCAGTTTTTAAGAAAGCCCCTGAAACATGCAGACAAAGCTGGCTTAACCACTGCACACTCTGGTGCTGCCCTTCAGTTATACCAGTCCCCTGATGCTGGGGTTTGGGTAATGGATTTGGGACGGTGTGTGAGACCTGGTGTGATCCACTAAAGAGACTACAAATATATCCAATTAATCTTGGACATCCTGGCAGACTATTAGCATGATGGTACTGCAGATGCTTATACTGTGCTCTTGAAATTAGATTCTGGCTAATAGTGGGCTGAGTAAGGTGTCAACAACAGGAAGTCAAATTTGGTATTGTCTGATTACAAACAAGATCTTAGAGCATACAAAGGAATAGTTATGCATTTACTACCAGTCACTGAAATAGATTAAGAAACAAAATCCTACAATACAAAAACTGATGTAGAAAGCCTACCTCTTCTGCTGAGGGAGCAGAAATGAATGAAAATGTCATATATACAACAGTATACTCAAAGGATAGGTTTTGCTCATCAGTCAAGGAGCCCATAAATGAACTCTTCTGCTTTTAATGATATGATATATAAAGAAAAGCCAAAAAAAAAAAAAAAAAAAAGAGAAGAAAGAAAGGGACATCACATGGCAGAATACTGAGTCTTCTGATCTCTTCTCCCCATACCCAGTACAGTATTTCTCTGCTGTTTAGCTTTGACAGGCAGTGACAATATTAATAGAATCAATTTCAATAATGATTGGAAAGTGAAGTACTTCTATCTAATTTTCTTCTAAAGAATTGCAAGCTTCCAAAAACAAATGAGCAAATCACTCTCTAAGAGAAACATCTTTAGGCAAGTAAGAGAATAAGAAAAGACAAAACACAGAAATAGAATCCAGCTGCCCACCTGGGCAGGGACCAAAGAATAGAATACGACATAGGGGTGGAGGAAGTAAAAAAGGGCACAGAAAGCCAAACTTATTCAGCCAGGTTCATAGTAGGTGGTTTGAAGTACTCTGGTAATAACAGCATGCAACAAGAACATGCCACTCCATGACCTATGCCACCATCTACGTCTTGCCCCTTTTCTACAAATTGCTCCATACTTTGCACATGGAAAATCTGTGGCCTTTTATGGTTTATCAAATAGTTCTGTATTACATTTCTGATGTGTGTAACCTGATATAGAAGAATCAAAACCAGGCATATTAATTAGGATGGCAACAAATACTCTGAGCATATAATTACTGGTAAATATAGGAAAACCACTATATTGCTCTCATCATACTTGATGGCATTTAAACTGCTTTTTTGAAATTTCCACAAGAAAATGATTTTTTTGTGTGTGTGTTTGGTGTTGCCTCAATCTTTGCATTTAAGAAGCTTTCATATACCAAGACTACAAACTTGGTTCTCAGACAGAAAGCAGGATGGTAAAATGCTATCTAAAGATGACAACTTAGAGCATTGGAAAGGGAGACAAAACTGAAACAGACAAGCTATCTGCTCTCTAAAGACCCAAAGAATTGAGGTATCCTCTTATCCATGTCATTATGTCAGCAATGTGCAATAAAAATGAGGGGGTGCTGAGCCATCGTGACCAATTCCAGCATCTTTGTTGGTTTTGTTCCTAAAAGTCCTCAAATCAATGACAAAGACATACAGAGTTCCCAGAAAAGGTGGCAAACATTTCCTCCATAAGGACACAGAAGTTTTCACTGGAAAATAAAGAACTTAGTCATCCAGTTGCATAAGCTTGACCCAATCTTGTGTACACTTTTTCTCCTCATACTATCTAATTTACCAAAGTGAAGAACTTGCTCACTAACTATATTTTTTTTTACAGTTTCTGTTAATAAGGTAAATTATATTGCTATTTTGGACAAGACATCTTCCTAAGCCTGGAGCTCTGCTGGGTGACAGCCCATGCAAACTTGGGCTGTGAATTTGCTATTGCCAGCACAGTGTCACCTGGAATGGTACACAACTGGCTTGTTTTGTGGCCAGCAGCTTTTGCTACAGGCAGTTTAACAGGATGAGAGTTAGTCACTACAGAGATGCCTGTGAGCAGTTAATGATCTGCTCCAGGCTTCATGATATTTCTTCAGGTTTATTTTGGGACATAAATGTCACTTCCTCTCTTCCCCCATCTCTTTTCTTCAGCTGCAGACTAGCCAACTGAAAGAATTGCCAGTGTTTAAGGAAAATCTCACATCTCACGGGTCAGCCACTCGCATTTGCTAGTCCTGGCAAATGTGTAAGCCAGGGGGACAGCCTCTTACAGCCTAAATGGAGCTTTTTGTTCCTCTTCTCTTCCTCCCCACTGTTCTCCCTGCTTGCAGGCCATGCCCATCTGCAGCAGCACTAACAGATCCCTGCTAGCCTGATTTCAGGTCAAACCCACAGGTTACTGATGAGTTTTTGTTAGTCCCCAAAGTGAAAGACAAAGTGATGGGAGCAGAGTGCTGGGACTTTGCCCCCTCCACTCCTTAGTAAAGGAAAGCTAAAGGATCATGTCCTGGCAGCCATGGGCTTTTGCTGTCTGAAAGTTACCATGAGTAGGCATCACACCTTCCTCCTAGAAGGCACATTTATTCACATCCTGCCAAACACCCAGGGCTTGTATCATCCAGAGCAGAAAGTAATGCTGGTGGAAACAAAGTGGGCCACCCAGCTCACCAGCAACCTGTTGGGATGTGGAGCATCTTTGCTTGATCCCATCAACTTTCTCTAGCATAGCACCATATTCACCCAAATCAAACACTACAGAGTTCAACTGCCAAAAATAAGCTGATTTGGTTCTATGATCTGTTTGAAACATATTTCACTCAGCAATGAAGCCCATGCCTTTCCCTCTCTGCTTGTTTAGGGTAACTATCCCTCAGGGACTAAAGACACACACTGCATAATTGTATTAGCAGTGTGTGTCTTTACCTCAAACATGTTTTTCAGCTTCCCACGCTTCACAACAGGACCAGGTACACTGTTTTTTTTACCTACTTTTCTATTCTATGCAGTATAATTTTTTCACTCCAAAATATCTCATGATTTTTGACAGGTACCACTGTAAAAGACTGCAATGCCTCATAGCAACATACTTTGCTCACTCTGCAGATGGTAATGGAAAAGCAGTTACTGTCTGAAATTATGTGAGAATTAGTGAAGTAAAACTTATTTCTATACATAGCTCTTGCATGGCTTACAGTTTGTCTAGAAGATAACTATTTAATTTAGTAATTACTTCTGTGGGAAGCAATACAATCACCTCAGAGACAATCTCTTAAGTGATGCTAAAGTAAATGTTCTAAAAGTTCCCAGTTAAAAGAAATAAGTCTTCAGTTCCAGGTGGGAATCACACATGCATACACACACGCACACACACACACACACATGCACAAGACCCCATACACAGCTCTCCCCTTTCTATTTGGAAAAGATATTTATCTAGAAGCTCTAGAGGATGGGCAGCGTCAGAAAAACAAGTGTCAGAATTCCTATAGCAACAGTATCTCAGTCCACGCTGATTTTCATGCATATATAAGATCTTATAATAATTTCTGCTTAAATAGCAAAACCATGAAGTATAGGAGCACATAATAAATAGACTGACTGTCAGCTCTGAATGAAACCTTTTGGGTATGTTGATTCTTTGCATTATTTGTGCTTCCACTACACTTGAACCTAAAAACTTTGAGCCACACAGTTCTTGGAACTAGGAATACAAATGGCAAGAGACGGTCCTTTCCTCCCTCTCCCCACTAAAGGACACAATCTATTTATAGACCAGCAGCAAGTGGAAGGAAATCCCACAATCTCCATTTCACAGACAAGGAGCTTGGGTACAGTGTGATATATGATGGACATGCTTGAAGCTGCCCAGAGATACTCTACAGAGAACCCTTGAGCTGAGAACCCTAATTTGTCAGTGATAAAAAACCACTTAGCTCTGTGAATTCCTTCTCTTCCAATGCACTCCTAAGTTAACTTCTTCCAACTCAAGTTTTCTTGTCAGATCCTCTGCATAAAAATCAAAAGTATCCCACTTCAGTTGCTCCACTCACTCTGTTAGGTCATCTCTGGGCGTCATTGAAGTCTTTACAGTTCTTTCTAGCCATACAGAAGTAGAGATCTGTCTAAAGCACGTTCTGGAGCCAGGCTCAGCATTCAGTAGGACACTGAGATTTGCAGTCAGTTTTCAGTATAAAATAAATAAAACCAGACAAACCTCTTCCTTTCCTTGTTTCTCTGATTACTGTTGTTCATCAGTCACGTCATCTGCTATGACCCAGCACTATCACAACCCTCACAGAGACCACCAAAATCAGCACACTGAGAAGTGCTCTGTACATACCAGATGTTTAGCATTACAGCATGCCTTGATCTCTTGCAGTTCTAGCTCCTTCTGCTCTACTAGATTATCAGCCACTTCTCCATATTTACATTTAAAAAACACTTTCATTCCTCTTCATGATTTTGGAGCAATCTGTGTTGTCTCCTCAATTCTTGTATGTTGTTTCTTTGGACTGTTGCAACTCTTCTCCATTCTGCTTCTCCCAACATCTCCCTCACAGCTCCTGGCATTCAGAGCTCAGGCCTGATTGCTCCTGTATTCCTGGAGGTGACTCACATTTCTCTTCACTTGACCTCCCTCTCAGTTCAGTCCACCATGTCTGATTGCCTCTCTGGCATGCTGTCTTGAATATCTCATTCTTCACTCATGTACAGTTTTACCACTCAATTTTCAACACAGTTTCTGTTATTCTATCACCCAACCTTTTGGTATTGGTGCTTTTATAGACCTCTCTTGTTGTTTTCTATTTTGCAACTAAATTAGCATTAAATATATCCATTCTTTTCAGTCCAATGGTTAAACCATCTCCATTTTCATCCTATTACTGTAGGCTCCTGCTTATCTTTGAGCTCCTCACTTATTATTTTTTTACCTCATCAAAATGCTGCATCTACACCAACTCCTTTTACCCGTACTTCAGTGTGCCCATCTGCATTGTCAAATTTCTTCATCAACTTCTCTCCAAACTACATGACCTCCCTTCCAAGATATCATATGACTCAGTACCTGCTTCCATATTTTCCTTCAGTTTCATGGCTATCTCTTTTAGTATTCTCCTAGTCATGACTTTTGCTAGATTAGCTGATGGTATCTGAAGGATCTCCCTCAGTTTCAGCATAAATTTTCCTTCTAGAGTAGTAGAACAATGAAAATGTAGAGTAAGACAATGACTAGAATCCAGGACTCATAACTGGATTTGGAGGATATTTCAGCATTAAATAAATGTGTCCAACTGATCTGCCTATGCCATAGGGACTGAATACTGGTCTTTGTACATGGTTCCAACAAATACAAAAGCTGCTCAGATCACAGGATCCACACAGGACATTTGGGTACACTAGAGCAGCTACAGACCTGCAAGACATTATATAAACTATACATAATTTGAATAGGAGGGTGGGGGTGCTCACATTGCAAAGTGCTGTACATTTCCCTTATAAAAGGTAGTAAGTGGTCCCCTTTCTAAAGGTTCTTTAGACTGTGCAACTATGAGGATGCATGGGCATCTTGAGATCCTGACAGGTTTCTCTGTATCTGAGCTGGTCACAGATTTTTACCTGATCTGTCTGATATGATCATTGTGTAATTTCAGTTCATTATATCATCCTTTCCCTCCAGGCACCAAAAGGTCCAGAACTGGTATTCACCAGAAAAAAAAAAAAAAAAAACAACAACAAAAAAACCCCAAAAAAAACCAAACAAAAAAAAAAAAAAACAAAAAAAAAACCCCCAAAAAAACCAAAACAAAAAAAAACAAACAAAACAAAACAAAACAAAACAAAAAAAACCCAAAAAAAAAACCCAACCCAAAAAAACCAACAAAAAAATCCTGGCATTTTTCAATGCTGAAA
Source organism: Zonotrichia leucophrys gambelii (assembly GCF_028769735.1). NCBI lineage: Eukaryota > Metazoa > Chordata > Aves > Passeriformes > Passerellidae > Zonotrichia > Zonotrichia leucophrys. The sequence continues at coordinate 65,184,900 of NC_088171.1, forward strand.
AATGTGTCAGAGTCAAATCAGTGAGTGTCCCCAGGCAGCATAGCTGGGACAAGAGTTTCTTGACTTTCTGAAAGAAACTCATAGATGTGTATGCTGTGGAAAGAAAAGATTAAGGCTGCACTGGTATTAGTTACTTTTTAAATTATGATCATTTGCACGACACAGAATGAAATCCTACCCCACAGAAAGAGGGGGCAAAACCAGACTGATGACGGCCCCGGAAGCCTGCTGGCTGCGAGCCTCTCTGCTCTGTTCTTTGCCTCTCTAGGGCTACTAGATTATCTCCTGCCAAGAGGCATAGCCTGCCCTCGGAGTATGTAATGGTTTGAAGCTAAATAACCAAACATAGAAAAGGAAGAAAACCCCTAAAATACAAACCTATTAGTCTGCTAAGAGGTACAAGTAACTGGAGTTATACATTCATATGCATCCATGTGTACATGTGTGCCTTAAAAGGGAGGAAAGCATATTCTTTTCTTACTGTGCTAAGATTTCAAGTACACAGTTCCAAAAAAAACTCAGCAAAAGATGTTGATGCAATTGAGTTTTAGGTCAATTCAATTAAACTAGGAAAGCATAATTTTATAAATGGCTTCATTTGCTTTTAAGGATAAATAAATTACACTAGTAGTGTAAAGTAAATACTACGGCTTTGGCTCGACAAAGCCATTCCTTTAAAGCTGTGGGGCTTGCAGTCAGTAGCAGCACATAACAGGAAAGGAAACACTCAACAATTTACATAGCATTCATCAGATTCTTCCCTCAGCTGTAGTGGCATAAGCAGAAAGAGTGCTTAACCCACTGTGAGTTTCCAGGCTTCTCAGGCTATCTTCTCCCTATTCACCAAAAGCAATTCTGTTCAGCTTTAGCTGCTTTTTAATCAAAGAAATTATAATCACATTAGCAGGATGCTTATTCTGAAGAGACATTAGCAAATGCATGGTTACTTTGTTAAACTGCAGACCTGTGGTTGAAAAAGAACCATGAGTTCCCAAATAATATTTTGTTCTTTTGTATAGAGCAAATGAAAGCAGAGTTGGTTAATTAAAATATTATTATTATTAATAATAGTAATAATACTATCCTAAATGTCAAAAGCTGAAAAATGGAGTGCCAACAACTACTAAGAACCTCAGCTCAGAAAACGCTAACAATTTCAAATTCACATTTATCATCAAAAAAAGTCTTTCCCTGACCTTCAGAAAATTAGATCTGTATACCACATCAGTTAATAGGGACCTAAGTCGAGTGCCTTCAGTCCTAAGTAACATGCAAATCCACACAGCAAAGCAAAGTAATACAACATTGAACAAGAATGTGGGGTAACATCTGTGAGGCTATTTTTTGCCTGAATGCTTGTATGCTGCTCCTAGTTCTCAGCTTCTCCTAATAGCTTACTTCAGCAAAATCCAGAGAATTTGTCATTGTTGCCTTCAAATATTTGCATTCCTAGAAACATAAAAAGCATATACTTACCTGTAGCAACACCTGTGATTGATTACACCGTCACTCCCTGAATACCCTCTAGAGGTTTTGCTCAGCCCCAAAAGGAGAGGGGGAAGGGATGAGAACAGTTGTCTCAAGAGCACTGTATTAATTCCAATAAAAATACAATTTCCCCCATGCATTTGACAGCACGATGAAAATCACACTAGCGGTATTCCTGATAAACCAGATCTTCCAGATACTCAGTTGAGTCAAGCAAACTCTATTGCAGCACGACAAGGAAAAAGTTGATGTATCAAGGCAAAAAAACCCCTGATCTAAAATTCATAGGAATGGGAACAAAACACAATCAATACAAACAGCAATTTCTATAGCAACTGGGGAGAAAAGGGAATGGGAAAATAGGAGAAGAGTTGGTGCCTTAACTGTTAGCACAAAGCTTCTGAGGCAAATGAAGGGACCCGTCCCTTTTGGCATCTCCCTGATCGAGAGGCTGAATCAATGCCCAGCGTATTGCTCCCGCGCCTCCTTTCCTCTTTCCCTGGGATCTGTGGAGGAGCAAGCCGAGCATCCCAGGCTCCGACGGGAGCGCACACATGTCCGCGCACCCCCGAGCAAGCACAGGCGCTCCCTGCCTCGCTCCTACACCCACAGGATCTCGGCACTCACCGTCACGGGCTTCCTCCCCGCGACTGCAGTTGCTGCAAATGTGTTTGATCTCCTTGCCTATGTGATACTGTATCACAAACGAGACGTTGTTAGTGCTGCTGGTGGGCTCCTTCAGTGGCTTCATCCTCACGAGATAAAAAGCTTTCTTTTTAGGTTTCTCTCCACTCATGTCCGAAACCGAGCCCTGCCCGCAGCCAGCAGAAGGAAAAGCCAGCATCCCAGGCTGCCTGGCGTGCGTGCAATCCGCCATCCGCTCCCGCACGCCTCGGTGTTTAGCTGCCACACACAACAGGGATGAAGGGGAGGGCTGGGGGAGAGGGGGAGGCGGGAGGAGAGCAGGCAGAAGCGCTGCCTGAGCCTTGCTGCCTGCCCTCCGCGACCCCGCTCCTTAACCAATCCCCCGGGCAGGGCTGGAGGATGCTCAGCGCGTCCCCGCTCCGAGCTTCTCCCTCAGCCGCGGGAGCCGGACACATTTGGCGGCACGGCGGAGCCTGGCACACCTCTGGCTACCTTGCCGCCTGCGGACACCCAGGAGGCAGAGCCTCCCTTGGCTTCCCGCTCCCGCTGCATGCCCTTCTCCCACGCCCTCCCCCATTTCCGTGCGCCCCGGGCCGCGGCCCTGCGGGATGGCGGGCACAGCCCGGCCCTGCCAGCGCCGCCGTGCTCCGGCCTGGAGAACACGGCAACAGGGCCGGCAGCGCGGCCCGTCCCACGGAATTAATGATGTACACACAAAGAACTGTCCGGCAGCGGACTGCAAACCTTCCTCCCCGGCTCTCCATCATCTCCGGCTGCGGCTCAAGGGGGCACAGGGGCACGCCGCTTAGGCTGCCCCAGGAAAACCAAACCCCACCCGCTTTTCATTCCGATTTTTTCCCCCCTTCGCTTCTTATAAAAGCCAGATAAGGTGCTTGGTCCGGCTCGTGCAGGGCTTAAGAGGGCGGCCATGGACAATGGCTGGCACCGCCTGGTGACTTGGGCCCGAGAGCCCCTGCAGGGGCACTGCTCTTCAGCCGCCACGGCTGAGCCACACTGTGTGACTGCTTATCTAGGCAGTGAACTTCTTTGTCTCCCTTGCCTCCTGCCCACAGTTGCAGCTGCTCCAGAGAACAGCCTAATCATTCCAGGCTGCCTGCATTTCCAAAACTCCCCCTGCCTGAAAGGGATTATAATCCCTGGCCAGACACATCAATCTGTTGTCCAGCTGCCCCCAAAATGCTGTGTGTTTTCACGGCTTGGTAAACAACCCAAACTGCCCAACCTGCCGAAGCAGCAGCTCAGGACAGTGCCTGTGACATAGAGAATTGGAGGAGTAGGGGCAAAGATGCTTGCTTCTTGCAGGTTCTGGGAAGGAAAGCCTGAAGAAGAGATGATAACCTCAGCTATTCTGGCTGCTATTACAGGAATGTGAGTGCTGGTTCTTTAAATGTTCAGCAAGCTATCAGTTTGGCAGGCACTAAGCAGAGAGAGTGCAATTGGGGCAGATGAAATACGGCAAAGAATAACACCATTCTCCTTATTTTTAGCCAAAGCCCTCACTCACTGTTAGAAGAAATCCACTCATTCTGCAACTCTTTATCATTTCCACATATTGTTGCCCCATGTTTTACTGCAACATGAGGACAAAACAGCCTTGATACGCTTAAACTACACATGAAACAGTCAGTGAGACTTTTGCCTAAAGAAGACAGAGCAGAAACTTAATTCATTGCCATGGTTTCCCATTTTCTCAAGTTCATGCACACACACACACACAGAGGCACACAGAAGATGCATACAATGAAACTGCTGACCTACTTGCTCTGCATCATTCTGATGCAGGTCTGACTTCTCACCTGGCACTCCTGGGAGTTGAAACCAAATGCAAGGCTTTACTTTTCTCAGCAGAGTTCACAAATCAGCCAAGGTGCTATCAGATCTCACAGAAATACAGACTGAAGCAGGCATTCAGCAGAATTATGCTGGTCACCAAGCCACACAAGCATCCTATACACTGGGCTATGTATGTGGGTTTATGCTGAATAGAGTTGGTCACCTCAGGTGATGTATTGCCCCAAAGGACTTGATTTTGCATGTGTTGCTCATCTAAAATTCCTACCCACTTCATATAAGTGGCAGGAGAACAGGGAATGCACATTTATTCAGGAATAAGCAGGTGAGTTCCCCAAATGCATGTAAGTGTGTAGTTCTGTGTTAATGCACTGAAAAGCCATCCCTTTGAAGGCATGATGCTGAGGTGCTGTTTGCTATGTTATACATTTGGAAAGTAAAGGCTGAGAAGAGTTTGATTTTCCCAGCAGTCAGACAGCAGTTCAGACACTCGCAGTGGAATTCCCTCTAACTTATTCACTGCCTTTGAGAACACCTTCAGTTTGGTTGTGATTCAGAAAATAATTAGGTGAGTGGAAGACATGATCATAATTCACCTTCTGAACTTGCATAGAGTTCACACTGTCACTGGTACTCAGTACTGCTGCATTATGGAAATGGGTCAGGAGAGGAAAGCACATTCAAATGCCAGCTTCCCTGAATCTGGGAAATATGAGTGTTAATGAAATGCAGGGTGAATGCAAAACTGGAATATCATATCTCTTGTCTTGGGGCAGTTTTGGGGTGTTGTGTCTCACCTGTCTTAAGAAAGAAAACTAGAGTCATACAATCAGCAGAGCTGGTCTTGTAAGGTAAATGGTCTTGTAGTTCAGGAATTGGGGAACACTTAGAACATGAAAAACTGGGTCAAGTCATCAGTCTTTTGCAACCTCCCTCTATGACCTCAGACAATTTATTTACAACCTCTTGATATCTCAGCTCCTTGCCTAAAGAATAGTGATGTTGATGTTTCTGGTTTTCAGACAAATTTTATTAAATCATAATCTAAGGTTCTCTGAAGCTGTTTGTTTATCACAGAGGGAATATCAACAGACTTTTCAAATTTACTGAGAGAGAGAGGTTTACTGTTTATAGCAAAATGAGAGGGGGAACAGGAAAAACATTTTGCATCAGGCTTAGCCCAAACAATTCACTCACTCCAGACTTATTTTTTTTGTTTCACTTGATTTTATTTCAACAGTATTTATCCCTCCTCTAGCTACTCATTTGATTCTAAAGCTATAAAATTCAACTTGGATCTGAAAATAGACTTCATATCTAAACACTGCCTTTTTACTGACTCTGATATTATCTCCCCAACCCAAAAAACTTTTAGAGAGGGACAGAAGCAACTTCTTTCTCAGGCAGAGACTAGAAGACTACCACCTACCTTCTAGTTCAGCCTCACATGCACTCCATTCTGTGAAAGAACCAGCAAATACTACCAGAGCGGACTGAGTTTTACAAGCAGATCCCGGGAGACTGCAAAAGCCCAGCTGCTCTGACATGTTTGTGGACAACTGGGAATTAAATAACTGGTGAATAAGAGCCCCAAATTATCATGGAGAAAGCCCAGTAAATTTTTGCTTCCAGGTGCTATGTATTTTGAATGCAAACAAGCCCTGAAGCTATCTGCTAGTATGTCTCCTGTAACATGCTCTTTGCTATAACATGCAAATTGCCTTCATTCCTAAGAGCTGCCTTACAGAGAATCTGAATTTGCCACAGCTCATAAAACAAAAATAAGTTTAATTATGATCTCTTTAATTACTGTGAAAGCTGCCGCTGCTAATCAGTTCCAGGACAAATAATGTAAAATGAATGTACTACAGTAGTCCTGCAGAAAAGGACTTGCTTTGCCTTTGTAAAGATAAGTGAAAAAGGTCTAATAACTCTTTCACTGCCTCAGTACACAGCTACAAACCTTGGCATAATTTGATTGCACAGTGGACAACAAAAATCAATGAACAGGATGTCAGATAATTCGTTATTTGACAGTGAATCAACAAACTTGCATCCTATTCCCAGGCCACGTTTGCTTCTTCTGTAAGCTTGAGAAACCACTTGTACCTTTAGTTCTTTCACCCCTCCAGCCTCTGCCATTAAGGACAATGCCAGTTCCATTGTCCATAAAGAAGAAATGGAAGCAGCATCCCCTTTAAACAGATGACTGACTGATGACTTACCTGCACAAAAATCTCTGAAGCTTGACACTGTCATGCCTTTATTTTTCCCCATTTCACCATGTCTTCCCATGTCAGAGATCACTTGGCTAATAAGAGTCTTTTTTGGGACACTGTGCCCTCAAAGAGCAGGCAAGTTTTCAGCTGCATTCTCCACTCTACAGAGAAGAATATTCCTTCTTACTTCTTTCTCTAAGCTGTGGCACTGTGCAAAATGCCAGTCAGGACACCCCTGAAGTGTGCCTTACAGCCCTCAGCTGAACAACAGGGAGGTTTCTGTGTGGGCTGGACAGGCTCTCTCTTCCAGCACAAATAGGTGCACAAAAGAAACTGTGTGGAAGCCTCTGATCCTTGTTTCTTCAGTACAAATGTTGTCTTGCAGATCTGCAGTGTTCCCCTGAACAAGCTATGGCACTGTTCCTATAAAAATGCTAGATAAATGCAAGTCTAACAAGGCAGCACCACTTCTCAGCAGTTTAGTCTTTCTAACCAAAACACTATGATTCATGTTTTACAGTCTATTTAGGCAGTGATGTTTTCACAGGGATGCCCCGGTACTTGGCAATTTTTTATAAATATTTTACTTTCCTTCTTATTTCCTCTGCTCATGGTAATAAACATCCCAGTGAGAATAAAAAAGAGATAAAAGATAAATAAATTAATTACCAGCTGCTCTGGTGATTAATGCATACATCAGTGTTGTGCTACACATAGTGGTACAAACTGATCAGCTTGGAGTAAAGAGGGAAATAAGTACAATTTGATCACTGACTACAACACAGGAATCAGCCCCTAGCACAGTACTTCCTTTGGTAACATCTTCAATTTACTATCAAAAAAATGCCCTCAAAACCACCTCAGGATGGCTGACATTTGTCAAAGGAGTTTGTCGCCTGGTGTAGAATTTTTCTAGTTGCAGTGTACAATTCAAACCTGGCTATCCAAATATTTTCTGTTGGCCAGGCAGTTACTGCAGCTGGAGGACTCTGGTCCATGGCAGGGGCTCCAGGGTGCTAGGCTGACAGTATTTCTGCTTACTACGTGGCACATCAGCAAAAATGGGAGGGCAAGGAGGAGGGAGAATCAGCCTGAGACTCCAGCAGGCCAAAATAGAATATGACCTTTTTAGTTTTGCAGCTGTAAACACATTCTTAAGCAACAATCCCAGTTACTCCTGGCAGTCTTCGGCCCAGGAGAGACAAAGACTGCCATCACCCAGGTGATGAGTTCTGCACAAACAAGTGCAAACTGAAGGAAGAAGAAAGGAAAGAAAATGCCCCTTCCTGGATTTTCAACATCCAGCAATATTGCTGAAGCATTACCCATCTCATTCTTGCTCTACCTGCAGGGCTCTCCACATCCTGTGCATATGCTTTGCCATGATGGAGTCCTCTCCTTATTTAGGAGAAGCCCTGCTATATTTCAATGTGACGCCATATGGTGTGAAGAAAGCAAACAGAAAAGGTTACACGTAGAAACCACATAAGCTTAGAAACACCTGTTTGCTGCAAAAGTGAAGAACTACTGATGGCAAAGGCCTTCTAAGGATAAAAAGGAAGATGTCATCCTACCTAGCAGGACAGATGGAAAGTTGCTGAGCTGCCATTTGAATGCCTAAACACCTATGTGCAATTAATGTCTAAAGGCCTGATAAAGCTAAGGGTAAACATCAGCAATGAACCAGTGTGGGGTCTGGAGTTCCAAAACAGCTGAGCAAGCAAACATTAGCATTAGATGATGCTGAAAGGAAGACAATCTTTATGCTGAAATCACAGCTGAAGCTCTTGCTGTAGCAGAGCTTACTGCAAATCCTAGCACCAGAGCCATTAGTCACTACAGTCCTAATGAGGTCATTACCTCCCGTCTTAGAAAATCCACTCTCAGTTTTTGTATCTAATATTGATGCGGCATGCCCTGAAGTTTTATGATCGATTTGAAGCACTTTGCATATCCTGCATAGCTTTCAGAGGAATGGAAGCCTTTTTTGCCTTGACAACAGAAAAAGGATAGAGCAGAGGCATGAATTAGGACTTGGTAGCACCCCTGCATGACCTAAACTGAGCATTTAGCTGCCATCTTAAAGTTAACAAAAAGTAGTTCCAAAAACCTCACTGCAATTACAAGTTTGAAACCAAGGAGGAATCTGAATTAAGTCCTGTGTGGCCAATTTAATAATTCCATTTAGGAAGGATCATATTTAGCGTTGATGTGAGCATACAGACAGCAGTCTGACACTGGTAATTGCTTTGCCCCATGTGTTTGGAACTGTGGGAATAGATTCTACTAGTAAGATTCACCACAAAATATGGGCCTGACCCAGTGCTTATTCAAGTTAATTGGAATTTTTCCATGACATTAACTGCACACTTTAAATATACCAAAATGCAACAGCACCGGTGACTTGAAGACCCATATCATTGCAGCAGCCTCCTTGCTAGTTACTCCCTGCTTGACACTGAGAGAATAAAGTATGATATACCATGGATTTTAACACACCACACCACCCCAAAATACCTTTTTCTTTCTGTGCAAAAATTAAGAAACAGCTCTCCACCCTCTTCTTTCCTTCCATCAAACCCAGAGCTGTCTTACATATACATGCAGAAAAATATTTTTAAAAACCTCACAAAACTAAACCCACAGTCAGGTATCAGGCTGCATCTATAATTCCTCACAAGGTTCTGTTCCCCCACAGCCTGCTAAAAAAAGCGCAGTAGGGGGAGAAGTCAGTGTGCCTATGTGTACCTTTGTGTCTAGCAAGCCCCTGGGGGAAAAAATCTGAATATGACTTATTCTTGTCACAATTGCTCCTAGATAGCAAAAAGGGAGGGGAAGGTCCAGAGGAGGAGTCCAAGCCTCTAGAATAAATAAAGTCAAGCACTGGTCACCTCTGGCTGACAAACTGGCAGTACTGCTCCCACATAATGGGTTTGTTTTATACTGCTTCCTACGGATATGGAAAACCAGGCACTTATGGTTTTGTTGGCTCCAAGTAAAACTACATGTTTGAAAAGTAAAGCAAAGAAGGCAATATGAGGGTTTTAGAGCTGTGCATTACAATTGTTTCATAAGAAGAACCTTAATTTGGACAAAATCAAGTGTTTCAGTTAAAGTAACAAGGAAAATACAGCAGAAGCCCTGGATTTACAACACGCAATAGAGAAACTTGAAACTTGGTGGAACCTAGCAAAGTTCTACTGTGATAAACCTATGACTTGGAACAGCCTTTTCTGGACACTTTTGGATGGAAAGAAAACTCAGTAAAGTAGGTCACAGTCATCATCTTCCAGGATGCCACTATGATTTTCTCCATGTTTTCTCAAGAATTATGTCTCAAGACAAGAATAAAATAAACTATACTGAGAAAAAAAAAAATCTGCTTTTCATTCTAGTGCCTGGAAATCCTGGGTGATCAATTTCAGACACCTGAGAAAACATCAGTCTTTCTAGAACTGCCACTTGGATATCCTGAATCTCCATCCCTTTGAGAGTATGTGGGACAGACACGAATATCACAAAATCACAGAAGTCTAGGACTTCCTGTCACAACCCCTCAAGGACTGAGCCATACACAGTGCTCTGTCTGCCCTGGCTCCAGAAAGGTCTGAGTCATCTGGCTTTAAGGAAAGTGTAAGAAAATAGGTCAAACTGAACTTCCCATCACAGGCAATTGCAGCAAAGTCAATCAGCTTGCAAAAGCATCGCTCTCAGCACAAACTGCCCTCATATTTCTGTCTACATAACTAATTAAATTAATTCCTGATCATATCAAATAGCATGACTTCCCCAAGAATGTAGAGACTAACACTCCCTGCTGATAATCTTTACTTATAAAAGTTGCTTCTCAGGTAAAGCTATGGAGAAGGATCATACTGCAGGAATCTTTGTTGAAGTAATACATCCAAAATATGAGCGTGGCTTGAAATTGGTAGACAGACCAAAAGATTTATTTCCAAGCAATAAAATAGATAGTTATTATCTCAGAAACTCTCTATTGGCTACTGAGATCACCAGCCTAGAGCAGACAAAGTTACAATCAGCACATAATAGAGATGACTGGATTTTTTGCCTTATTATAAATGACTCATATTAAGTCTGTTGCTTGCAGTTCAGAACAGTTTACTTGAAGGTCAGGGATATGACTGTGCATGAAGCACATTCATTTAGGGAGCACTTTCACATACAAAAGGAAACAGCAAATGAAGAAGGATACATTTGACAGACTTGGCCCCAAAGAGCTCATTTGCAGTAACACAGTTACAGACCCTTAACCAAAGTTTCCAGGTCAATGGCCTGGGACTTGCCATATCTTCCGTGTGCCACTGGGGCAGCCACACAAAACTAACAGGTTTTCATTTCAGTTTTTCATCTCACTATGGTTGCTGTGATTTCCAGAACCAGTCTGTTGAAAGCAATCTGAGAAAATCACAAAGTGCAAAAGCTTTGTAGGCTGGAGACATGGGAAAAGCCACAGAGCAAGTCCAGTAAAGTCAAACTCTGACCAAGTTCAGACAGAGGATGAGAGACTGAGCTGTGAGAACAAGCTAAAGGTTCATGAGGTCTACAGAAGTACAAATGAACAAGCAAGCAGGCAGAATCAAGTGGGAACATGAGATGAGGGGAAGCAACATTCAGCCATAACAGAAAGAAGATAGAGGGAAGGAGAAGAAAAAGAGAGAAGATCAGGAAACCTATGAACTCCTCCCTAAACTTCCAGGGTGCCTTTGAAACAACAGACCCTCCCAACCTTCAAAGGCTTCTCCCACCACTGAAAAACACTTTGTAATAACACATGAACAGTGCAGGAACCAAGAGTACTGAGGCAGCTGCAAAGGCTGATTTAGGTACAAATGCTGGCAAAGCTGTAGGGGGAAGCTTTCATAAGCATCTGCCTCCACTGGGCCTGACAGCAGCACACACTGTCAATCACCTCACCTCAATAAGTGCTCACAGTTTTCTCAAATTAGAAATTAAGACAACACAAATCCCTAGGAATAGCACACATTTTCTATACATATCACCCAGTGAGCTAGCAGCGCTGAAGTGAAGCAAGAAGCTTCTGACATTATCCACGTGCATCTTTTTCAGTCTTTCCTCCTTCAGCACAAACGTGGGGTCCTCCGAATGGTACTGAAATCTGCATGAGGAACTTTTTATTTTCTCCAAAAAGAAGCAGAAAAAAAAAAGTTCTTACTCTCCTCTTTTTAGCCCCTGGTTACTATGGGCCAGTCAGTTTTCATAATCAGGCCTCCATCTCTCACTCACTGCTGGTACTTTCACTGTGGACTGGTGTGAAGCACAAGCACAGAGGGAGAATTTTGGCTTTGCATCAGTCCCATGTCATCATTCTCCTAGTGTTCCCAGAGTTTAACACAACCAGGCTTTACAACACCAACAGACAATACACGCACCATCAACAGGTCTTACTGACAAAAAGCCATATTAAGCATTTTTTACCTCTTTAAAACCTTGAATAGCAGTCAACACAAAGAAGCTGCAGTGTGCTGAAGGATCTTAAGAAATAGCTGTATAATCAGTTTTTGCTGAAATCCTGGAACATATTTTAATGTGAATCTTGCCAAGCTCTTTAATGTCTGCCCATTGGTTAAGCCTCAACATCCAGGCTAGATTTTAGTAATTTCTTAGAGGCTTTTATAAAAGCAGGAAATATTAACTGCTAAAATCTAATCCAGCTTTTTCAGTGATGCATTGCCATAACATATAACAAGACACCTGTAGTACTTTTAACAATCTTAGCCATCATGTACATAAATTATTCACTAGAAATAAAAACTTACTCCTAATATATGCTAATTTTTGGAGGTTTTATAGAGTCAACTGCTTCACCTGTGTGATCCATGATGTCTATCTGTCAAAACCTTAGTCTCCAGAGAACATCGCAGCACAAAGGGCAGGATTTCGCTTTCCCAGAGGTTTAAACCAGAGAAGAACGTGACTGAAGGCTGAACTAGAAGGACTGCAGTACAATACACATTTCATTCACAGTGGAGTGAATGCAGCAAAATAGTGGTAAAACCCACTGCAGATCTTTTGTATTACTTTGTATTACAAAAATTCCAAGGGGCCCCAGCAGAGCTTAGGACTGCAGTATACAATGTACTCTGACATTTTAACAGACTTTTTGTCCTAATGATCTTCAAGTTTCCTCTCGAGCAGTCATCCTCTGGGCTTAAAGCATCCTAGCTTCAAGACTTTCTTGGTTCAAGACTTTGGGAAAGCTCTAACTGCATCATGAGGCCTAAAGCAGATGGAAATTTTCAATCCCTTTATGGGTTATTGCTGGAAATACATCACCAAAATGTATACTAAGAGGTCAAACACATCTATGTTCCTTACATCACCAGGAACAACTAAAAACTCAGTGTTCATAGGCAGTACTCGAAGAGCATGCTGAGAAAAGATTCACGAGAGAACAGTTTGCATACTTGTGATGCAAGAATGCAAACTGAAGCACATGTTTCTGCAAAAAAAAAGTATTTTCCCCTTCCCACAACAGTTTAAAGTTTAGAGGTGAGACTACTAATTACTTACAGCCAAGCGTAAGACCAAGGTGCCCAGGAAGGTTGTCTATCTCTGCTGGCGCTCAAGGCTGGAAGGGGTTAAGTTCCCAGGCAATCTGATCTAATTAGATCTGCTTTGAGCTCTGGATATCCCATCCAACCGAAATTATTCTATGATTCTAAAACATTCAATCAATAGTATCTTCCTCTGACTTGTACACCTTTGAAGTAACAACCAAAGGCAGTCTCAGTGGTGTGTGAGTGCACTTCCGCACACTGCAACTGCAAGTTCCAAGCTTTTATGTCAGAGTAACAGTTTTCAGCCACTCAGATAAGACATTTGAGTGGGATGCGACCATGCCACAGCCCTTTGGTAAGAAGCTGGTAAGTAGTGCTCATGGGAATATACACAGCTTTTCAGTTTTCTCTAGAGAAGCCATTTGGCCTTCTTCCTCAGGGAACCTGCAGCTTTCTTTCTTGAGAGATCTAATGCACTATAAGCTGCAAATAAGCTTTTCATACCAAGGCACTATCTGCACCCCCCCCCCCCCCAGCCATACTTGGTCATTTTTCTAGCTGTTTCAGGAAATCCAGAATTATGCGTATTTTGTAATTTTGCCTTGTAATCTTTGTGATAAAGGTTCCTCCACCACTTCCTAGCCACCTCCATCTGAAGGAATGCCACCTCCACGAGCTGGTTGCCAGAAAACAGCTATCCTGGGAAATGCAATGTGCTAAATGACAAAGGACTGCTCTGCCTGCCCGAGGCATCATTCTTTTGATGTCTGCACAGAAACATGCTGAGGGGGAAATGAAAAAGCTACCAGCCCTGACAATGTAGGGCACTGGCTGCAGCTGCACATGGGAGAGGAACAGGAATTCTATGAGGGCAATCTGGCCTTCAAGTGGAAACGCAGGGACTGTTAATAGGGAACAAGTGTATGCTTTACTCCTTCTCTTGTTCTTCTGACCAAAGCAGAAGAGAGACAAGGTGAGAAAACAAAGAATATGGGATCTAGAGAATGAAGCAGCTTATTATAAAGCTATTATGAATAGTTGGCATGATGCTTAGCTAGGGGATAATGAAGTTAGCAATTAGAGATGATGAATAGTTGAAGGGGCTTTATAATGATATGGAATGATTTTCATCTTTATATCAGACAGGTTGAATTCAGGTCAAGTCAGTACCAACACAACATGAATGCCATCTGATTTATTTCATCGAGATTTTTGGAATGAGCTTGGTCCCTTGTAAGCTGTTTGGGACAAAGGCTTATTCATAAGTAATTATCTGCAATAAGCACCTCCACTTGCAGAAGGCAGGGCTTTAAACAAGGTACTGTTCAAACAGCTAGGCTTTGAAAAGGTTACAATTCAAGCAGATAAAACTGTACAAGTATTACTTAAATATGACAAAGAGAGAGGTGGCATTGTTTGTCCAATGCTTTACAGAAATGATGGGCTGAAGCTTTATTTGAATCTATATTCAATTATGAGCCAGTTCTTCCTGTCTGGGCATTTAGAAATTGCACAGTGCCTGTTGGGCAAAACTGCAGTCTATATAAAGAAGCAAAGAACATAAGGTGTCCTTTACTAGCCACCATGTTCATCAGCATCTTTCAAGAGTCTGCTTGTGCTCTCACAGATCTCGCCGGTGAGAAAGAGAAGGCGTGTTAATTAGTACCAAGGAATGGTGTCAGCTTCTGGCTTGCTAGCAAGGGCTAAAAACAACATTATATTTACACAATGCACAACTCCTCTTCTACTGGGTCACTGTCAGAGCAGCACTGGGGTTTGCAGGTCACAACTTGTAGCTCAGATCCTCTCCTGAAATTTTTGGCAGTTCAGAATTATGAATCCTCTATTTTTTACATTTGGGAATAGTAAATAAATACATGAGACGAGATTAGAGGTAATGGCCAATGGAGATTTATCTAAGGGACAAGAAGAGATAAGAGAGCTGGAGGACAGAAAGAATCAAGAAAATTTCGTTGATCCTGGAAGGAGGAAAAAATAAAACAAGTACAAAATAAAAAGAGCTAATATACAGAGACCCCAGAGAAACTGCAGTGACCTGACCCATCAGTGGGGTTATACTGATGTAGTCCATTGTCATTGTCACTGATTTAGCATGGATTTAAAATCCCATGCACTACAGTGCTTCATTTAGCATACTGCTAAGCAATCCTACTCTGCTGCATGTTCTACTTTGAGTCTGTGCAATGGGACCACATTTGGCATTTGCAGCAGTATAATCACGCTGAATAATTGGACTGCGCAAACTTTTGAAGCATCAGTTTCCTCAAGTCCATAGAAGGATAGTACAAAACTAATGGTGTGGAGTGAATGGGAGGTTAACCAGTCATCAGCGTCCCACTCTAGGCTGCACTGTTCATACAATTAGATTTTGTATTTTGACAATTGTACCAGAGTTAAAGTAATTACAGTTATATGAAGCTTGAAGTGCAGAGTTTAGGACTAGGACTTCTGGAGCTGTGAATGCCTCCAAGGCAGGGATGTGATTATTGAGGTACAATCAAGTAATACTAAATTGAGGCATCTTAGAGAGGAGGTGGAAAGCAGTGCCTTCATGACTAGGAAGAAAAAAGTACAGTTTATAAGGAGAGACAAAGGGGTTCTAGCTTTGGATGGCACAGGAGGTAATCTCTTTCCTACATTTCTTTCTGTGCCTTCTCCCCATCCTCTGAGAACAGATAGAAGCAAGCATTTTGGACAATAAAGGAAGGAGGAAGAATTGCAGATTGATTAAGGAGAAAAAAATTAGGAGCTCGCTGAGGACCTAGATCAGTCAAGAAAATTCTTTACTCTCACTAAAACTACTCCGTACTATTACTTATTCTCCTGATGTTTTCTTTAATCTATTGTCCCTACATGCTGTCTCCTGGCACATTTGACTCTGAACATGTAAAACAGCATTTTTGCTGCACAGTAATGGTAACATTGGGACAATTTTACAGACATTGAGATTTCCAGTGCATAGCCCCAGATATCCAAAGGGTTACACCTGTCCAGTGTCAGAGCTGGTCATGCTAGGTTGGACAAAATGACATCATTCAGGGACACTTACCAAAGGAATGCTAGCTTTTAGGAAAGTACTATGGAATACTCATGGTCCTGAGGCATGAAGAACAATGCCCATAACCTTTGGTTTTTGCTCACACATTTTGAAATTGATGGTGGTTATTCAGTTATAGAACACAGGTTTCAACTGCATCACAAAGCAATTTAGAAAATGCACTTTGCCTCTGCATAATAGATACTTGTAAAGATTAGGGTAGTTCTTCCATGTCTCAGTAGACACAAGGGGTGCTGCAAGCCTGACTCATTCACCTCTGTTGACATGAAGCATGGCACTGTTTGAGATGACAGACACTGTAATATCAGTGTCTTTTAGTTCTAAGGTCTAAAACTGTATGCCAACATTCTGTAAAGTAATACCTTCCAATGGTCTACTGCTTGGGAGGACGGGTAGTTGTCTAACTATAAATTCAATGAAGATTACAGAGGTGTTTTTGTAATTTTTCAGTTGTTTTGGGCATCACTTGCTGGTATCTTTGGCTATAACAGGTGCCTGGAATGACACGTCAGATAAGACACAGGCCTTTTAAAAATATGAAAACATATTTCAAACACAGTTGTTCTGATTAAGATTTTTGATAATGCAAGCCTTGCAAAAATAGCTTTCCAGTGAACAATGGATCTACACACTTGGGATGATTTAGTTAAAGCCAAAATAGAATAGAGAGATGTCACAATGCGAAGCTTTGTGTTTGGATGGCTGGTATCCCTTTATAAATTTAATCTCTGTAGATTAATCATTCTCTGTAGTTCACTGTGCTCGCAAATTAAATACACTGAAATTCAAACCAAGGATCCTGAAACAAACCCAGCCAGAGGCATTAACAATGCTCCAGTGAGTACGCTGGCACACTTTGATATTCCAGGTCAATGAAGCTTGTTCTAAGAAAACATCT
The DNA here is from genome assembly GCF_028769735.1 of Zonotrichia leucophrys gambelii. NCBI lineage: Eukaryota > Metazoa > Chordata > Aves > Passeriformes > Passerellidae > Zonotrichia > Zonotrichia leucophrys. The sequence continues at coordinate 65,201,583 of NC_088171.1, forward strand.
GGAGCACTCTAAATCCAGCATGCTTTAAAATCTAAATCTATGCTGAGCTTCTCTTCATTTCTTTAAGATGCCTTTTAATTACAGTCCTGATCAATGCCATTTTGCAAAAATAATTTCCTGTGCTACTTTCCCCATTAACAATTAAAATTACTATTTTCTCTCATTCTATTCTGGATAGCTTCTCAGAGCAGAGCATTAAAATCTTAATTTCTGTTCATTCGCACTAATTTTTGATCTAAATACAGAATTCTAATGTTGGTATAGGGACTGAAGGTTTTATAATTCAGTCATACCTTCCCCTGCCTTTTTCTTCTTAGAGCTGGATTGAAAGAAACACTTAAGGTATTTAAGGGTAGATACAGATCTAAGCTAAGAAAGTCAATCTTCATTGCTTCTTGAGACTTTTTAAAGGGAGTCATTGATATCAGAATTGAAATGCAAGTACTTCCAACCCACCAAACTGATAAAGAGTTATTTAAATAAGCATTCAACAGATTTTGTCTTTTATATATATGTATTCAACCAAGTGAAACGGGGCATCTTTGAAGAAAGCACTTTCCTGGTAAAAACATTATGCAAACTGATTCTGGCCACAGGATAATGTACAAAAATTCCACATCCTCTCCCTTTGCCCCCTTTTTCTCATGGAAAAAATGCAACCAAATAATATTTCTCCTGGGCCAAATTGGCCCCACCTGCAGCTGCATTCTCAGCCTAAAGAAACATCTATGTCTGTGAGGCTACGCTGTGAGCCCATTCACTCTGAAAAGCAGACAAACAAGCTGAGCACCTTCATTTCTCAGAAATGTGATTTTAGGTTTTTTTTAAATTAACCACAATACATCAATACAATACATTTAAATTAACCACAATACATCACCTCTTCTAAAACAGAAATTCCAGACCAATTTCTGTTTGATAACTCTCCTCCTGTACACACTGAAATTTCATTTTTGCCTTGTCTTATGGGAAGAACATCCCACTGAATCTGTGTCAACCCTTCAGCGGCTTTATCTTCCCCCATAAAGCTATGAAAAACTCCTATAAAATCAATGCACAGATTAATGCGGAATTAAACTCCCCCGCCACGCTAAACTGAATGCAAATTCATGCAAATATTGCTGTAAAATGTCTTTTGCATTGCTCAGTATAAGGCAAGGGAACCTATGACTACAGATGTAATTTTCAAAGGAAAAAACACACTTAGAGCCTCTCTGGCCGCACTATGGAAAGTTCTCTTCAAAGAGAATGATTTCCTTGCAGTCTATATTGCAAAAAGGCCTCTTATATGTCTTACTTTAGATATTAATATTGTTTTGTGGATGCAGAGTAAGGAAAATCTACTACTCAGTACTAGTAAATCTGGCAGAATTCAGTCCTTATATAGCATGACCCCCTTACAGTGGTGATTATTAGGGCATCACTGACATAACAAGATCTTCCCAGATATACCAATAGTAAAACAGAGCTAACCTGCATAAACAAACACAGAGCACCAGAAGAAAATCCTAGTTTGTAATTGTACCACACTGAATTCTGGAAGCCTCTGTAAAGATATGAGGCTTAGTCACCAAAGAAAAGACTCAGAAGGAGCTCCTGTTTCATTACATGCAAATGCACTTATCCTGTAGATAAGTAACTGAGATACAGCAATGTCTTGCACAAATTCACTGCATGTCTGAAGTAAGGCTGCAAGACACACATCGGAAGAGAGGAGCTTACTTTTAATGATGGCTCCAGTCAGTCCTTGTAGACACATTCGCTTAAAAATCTCACAATATCTTGGGGAGAAGTGTCTACAAGTTACTGCTACACCTAGGCCTGGGACTGGCATTTCTTCAGAAGAGATACATCCACAGAGAGCAATGCATTGCTGCAAAAGGACACATGGAGCATGACATGTTATCTGGAAGAAGCACTGTGCCAACACATTGTGCCATGTAGCTGCTCTGTTAACTGGCTGTGAGAAGAAAAACAGGGAAGAGCTCGCATTTTTCAGTCTCCCCAGGATTTGTGGTAAAAGCTAGCAACCACACTGCTCATTGAAAAGAAATATCGAATGTGCGTGGGCAGTGTACAGGCTCTTATGCCAAGATGCAGAAGCAGCATCTCAGAGGTGGCTTTCCAAGCTATTTGTTTTCCTTTTTTGTTTCCTCTTCTAAAAGAAGAACTACTGAACCATATTCTGGCACTTAGAACCCTCCCAGAGGTAATGCTTGCAGTGGTATATAGACTTTTTTGCTATTGCACAGATCTTTGTTTTTACGTGCTTACAGTAGCATGCATACATTACACATAAGAATGAATACTTTGTTTACCTAGAGTGTCCCTAAGGGGGCTGAATTATTGAGGTCTGAAATATCTCCATCCTTTTTCCTGCCCTGGGGCTGATTGCTAGCCTGCATCTGTCAGTCATGGGAACTGAAAGTTAGGTGGCCAAAAATAAAAGCTACTGCAAAGAAAACATGTTTTACAGGAAAAAAAATATGAAAAGAAAAATCTATAATTATCCAGTCACATTAGTGACAGTGAGATCCTCCCAGCTTTCCAACCACGTACAATTAGCAATTGTTTTAAACAATCAATGAGTTAATTACAGCAGTAACTTCCCATTAGATTTCACAGGGAATGTATTATTTGGTGGGGTGCATAAGAAACTACAAAGCAGTACTTTCATTTAAAAGACAAGCAGAAAGAATACCAGGGTAAGCAGTGTATGCCTGAGTCCTACACAACTTCCCAGCAGAATTCCTCTCTGCAGTGTCTGTGGCTCTTTTCCTTTCGGGGCACGCTTTTTCTTCACCAAATGAGACCTGAAGCCCCAGTCAGGCTCAAAATGCATCTCTTCCTGCATGCAGAATCTCACCTACTCACCCCAAAAAGCACACTTGGTGGTACAGCACACACAACCTAGCAGTGCAACTGCAATCTACCACTCTCTTACTCTAGGTGACACATTCAGATGTGGCTTAAATAAGACAGGACTCCTGTCAGTAACCACTTCTCTTTTTGAACACTAAATTGTTGATACGTTCCTAAGCCTTTTTTTTTCTCTTTTTTTAAAAGCTTCTTACTAGGAAAGATTAATGACTTTACTGTCCCTGTGAAAAATGGTGAAGGAAGCACTGCTAAGCACAGCTACGATTTATCTATCTATATATAAATCCTACTGCTGAGCTTTGATTTGCTGCAGAAACATAATTTTAGCTTGGTAGGAGATACTCATTTGCATCAAAGCAATTGATAAATTGATGCTTACCATAAGGGCTGGCATCATAATCTAGTACCTCAAGCTTCTGTGGTTCATTATCATCTCAAGAGTGCCCAGGTCTGCATTCAATTTCATGTTTCCAGAATGCAGTTTCAGTTTCATGTAGTGATTGTAGACTTCTAGATTCTGCCCAATAAAGCAAAAAAAAATATTCCTGTTGAGTTTCAACTGGTGCCTGGCTCCTGGTCCTGCTGGCAATTGGGCATTTCATTACAAGTGGCAGAAATCTGCATTGCTGGGACACATGTGGAAGGATCTACTTACTGCTTTCAGAAAATCACTGCTGCTTTGATAAAAAAAGCAACTGCTTACATGCATTCTGGACTCTTAGTTTCCAGGCTGGATGGAGCAAGGGCCTTCACCAAGGGAAGAGCCACCTCATTCAGATGCAAGGGAATGCATTCTATTTTAGAACCCCAAATGGCAAGCCTGTTGCTCAGAGAACATATATTCTCTGACAATCTCAAAAACAGTCAAGCCAGCACAGGAAACAGCTAGGGCATGCATTAGGAAAGTTATAACTGTAGTGTTTCTCTCTTCCTAGCCCTCAACAAGGCTGAGTAATGGCATGTCATCACTGCTTTGGAGGTGGCAGTCAGGTATGCTACTGCTTGCTTGGAGGGAATGAGATTAAAGCAAGCCAGCAGCAACCTGTCCCCTCCCTTCAGACTCGCTGAGCATCAGCCACACTCACTCCATCTTTGCCAACCTTCAGTGCTAAACTTGGTATCCCACTCCCCTGAGCTACTGCTTCAGTTTCCAAGATTAGTTGGAATGAGTTCTCTTCGCCAGTGCTTTGCCAACTACAGCCTACAGATGCTGGGAGGTAAGGAAGGCACTGAGAGTATGTCCTTATGCAAACATGGACATTCACATAATGCACAAAGTTGGCCTGAGAAACAAAGTCACACACTTGACACAGTACTCCATTCTAGATCATTTGCCTCTCTTTTAAGGATGATAAAATATATCACAAACTAGTTAATGGAACAAATTTAATATTTTGTCGCATTCTTGAAATGAGTACTGTTTTTCATTGTCTTATCAAATTTAATCTCTGAGGTTATGGCACAATGAAAGTTTCCTTGTAATAACTGCACAGAGACTTCAAAAAGAATTTTGTTTCCCTAATGGAGTGTCACTCCGATGATGATTAATTTGTCTCTCCCTTGAGGTCTCAAGGAAAGAAGATTTAAAAATAACCCCAACCAAATAAAAAAGGCCAATCTGAAGGTTCATGTTTTCAAATATGACTGGTGACTGCATGGGTCTACCTTAATATGCATTGAAGACTTTCAAAAGCAAGGGATGAGAATTTAAAGGCAGTCTCCTTTAAAATGTGTCCAGCCAGCCACATTTGCAAACAAACAAAAGCACAATTGTTTGGGGAACGTAAGCCTAAATCCCACCAATTTTAATACCATCTTTAAATACAATTTCTGAAATGACAGCATGGATTGTACAAACAGAGAGCAGAGAAGCAGCAGAGAATGACTCCTGCAGACACAGTCATACATGCGACAAAAGCAGTGTTGCAAGTGCAGCAATTGTAACAGCACTTCTTCAGGGAAAACCAGCTTGTAAGCAAGAAAACTCAGGCACAAAACAGGTCAAAACCACTCCAAAATGACTCAGAGGTCTCAAAGGCTGAAAACAACAGGTCAATTTTTATGGCTGCAAAAAAAATCCAATGCTGCTCTTCTGAGAAGTTATGCAACAGAAGCAAGAGGGTGAACACAAGCAGGGCTGATTTCCAAGTAATCACTGCTACAAAAAAATCCCTGGGTAACCTACACTGTGGATGGACACAAGCCTAATCTAAGAAGAAGAGAGTGTGGCATCCAGCACAGATTGTGTCCCATTTAAACCTGAATTTGCAGCTTCTGATTTGCAGTCCATCCCTTAGGACATTTTGGGTTTGTCTCTGGACTTGATAATTAGTGTTGGTGCCTACAGTGAAAGCCATCAGAGACTCAACCACAGTTTCTTCATTTTGGTTTAGTCCCTGCAAGAAATGTCTGTGTTCAGTCACTGCTGATTTGATTTTTTTATCAGATGGCTGCCCCTCACCCTCCTCAGCCTGCCAGCCTTCCAAGACCAGATGTTTTAGTAGCCATTATAGATTGGTGGTGCTGGGTTCATTTTGTTAATGCCCTTTTTCTTTGACCAAAAATCCAACTAATCACTGTTCAACACCATGGCATCCAAACTAAAGCCTCTACTTGCCTCTGCTGTTTAAGGCATCTTTAAATAACTGATAAGGATTAGTTATCTCTTCAGATGGCTTATGTTTTGGCAGAAGGAAGAAAACCCATCAACTCCAGCCTAATGGAGGATTCTTAAGTGGAGGTTAGTCACTCCTGCTGCTCATGACTATGCTCAAGCCTTGGAGCTACTGCATCTCCATGGCTTGTGAATGAGCCAAAGCTTCTTTCTCACTGTGATAAATATGCAGAGAACTGCATTAATTAGCTCAGGACACTGCTAATGTCAGATAGCGCAAGTCTATCAAGTTCAACATGGCCAGATCTTTTACTCTCATTTGTGATGTGACTTACAAATAGGAGTAATAAATAACAGTCACCTGAATGCTAAATCTGTCTCTCCCCTCAAAGAACCACACTTGCTTTACACCCTGTGCAGATTAAACATCCCTGGGTCATCTCCTCCATGTGAGGTAAACACTGAATCATAGAAGCATTAAGGTTTGAAAAGACCTCCAAGATCAAGTCTGACTTTTGGCCAAACACCACCATGGCAATTAATCCATAGTACTCAGTGTAATGTCCAGTCATTTCTCAAACACTTTCACCACTTCCCTGGGCAGTCTGCTCCAATGCATTACCATCATTTCAGTGAAGATACTCTTCTTGATGTCCAACCTAAACCTCCCACTGCACAACACAAGGCCATATCTTCTTGTCCTGTTGCTAGCTGATTGGGAGAGGAGACTGACCCCCACCTGGCCACACCCTCCCTCCAGGTATAAAGAGTGATGTAAAGAGTGTGAAGTCTTCTCTGAGTCTTCTTTTCTTGAGGCTAAACACCAGCCCCTCAGCTGCTCCACATATGACTCACTCCCCAGACCCTCCAACCAGCTTGTACTGTTATACAGTATCAGCAGTTATGCCATGTCCATGAAGAACTAGAGCAAAACAGGTAAATTTAAAGTATGTGTGGTCACAGCTTGGGCACAGCTGCAGAGTAGACTGGCCTCTCAAAGCTAACAATCCCACCAACTTTCTTTCAATGCTCATTCCAAGAACCAAAGTTTTCCCCAGGAGATACAATTCTCATCTGGGTCAAGTCTCCAATGAGTAGATTTGCTTTGCCTTTGGGAAACAGAAAAAGTACATTTAGCTAGTTACATCATTTAGATCTTTTCACTCTACTCTGTAACTGCTTAGAATTGCAGAAATGAAAGGAGAAAAGCCATTGCTTCTTTATTTAATTCCTTCCTCCCTCCACTTCCCATGCTTATTCTCTATTGGTAATTTTTTACTTTGGATATTTAACAAAGATACAGTACTATTTTCAGGTTCTGTTTGGTTTTTAAAAATCAAAATAAAGATGGCTCAGAAGCCTCATATACTCAAGCACACACCTATTCACTTCTTTCAGATAGAGACAAAATACTTAGCAGAGAAGTAATCTACCATTCCATCTGCACACCCCCCCCAACTGGGGAAAAAAGGAAAAAGAGCCAGTAAGGTGTAGGTGAACATAAAATAATACAAAATCCTTAGCTGTCTAGATCAGCAGCATCCAGGCAGTAAAACTAAAAGAAATCTCATTAGCATGACATAACAGTCAATTATAGTAAGCAAAATTTAATGTTAAGTACTGCAGCCTGATTAATCAGCAGACATTCCTTTCGTGAAAATGGTGCTCTACAAGTTTCTAATTTCAGTTCACCGCACCACATTAAGCAAAAGGTGGGCAAGGTACAAAGGGAGACAGATTCATCTTTTGTGTAATTGCACTGACTCCAAAAGCAGACTCCTTTCATTCTTGAAAAGGCTATGACTTGATATCAAATTCATGCACATTCAGAGGGACTCTCCTGATCATCATTCCTGGTAGGATTTTGTTTTATTTTAGAAATATATTGTTTTCCCAATATATTTCTAAATATAAATTGACAAAATGAAAAAGACAAATGCTTCAAAACATTTTGGTTAGGTTCACACCTGAAGAGTCACAGCTGAGGGCAAAACACACCACAGAAAGTATGTGGTGGGCTTGAAGCCCAGACCACCAGCACAGCTGGAAAAGGTGCAGTATTTGGGGGGCTGCTTTCAGGACTGCCTGGCTTTGCTGTGCTCAGCAAAACTAAATTTCCCACTGCATAATTTTAAGAAAACTACCTCCAACCAGAAACCCAAAGCTTTTACATAAAGTTCTTACTCACACAGAATCTCCCAAATCTCTTCTACAGCTTAAAATATTCACAACATGAATCTTTCAAAATTTTGCCTAATCTTATACCGAACTACTACAGAATGAAGGACCATTTTAACATTATACCACTGAATTGACTGCCCTGACATCCTGAAATCCCTTCTGATTTAAATTATCCTCTGATGCTAAGTAGCATGGGTATATTCAAAATTGAAGTTTGGTAAACTGGAAAACAATTTTGGGAAAAGTTGTCTAACTCAAATTCAGATCCCTAAAAAACTAAACTTTGAAAAAAATGGCATGAAAATTTGAGAATAATGCTACAATTTATTTTCAGGTGCTGAGTAAATTCTGAGCAATCACATGTGACTTTTTTTGTTCTGTTTCACTGCTCTGGAACAACTCAAACTGTGACAAAAATTATTTTCAAGAAAGAATATTGTTTACTCCATATTGTTTACTCCAAGAATTTGTTTACTCCATGTGGACTTCCTTTCTTGCTCTTTGCATCTGTCATGAGGAAGAGGAAACAACTGTTAAACAACTCCTAAACTCCTTTAGAGAGTCTTTTGACTCTCTAAAAAATGTTCTCTCTTTCTGAAAACAGAAGTTTTTTCACTACAGTTGCACTTCCAAAAGTTTCCAGCATTTTCTTAGTTTGCCTACACTGTGAATCTATGTGGATCTGACCATTGGTTAAGAGAACTAGAAAACCAAGTACATTTTGCCACTTCTTACAGACATTTTCCACGGGTCTATCAGACCAAGATTGTGTGGAACAAGAATTACTTAGAGGCAGAATACTGCAATGGTGGTCTAAGTCACAGCTGCAAGCTTCAGTTTGCTCTGCGCTTCGTGTGTAAGTGGACTCTGTGTTTCCCCTAGTTATTGTATTTAAGAAATTCAACCTTGCACAGATTTTTCCAGGTTGGTTTTGGGGTCTTTTTGTTTGTTTGTGGTTTTTGGTTTGTTTGTGGTGGTTCTTTTTGGTTGTCTTTTGGGTTTATTGGTGGATTTTTGTTTGGTTTTTGTTTGGTTGGTTGGTTTTGTTTTCTTTGGGTTTTTGTTTGTTTGGGTTTTATTTGTTTTTTTTGCTTGTTTTACACTCTCAGATGAATAAACCACAGAATTTCTAACAGACACATTTGCTCCTTTATCAGCTTGATAGGCTGTTAAAAATGCCAGACACCTCCTGTTCTACTGTCTGAGAGTGGTAGGCTTAGAAAGTTTGAGGCATCTGGACTTTACTCACATACCTATTGCTTGAAAATCAAAGCAAAAATAACAAAGTTTGAGACTGTTTCTCAATTTGATAAATCAAATCCTAGCTTCACTGCTGAGCTAGAATTTTTCTTCTAAGCAGCATATGAAAGACTGTGTTAAGCCATTTTATTTCTTTGTCACCCATCACACAGAGTTTCTTCAGAGAAGTTTTCATTTGCTGATCCTTTATCCAATAAAGCATGATGACTCCTTCAGAGATTAAAAGTCTAATCTTCAGTAAGACTGACCACTCCTTATGAAAATTAATAGGTCTGTGCTTTCCTACCTGTCTAATCCCCACTCTTACTGCCCTCATGAAGGTAATGCATAGGAATCAGTGACTATGCTGAAAGAAGTTTCAGTCCTCAACTTCTGATCTCCTGAGATTGCAGAGCACAGAGAAAGATTTTGTAAGAAGACATCTGAATTATATTTTTTTTCTTCAATATCTTTGAAGGATACTGTAGTGGTATGCTGTGATAGAGGATTATCTAGTGAGTTTTCTTGATAGTTGTGAACGTATTTGACTACACAGATGCCCCCTATAACATCATGGAGCAATGGCATTATAGAAAGGATGACTATAACCTTTTAGTGCCACCTGGGGAGATTGCCCTACAGAGAGATGACATTCAGTGGTCCAGGTCCCAGGAGAAGAGACATTCTCCTGTAGCTGCACCCCAAGACAAGATAAACTGCTTCTTCATTTCAACTGGCCATGGATCTGTATTTTGGGAGCAGAACAAGCAGGGCTGCAGTCTCAATAACAGAAATTAGTACAAGGACCCAGCTCTGTTTCTTAGGAGGGTCAGTGCAGGAAGTGAAGCTCTGCTAACACATAGGGCAGATTGCTGATAGTTAAAGTCACAATAATGTATCTGTTGTATGATTCCAGTGAAAACTACAGACATGACAGATGCCTCATACTTACCAATGTTTTACCTGAAGTCTTTTTATCATTGTTGCTTCCACTGAGAAATAAATTCATGAAAAAGATTAGACAAATGCTGTTAGCACTGACAAACCTCTGAACATGCAGCACAGTTAGCAATACTACTATTAGGGAGGACCAATAATCATGTGCCATATTTTACAAACTTATAACAAAGATGACATTACCCACCACTAAAATCTTCCCCTCTTAGATGTAAATTTCACACAAAAACCACCATAAAATAAACACTATAACCATTTTTTAAATAGAAACTGGAACAGCAGAGGACAGTGCAACTACCTAGGCTAACCTAAGATCAAGGTCATAACCTGTCAGGGAAAAAAAAAACCCAAAACAATAAAAAGAGAAAAGCTGTTATTTTGCTTTACTGGAATGTGTTAGTGGATAAAATGCTGGGGATTTGGTTTGCATATCCAGTTCTTTCCCAAACGTCTACAACATCAGCAGAGTCGTTTAGCCTGTGTAGTCTCCACATGTTACTATTTTCCTACTCAGATGTCTTTAGATGTCTAGTTTCATCATGGATGGCTGAGTTTCAACATCTGTTTCTGCCTCCTTTAAAAGACAGTAGAGAAGTATGCAGAGCAGAATATCCATTTTACTCCATGCCATGAACATAGCTATTCACCCGACTGTGACACAGGTCTATAATCACAGCATTCCATGCCAGCAAACACCTTCTTTCTCCCAGGCCATGTTTTAGAACAGCTTAACTAAAACCCAGCAGGACACTTCCCCTTACTTCAATTTCTTTGTGCTAAGTAAGGCAAACATCCTTGCTAATCAATAGAAGACCAATTCCATACTTAAAATCCATGCTGAAAGGTACTAGAGAAATGACTGGTCTCTGCTATGAACGCATGGCTTTCTTCACCTACAGTAGAAGTTATTTCTGTACATTTTCTTTCCACTCTCAGGTCTCAGTTTTTCCCTAGCTCCTCTTTGCAGCCTGACAGCTGCTGTAGTTCTGCATAACCACAGAGCGCAGAATAAGCATAAAACTGGCTCACAGTATAAACTCCATTTCCAAGTGCATCCTCTGGCACTTTTCTGAGCAAGCCTTTTCTTTTGTCTCCACTTTTTTCTCCCCTTCTCCTGCTTGGTTATAGGCTTATCCTGTTTTCATGCAGATGTACAGGCACTGATTTTGGTAGCCATCAGATATTGGTAAAATACAGCTGCATTTTCTATAATCTTGCAGTACCTTCAAAATCACAGGGTTAAAAATAAAAAAATAGCAGCAGAACATATCTTCCCCCTACCTTAGCATCTTCTCACCCTTTCCTGAGCTTCTTTGTGACCAAAGGGCTGAGAAAAGTACCTCTAGACCATTTCAGGTCTTCTAGATAACTTTCTATACCACCTCCACTGCTTGTGCTGCTATTCAGCAGTTACTGCAGATCTCAGTTTCAGGAGGATTTGCAAGTCAATCCTCTATCTGTAAATCCCAGATGGCTCAGTGATTTTTAGCACAGCTATTGATCTCTTCATTCACAGATATGGCTTCTGGGCAAACACACCCAGCTGCTCCCACCAGCCCCGCCTGACTGCCACCGGCAGAAAAGAGGACTTGGTGAACCCAGACACTACCTGCTAATAATACTGCCACTTGGAGCAATAAAATTAGGCAGGAATAAGCATATGGTTTGCACGTTTGCCTACCTGATTACAAGGCTGCTGCCAGGCTCCCTCCCTTGCTCTGTAACAGCTGTGCTTTTGGCAGCTGAGCAGCAGCCTCCCTAAGTGTCATGCTCTGAAAACGCTCACACTCTACACACACCCATCCAGCCTTGCCGTGCCAGACAGCCCCTTCTCCGCCATCAGCCAGCCGAAAAACAAGTTGCAATTCAGTGACCAGCTCCCATATGAAAGGAAGATACAGAGGTCAGAACAATCAATGCAATTAGCCGTTCTGAAAACAGCACAAGGCTTTTTGTAAAATGGGAACAATTGGGTTTTATCTGCCCTTTTCCCTCCTCTCATATATTACCTATAAATCAAGAAGGTCTTCAGCAGATTGCTGCATGTTTGATGCCAACTGCTCTGTCTTTTTATTCTATCTTATACCACTGCAGAACAGCCAGAATGCATTTGGGCTCCCTGGTGGTGCAGAAGGAAACTGCTCCTTATCTCCACGAGGTAGGGAATCCTGCTTCCTCAGAGATCTTTGAGGAAGGTGATAAGGAAACAAGCCAAAGGTCTAGCTAGCCCTCCCTCTCCACCCATGCTCTTCCCTGCAGATCAGTACGCTACCATACATCCAGCCTCCACATGGCTGTGGCACCAGTAGGAGATTTCAGGCAAAGTGGCATGGTATTTTATACTACTGTGACTTGTTCACATTTTTAAGGCTGTTTGTTGAGCTTTGTTGCATGCACTTTTGTCTCCTTCTGCAGGGAATTACTCAGTCAGGCAGTCACATGGCTGCAGCAGCATAATTAGAGAATTCAAAGTGTGCTAAGCTCATCTGGAAATCATATGAGGTGGGGAGATAAACAAACCCAAATGATGACAAGGAACTACTATCTCTGTGCAAATAGCAGCTTGTGACTTCCCTAGTGTGCATTCTCCCAGGGCTTTCCATCACAGAAAAACTCTATGAGTTATGGAGTAGTGTAAACCCCACCTAAATTTGAGAGGAACCCATCAGTACATGGAGTTCAAAACAAGCAGGCAAACAGGCTACAACATGCCCTCAAGAAGGAAATGGGTACAGGGAAGAGGAGGATATGTATGAATGTGAGTGTATCAGATTTGGGGGGGGGGGCAACAGTTTAAATAGTAGCAAAATAGTGGAAAATTTTAAATTCAAATTCAGGTCCAATACAAGTCTTCTCCAAGGGTCAAAGGAGAACATTTCAGAGTTTCATAAAGTTTAATGGAATCTGATACAAATATTTGTATATGAGATTTTGGGTTGGACCTGCTCCATCATAATGTTTGGGAAAGTATCATGCAGGACTCAAGAAAATTAGAATGGTGTTATTTGTAAATGCAAGTGAAAGACAGCTCTCAGACTTTGTCATGGTGGGTCACCAATGGAATTTACACTTTATTTAAAACCTAGCCCAAGATGGTTCTTTGTCTGCCCTGACTAAGCTTAAGGAGCATTTAATTCATTGCAGTGGTGCATAATGAGAGACTCTGCAGATAATGGCTTGGATGTCCCACCTGCATGGCCAAATGTGGTGCTAGGATATGAGGCCCAACAAAAAGATCCCCATTTTTGGTGGATGCTGCCCATGGGGTTAGGCATATTCCTTAGGGTCCCCTAAATCCTGAGGAACAGATATGCTTTCTTGCTTCAGTTGATAAACTGCTTCTAGATGACTTTCAACTTCTTTCACAAATTGCTTGTCATATTTCTTTCCTGATCACACTTTTGCTTATTATTTTTTTCTTTCTATTTAAGTTGTGTAGTGAGGCAGCCAGTTTCATTCTTACCATTTAACAGATTTTACAGTGTAATGTAACTGATTTGTGTAATTGTTACTTCTTTTTTCCTGCATTTCCCTTCCCTCATGCCTCACACCAAATATGTAGAACTACCAGCAGCCTTGTCTCTGCAGTCAAGTTCCTGCATAGCCACAGCTCTTGTTTGTAATTATCCTTATGGTCAGGGCTATCACTGATGCTTCCAAAATGCATGCAAAGAGCCAGACAAAGACCAGAATCTTGATGGAAGAGGCACTGACAGAGGTGTGCAGACCCACAGGGGGAATGGGCAGCTCCTCAGATCTGTGGTATGTGTCCTTCTGAAACTTTCCTTCTGATCCAATCTAGCCTGAAGCACTTCCAAATACAAACCTTTCAGCTTTCCACAGTGCTTCCCCAGTCATTCTGTACTGCCACCCTCACTGAGGGGCGGCTGACAGGTGTGACCATACAATCACAGAATATGCTGAACTGGAAGGGATCCACAAGGACCATCAACTCCAATTCCTGGCCCTGTACAGGACACCCCAAGAATCACACCATGAGCCCGAGGGCACAGTCCAAAATCTTCTTGAACTCTGTCAGGCTTGGTGCTGGGACCACTTTCCTTGGGGAGCCTGTTTCAGTGCCCAATCACCCTCTGTATGAAGAACCTTTTCCTGATATTCAACCTAAACCTTTCCTGACACAACTTCATGCCATTCCCTTGCGTCCTGTCACTGGGCACACAGGGAAGAGCTCAGTGTCTGTCCCTCCTCTTCCCCTCACAAGTTTTCCCCTTTTCCAGGCTGAACAGACCAAATGGCCTCAGCTGTTCCTCATATGGCTTCTCCTCAAGGCCCTTCACCCTCTTGTTGCCCTTCTTTAGATGCTCTCTAAGAGTTTCATATCATGCACTGGAAAATAAGCTCAGGAGAAAGGGCTACTGGAAGGACAGGTGCATACCTGGCCCTGACATTTATGTGAGTTTTTGCTCATTCTGAGCTGGTGATCGTTGTGGACACAGTGATACAAATGTGGGCACACATTTGTATCACTCCCAGCACACAACAATTAAGCAGGGGCCTGGCTGTCTCTTGAGACTGCTGCATCTTTTTTTCCCTCTGAAAACCTTCCCACTTTGGCTATGACACCATGCTGACACACTTGTCTCTCCAGCAAGTTGCCCTTTCCTTACCCATTCCACTTATCCCCTGCAAAGCACATTCAGGGAACCCTACAGGAAATTAATATTCACCATAAAAACAGAGAAAAGAAAATGCTGTTGAAGTCCAATTGGGTTGCTGAAAATTTTAATGTGTGAGTCCCAAAACTCAGGGGATATTCAGTGATGGGATGGATTTGGTATTGGACTCTCATCTGAATGAAAACTGACATGTATGAAAAGACATAAAGCAGAAAGCAGACAGAATATACTGATTTCTGTAATTTTACTGTTCTAAAACTATTAGCCTCTGGAAGGGACATATAGTACTTGTTTAACTTTGTATCTCATTTTTCAACAGAAACCTTTACCATAAAGAGAAAAAGGGGAGCTTAAAATCAGAGTAAAGTCCATCCAGTAGGGATCTGGATCAAAATCTGTTACCTGTGCTGTGAAAAAGACAGCAGTGTGTGCCACAGTTACCCCCTATAAATCACCAGCTGAAAGGGAAGCAGCAAGTCAAGTGGACTGCTGATACTGAGTACTCTCTGAACAGTTTAGGAAAGCAACACCTAATGGTTATCTCATGAACATCCTTGGTAACCTGACACAAAGCATCTCACAGTTTCATCTTGAACTCTCTGTGCTTGTCTGCTCCAGAAAAGAGTTCTCCCCTCAACTGAATTTTTCAGTCTCCAGCCTCATCTAGCTTGTGACCCAGGTCAGTTGCTTGTAACAACAGCATAGAAATGCATGGTGGACTCTCACTAAGAGGATTGATACTTATTGAAGAATCAGGTGCTTTCTCTTGCTAGTTTCATCACATGCACTGTAAATAAAAAAAAAACTCGCAGATTTAGATTATAATATTTTAAACCCAGTAATAAATATGGAAGAACATTCTGTGCAACTGTTCTTTGATTTGCTGTATGTGGTTGGTCTATTTCTTTACTTTCTGTGCTTTAAAAGTAAACCTCACCAAACAGCTGTGATTCTAGCATGTTCACATGATGTGGGGAGCTGGGATTCCATGAGAAACCATGAAGCTGAGGTTCTGTGTTCCACACAGAAAGTCTGAATATTTTGAGTAGCCATCAATCCTTGCTGCAGCTCCACCAGGTTCACTGAACTCAGTACAGTGTGTCCAAACCAACTGCCTTTTGTTTCTGCATGGTAGAGATAATTATGAAAAAAATCTCATTTCATCAAAAATGTAAAAAAGCTTTAAGACCTCTCAAAGTGGGAAATGGGCAAAGCTATCCTGTGTCAAGCACAATCTAAATGTGAAACAGAGACAGCAATAGACTATTACAGGTTTGCTAGACAGATTTATTTTTAAATGGTGCATCTCTGTGAAAAATGTCTATTGCATTATTTTTTCTTTCATCGGTATACCACATAAAAAAATGCCAAAACACCAACAAATCCAAAATCTTGTCTACTTCAAAGTCCCTAGAAATAATGTGAATGCCTAGCAGAATTTTAATGACACAGAGAGAGTTATTGCAGATTAGTTTAAGTATCACTAAATAATGAGGCATTTCAGGGGCTGTAAGATACTGAGGATTTCTAAATTCAGTCTTTTGTCTGTAGTACTTTGAGCAATTTATTAATGCAGTTCATATTATGTAGGGTTTCATAGAGGCAAGTTAAATGCATGTTGCTTTTAAAAAATATCCACATGTATAGGAATATAAATATTCCTAGCATAAAAATATTGTATCTTAGAGAAAATTCACAAAACAAAAATGCTTTTGAAACAATAATAATACTTTCTTAGCATCTATCTTTTTGCAAAACATTCAACAGAAAGCATAGCAAATTAATCCTTCCAACACTCCTTTGAAATTCAGAGAAAACTAATTCTTCTTTTACAGATAAGGCCCACTGAGGCAGGATAGTAAAACTGTTTGGCTAAAGACATTTGGAAAGCTAAGGCTAAAAGTTAAAGGAGTATTGACAGATAACCACATCTTACATTACATCTTACATAATCCAGACCCACATCTTACATTCTTCTTAATGAATACTCCATAATTTAAAAAAATAAGGAGGGTAGTATCTCTCCCTATATTGAAAGGTCGCATAATTCTGGGAGAAGCAAAATAACTCTGTGCCTATGTGAAGAATAGGTACATAGTTCAACCATAAATGTGCATAACATCCTTTTTAATATACAGACAGCTGTACTAGGGGAAAAATACACTCAGAAAAGCTTGGCCTGACAATGTATGAGCCTCCCCCATCCAATCAATGTGGATGCTGTAGCCAGAGCCATAACAACAGCTGGAGAATGAAAATTGCTGTTCCTCAGCAGCCTTTCAGACAAGGGCAACAAATGTAACCAACAGCTCGGTCTACCACTATAAAAAGACAGGCTGTAGACTCACAAGGGCCAAGCAAGTGGCATTCATTAAAACCAAGAGGAAGAAGAAAACATGATGAGATTTGGCTTTAAAGTCAAATCTAAACGCAGCAGTAGAAAAGTAGTTCAAGCCACAGAGAGAATTCATTACTCCACGGGTATCTCCATAACTTTGCAAGGAATTCTGGCCAGCATCTCAAGTCAAATTTAACCCTTTGTAGATCTACTGACTTCTGTGGAATCTTTACTGAACACATTTCTTAAAAAGCTCTGGGATGGCTACCCAAAACTCTTTGTAGTGAGAGAAATTTCTAGAAAATCCACATTACCCTAAATGAATCTAAATATAGACTAGGTTAATTTATTATCTCATTGAAGATCAGGAACTGCCTGTGCAAAAGCCCTTATTAAACTTTCTTGCCTTAGCTGGCAAGTAGTTCCACAGGATTTTGGGCTCTCAAGGTAGTGAATGAGTGAGTGAGGGAATAGCTAAGCAGGATTACCACGACACAGAACATGAAGGTGAATGTAGTGGTCATCTGAAGCATCTCAAATGACAGTACTGGTGGTTTTCACACCTTATCTCCCACATCCTTTCAAAGTATGTGTATTTTCAGAACTTGCAGCATGTCAAAGAGGAAAGGTTTTAAATGGGATCAAGGGTAAAACAAAGCAGCTGAAGAGAGGCGCGCATACTTTAGAATTGTGGCAATCCAACCCTGTGAAAATTACCTACTTCAAAAGGCAATGGTAACAGGTGAGAACAGGAAATGAAATGTCAATACAACCTAGAGATCATACCATGAAGGGCTCACATTTTGCCTAATACAGCTCCCCTGAAGTCAAAGAGAATAGAATTTCATGCTATTCCTAGGAAAAGAATGGAACAGACTATTTTAGTTGGAAGGGACCTAAAATGATCATCTATAATCCAGCTGCCTGACCATTTGAGGGCTGGCCAAAAGTTAAAGCATGCTTTTAAGAGCACTGACCAAATGCCTCTTAAACACTGACAGGCTGGGAGCATCAGCCACCTATTTAGGAAGCTTCTTCCAGGGTTTCACCACCCTCTCAGTAAGGAATTGCTTCCTAATACATAGTCTAAATCTCTCTTTGTGCAGCTTGGAACATCCTATCGTTGCATCCCAGGGAGTAGAGCTCAGCATCTCTCTCCCCCCTTCCCCTCCTCAGGAAGCTGTAGAGAACAATGAGGTCACCCCTCAGCCTCCTTCTCTCCAAGTTAGACAAGCCTAAACTCCTCAGCTGCTCCTCACAGGACCTGCTTCCAGCCCTGTCACCACCTTTGTTGCCCTCCTGGTACGTTCAAGGATCTCCACAACCTTCTTAAATGGTGGATGCAGATGTGCACACAGGGCTCAGGGTGAGGCTGATGCAGTGGGACAATCCCCTCTCCTGGCTGGCTGGCTATGCCATGCTTAATGTGGCCTGGGATGAGGTTTGCCCTTGGGGCTGCCAGGGCACACAATGGCTCACAGGGAGCTGCTGCTGACCTGCACTACCAGGTCAGGGCTCCTGACCACTCACTACCACACAGGGCTCCTCTCCAGCCACTCCTCCCCAGGTTCATACCTGTGCCCGTGATCCTCTATCCCAGGAGCCAGATGCAGCATTTGGATTTGTTAAATCTCATCCCACTGATGAATGCCCAATGCTCCACACTACCTCCCTGAAAAGACTCTTGTCCCCCAAGAGAGCCAGCAGCACCTCCCTGTTTGATGCCATCAGCAAACCTGCTAAGGGGGCATTCAATTCCTGCCTCCAGATCACTGAGAGGTATTTGCACAGCATTGGCCCTAGAACCGATCCTGAGGAACGCCCCTGGTGACTGTCACCAGCCAGATGTAGCCTCATTAACCAAAACTCTTTGCATCCTGCTGCTCAGCCAGTTCTTCAGTGCGTACCCACTCATCCCAGAGATGGGTAACTTGTCCAGAAGGATGCTGTAAGGGATGGTATCAAAAGCCTCATGGCAATCCAGAAAACTACATCTGCCACCTTCCTTCCACACACCAGGCAGGTGACCTTAATGTAGAAGGATATCAAACTAGTGAAATGGGACTTTCCTTTTGTGAGCTCATGTTGTGTCTGATTACTGCATTGGTCTTTAAATGCCCTTCAGTACAATCCAGTTTAAATTTCTCCATAGCTCTTCCAGAAACTGAGGCTAGACTAGCAGGTTTGTAGTTGCCTGGGTCTTCCCTCACACCCTCATTGCATATAGGGCAACTTCTATTCTAGGCAAGATTGGGAGGATCTTGCAAGAGAAGCTGCATAATGCATGTGTCTGCAAAGCACACAGCATTGTGTGTTAGGGAAAGCTCTGTCCTGAGGGCTTAGCCAGCCACAGAGACAAGTAAGACTCCAACACAGGTTTTAGGTTCTGTGCTCAGTGTGACACCCAGGCAACCTTAATATTCAGCAACTGCATACATCTCATGCCTCTGGGGAGAAATGCTTGTGAACTGTGGCCTAAGCAACCTGACAAAGAGCTGCTGGCATTGAAAGGATCGGTGTTTCACAGAGCTGGAATCTCTGGTGAGTGCACAGCAAAATTACTATTCTCTAAGGTCTTCTTTAATGAGCTGACATAGAACAAAGGAACAATTTTTTTGAGCCACACTTTAAGAAGATTGTCAGAAGACATATGCAGAAGATGCCTCACTTGAACCATTCTGAGCTTCTTAAACATATAAGGTACCTGGGGACATCTAGGTTGTTCATGAAAAATATTTGTGCAAACAATTTTTTTATTCCTTCTAGCAAATTCATGAACAGAAGCTACCAAAAGTAAAAACCCAATCTTTAATTGGACAAAAATAGGTATCTGAGCAAAGAAATGGGAGATTTTGGAGAGCCAGTCTGTGTTCCTGCTTTTGGAACAAATAGAATCAATGGAAATGTATTTGAGTATTTGAATGTTGTACTGGCTGAGTTTCTTGTCACAAACAAACCCCAAGAACTGGATCTAAACTCCTGTTTCAGAAGGTGTGGATTTCACTAATACATGAGAGTATTATATCCAGAGCCTGCATCTTATCCTATAAATCTGTATGCAGAGGGGGAAGCATAAGCATGTAGGTGGGGTTTTGAAGAAAACCTGCAGGCTCCTCTACCATTTTGCTCAGTTGGAGTCAACTCCCTAGAGCTAAATCTATCTCCTAGTACACTTACTATTTCCATTGTATGTACATTTTGAACTGTGTTAAACTATCTTAAATGGTCATAAGTAATCTCCACTATAGCCAGGGTAACATCAAGCACACACTTTTCATCATTGTATCATGGAGCCATCTGAAAGACTCATCTCTGAAATTAATGACCACACTGTCACTTAAAATAATTTACCATATCAGCAAAAAAGTGGGAAACTACCAAGATTAATAATCATGACAAAAATCCTGTCCAGCTATGTGCTGTGGATTGTGAAAATGATCTAAAAATCTTTAAAAAAAAAGATTAAGGCCTTGAGACACTAGGTGGAAGAAGCTGAACTAGCAATTGACATTGTCAAGCAGAAAATGAAAATTTTGATCTTTTAGAACCAAGATCTAAACTAAATTCTTATTGCAGCATTTTTAATACATATTTGCCTTCCAACTTTTCAGAGAAATGCTTTTATTCTCTTATTCGACATGTGAGAGAGCACAGACAGAGTGCTCAAGTACACAGAGAGTACTTGCAAAGGGTTAATGAAAAAAACCCTCAACACTTGCACATTTCAAAAGTGATTCTTCAAAGAACCCACACAGTTTTCTTCCACCTTGATGGGTGACAAGTTGACCATGAGCTGACAGTGTGCCACTGTGGCCAGGAGGGCCAATGGTATCCTGGGGTGCATCAGGAAAAGTGTGGACAGCAGGTTGAGGGAGCTGATCCTCCTCTGCTTGGCCAGTGAGGTCACATCTGGAGTGCTGTGTCTGCTTCAGGGCTCCTCAGTGCAAGAGAGACAAAGAGCTACTGGAGACAGTCCAGTGGAGGGACAGAAAGATGTTTTGGGGTCTGGAGCATCTCTCTTATAGGGAGATGGGGATTTTAGTCCAGGGAAGGGAAGACTGAGAGGGGAATCTCATGAATGCATATAAATATCTTGAAGGCACCATCCAATAAGATGGTACCAGACTCTTTTCAGTGGTGCCCAGTGACAGGATGAGGAGCAATGGCCTGAAATACAGGAAATTCCACCTCAACATGAGGAAGAACTTTTTTACATTGAGGGTGGCAGAGCACTGAAACAGGCTGCCCAGGGGAGTTACGGAGTCTCCCTCTCTGTTACTCATGATTTTAAAGGGTTAAGATTTTAGCTGAGGGTTAGAACCAATTCATATTGAAGTTAGATACACCAACAATAGGTTAATGATGCTTAAGATAAAGCTATTTGTTATCTTATGAGCTCATTTGTAGAAAGAAGTGGAGCTAGTGAACCATTATAGGAACATATTGAAGCCAGTAGAACAATGCCTAGCACCTGCACTCTGCGTTAATCCATCACAAAACAGAAGACCTTGGATCATGACAGAGGGTCATAGAGATCTGATGAACACCTCCCTGACTTCATTCCTGGGACCACTGACCCAATTCGAGACCACAAACCCAATGCAAGAGAAGAACTGTGCACGTGTGAAGGACTAATAATCTCATTTTTATACAAAGGGGTATAGGAGGTGTTGGGCTTATGCATATGTATTTTTTTGGGAAATAAATAGAAGGCAAAGAATCTTGTGTGGTGCCGCCCACTGGTGTAATAAACATACTACTTTCTAACTTTGACTAGTTAGAGAGTCTTTGTCTCTGATTTTAGTTTTAATGATTCATCTGGAGATTCAAACCCCATCTGGATGTGTTCCTGTGTCATCCCAACCATTCTGTGATTCTATGAATCAATGGACAGGTTTGATGGCAATCTGAGTTACCTAATCTAGATGAAGATGTCCCTGCTTATTGCAGGGTGGTTACACTAGATGAGCTTTAAAGGCTCCTTCTAACCCAAAGTATTCTATGATTCTATGGACCCTTGTTTAGGTGTTGAGAGCCATCCAGCCTACCTTATCTGCTATGTACAATCAGAGCACAATCCAGAAACTACTGCTGTAATTCTTTTGAAATACTGTGTCAAAAAGCATTTATTGCTCCACTGTCAGTGGGACTGTACTCATCACAGCAAGGATCCCTCTTAGGAATGGTACAGCACTTTGGAAAATGTCAAAGCTGACTAGCTTGACCTATACTCAGACATCATAAATTTGTCCATAAAGCTACCTTTGCAATGCAATGAGACCATCTTGTCTTCTGTATCCTAGCAATTAGCAGCCTTTTTACTTTTGGTTTCTTGAGCTTATTCAAAGAAATCAAATAAAGAATCCAAAACTAAATTGAACTACAACAAAAAAGGCCAGACAGCTAAATTCAGCTTCAGAGCTTATGTCTAAGATGTCACAATTCAATGACAACACATATAAACAATTCCCAAAGTGTCAATGAAAAGAAGTCACATCTCTATAGGAGGTGCACGAAGGTTCTCTAGAAATCTCCCTGCAGGGATTTCCATAGGATTTTATTCTACTTTGAAGGGGGATTTCACATGATGCAGAACTGTGTGATCCAACAGTAGCTGCTATAGAACAAACCAAAGCTCCTCGTGCACCAACCCTCCCAAGTTACATCCCAGTCTGGAACCAAAGAAAGAAGTCACAATTATTAAGGACAAGAGAGAATTCAAATGAAAACAACCAGCCAACCAGATAAATCAAACAAAATAAGAATTTCAGATGTACCAAATTTCTGTTTTTTAAAAAAACAATAACAGTAAGAATTTTGGCCTTTGAAGCCTTGTCTTTAAGAAATTTCTTGCCTGGCAACCTTGCCATAGATCTGCACATCCAGACATAGGAGGAATATGGGCTCTCAAATCCTTTAGAGAAGTCCTCAGGAACACCTAAGTCAAGGAAGAGTAGGAAGTCATTTGGGTCTTTTGGCAAAGCCTGAATCAGTTTATAACCACAGCTCCCAACCTCCATTCTCTTGCATGTATTCATGACTGAGAGCTCTGCACTCAATGAAAGTGGTTCTGCAGCCATGTCAACCCAAAGAATCCCCTTCCTTCCCTCTCAGCAAAACTTCAGCTTTAAGAATTCCTCTACTCATTGCCACAGGATCCCTTTGTTTCTCATAAAACAGAATTGGTTTTTTTTTTAGCAGCAGAGGTGACGCACAATCCAAGGTGGTTGCCAAAACTGGGTAATAGAAAATTATCAGACCACAGTACCTGGAGGAAGAAAAACATATCAAGAAAAGAAAAGCCTCTCCTTTCTCATTCAGAGAGAAACAAAATTAAGGGATTACAAAGGAAACCACATCAAAAAGCATCAATGATGTTTCCAGTTCTGCACTGTGCTTTAAAGGGGCATAGAATGGCTTGTGCAGTTAAGAGAGGGAGAAGTTAAAGTACCTCCATAGCAGTGGATGGAGAGCTCACAGCAACAAACACATGATTTTTAAAATCTTGAAATCTATATAGCACTGCAAGCTGTAGCCTTGGCCTCAGCAATGCTTTGTGCTCTTTTGGTCAGCATTTCAGACAGCCTTATGAGGACATACTTATCTGTATCTGTGCTCCATAGTGCCTGCACTTCAGGAAAGCCTCTTTCTGCAGCTAGCATGAGACATCTAGGCCCTATCCTGGAGACTCTGGGTTTTTTGGAAGTCTGCATTGTTCTGTGGCTGAGAGCAAGTCCCAGACCTTTCTGCTGTGGAGCATCTTTTACAGTGAAAGGCTTCCCCTAGCCAGCACTTAGCAGAACTGCATCTGAGTGAAGAATACTGGAGCAGCATTTCTTCTCCATTTCTCATGTGTAACTGTATCACTGAGCAGACCCGGGGGTATGGAGGGAGAGTTAATTTCACCCTGTGGAGGTTTCCCATTAATGCTTTTGTTGTGCCACAAAAGACAAAAACCAGTATTCCATTTCCCAAACTGCAATGCTCTATTAAAAAAGGTGTTTTGCATTAGTGAATGCAGGCAATTCAGGAAAAAACCCAAAAGAACTGTAGGCCCTAATTTTGCTGTGCACATCTGTATCTCCTTGTTTACAGACATATGTTTAAGGCAAGGGATGCCCTTCTTCCCCCAGTCAGGAAGGCCAGGGGGTCCATTCTTGTCCTGTGTGCCCTTCATCCTCATTTTCAGCAGAAAGGATAAATTGTTGCCTAAACAAGAGGTACTCACTGAGGATGTGCCTGCCTGAGAGCTGGGAAACCAGCACTGCCAGCGCTTCACACTCTCAGCTCCTTTAAAAGGCAGACCACAGGATGCTGATAAACCAGGCAAAGGGAGTTTGAGAGACTTCCAACAAAAGTTCACTCGCTTTCTGTTTTGAATTCTGTCCAAAGAACATTGTAATTTCTTGTATGCTTTGAATTCTTTCCAAAGAACATTGTGATCATTGTCATTCTGATGCATCAGCATTTGCAGGTAGGAAAAAAGAAACCATTTTGCTGGAGAGCTTCTCACTAGTCCATCATGAGGTCATGAACTTGGGATGCATCCAGTTGCTACTTCTTTTAACAAAAGTCAGTAAAACATTATACCCTCAGGCTAAATTGTGTATTGGATATTTCACATATACAAAAAACCCAGAGTGGTGTAAGTTTTTTTGGAGGGAATTATTCATCCTATTTTATGAACAAGGTAAAAGATTGACTGATGCAATTTTAGAAGCATGTAAAAGGGATCCGGTACAACTTTCTTGTATATAAGACTCCTGCAGTTTTCAAATTTGATACCTCACATTTTACTATAAATTTTACTGTGGTGTTGTAAATCCTGGGACTAGATCAGAATGACTGTGAGACAGCAAACCTTAAATCTGCCACCAGCAAGAAAAACTGCCACCTAAGTTCTAAGGACACGCAGAAGTACATTTTTAGCTCTCTTATAAATTAATTGGGTGACTTTGTGCAAGTCACTTTACCTTTCTCTCAGCAAGAACGTGTCTTCATCTCCTTGGCAATCTTGTCTATTTAAATTGCAAACTTTTTAGGGGAAGGACTGTGCTTGCACTAGGGATACTTAAAGAGGCTCCAGTTTGCCAGAACCTCTATGTTTTATTGTAATATTACCAGTGCAATCAATGAAGACTGGAGTATCATAACTGTACACTATTCTAAAGCACTAAGGCACAGTGGTGCCATCTATCAGGTAAAGAAAAACATTTGTCTCTTGTTTTCTCTAACAGAGTGTGCAGACTCTTAAAACCTAATTCTCTCTTTACAATTGTAATAAATATCAGGGAAAAAAATAAGAGGTCCATGCTTGAAAATCTCATGGTGGTCATTGTTTAACAGGGAGAAATTTCCCTGAAAGACCTTTTCTGGAATCCACTATACAAACCTTTTGTGAAAAATGCCCCAAGGCATGCTGCACAGAAGGGCTGAAGAACAGGCACACATCTAAGAAAGGAAGCTGGCAAGGCTGCAGGAGCATTGGGCTACCTTTCCTCACATAGCTGCAGCCTAATCTTGGGCACAGAATCTGCTACTGATCCTCTCAACATCTTGTGGGGAGCTTCTAGCAGAGTCTGTGTCCAAGTAAGAATGGGACTTTGCCCCACTGGTTTTGTAGCATCAGCTACAAAAGCTCAACCTTGCTTAAACACAGCAAAAAACCCCCCCAAAACAACAAAACTAAAAACCAAAAAACAACAAAACAAAAAAACAAAAAAAAAACCAAAAAAAACCAAAAGAACCCTGGGTAATAGAAAATTATTATTATCCACAGTACCTGGAGGAAGAAAAACATAGCAAGAAAAGAAAAGCCTCTCCTTTTCCATTCAGGAAAAAACCCCAACCCAAAACAAACAAACAAACACAAAAAAACCCCCAAAAAGCCAAAAAAAAAACCCCTAAAAAACCCCACAGTGCAATCCAGCTTTCTTTGCAAGCATATTTCCACACATAGAGTTAATAAAGCTGTAATTTCCATACTTTCCTTTGAATCCAATCAAAAATCACAAAAAGAGTCTTTATTCTTCTCTTTTCCTTCACTTAAATTAACCAAAGCTTATTTAGTACAGTGAGAGGTTAAGATGTCATTGTCTTGTTTTGATACTTGTTTGACGAGTGAAGCTTATAAAAATGCAAACCAAACATTTCAGTTGTCCCACAGCAGCTCTGATTGAAAAATTTGTTCAGCAAAATTAAATTAATTGTTATAGGTATGTTCCCTTTTTTTTGGTCCACTGTCCTGTCATGTATGCCTTTTGGAGTGTCTTATCATGAAGATAAATAGAATGAACTCTGGCTACTTTGCAGATGAATGATATCCCAATTAAAATTTTAGCTTAGAAATGTTTAATGGCTTTTCCTCCTTGTAACCTGAGAGCAAGTTTAAGGTTTCACTTTGAGGATAATAATTCAGTTTTACAGCATAGTGATGTCAATTAAAGAGATTTGCTTCACACTGAATATAGAGCTCCCAAGTCCCATAAACAACAAATGGTAAAAAGATCTCTAAGTCTTCCTAGAAGTGGAATGAATGTAGCCTTTTGAAAATGCACAGTGCTTGATTAAATATGATGGTTTAAAATTAATTAAACCACTCATCACACTCCCGAGGGCCTGTATGTCCTGTAAAGAATTCAACTGGACTACATGGCTAAGAAAAAGACCTCACTTTGTTATGCCTCTGCCTGTTTAATATTTTACCAAATTCATGCTTTGCTAAATGCACTCACCCTTGTATATTAGTTTTAAAAGGATTCAGGGGTTTTTAATAAAAATCAACTGAATTATTTCTACCATTTCTCTCTTGAATTACTTCTCTCTTGAATTATTTCCATAATGAATTTCTTTCTTTCTTGCAAATCCACTTAAGTTTAGTGCTTATAAAATATATGTCCCCAGTGGGTATATTAAGCATCTGGAAGCATCTAGGCCTGTCCTAGAGCTAATACATGAATATGTGTTCCTGAATTTCACCAACAATCAAATAATATAGAAGCAGTGATATCTGCCCATCTAACCACTCCAAAAAACCTTTCCATCTATGAATTTCTGCTGAGTGACGTGCACCAGAGTTCAGCATGATCAGGAATGTAATACAGTAACTGCTGCCATCACCCAAACGCGAGGATAGGCTTGGCATAAGAAAATGGTCAAAGATGCTAATAAAATTGAAAAGATCTACACTAACATGCATTGGCTGCATAGAGTTTATCAATTGTGAAGACTTGTAGTCTTTTTTTTTTTTTTTGATCTTGAATTTGTGACCAGACCTATACTTGTGTTAAACCTGGGTACAAATCCTCTTTCTCTCTCTGTCTTGGTCAATTAACATGAAACACCTTTTTACCTGCAGTGTTTTCAGATGTCAAACTGAAATCATTAGAACCATTTAATATGAATCATTTTATGCCTTCAAATGACTACAAGACAGAGTGCAAAGAGACTGAACTTCTGCAAAAGCCTTATCTGGTCACCAGGCTTCACCGAGCAGCAGCAGTACAGCAGTGTTGGCAGCAGTGCCTGTAGTGTGGGAACTACATTTGTGCAGAATGTGACTCACCTGCTTGGGCCATTCACAGCCTGAATGAGGAGGTCAAATACTTGTCTGTGCTTATACCTACCAGGGCAATACTTGTTTACATGAATCTGTAAGCTAGAGTCTTCTCATTTAAATACAATCAGGATCTTGGGCCAATGCTCTTCTTTTGCTTTCTTTGCATCTCAGTATTATCTATTATTTAACACTTCCAAGCACAGAAATTCTGCATGTAATTATTATGTGCACTCTCTTCACTGTAATGCTGTTACAGATCTTTGCATTAATCACACAGAACAGGAAACCATTACTTAACAGATGTTGCCCCCTAGCAAACAACAAAGAATTACAAGTGCTGCCTGTCAGGAAACAGCTTTTGTCTTATAAAAATCCGGTGAGTTAACTGAGAATTTCAGCCATTGCTTATTGATACTACTAATAAAAAACATTATCCTGAGAATGATTTCTCTACAGATCTGAATGCATATGCTCAGTAAAAGAGAGATGCTATTAATAGTCACTGTTTCCTTGGGCCACAAGGGACGTGACTGTCTCCCGGGGGAATCCAAGGTCTGGTTAAGCACAGAGAAACAGACATGGACAGGCTGTGGCTGTGTGCAGACTTACAGTTCCACAGATGCTTACTGCAGCCAAGCTGCAGCTCTCCTGTGACTCTCCCAGGAGCTGGGAGCTCTCCAGAGGTCCAAGCTCATGGAAACAGGACTAGATTTTATTGAGGGGGGGGAAAAAAAAAAGTACACAAGACAAAGCCTCAGTCCTAAGAATTGTAAGGATAGTCCTAAAAATGTGACCCCTTATATTTCAAGCTGCAGAACACAAGTACAAAGGACTGCAAATTTAATTTAAAAATACCTCATGAACTTTTATTGTCTTTTGGGGCATGTCTCATGACTTCGAGGTCCTGCTTCTGGCACTGCTATTGGAATCATCAGAGTGCTCTGATCACAGCACTCTGCAGATGCACAGCACAGGCAGATGTAAGCCTGAGAGGCAATGCAGCAGAAAAGTGGAGGGGAAAAGCATAGATGGAAAAGAAAAATGATGACCTGCTTAACACTTTTGAATCCCAACAAGAAAGAAATTATTCTTCTTTGCAGCCTTCCCAAAATTTGTATCAGCGAGTATTTAATAACTTTATTAGGCCACACAAAACATTTTTTTCTTGAAATGAAAGGAATACCTTGAATTTGCATCTTCATCTTTTTGTTTTTCCATCTCTTCAACTTTGATTACCACTTAACGGCTGCCAGTTGATTTTTATTGCCAAGTTTTGATTATTACTTAATATTATACTGTAGCAGCATTAGTAAGACCCAAATCTTCCACAATCATTTAGTTTAACCAAGTACATCACTTACTGGAAAATACAAGAAAACAATAGGGATGAGAAGAGTGTGTGGAACTATTGGAGCCTTGTTTGCCAGACTGTCACTTGGCTTTCACGTTGCCTCCTGCCACCAGGTGTCAGTGCTATAACATCTATATATGTGTGGCACACTCGGCGGCACTTCCAAACCACGCAGAGCTGGGCATTGACATATCTAGGCTTGAAACCTCAACATTGACAAAAAACAACCATGGATTGCACTGCAAGCAAATTTCCTTTCATGTGCTGAGGTGGTGGTGCAATGCTTACCCATGTTCTAGGGGCTTGGTTGGCTTGTTTTGCTCCTTTCAACTTTCAGTTCAGAGTCAGTAGAAAATGCTATTGATCTGAGAAAATTTGCTTATTTTTAAAAACTTATTGCTTTTATGTTGAGATAAGAGAAATAAAACATAAGCAAAATAAAGCTGATGTAAGATTATAGAAGATGGTTTCTTTGGGGGGAAGAATTACAAGAAACTCTATGAAGCATTTTGTTCTCAGCTACTACCCCCTGGAAGTGGCTATTACAGAAACCACCATTTTTTTCAGTTTTGTAATCTGTTCCCAGATATCCATGTCCTGTGATCAGAGATGTTTGTGAGATCCCCAAAATAAGCAGCTGACTTGAGTTTTAATGAGGGAGAGAAACACAAGTGCTACAAGCACTACCCTTTGGTGGGGAAGCACTGTGAAGACCCAACCACCACATCTGTCAGACGCAGCCAAGATGATCTGTTCCTGAAGGTTGAACTTATTTCCCTTCAGGGCCCAGAGAATCTAGGCAGGTCTCTTTCCTCTGATCCCCATCAGGAGAAGTGAGCTGATCACCCTCTACCATAAGGGACAAAATACCTTTTGAAGAGATGCAAGAAAGCATCTGAACACTCACACAACTCACTCGGGGTGGCACTGGCAGAGTTCCTGCCTGCCTTCCACAGCTCAGCAGAGGACACCACCTCTCCCTTCCTCCCTGCCCCCAGCAGTGGGGAAGGTGAAGGCAGCCCTGGGTGAAATTCCTTTCTGCAGCCAAATTAGCACCAGTGGTTGGCAGCTGTGGGACCCTGGAGGTTACACTGTGGAAGTCCTGTGGGGAGCAAGACCCTCCAGCACAGCTTTCTGACACACTCAACTATGCCACTGCCAACCCTTCTGGCTCTGCTCAAAATTCAGAGCATTTGCTCTCTTGGGAGACAGAAAATCAACCCCAGCAGCCTCATTTGAGACCATTTAAGTGTCTGTACTCTCACACACCTGTATTTTTGATACACCTGTGAAGAATGGTTGTTTCCCTTTGCACACAGCTTTTCAGCAAGTTTGCAATCACTAAGAAGCTCTATTCTATCCACAGTGAACACTGAGACATGACATATGCTTACTTTATATTTAATAGGCCTCTCATTTGTTTAGAAATAAAATGTATTGTCACTAAATTTAATGATGCTATTTATAATGCCTGTATTCCCAACAATGAATACAGTCCATAAATATTAGTGGGAAAATTTACTGTGCTAATTTAGTAACACATTAGATCAACCCAAAATCATTCTGAATGCGCATATATCTGAGTAACTTTGAAAATCTGACTATCCCTGATTGTAAGCTAGGAAAGCTGCTGCTGAACTTGCAAAGTGGTATTTTTTTAGTTATATTCAAATTACTGTGAAATTATAAAGCTCTTTCTTAACTGATGATCATCCCTCTAATCTACTAATTATTCCAATTCCACAATAGACAGAATACTTTATAGACATTTCTAAATTGCTTTCATGTTCAATTACTTATAATTATACAAACAAGTCTGAAATTGATGATCTGTGCATATAATTATAGATTCTACAACTCAGCATAAGCAAATAAAGGAAACTACGCTTATTATGACAACACAGTTTCTAGTAGTCAGCCACTGCAAATTTAATTGCAGTAAAGGGTGGATAGTATTATTATGTAATTAGTAACAAAATTGTTATTTCAAGACAATTAAATGATAATGTGGGCACTGGAGCTCAGTCTTAGAGCAATATTCTAAGTTTAAGGTGAAGGAGTCCTACCAGATTCAAAAGCTGAGTTAAGTTGAACAGTGTTTTCTTCTGTAAGTATTGTTAAAAATATCATGATGAAATGATGCACAAAACAGTATAATAAAGTGATTACCTGTGGCCTCTGCACTACACATCATAAGTTTCAGAGACTCCTTTCAGGTTCTTTCCTCTTAGTTTGTCCATTTTACTAATAGAAAAAGGCAACAGAGTATGTGGTTAATTCTTTGGTACATGAATAACAAGCCTGGCCTTTCTCAGATATAGAAATGCCACTTAGAAGGGAGACAATCACCTCAAATTTGTGAAAAACAAGAATAAAGCAACTTAAACCATGACTAGTGAAAGCACAGAACAGGTACTGCAGAAGGCACATGCAGGTGATACAAGAAGGACAAGTCACTTGCAATGAGGAGATAAATCTAAGTTCAATATAACCCACCTATACACTGTTTCTCTTAACAGAGTTTATTTTCTAGGATATAAACTGAGCTATTAGGCCATGACTTGCAATCCCACAATTAAGAAAACAGTCAAAATAGAAAAGCTTAACAATGGTGACTTTACTTGGTGTGAGTTGTCCACAAATTTAATATCTGTTTATAAGGCATCCTTTCATATTTACATTTTAACTTGCACTCATTTGCTTTAATGGTGCAGGATTATCAGAAGATAAACTGATCTGATTAAATTTTATATTCTGGATCATTAAAGCATCAGGAAATGAATTGGTATTTTCTTTTCCTACATTACCAAGCCTTCTGATGAGAAATAAAACTCTCTTAAACTTGAGTCACAAATTACTGACTACACCATCTTACTATAGGGAAAGGCACACTTTTATTTTAATTAAACAGCAAGGTAGCAGAAATTGGATTCTCATTGACACTAACTCATCTTTTAATGGAAAAAAGATGTCTCTTTGTAGATTTTCATGACTGCCATGCAGGTAGTTCTTTAGTATGAAGGCTCTCTAGTCACAAAATTTATTTAATTTTTTACTCCCTTTTCTTCCCTGCATTATTTCTTAACCCATAGTTAAGGCATGAATTATTGTAGAACAGGAATAGATATTTTTAAGTGTGTTAAAGTGAGTTTTCCTCTGCCTTCAGAAACCCTTAGCAGGCTGATAGGCCTTAAGAAGAGAAGAGCTGTGCTGGAGGAAAGCAAACACTGGACAGTGGCTACCCAAGGAGATATGGTTTGAAGAGGAGATCTCATTTAATAGTTGAATTAATACAATGTCTTTCTACTGCCTAAGAAGGCATCCATCTCTTTCCTCCTCCCTGTCTCTCATGGCAGCTCATTTGTGCAGCTTCCCCTTGCACGGGTTATTAATCTGGAAAAATATTACTGCTACAGTTGCAAAAATTAATAACTTACAGATACTCAAGGTATAGCAAATGAAGAGGGCAGGGCTTTCTATCTTAGAGCTGGAAATAAGAAAGATTGTGAATGCTGCTTGGGTGTAATGGAATCATTAGGTTAGCTGTGCTGCACCACAAGATCTCCCCCTGCTGTGTAATGGTTTGCTTCATTTTATCTGAAAAAAAGACAACAAAACAAATTCCCCAAAACAAGCAAACAAAAAAACCAACCCTCAAAATCCATAAAACAACCAACAAACAAACAAACAACCCCCCCACAATACAGAACAAAACAACAAAAAAGCAGATATGCTGAAAGATGCCGTAGTCTTTAGTCTAAAATAGTCCCATACAGCCACCTCTAGGAAAAGAAGGAAAAACCCAAACCCAGTGATATGCATTTACAATAGATACAGCATGACACAAGCTGCCATATAAGAAGGCCTGAAAAATTAGGGCTTAAAAAGTGCCAAGATAGCGAGCAATCCCTCTTGCATGCAATGCCTGACTTGACCACGAGGTGGAAGTGAAGTTTAAAAATTAAACTAAAATCTGACCAGAGCAGAATTGTGCAACTGTGCAGTCACCGCTAGTGCCATCGAATAGACAAGTGAGGGCTATTATCAGCATGGGGATTTCGTAGCTCCTTGCTCTCTGCTCGGCAGCCTGGGATGCAATCAGTACAAAGTAAATATTGTGCTGACATGTCGCAGTGGGTTTCATTTGGGGTAGAATAAAACACAGCTTTTGATTCTTGCCTTGGATTCCTGACCGATACAGCGCCTCAAGCTGTGATCAGTTGTTTTCCCCCTCCCAGCTCCAGGGGATGATTATGCCTGAAATAATTAATTGGTAGACAAGAAAAGCAAAGATCTCCTTATTCCTGAATGTTTTAAATTGTGCACTAGAAATGTCAAATTAGTTCAGGAGTAATTAGTCAACAAGGTGCTGTGCACAGAACTGGAGTTGAACACAATGAAGATTATGGCTGTGCAAAACCCCACAGAGCTGCAGATGTTGATGCACCTTTAGCAAACAGAAAGGAGCTGCAAGGGAAACAGGTTGCCCCTATTTTGTATCATTTCTGTGAAAGACAAAAGCTTAGTGTTAGAGCAGGAATGGCCCACAGTGCTGTGGGTAGTTCTTTTAGAAACACTGCAAGATTTTCTTCTTAGATGGAGAACTAAGAACTCCACAATCTAAATAGTTTCCTCCACACACAGGAAAGATGGGGTAGGGCACGTACTGAACAGGTAGGAAAACTGAGACATAGAAGGATTAAGACTCAGGTCCTCCAATGCATCAAGGTGATTTCCCAAGAAGTACTGTGTCTTAGGCTGTGTCTAAAATCCCACACCCTGAAAGTGGCTCCTTGGTGTCAGGTTTACACTTGCACATACCCTAGTTCCATGGTGTGAGCCTGGTCTGTGATGGGCTCCCACCACAATATTTAATGCCTGCAGAAGAGATAATTGCAAGTACTGACATGGTATTTTGAATCTGAAAATAACCCCAAAACAACAACAACAACAACCCCACTGTTTTTTTACTGTAGTATCCTTTATATTCAGCTCAGAAGTGAGGCTGAATCGTATTCATTACATGCTGTAAAGACTGGGGCTATGAGACCAGAAAGCATGGGCATAAATAAGTAGAGGTATGAAAGGCATTAAACTGCCTTAGGCTGTTTACAGGGTATTCAAACAGAACAATGTAACTGCAAGTTTTTGCAGATGGAGGACCACATACTGATTCATTAAGTGCCTGAGCCCAAACTGCTTTTCAGAGGTATCCTTCTAGGTATTTCCATTGACCTGTTCTCATGTTTGCCTTCCTGCTAACCACCATTGAGATGTACAAGAACTAGGATGCATAAATGGAAATGTGGACTCAGTAATGGAGAAAGGTCTGAAATAGGGAATTTCTTGAGGATATGGCAAATCTTCTTCTAGTATAGGAAGGCAGGGAACAAAGTGGGAACTCTCCCTGCACAATACATAAGGGCTGTCTTTCACAGGTACATGCTTAAAATCACCTTCTAAGACCAAGATTAATTTGGTTCACGATGTGTAAATAAATGAGGCTGGACAAAACCCAGAGCAGGGACTCATAAGAAGCCTGCTGCTCATACTTTAAAAACTTTGTACACAATAAACTGGTTACATTTATCAAAACTCTGAATTGCAATATGCTTTGGAAACCACGCAGAGAATTGTTTTCCTCATTGTAGGTGAAGCTGGGTGGAACAAGGATCAGATAAAGTTGCTTTTGGACCCACATAATTTTCCCTCTCAGAACTGCTGAGTTGTTGCTCTAAACATTTCTCTAAGCTGGCAGGTGATAAAAATGCTAACAGAAAGTTGGTAAATAATTTCCTCACATAATTTCATTCCTGGTCTAGCTGGAAATAAACACAATGAGCAAATAGCTGGCAAGTCATAAAGGTGGACAATCCTTTTTTATATGAAACACTCAGTCTGCCTTATTTTCCCTAATAAATATGGGCTGAGATAGCTACTAGCACAATAAATAGAGGAAATCCAGAATGCTCTGGAATAATTTTAGTTCCTGAAGGCAGAAAGGGAGTGCCATTTTATGCTATCATGAGTAGTTTTAAGTAAGAAACAGAGGTCCCAACACTGGAAAACAGGTATCAAACCGTCAGGTGGCTTAGACAAATACACTCAGAGAGCAAAGGGTGCTCATTTTTACTGGTGAGAGATGACTACAGCTCCCTGGTTAGCTTCATAACAGATAGGTCTTGGCTCAATATTGAGGATCACTTTTGAACTCAGAACTGGTCCTGGATCCTCCCTAGCATTTTCTGCTGCCCCACCTCCAGCCAGGGATGCTGATTCTTCTGCAAGCCTTTGGCAAACACTGACATTTTTAAAGTTTTTAAAACCTTCCTTATGAGAAGAAGGACCCCACAGCACTGCCCCCAACTGGAGTTCTTGCTGAAGAAATCTCTTGGCTGCTATATGACATTAAAACACTAAATGCATGCTCCCTTTTCTGAGAGAAAAATTACTTTAAAAGCTCACACAGCTGCATAATTTGATTAAAATCATGCTTCCTGTGAAAATGCAGGCTGTCCTTTGCTATTTAAAGCAAAACACATGTTTCTGCATATAGGAGCAGATAATCACAGAGACCGACACACATCAATCACAATAACCACCTCACTTGACATGTCTGAATCAGCCATCACTCACAGTGGGGGGAAAAAAGGTGCCATCTTTCCCCTCACCCCAGACCCCAACTGAATGCCTAATTAATGCATTTCAGTCACTTGAACACATAAGTATGCCTTGACAGAAGGCTTTAAGTCTGAAGGTGTCTCAGGTAATAAAACACAAAGCTCTGAAATGTTCCATGGTGAGCAAGTACCTGAAAGCCTGGGTCTGAACCATCTGAACCTCAAGCATGCAAAAAATAGACCACAGGCTGTTTCCTTCTTCTTTTACTTTCTTTTTTTTTTTTTTTTTTTTTTTCTTTTAACCAAAAACAAAATCACAGTCTTCAAATCTTGGCTAAAGCTTTGAGTCTTCTGTAACTCATTTTCCTATTCATTATGCAGGAACTAAGACTTGATCTTCATTATAGCTGTTCTAATTGTAACTTACAATCTTTAATCTCTGAGCCCTTCAAAAGATGTTTGATATACTGCATTTAAGAGCCAGGTGCTGAAACAGACAACAGGCGAGGCGGAGGGGAAGGGGGAAATGGGGGCGGAGAAGAAAAGGGAAGAAGATAAATTTAACCTTTTTTAACCAAAAGATGAGTCTGAAAATCAGGACTACGAAAATCATGCTGGATTTGATCTACAAGTTTTATGTAGAATCAAAATCATCAGAATTCTCTTTGCATTCAGTTTATCTCCCTGTCAGATCACAGTTCATATTTTGTGTTTCTCTATGAGAGATGAGGCCAACTTACACTCACACAACAGGGATACTTTTATGGATGAAAACGAGATGTTAAATGCAGCCATTACTGAACCAAAAATCTGGAGAAAAAAGCACGTGAGGTTTGCATTAAGGCAAGCCAGGCATAAGTGCAATTTATAAAATTGTTAGCATGGAGACTTTTCTGAATTTTTATAAGCAGTTAATGAGAAAAAGTTGAATTCCCTAAATACAGTAGTCTAGGTTTTACAAACAACATGAAAGTACAGAAGCTTTTCAGAACTAAAAGGTGTTGTATATCTTCAAAGCTAACATGAGATCTAATTTGGTGGCAATGAGTCTGAGCTAGAAGGCTCCTATTCAGCTGTGAATGTCTTCAAATTTCAAGAATTTTCAAATGCAGTTTCTTACACTGAATCTAGGAATACATCTTTAACTTCACAGGAGAGATCATTGAAAAAAATCCCAACCAACAAACTCCCCAACCAACAAAACACTTCAAAGAAAAATACTTAATGCAAAGTGTTATAGTTTAGGAATAGTACTCTCCCATTTAGTGTTCCCACTGGAGCCACTTCCAATCATACCCATCCCTCCCTCCTTCCCCTCCCACTTCCCTGTGGTGGGCTGCAGAAGAGAATTGGAGGTACAAAAGGTAGAGATCATAAGTCGAGATAATACTGGAAACAGTGAAGGATAAGCAAATGAACAGTAAGATCCAAAATTTTAATAACAAAAGTGTATGAGGGGGGAATGATTCATCTGCAGAGAGCATTTACTATGAGCCTGACAAGACCCAGCTACTCCCACTGCCACACTATCCCAGCACCCTGAAGAGAGGCCTTTCCTTTCCCCATCCCTGGAAAATGAGCTGATAGAATAAACAGCCAAGCCCCCTCCTGGCTACTGCAAAATATAAGCCTGTCCTGGTCAGAACCAGGACACAAAGTTAATCTGATCAAGATGCACTGTATACTGCTCAATATGCAAATTTAAGTGCTACGTAGTATAAGCTAAGACTCCTTTTATTTATCATAATCCCATAGAAATATTTATTGTAACTCAGTAACAGGATGAACAGTGAGGCGTGATGTGACCTCTCACTGACTACATATGAGTACTTAAGAAATGCATATAAATCAAGTCTTGATCATTTAGACCTGACTTTCTTTCTATTTCTTTCAATGTATAACAAATATAGAACACTTACTAGATACAGATATAATAGTTCATTATAGACAGCTTAGTGCCCTGGGTCTGCTCCCTGTCCCTGGAGCTTCAATTTCAATCCTTGTGTCAGGAAGGGCTCTTTTTTTTTTTTAAATTTTTTTTCCTTTTTTTTTTTTTGGTTTAGCTATCTGAAGCTAGAGACACAATTTGTACAGGGGAGATTCAATGTTAAATCTGTCCATTTTGATGGGCTGTTCCACCTGGCTTTATATCCTGGTAAAAAAACCCAACACAGAACTGCTGTACACTGCATTCAAAATAAATAAAGCTGTCTTCAAATCCCATATTAAAACAACCTAATCATCAAGAATAGTTTCACTTGGTCACCTGAAATTTCTGGTTCATTTCGCATGGTTAAGAATACAACTTAATTGATGCAGTTATTTATCCCCTTCACCCATAAAATGGGTCACATCCTGTGAAAGCAGCAGAATTATGGTGGTATGAAATTGCAGTGGGGGAAAATCTGGCTTTGTGTGGGAGTAACGAAGAATAGAGAACTCAGGCACATACAAAGGCTTGCAGTACATACTGTCCACCTGTTTTGTGCACTTCCACTGTCAACTCACTGTTCAATGGGGATGAAATTAAAGGAGAGCCCAAACCAGGGGAATTCTGAGTAGTCTCTGATTTTCCTTTCTTCCTGCCATAAGCAGGGAGGGCTTGTTTACTTAATTTTTGCAAGATGTGAGTGACATCTGCTAACCAGTGAGGAAAGACTTATAGAAACAACTTTTGAATGCAAACAATGTGATTTAATGGCAAGATTTCATATAATGCAGGTTCTTTTATCATGGAGAGATACATGGACAAATGGTGAGGAATGCACCTAGTTAAAATCAAAGCAGAATGGAATGATGGCCTAAGCAAATAACATTCATTAGCAATTGAGGAATTTGAAAGAGATTTGCATAGAGAGGAAAAAATCCACAGGGGAATTCTCATATAAAGCCCCTAAAACCCAACACATACATCTGAAAGGCTTCACTAGTGTGGGGTGAGCAGATTATTCAGTTCTCCTCCTCCTCTGGATGTGAGAGATGCTATGGAAGGTATTCCCTGTTTAATGAGTGCAGGGTGAAGACAGCACTACACCCAACACTGTGGCATCAGTTATACAGAGGGACCACCAAGATGGGCCTCAATGTGATGATGGAGCACTGTGACACTGCAGGCAGGGGGGCTGGTGTGAATGGAAGAGTTAAAATGAAGACAAACACAACAGATTTGTCACAGAAGAGCCCTAAAAAAAACTTTCATGCGCTAACCCAGAAGGCTGCAGTGATGGAAAAGAGGGTAAAGACATAAAGTGGGAGAAGTATTACCGACAAAAAGGAGAAGGAAAGACAGAAAAAGCTGCGTAGTAAAATCAGGAAAGTGAGGGATTGCTTGCTTCTGCATAGAATAAAAAAGGAGCTCAATCCACATCATGCAGGGATTAGCTGCCCTGTGTAATACATTAGAACTACAAAAGCATTGGAGATCATAGTTGCTTTAATGGAGACAAAACCCATTGTAATTATTAGCCTTTAAAGGTACAACAGTATGTTGGTGCCTAGAGAGACATTTTGAAAAGTGCTGCAGAGGAGCTTTATAGCACTGTCCATGCACACAGGTGTTCACAGTGCAACTGCAAAGCTCAGACAACACACAGATACACAAAGCAATTGCAAATAAGGTGCCTAAAATAAACATCATAAATTTCATGCCAAGAAGAGACCCTGCTACTTCAATGCACACACATGGGCACACACATGCCCATGCCCAAAGGTCTGATGATCAGCAAGAATTTTGTAGGCCATAAGCAAAAGCTGAGTTTGAGAGAGAAATCTGAAAGAGAGCACTAATAGTTTTGCAAAGCTGAGTGGAAAGTATTCACTAGCACAAAGAAGAGAGGAGAGAGGAGAAAGAAAGGAGGAGGAGGAAAGCTAGGGAGAGGGAAGAGATGAGAGAGGAAGTCTGGCTGCAGCTGACAGCTAAGGGAAGCACAGTTGCAAAAGCAGCCAGGAAGGGAGGGTGAAAATTCCAAGTGCTCCATCAGTGCCATCACATTGTTCACTGCACTTACCCACTCCTCCTCTCAGCATCCACATTACCATTTACCTCAGATGCTCCTTGGGTTATTCTGTGTTGCAAGTCCTGACCATACTTAAGACTATGTGTCCATGGCTTCTGGACTAATGTAATAAGCATGGCTAATAGCACATGTTCTGAGAGGTCTGTTACATTCTTAATAAAACATAAAAAGTAGCTCCAAAAATAATATTAAACTTGCTGAGCAGAAAGGATTCAAAGAGTGCAGTGGCAGCACTGAAAACCTCATCTAGAAAAAAAGCTTTGTTTCTTTGTTATAAGAAAGAAGTATGGATGGTCAAGACAGTATTTTAAAGGATGAAGGTGGAGTAGCAAAGATGGGAGAGAACACAAAATAGAATTTTATTGGTGCAAAAATTAAAAGCCCCATAGAAGAAGTACTCTTAGGTAATTTTCATCATGATATAGACAAAGAAATTAATAATTAAATTTTTCTGTGCATGTCTGTAAAAAAAGATTTTCTGAGATGAATTTACTAGCTGATTTTTTCTATTTTCTCTTTCAAGAAAAGACAATCTTTCTGTATACTACATCATATGAAAATTTGCAGGTTTGTTCTCTATCTCCAGACTGGGGAGAAAATAACAGAGGAGAAGGAATTAATCAGAGACTTGAGCAGAGACAGACAAGTTTAAGTAATTTTAAACTTGTGACATAAAACCACAGTGACCTGTCAGGGTATTTGTTATGATGAGTGCCTGGCAGGCTTCCCAGGCCCACAAGGAGCCATTACATCTGTCACAAGCCAACTTAATCCTTTAAATACTTTTTTAAAGATTTTTTTTTTGCCAACACTGCAGAATTTCTGTATGATTATTGCAATTTTGTCTGGTCTGAACTCTATTCCTAAACACGCTCTGTCACGTCTAATGAATTAAACATATGTAAAAACAAAATAACCACAACAAAACACCAAGTAGAGGAAAAATCTGATTAAATTAACCAGAAAAAGCAGTGGATACTCTGTCTTCTGAGTCACTTTGATGATTATTGTGTTATGGAAGGACAGCAGGGAGGACAAGTGAGTGCTGTCATTGAAGAAAAAGAATTGGTCAGACAGAGTTCTGCAATTGTTCCTGCTTTAAACCAGACACTGTGCTTCAGCATCTTCTGTAAACTGGAATTCTAAAAGCCTGTAATGTTTAGAGAGGAAAAAACCCAATCCTAATGACTGTGCATAAGCCCAAAATGTTTATGCCTGTACTCAGAGTGTCCCACCCTCCTGTATGGCTGATCACCATGCAGGGCATGGCAGGGGAGAAAACTAAACAGGCTTTGAATGCCATGCATGGGAGGTAAAAATAGCAGCTTTTCACACTTTAAGATATGACTGATTGTTACACACTCCCAGCTCTCATCAATAGCTACTCTGCCAAATAGGCTTCCTAAGAAAACAAATAAGATCCAATCATTAAATTTTTCAGCTTTGGAATTGAATTTTCTGCACACACAATACACTTGATAGTCTTGTTAGTCTTGTTAGACATTAAACTGAGAAATGCCAAGGTTGGAAAGGCATTATTTTAACAGGAAAATTTATAAGATGCTATCATTTGCAAGGTGATGGTGTGCTCTGAACCATAGAAGCATGGTTAATGTGTAGTTATGGGCTTTTTTATTAGTTTTAACCATGCCCTTGTATTTCTTTCCTTGCCTGTAATTTTCAACTCTCTATTTACTCTCTGTTACTATTTCAATTCTGATTTATAATGATTCCTTATTTATAAATATAAATATGCACTTATCTAAATCACTCATGTACTCAATAGCTGTAGAAATGTCAGCCCTCTCCTACCCCTCTTTCCTCTTCTTATGGATGAAAAGCCTCAAACCACCATGAAAATGGGCCGTTTATCATGATTTAGTAGCAGTTTCAGTACAAGTTAAAACTCAGAACCAGGAAGAATTAACTTTTAACTTCAGGAAATCATTCATTTGAGCACCTCAGAGAACAGCTGAAGTCTCTGTTCCTGTTTCCCAGGGAGGCTTTTAATTTCCAGAGCTGGGACACCATTAACTTTTCCACAGGCTACATTCACTCAAAAATTATTAACAATTTTGATAAAAACATTTTCCATTGTTAACACAGGAGAAAGTTCCACAGCTTTCAACACATTTTGAAGATTCTGTACAGGCTAAATGCATTTTCTTTTTAGAAATAAACACATCTATTTTGTTTGTCAAGGCTCAGTGCAAGCCCTACTTTTATTTAACCAGGTATCCTCAAATTTGCACTGTATTTGCAGTAAGTTACAGAACAGAATGGTTGAGGCCCCCATGACTGATGAAGAGTGGGCGTAACAAGGAAGATGAAGTGAAACCTCAGATGTTACAGGTATCATACGAATTAGA
This sequence comes from Zonotrichia leucophrys gambelii, assembly GCF_028769735.1. NCBI lineage: Eukaryota > Metazoa > Chordata > Aves > Passeriformes > Passerellidae > Zonotrichia > Zonotrichia leucophrys. The sequence continues at coordinate 65,243,346 of NC_088171.1, forward strand.
CTTCAGACTGAAAAATAGCAGCAAGTAGGAGGAAACCTCAGAAACACTACCAGTGTTTTTCAGAGCTAGGAGGCCACAGAAGTCTAACAATTATGCTTTCTGTGAAAATATTGCCTTCTAAGCCGTTTATGTACGCACAGACTGCTCATTCATGTTTTCCTTTGGTCGGCACAAGACTTGGCAGCCAAATATACGTTGAGTTGATTTAACTCTCTAGTAAATGGATACCCACATTTACAGAAGTTGCCTGAGATTGCCAGGCAAACATGCTGAGGGTAAGCAGCAAGTTCTGGTTGAGACAATCAATATGTCAGGTATTTGCACACAGTGGAAGAATGAGCAGCTTCTCTGTTAGGAGGCTACAGCATGGTGGTCTATTCTTCTCATAGTCTTCTTTCAAAGACTATGAGAAGAATAAGTTTCTGATTACACATCCTGAAGTGCTCTGGGCATTTCCTTACATCTGTCAATGTTGGCCACAGCCCTGCACTGGATTAGATAGAGAGCAAGGGACTGCTGGAGATGTAATAAGATATTTAGGACATGTATCTGGTAATCCATCCCTGAGAAGGAAATTCTCAAAATTCTGCAAAAGCAACTGTCATGCAGAATGCTAGTTTTGATGCCCCACATCATCCAGTTGCAGTAGTTCCTTGTGATGGCATCAAAGAGACAACAGTGCTAGTGAAGTATTAAGCCCTCTGCTGATGATCTTAAATAGGCTCATATTACTAAGTGCTCAAAAGTTCTGATAAGGTAAGAGAGAACCCTCACCTTGCTGTATTTCAAACTTTAAGATAACTGCTAAGCTGCATTACCTGAGAGCAAACATACTAAGCAGAGTGAGAAAATCTCCATATCTCAGCAGTTTTGAGAGGAATTTGAAAGGCTTCATAATACTCAGTGTTATTTCAGAAGGATTATTGCATTCCTTTACCAGATAAGGCTTGATTATTTGATGAAACCATTCAGAAAAGGACAGTTTGAAAAAAACAGATGTGTACACGATCATGTGCTGTACAGACAATGGTGAAGTGATTAAGCAGTGGGGAAGCAAACTCTTGAAAGATTCAGCTCTTTAGGCCAGATGAGCATCAAGCAGTTTATTTCAGCCCACCCACTCTTCTTGGTGCAAGAGCATTATGCAAGAACGAAGGAGGAGTGTGCGCACAAGGCATGAGAGGGAAAGCATGGATGTGGGTGTGTGCATGCGAGAGATTTGCTAGTTCTTCCTAGTTTTACTTAGGTGTGAAGTTACACAAAAATAGGTTTTTTTCTCTTGATATGTTCACACATTTGCACTCTAGCTCTAAACTTGAAAGCAAAGAGAAGAAATTAAGTACTTGGAGAACTTCAGCAAACAGTGGTTGGTGGAGAGCCTGGACTTCTCATCATATGGCGAACAGGAAAGGAAGTTTGCACTACCAGCCATGGCACAGAGACCATGCAGAATGCAGGTATGGAAATGCAACATCTGGTGCAGTTCACAACTACCTAAGGAGTCATGATAAAACATCCAATTATGCACAAGTACAGTGTGTGCTATATGCACCAAATCCTTCACATGTAAACATCTGTCCAGCTTGTGACCACATCTTAACCCAAAATTTAAAGCTCTCTTATGACCAAAATATAAGCAAATGTTCCCAGGAGAAAAGGAGAGTGAAGAGTTGTTGTCCATGTTCACTTAGTTTGCCTTCTCTGGTAAAACTACCAGCAAGAGTGACAATTAAAATATAAAATTGTAAGGACCGAACATAGGTGTGTTGAAAGGGGCCATAAATTAACTTTTGAATGTAGCCTTGTGCCACACTGACAAATGACAACTACCCTTCTCAGTAACCACTAGAGTTACTGAGACAGGGAGAAAGACCCATAAACTACAGCAACATCAGCTGCTGCTGAGGGGTTTTTTCAGGTGAATTCTTTATCTCTGCAATCTGCTTGACTTCTCTGGTTCTGCTATATCCACAGTTGCTTGAGTTTTACAGCGGTCTAATTTACCTCCTTAGCTGTATGAGAAATGCACACCTTGGGGGGAAAAAATAATACACAAACCTATGGAAGTATTTTTTTTAGGATGTAGGAAATTGTACTTATCTTCTGATTTGACTTTACAAGTTTATTGCCTCTCTGTGGTGTTGCTTTTTCAAGACTATGCGCAAGATTCGGAAAGACTGCAGTTTGAACTGAACCTGAAATACAACCTTGTCACTATTTCACCAAATCTCCCTCTTGCAGCCAAAAAGCTGGTAACGTGTATCCTTAGGCCTCCAGTGGCTCCTTTTCTTCACACACTCTCACAAACAGGATATGAAAAACTCCACATTTTAATCTCCCTTTTGCAGTGGGCCCTGCAATCTGGTGTTACTGCCTGTCATAGGTTAATATTGCTCAGCTGGACCAAAAAAAAAAAAAAAGAAAGAGGCAAAATTTAGATTCATGTAGAAATGTAGAATACCTTGTGCAACAGGAAACACAGATTTTCTATCCCAAATTTAATATAACTGCACTGAGATAAGCAGATTGACAGTTTTCCTGTCCAACTAATATGAACTGTGTGAAGTCACCTAGAACATATTATCATATTCATTATGGTCTGGAAACCAGAGTAAAAGCACCTATCAATTAAACAGTATAAAGAACTAAATAATTTTTTTTTTAATAGGAAGAATGATAAAACAACATTTCAAATGAACTTTTAGCAGATAGAAACAGTAGGAAATAACAGCACATGATCTGTCTTGGACAAAGAGCACACTATATTCTGCAATAGCACTACTGAACTGCAATTCATACTGTTCCACTTCAATGGCATCATTAGATATCTATTGAGGAAACAGAAGAATTAGCAGATTACCTCACTGCCACAGCACTCACTTAGCTAAGCTTTAAGCATATTATGTGAAATATATAATAAAACAAGAACTTTGGTGCATCTCATTCGCAGGTGCCAAGAAGCTCCTGGTAACAGAGCAGATGGAAAAGAGACACCTAAGCTGGGGCTGTGATTTCTGCCTGGCAGCATAACATATGCACCATGCAGTAGCAAGTCCAGACTCCTATTACATATTTTCCCTAAAAAACTTGACTGAGATTGAACTCCATCTTCACTGAGACCTGTTACTGCATCACAACTTTTATATTTTGTACATACAAACTCAACACAATTCCTTTACATCCCTTAAATTGTACCCTGTAACAGTCCCTCTCATTTAGCATCATCACTTTGTTTTGAAAGCCTTGAAGGTGCTAGCCAAAACTATAAATCCTTAGTACTCAACTTTCTGACAACAGTGATTGTTCAGGTACTTAATTAATGTGGTACTTCCCTCTCATTTTTCTTTTCACTTTAAAGGCACAAGCTTGTTAATTACTGGCATCCTTTGTGAGGGCAAGAGGACCAGGCTGTCTCTTAGTATGTACTAATGAATCTTTGACTGATGTAAGGGGAAGAAAATACCACTGAAGTGGCTAGGAGTAGATACATTTGCAGCCCCTGAGCAACAGCTGATGACTTTAAATGCAAGCAAAAGGCTGAATTCATTCCCCCTGAGCCCAGAGGAACAGCTGGGATCAATCTGACCCACTGAGCAGCTTGAAGCACGTCACTGCTCACTCATTTCCCATATTGTGTAACACATGGATTAACCTCTCTGGCTAAAGCAACACCCTGGTAGTGGGACAGGATCCCAAAGTGGCCAGAAGTGCCCCATCTTCTTGGGAAACAATGTTCAAAGTGTGAGTGGGAAGGGTGCAGAACAGGTATGGTGATATGGAAAACAGTCTCACTGACCTTAAATACTCATCCATACTCTCCATCGAGCTGACTATGCTCCCTAGGCTATGAAGAAGAATGGTAAAAATCTAAGAAGGAAGAACAGCCAAAAGGGAGATTTATATTTCAGGCAGTTTTGGACAATACCGCAAGACCTGTTTGTACCACTAAGATTCATGTAACTCTCTCTAATGATCAGACCCTTACTTCAACAGAGTAGTCTTGAAATGTGGTTCATTACAGCAAGTTCGACAAATCTGAGATGTTTCTGCAAGATTCTTCAAAGCAGATGTCTACAGATTTTAGAATAGAGTGGCTATAGCTTTTTTTACTTAGCTTTGCCTGCCATTCTTGACAATTGTAAGCAGTCATACTGTTCAAAATTTCTACCTCTATATTATTATTATATCCATCTCTCATGCCATACCAAGTTTCACTGTTATGCTTAAAAAGATGCATTAGCTTGTTCTGAAAATGGGCAGATTCTCTACACAAAGCCCAGGGTTGTAATCACAAAATCCAGAACGAGAAAGGACTGAAACAAAATCAGGTATTTCATCTGTTATTGTATCAGCAGTTTTTGTCTTTAAAACCTTTTCAACGGGACATAAAACACTTCATGTTCTTACAACAACATTTCTTAAGAAAACAACTGCAAACATTTGATATTTATTTGCCATCTGATTCAATAGGTTAGTGAAGCTGCTTTCCATTGTTCCCCTTGTCTATTCACCCTCCAGCTAAATGCCCTCATTACACAGGGTGACCTACAGTTGATGAAATGTAGATCCCAGTTCACTCCACAGTTGCAATCAAAACTCAAATCCCCAGCGGAGGCTAACATCCACAACACAGCCTAAATAGGAAGAAGGGCCAGCATTCAAAGAGAAACTATTCATTAAATACAGCACAGTGAAGGTTTGCCACAGGGATGAAAATTCATCAGACTTTACTAAGTTTTTGCCTTGGAAAGGAAATGCATCACTAAAATTTTCTTTCAGAAAACATGAAATATTGCTTGCTTTTCATTTTAACATGCCTAACAGCTTGTAATATGTCTTTCTTGATGAGGCTTTTGGAGCAATAGGTCCCTATATTGAAAAAGGAGATGAGAAGACTGGGCCTGAGGGATTTCCTGTTTCTTCCAACTATTTCTATTCAACTAATAAAAATATTTTCCCTCTATGAAGATATTACCTTGCATACAGTCAAAATTGAGTGTTGATTTTATGCTTTCTACCACCTGACCATAGCAAATGCATATCTGAATTGTTGTGTTTAAAGGAATGGATGTACCCCTAAAAACCAGGTATCTGGGCTGTTAACTGTGTATGATGGAGCACTGCACAATACAAAAATCCAGAAACTATGTAAATTACACAGTTTCATAGAAATAAACTATTATAGCTATAACTTAGGTGTCAGTTAAGCTTTAGGCTGCTATCAGCACTGCAAACCCATCATTGAAACGTTATGGCACAAAAAATTTGAAATCTTATCATAGCTTTATCATGGCTATCATTACTAAATCACAGCAATAATTTGAAAAACAATACATCTGGCACTCATTTCCCTAGATGAAGAGACCGTCACACCATCCCTGATTACACCACTTTGAGCCACGGCTGCCTTAAGGAAACAAAGCAGAAAATGTCAAATCCATAAGTGGTACTGCACCACTCAGCATGCAGGAGATCAGTTCCTCTTAGTGACAGATCATATACTGGCCACAGCTCTGTCAGACCAAAGTCCTGCCAAAACTAATGTCATTACTAAGCCAAAAACACTAAGAAAACAAGATGACTGAACCTCTTGTGAGCCCCTGCAAAATATTTTATGCCAGTACAGATGAATCAAACTTCTTTGCCAAGGGGAAACATTGTTATGCTACTTCCCCCCCTCCCACTTTAGTAAGACTGACTATTAAAGCAAAAAATTGTTTCATGTATCTACTGTTCTATTTAAACAGTGTCCAGGGCAATGGTGATTTCTGTAATGAAAAAAGTAAAAAGTAATGATGTGGGACATTATGACATGTGTATCAAACTTTAATGGTTTGAAGAATAAATTAAAAGGAGCTAAATTATTAGAAAATATGTTAAGAACGTTCTGTTAAGAAAGTCTATAGAGACTTATCAGGGTTAAGCTAGCATAAATTGTCACACTATTAACCTTCATGAAAAATGTGTCCAAACAGTCCTGTAAGAAAAGTGCCATTTTATTTTATAGTAAGATTCTTACCATCCCAGCATCTTCTCTCCAATGGTACTTGACATCATTTGTTTCCCAGAAAGATCAAGGAGGAAAACAGTTCATTCTGACAAATCCAACACAAATCAAATCATATGTACCTTTACTGGTGTCAAGCTAAGTCATTCTGCTATGAACAAAATCAACCAGGATTTGAGGAAATTAAAAACCCCTAACCATATTAAAAAAACATAGCACAAATTTAATTTCTAGAACTTTTAGTTTTAAAAATATGAACAGTGCATGGCCTAAACCTGTTTACTAACTACAAGAACTCACAGAGTTCTTCAATGGATCAGTTAGTTTTGAACATAACTAAATAAGCTTGGGAAACTTATTTTTCTCTTCTGTCTGTAAAGCACTGCAATAATTCTAACACTCTAATATTAAATAAAGCTATCTTTAGCAAGGAAGAGACAACTAGAGAGAATGCTTTCTATATGAATGCATGCTACACTTGAACAGGGGCCAAACTGTTTCCCTCTACATGTTAACAGATTCAGGACAACCAGAATGATCCCATAGAGAAAAAGACAAAGAGACAATCAAAGACAGAGCAGATTGCACATAAAAAGCATTTAAACAGAGCAGGACCCTTCAGAATCTAGAGAAACGAGCGATGACTAAAATCCTCATTAGCTTGCAGAAAGTGAGTAGGAAATGACTATTCACTGTTTCTCCTAATAGAAATAAAATGAAATCAATAAGATCAGCACGTGGCAGGATAAAAACAGCAAAAGGAGGCTTTTTTTTATGCAACACACAGTTCAGCAGTGGAACCACATGCTGTGGGAAGACATGCTAAAAATCCTACCAGCTTCATAAAGCATTTAGGCAAATAAATGTAAGGAGAGAAAAAAAGTATCTATCAGGGGCTTATAAACATGAAGAAGCTTATTTGGCTCACATAGACTACAAGCTACAGATCTCCAGAGACCACTATAGTGCACTGGGGAAGTATTATTTTATACTTACCTCATTGTGCTCTTTCCTAGGCATCAGCTATCAGGTGGTATTAAAAACTAGGCTAAATGGACTTTGTAGCAGAATGCATTTTATTAAATTTATAAAACAAAACCAATTCAAAATGCTGACATGAATCTCAACTGCACTCTAATTAGTTCCTATTCACAGATTGCCTGACATGAGAAGGTTAAAAAATACAAAAAAGTTGCAGAACGCAACTATGAAAAATACTAAAAGCTAAGAATACTTAGTATGCATTCATTTGGAAATAAAGTATGTAGACAACTATATATATTGTGCCTTTGCCAGTTTAGCAAAGTAACACTGGCTTTTAGTACAAAAGCTTTATCATGTTGTAAATCAGCATGTTTTGAATGGTCATGCAGGCCCTAAGAATGCATACTGCTCCTAGAAAATAACTAGCAAGTACAAATGAAATAGAAAACAAAAATGAATGATTTATGAAAAAGATTTCTGCTGGCTGATTAAAAAATCTACTTTAATCACGATTTCAAATCCATCAATTCTGGCTGTAAATACATTCCTTCAGCTTAGGAGCTATTTGCAAGAAATATCAATTCAAGAACTTCATCAGACTGCCAAAAATAATGCAATGTTCTTAGGTACTAATCAATTATAGACAAAAAACCACGAGTTGTCAGCACATTTTCACCAGCAACAGTTATTGGAGCTTCTAAAAGATAAATTAGCACAATCAGCTGTTTTTACCAGTGGTCTGAGAAAATGAGGTCTACTTCATATACTCTCTATGTGTTTCCTTCTCCCTATCCTTCCCAGTAACTTAAAAATCTGGTGGCCAAAGCTGCCACTGGCTAACAGAAAAACAATCTTGGTAGCAGTAGTGCTTCTAGAGGGAAGGAAAAAATACTAGGATACTTTCTTTGGCTTCAGCTTTTGATTGGCCTTGAGGCATCCCTATGAGCAGCAGCTGTCACACCTGTTGTACTGGACAACACAAACTCTGTGGCTGAAGCTCATCTAACCTGGCCAGACCTCTTCCCTTCCTGCAAGATTGTTGAAGGGAGAAAGGCTCTAGCACAGAGGCACATTGAATGGGCTCTCCAGAGAAAGAGAGCACGCTGCCCTACACAGCCACTACTGGCAAGAAGTGCCTGGGTCTCTTCTCAAACCTTGAGGGCACGGGACAGCCTTCATTTGCTCTGTTTAGCTGCCTTATCCTTATAAAGGGTACCCACAAGTGAACAGCCCAGTGGGAACAACCCCTGTACTGAATTCGAAATAAAGTCCAGAGGCTGTCTGGGAGAGCTTCTGTTGGCCATAGTCATGAACACAAAAGGGAATTCCTTCCAGGACCATTGGGATCAAGTGCTCAGAAACAAGTCCTTTTCAAGGTACCTCCACAGATCCAGCCACAGAAAGCACAAGGAGTGAGAGAACTGTGAGGAAAGATTCCACTCTATATTCCTCCTTCAACAGTGAAGACTTCAGTGACAGGGAGCAAGTCTACAGAAAACTTCTCCATTTTTCTGCTGTGGGACCACACGAAATGATTAACACAGGATCCATTCTGCCCCTATTCTCTGCCCTCCTCCATTGCTATCATCTTCAGGAAAATCCAGTACAAATTATGACCTAACAAAAAGAATAAAGAGGAGAGATAACAAGAAAAAAAGAGGCAAATGGGTGTCCAGCTCTCTCTAGCGCTCAGTAGGAGCTGAGAAACTAAATCTCACTTAAGACTGTGACCCAGCTATTAGCTACCAAGCATTGGCATCCACAGCAATAAATTCCTCTCTGCAGAATATTTGTTGAAGAAATAGGCAAACACTGACACTCCTGCTAGATGAAGACTTGATCATGATAAACCACTGGTGTTTTCTTGCAGCAAAGGGGTACAAGGCTGCTGCTCTGAAGGGTCAGTTTTGTAATGAGACTGACTAATACTAGGAGTGTTACAAAGTGTTACTCTGGGAGCTCAAACCCAAGGGACTGGCCTTGTATTTTCAGTCATTACCATTATTTTTCTCCTAGTCTCATTAGCACTATTATTTAGAACAGCATCTGCACACAATCACAAAAATAGAGTCAAGTGTGCTGCCTTCTTTTCCCATGTGTGCTGTTAACTCCAATTTTTCAAACAAGCATTCCGTGTGCACACGGCTCCACCAGCATGAAGAAATCTATTTTGGGACTGCTCTAATCACTGGGCACAAACAGGGAGGCAGTCAATGGCCTATGCACTTGCAAGCAGTAACATTTGCACAAAGTGGGAACACAGCGAAACAACCATAAATATAGTCACAAAGATTTCTAACTCAAAAGAAAAGAAAGAAAAGCTACTCTTCCACTGTGGGAGTTTTTTCAAATCAGAGATAGATGTGAGGAAGAAGGTTCAGAGTGGTGTTAGCCAGGTGTTAAGTAACATGGATGTGGAAAGGAGAAAGGGACATGTAAGTGCAATAAGCCATTTTCTTCAACACTAAGTGGCAAAGCAACCAGAGAGAACATTGAAATATAGAGGAATGGTTGCATTTTTCAGTACCTTGGAGAAGCAAACAAAACATTTGGTCATAAGGAGGCCAGAAGACAAAAGGTCTATCTATTTTCTCAGCCACTCTGCCAAATGTAAAGACTATACTTTAATCTGGAAGGAGTCTCCTCCAAGCTATCAGGGAGATGTGCCAGTGTGCTTTGACCAGATCAGGAAATGCATTTTGCAATAAACTACTGTGAAAAAAAGCACCTGATTGGGCTTTGGTGGTGCCCTGAGGGCTAGTTGCACTCTTACATTGATGAGACATCAGTACAGCCCCATCCACTTTAGTGCAAGCATAGAATTTGAGGTCAGCATAGATCTTGTCTACTCAAACTGTTGTCTTTTTTCTCTCATGTCTAGCTGCCCAGCATACCTGTGGTATACAAAGCTGGACTCTCCTTTGGTGATGTCTCTGCCTGCGCAACAGAAGGACTGTTCAAGGACTGGACTTAAAATAAATTTCAGCTGGCTGCACACCACAGACTTGTGTAATTTATGCTAGCTTTTATTCTCAATAGGGTGTCCATCAACCTTTCAAATCAAGTCAATACAAAACCCTGGATAGCTATATTTAAGTAAATCTATTTGAAATTAACTGTCTCCCATAACAGCAAAAAGTCAGAAGATGAGAACCAAAACTAGTAGCAATAAACATATCTTCAGCATCTCCTCCATCTCTACATTTTCTACTGAAATGCCATCAGAGAAACATAAAGTTTCCCTGGCTAGCATGATCCAGTTTCCTGACTGTGTATCTGTCCCTGCTGACCCTCTGTTGTACCCCCAAATAACTATGAGATCTACAAAGCTTATGGAGGGAGGATGCTGGAGTGAGGGGGAGGAAATCACGCCTTGTTGGTAAATCAGTAACCACACATTTAATGAAGCAAGCTGTCAGACCGACATAAATTGTGCCTGAGACTGAGACAGAAGTTGCTAAAAGATGAGCTATTCACCCCTGGCATCAGGATTCCAGACCAAAGCTTCCCCCGACTAGAGTGCCTCAGGAGATAATTAGCTAGCAAATAATGCCTACTCATGTCTTCATCTTGGTCATTTATTGTGACCAACTGTTTGGATTTACAGTTCAGGGCCATTCTAGCCAGTCACTTCTACTGTTGGCTAATACAGAATGCAGAAAAATATATAATATTTTGTGTGTGTTCATAACCAAAAAAGTATTGAAAAGGAACTTATTTGTGGGTGTTTCAATGAAAAAAGTGTCACTTGGCAAGCAAATGCTTGTATCAGTTGTACCTTTAGCTTATGCAGATTGGGCTGATACAACTGTGCTGATCTAAATTAGTGATGCACCTGACCTTTTATCTTCAGCAGATCATAGTACACCCAATTTCACATCAAACAGTAGCAACACATCTCATTGGATAACAGAAAAAATCAGATAATGTATATTTAAATATAAATGAGCCACAAAAGAAAATCCCAAATTACCTTCCCTGACTAGTACTGATAAAAAACTTCTAGAGAGAGTTCAACAGAAGAAATAATTCTGCTGAAAAACTGTCCTAAACTGAAATAAGATTTCTCAATGAGATGAATAAAGATTGCTTTATCATTGGAAGTTTTCTGATTGACCCCTCTTGTTATCCTGGGTTTGATATCAGCTTAAGTAAAGACAAGTGACAGTTTAAACACAATTTTAAAACTGCAGCTTGGTGTATGGTTTGGTCAACTGCATATCCTTTCATATGAACTTCAGGAGAAAAAAATACAGTGCAGAAAAAACAGTGGAATATGTCGTAGTCATCCATTTTGCTCAAGTCATGGAAAAGCAAGAAATTTGCCTGGTATAAGTGACACAGCTGAATCTCAGAACTCCTTACAGTCTTCTGATCAAGCAAGACCACTATTAACTTCCAAAGTATAAGCAATAATTTCATATTCTCCCCTCCTTGAAGAAAGCAGGAAAATAAATAATCAAGCTGGTTTTGAGTTACAGCTGAGTAATGAATACAGTACAATACTGCACGACTCCATCATTCATTCATTCATTCAGACACTTCAGGATTTCTCAGTGCTCTTAAGAACCACAGAAGCTAATCATCTTCCATTTGAAAATCAGAAATAATAGCAGCATGTCAGCATATGAACGAGGATTCAAGATCTGAAACTTACTTCACAACAAGTTATTCCAGCCATTTATTCTTTAAATACTTTATTAACTTCTATGACATGCTTTCTTTGGCTGGGGAAAGGAGTTGGTTGGGCTGAAGAACTCAGAAGGAAATCTTAACATCAGGTGTTTAAATGTCACTGGTATCATGTACCTAAAATAAGCGTTCTCTTAAGAACGCACAGGGATAAAAATCTGGCCCTACAGAAGTTAGTAGAAGAAACTTAGCCTTTGGTTTCAGTATGTCTAGAAATTCATCCAAAATTTGTGGATTGGTCTGGCACATTCAAGATGAACTGATTTGTTTGCCAAAGAAAGGGTGTGAATTAATGGCTCACCACAGATGCATGCTCTGAGGAGTGTGACTTCTCACACAGGACTCCCCCTGACTGCATCAGGTTTTATGGTAAGGGTCCTCTCCAAGTAAAGGTCATGCAGATTTTCACAGGAATAAACAGAGACAGCTTAAAATAGCCCTCCAAGACAGTAGTTTGCTTGTAAGAACGGTACTTAACTGAAGTTTCATTACAGTGAATTATGGTTTGCAGGCACCTTGTTATTTAATAATGTAGATGAAACAATTTACATGAAAATGCAATAGATTCTCACCAGATTTTTGTATGCAGGACATGGACTCAAGATATGCTGAACAGGAAGAGATGCTGAAGAAATGACTACTTGAGATATCATTACTTGGGTGTATTGATGAAGCAGACAATAGAGCATGAGGAAAAGATGCATGGGAGGCGTAATTACTATTTACAGGGTCTGACTTTAATGCTACACAATAGTAATGTAAATAAATCCACATCTTAGCACTCAGGTGGCTATAGTGAAGAGGTTCTCCTGAAACCATTGGGCACATACCCGATACACACACGTCTGCAAGGATCTACCTACACATAACTGGATCTACTGATTGCCAGATCATTGCAGCACCTCTTCTGTGCTAGTCCACATAGCTTAAAGATGATTATACATTGGAACAATTCTAATCCACCTTCAAGTATCACCATCTGCTCACCTCACTAGGACATCAGATTAAATATGCGTATAACACCCAACAAACAATTACCCAGCATAGCCCAAAAGCAAGTGAAACTGAGAACAAGAGGTACAACAGTTTCTAACTGAGTTGACCCTTGATGTACATCTTTGTCTCTAACACCCACAGTTGGGCATGCATTTAATTCTCACACTCCGTGTACACCCATAAAAGCCATCTCTTCATACATAAACTGCTGCAGGGCTGTGCTTTAGCACTGCTGTTTCTATGTATTTGCTCAAATTTTAGTCAAGTATTCATTGAATGAGAATGCCTTCTGATATTCAGAAAGACTAAAATTTACTTTTGCCTTCTCATTTCTCCAGGTCTTGAAATAGACTATTGTCCAATTGGTAGAACAAAAGATGTGGTCACATGGTGTGTTTAGCCACTCAGAACCTGGATCTTCTCCTACTCCTGCATCAACCACTGAAGACCTAAAAACTTTTTACCCATTTCCTCAGGAAAGCTTTGACTTACAAGAATTTGCAGTAGTATTTCACAGGCTCCTCTCCTGGAGTATTTGAAATGTGCATCTTTACAACTGTCAGAGCAGAACAACACTTAATTCTGGGAACATGTTTTAAAGAATACAATGAAACTGCATTTTATTTCCGAAGTTGAAACAAGAGAATTGTTTTAAAACGTCAAGTATCAAGTAAACAAACACATTTTGCTTCATTAAAACCAGCAAAATCACAGTGCTCACTAGGGAACAGAAGGAAAACACAGTATCTAATAATTCATTCATCAGTACAAGCACTGAAGAAAAGTGCAAAGTCCACAAGACAAACGAAACCATGATAAAACTTCTCTTTTTTGTTTTCCATCTTCACATTTTGACAGTTATAAGGTGGAGAAGCACCCTGCAATTCAGCTGAGGGCTGATAGTCTCTCTTTTCATCCCAGCAACATATGCAGCTGCTTGGGTGTCAGATTGAAGTAAAATGGGACTTTAATCAAGCACTTCATTAGCAGCCACATTTTTTTCCTTTTATTACCTTTAAAATAAAAGGTTATAATTTGATTCAAAACAAAGAGCTAAGAAAACCAAGACAGACATCCTCAAAAGCTTCTTGTTGGAACTTAGAAAGAAAAAAAAGGAATTTAATTCTGTAATCTCTTATTCTAAGTATTATAAAAAAAAACAACCTAAAGTTTTCTTTTTGTTTCAAAAAAATCACAAAGCCCAAAGCATTGAAGGTATTTCATATAATGCTAGTCAGATTTTTTGAAAGTTTTTTGTTATCACATGGTTGTAAGACCACTGAAGAATCAGGGTCTCAAGCCACAGGTTAGGACTGGGTTTGGTAAGTGCAGTAAGGACAGAAAATTCTTTAACTAAGAATTGAGCTTGAAAGCCACATTATACTCTCATTTAAAGTGCTATGAATCCCAAATAACACAATAGCAGTAGGGTCACCAAGATTTAAAAAAAAAATTTCTTTTGCATGTATTCATGTCACCCACCCCATGAACCCACTGTAGAGTATAAGCATCTACATCTGAGATACTTGCTCTAAATTCTCTTCAAAGTCAGTGCGGAAAAGAGATGACAGTAGCTCATCCACCCTTACAGTAACCATCATAATATGAAAACTGTATTTCTCCTTTAAAGCCTTGAAGTGTCTCTTTAGTTCTTTTGTCTGAATATGGGGCCTAAGAGGATTAGGTCAGATTTAGATACTTCCCTTGAAAATACTCCTTGTTAAGGGATATGAATCCTACCCAAACTGTCTTTTTGTTAAGCATCCAGATCTGCTGGGCCTTCCTTCCCATGTCATCCCATGAGCTGCTGCAAAACAAATACAAATCCTAATAAGCAGAACCAAGAGCTCTGCACTTCTGCTAGGCTATTTAACAGAAATATTTGATCTGGAGGATTTAATCTTATTCCCTATTACAGAAATATTAAATCAGGAGTAAATCCTGGGCCTGAAAACACAATTTGTTAAAGAAAGAAAGAGGAAAAAGATTCAAGCTGTAGAGTAAAAACAATTTGAGCTAAACTAATGGTGGTTTAGATCATTTGGTCTTAATTTTTCTGGCTGTTAGTCTGAGGGAAAGAGGAGCCTTTTCAAGCTGTTCTCAGCAATGAGAAAGCCTTGCTGCATTTTTCTCAAGTGCTTTGGGGGGAAGAAACACTCAGCCCTTAGGGTTCATTCCCTCCAGCCTGTTTTGTTTCAGCCATTGCAGCACAGGTCCTGCTGTACACGGTTGCCTCAAGGGCAGAACTAGAAAATTCCTCCCAAGTGTACAGAAGAACTCTCACCAGTCCCCACTGAAATGGGACATCTACTTAACTTGTGGATTTCTTGTCTGGGACAAACTATGCAGGGACAAAATAATGTAGAGAAAGAGTCACTGCAAAGATGTTCACATCATTAAAAAGAGAATGAAATCTTAAGAAGTGTAGAGTTTGTATCAGTGAGAGACTTCAGCCAGTGCCAAACATTTTCAGAGCAGGAAACAAATATTTCCTATTAGCTTTCTTTGCCTAAAACATGCAGCAGAAAGACAATCAAGTATCCTGCGTGTCGATGGGATGTCTCAAAAATTCATAATAACAAGAAAGCAATAGAACCTCCCCCTGATCTGTCTGCCTGTTGCTACAAACCTCTTCCCACTCTCCCTAGTTTAGGCAGTCAAAATATCCACACAGAGCAAAACCTCCTGAAGTCCACCCAAAGATCCTGGCCATGTGCCAGGCATGGGAAGAACCACACAAATGCAGTTTTGGGGAGGAAAGGAAGCCTGGCACTCTTTTTTTTGTTGTTTTGTTTTTCCATTCTGTTGATCCTTTAAGATTAACATCCTAATGTAAGCAGTGGCTCAGACTGTCATGATTTCTCTGTGATACTCTTCAACAGGCACAAACCTGTAGCACTCATTGCCTGTTGTATTTTCCACTGTAACTCATGGTACCTCCAAGTCATTGAAGGCAATCAGCTGCTTTGCAAAGACTGAAGTTCAAGGATGCAACCTCTGCTGAGGATGCTCCAGCACTCTACAGCTAAGATGTAAGCAACGTCCATCCATACCTCAGGGAAAGAAATACTCAAAATATTATTTTAAAAATTGATGGTATTTTATGAGTGTCTCACAGGAGCCCTCCAGAGTTCATTCCAACCCATTATTACTGACCTGATGAGAATTTGTAAAACTTGTCTCAGCAAACCATTCATCCCAATGCCACATCCCCATAGGGAGGAATATTTTCAACTTAGAAAAATAGAATTAAGCACAGTATTACAACAGCATCTTTCACATTTTGAAAAGAAACTGCTAGTGACTTGATTCATAATACAGTTAATGTGCATGGTGCTAGTGAGGCCAATTTCCTGTGATTTGTTTCTGCCATAAATTTAAGAGGCCAATTTCTCCAAAAAGAGCTCTAGGTTTTATCTAGAAGGATTTGACAAAAGTGAGGGTTTAATAGATTTTGCTATTTCACAAGTGCACCACTGAATAACTAAGTCCTGTACCCTGTGAGAATGACTGAAACATTAATAACGGCATTAGATTTATATTTCACCAATTTTGCAGCTTTGTGATAACTACCACAGGGGATTCTCAATAACTCATTAAAGTTGTGCCAATCTGCCATGCTGTTTTCTTCTTCAGATCAGACTGATACATCCCTGCTCTTTTTATTGCTTTTATTTTTTACCACTTAAGATGAATTTCTGCAGAATCACTGAAATGCAGACAGCATGCTTACCACACATGCTTGGAAGATTTATAGGAGCCTTGTGTCCATCCCTTTTGCTCCCCAAATTCACATACCTGGTTGTTTGGGTAGTGCTACTCTAGGGCCCACCTGTCAACTTATTTTTATAATAAAATGGGAGTATTTTTATTCTCCACAATTAAGTATTTCCTGTCAGTTTCCCCCAACCTTCAAGTAATTTCTAATCATGTTTTAAACTTCCTTTTTCCTTTTTAAACCAAGAGCACATGAAACATCCCTAACTTCTATTACTTGTGACAGTCATTACATTACTCTTTTATAGAGATGGAGGTAGCATGCTGGACACCTGGGTATTTTAAGAAAGCAAAGGGTACACTCCTGTTTTCCTTCCACCTGCAGTGAATTCACGTGACAGAGGATGAAGGAAAAACCCCCAGTAATCTGCTCACCAAAGACCTTATGGGTCTGCTGACAGAAATAAGGCTTTTAAAGATAATATCCTTTTGCATGTTTGGACTCTGTTTTGAGCAGCCAGATTGGGGTGGAATACTTGTCAGCAAATGCAACGGTGAAGATGAAAAACACCCAAACAGTTCTGCTAAAAGCAATCAGAACTGTGAAACAGCAGAACCCCTGCTACAGACTGACTTAGTGAGTTATTTTTACAGAGTAGCAGGATGGAAGGGGACGGCTGTGGGAATTGTTTGCACAGAGTGATGCCCCACTCAGGACCTGACTGCTATTCACCACTCCACAGTATAAGAAGCAGCACCAGGACTCTGGCTTGGACTGCCGGGTCAGCATTCCCAGGTGGGAGAGACTGAGGTTTAAACTTGACCTATATTCATTTTAGGGGTTTACATAATGACAGAAAGGCTAAAAACGCACCAAAAGGAAAGCAACAAGAGTAATTTCAACTATTTCTTCAAGTGTGACTGGGACATTTTCTAATGGTCTCACCTGATCTGAAATTCATACTTACAGTCAGAAAACAAGGCCCTACTGCCCCTATTCCTTTTTTACCCAGGAGAGTACTTTTTTCTCCCCTTCTTCAAAAGGTAAATTATCACGCAGCTTCTCCTCAGTCTTTGAAAAACAGCTCATAACTGGTGAAGAATGCATAACAGCCTTTATATTCTCACTTTGGTATTCCTCCAGGAGCCAAAAGAAAACACTTGCATTCATAAAGACCATCTTGCAAAGCTTTGGCAGCTCTGGAATCAGCACAGCACAATCAAGGAGAATTGATTTTTATTAGTTTTACTGCAGACTCAGTTCCCTCGTGCTCAGAAAGCATAAGCATATGTACAGCTGGGAAGGCTGAGTAGAAAGCTTGTCTCCATGGGTCCATGTTAAAATTAGGTCTTACATATTCAAGCATCTGTATTGTTCTTTTTTCACAGTTACTTTTTAAGCAACAATGTTCTTTTCTTGAACACATGCATTTTTTGCTGTTATATGAAAACAATTAATCTCACTTTACCAAACATGAACCTATGTGAGCAAAGGTAAAAAATATCTATACAGAAAAAAAAAAAGATGTTCTTTTCTTATAAACAGCAATATTAGAAAATTATTTAATATTGAGACTCAGAAATGAACCCAGCAAAGTAGGCTCACACTACAATACAGATTTGTAAATTCTTTGACATGATTAGCTTTTAATTAGTTTAGAGGAAACTCAGTGAACTTTCCCTAAATTAGGGTACAACATGAAGAAAACACCACCAAGGCTTCTATTATTGCAATACTGCAGGAAATTAGCTCTGTCCAGCACATTTCATTAGCATTGAGAGACAGCTCCTTGCTAAATGTCACACTGTGACCAATACCTCTAGCAAGATTATGCTATTTCCTTTGGTCTGAAAAACAAATACATTTTCTCAGTAAAATATCCAGTTTATCCTAAACTTATTTCTCTCTGGGATCTGTCACTCTTCAGGACATCCCTTAGATATATGCTAGGGAAGGAGAACTCTAGAAAACCTTCATGAAACATGTGATAGAGACACTGCCAGGCAGAACAGTGGATGAGGTGGACCTCTGGTGCAAAGTAAGTTTAACAGTTGACCCCACTTTAAATATAAAAGTTTCCTAAAGTAGTAAGAAGAAAATTGTAGACTAAATGCTTCAGAAACAGTTTAAATCACAAGCTCTTTTCAGAGGCTGAGACCTCAAGTGCATCTCAACAAAACAACTGGTTTTAAAACAGGTTTTTTCACTTCTTTAAAAAAAGGCAGTAAATGCCAAAGCTAAATTAAGTGAATTCCAGCTTTCTTAAGCCATGTCAGCGGAAGAACACACTTGCATTAAACAATTATTTCCTACCAATAGAAGAATGGGAAGTTAAGGCTGATCATTTATCAAACAAAATGCAAACCAGAATTGTTTCGCTTGACATTTGGACACATTCCAGATAAATTAGTTTCTTTCCCACCCGAGGTAGCATTCAATGACTTACTGCCCTGGATATCAAAATTCCCAAAGGATACAATGTGTCAAAACAGGTTGGTTTTTTTTGTTGTTGTTCTGTTTTTCAGGGTTTTTTGGTTGTGTGGTGGGTTTTTTTTTTTTTTTTTTTTAATGGGAAACCAAAGGCTCAATTATGTAAGCTGCATTAACCTACATTAAAGTGATTTGTTTGAATCAGTGCATCACATCTGTGTAAATAGTTTCCTTGCAGTTTTGAATCATTCCCCATCCACTGAGCTTAAGTGGTGAGGAACAGCCTGGAGCTAAACTCTGCAAAAGCTGCATTTCCACTTAAACAACCCTTCTGCTAAGACAGCTTCACCCATTGAATTGTTCTGTACCTACACAGTAGCAACCTCAAACAGGCCCTGGTTTGAGACCATAGATAGGTGCAAACAAACAATAATAGAGTAGCTATTACATATTTTGAACCAGCAAACAGAAGACTCTCCTTTAATCTCACGCTTTTCTGAGCCGGGTTTTACCAGGACCATGCAAACAAGGCCAACCTCCCTGCCCACCATCAAACAGAAGCTTACAGAAGACACGAAAGAAACACAGGAGGCAGGACCAAGATTTGGAAGACCACACAGGGCACTTAGGAGAAAAGGATTTACGAGTGTAGAATTTGCTCTAGTTATGCAGACAAGCACAGAATCTGATTTCAGTTTTTAGACTTTGTCTCTGTATACACTTTTGGTGGGAGTGCTGCAGATTGATGCAACACTTTTGGGCTCTGCCCTGTACTCAGTGTAAATCCATTCCCTCAAAGGAACTGAAAGCTGACAGCAAGAGTTAGCGAATGCAGCATTATCCAGAACGAATTTAAAACACAAGCCTTGCTGCTTCAATATTACATTATTCTCAGATACTTTGCATCACTAAGCCTTGAGGTTAGAATTGTTCAAGTGAAGATACCAGAAGTCACTAATCAACCATACCTTTTGATCAAGTGTTTTGTTTGACTCACCTCTGATTACTACAGAAAATTTTCCAGAAATCTGTACACAGGAATGAAAGTGAAGCACAATTAAAAAATTGTGTATCTTTCAAGGTAAATTTATGATGGAGCAAAGTCTATACAGCGATATTTGTTTTACTTGGCATTTCATTATTTGTTTAATCATGGGTCTACTTAGACATTTAAATAATATTAAGTTTCAGGGACAGCATATATGCACCATTGGTTCTGAAGGTTCTCACAAAATAGTTAAAACGGATGTATGAGAAACAAAGCCAGTAATTTCTAAATATGTCTAGCAGATTCTTATGCTATTTTTCCTCCTCAATAACTTATATCTGCAAGCTACATTCTAGTGTTTTTTCAAATCAAGTTCTCAGAATGCTGAAATTGCACATTTGACCAATCTGATGAGAGTTGCAGAGCTCAGAACTTCCAGAAAGCAGCCCACAAGATATGGCTCTTACACTTAACTTCAGACAGCATAAGCGGAAAATATTTACAGGATTGGCCACTCTCTCGGGTATAAAATTTGGGCTTAATGAAAATGTCACTGATTTATTTATAAAGACAGGCTTCATACTTGAAAGTAATTCTAGATATAAAGATGCTTTTTTCTTCTCAAGCTACTCTGTAAGTCATATGTTACGCTTTCCTGTCACTTGTTATTTTACATTTCACATATAAAAAGTTCAAGTAGGCGAGATAGAAACCACTGTTAGATCTGGTGTGGGTTTTTTGGTTGTTTCTTTTTTATTTCATTTTGTAATTAAATGCTACAGACAACTCTGCTCTCCCGAGGCATGGGTGCTAGATTTTTCCTCCCTCTTGTTATACAAGATGCTGACAATACCTTCTCTGACACAGCTCTCTGCCAAGGCAAGAGCAACCCAAGGAGAGACTCCACACAGAAATCTCCACACTGGAAATCTCCACATCACTTGACAGCTTCCAGCCTGTTGAGGAGGACATTATTTTCCCAGCTGTCAAGGACTTCAACTCTACTATTGATGCTGTATTTAAACACTTGGGTATGTGGGAAATTGTAGATTTTCTAAACTTTCAAGATCAGGGAAATTAAAAGTCCTCCTATTCATAATAGTACCTATTGTTTAGGATTATCAGATTTCACTTCTCAGTCCCACACAATATCCAGATGGGAAACAGAGTTACTTGTTTCAAGTCTTCAGATTTGAAAATGAAACTTAAAATTTGCCAGCAACTTTCATACAAGAAGTGTGTGTATACAAAACTTCTTATAGAGAATGGACAGAACATGCTGTTATACACTGAGCCAGACATGGAGCAGCAATATTCTGTTTGAGATGGTTGTAATTCAAGGCTGGCATGGTTTGAAGCAAAAAGCATCTTAAAAGTATTACTTTCAATAATTACTATGGAAGTATTTCCTTTACATTTCAGTTTTCTTTTCAATATTTAAAGTATTTTAAAAAAACATACCTGCTTTCATTGTACACAACTCAAGAGGACATGACAACATGGCTCTGTTAGTTCTTTCCAGTGAAAGCCAAAAAAGGGAATAAACCAGTATGTCGATTATTGTTCTTGTCAGCTTATTGCTCAATAGGCAATCCAACCAAGAGGAAGCAGGATACTCCCTTCTGCTCGTGGTAAGTAATGGCTAAAAAAGAATTCTGCCCTGCAGTTCAGAAAATACTGCAATCATTACAATTCCTGTATTGTTTCAGACAACACTGTCTTCAATGATGGTAGGCAACCACTAGCCTTACATGATATTCTTAGGAGTAGAATACTTTCTTTCTACTTTCAGTAGAATTGTTCAGCTGAAACACCATTAATCTTCAACTCCATGCTGAATATGCATCCTATCTCATTCTCATGCCATAATTTAACTCTGAAGAAACTTTTGATAAGAGCAAAGGCAGTGAAGCAACACACGAAACATCTTGTTTGATCTTCTGAATTTTTATGGGTTACCTACTAAATTGGAAAATTGTTGTTTTCATTGCAGTGATGCGATGAAATTACAGAATGATAATGAATGAAATTCACTGCAAAGATGATGCATTAACTCTTTTCTACTGTGTGAGTATGTAACTATTTCTTCCAGTGGAACCTCAACCCTTCTCAGGTTCTAGCTGTGATCCTCAATACGGAATAGGGGTGTAAAATAAAAAGGAGACAGTTGGGCATAAATTTTGAATATACACGTCACAAATATTCTTATGTCACTTGGTTATCATTAATAATATTAGAGAAATTTCTGGCAGAATGACAAATCAAGCACTGGCTAGTTGAGTAGGTATGTTTTGCTACACTTACCAACATTTCAGTTGGTTTCTTCTGCCACACCTTGGTTTGATTTTGAACTTGAAAAATAAGTTATGGGCATTTTCCAAATGTACGACTTGGAATTAATTCAACACTAAGGAAAAAGGCATAGATTTCCAGATATTTCTAATGGAAATTATTTGGCTTCAGACAAGTCTTTTACTTGGACAAAGTAATTTACTGAGCAATATGCATACACATATTAATTTTTACCTTCTGTGCTTCTAAAGTTTTTATTTTAACATCACTAGGCAGAAGGAAAGGAGTGTATCAGCAAGTTTGGTATGAGAGAGCAGTATAAAAGAGGCCAATTATTTCCAGAATGAAACTTGCAACTAAGGTTTCAAAATACCTAAGTTACAATCTGCCATGATACTCTTAGGCTTGATTCCAGCAATTTAAGTTATGTCTATTTTGGATAGTACTGCAGAAATAAAGGAATTCAATATTCATCATCATCATAGTTCAGCTTGGCAATTTTGGATCACAATTGTTCAATACTTTGACTGAGTAAAAAGAATAAAAATTCCCCATTTGCATGACAAACTTTTGAGCCCTCAGCTTCAGTATGACTAGAAAGGATGTAATAATAGAGATCTTAAGAAATCACATAAGTGACTAGAATTCTCTGCAATAGAGCCTGTATTTTTCATCTTAGTGCAATTTCATATCTACAGGATTTTAGTATGGAATGACAGCTGTACCGCTGCATCTTTTCTACAGATGCACATCTTTATTTTCCAGAGTAATTATGCAGTCATCTTGAAAATTTATTTTAAAAAAAAGCCTCCCAGTGAGTAATGGATTGCAGTGACTAGAGTCAATGAGGGATTTAATGAAATACACATTGAAAGAAGGAAAATGTGCCTAGTTTAGTGGGGTCATAATAAAAACAGTAGACAAATTTCATCTCTTTCCATTCCTTCTTATGTGTATTTTCTTTTCTTCACATGCAAGGGTTATAGAATTATAGAC
The DNA here is from genome assembly GCF_028769735.1 of Zonotrichia leucophrys gambelii. Lineage (NCBI taxonomy): Eukaryota > Metazoa > Chordata > Aves > Passeriformes > Passerellidae > Zonotrichia > Zonotrichia leucophrys. The sequence continues at coordinate 65,266,449 of NC_088171.1, forward strand.
TAGAGACCATCAGAAACTATAGATGAAATGATTCTGTCTTTGGACCATATAGTGAAGATACAGCACCCATTAAAACTTGATAGTTCAAATTCTCCTGCTAATTTTCTGGAATAGGGAGAAGTGTATGACATATTCCAAGGCATGAATGCTTCAAATGGGTTTCTCATTGCAGAAAAAAAGTAAAATTCCTAAGTCTTATAATCACCGCAGAACAATTAAAAGAGTGAAAGAAAAATCCAAATCTCACAAAACCCCCAAAACCAACCAAAAAACCCCAACCAACCAAAAAACACCAAGCCCCCCCAAGACACCCCAAACCATCTCTTTTGAAGATGCTACTTAAGTCAATATAATCTATGTCACTAGTGCCAAAAAGAAGCAATTTTCACCATTTCAACTGATAAATTCAGATTGTAAGTCAGCAAGTTTTCCATGTAATTTAAAAACATACTGTTTCCTGTCGGCAAGTACCTGACTTCAGGAACTGTGGATTAATCTATCAGTACTGTTTAAGAGACACAAATTACAGTATCAGTGGAGCAATGGAGATCCTGCAAAACCACGTAGCTTTACAGACATCACAAGGAAGGGAGCAAAAGAGGGATTCAGTAAGCCTTGGTATAATGACAAGCTTTTTAAGGCATTTAGATGATAAAAATAGTTGAATTTTTTACTTTTAATGATTTTTTTGTTTTGAGGCACAGCTTGTTTCCTGTCTTTTAGGCTTATCTAGAAGCAAACACAACACCCTGCAATTTGCTTAGCACCTATGACACAGTGGCAGGCCAATGACTCCTTACAACTGTGCCAGGTGAAATTTGTGGAGGCAGGATTCCTGACTGACACCATGTTGCAAGGTATATAATGAACAGGTTATGATATATACATAAATGACCTCTGCAGTCCTTTTCTGTGCCTGCCGTTTTTAAATGCCAAGACACAGAAGAGCACATTCATATGAAGGCATAAATGGATATGCCATATTAAAACCTCAGCTGTATTACTGTTCAAGAAAGTATTTTAAAAGAGCACTCTGAATTTGACTGAAGAATTTAAATATCCTAAATGAGAATAATCTCCCAAGATATTTGTGAATGATTATAACTTCCATGATATATATAAAAAAATTACTCCACAATATAATTTGGCAACTGCCATGTAAAAAGCCATTTATTGTAAAAGAACTTGCTTCAAATTTCAATCCTTTGACATTTTCTAAAATTAAAGTATTTCTTTATGGCAGGAAGTTCTAGATTATTAATGAACAGTTAAATAGCTAGCAATAAAATAATAATTTAAGACAACTCTAATGGTTTCTCTAACTTGTCATAAAGGAACACTGCAAAATGACAAGTAGTATGTTAACATTAGTTCCATCACCTGAAATTGATTTTAAGTGAATATCATCTACACCAAGTATTTTTAACCATAAATGGTTCACATTTGTCTCACAGAACAGCTTTTTCTTGGTTTTTATTTTTCCTCTATATTTAGCGCATATTGACTTCTTGGGCTAGCAGGACTGTGGCTGATATTCAAAGGTAACATCATAAATTATACAACTATCTGAAAAAATATGTTCTGAATACAAGTAGAAAACTTCCATCAGATAGCAGAAAATTTCCATCAGATTTCAAAGTAGTTTTACAAACACTCCAAAACTGAAATGGAGTTAAAATAATGGTACAAAATATCTATAAGAGTACAGGTAAAATGGGATTAGGAGAAATGCTAGACAAAATTTAACTAAATGCAAGTTAGGTATGGAGATGGACCAATTATGTTAATGGAATATAAAGAAAGTAAAAAGTGAGAGTAGATTCAGCTGTCAGTGGAACTAAACAAGAACTTACACCTGTTTTTGAACCTTAACCTTCTGGTGTGAACTGCACACCCAGACGTACCACAGCCCTCCACTCTTACTGACCGGACACTTGATCGTAAGCATCTTCCCCCCAAAGCGTCCCATCTGGCAGGTTCTCCTTGAACAAGCTAGTCAAATATTGAATTATTTAACCTCTTAAAAAAAAAAAAAAAAAAGGAGGTGGCGGTGCTGCCCACTTTTCCTGTAGTACAGAAATGGGAGGACTGTTGAGAGATTTGGGTTTGCTCCCCTTGCTTGTGTGAAGGATTTCACATCTATCAGGACCACACTCAACCCAGTGGACTTTTATTTGAGATACTGAAATACTGTAATACTATAAAATTAACTATACCACCCGTGCATTTGCCATGATCCTATAGAAAGATGTTACAATTATTTTCTCTCTTTTATATTCCTGAATATCATTGCTGAGAGGCTTTAGAACATAGAAGTACAGCAGGTCAAAATGAAGAGCAATCTCACACAACATCCTGACTTTACTAATTGACAAAAATAGAAGGCTAGAGGACAGGTCAAGAATAGAGCAAGCAAGAAATTACTCTTTTCCAGTGTATTCTTCAATACACAGAGGGAGGGGACTACCCAATCCAAAAGGAAATGTTTTTGTGGTTATAGCCTTTGGTAGATTTTTTTCTCCATGAACGTCTCCAATCTCACTCAGAAACACTTACAGTTTTAGCATCAACATCTTCTTAAGGAATTCGCAACTTGACAGTACACTGTGTGAAGAACCATCTCTCTTTATGTTTGCTTTAACTCTGCACCATAACTTCACTTAAATCCCCAGCCTTCACACTGGAAATGGTGCTGGACAACTGATCACTAATTCTGCTTTGCACCCAACCCCTTTTATATGCCTGAATTGTGTCTCCTCTCATCTGGATCATTTTCAGGCTGAAAACTCCTAGTGTAAGCAGTTCTTTCTCAAAATTATTTCCCTCATTTTGATCACCCTTACCACCCCTGTGACATTTTCACTGTACTATATTTCTTCCAATACATGCCCAGCAGAACCACAAAGAGCGCTTATAAGGCAAGGACAACGTACATCAGAGGCTCACGATGTCCTCAGCATCCTCAAAAAGATAGGAGGTTTGGCTGCAGAAGGAGGAGGAGAGGAGTGGTATAGTGTCAGAATCTGGCTTTGGAAAACACGTGAGAGCAGTCTTCAATCTTGCAAACAGGCAACTTAAAGAGATTCCAGCCAGCAAGTAATTTTATCAGTATATTATGAACCACCTTCAAAGGATGAAGAGTCAAGAAAACACGAGTAAAACGACGATGTGCGTAAGGTCAAAACCAGTTAAGCAAAGTGTTCAAAGCAGTAATGAAAAGAAACAAAAGAGGTCTCCCTTCTAGGCTTTTCCTATCTAGCCTAAACCTAGATGGACCACAAGGTTACTTTTTTGGCAAAGTCACACTGCTGTCTTACAAAATGTTACCTGATTGGTGCCACTTCTGGTTTGTGGCTATAAGCTCAGATACCAGTCCAAGCTGTCAGAGGAACTGCAGCTGGATGTATCAATAAAGAACAGATTCTGAAAGCGACGGAGCACTTCCTGCAGGGAGAACAATCACTCCTGCCCAGAGGTACAATTGTCACACAGTAGGTGAATTTTACTGAACAGTATTAGGACCTCTAAAGCAAATACTCCCTTCCTTAAGAGAAAGACACAGTACAATTTCAAGGCTATGAGAATGCCTTTAAAACCCAGTGAGGACCATTTATTGACAAAAGGCAGGCAATGATGAAAAAATAATTATTACCCCTCCAAACAAAAATATTTTATTTTGCTTTTCCATTACACCAATGAAAAAGGGACAGATGCCAGGCACAGACTGACAGGTCCCAGGAGAAGGGACACTGAAGGAAACTGGAAACAAGCCAGAGAAAGCAACAGTAAGTTAGCAGATATTTTGAAGCAGGAAGGACGGTGGACATCATCAGGTCTTGGGCAGGTGTGAGATCTCAGCACCTCAGGACTGAGGTGCCGAGTCACCGAGACCACCCTTGGGGGGCTCGGGAGTCCTGGAATGTTGCCAGAAGTGTCTGGTAGCTGGACTTTGATCCTACACAGGAGACGACACTTGTATGAGGATAGGAGGATTTCACCAGAGTGAATGGTGAAGGGATAAGTTAATTAGAGAGTGAAACACAGAGTTTAAGATTTCTGTACAGGGGGGGGTTTAGAGAAGTAAGATGGAGGAATTGAGGCGTGTCCTGTCCTTCTTCTTCTTCTCCTCCATCTTCTGTGGTGATGGTGGCACTTTAGGATTGGTTATTACTAAAAGTGCACTAGTTAATAAGGGTAAAAGGTATTGGAGAAAAATGATAAATATTGTATACGTAACTTTGAGTATAAAGATAGGTGACCGCCCCAGAGGGAGAGAGTGTGCTCATGGCTGGCTGCTGAGCAGACCTCTGTCGGGCCGAGAGAAAATCTTTTAGATAAGCAATTAATAAACACCGAGACCGAGAAAAGATTTGAAGCCTCTTCTCGTCCTTGAAGCGCGGGCTGCCCCAAGGCCACCCCGAGCCTTTCCAGGCTATCCAAACAGCCAAGAATCCGACAGGCAGGACTTGTCTCAGACTTCAGAGGTCACAGGGTAGAGAAACCTTGGCCTAGCACAGTTAAACCTTGCTGGAAAAGAAAGCATCTAACAGAAAGAAGCAAGCTGCTCCCTATCTCCCTGAACTTCAAGAGACTTCTGCCAATAATAGGTTTGAAAGTAACAGATGTGATGGCTAATTTATTGGCATGCTATTAATTGACTTTATTCCAAGATACTTCATGATAAAGTACAAAGATAAACTGAGTTGAGTGGAGACAGGAAAGCAGCACATGATTTTATAAACTAGTATCAAAACAGAAAGCAATGGCAGTGGTGAAATGCAAGGTGCTATGTCTTTTGATAAAGTGCCTTCTGATGAGTGGGTTTAAAGAGAAAATTTTTAGAAAGCAAATAAACTCTCAGGTTCAACACATTTCTGAAAAGAATGAACTTCGCTTATTCTCACACCTGCTTGTTTTTTGGGAAAGTACTGAGCAGGTTTAAGGAAGCCAAAAGCAAAGTAAACTAGGAAAACAACAGTATTACTACCTGGTGGCCAGAGCTGTTACTGTGATTTTGGTTCGCTGTTGACTATTCCTGAAACTCTCAATTTTCTAATTAAAAACTTAGGTTAGTAATCCCATCAATGGTGTTATATGGTTCAGATAGCTATCTAGTCTTTTTAATTTATGGAGCTGTGTGATAAATTCAAGCAAATGGGAAAAAAAGTGTGAAATATTAATTAGTTATCACTATATAAGGAAGAATGTTCTATCTGGTTTTGGAGAGTACCTTGATTTTCTGATTTGAATAAACTGATTAGTCTTCATTGATTCAGGCTACCCACTCAGGAACCAGAGTCTCTGAGGCAGACTGGTTTCTAATTGTGTGTTAAATATTGAGAGCAAAAATCGATTTTTCATGGTTACGTAGCTGCTACACATTTTCTTACATCATAAGAATTCCCTTCTCTTATCTCTGAGCCCATAAAAGTCAAGAGTCAAATCCCATCCCTCTGTAAAGTCAAACCTCCAGGGACAAAAACGTTCACTACAAAGAAAGAACTGTGGGAAAGTATTGTGTCAGCCCAAGTTAACTTCTGTTTCTCTTAAGAGCTTTGAACATGTATAAGCAAATGCTCTGCCATACCATCCTCTCTTCCTCATGCTGATCAAGCAGAATTCAGCTTGTTTAAGAGATTAAATCATCAGGTGACATGAATTTTCATGACATGGTAGAAAAATACTGCCTCTTGCAAAACTTGAGAGGGAGGAGAATGCTGCCAAGAAACATTTTAGCTACGCTGTTGATAATTTTTCCTGCAAGTACTTTTCCATATGGATAAGAACCACAATGAAAAATGAAAGAAAGGGACCGAGTGACACTACTATAGTGGAAGTGAAAAATTACTCTAAAAATTCACTTGTTTGAATGATAAATGATGGTCTAATAGTATAGCTGAACATAAATTCAGCTTATGCCTTGAAAAAGCCCAAATAAATAAAATACAACATCTGACCAAAAAATCCCCAAACCCAATAAAACAAAAAATTATCTATTCAGATAATTTAACACAAAAGACTAATTAAATTATCAACTTCCCACATTTGTTAGAAGGATTACTGTTCTGCACTCAGTTGTACTGGACAGTTTAAACAGCAAAAACCACAACAGCATAACCCTATAGAAATGTTTCCCCTTCTGAATTTTCCATGAGTTTTATTAGCAAAGAATGCCACACATTCCAATTTTCCTGCAGTCGCCCCTATCACTGCTCTTACAGATTGGTGGATGCACACTTGGCCTCCAGATAGCACCTAAATCCTGCTAAAGCCCACAATTATATTCAGGTGTGTCACACCCAAAATAAGTTCATACCCAGAGTTGAACTTCATATGTAAAGACATGCGGTCACCTTGTGTTGCCTCCTTGAAATATAATTGCACTTTCCATTTGAACTCTGAAAGTCAAGCACAGCATTGAAATCTCTCTTCACCAGCCCCTGACAAATAAAGTTCTCCTGTGCCTCTGCCACAGTTCTGTCACGTCTGGTTGCAGGTGCCAGGGAGCTGCCTCGGCACCTGCGGCCCACTCAGCCCAGCGCGATTGGAGAGGTTTGGTTAAGTAACCCCAGCCCACAGCTCCCTCTTTGTACAGATAATTCTAGCTCTGAATAAACTGTCAATCACATCCGGCAATTGTTCCCGTTTCAGAAGGAGAGGAAAATTAATGGCTGCTGAATCAAGAGAGGTGAATAACATTAACTGATGCGTGTGAGGTACTTGAATGCTGAAAAGCATAGCAAAAGTGCCAACGATTGTTCCCACTGGTGATGGCTTGCCAATGCCCTGATGCCATCAAAAAGCATCCCTTCTTCCCTTTCCAGTTGTGAAGGACTACAAAAAAATAATAAATCACCAAATCCTACACCATCATTCTTTAGGATAAAATTATTTTCACCTGTTAGTTGACATATCTTTACAGAGCTCAGGCAAGCTGTGGCAGGATATAATTCCTGATGATGCTTGGACTCAGACAAGCAGCAGCTAATAGTTGTCTCCTGGCCTTTAATTCCAAAGGCCTTGTGATAAAATTAAATAGCTTTAGAGATGTCTCAGCAGTGAGTGTGCTTGTTCAACAGCCCTTCTGCTAAGGGTATCAAGCTGGATCAGCCATTGCATGGAGGATTTATTTCGCGTGAAAGAAAAAAATCCCCTTTAAGCCGTTCTTCCCCGATATTAATTCTCAATTTAACGTCCTTAAGTCTAGAGCTGGATTTGCATTTGCAGCTTCCACATGGGGGATTAGGTGCATTGGAACAGCCCATCCAGGAGGGAAAGACTTCCACTCACACTGATATGTAGCCTGATCCAGGCAACCCACTCCAGCTTCCCAATACCTCGTTTTATGGTGCGCCCAAGTGGTTACAGCACTCACTAACTGCACTGGGAAACCTTCTTTTACAAAACCTTAAAAGCCCTGGATGAATAGTGAGAACAATTTATGCATTATTGTTATCTTATTGCCCTTAAAGGCAGGCCAGTGCCAAATAGCTTTTAAAAAGAAAATGGTTGTGATTGGAAAATGGGAAGACAACATCTCAATGCTCATAAGATATAAAAACATGTTGGTAACAGACATGGCAATGGATTAAAAAATGAAAGGTATTCTTGCAGTGTTTAGATTCCTGGATTTGGTTCCCAAACCTATTGGCTTTATTATACAACTTGAAATTATATAGCACTTGGAGAGCTATCAGTTTCACTGTGGTTACCTAAAAACATGTTATTAAGAAACATGCCTATCACAAAACTTCTATTATGCAAAGTGACATCCAATGTTGAAAAAAATGTGGAAACTTAAATATTCACTCTCCAACAGAAGCATTAATCTAAGGAAAATAATCTTCTGGACTGGGAATCCAATAGACAAGTTCATTATAATTCTTTATATTAATGCCAATTCTAGGACACTGACCCAAATGTTATGCAAGACAAAAATATCAATTTACTGTACCATTTGCAATTCTTTCTAAATGGAATAATTATCTATATCTTGCTTGAACAAAGCCATTTATAAACCAAATCCAAACATCAGCCTCCAGATTAAGCGAATTGATTTTTTTTCTTTTGGTATTATGGGACTCAGTGTGGCTTGACTACAAAGAAGTAAAATGGAACTAAAAGCACCAAAGTAAACCAGTCTCTGGTCAAATCAAGAAGGGACACTCAAGTGAGAATGTACCAATACAGAGTAGCCTGAAGCTACATCTCTTTGAAAAGAGGAAAGAGATGTTTAATATTAATGTAGAGAGTAGTCAGCTGTTTCAAATGAGTTTTTTAAGGTCCCTTCAACCTTAAAACACTCACTTAGGACATCAGGTGAGCCATATAGTTAGCAACAGGACTGACTAGTATGATCAGCATATCAGATGGTATCCATCAGGTCAGAGTGAAGGATTTATATTACATTGCTGCTTTTTTCCCAATTTTACTGAAGAATTATAAGTATAGGATGCAAGTCTGCAGTCCATAAGGGTAACAAAACCAAAATTCAACATCATAACTGTAACAGGTACAAAAGCACAGGGAACATTCAGAAAATAAAAGATGATGGGGTAGCAATATCTGTTCACCACCAAGATAGCAGTTTCAGGATCCATTATTGATCCAGGTCAAGTCAGTAATATCACTAGGAAGAGAAGCACTACTGCCTTCAGAGTAACAGGAGAGACTTCTGTGGGCTTTCTAAGAATTTGCTAGCAGAAGGGAAGAGACAACTGCTTCTAGTTAATATTTTTCTTCATCAACTTGAGTTATTAATATTGTATTTTAAAAATGTAAATGATTTTTCATTTGGAAGAGAGAAGTGCACTAAAAATGCCATCATTCAATTTGTTCCTTCCTAAGTGATTTCCATCTGTCAGAGAGTCCAGATAAAGAGTCAGCCTGACAGCACTGGCAAAAAAGAGGAAGAATGAGCAACAGAGCTCCCTCTGTGGCAGAGAAATTCTCTCAAGCATCAGCATTTCAGCTAAATTACAAAGTTCCTGCTGGAAGGAAGCCCAGATTTTTTATGCCCCTGCAGGGTGTTCCACAAAATTGGTAGTTTCTGGGCTTGACCTTACTATATAGTACTTACATCATTTCACTATCCTGAAAATGGAAGCTGAAAACCATAAAGGTTGGCTGTTACCATCTTATTGCAGGGGTTCCATACTGTTGTCTCCTATCACAAAAGTTTCACAGCTTCTTGGTGTTTGTCATGGGCAGCTCCTCAGAGCACTGACTCTGTCTTATTCACAAAGAAGCCAACTGACTCCAACTCCTCTCTCAACCAGCCACCCCACTCTTTTATAGCACTCTTCTTCCCTCCCATGGGTTACAGCTGTGACCTGTTAAAGCCAGGCCTGTTCCTAATCTTTGATAACTGGCCCAGCTGCAACTCCTTAGGGGTAAGACTACTTTCTAAACTATCGTTATTTTCTTATATTCTATCCCATTCTCTGTTTCATAATTTGCACAGCAAAATCATCTCTTGTTCATCACTTTATCCAATGAAGAGTTTTGGTCTAAATAGCAAATTCAAAGAGAGAAACTCCTTGATTCCTCATTCTTTTGTTTGAGAAAATACCTACTCTCATTGATTTAGGTCTGCCTCAGACCAGGGAAACCATGTGCACAGAGATCTATGACAAAATATGGAGAGTACATGACAATTGTAGACATGAATGGGAACAAGATACTGGCCCATTAAGGAGCTGTTAAGCAGTTCCCACATGCTGTTGTACAAGGTATTAAGATCTGATGGCCAATAATCATTTGGATTGTATGTGCTCAGACTCAAAATTTCTTATTATAACACTTTAAATGCAACTATTTTTAAATCAGAAAAAAGGAACAGCTGACAGTTTTAATTGGTTGTCTCTCCTGTGGCTATTTATTTTTCTTTTCTTAGAACTTTTGCTAATCACAAAGTTCTGTTTGTGACTGTATTAATCATTTATCAGATTAAATAATTCTCTGCCACTGGACAAATGTCAGAGCACTGCAAGTTCCCTTAAGTGCCTGATAAACTAGAAGTCTAGGTTCTCCTTCACACAAGACAGAAGTCAAGAAAGCATTCATTTCATACACAAAAGATTCGCTCCTACCCCTTCTGAAATTTCCTAAAACAAATTATAGGCATGGATAGAAATACATGTGAAACTTGAAATGACCACTTGTATTTCGCAGCTCAAAGTTCACTGCTCATGCTTAGGTCAAAACCTTCTGGAAGGGCTTGAACACTTTATTCAACCTGTCATTGCCATCCAGCTGCTGCAAACCCAAACCAGAATGTGCTTTACCTACTACACCGGGCAAGCAGTGCCAACCCTCCAACAGCCACAAGCTCTAGGACAACTTTACACAGGAAGCTCCTGAGCCCCCCAGATTAAGTCAGGTGTGTTTTAAGCTCTGCCTGTTTACAAGGCCAGTTTCTCATAGAGCATTTCAAGCTTTCCACTTTATTAAATTAAAACCAAAAAATTACAGGGACACAGATAATAAAGCTTCAGAATAGTAAGAACTCTAACAGCAAAGATGCGCATTTTTCATTCCTTTATACGAAACATTTGCTCACCATGAAAATCCCACTGGCTGTCTTAAACGTGTTTTCATAACAGACTAAATTTGAACAACCTCACAGAGAGACAGGATAACACCTTCTCTGTTACAGAGCCAAGGAGGGTGTAAATAGATGGATCTGACATAGAAGAAACTTTTTTAACATCTTCTTACTTGTATAATGTGAATGACTGTGGATATTAATAGATACACCAGGGAACTTGACACATGAAACATTATTTTTACTCACACATAAATCTGAGACACCACAGAACAGAGATTCAATTCTGTTAATACTGACCACAGATAAGAATCTGAACACTGTCAAGGAGCCAAGTAAAAACCAACCTACACCTGGGGTTGTTTGGGGGATGGAGTGTTTGCTTTTTTTTTGGTTTGTTTTTTTTTTAAACATAGAAACATCACTACAGAGGATACAGGTATATCCACTGGACTGATGAAAACTATCTGTTCTCTACATCAAGCCTTAGGCTTAATAAATCTTTCATTATGAACCTGAAGGAGCCTTCTTCCAATGCACAAATTGTGCTAATAGACCTACAAGAATAATTTGGCATCTCATCAGTTTGCAGATTTAATAAGCAAGAAAAGTAAGGCTACTTTTACTCCAATTAATTTTTTTTTCAGGTAAAGAAGGAAAAGAAGAAGAAAAAAATCTGCTGTCAAAAACATCAGCTGGCAAAGACAGCAGCCAAACACATGATTCAAGAAAAAGATTAAGCTCATTAGAAGCAGTGGAAAACAAATGAGACTATAGAGTCAGAGAGGATAAGAAAACTCTCCTAAGGAAATGATCTTAGAAATATGCATAAATAGGAGCTATTTCTTGCTCTGCAAAATACTTCCTTGATGGCCTCCAAGAAGTCACTCAAGACAATAGGGTTCAAAATATCAAATAGCCATGCTGTGAGTCAGACTTGGTTTTACTTCTTGTCCTGCCATTAACCCACTCTATCATCTTGGTAACCCATGCTGCTTCTCTAAACCTTAGTCATCTTAGCACTGAAGCTAGGTATTTTTTTCATTAAATATTTTGATGAAAAGTCCATTGTTCTCTTAAAATAGGGATTTCTTCTATTAGCTTTGACAGAGGTTTCATTCATTTAATAGCAGATTTTGTTTCAGTGCCCCTCTAGAGGGGAGACAATCTCAATACAGTGTGAGAGAAAATACTAACAACAGTCTATTGCATAGAAATCCTCAAGGAGCTAAAAGACAGAATTATAGAGGCCACCTATTGTGATTCAATCAATCGCTTCTTGAATCACCAACTCACAATTGTTAAAGCTCTTTCAAAAAGTATCTGCTCCTGAACAGGCATTTTCTCTCAGTTTTCAAACTTTTCAGGATAGATAGCTGAGAAATGAGAAGTTTTAGGCTTGCTTACTCTTCAATCCACCCTCAAGCAGTTCCATGCAGTTCAGGCTAATGTGATATGCTGCTGGTCCAGAACACCTACCATGGCAAGCAGTGTGGGCTGTTCACCCATGCAACAACAGCTAAAGCTGTAGACCTCGTTAGTTAAACTTTAAAAGTAAGAAAAAAATTAAATAGAGATTAAAAACTAAAATAAGCTCTTTCTGAGCAAAAAGATTGACCTAAGACTTTACTGCAATGCAGTTCCTAAAGTCCCTAGCTGGGGTCATTTGCTCTGCATGCTTGCAACCACCTGAAGATATGACTCAACAAATATCTCTCAGTGGAAAAGAAAGCCACTCATATATGCACAAAATACATTAACTCCAAACATGCAAATTTAATTCTAAAATAAGCCAGCAAGTCTGTATATTAGTGCAGCCCAGTGGGAGGCCTGGAGCGAGATCAGCAGGCAGCTTGCTTCCATCCAGTCCATTGCCTTTGTCCCAGAAGCAGGCAACCGTGCCTGAGGAGGAAACAACCCAAATGGCTGAATGCCTTCTCCTTTCTAATCTGGCCTGGAGCATCTGCAGCTGAGCTGAAAATGGTCCTGTCTTGATGATAGGCAAGGAGCTTATTCCTCATCCCTCTCCTGCAGAAACCTGGATCCCATCCCAAACTGCAGCAGATGAGATGTCCATCCCTCTCCACAGAGCCGGCAGGGTCTGCCCTACCTTCAGACTACAACAACCTTCAGCAGCATACACAGTAATGGAAAGAGGAAAGAGACAAAAGTAATTGCTACATTAGGGCAAAAGTGGGGAATGCCCTTTCTGGGAAGGTAGCAGTGTGGGGCCTTTGGTGTGGCTCTCCCACTGTAGCTATCAATGTTTGGATATCTTGGGCAAGTAATACAACAGCAACACACACCTTACAGCAGTATTGAGCACAAAACCACTTGCACTGTTCAACTTAAGTTGAGTAAAATCTGTGTGTGTGATAACTTTCTCTTTCTAGCCATCTTAAAATATTTTTATTGCACTACAGCTGAGCAATAATACTACTGTTTACTCAGTTTTTTTTCCTTTAAGAGAGGTAGGCTTCCAGGTCTATTCAGTGATCCTTGAAATGTTTGAGGTATGCAGGTTCACCCTCCCCTCAACAGATGCATTATTTCCTTTATTTAATAAAGAAACAGGTAAAGTTTATACACACACAATAGAAATATTTCAACCATTTTTGCAGTATAGAAGATGTTCTGCCCTAAGTATTAAATGACTTTATCTACAAAAATAAGAAAAGCTAAATATTCATTAAGAAAATGTAACCTGTTTATATTACAGTAGACAAAGTAGTCATATTTCACATCCAATGTTGTCAAAACACCTTCATAATGGGAAGCTTTGCATTTCCTAAACTTGTGTTTTATGACAGGCTAGAGTAATGTTACATTAAGGAGATATTTCTCACTCTCTTCTTTCAACTCTTCAACACATGCAACAAAAAAAAAAAAAAAAAAAGAAATTAAAAAAATCCTTTAAAGTCTGTAGAAGGAAAACAGCTGATGACAATTAAAAAGGTAGCAAGTGTGGGCTTTGGTGTTCACACCAAAAAGAATCCTAAAGTTGAAAGAGTGGAGAAGAGCACAGATATACTGAGGCCACAACAGCAAAAACCTTCTCACATGCTGATCCAAGGCACTGCAGTGCAACCACAAGAAGGTAGGTGGCACATGAGCATAGGTGTCTTTCAGGTGCTTGACCAAGGAGGTCTCACCCAGTAATTCACTGCTTCATGCAAAACAAGGTAAAGATAATGGTAAATACACCATGGGGCTTCTTGAAATGGCACTGGGCATAGCTTCCCCCATCATGATCCTGCATTTTCAAGGATATTATGAGAATATCCTAAGAGAACACTCAAAAGATTAAAGGGAAAATGAAATACAAGTTGTTTGAAGTCTATATGAGCTCATTTCTAAAAACACAGGAACAGAACTATAAAATCATGTCTGCTAGATGGGTGCTCTGAAAACCACAACAGGCCATGTAAGCTACATACAAAACCCCATGTTTTGAGTGTGTATGATTAGTCTCTGAATCAATTCAATTGAAACAGAATAACAAAGGAAGAAACTACTGACCTAATGTCAGCCTTCCAAGTGGACTTGTTGCCAGTTCATCAGAAAACAGAAAACACCTGTTTCCTGAGCAACTTTAGCCTAAAGTCCTGAAAAGCAAGAGATTTCTGGGAGTTACAATGAAGTTTCCGTGATTACCTGTCAATTGGATAAACCAAAAAAGATAAACCAAATGAATCCTAGGACCCCTGAGATAAGAGATGGACGCTTACATGACAACGCACTACACTTAGAAGGGAGATCAGCAAAAAGCATCATTACACATTGGGATGCTGCACATAGCAAGTAAAAGAGGAAAGAAAATAGGTCTTGGAACGGCACTACACAAAAATTCTCACTAATGACAGTCGTGTTTAATGCCACTCCAAGTGACTAATTTTGATCTTCCATAAATAACTGAAGTTAGAGTAAACCAGGAACACTGTTTTTGTCACTAACAGTTGTCAGTGAAACAGTTGCCTGCTGCTTCTCTCCCCAACTGAAAGGATATAGTGGGAAGATGACTGCTTATTAGGAGAGATCTTGGACAGCAGTTGGACTTAATGAACAAAAGCTCCCTTTTAAGCCCTTGTGTTCTTGACACAAGTCAGACCCTGTGTGCTGAGCTTAGACCCAAACCATGCAGTACGGGTATTTTTTTTGTGACAATTCAAAAAAATCCCAAATGAACAAAGAATAACACATAAACATCAAGAAACAAAACCACGAAAACTCAACAAGATGCTCTAAAGGAAAAAAAGTGCCAACATAGTCTTTTAGGCAGCACTATCAGTGCATCCTATAATCTTATCCCTACCCAAAATATGCCTGTTAATCTCCAAAATTACTGTAGTTTAATAATTTATTAGCCTCTGAAGTATTATACTAAGCTGTAGTTCACTAAGCCAACACTTCAGAAGTGTTTGCTGTGACAGCCACAGCCTTAAGAGAACAAGAACATGCCACAATCTTGATGTGTCAAGCCATCACAGCATTGCAGAAGGACTTAGGTTAGAAAGGACCTCTGGAGTCCTTCTGGTTCAACACCCCAGAACAAACAGTGTCACCTAGAGCTGCTGGTCTAGGACCATGTTCCACTGAGTTTTGAACATCTCCATGGATGGAGACATCACAACCCTTGTGGTCATCCTCACAGAGAAAAAATTGTTTCCTGACATTCAGAGGGAACCTCCTATGTTTCAGTCTGCAATTGCCTTTGGTTCTGCCCCTGGGAACCACGAAAACAGCCAGGCACCATCTTCTTTACACCCTCCATTCAGGTATTTATAGACATTGACAGGATTCCCCCTGAGCCCTCTTTTTCTAGCTCAAGAGAGTTTCCCAGCTGTTTCAGCCTTTCCTCAGTGGAGGGATGCTCTAGGCTTTTAACCATTTGCAAGGCCCTTCATTGGCCGGTCTCCAGTAAGTCCATGTCTCTTCCACAGTAATTCATCTTTAATGCACTTTGATGTCTTTAATGCATTGTCCAGCAGGATAACATCTGTAAAGCTAGAAACCAAGTATCATTCTAAAAGGAAGCATAAGCAGGATTTATCAACAAGAAAACAAATGCAAAATAGAGACAAATATATTTTATTCTTTTGAAAGCTGTAGCAAACTGAGAATTACACTAATTAGGAGCAATGAGACACTTCAAAGACTTAGAAAGCATGAGAAACTAATCGGAAACATGGAGTAAAAACCCATATAGCTCACCATCCATATGAAGGAAAAAAAATTCAGGTAAAATCAGAAAGGTAAAGAGGCAAAACAGTTTACAAGTAACGAAGATTCTCTAAGTACACCAGGAACAAGAGGAAGTCTATTATTTCACTTAATTAACAAGGCCATTAATCAAGGGGGAAGGAGAGCCTACAATGAGACTAAAGCAGTCAAAGCCTCCTCATCATAAAAAGGTTAGTTATAATTAAGTACTTAAATTAGCTTTAACAATGAAGGAGGAATACAGGTCAAAATACAGAAAGAACAGGTCAAGAAATATTTAGTTAAGCTAGTTTTATTCACGTCACTGAGATGATAATATTTACCCCAGCATTATTTAGGAACATGATGGAAAAAAGTTGTGGAAAAAAGGCAAGTGTTATTTCTGGGTAAAAACCAAATAGTGTTTAGTGTTCAAAATAAAGGGGGAAGAAAAAGAATTACAGGCAAGTCAGCTTGATTGTCTTTAGGAATGATATTAAATCATTAAACAAACAGCTGTAAGATACCTTCCTTTGCCCCAACCCCCAAATGCCACAGACTTTTCAAGAACAAGGTTAAGCCTAATCAATTTAATTTCCTTCTTGACCTCATGGGTTGGAGGGAATGGCAGAATGAAAGGAGAATGGAAGCAGAAGACGTGATTGTCAGGTGTTGTATTTCATTAAGCCTGTTGACTTTCTTCCCTTAAACCACTGTTGGATTGACCAATTGATTGGGAACATCTCTCTACATAAGTAACTACTAATCATGCAGCACAAACCAATGACATGTAGTAGGATCCCTGGGGAGAAGCGTTTCCTGGGCTTGAGTGCAATAGATATTTTCAGCAGTTAGTCTGATTTCAGAATTGGAGAAGTCACCTAAAAATTTGTGGATTGCTTTGGATTTGAAGAGAAGCAAGCAGTTTACAGAATGGGATTAGAATTAGAAATAAGTCTGATAAACTTATGACACAGCCCCATACCATCAACACAAAATTAAGAAAACCAAAAGCACTACACTGCAGAAAGAGAAACCCAAATGCAGAAAATGAACACTGGAGTAACTGGCTAAATTGCGAAAAATAAATACCTAATAGACAACTGGAATAATGTTTATATTTGAATATGTTATATACTTGTGAGCATGAGCTACAAAAAAATGCATGACAAATCCAGGACAGTGTTCTTCAACAGATTCTTTTAATGAAAGGAACATGCTTCTGATAAAAGAAAGATCCCCACTTTGATCACTATTTCTGTAAGGTCCCACTGAAATCTAACAAATGGCCATTAATAAACAATATGTAGGTATCGTATATATAAAAAAGTTTAGCATTTAATTTAAAAATATTAAAACCACATATTCAAATGATAAACAAGTCTCAGGGACTATTTTCATTTTCCTTTGTGTTTTCAATGCTCCAGCACCATCAAGACTGTTTATCATTACTGAAATGACAAAGCTTTACTATATATTGGGGAGATAAATAATTCCTGTGCATAAATTATTAAATCTATCTCTGCTGCAGCTCCTTAGCAATACTCATGCATATGCCAAATAGTTTATCATCAATAAACTTAATGGTGAAGAGACAGGGGAGAGGGGGGTTGGGGGGTGTTAGAAAGAGGCTTTTTTCTCTTCACAGTAATTCTCGCATATATATTGCTTTTCTTATAAAGTGGAAATAATTTAAAACAGAACAGCAAACGTAAGAGAAGTCCCTTGGTTTTATCTCTTTATCTTAATGTTTTATGTAAATAACTGCTGTGCTTTCTTGCAGAACAAGTTGCAGTGCCTATTAATATTATGTGAAACATTCCCATTGCAATGATATAAAAATAAACCACATAATTTGAAGCTTATTTTAAACTAACTTGATTAAATCAAAGCTTGCAACATTCTACATCTTCTCTCTAAACACTGGTAGTTGAATCAAAGGGGCTCCTTTTATATGAATATTGTCGTGTTTTAAATTGAAATAGTCATTGAACATACACTGATGCCAACATTACAAAAACCTACTGAATGACATTACTGATTTCACTTTCAATTCACAGAAATACAACATCTTTGCATAGCAACAGCAATGTGTACTAGCTCAGGTCTCTACTTTATCTTTGAACAAATACTCCTGTATTATACCAGAACAAAGCAATCTAGTTTGTTAAGAAAATATGTAACTGATATAAATCAGTCTGTATAACTAAATATTCAAGTGGTGAGTTAGATGTAAATAAAACAACTAAATCAAAATGACAAAAACAAAAACCTCAATGACATTAAATCAACTTTGTGTGCAACACTGACTCCAGGTGCTGACAATGTAATCAATGATGTACCACAAGAACTCTTAAACAGAAACGAAAAAAGCTGAGTTTTCTATCAACCAAGTATTCTCACTCAGCTTGGAGTGTACTAAAAAAACCCACAATCCCCTCAAACCCTCTAATCCTCCAACCCAAAGCCAACTGAACAGAAATCTTCAGGCCACTTTGATAAAACTTGTAACAAAACAAGCCAGTGCTGTACAAATACTTGGAGGTAGGGTGGAAACTTTTCTTATGCCACACAAAGGCAAAGACAAACTTTTAAAATGCTTTAATAGAGAAAAAGAATAATAACTTAAAAATATAGACTCTTCTTACTATATAATGATATATGCTTCAGGATAGAGATCATTACTTTGAAATTTGTTACTGTGCACTCAGGACCAACCTGAACGTTCATCTCCCTATCTCAGGAATGGTTCTGCCAGTTGTGCAGAGTTGACCCATACAATGAAAAAAAAGTCAGTAACAATTTCCTGTCTACATATAATCCCCTTCTCTTGCACATGCTCCCCCATCCCATCCCCTGAATCGTTTTTCCTTCTCCACATATCCAAACAGGTATTTCCGAACAGGCTCCAAATTTTGCTTCGAGCTTTTTTTTCCCTCTAAGCGTTTTCCTACAGATCTGTGAAAGAAAAATTGTCACTCGTGCCTCAATGTAAATGAGGCACTGCACCTTAGTTTCAGATGTTTTCTTCTCTTTACATTTCAGCATTATGGCTAAACCTGACACAGAGAAAAGTCAATTAAGCATCCTAATAACATTAGCTAAAGCCACTGCATAAGAAATTGCTCACAATTTATTTGAAGTATTTGTACAGCAATTACTCACGAGACACTGCACTTAGTTGGGATTTCCTGTTCAACTTGATCTGATTACAAGAAGCATTTTGTAATCAGGGCAATTCAAAAGCATTTCATAGATGTAATGATGTGTACATGTAAAATCTAATTTGGAAACCTGGAAAAGCTAGATTTTGTTAACTGTCTCTTGGACTAGAAATCTTGCATATAGGACAGCCGTTGTGAGAAAAGGAGAGCTCTCACCATGTTCTTCCCAAAACACTAGCACTGTAGTTGCAAAATTTAATTATGATACTCCATGAAGAACACTAATTAATTTTTTAGCCTTCAATATTCATCTGCTACAGAAAATGCTGAAGTGTGAGTATACTATGGGGGAAAACCCATGAAGGACACTATTGGTCAGTGAAATGGAAAAAGTACACGGCTAGAAATTCAGGTAGCTGTTATTTTGGGAACAAGCTTGATAATACCAGATGAGATACCTCACCCCATGTAATAACAGGAAGTTTTTCTGTAAAATGAATGACTTGTGCTAAATGTCATTCAGATGCCAGAGTCAGCATGTTTTGCACAGATGTTCTGCACTCTAAATCTTCATTATGAGACTACAAAAGGTACCTATGCAAAACTCTCAGACAAGCACCACAGAAGCCTGTACCACAGAAGTATATATACTAGCTCTTTCTCTAACCATTCACACTAAATCCAGGACAGGACTATGAACAGAGGTAGCATGTGCTCCTGAAAGCAAACCGAAATTCCATGTCTATCAGCACTCAGAAGGGAAAGGCCAGATGAATCCGAGTAAACTTGCTTATATTGTGAAGAACTGCTTGCCAAGAAAGTATTCTGCACACCCTAGTGTTTCCCTTTAAGTAAGGCTGATCATATAAGATGATGACTTTTCTAATTTTGGAGACAGATGCCCAACACAATTAAGTGGGCATGAGAAGGTGATGAAGGAACAATCCTCTATTATTGTGTTCTATTACTGTGTTTGAATACAAATGCTCAGTTTAGCAAAGCAGTATACCCTGTTATACCCTGGTGATCAAATGGTGTCACAGGTATGAAGCGTAAAGTGTCCTTCACTGTGTTACCCTTCAGTGATCTCCATGTCTGCCCTTCACAAATGAGTTAGCACTCTCTCCTGTTCTGCTCTCCATACCCAGACAACTTTCAACACCTCAACACTCCATCCATGCTTGTCTGATCTCTTTCAAGTTTCCTCTAAAGACCCCAGTAAGAGGAGCCCCCAGTGGGTGGTGTGTGTTAGCTACTCCTAGACTACACTATTTGATATAATTTAATCTGAGATGAGCCCAGGACCCAGGATCATAGACTGGAGTGCTCAGAATTTTACACAACTGGTATTGAAAGGTATTCAAAGTCTCCAAAAGCGGAGGCTGCACAGCTTTTCTAGGCAGGCTGGTCCAGGCCTTATTGCTGTCATGGTGACAGCAATTTATTTATTTATTTTTTTAACTTCCCTTTGGCAAATCAGGCCCTTCCCTGCTCATTTCAAGACCATTGTCACTTGTCCTGCTTCTGTGCTCCTTCACACAAAGTCTGGCTCTGCCTTCTCAAGAACCTCCCTTCCAGAGTTTCAAGGCTCCCACACGCCACCACCATGGGAAACATGGACCAGAAGATCTGTTTCTAAACTGCCTGATTTATCTACACCAACATTAGAACACCTGCTAATTACAGCCTAATTATGGGTGTGATTTTACACCTGTGTAGACATTTACACTGGAGGAATTAAATGGTATAATTTTGAATCAATAGAATTAAACTAGCTCTAAATCCTGCTAGGATACCCAGTTGAGTTCAGATGGATACATTTTTCAAATTGGCCAATGCTTGCTAGTTTACAGGACACACTGTTCTAAAATGAGATGATATATCCATGCAGGAAGCTTTACACAGGTTTAAATATCATCACTTCTGTGTGACCTAAAGGGCACTTTAGAAAAAAAGAGGATATGCTTTGAGGGAAATATGGGAAAAATCAGCAGGCGTGGCTGGCTCTGTACACCTCCCACCTGAGGCTGAAGAATGCCCTGAGACCCTGTCCTGTGCTTACAAATGCTTGCCCTGGTGAGTTTCCAAGAACAAGAAGTCCCCTGCTTCACATAAACCATAGGTATGCACTGGAGAAAGGAATACGAAACATTGATTGAATTATGAAAAGTACAAAATTCAAGATAGACAGGGAGTACCAGTTAGAAGGTGAAATACAACAGCATGATCCACGTGCTTCCACTGAGTTTATCCCTTTGCTTCATATTACACTGCTTCAAAACAGGCCGTCTACAATTAAAACTGGCAAAATTTGAGCAATACAGCTTCCAGACACAATTTTTCTTTAGTTTTTGGAAAATTCAACTGAAAAAAAAAATCCATTTTCTTTGTGTTTAGATGGATTGAACCCAGGTCAGGGAAATCCTGTAATTTTTTTTTTTTTGACTTCCAAGGGACTAACCTTAAACTGCACAAGAAACAAAAGACTGATAACTTGCCTACTTGCCCCAATTTAGCTACTGCTGATTCTTGGAAAGTCTCCAGTGTTCAATGTCACCTCAAATCCTGAGCATTCAATATGATATGATTTATTATGTGGAATGAATGCACAATGCAGTGATTTCTTGTTTTTCCAGTTTAAAGGAAATTGCTTTTATATCTTATGCTGACTTAAATACTTTTTTTTTAAAGTTCCCCAATAGTTTAATTTACAAAATAAACCCTACCAATTCTTGTGCAATTAGATCACAAAGGACCATATTACATTAAATTCAGTATCTGTATCTAATTTCTATGGCATCTTTTCACAGCGGTATCTAAGAATCAGGCAGCTTTTTTTCCCTTTTTTTTTTTTTTTGAGTTAAGTTTGCTTTCTCCTTATTTAATAAAACAAATTGCATGTTTGAATTAGTAACGCTCTGGGAAATGCATCTTATCTAATTTCTGATATTACCAGTGCATATGTGGCTTATCACAAGATCTAAACATGGTGTACTCGCTTCCAGTCAGATTACAGAGCCATGCAGGTCTGGAGGCCCCCCTGACTGCAGCCAAATTTCAGCTGTATCTAGATCTCATTCCTGCACAAGAGCAGCCAGGCGGAGCATCAACAGCTATCTGAGATGTGGACCAACACATTCAGGTCTCATGGCAAAGAAACATGGGTGGAGGCATCAATGGTAAGCTGCTCTGTACACAGCTCTTGCACTTCTGTTTTATTTATGGCATATCAGGGAGCAGGAGAAGAAATAAAAAGAGAAGCTGATATGGTATTTTAAGTTTATGTGCTCAAAATAGGAAGAGCTGCTTTACAGCTAATGGCAAATTTTTTGAGCTACAGACCAAGCCTGTTTCCAGGCCATGACCACTGTGACAGCAGCGCAATGAAGGCTTTTCAAAGTGTGGTATTAAACCAGAAACATCTGTACCTGAACACTGGAAAACAGGCTTAAAAATCTGCTCAGATTTCTCACATTTAAGGTACTCATGAGTTGGAGACAAAGTTGTGGGAGGTGGAATTAAGATACCAGAATGTTTATTACTTGTTAAAAACAAACAAAAAAGGTATTTCCATCGAGCAAGAAGAAGCTTTCAGAAGTCAAAGTGCAGAGAACTCAACTTTTGTGAATGCATAGCACAACCCCAACTCTATACCAAGCCAGTACTCCCTCTGTGTGTGACTTACAAGGCAGTTTTTCACCATTGAAAATAAGCTTAGCACATTTTGGTTATCCATATTGGCAAAAAACCAACTAAACTAGCAAACTAAAAGTGAACATAAAGTACATGTTCCCAAAGAAGGAGTATGTAGGGAGACAAGCTTTTTTTATTGAAATAGAACATACATTACAGCTCACTTGAGCAGGCTGAGAATGAACCCCAAGCAGTAGCTGCTCACAAAATTACTGGAAGAATCCAAATAACAGAAAATAGAATTTTTCTCAAACTAAAATATATTAATTCTTTTTTTTTCCATAAAGAAAAGTATTCCATTCATTGACAAGGAGAAAAATTAAGAGAAGCAGCTATCAGATACCAAACTGTACCTTCTGAACCTGCCTACCTGCCACCACAGGCAAGTGACCTTGCTAGGTTGACCTAGAAGACATTTGTAGAATGTTTCTAGAAAAAAGAAAAAATTAGTAATATATAAATTATTCCTTTTTACCTAATCTAGTGGTAACTTGATTGCTGTGATAGGGAATTACATATCTAAATGACACCTTGTTCTTACTTTGACTGGAAAAAGAGGAAGCTGGTACACCTTACTAGCTACATGGGCAAGATCATGGGAACAAGCTCAGGAAAGTGTTTTCTTTCTCCCCTTTTTCACATATCAGGCAAAATAGAGGGCACATACTTACTCATTAAAAAACAATGTCATGCTGTCTGCTCAGAGCGTGCCACTTCCTCCACACAGCCGTAGTTTGGCTCTATCCCACACAGACATGCTGCACCTTCACAGTTTCCTCCCACTCTGACTATGCCACTCTGTGACATGGGGTCCCCCCCAGGAAAAGCAACAAGAGCACCATCATGATGGGACTTCCTGCCAGAAGGTGCCTTTTTAGAGCCACAGGAACTGCAGCACACCTAAGGATCCTTCTGGCATATGACCTTGAGCACAAGATAATTTTCTTCCTGCTGTGCATCACCTCGGGCAGTAGCACTGAAATGAACTCTAGAGTAAATATCACCTCCCACTGCCCTACTCAGAGGGACTGTGGTCAAATGGTAATATGATCTTGGGAAAGGTAAGTAAACACATTAAAATCTTACAGTAAGTTAAATTGTGTATTGTATTTCTGGAAAACATTTCATGCCAAACTCATAGAATCAGTTATTTCAACTGAGCCTACTGATCTCAGCCTTGGCTCAGCCGGGTCTGCGCACATCAATAGCGGTGGCACACAAGAACACAATTATGTGACTAACAATCACACACCTCAATCAACAGCTATTATACCACTGCTGTCAAGAAACCCAGAGTTCCTCAAACTGTCCAAGAATGGGTTTTATGATAAGGACACTTGAAATTTCTCTAACACTAGAGGAATTACTATGCAACATTTATTAAACTAGGGTGCAGGTATACTTCACCATTACATTCAGACTTGGATGCAAACTGCTGTAACTAAAAAGACCTACACTGAATTCAGTTGCTAAGTAATCAAATTAAAGTTCCAAATTATTCACATTATTATTCTGATTACCATTTCATCCACATTCTTATCATTCCCAGCAGGACTGCTGTTTTTTTCAGGAGAGGAGAAATATTGTAAACTATGTCAGCAGAGACAACCATTCAACTGGCCCCAACCCTTTCTTCAGCACCTCCTGCAGCTTTGCTTAGGTTTCCTGCAGGCCAGTTAGTAGCTCTATGTGAATAATATTCTTGTCCATTCCACTATACAACAAGTGCATGCACTGAGATTCAAGTATCAGGACTCCTGTTCAAAGCACATTGCCCAAAACATGCATTTAGAAAGCAAGAGCTCCAACACCTATGCAGTACTAAATGGCTTTATCAATACATAATTCCACTCTTATTTCTGTGAACTTTCCCCTATATATTGTTGAAGTCTAAAACTTTTTGCCTTTCATACTAAAGGCCTCAAAGTTCATCTGGGAACATGTTGTAATTCTTTGTAGATCTGAACTAGATGCTTTCCATTTCACTCTGAATCAAATTTTTAAAGAAAGTTATCATGGAACTTGACAACTGTGAACTGCTTCAGGAATTTTGTCAATTGTCCTTCCCTATTCCCCAAGGTAGTGGCAAAATACTTAGGAAAAAGAAGAGAAACAAACTTCAAAGACGACTGTCAAGTCTTATGGATGCAGGATACACTCACTTTAGCAATACAGTTATTAAAAATAAAGTTGTCCTGAGTATGTTTAAAGATACCTAAAAAACACTACTAAGTCCTGCCACAGGGCAATTTACCTAAAAGTTTACTCTAAATACACTGTTAAGCCTCTCTCTCAACAAACAAGATTTACTCAAACACAATGTCTTCACAGCATGGAGAACTCACTTCTTTTTTTTTTTTCGCTTGTTTTATGTGGAGCTGGCACTTATTTCATTTGGTCTCCCCCAGTCTTGCTAAGTGCAGGTAGGGAGGGTATTGACAGCAGAAATACGCTGTTCCTCCTGGGTAGGGCCCCCCAGTATCACACCCAAAATGCACTGCTTGGTAAACAGGCACCTTACTCTCCATTTCCATACATAACATCAAATGAGAGGGAAGGAAAAAAATAAAAGAAGAAAAATCAACCAACCAAATGCCCCACACAACTTCAAGACAAGGAAAAAACCCCAAATAACTGACAAAGTAATAGGAATAAATGAATAAATGAAGACAACTGCCAACTATTGAAATAGTTAGTCAAAAGACTGCAGTTATGCTTTACAGTACCTCTGAAGGCTTAGTGTGCCATTATGTCTCTGCAGAGGCTGAGATGTGTCAGAACAGCAGCTGCAGAGATTAAAATGCACTCTCTCTCTCTCTCTCTCTCTCTCTCTCTCTCTCTCTTCCCCCTCCCAAAATACTGTAGAGGAATAAGCCCAAAACCAGAGCAACAGGCCCCCTTGGTGCCCCCCAAAGAGAAGCAGTATTAGGAGGGAGCATTAGAATCCCCATCTCACTTGATGACTTGCAGCACTAGGTACACACCCTGCACCTGGCAATGATTGCTTCCTGAGCAGATGCAGTTAAGGGAAAAAAGGCTTTTCCCTGTCCTCCAACACCTGCCTACAAACCTGAGTGACCTTCCACTTGGCCTCTCTCTCTTGGCTGAATGATCCTAGCCTCTTCATCTATTTGTAACCAACATTTTTACCATTTGTGTGGTGGTAAAGAAAATAAGAGGTGGTCTCCCTGTACAAAAAAAACAAAAAAAGAAACAAACAAAAACCTACAAAAAAGGCCCAGGAGAGAAATATTTATTTTCATAAATTACCATATCCTTATGAAAACCTGAAATTATTATTACTAGAGGGGAGGAGTACTTGTGCTAACAGCTTGAGGATGATTTTTTACTTTCACTTGAAAGCACTCTTCTAAATCTAACACAAATTCAGAAAAAGCGGAAAAAAGTTAGTGATTGGTTCCTCTCTATGAGACTTTAAACAAAGTTTATCTGTGCAATTATAAATGGCATAAATTACAAGCTTTTCTCAGTGAAGGTTCATTTTCCAAGATGTACCCAGTCAAAATTAGATGTAATTAAACAGCATTTTTTTCAATTCCAGGGAGAAATAAATTAAAATTTGGCATGAAATTACAACTTTCCATGTGAAAAAAATGACAGTGTTTGAGCCTCTAACCTTTCCCTAATGAAAGCTGTATTACATCATCCTTAAATCTATATAGAGGCAATCACATATTTCCCTGGCATTTTTAATGACATTCACATGATGTTTCAGTTCCCCCGTATTATTTAAAACATGTAGAGAGTGCTTCAGTCTCTGAGAAGGGCCAGGCTGGCATTTCTGCTCTGGTTTTTTGGTTCAAGTGTTTATTTTCATTTTGATAAAACACATATTGATGATGATCCCTTCCATACTTCGCAGAATCACAGAATATGTTTAGTTGGAAGGGACCCACAGGGATCACTGAGTCCAACCCTTAGCCCTGCACAGCACCATCCCCAAGAATCACACCATGTGATTCTCACATGTGGACAATGTGAAAGCATTGTCCAAAAGCTTCTTGAACTCTACCCTCTGTCAGGCTGAGATGTGGACCTCTGTCAGGCTGGTGCTGTGACCACTGCCCTAAGGAGCCTGTTCCAATGCCCATCCACCCTCTGGGTAAAAAACCTTTTCCTAATACCCTACCTAAACCTTCCCTGACACAACTTGTAGCAGACTTCACAGCAGTAAAGGACTGGTCTCAGCAGTAAAGGACTGGTTTCAGCAGAAATAGGTTGGTGTCCAAATGTAGTTAGTTCTTTTTAAAGAACTCAAATTTCCTCTTCAAGGACAGCCCTTGGGGCAGCTCTTGAGCTCTTCAGAAAAGGCAGCACAGGTAATTGTCATGACATCCAGACAGAACTGCCCAACTTCGGGACAAGGAGTTCATGGAAATGTCCTCTCAACTACTCATCTGTGTGTAACACCCATCAAAAAACATGCTAATGAGGAGTCAGAGACCCTCAGTATTTCTCAAGTGACAGTGGCAACAGGTACAAAATTGAGCGACAGAAACAACAGCTATGTGAGAGGATGTCCTGCTAGAGGGCAGCACATACACTCCTAAAAGCTGCCAAGAAAATGACATGGAAAAGGCAAAACACCTTGGTTATTAAATATAATCTGAGCTTTATTTAGTTTTTAATCACCTTTGCTGGAGATTGCACCCAGAATATGAACGGTTTCTTCATGGTACACCATATGTTCCTGGACTGTACTAAGACCCTGATATGGTGGATCAGGATGAGGATCCAAGATGAGCAGATGAATGCTAAAAGGAAGACAGATTATAGCAGCCAGATCTCTCAGAACATGACATTATGAGGAGCAAGTAATTTTTGTCACAGGTAGCAAAAACATTAACTCTCAGGGGTAGAGGAATGGAAGATCAAAATATTAAGATCCAAAAATAAACCCAGCATGAACTAAACCACAGAGATATTGCCAAGAAGTTATTTTCACTTTACACTGATATTTCTTAATTTGCTTTATCCAATATCCTGAGCAAACAACTTTGATCATATACATTGTGCAAAAGCTGCTTACTGATGTGATTTAGTTTTTTGTGGTATTTCTCTACTTCCCTGCTGAAACATTTTATAAAACCAGATGGAAAATCTAAAGATTTATTTATACTATAAATTGTCATTATATTGAAAAGATTATTGAAGAATTGCTAGAGAAGGTGGGATTCTTGCTAGGAAAACATTGCTTCTGTCACTGCTCATGAAAAATGAATGAAAGAGTTCATGAATACTATCAAAGTGTTCTGGCTCCTGTTTTCTTGATGATTTTTTTACATGTTCTATTCCAGACTCAACTTCATTTCCCCGAATCTTTTTTGACTGATAGCAGTCTGTACAGTTTAATAGATATAATTTTTTTCCCTCAAAAAAAAGTGAATATATGTAGACAACTCTGCTGGAAACAAATCTTACATATCCAGAATATCCAGGTTATTCAAGCCAATAACCCATGATGCAATATCATATGTCAAGTGATTTACTTGACATAATTAGAACTATTAGTATAGTCTGTTTGGTCTTTTAAGAAAATTCACAGAACATATATTGTGAAGCTGTGAAATATCAAGGAAACAGAGTTTCTGAAACAGAATTTTATCTCTTTTTTTTGGTGGGCAACTAATGTGAATAACCAGAACAAGAATAGCTACGGAGCTTTGAGGGAAAAGCAGAGAACATGAGAGCCCAGGGGATGACCTCATTGATGAGAAAAGCCTGGACAGGTGTGGATGCACATTGAGAATTAACAACAAGCTCTGCAGCCAGTGTTGCAAGCTGTGCTTTGGCTTTCATAGCCCAGGATCCCTCTTTAAGGAAGAGGAGCTGAGAGACAGAATCCATTTGATGAAGTAGGGTAAAAGCACCTTTGTCAAAAGGCTTGTAGATTCAGTGCAGAGGATTTTAAGCTGGGTACATGTGAGGACACTGGAATAGCCCGCAGGTCAATGAGAGACTGGAAGCAAAGGGGAGTTAAGTTAAAGTTACATAGGGCAGGGTGATGGGAGCCAAAGAGCCCTCAGGTGGGATAAAACATGTTGAAAGGGGGCCATCTCACATGCTGGTACACAACCGCACAGTGCCTGTGTGACACAGCTCTGCAAAGGTGGGTGTAGGCAAATGAGTACAGCAAATGAATCCCAACCTCCTGCAGTCTGATTGCATATTCAAAGAGAAAAATCTCAATTTTTAAGTATCAAAATGCATAAAGTAGAAAATGCACCTATGTTGAACTTTTGCAGTATATTCAAGTTTGTATTCATCTTGATACAGGCTCTCCTTTACGATGCAACTGTTTGCAGCCAAATATTCTTCAAATGTTTCCCCCTATCTTATTCACCTTAGCAGTCATGAGACCTCATTCCTAAGCTTGACTTCATGCTGGACTGTTATCTTTTCTTCACTACTCAGTAGACTTTTCCCTTTAAGAAGAGTGGGCTAACATACATGAATTTGCAAAGGCGTGCTATCCCCAGCCTCTGATTCAGACTAAGGAGGTGTTACTTTTGTGTTCATTAAACCACTTTTTAAAAAAATAATTTTAATTTATGTACACATGGTCTTCTGCTGTGGATTCCAGCTGCCAGAACATAAATTTACCAAAATTTTGTTACAAGTTCTTCTGGTAATGAAACACAAACAAAATCAAATGCACAAGAAAAGAAAAATCTGACATTTTACCATGAAGGATCCAAGCAAAGTAAGAGAGAATGAGTTAATGAGAGAATTCCGTATTCTTTCCTCTTGGAGAATACAATTCTCTTCACACTTTGATGAATTAGTGAGAGTTTATGCATGGTGAATGGATGGAGATGAAAGTGCAAGCAGGATTAATGAATCTTCTGCAAAGGGAAAGCGCAGAGATCCTGAAAGCTTTACCATGTCAGTGAGGGAAGACACACAATATCACACTGTACTTATAATTCATACCCTCTATGCTCAAACCCATCTTGGCAGCCACAGCAGGAGGCTTTCCTGGCAGGTAATACATGAGCTCTGAGATGGCACCTGAGACTCTCTGGAGACTTTTGCTTTCCTTAACGGAAATGCAAGAATGCAAGCCCCCTTTTTTTTTTTCCTCCAAAAGAATACTGGAAGCATGAGAGCAAGGATCACTCCAAATGAGCAGAGATTGCTCCCAATGACCACAGAAGATAACGCCAAAGCACTAGAGATGTTTAACTTTTCAAGGTGCTTTCTGGGGATGTAGAGGGTGGAGCAGGAGAAGAAAAGGGATGAGGAATATGCTTACGTTTCAAGCTTCAAAATTACTGATTCAATCAAAGATCTAAATTTGGGGATTCTGAAGCATACTGTACGGACATATGTGCTGTCAGCTGCAAACTACTCCTACAGCACTAGGAGTTGAACGCAGCACCATATGTTATGCCAAGATTACTGATTTTCATTAGATATGAAAGAAGATTTCCAATTTTAATCTTAATTTTCAATCATTATTTTATTTGGCAGTCTAAACACAATGATGACAGCCAGTATCTTGATTCTATCTCTGCACCTGCTGCAGGTACATTCACTCACATCCTCTCTCTTATTTTCAAATCTAAAGGGGAAAAAAGAGAAATCTTGAGACTGAGCAAGCCCTAAGGATTTTGCTAGGCACGAACACTGACATCATAAATCCCTCTGCTTCCCTGCAAGAAGCTATGATGGATAGTAGGCTGTGACTTGAGGACTTTAAAGAAAGAAGTCGGTCCTTAAAGTAAAAGTCGTGAGTTAAGTCGTGACTGTGTTAGCAGAGGTTATTTATTAACTGTATCAAGCAGGGCAACCCTATGAAAGAGCTGGCTTACCCATCTCTTCTCACATTCTGACTAGCAACAGGAATGCGAAATCTGTGAACATTCACTGGCCTTCTTGTATCTCCTCAGGGATGGGTAAACACGCAAGGTGAAACATGTAAAAGAAGATCGCAGTGTCTCAGCTCCAGGTCCATGCTGGCTGACTAAAGTAACACCCTGTGTGCCAGCACCATAAAACTTGACGGAAATTACTTAATCCCATCCCTGATCAAATAGTAGATGTGAAACAATGGTGTGAAACAATGGTGTGAAAAAGAGGAGAGTTTCCTCTGCTCCTGATGTAGTATGGTGGGATTGCTATTTTTGGTTGGAGCAGTGTGAGAAGATGCAACTCCAGTTAATTTTGAGAGACCAGACTAGTGCTACCAGTCATATTTTATACTTTATTACTTACGGGAGACTGAATTTCCTAAACTGTTAAAATAAGGAACAAAAAGTGATTGCAGCAGATGAAGCCTTTACAAGGACACACAAGTAAGTATTTACAATAGGGATTTACAACGAAAAAAGCAAACACACAAGAGAGAAGCACCTAAGGGCACAGAAAATGGTTACCCCTTCAAAATGAGTCATCTGTATAGCGACTAAGCAGCAATGAGGTTTCAATGGAAGCAATGCAAGTCATGTTCCACTAAGAAACAAATATGAAACATAGCTGTAAAAAGTGAACACAACTTTTCCCGAGAGGTGGAGGCTAATGCTTGTCTCCTGGTTGCTTTCATCTGCATAAACAAAGAGGGCATCATTCCCTGGGGGTGCCTGTACAGCAGCTCCCTGGCCACTACACCTTCTCCCACAGCAAAATGCCAAGCCACTCATTACTTGTCCACATGTACATGTTCTGTACTTGCATAAATCCTCTCGGATCTATTTCCACATTTTCTGTGAGTGTCACACTATTTTCTTTTCCTAAGAGAAAGACCCCAAAAGCTTTTAGTTTTTATTACAAATAACAACTCCTAGGTGTGCAAGAAACAGTGGGAATGGGCATGTACATAGCAGAGCAGCTGGCAGCACAGTGCACAGAATGCCAAGGCAATGCTCATGTAGTCACTGGGTCTGAGGAAGGGCTTCCCCACCCCTACCTCAGTAACCACTCTGCCCTTCCCATTTCCCTTGTCTCTGATGTCTAAAGTAACCCCAAACAATCGAACATATCTAATTATGTTTTCGTTTGTAACCAGCCTAGATAATTCATGTAGTCTACCAGATTAATGGCTTTCATTCTCTTTCAGTCTGAGGTGCACAGTTTCTGCAGTTGGATAATCTGTCTCCCTAACATAATTTTTACTTCATTTAGCACAAGATTTAAGACATCTTCCATCTTCAATTTCTTATGAAACCTCTTCTCAATTTACATGTAATAGCCTGCATTTCAGAATGTCAAGATCAGCAGCAAAAGAGTGCATTTTTCTATTGGAAATTACATAACACCTGCTAGTAACAGTGAAGGCAAAGTGATGTATGTGTCTACAAACTTCTTGTTTATTTTCGTTCTAGCTCCTCAGGATTCTTCAGGTAATAATACCCTGACAGAGCAGCACCAGGTTATAAAACATCACTGTGCATCCCAGCCTTCCATTCAAAACAAAACTCACTTTTTAATACAGCTGGGTCATTAGCCTACTGTAACTGGAGTCACTATCAGGGTCCTGTTAACAGTATAGCCAGGGCACTGCTAGCCAACATACAACAGCTGGCAGTGCAAGGTCAAGTACAGTAAGCACTGAGCTGTGAAGAACCATTTATTCTATTTGCTTAATGACATGCTGAGCTTCTGGTACCTACTGGAAAGTGGCATCCCTTTTTCAGTACAGTTTGTGCTAGCTCTACCACTGTGCAACTTAATTAGAGAGCAATTTTGCATGAAATAGCTCTTGCAGCTTAGGCAGGGCTGGAGCACAGGTAGGTCAGTAGCTGATGTGCCAACTTGGAAAACCAGCCATGACAGCTACCACCAACTCAAAAATAGTGCTGCTCGGCCAGCACCATGCAGTTGAATTATTCCACACTCTTATTTTACTTGTCATAAAGCAAAGCAGGCAAATATTTCTATCCAATACATCTCAGACTGTCAGACCATTAAGGTGCCTGCACACACCTGACGTCTCACACAGATGTAATTTCTAAGAAATTTTACACACAAATTTAGGACATTTGTGTGTGTTTGTACACAGGCAAAATGCAACTTAAGATGCACGTGGCCAACTCCTCCTGCTTTTTTAGTGGAGTGAGAAAACTCAATGTTTTAGCAAAGCCTGACTAGACCAGAGCGAGGAGCCAGTTCAGTTCTAAAACTGAAAATCTAGCTGAATTTTTATGTTGGATTCTTGATGGTAAGCTTGTGTGAAGAGATGAACATCTTGTTCAGTGAACACTGATTGGAGCTTTTGAGCTCTGCATGTCCAAATCACAAACAGGGCACTCTGGTTGTGGTGACTAACAGGTATTACATTGCCTGAGGGATGCTGCATCATGAAATCCACAAGAGAGATGCCACAAACTAAACAGGCAAAGACATAAAATAACACTACAGGCAATTTCTTCTGGTTGGAACTGAAGCATCACACCACTAAGGAATCAGACCATCACTTCTCTGGTCTGTTAAAAAAGAAAGTCTCCTTTTCTAGGTCTGTGTTTTTCAACAACCACACTGGTTTGAGTTGGAGTTTTTCTTTTGTTTTAAATCAAGCACATGCTGTATGCTGCTTCCTGATGTCTTCCAGGCATAAAAGTTGCCCACTGGGATCAGACGCAGCAATTTTAAGTATAAGAAAATTTTCCAGGAAGAACATGACAGGATTATTAATTTTAAGTAACAATTATATGCACATTTTCTAGCAGAGGTGACTGTGGGAACAGACAACAAAAGCATTCCCTATTCTCTGAAGTCTGTTGAGTCACACATGGAGGGGGAAGGCTCTTAGATGTGTTTTTAAGTAAACTATCACTGTCATATTCCCTGTGAGAAGGACTAAAAATATGATTATAATAATAATGAGGATGATAGCAAAGACAACAAAAACAATGGTCTAACCCACAGTTTTTGATGCCTGGCTGTAGTCATAGAGGCTCGAGCTCTGAAGGGTCTGGGGGGTGATATGGCAAATGTTTGTGCAGTACAGATGTGATCATTTGGTTTCTGTACCGGAGCACTGAGTCCTTTGATTTTAGCAGCTGGAGACAAATCGCTAAGCACATTGACACGCACTGTATCTTTGTAGTAAGAGCTTCAAAGGACTCCAGCAGGTTAGTCTGGCTTTTCTCCTCTCAGCTTAATTCTAGCATTTTTGTAATCAGCCTGTGTTTTTCCGCATGGCTTCCCAGCAGATCGGTTAAAGACAGATGCAAAGATGATTTTCAAACAGGCAGACCAACATGCAGTATGCAGGCTATGGCCCTAGATAGCGCTCCTCAGGTAAGCTTTTTAACACTTTGAGAAGAACAGAGACTTATCCCAAATTTTAAATTATCCCTCAAAACTACAGAAGTATGTTGAATAAATCCAAAGGATGAATCTACTGTCTTTCCACCACTGCATTTCCTTCATTTTCTACTGACAGTCTCAGATGATGGTTATCCAGTTGAAAGGCTTCTGCTCCCTACTGAAACTGAAACTTTTAATCATCAACTGGAGTATTGTCCTACCAGACAACTCATTTTCACAGAATGTGTTTACTCTGTAGCATCAGATGGATGACACCCACATTTCCTCATTCCTATTTTTAATCATATTTACTAACACTTCAAGGTAAAACAGCAATCTAGGAGGACACACTTAGACTGTCAGAATCACAGCAGATGTTATGATTGTACCTGGTGTATCCTGTGCAACACTTTGCAAAAAGTCAAAATTCATAGAATCATAAAATATCCTGAGTTGAAAGGGACCCAATCAACTCCACAGCAACAATTTTTTCTGTGGCATCCCCATTATCATGGCAGTCTGTTGGTTCTTGCTAACCAACTTTTCAATTAAAGTAGGTGATTTTCACTTAGTCTTCTTCCTCCACTTTGAGTTCCAAGATGATTGTTCCCCCCTTGGTTCAAGCAAAAGCAGCCTCAGGACTGCCCTGACTTGGTCTGCTGGTAACTTATGTGTGATCAGGGATGCACCCTCCATCTGGAAGTCCTTTAGCAATCTTTGTTCTGCTCCTGCAGGGAGAGCATCGGCATAAATACCTTGAAAATTTGCACTAACTGGGACTTGGCACAGCAAAATCATGTCTTCTATAGGTGAAAGTTTTGGCTGAGCATTTGCAAAGATTGGCTGGTTCTCTGCACTATTCCAGCAGCACTGAATCACAATAGTGTGAATTGGAGAGGACCTTTAAAGGTCAAAAAGGAACCTTTAAAGGCACTGAGGTCAGCACATATTTCTAAACTGATCTTTTAATATATAAGTTTTACCACTATTTCTTAGTGGGAAGGAAGAAGGAAAAAAGTGAGCAAGGGACTCTGTCTTCAGGAAATAGTCAGCTCCTTGACAAACATGATGCATTGAACTACCACCATTGCTGTCCCCATACTAAAGCTCCTCTCTGATTCATCTTTCTGAGTAACCACTATTACTTCTCAAGAGTAGTATACAAAGAATATTCTGCTGCTGCAAAAACTAAAACACAAGCATATTAAGTGATTCTTTCCTCAGGGTCTGAGGTATTCTCTAGCTACTGTTCCAATCACAAGCTCTTTATATCTTGTTCAGTAATGGCCACACACTAACCAATAATAAATGTCATTGTACTCTCTGGATGCTGAGGAAAGGGAACTTGGCAGCCAGCAGCACTTTTATTCAGGCAGGATCAAGTTCCCTGGGGTTCCCTTGTTCAGCTCTCTGCTTCTTTCATCTTCTGCTCATACATGCAGTTCTTTTTCTGTCCTACACAGGATCACTCTGTGCTAGTACTTTACATGAGTACAATCAAATGTTATAACAAAAAACAAAAAGCATTTATTAAATGAGCAAAGTTCATTTCCTCATTTCCTTAAACAGCGCGTTTCTGACTCTGCAATCTGTTGTGTTTATTCACATGTCCATTGATGAATATTTCATTACTTCAGAACAGGCTTCCTAGTCATTGTATCCAACTAATCTCCAGGCCATTAAAACATTTAAGCAAGTGCAGGACATAATTTTAGGAATGTGGATGATTCTATTGAAAGAACTGAAGCAGAATCAGCTGCACTATCAACATCTGCCCACAGTGCAGAATAAAAATGTAAGAAAAAGTTAATTTCTACCCTTGAACATCCGCAAAACACGGTCTGTTTTCACAGTACTTAACAAATACTTTCTTCCCCAGGAAAGGAGGTTGCACATTAATTGCCAGGAACTGTATGCCTAAAAATAAAGACACAAAAAAGGAGTCTTACGATACTGATGAAGTGAGAAGAATCTCAGAGCTTTGAGCTAGATTCTTGACGGCAATAGAGAGTGCACTAAGAATAGCAAAAGAGTAGGAGTAGTCAAGGCTGAAAAGTTTCTAAAGTGTTTTGATTGCCAATTTCTTCATGAAGCTCTTAATCAGGCTACCTCTTATGTGAGAAGGTTAAATCTTCTGTGGAGCTTCAGTGTGTTGAAAGGCAGTTAGGAAACAGCTAGTTCTGGCTTGAATGTCATTCAGTGGAGAGCCAAAACATCACTAAGAACAGTAAGTGTCCTGGACTGGTCAACAGAGAGTTGCTCTGGCTACAGAAATTATTTTAATAAATAACATGGTGAAATGTTAGAGCCAAGGCCAAAAGACACCTGCGAAGTGTCTCTCTCCCCAGGCACAGCACTG
This sequence comes from Zonotrichia leucophrys gambelii, assembly GCF_028769735.1. NCBI lineage: Eukaryota > Metazoa > Chordata > Aves > Passeriformes > Passerellidae > Zonotrichia > Zonotrichia leucophrys. The sequence goes on from NC_088171.1 coordinate 65,302,681, forward strand.
CACAGTTCGAGAGATGCATAACAGAAGGGTTATAGAAATCCCAGTCCCACAAAAGACTCAATCTTTGCTAGGCAGGTAAAAAACAGAATGTTTGGTTAGATGAGTCAAAACCTATTCTGACACAGCTCAACCAGAATCTCTGTTCTCCAGAAGAATATACATATTATTTCAGAAACTGCATTTCACAGTCAGTCAAATTCTTGACATAAGAAAGTCACCAAAAAAACTTTTGATGAAACTCTGGAGTGCACAAATCTAGAATTGGCCCTAAGAACTTACTAGGTCAGAAAGAACTACAGAGCTTCAAGCTCTGAGCAGAGCTTCAAGCTCTGAGCCTTTTCAAAGACAAGCCAACACTAACACCATGGGCACCAGGACTCTGACACTACCTAAAGACCAGTGCCCAACTCTCTTTTTGAGAAGGCACATTATCACCTGACCTGTGCATAAGACTTGTTTATGGATAGATAAAAGGGAGGTGGGATTCTACACTGACAGAAGGTTTAGAGGGAAAACAAACAAACAAAGCGGACTTGACATAAGGACCACAGCAATGGAAGAGGTAAGAATACTAGGGAATCATGTGCTCTTTGGAAGAAAAGGGTGCTTGTATTTGCAAGTATTGCAAAATAAGCTCACAAGGGCAGTTTATGTAGCTCTATTAACACTGTGGTCTTGAACAGCTCTTAGATCACAGAGTAATCACTTGATAGACATTAACTTTAGAAAAGCAGAAAATTGTTTTACTTAAAGACTTTTACCCTTGTTCTCAACACCACTGATTCCCATCTGGAATAGATATCCTCCCCTTATATCCTTTCTGTGGCAAAATTTTTCACTTGGAGCTAAATGTATTATAACCTTATGGCTACAACTTGAAGACCTCTGTGAAGTTGCAGCATCCTAGGACTGTCACACATCACCACCACCCTAAGACAAGCAAATACATTTTCTACATAATCCTGTTTCACAAAATCCAGGAATGAAGGCACGTACAATATCACATGAATGGACCCTGAGCCTGCATGCCATACAGCTGACTGCTGAATAGAACCTGCTTACCTGTTTAGAAATGTCAATAGAACATAAGAAAGGCAATTTTGTGAGGATTATTGTTTTAGACTGGCAATAATAAAAGCTGGAGTAGGTGGGGATTTCACTTTCTTTTCATTCTGGGTCACTAGTTTACAGCTTTCTGCAGCTTTGCTTTTGTGCACTAGTCCAAATTGCCTTCTGGTATTCCATTGAAAATGCTATGTCAGAAGGGCTGGATTTTTCCTTTTCATGCCCTCACCTTTTCTTTATTTAAACAACTGATTCCCCTGTCCACAATAAATGAAATACTGCAAGATCTCAACAGGTTTGTAGACTTACCAGCTGTATTTCTGCTCTGAATTGTAGTTACTTGAAAGCATGATGGTACCATGGATAATGCTCAGATCTTCACCTCCCAAGACATAAAAGGATTTTTAGGTGCAGGAACCATGATGGTCCACTGAGCAGCTGTCATTTCATGCCCTCAATAACCTGAGTTCCAGGCCAGTTTTCTAGTATATTCACAAAAATCTTTATTGTAGAAAGGCTGATGTTTAAAGAGAGTTAAATCATTTATATAAACAACTTATTACAATCAAAAGTACTGCATTAAACATCACTCTCCTTACTCTTATTCTCACTGACAGCATTACATGAGAAGATACAGTAACATTCCTAGTTGATGTTCCAAGGCAATGAAACCGGCCAAATGGCAAAGGTCTTATTGTTTTCAGTGTATCACAATGTAATTTTAAATTTAATTTTGTCTTACTGCTAATATTTAAACCCCTTTCTTGTCACCTAGAGACTTAAGCACTGCCACTGTGGGAGCCCATCACTTAACATTCCTCACAGAATTCATAGCAACAGCTTGAGTCATCGCCATTCCGGTGACTCACTCCTGCCACTCAATATACATCACATTAATTTTAAGTCACACAAAATCATCTGAGTGACAGCCAGCAGCAGCCCTATGATTTTCTGGCTTCTGCATCATTAAATTTCTCTTCTTAGCACTTCTTAGTGCTCACATGTCTTCACTATACAAAAAAAAAGTAAACTAAAAAAGTAATTTCTATTAACACAACAAAAAATCCAGATCCTTTACATGCACATAGAAAAAAAAGAAGCGCCTTTCCACCTGATTGTTTCAAAGCACTGCAGAAATGGTCATGGGAAGTTCTCATTGCCACCATAAAGGATTTAAAGCTGATGCTTGCAAACCATTTTCAGAGACTAACAATAACCTAAGCCCTAGAGGGGCACCTCAAAACATTGTAGAGAGCACTGTAAGCTCCCCACTTATGATAAGACCTACTGCCTCGTTGTTTCATATCTTCAGGGCAAAAGAGGGAAAGAAGTAAATATGTAGAAATGACATCTAAGTTCCTTTGCTTTCACACCAGGGAGATGGTAGTCTCCTCCCAAATTTAAGCAGATATCAAAGGTTTGTCTTTGGTGACACTGTCTGAGACCAAGATAAGCACATTAATTAATCCTTCTCTGATGATAGAGACATTCTTTAAACTGTAGAGGCTGAAAATTGCAGCAAAGTAGCTGGAAAGTGGAGCCAGGCATCCCTCTGCTTCCATCTATCTCTTTTTGAGGAAAGCATTGAGTACACATGCCTGGTGTAATGGCAGCAGTGGGGGTTTAGGTCAGCCCAGATGGGCCTGTTTGGGGAGCCACCTGCCAGGCTTGAGATGGCCACCTGGAAACAAGAAGGGAAGTAGGTGGAGGGGCAGCTATAAATGTTCAGGAGATGCATGTGCTTTTAGCACTTTGAAACCTACTGCTATGCATCTTTGTGGTTACTTGATAATCCATCCACAAGAGGCTGTGCAATCTCCATGCACAGAGCAGTTCAAGCCCCAACCTGCTGCAGTTGGCTGTCCTTTGAACACGGTGAGATGATCTCCAGAGGGCCCTTCCCACCTCAACTCTTCTCTGAGAATAACTTACATAGTGCACACAAGTAGACCACTGCCCCCTGCATACAATGCCTCAAGAATACAACATGCAAACACATTTCATACTCTTCAGGAGCAGTAGTTAATTGACAAAGGTATCAGTAACTGCTGTCAGGAACTCAGGCGGAGTCTTCCAGCTCCTAACAAATGGCCAGAGTCACTCTCCAGTTACATATTCTCTGCTAAATCAAAATTTTCAGCTTCTACAATCTCTTGGTTTGACTCAGGATTTCTTGAATTTCAAAAAACCACACAAATACTTAAATGAAACATTGAGGAACCACTTGGTCTGGTTTGGCAGCTGGCACTACAGATTATATTTCAATCCTATTGGGCATAGTTTGTGACATATTTCAAAACAAGGTAGCAAGATGAGACTTTTAGTAGATGAAGGATGTGTCTGCTGTTTGTCCTGTGGTCTTCCCCCTAGACAAAAATGAACAAGCACTGATTTTAACAGACAGTTTATCCTTTCCAGGGATAAACTGGATAAATTTAACCTAACTAAAGATTGTCCTAAGAACACAGTAACCCTAATTCTTTCCTTTGTCTTGCTGCTCAAATCTAAATAGTGATGGTCTTATTTAGGGAGTAGAGCGCTAGCTAATCGTTCCTATTTTTAAGTTATTAACCTTATTAAACAGTGAGAATGTCTCAAAAGCTTCCCATAATCCTCTCATGGTTGTTTTCAGTATGATATTAAAAGTAAAATTTAAGTGCAAGGCTAACATTTGCTTGCATTTTTCATTTGCAAGCAATGAAACAGGTGCAAACAGTGTTTGGCTTTATAACCCAAAAGAGACTTGGCAGGATATTACCCCTGTCAAATACTGGCAAGGGTCAGGATGTACCTGTGGGCATGTGTTAGAATGAAGAGATGGGTTCAGAGAAAGAAAAAGGAAGGTGTTGAAGGAGGAGAGAGGGATAATTTATAGAAACAATTATCAAAACAACAGTTCTCATATCATTAACAGAGTACTAATTATTTCACAGGACTACTTCAGTGGCTGTAAAATTGCAGAATATTGCTATATTGTGTGGAAAGTCATAAGCCATTGCTCTCATCACTGGCAATAACTGGGCAAGCTGAGTTTAGGGAACTCTGCCAGAGTGAAGGGAGCAGATCTCTCTTATTCTTTCCTTTGCAAGAATGATTTGTGTTGCAATAGACTTTAAAGATAATTCAGTTCCAACCACCCTTCACTGCAGGGGCAATTTGCACTAGATCAGGTTGTTAAAAGTCTCATCCAACCCAGCCTTGAACACTTCCAGGGATGGGGCATCCACAGCTTCTCTATTCCAGTGGCTGCCTCACAGTGAAGAATTTCTTCTTTATATCTCATCTAAACCCACTCTCTGACGGTTTTAAGCCATTCCCCCATGTCTTATCACTATATACCCTCATAACAAGTCCCTCTCTAGCTATCCTGAAGGATCCCTTTTGGTTGGATTCAATCCCACAGGGCATTAAATCTATGTCCTTATTATACTGGGGATCCCAGAAGTTAACATGGGAGTCTACATGGGGTCTGATGAGAGTGGAGAAGAGAGGGAGAGTCACCTGTACCCCTGTGTTGTACACAGCATTGTAGGAGGCCCCTTTGTACACACAAGCACAATCTTCGGTCTTTTGCTCAGTCTCCACACCACGATAGCTACAAAATGCACCACATCGTCTTTTCAGTACCAAAGCTTCACTACCAGTTGAATTCTCCATGCTGAGTGACATGGGAAGACAAAGTAGCAAAATCTCTTTGTCTTCAGCTTCCTGAAGTTGAAACCTGAGTAAAGTCTGGCTTGTTAATGATTATTAAAAATTGTTAGAAAAGTTTATACTGTGATATTATTCTCTACAGGTTTTCCAGCGAAATGACTTTGTAGGTCAGGGAATGCATAGAGACAAAGCAATCTTAAAGTTCACTCAGGCAAGTGACCTGTCTTCAGGAGGCACCTTGTCCAGGTGGAGCAAAACAACAGTGCTTGCAGAGTTTTTAGAAGCACCAGGAGCACACAAAAAGGAGCCAAGCTGAACAATTACTTCTATTCTGAACAGCATTTTTGCAGCATATTTTCTAAACAACATCATCAACTTTGCCAATTATACAAGTCCAAATAAACATGAATGAAAAGACTACTTTTATAAAAACTTAATTGGAAATTCTTTTTAAATCCTCTATCCTTACAACTCTGACATACTGAGAAATAGCTCCTATTACAGCTTCTTTTGAGGATTTTCTAAAGCACTAATCATAGACCTAGCTGATACTACTTAAGTGAATAGACGTTTTATTTGTCAGGCTCATGCCTACTATTGAAAACCACGAATTTGAAAACCCATCCCTTAAGTAATAACAAAAAAGTAACAGTATACATTCAACAGCAAATTGCTACAATAAAGAATTCCCAGAAGAAAAAAATTATGGTTGAATGGATACTGTAAAAAAAAAGGGAAGTGACAGTTAGGAAGCAAATTAAACGCTTAGTGCCTGAAGAGCTGATTTTCAGGATTTCCATTGTACGGTTACTGTTCTAACTTGTACAAGAGAAATTGCATGGTTGAAATCCAGCTGCTGAAATCTTAAACCAAGTTGCTTTCACAGGCGAGAACAGTCACAATTAACTGAAGCAGGGACTGCTCCAAGAGCATTCCTTAGGTCACAGTTCAATGAAATACTAAAGTACGGACAAGCTTTTAAGCTTACATTTATGACTTAAGTTGCTGTAACTGGGACAGAGTCAATTGATAAAAGCAACAAAATTCTCTTGAGTGGGGATATGGATGAACAAAAAAAGTGTAAAAGCTGCAAGTACAGCTTGTTTTAGTTTTGGGAAACAATGTTTGTACATCAATAACAATGTCCCGCCGTATGAGTCATGTTTTTACATATGTTTGGGAAAACAAATGCAATACAAACAAAAAACTCATACACTTTTATCCAATGTAATGCTGTCAGTAACACTACTGAAGTATAGAAGAGCTCAGTGTTCTTGAACTTAGCAGAGAATGAATAGGTCAAACATCCGACAGGCTACATGAGCAGAGTTGGGCACTTTGGCTCTCAAAGCCCCTCCTGGTCCTGAATAATGATCCTTTGTTGAAGACCACAAGTACGAACTTTATTGATGCTGACAACTCTTTGAAATTAGATGTCAGAGCAGCCATCCTCATGTTGCCCTTGCTGCGGCTTTAGGTGTGGTTCCACAGTAAGGTAATCCAATTTGAATACAAGATGATACAGGATGTTTCTCTCCTAGCTCTAAACATGTACACTCCCTAGGCGGTCCAGAAAACTGATGTGGCAAAACCAGTTGGGACCTATTATTTTACTAGATGGTTTTCTGTGCAAGCCCTAGCTCCAGCTAGAGTGAGAAAATAGGTGGACTTCATGCATAAAACAATGATGTCTCACCATAGAAGGCAATCATATTCTTGAAATCTTCTTTCCACGTTCTGTAAGGCTCTCTTCCATAGCCATCACCCTCTCTCAAATAAGAGCCTTTATCAGATACAAGTTTTTGTCAGAGTACAAACAGCATGCATTTTCAGTTCATCAGCACTCTAAGTCAAAAGCTTTTCATTACAGCCTCCTCCTATTTTGGCTGTTCTGCTTTTCCCCCATGTTCTGGAAGGTCTTACAGTTCTAAAATTTTCATACATGTTAATCAAACTGCAAAAGAACAAAATAGTATTTTCCCAGATTTAGAAGCAATATGGCAAACCAACTTCAAAGAAGAAAATCTCATACAAGTATAGAAAAAAAATTTTTAAAGCTAGCCAGCTTTGAGCTTTGTATGTCAATTAAAATAACAGATGTCTCATGCCCAGTGACGGAGTGCAGCAAAGTACTGGTATAACACCAGAATGAAAAAAGACAATGCAAGAGTAGGCACTTTCATCACTGAGAAGCTTTCAAAATATCTGGAATTTAGACTGAGGTAGAGGGAGGAGAGATAATGTCCAGAAACTGGTAACATTGAAGTGCAAAGCACATTGTTTTGATGAATCCAGAGCTTTGCCCAAGGCCTGCAAAAGACAAGTTGACGGAAGATATAATTGTCTAAGCAATATTCTTTGATCAAGTACATATCCAAAGCACAAAATCCCTGCCACTTCAACAGAAGATAAGGGAGTTTCTCAACAGAAGATTAAGGAGTTTCTCTGCACAAAAGCTGGGATTCCACAGGAAGAAGTCCAATGGATCATTTGGGAAAAGCTAAGCTCTCCACTGACCAGGGAAGCAGCCTCAGTATTGTTTTTTAGCATCCATTGATGAGTATTTCCCTTAGATATCAGCAACACTACTTCATTCCCATTTGTTCACTTAAAAAAGAATTTATTTCACTTTTGCATCTAGAAATGTCCTGACAGATAAGACATAAATGCACATAGTGATAAATCCAGGTTTGTGAATCAGTTCAGATTTTCTGCCTGACAATTCTACTAATCCTTGTTCAAAGGTTGCTTCTCTGGCTTGTTTGGAAATGTGTAGAAATCATAACTGCCTGCTGCATTTGCTAGCAAATGCAAATATACCTCCTTGGTTTGCTCAGAAAATAAAATTTTGCTAAAAAAAAAGGCAAACTGGTTAAACGAAAAGTTTCAGTACAGTCTATAAAAAAATTTCGAAATGTATTGTTTCAGAAAGGAAGGTACAAATTTAAGTTTAGATTTAAGTGTGTTCTCTCAGGCAAGAAGGAACCCATCTGATAGGATGACACACAAGTATAAATAAAGCACAGCTGATTTGTAGCCACTGAAATATCAGCCAAAATGCAAGCTCTAGTCAGCATTTGAATACTTTTTATTTGAGCTTCCACATGGAAAGAATTTGCATTGACAGGGTGGTCACCATTTTTTTGAGTTTTCTTTTGGTGATGGTGGACTTTTTCATTTTATGCATTGGTTGGTATCATCTCCTTTCCCCTCTATCAATCTCTATGAATCTCTACTCATCCCTGGTAAGGCCACATCTTGAGTGCTGTCTCTAATCTGGGCTCCTCAGTACAAGAGAGACCAGCAGCTCCTGGAGAGGCTCCAGTGGATGGTCCCAAAGGTAATTAGAGGTCTGGAGCATCTCTCTTACGAGGAGAGACTGAGGGAGCTGGGCCTGTTTAGTCTGGAGAAAACAAGACTGAGAGGGGATCTCTAATGCATACAAATATCTCAGAGGCAGGTGCCAAGAGGATGGTGCCAGACTCTTTTCAGTGGTGCCCAGTGACAGGATGAGGAGCAATGGCCATAAACTGAAACACAGGAAGTTCCACCTCAACATGAGGAAGAACCTTTTCACATTGAGGGTGGCAGAGCCCTGGAACAGGCTGCCCAGGGAGGTTGTGGAGTCTCCCTCTCTGGAGACTTTCAAAACCACCTGGATGTGTTCCTGTGTCACCTGCTCTAGGTGACCCCACCTTGGCAGAGGATTGGACTGTATGATCTCCAGAGGTCCCTTCCAACCACAACCACTCTGTGATTCTGCAGTCTACCTCAAGATTACTCATATAAAGAATTACCTTGAAAACTAAACTCTAAAAGCCACTAGAAAGGAAAAAAGTGAGGCATACATGGAAACCAGCTGTATTCTGTTTTCTTTTAGATTAAGCAAAAAAAAAAAGAAACTATTCAAAGACACCCTTGGAGGTTCAACAAGCAGTAAAAAAGTATATACATAGAAATGTAAGTATATGGAAGGTATTCAACACTCATTTCACAAGAGATGCATCTATTTTTTCTTTAGATGACTAGTTCATAAATCAGCACTATGCTTCAGGAAACCTCTCAAGGACACCACATCAATTTTTAAATGACTACAGGCACATGTATGCTTTGCCACATGGAAAGTTTTGTCAGAAAATATTCTGGTTGATATTTTCAGAGCTTACTGTCAGTATGAATTATCAGCAATATACATTACCACAAATGTTCAATTACACTAAATATATTACTAATTTTTTATTTGATGGATTGGCCACACAGGCATTCCTTAATATGGGATCTGCTACACTGACAGCAGATGGTGGTACCTAACTTGTTTACATTTGGTAACTGGAAAGTATTTCTTTTCTAAAAAGAGGCTCTGTGAAGAGAATTATGTTTCCCTTTTCCATCTCTAGAATGGTTCTCCAAACCATTCCAGTGCTTCTTCCACTGCAGTCACATCCAGTGACTAAAGCTGGTTACACCTACACTTTCTATTTCATTATTTTGGTTGTATCTGTCTGAGTACTAATTTCCAAAATCTCTCCCTCAGAAAGTAAAAGAATTTCCTGGAAGTTCTTATTACACTCTGATAACCAAACCCCAGAATAACAAAAAGGGAGGAAACTGCACACTCCCCTCCCCACTGCACACAAGTACTTGAGTTTCAGATGCAATGCAAGGTTGAAACACTGCAGCAAGCTGAAATGAATCCTTAGCTAGCAAGGGCCTTTCAGCAGACATTGCTAGAGCAATATCTCAAATACTATCTCTTTAAAAAAAACTACAGTTAAGGCTAGAAATGGCATTTCAAGAACAGGGTCATAGATTGGGAAGGATTTGGGGATGTGTGTGAATGTATGAATGAGAGTGTTTTTCACATATTAAAGATACACTTGTACAGCAAATTAGCAGATTAAATCCCAGGTCTAAGAGAGATTCTTTCTGTGTTTCTCTTGTCTGGTTGAATATGACTTTTCCATGGCAATGGAGTGGAATCCAGCATTAGCTATCTTATGAAGCAGCATCAAAAGAAAAGCATGAAATTAATAAAGGACAAGGATAATTAGATGATACTTTACCAAGTTGTAAAGACCCATATAAAACAGCACAATGTTTCTGTTTTAGCTGAACCATACACCACCAAGACCAAAGGAAACCCTAAAAGCCAACATTGCTTTACCTACAAATGAAATAATCACAAGCATAATCCTTCGAGTATTTTTTGAGCTTATCCTTAGGGTAAATACTCATATTTCATTCACAAGGCTGTTGAAATATAAATAAAGGTACCTCTCTTAACTGACAACCCTACTGGCCAGAGAGATGGTGAACTATGACTGGCCTGAAACTCCATCTCCTCTCTTCTCACCTCAGATTACCCTTGACTAAATCATCAAAACTTAATTCTGTGTGTGCACACTAGGGCTCTCCTAGGAGGTCACTTACTTCTGCAGTAAGAAGAATAAACATGTTCTGACTCTTTGGTTTACATGACCTCTTCCAGCAGAGCAGCAGTGATTGGGGTCTTCATCACTTCAGCTTTCAGGCTCCAGCCAAAAGAGTTGAAAGGGGGCAGAGCAACATGAAACTATGAATGCACTAGCTGAGAACTAGGAAGTAGACAGGGCAGCACAGGCCTGGCCAGGGATTAGTATTCAGATACAATAGGGAGAATTTAAATTATGCTCATAAAGATCACATACTGGATTTTCAGTCACTTTACTTGCCAAGACTAAACAACTCCCTGGAGACAGCTTAAAAACTGCACTCAGAAGAAAGCCAGAGCAGGCTCCTGCTGATGGCAGAATCTGTGGGGTTCAGGACCGCTGATATTTACTAGACAGTATTTACAGCAAGCTGAAAAACGCATGAACTTCATTCTCTTTCAGCTTTGAGTAGAACTGATGTATTGCTATCCCCCATTCTGGATTACTCAGTGAAAGACCAACCAGATCTATCAATCACCTCACCCACTAAGAAATCTTACCCACAGACCAGCAAGGCAAAGGATGGAAAAAACCCAGATAATTTTAACATGAGGGCTTGCATTATTTACATCTCCTTCACACTGGGTTTACAATCACTTAGCTCACAGGCATTCCTTTTCACTGACACAGATCTAAACAGGAAAGGAAGTATCGGTGCTTTTCAGACAAATATTGAGGGACACATATTCTCGTGTCTTCAAGGGATAGCTCCACATTGGCAGCAGCACAGAATGGCATCACAGCAGGGAAGCCCTGAAGGGCAGATATCTTCCCTGACACATGAATAGAGCATGGCTGGCACAGAGACATAAAAATGACCTCAGTGTTCCTTGAACTAAACATCTATCCCAGCTGGACACACATCCCAGCAGGAACACAACTGCTCAGCAAGGTCAGGACTGACCACATGGGCAAAGCAGGTCTTCTCATCCTGTGAAGCAGTGACCCTCTGCTCTGGGAGGCATGCTGCTGAGTGCCTTTCCCTCCCACCTTCCCCAAGGCAGGCCAGCAGCACAACAGAGCTGGGTTTTGAGGCACAGTTTGGTTCTGCAGCCCCTCTTCATTTTGTCTCATTGCTATAAACAGGGCTGCTCCAGCCACTACCTGCTACTTGAAGCGTGCTACCTCTGGACTCAGCATAAAGCCTCAGATTTTGAGGATTACCAGTTTTGTGATGATTCATATAATTACCAGTCTGTGCAGTAGCAATACAAAAATTATGCTTTAGCTCTTTTTTTTTTTTTTTTTAAGCAGTATTAAAGCAAAAAGCCAAAGGTCCTCAGCACATATTCTCAGCTTTAGGTGAGAGCTTTCTTCCCTCTCTTTCTCCCCACAAATGGTTTTGGGTGTTTTTCTAATGTTTCTATTGCATTAAATGAAGATAACTTCATTTAAAATAAATGAATAAATAAAAATCTGATTATTAGAGATGGTTATTATTTTCTTCTTCTCAGTACTGTTCTGGGTATTTAGATCCTAAGTTGTTTTATGAATACCAGAGCAGGAGCATATTAAAAATTTTAAAAGCAGACAAAAAGAAACCATGAATTAAAATAGATCTTTTAATTTATTTATTACTCATAATTACTTAAGTTTACTATCTGTTATTCTTCTTTATATAGAACATTAACTTACCCTTCACATTCCACCACTAACTCTCATCTCTCTGTGAAAAAGGAGATTCTGAGTACAAAGACAAAGCTTGGATCTCCAGTTTCACCTTCATCTCTAACCAGCGTGCTGAGTATTGATGACAACATTTGGCTTTTTCATTTCTTGGCATTTAAGATTCTAGTACTAGGTCCCCTACTACTCTGTTAACTGCCAGATAATGCATCATCTGACAGTCATTACTATTTCAAAGGAACCCTACTAGAATTCTGACCTCCACTATTATTTTCTTCATAATAAATATTGTTTTGGATGTGCATTAATATTCAGGCTTAAAAGCTTTTAGAATGTGTTTTCAAAAGTGAAAGGAGCTTAAGACAGAAGATATTCCATATTTTATAGACTGGCTTTTCCCTTCAATACTTCAGTGACAAACCATTTGTGCTAGATTTCTCCCTCATCCCTCCAAGCCCTTCTACCCATAAAGTCCACTTCCCAGTAGCCATTGCAGTTCAGATCCACAGCACCAAGCAGAAAAAAGCAAATGTGAATGTGACTGTCATACTTTCTGCTGATTTTCTATCAAATTCTGCCAAGCAAACCAACAGTAGCCATGCCAAAACCCCCAAGACATTAGTCTGCTTCCATGAAAGCATGCAATTAATAAAACTACAAGCAGGTCACCAGGTGAAGAGCAGTGTTGAATTAGGGAGCAGGATACACTCTTCCATAACATTGTGAAAAGCAACCATACACAAAAGTAAGCTCTCTGCCACACTAAGGCTACAATGGAGTTTCTAAGTATTCAGTACCAAGCCCAAAATTGAAGCAACCAACCATCTATCAGGAGAAAAATTCACCTTTGTGTGTATTTCAAATAAGCTTCTTGCTAGGAGCTTTTGGATTTTTTGACATCAATTGGGCCACATTATTCTAAAAAATTACAGAAGCAGTGAAAACTGAATCCATCACTACCACCACTCACTGGTAAGCCTGATCTAGGAGAACCCAAACCCAGCTTTCACTGCTATACAAGTTTAAGCCTACAGGCTCTTGATTTGCCCAATGAAACAGAATCACTACTAGCTGTTACATCCATTTCTTTTGCTCCCCTCCATAAATCCATAAGACACAATGTTTTAAAGATGTTGATCAGCAATGAAGTAATCATCCTGAACACCAAGAGACCACAAGGAACTGTTTCAATGACCCACAGAGATCATGTTGTTCTATTCTTCTGCTGACTTTCCAATGAGTATGAATATTTTCTGCAACAATTAAGAACTGCAACAGTAACAACACACTGTCCCTAAGAGACTGACACTACAAAAGAACAAGAGCTCAATGCTTCAGAACAATACCTCAGAACTCATTCAGTGCATAATTTGCCAGTATCAACAGAGGATCCATCTAATGCTGCAGCATCAACTGATGTTTCAATATAGTAAATTATTATTAGCTAGCACTTCTAAGATGAAGAACACTAAAAAGTGATTTTTTCACCTTGCTAGTGCACCAGTGGAAAAACACAATGAAGTATATCAGCACCCTTTTCAGGCCAGAAAATTCTTCTTCTAGTGTTGTCATCTTATTGCAAAAGTTCCATATCTTCTTGGTGATTTCTCATGGGGCATGATGTTCTGAAGAATATTTATGAGCAAGGGCAGGAAGCACTATTTGAGTTGATGTGATGAAGTCTTCCCCTTTCTCTCCAATGTCTGATCCCTACAGGCTTCTGTGCATGGACACAGCATGGCTCTAACCACAATCAAATGTTGCACAAATGTTTGCAGAATCACAAACAGCTCTGAAGAGGTGTGCCAGCACCTCAGGGTCTGTGCTTCCCAAGGCAACACAGAAGTCCTTAACAGCAAGGTATGAGGAGAGCCCCATTCTACTCCACATCCTGCCAACACTTAGACTGAGACTGGGGCTGGTTTACTGTTTTCTGAAACATACAGACAAAGCAAGAAGGTGCTGAAAATATTAGGCACCTGGACAAGCTTGTAAAGTGGATTCACAGGAACCTTACGAGGTCCAACAAGGCTCAGTGAAAAATGCTGCACCTGGGTGAGGGCAACCCCAAATATCAATACAGGCTAGGGGAGGCAGGGTGAAGGACTAGGGGTACAGGTGGGTGAAAAACTATGCATTACCCAGCAATGTGCACTCACAGCTGAGAAGGCTAACTGCATCCAGAGCTGCATCAAAGCAGCGTGGCCAGCAGGTCAAGGAAGGTGATTCGCTCTCTACTCCACTCTCATGAGACCCCACCTGGAATACTGCATCCAGCTCTGGGGTCCTCAATAGAAGACAGACACAGACCTTTTAGAGTGTGTCCAGAGGTGGCCCACAAAATAAGTCAGAGGGATGGAACGGCTCTCCTATGAGGAAAGGCAGAGACAGATGGGGTTGTTCAGCTTGGGGAAGAGAGGGCTATGGGGAGATCTAATGGCAGCCTTTTGGTACCTAAAGAGAGCTTACAAGAAAGGTAGGGAGAGACTTTTTAGCAGGGCCTGTTGTGGTAGGACAAGGAGCAATGGTTTTATACTAAAAGATGGTTGATTTAGACTACATAAAAGGAAGAAATTCTTTACAATAAGGGTGGTGAAACACTGGAACAGGTTGACCAGAAAAGTGGTAGATGGATGCCCTGTCCCTCGAAACATTCAAAGTAAGACTGGATCTTACCTTGAATGCAACCTGATCTAGTTTAAGATTTCCCTGTTCTTTGTGGAGGCATTAGACTAATTGATATTTAAAGGTCCCTTCCAACTGAAACAATTCTATGATTCTGTGCTGGTCTCCAGAGAGCAGATTTTCCTCTGCAACTTAGAGAAGAATTCAGAACATATTTCTAATGTTTATTAATGACAAATCTTGATGCATCAGTGTTTTCCTGAGCTGGGTCCTTCCAGAGTCACAGTAAGCCATTTGTGAGGCAGCAGTTCTTTTCCATGGCTACAGAACTGTAATAGAGTATGTATCTATTTGAACAAGGATGCTGTAATGTTGATCTATCAGAAGCTATATTATCTGCGCAATAAAAGCTCAATTTGCAGAAAATTTAAATACTAACCACACTGATCATCAAGCTAAAGTTCCTGTAAGACATTTCATTAATATCATCAAAGAGTATTTCAAGTATGATGCAGCAGCTCTACTTTACAGAGAGACTAATTAAATATTAAATCTAGCTACTGCTGTACCAATGAACCCTAATTACCCTACAACCATTTAAGGGTTGTTTTGGGAGACTCATTCTGATAGAGTGTAAAAAGCAAGCAGAGCTGCAAATAACTATTCCTTACCCATCTGGGACTAAAAATCTTATTATATAAGAGAGCCATAGGATAGACACATTATTTAAAAGAACAGGAAGATAGACATACTTTTCAGAACACTTTTCAATTGTCTTCAAGCCATTGTGAGTTACTTGAAAACTTCTTTAAAAGGAAACTTACCCGCTCATATTTTCTATTCTTTTCCTGGGGGGAGAGGGAGGAAAAAGAAGCCTGAAAAAATTTTCAAATACATAATTTTTATTTAATTTTGAAGATGCCAGAAATGGTTTCTAAGGCAAGGTGCATGTAATAGCAAACACAAAACAAATCCTCACAGGATAAATCATGTAAATGCAGGAACAAGATATGGCAATGACATAAGAAACTTCTGTGCACAAAATGTATGCATTATCCTTTGCTCTGGGCCCAATGTAGTTTCTGGGTACTGTTGAGCCAGTACACACAGGGTTGAAAAGGAACCTTTACTGGATTTCGTAGTCACTTCTCTATCAATTCTCTATTGGGATGAATACCAATACAGAGAAACTCTGTTACAAACATGTTAGTTCTCCAATCTCAAAAGAAAGATGACTGTGACACAGACTTCAGAAGGGAGGATAAACCCTTCAGAGTCAGCATCCCCCTTACCACACAGAATGGCACAGAATAAGGAAGGGGATTCCTAGGGGAAAAGCATCAGAGGATTTTGTCAGAAAAAAGGGATTAGCACTCAAGGTTTTCAGTTGCAGATGAGAATAAAAATTCTAAGGATATATATAAATACCCATGCAGATGGACAGCAAGGTGCAAAAAACATATCAAGAAAAAATATCTTTGTCTCACATAAAACACTCTATGCACAGAGATTTATAGAAACTGGTTTGGTAATGTCCTATGGGAAGCACTGTGAGATATTACATATAAAAAATACAGTCCTCTAGGCAGAAAAACCAAAAAACATGACATTGGATTCTAGCACAGAGAAACGTCTTTTTTCAGTCCAAAAATCCTTTGCAGGGAAAAAAGTGTATCTGAATGGTCGAAACCACTTTGGCTATCCTCCCCCTTACACTGCAAATACCTGTTCTTCCCAGAAAATGTCTCAATCAAAATTTGGAAAGGAAAAATCATTAGCAAATACAGTTATTAAGCTTACTTATTAAAGCCCCTGTGATTGAAGAAAGATACAATACAGGTCCTCCTCACCACCCTAATCCTTTCCTTCTCTATCCTTTCTAGGTCTTCTGAGCTTCCTCCCCATTGAAAGGATGTACACGGAGATTGGAAATTACTCATCCTGGAGTCTTCAGGGCACGTTTGAAGACAGGGAAAAGACAACAAACATGCTCTTGTATTCACTGAATGATGGGGTCATGCTAAGGGTTAACACTGTGAGTAGCAGGAATATTATCCGTCCCACCTAATAAAACAAACAGATGAGGGCTTTATATACAGTCCTAGATCTTTTTCTAAGACAGCAAACCAGCTAAACCAAAACATGAAAGTTGGTATAAACTACTAAGAACACCTTCAAGAGCCAACCCACATTTCCTTGATTAATCCACTTTCAAATTCTGCCTTAAATTCAGTGTAAAATCCTAGAAGGGGTAAAACAGCCAGTTCCCACAGGCAAACCACCCACAGCATCCCATTCAACCAGGGAAATTGGCCGTACTTGAGTGACTGCAGCACACTAAAGCTCACTGCACACATACACATAATCTCATAGTCCCATGTAAGTGAACCAACGGAACCAAATGTTTTCTAATACAGCAACAGAAAGTTGCATGGCAGTCAAACGCTTTGGATGATGTTCTGCTAGAACAGCTCTGGATTTTATGTATGGCTAATACTGTCACCACATTCACTTCCTCAGTATATCCCTCTACCTCTTGCTGATAGCAGTCTTTTTCTTTCTATTGGGAGGTAATAAAAGCAAAGTGCTGCCTTATTAAACACACTGATATATAGCTGATAAAATGTTTTATTTTAGCCACAGAGGGAAGAATGAGATTTAAAAGCGGAATTTATCTCCAAAATGATAAAAAAGCAGGCCCTGCATTTTCCTCCCTCTCAACACTAGGTGCTTCTTTAAATCACAATTGGCTACAAATGTCAGTAAGCCTTGCCAAAACCCGTGGAAGAAACATCTCCTGAAACAGCTATGATGCAGGAAGGAACACCAATCACTGCTTGGGACCTGTCTACTTGCCACTGACTTGCATAATTGAGAGAGTAAGTTGCACAACTCAGAGAGCCATCCCTCTGCTGCCCACTTTAAGCCTTTTAGACTCCTGCTGGTTAACAGATGGTCCCTGCATGCTCCTCAGGCTGCTGACACACACCTCTAGGTATATGTACAACCACTCTAGTGAGTACCTGCTAACATCATGTTTGTGCTGCCTAGGGCAGCACTAACCACGAGCAGTTAAGTTCAGTAAGGCCTGACGTGTTAATGACATGTCCTGCATTGCCTTAATTCTAGTGATTCTTTCCCCTGGTTTCCTACTATTATGTCATGAAGCATGTTAACAAAAATCTGTATTCCGTCTGTGTAATGATACTTCCCAACCAAATATTTTTACCACTCTCCCCTTGGGTCTCCTTTAATATTGACAAAGCTGTTAGATCAACTGCTTCCAGAGGGGAAAGCTTGCAAGGTCAAACCCCAAGGTTATTCAGTGATGCCTATCTTGTTTTCTTTAAAAAGTAAATAAAATTTATCAACTAATTAGCTCAAAAAATATTATTTGAAGCAATCTTGTAAAATTTATCTCACATAATGGTTTGTTCTTCTGAGCCTTGAGATAAGACTAAATTACAAATCGAGCTTTACATTGATTTCTTCTTGCCTTATAATTATAGGCTATCATTTTACATGTAATTAGCTAGTCCCAGCTAATTTTTTATTATTAGCTTTCAAAGATTTTGCTGTTCTTCCACACAGAGAAAATTAAAATGATCATTTACTTTTCATTTTTTTATTTGCTATTTCAACCTAGTAAGTCATTGAGAAAAAAAATAATATTGAAAAAAGTAATTTTTGAAGAAATCTTTTAACGATTTTTGGAAAAACATCAGAACATCTAAGAAGAGCCCCAATGTGTAGTGTAAGTAATAAAGGATGATGAACAAAGAAAGTGTTAAGACAAAATTAGATTTTTCATGAATGGATGAACATGCTAAACTGCTTTAAATATAAACAATGACTACTCATTAGCAGCTTAACGCAGTTTATTCCTAACTCTCCACCTCTACCCACAACCACAAGAGCAGTGTCTATGCAGAGAACAGGAGTGATCATTGCTCTGGGGAATGATTGCCTTAAGTGGGTTCATGGAAGCACCATGCAGACTAATAGCTCTTTATCAGAGCTCCTAAAGATGCATGGTGACCTTTTAAAGTCATAGTTCCCAACGTACCAAATGCTGGTATGGCATCTCTGCCAAGACAGCAGGCACAGCCCTCAAGAAGCTGCAGGCCAACATATTGCAGCTACCCACATACGTAGCCCTGATAAACACCAGAGAATGGAAAAGACAACAGGAAAAGAGAGATGCCAACAACAACACAACCCCAGGGAAGCCAGGAGCTGAGAGCTCACATGAGACAGTCAGCTACAGACCTCTTCACCAGCACACTGCACAACGTGATCTTTACACCCATGTGCTCCTGCAACTGAGGCTGGGCATGGGGAAGAGCCATCCTCCTCCAAACCTTACAGATGCCTCATGCATCAAGCACAGCCTTGTCAAGGTCTCCACATTTGTTTCTAGCACTTCTCTAGCGCAAGAAAACAAATGTGTTTGAAGAAAAAAATGATGTATGAAAACTGCACTATCTGTGATCTCAGCAAGGGAAACAAAGGACCATTACAGATGTCAGATGGGAGTAATCTCTTTCTCAAGTAATACTGCAATATAACTAATAATTTCCCATTTCTTCTTAACTGGGTGGGGGGGGATATTTTCTGTTCTGAGAGAGATTCCTATTGCTTATTGCAAAGCTGTAGCAAAATGGGACTAGCTTAAAGGGAGTCTTTTAATGCTGTTTCTGATGGCTTAACACCATTGCAACACTTGACTGACTGAGGGAACATAGGAACATTCTTCCCAAGGACATGCACCCCAGTCAGTCATCAAATCTGTCAGTAGACTCCTTGTCCTTTTACCATAGAACAGAAATAAGCACACACTGGTAGGTAGACAAGTACCACAGTCAAAACATCAAACCTGTTTGATGTCCCAAATTTGGGGCATCAAGCTCGAATCAGGCTTTCAACAACTTTCCAACATTTTAGCATAGAATTAGATTTAGCCCTGATAAAATTTCTCTTTCATTTTAATAATACATCAAGTATTTAATTTGCTTATAAACTATTAACCAGATGTCTGTCTGTCCAAGTACTGTATTCACTGTCCGTAAAAAATGATATTGCAACATAAATTATGCATAGCAAGAATGTTCTGATTAACCAAAATATGCACTGCAGTTCATATCAATCACAGTTTAAATGGCATGTGTTCATAGAGTATATAAAATCACAAGTATATGCAAACTCTTGTTACATGCTTCTCCAGTCTTATGTATTTCATAACCAGAATGAAACCACAGTGAATCTGGAATGCAGAAGAAACATGAGCACTTAATTTTTCAACTCTGCCTCCCTGATTTCTTGCTGAATTTGCTACTCATTAAATTCTAGTTTGGATGTCATCTTCACATTCTTATACACTGAACTGGAATTTCAAGATAAGAAAATTATTACAGAGTTTGCAGTAAAGGCACTAATTATTTTAAATATTCAGGAACATTGTCTCTACAAATGAAAGGGAAGCTAGGGACGGTGACCATATACTGAGGGTTCAGCTATGGCTTCAGCATATCAATATAAAATAAGACCACCAATGCATAATATATATATATTCTGTTCCCTTCAGTTATAATGCATTATAACTGAAGGGAACAGAACTGAAGGGAACAGAACTGAAGGGAACAGAATTGCATGATTAAAAATGGTTATTGCATGATTATAAATAATTTTACCCTAATAGTATTCTGAATGAAGAAAGCATTTTAGTGGACTACATCAAGAAGTTGTATTACTATGTAAAATACATCACATTAATATGATTAAAATGTTAAAAGTGACATTTTTTGCACTCTATCCACAAGAGATACATTGTCACGAATATTCATCACCAAGAAAGCATGAAGGCAGCCAAGTTTTATTTCACTGTGGAAATACAACATTTCATACTGACTCTTATGGTCTAAAGCAGAAGCACAAGAAATAACTTCTAATAACATAATATTTCATTAACATTGACATTTTATATTTGAAAACAGACAGCCCAAGACATTCTTTTTGGACTAATGACTTTTGTCACATTGCAAAAACTTACAAACAACTTTAAGATTGATTCTGAAGACACTTGCATGCCTAGCTCTGAGAATTACTCTGAGTAGTCCCAATGAAACCAATTAGTTGACTCAGAGTAATTAAGTATTAAAGCTAATTATACCTGTTACTGAGGATTAGGCCTTTTCTTTTTACTAGATTTTACAGCTAATAATTCTGAACAGGGCTGTCAGTTTTGAAGCTTTGGAAAAATGCAATTTCCTTAAAGACCTAGTTCCCAGAAGAAAATTATGGTTCCTGATGAAACAAAAAAATAAAATTATTTTGCATCATCCCAGCTTGCAGGAATATACTTGGTTGTGTTAACCTAAAAACCTCATCAAGCAAAACACAAATATAGAGATAGCTTCTTATCCAGGCAAATTCTGCAACATCAATTTTGCTGAAGGACCGGATTAATAACAAAGCACTACAGCAGCCTTAAGTCACACATACTGCAGAGAGTTTTACAAGGCATCAGCTCTGCATATTCTGATCCCAAAGTGAGCACATACCTTCCTTCCTTCCTTCCATCTCCTGTCACAGCTGTTGCACAGCAATGTCGATGCCATTGACTCCACGTGTATCAGCTGTCCCCTGACACAGAAAGGTGATGCATATGTGCAGTGCCACAAGAACATCATAACATGAGAATATCTCCAGCATTCAGAGAAATGCATCTTCTATCATTTCACTCTTGCCAGTTCCAAGGGCAACTAACTTCGCCCTTCCCTTCAAACTGTCCTCAGTCATATTTGTTCATTCAAGTCTGCATCAAAAATTCCTGTTAGATGACAGCTGGTGAAGCAGGGATATATCTCCCCTTCAACAAGAACTGGGGAACATGTAAACTCATTCCTATCAGGCACACAGTGAAGGTCACAGTCTTAAGTCTCCAAAGTCAAGTACAAGAGTCAAAACCTCAGCTGCTGATAAGACCTCTTCCCCTCCAAACTGCCTGCTGATACAGAGGTGCTTTCAGCCCCTGCACTTAGCCCAGGGAAGGGCAGGCTATCTCAAATGGCCTATCCTTGTCACATGAAAGGTGGCTTTCAGCTTGGATGCTCATTCTTCCTGGTACGTGTACTCATGCTCCCAGGGCTGGAAAATCGCCAGGAAATGAATGACAGGCACACATCTGATCTCCGGCTATACTCCAAATTAAGCAGCATTAAGACTATCAGTCATCAGTCAGTGAAAGTGCAGGCACAAGGTTTTTTAAGGCAACATCTGATGGCAAAGGAGGCCAGTTCTCTAGGCCCCTCTGTAAAGGTATTAAGAAATGCTTTGCCAAAACCTGTGATTTCGGTTCCTAAGTATGACAGGATCTCCATGACAATAATCTGAGGGAGTGATTAGAGCAGAGCAAAAAGTGGAAATTTTCCAGGCATGCATTTTTACTAATCTTTCTCCAAAAAGAAATAAAACCTCCCACACATATTAGAAAGCCTACTACTGCCTATTTCTCTCTCCCCTGTTCTGTTGAGACCAATCTTTTCTACCTGAAATCCTAAAGCCACCATAATTTAAAAATATTTTAAAAACACTATTATGCTCTTCCGATTAACCTTTCCACATTGTTTCTAATCTGTGAGGTCCATAAATCCAAAGTTGTTGAAATTTCTATATAGTTTTAGGGAGCATTTATTCATATATCATGAAACCCTGCCGAGTATTTTATTACAAATATATTGAAACATATACTGAATAAACACGGAAGAAATAACTCAACTCCAAATGTGATAACATTTCAAATGACTGCAGAGATGATTAACTGTGTTAAATCATTTGTAAGGATGACCAGGGGCAAACTCAGAAACTTCAAAACAGACTTTAAAATAAAATTATGGGATTTAGAGAAAATTAAACATTAATGGGATGGAGATTTCCTGCAGAAAATCCAGTCAAGTAATTTCACTTTATTTTCACCTATTTACAATTTACCCACCTCAGTGAGCTATATAAATATTCTTTCTTATTTTACAAAGTAACAAAATTAAGTTCACAAGCTCCTCCTTTTTCACTGCAGCAAAATATATCATATCCTTCCAGAGAAATCAACATGTATGAGGCTAATACACAAATAACATTATCTTTCCATTAGAAAGCAAAATCATACATCATTTTGATCCCTGAAAAGTGTTCTGCATAGCTCTAGAGCTATATATGCAGTGGATACAGCAGTACAAACAGGACAGTGAGGCAGCCTACCATGAAGGCTGTAAGAAACCCTAGGGCCCAAACAGAGCGTGGAAGGTGCCAGGACACTGAAAATGTAAGACACTTTTGATTTCAACTTTGTGCCTGGTCCAGAATGAACAAATTCCCACATGTAAAACTAACAGTCACCCTTTGTGTCCTGGCTTTTCCCCACCAGCTCTGCATGACAGAAACCGCCGACCATGAACATTTCCCAGCTTGCGAACATTTGTCTCAGCCATTCAGCAGTTTCTGCCAGGATCCTCCTCCCTCTTTACACCCTGTGAATTAATTCTGCTTGCAGCAGCACTAACACAGGCTGACGTAGATTTTTTTCCTCTCCCCAGTGTGATTTATTCGTCACTGCTTAAGAACAGTAAATGGCACCAAATTCACTTGCCTTTCTAGACACGAGGACCCTTCTTCTGTACCCATGGCAAAATTATTCACAGCCACTAAGCCCTTTCCCTCTCAGCTTTGCTTTCCCAGAACACATTCCAAGACAACATGTGGCTCCACACCACAAAGAGATAAAACAGATCTTTCATCATTGAAGGGGAGCAGAGATGTGTATTTCTACAGTCTGGCTGAGATCCCTGGCTGAAGTCAACAAATGACTTAAATCACTTGAGGATCCAGCTACTTCAGTGAGATTACTGAGTCACTTCAGTGCACTAAAAATCTGTGCTACACTCCAGGGCTGAGTGAGCCAGCTGAGCTCCATAGCTTGCACAGGCTGCACCATCTCTAATTGAGATCTGCCCATCACCACCTCTTTCCCCTTTCTCTCCTCTCTCTTCAGAGGCCAGCTCTGCACTCCTCCTGCTGCTCCTCTGGCTTCTGTTTGGTTGCACCGCTGGTACACACTTTGAAATCAGAGTGGGAGGAATACATTCACATTCAAAATCTCCCCTCTCCCCATTTCACAGCACAGAAGCTAATTCTTTCTCAATCTTTGCTGACCCCTAGTACAGCTACTCTAGTCATTCTGGCCAGACACCTTCTCCAAGGTATTGGCTTGCTTCCTCCCTGAGTTTCTATTCCCAGGTAAAATAAGTAGACAATCAGCCTTGCTCAAAGAAAAGCCAACATTTGGTGACTTCCCTGAAAGACTGAGGAGCTGAAACAAGGACAGATTCTTGCACCACTTAACAAGAAGTCAGTCTGTTAGAATCAGCTTTGCAGAGGATTGCAGTACCAAACTTACTCTTTTTTGGACAAGTAAGAGTACCTGTATATAGAAACAGCTTCAATAACAACTAACACTTGAAAGGCTAAAAGAACCTGACCAGATCAATTCAGTGCAGTAATCCCCCCTTTCCCTAACAAACACCAATAAAATTCTTACAGGGATTCCCCAAGCAGCTTTGTGAAGGGGGAAGGAGGAGAAAAGCTCATACAGCTTGGATCACATAGTGACTTTTAAGCAATATATTTCCTTATCAGTCATTACCTCTGCCAATTTATCAAGCTTGAAAGCTACCTACCATGCATTGCTATTTAAAAAGTACAGTATTTTGCAACAGGAAGAATAGAAATCAGCCAAAACCTGTAATAGGTCAAAACTGATAAAAACTACTTGAACTGATCAGCTGGCACAGGACCAGGAAAGTGATTATGCTATTGTCACAGATGAACAAGTTTTCAGAAGTAATTTGGGATTAGCCTTTACATGCCTGCATCAGAAAGTCAGAAAGACAATCTGAAAACTGCGTTTAAGAAGATGTGTATGAAAAGCCAAAGATGGATGTTAAGAGATGGAGACATGCCAGATTGCTGATCATAATAAAGAAAACAAAAGACCACCACCCAAACGTGAGAGCACATTCCACATTCCTCTAGTGTTGCACTGGAGGAAGTTGTTGAGAAAATAAAAAATTAATTTCTGTAAGGAACTGATTTAGTATCAAATATGGAAAAAGAATTTATAGCTGCCTATAGCTTTACAATATTATGTAGCTACACTAATTTTGGCAGAAGAGGTAATTTTAATCCTTTGGGAAGTATTATCCTCTTGATATGAGCACATAACTTAGATTAATAGGATTTGCATATGTATAATAATAGAGAGAATAACCCTGGGTTTGGAAAACAACGGGGTATTTTAATCAGTTTGGGAACACCAGACAAGAAACCATACCAGGCACAACTAATCGAACAGCATTTGTCAACTCATGCTAGGTAATAATTGTGAGTTAATTGATCCATATTTAGAAACAAACATAATAAACTGGTATGTTTTGGAAAATCAAACTATGCAAAGCTGTTAATATAATCGAAAGACAAGGGGAGATAGAAGCTGCACTGTTAATAATTTGCAAATTGTGTTTTTTAAAGACCCAGACCAAATACATGGTACAACCAAACTGTATAATTGACTCTGTGTTTGCAATCTCAGTTGTTCAACAATACAGATAACAGCAGTAATGGTATAATTATAACTCACAGCTGAAGTAGATAAAAACCTGATAGTTCTTAACTAATGGTTGCAATTAAGGGTGGAGAAGAGCAGTATTCACTGTATCTTTATGGTTATGGTTCTTTAATAAAAGTGGATTTGAAGTTCCAATGCTGCAAAGCAGATCCTGCATGCTGCAGCCGAACTTTGACCGTGTCCTGACAGAAGACAGTGACTGGGGAATGCAGCTTGACTTGTAACAGTTGTAGGAAAAATAGCTCTGTAAGCAGTGGTTGAATAGCAAGTGCAGATATGGAATGCACTAAATGGAAAGCAAGCAATGAGCACGCAAGGAAGAGGTTCCTTCCTGCGCCCCGAGCATCACTTCAGTTTCAACTGCATCCGTGGGCTGAAGAAACAGCTTTACTTCCTTCCTACCACCTTCCCCCTGCCCAGGCAAAGAGATACACACACCCCTGCGCACACACATGCGCTGCCAGCCCACGGACAGACAGGGATAAGGAGGCAAGGCGGGACAGGCGCTCTCCACCCCCGGCGGCGCGGCTTCAGCACCGGGGGCGGCGGACAGCGCCCCGCGCAGGAGGTCGGGCCCCTCCGCCCAGGGCGCCGCGACACCGAGGGCGACCCGGACCCTCTGTGGCACAGTGCAGGGACACCAGCCACGAGACTGCACATGGAAACCCGGTCGGCTTGGAAACAGGGTGCTTCGCACCCCTCCCCATACACAGAGCCATAAAAATAAGGGCAAGAACACTGCACCTGACAAACAAAGTAAGTTTCAAAAGGAAAGCCCGAGCTGCACGGCATGATCGAGTATGAGCAAAAGTGGCCAAACACATTTTCTAGTGGCTTTGTCCTCAGACTAGAGAGTTCTCATACCCAGGAAGCTTGGTTTGTGCTTTCTGAGCAAACAGAAGAGTAAACCCAACAGCTCAGAAATGAAGCGGGTATCAGCGGCATGTTTCACTTGCTTTTTGGCTCTCTCACTCAATACTGGTTGCTAAGCAATTTTATTTTTTTTACTACTCACTGCCAGATGGATTAATGAAAACACACACTTGCACTACTTACAACATTTTTCATTTATATTTCTTGATACACCAGTACAGTTTCTTTTAATTATTTCTTTTTTAAGGAATTCCATTCCCAGGTTTGCAAGTAAAGACCCAAATTATAGAGAGCCAGGGGGAGGGGAGGAACAGAAACAAGTTAAGTGTAATTACCAAATTATTTGGTGGATTGCAGGAAAGAGGTACCTTGAGACTTGCACTTCCTCTGGGACTTGCAGCAAAGACAGCATGTCTAGCTCAGCATAGAGATGCGAGGCACCAGGTGACCTGAAGGTGCCTTGCTCTTAGCTGGTTTATCTATTTATAACTACATGTCATAACATTACCTGAGAGAACACCAGTCAGCACAGTGTTATTTCAGCAGTCAAATAACCATACACAGCCTTTTTTTATTTACACCTCACAGCAATGCTCTTTCTGTTTTCACTTTCAGTTCTTTATAGAGCTGAAACCTGGCACTTGGCACAGTCTTCCAGCCTGTGCCCTGGAATGCCACCCAACTTACCCATGGTTTGGCAATTTTTTAGAAGTTGTGATCAGAGAGAAATAATGACACGCCATACAATGTGACCAACTGTTCTGCCAGTGGCAAAACCAAACTGCGCATCAGCCATTACCAAGGGTGTAATTGCAGCAGGGATAACAGGAGGGGGGAGGGGAATCTGTTCCATCCCCAAATGGAAAAGAAAATGCATCTCTGCCATCTCCAACTTTCTGCCAGCTGAAAGGGGGAGGAGGGATGGGAGAGACTGCAGCAGGGCAAGCAGCAACTCCAAGGCAGCTCTCTTCCCTTTACAGCTGGCAGTGAGCTCACAGGCTCAGCATCAAAGAATGTTACACAGTTGGGTCATTTTGTGTGCTACTGCTGGGACATGAAGGGAGGCTGCAGTACTGCTGGCTACAGATCCTCCCTCATGCTGTCCCCCTTCCCAAACAGAGGAAGTCTGGTTTGGTGCAGAGAACCAGCAGGAAGAACTTTCTTTTGTTTTTGAGAGCAAGTAACCTCTGGTGTCGTTAGTTTGCTGTTGATAGAGCTCATAAGGAAAGGTCAAGAAAGGAGGGAAAAAAAAGAGGCCTAGTAGAAAAGAAACAGGATAGTTTCATCATGTACAGGATGAATTGAAGGGGACAGCTTAAATCTCAAGGGAGTCATGAGGAAGAGGTGGCAAAGAGGAAGGCACAGTAGTGGAGAAAGGGGAAGGAAAGGTCAGGTGGAGAACTGCAGGAGGTTCGTCCCAATAATAGGCAGAAGGAGGTGAATGCAGGGAGCTGGAGGTGTGTTGGTAGGAACCATCAGGCTGTAAACCCATTGAGAGTCCCAAAAGGCAATGCTGAGACAACCGGGGACCTCATGAAACTAAGTGGACAACGCAGGTGCAAGTTTCCTTGCACTTCTGAGGCATAAACCCATCAGGGGAAGAAGGCAAAGAGCAAGCCAGGTAGAGACTTGCAAAACACCAAGGGCAGCATGTCCAGGAGGGATGCCAGCACCTGGCGAGGAGGGACAGTGCCGAAGCCTTGAGGGGATGCGCCACCACACTGTGCAGGGCGACAGGGCGGCGCTCTGGGACAGGGGAAGCTTCGAGGGGCTGAAAGGAGCAGGGCAGCCGGTCCCGGCTCACCCAGGAGGGAGGCGCGGGGCAGGGGGAGCCGGTGTGCGGGCCAGGGCCAGGGGAGGCCGGCGAGGTGCGAAGGCGCGGGCAGCGGGGCAGGGCCGGGCGGCGGCGCCCGGGGAGCCCGCGGGCAGGGGTGGAGGGCGGGGGCGGCCCCTTCCCTCCCTGCTTCCCCCGCCGCCGGTCGCGCCGGGCCGGGCCGCCTCTCACCTGTGTCGAGGTTTAAGGAGATGCGGGCCTCGGCGAGGTAGGGGGTGTCGCTCTTGGAGCGGACGCGGCGGATGGGTCTGCGGTCGATGTCCTCCTCGGAAGATGCCGCCATTAATGTGGGCACGGTGAGCAGCGTGGCCCGGCGAGCTGGCGAGGGCGAGCGGCGGCGCGGGGCGGCCGGGCGAGGAGGGGGCGGAGGGGGAGACAGGGGAAGGGAGGAGGGAGAGAGGCGCGGGAGGGGGAGGGGAGGACGGGGAAGGAGAGAGGGAAAGGGAGAAAGGAGCGCAGGGAGGGAGGGGGAGACACAGGGAAAACCCGTCAAGGATCTGCGGACGGGAGCGGCCGCGGCGGCCCTGCCCGCTGCCCCTGCCGAGTCCCGCCCGCCTCCGCTGCGGGGCACGGAGCGCTGTTCCCGGCCCCGGCGCTGCCGGCCCCCGCCCCGGGCACGGTCCGGCCGGGCGCCTTTCCCGCCCCCAGGGGAGGTCCCGGCTGAGGTGCCGAACGCCGCCGATGGGCCTGGCCGGCAGAGGTGCCACCCCGCAGCAAGCCCGGAGCCCCGAATGCTCACTTCTGGCCCAGGGCCTCCGGAACTCACAGCACCGCTTCATTGGGACTTGGTGGGATGTCTAACGGTGCATGCCTTCACCTCCTTACCCTCGCTCCTTGGGCAAACCCATGGCGTAAAGCGGGATGGCGTGCCACACCTTGGCAGTTTAAATGCCAGGGGGACTGAGGAGCCTGCACTCAACGTTTGAAACTGACCAGCCTCAAAGCCCGGAGCTCGCCTTCCTAAGGGCTTCGGCAGGTCTTTGAGAAAAATGTGACCCTCTGCAAAAACCAGGGACTCCCTTCTTCCGCTGCAAACTGGGCTTGGTGTTTTGTGGAATCTCTGTTTCTCTGTTTAGTAATCAGCTCTTTATGTAGACGTTCTTACCCTGTGGTTTATAGGCTGCCTGCCACATTAGGGCTCCAATTTCGGTTGGTTAGTGTAATATAAATAATTTAAAAATGCTATTAAAAAAAAAGTGGGTGGCACAAAAGTAATACTTTACTAAAAGTAAAGTATACGCTAGACAGTTAAAATATGTGCATAAGAGTGTACTAGCTCATGTCATTTAATTCAGGGCTTTTTAGAAAAAATGCCAAAACCCACTCTGCTTGAAGTCACTAAACTGTCAGTACTTCCAATATCTTTTGTATTGGTCAGCTTCAATGAGAAAGAAAGACCAAGGAAGGAATGTTGGATCTCACAAATTCTGAAGGCAGTGATAATAACACCAGTTAGTCTGAATTTTGAAGGACAGCTCTCTTATTCATTCCTGCAGAGTCAAGAATTTTCTGTTCCATGTTTGCCAATTAGTCCTATTGAGGTTTTGGGTTGTGCTGCATTGACTGTAACACTGGGTTTAGCTCAAGTCTGCTGTTAGCTGTAATCCCTCCATAAATGTTCTCAAGAACTTTCATGTTTCTATGCCTGGAATGGTTAAGCTATATTTTGTTTGCAAATCAATTCTATTTTGGTGCGATCTCACTAGCTCACCCTGGCTAAAACAGAAAAAAAAATTTAGTTAGCACTTGCAGGAGAATTTTGAAAATGATTCCTGTTCATACATATGCAGGTGCTTGTAGTTAGACAGCCTTGGCATCTTTGGATGTCTGGTGAACCACCACATCGCTTGTGAACGAGGAGGTACCATCTGGTCCATCTGCATCTCAAAAAGAAGACTTTAATTAACATCATATGCTGTTTAGGGAAGGTGTGGTCTTACCATTATCAAGGTTGAAGCAGATCCGAGCTTCTTCCAAGTAAGGGGTGTCACTCTTAGACCGGAGCCTTCTGATGGGTCTCCGGTCTATGTCATCCTCAGAAGTTGCTGTCACCAGAGTGGGCACTGTGAGAAGAGTTGCCCGACGAGCTGGTAAGAAGAAATAAATGAAGATGAGAATAGCAGAGAGAAATAGAAAGGGGAAGAAGGAGGTGGAAAAAGAATAATAATAATAATAAAGACTAGAAAAGAAAAGAGAAAGAAAATCACTCAATAGAAGAGATGATCTGTAGCAGGTAGTAGAACAGGCTGTTTGCTGTAAGGTCCTTGCCTTATATTCTACATGATACAGAATTTAAGGGCTGGACAGAATGATACCAAGAAAAGATTGCTTTCTTTTGTGTCCCAAAGACACAGATTACAGATCTGTTGTTGCCACAGATTGCTTGTTCTAAGTTCCTAGTTACACCACTAAAACAATATTTTTCCCAACTTTTCAATAGCTCAATAGCTGCAGTCTCTCTTTTCCTGAATGCAGTTTTTGAGGCTGTGATACCTGAGGAGTGGAAGTATTTAAGTGGTCAGTTAATCTGCAGATATCAATGGAAGCTGATATTTCCAGATATCAGTGGAACACATGATATGATTATTATTCTTGACAAGATGCAAACTATTCCAAAACTCAATTTCTTGTTGTCTCGTCTTGAGCGTTTAAAATTAACAGCTACTTTTTTTTTTTACTCTTGATCACTTTATGTCTTAATTTCTTAGTTGTGGAGCAGGGAGAAACATAATTTTCATTCAGTAGGGATTTTGTGAACATATAATTCTATTAATATTGTAAAGTATTCATATACTTTAGTGAAGCACCAATGAAAAACCCATGAGGAAAGTATATTCTGAGCAGGATTTAAATGGCTTGGGGCCATGCATTCAAGGAGGAGAAAGCAAAATATTTAATACTGGCTCATTAAGTGAGCACTGCCCACTCCATGCACTGATGAAGCAAATGGTAGGATAGTAAAAAATTGCTGTCATCATGCAATTAGAAGCCCCACTATAATCCATAAGGAGACAATTAATGTTGAAGAGGCAACCTTCATTTGGGCATTGCCTAGGTATTTAGCTCTGGACCTTATAGCTTTGATAATGTCCCTTAAATGTAGGTGTTTTATATGTGAAATGTAATTATGAGTGGCAGTTGATTGCTTTGGGCACTGAGCCTATAAATTACAAATCACAAAGAGAAGAACCTCGTTAAATATATCCAACTAAACTCTCTGTATCTGAGTAGATAAAGATTATCACAAATGCTAGTTGGGATGTGGCTGATCATTGAAATCATGAGGACCGTCCACAAGTACTTTCTCCTCCACTTGGAAAGAGAATTTCTGCTTGAAAGCCGATCCTTACCCACAATGTGGGCCTATAAACATTAACTACCATGTGGGACCCTGTAAGAGCCTAGGAGCCTAAAACCTAAATGTTTCTTGCTGTTGAGACATTATTTAGCATAAGAGACTTTGTCTCAGGGCTTTTGTAGAGCATCACACTTCAAATAACTAACAATGAACTGTATTCTCCCACTGGGAGTAGAGAACATGACTGATAGTGACTAAGAGCATATTCTGCAACCTACTAACTATTATTCTTTATTTTAAAAGTTTTTTAGAGTTTCAAATGAGACTTGTCAATCAGTAGCTTTCAGATGCCTAAGATCTGACTAAGGTGTTAGGTATGATAGCATATAATTAGTATGAGTTAACAAAAGCTGTCATGCTCTATTTTTCAATCTGCAGTATTATGTAGTTTACTAAACAAGTAAATCTGTGCTGCTTTAGGTAGAGGATATTTCTGGTCTAACTTACTTATTTTCTGTTTTTAAATAGATTTTTCTGGGGGGGGGGAGGTTGCTCATTGCTAACGTAGCATTTGAATTTGAAGTAAAAGCAAAGGGCAGGAGTTGAAATTGATTTAATGGGGTCAACTATTTAGATTAAGCTAAAGTAAACATTGCAAGTAGGCTGTAAACCATTCCTCCCTTGTAATAGAGAATAGTAATGAAGATAAAAGAGAATGGAAAATTTCTGCTATGGAAAATTTTGTGTGCTGCATCTTCAAATTTACACTTAAGGAAGATTTATCTATACAGGAAGTTATTATTGTAAAAGTCATCTCATAAAACAACCATGTAAAAGATTTGTCTTTTAAAACTGGCATGACCTAGCTGTAGTTGAAGTCAGTGAAAGGGCACCCATGAATTTCAGCTCGATCCCAGCACAGAAATATATCTGAAAAAAATCCCAACACCAAAATACATATACATTTTTCGTAAACAGAGAATAAGAGTAAGCTTTTCTATATATTTGTTTATAAATCATTTTTACCTTTTGGGTCAAAATATTGGGATCTGGCTTGTATTCATTTTGACTGCAGGTAGGTGGATGCTAGAAAATGTTTCTTGGAGTAATCATTATGTATTACTTTGACAACCATCATTATCTACCCTTTGTGTATATTACCAAAAGGAGTTTTCAAGAATGACTGGAAATTTTAAGTAAACATTGAAAACATTTCAGAGTAGGCTAATAAGTATTAAAACATTTTGCAATAAAAACCTAAGATCAATTCTAGAACTGAAAAGTATAGCTGATGACATTCTGGTATCCACAGAGTGACAGTGAATGTTTATGCCTGCCATGAATATAACTGTACACACTCTTTTCCTAATCCACAGCAGTCTTTATTTCAAGAATGACTCGCCATACATTTTTTAGTAAAGCTGTCAATGTATGCCCATTGTGACTCTTGGGTCCATCACAGACAACCCACCAGTATCTCTAGCTTCAGCTGCTCTACATGAACCAGCTCAGTCTCTGGGACATACGTTTAGGAGATAGTTTTCCAGGAAAATTAGGAGGTATCCTCTTGAAGGTCTTGGAGCAATGGAATGACATTACAGTACACATTAAGGAACCTGCTTACTCTGCAAATAGATTTGAGACCAGTGTCTAAAAGCTCAATTTAAGAAGCCACTGCAACAGCATGAGGAAGGGAAATAAGTAATTTTGTTAAATTCTTTAATTCTATTTTCATTGTTCCTCATAGGCTTACACTCCAATTGGCTCATTGCGGCAATGTCTAGTCTGGTATTTGTTAGAAAAGGAAAAAGTTGCTTATGAAGAGAAAAATACCTTAAAATGCAACACAAGTATGTCTTTGGGAGAAGGGAAAGTAAAATATGTAAATTTTTGTATTACAAGTTCAGAGGCATTTTTAACATATAATTTCAATATGTTTAGTTAGATCTATAGCTGGTCACAATTTTTAAATACTCCTTAAAATTACTGAAAATATGATGGGTGATTACATCTTCCATTTTTTCCTTTAAGATACTTTTCCACATATTTTAATAAAAATGTTAGTAGTAATTTTTGTTTGCCAAGAACTACCTTTATGTTTTGAAGAGTTATAGTTTTGATTTTTTTAAAGAGTTGTGTTACTTAGAAAAAAAAATTGGAAAAATTTCAGAGGTGAAATAGCATCTTCCTAAAAATTAATTGGAGAAAACATGCAATACTCATTTAGATTTTTCCCCCACTTTTACCAATCAGCCTTTACTAAAATAACTCATTGGTGACACAAGTACCATGGTCATTTTTGACTCAATAGGGTCTTCACCTAGAAACCCTAATTTGCAGAGTACATTTTGACCTCAAAATGGCAAATCTTTGAAACACAATGATTTTTATCTTAGTACAAGTGAAGTGCTGAAATGTTTCTTGCAGATGTCTAGATGTAGAAAGGCTGTGTTCCTGATGCATAGAATCAAAAGCAACTTCAAATAACACTGAAAGAGCCACAAGGGGGATGCTAGTTTACATCAGAAATCTCAAAGGCTTTTCTGAGGAAAACCTTGTTTCTCAGACCAAATTTTTAACCACCTTGTAAAATCCCTATAAAAATATTTTAATTGCAGTCCTGCTATTGCTGATTGAATATGATTCTTCTTCCTTGCTACTTCTTTCCGCCAGAGAAACATATGGGATCTTACTCAGTTCTCCTTCATGCTTCTGTGGAGAGGGCTCACCATGACATGAAATATCTGCCTGTGGATAATGCATGCAGAAATATATTTTTGGCTAAATGGAAGCTTTAAAAAGATGAGTTCGGGTACATTTTGATTCATCTAGCACATGATACTCCTTTTGTGCTAAAGAAACATTATTAGGCTGTGAATATTCTTCCTTAAAGACAAACCAGGCAGTGGGTTCAACTGAATGTTTACCAGGAAAAAAAATCTTTTGGTGTGGTTTAATGCCACTTCACTTTATCAGTTGCATTTAAAAGAAGGTGAAAGGACAACATTTGGAGGATTAGATTTGGGAAATGGAGTATGAGTTGCAGGAGAGGCAGAGAGTGGAACATGTGGAGAGGACATAATTTGTCATTTATGAAGAAAGATTTATAGGCTTGTGTCTCCCACATAAACACAGAAGCACATGCATATGGATTGCTCCACGTCTCTAAAGCAATGCTGTTGAAATCTGTCATGATGGACTTCAGTAATCTGAAGCAAAGTACATGGATACATCATATTCAACCACAGGCCCAAGGGTTGCAAACAAGAGGACCCATGTGAAAGGATATCCACATTTATGTGCATGTTCGTTCTGCTGGTTTGTGGAATTTGGTTTAAAAGTGTGCACAATACACCTAACTAGCATTTTTTGTACATTTTAGGTGAAGCTTGCTTATTTCTCTATGTCCAAAGGCATAGGTTGTTCTGGAATTCTCAATTATGGGGATATGCCAGAATAGGAAGTAGGAAAAGGATTCTAAAAAGGATGAGGAAAAGGTTGATGTTGATCAGTTTCTTAATGTTATTTAAAGGTAGGGACATTTTATTAAGAATGCACATTTGATGATACTAATTCTTCTGATATTGATGTCAGTCTAAGAACTAGTGATATCACTAGTGATAGATAAAGGGACCTGGAAGCTATCGTAACTTTGAAAATATGTTAACATATTGGATGGATTAATCACACATTTTGGTGGATAGAGGGATATCCAGAGTGGAATCATTCTGGATTAGGATCTGAGGATTCTGCAGCAATATGTTTTTATAAAACACTGGACCCAATTTAATATGTAAAAGCAGAAGGAAAGTAGCAATGAAGAGTCAGCAGTGATTAAATGAAACATCTAGAATGAATCAGCACTGACTGAATTAAAATAAATGAGCAAAAAATGAAGCACAGTGAAATAAATATTGTGGAAACATAGAGTAACAGAAAAATGTGGAATTAAAACTATACCTGAGAGTACTTTATTAAACATTATCAAGAAGAATGATTTCCTGAAATCTTTTGAGCGATCATGGCCTATGTGTCTATACAAACTTGTTATCCCTGGCAGTATGTACTATATTTTTATTTCTATATTTTTTTACTTTCCATGTTTTATTCATTCTCCTGATGAATGTGAATTAACCAAGTAAATTACATGAATGTTGCAACCAATAAAAGCATACCTAATATACGTCTGTCTGTAACTTATTTATAGGTACAATGGATAGTTAAGATAAACCTGCAAGAGGGTTTTGTTCAATTAAATTAAATATGTGAAGTGTATCTTACCAAATGGCCTAGCAAGCAACTTCCAGGAATGTAGCAGAATCTTCAAAATAATTAACACAGTTAATTTTAATTTTAATTAAATAGTTAATTTTAAGTTGGTGTGCCCTGCTGGTATGAAAGGATATAAGGTACAAGGTTATAGGATATAAATGGATGCACAGCTCTCTCACAGGAAATTAGAAAGTATTTTATTGAGTCAGAAGTCATGTGAGAGCTGAAGCCAAACTCCCAGCAGGGACCTGAGAGTTGCACTGTGGTGCAAAGGTGGATGCCTGCATCCCAGAGTGGCACCCTGAAACTGCACTGTCAGCCTATGCTGTCAGACTGGCATGCTGTTGCTAGAGGCACCAAGAGAGGGCGAGTCTTGGGCCCCATTCTATCAGATCATGCCCGCAGAAAAGTGCCATGTGCTGTCTGTGATGGGCAAATCCCCTTTTATGGCAGTACCTAAAGCCTTCTCTTGCAATTTACTGGGCAGAAATTATTCTTCTCTCTTAGAGTTCATCCAGGTGCTCAGCTCCCCTGGTATACAATGGGAGGGAGGGAGGTAGGGGTTCCTCAGTTCTTAATCCAAGGTGATGGAGCCTAGATGAAAGCCAGGTACCAACAGTTCTGTGTGCACTCTTTGCACAGAGTTTACTTGGCTGTGGCTCAAATCAGTCTCTTTGACGTGGTACAAATGTTGGAGAGAGTGGTTTAAGAGGCCTTGACCAGCTTTGGAGCTTCTTGAGAGAGAAGCAAGAAGCCTCAAAATCTGCTTTCTCCCTGATTTTGGAGTTACACTTACACTGTGGCCACTGCCCATTTGCTGAGCAAGGCTTCAACTATGCCTGTGGCTGGCTACATTCCTCACTGATCCACATCCAGACTGCTGACTTCATGTCCTGCTTAGTCTCATGCCTGCCTCATCACCCATGGACTTGTCTGATGGTCTGGACTCCTGACTAAACCTGGTGACTGTCACCAGACCTGCTTGGCTCGTGTGCTGCTGTGCTTTACCTCTCATAGGTGAGGCTGCTGCCTCTGCCTGTTTTGGTGACTCTGGGTTTATTTTCCCTTATGGAGCTGCTCCCTTCTGCTGCTTCTCAGTGCCTCCTGCTCAGCTCTGTCAAATGTGAAGTCTTTCTTTTCATGCCCAAAAGCATAATTTTTGTATAGAACTTCAAGATCAATGATGCCTCTCCAAACCAGGCTACAGCCAAGATGTAATCTTCACATTTACAGCTTTGGATTACAGCTTTACCCATTTTTGGGAAAGTTACTCTCTTTTCTGAATTAGATTCTATCTTGCCATTCCTCTATGCAAACAAGTGCCATTAGCACAGGCATCTTTCACTCAGTTTCACTGTCTAGGCTTTCATAATCAGTATAGAGGCAAGACTTAGATTAATCCAAGGAAGATACCTAAGATTAGGTGAACCCTGCTTTTAAAATGACATTTTTTTCTGATACATGCTAAGCTAGTTAGAACTCTTAGGTAGAAACATCATCACTGAGGCCACCTAAGGGATAAGTGAACTAAATCCTATTCCAGGCCACATTACATACTTTCAGCCCTTGCAGTTGAAGGCCATGATAGATTTGCATTTAGAATACATTTGCAGCCAAGAATAACCAGTATCATCCAGACGCTTTGGAAGGAGAAGCCTTTTTTGAAAATGAAAGTCCAGCTTCATGCTTAGATTTCAGATTCAGGCTTTCCAAGGGCAAGAGGCTGGATCCAAAGGATCACAGTCCTTTCTTTCCTGTTTCTGATTTGCAGATGCGTCACCAGGCATTACGCACTTGGCAAGGACATCCCACCAGCTCCTAGATTCCAACATACAGTACAGAAGAGACAGTCAGGAGGGCTGCAGAGCTTAGGATATTTCTGGCTTGTGTTTGAAGACTACAGCCAGCTGGCTTCATTTACCAAGTTTTCTAAATCTAGCTAATCCTACTGGCAGATCCAGCTTTTGTGACTTTTCCATCCCTCCTGCTTCACTTTCCTTGAAGGAAACAGGGAACAGCTGTTTGAACAGCAGAACAGCCTGAACGGGCAAGCATTTCTCTGCTCCGGTGCTCAGCACATGGAAGTGAGGTGATGGCTGCTCCTGCAGAGGAGAGGATGGGAGAGGTGGCAGCTCGTAAAGTAACACCTCTCTCCTCCTACCCTAAAACAGCAAAGGCAGTTTGCATCTTTCTGCAGGAGCAGGGACAAGGTGTGGGTGTTAGTGCAGGCAGTAAGGTGCAGAGAACTGGTGGGTTAGTTGCTGGAGGATAAAACCCTGTCTATTTGTTGAGGTCAGAGTATCACACAGTCAACTACATATGACCCCAGGCCAGGTAGAATTTTATGTCATCAGTTGTCAATGACATCATAGCTATTTGAGTTCCTTCCCAACATTTTGCAGTCCTATTCCTTCCCTTCTCTTCCACCCACAAGGAATGACTAGAAATGAGAATGAGTGCTTTACAGCTGCCATTTGTAACATTGTCATGTCATTAATGTCAAAACACTGGAAAGACTTTTTTCTTGATCTGGAGTACTAAAGGGCAGAGACCTTCAAATCTCATAAAAGAGTTGAGTGGGTCATAAACCCCTATTCTACATTGTGTAAACAGAGCACTTTGTAATGCAATAACTAACAATATAACTACACTACTAATAACACATATACTGTTTTCTGATGTTGTTTCTAATTAAATGGCAGAATACTGTAGTCTTCTTTCACTCAGTTCTTATTGCAGTTTTAATGCATATACACATGCTGTTTGATAGTGTGATTTGCTAATAGTGTCATGCTATTATACCAACATCAAATAGTTACTTGCAATCCCATTAGGCAG
Source organism: Zonotrichia leucophrys gambelii (assembly GCF_028769735.1). Lineage (NCBI taxonomy): Eukaryota > Metazoa > Chordata > Aves > Passeriformes > Passerellidae > Zonotrichia > Zonotrichia leucophrys. Next base: position 65,340,915 of record NC_088171.1, read on the forward strand.
ATCTGTTGGCAATGCTTTCTTGCAGACCTTTTATTCAGTTCCATACTAGCTACTTGAGCTATGCTATTTATTGCGGATGAGTGCCTCACATTCAGTGTGTTTTGGGGGCGGTTTCAGAAAGTTAAGGCTTAATGCAGTTAGCTTGTTTTTCAGAAGGTGGAGAAGGAAAGAAATATGATGATTTTGCCCATGTTTGGAGATATCATGCCATTACCTCATATGAAAGAGCTTGTTTTTGGAAGACAGCCTTAAAATTTGGCATAAGGTACAAGGGCAACGGGAGTTAGCAGAGCTGTATAGGCAGCATGAATACAAACTCAATAGGTTTGGGTTGCTTGTTCTGTACTGGGGGTAAAGCAGCTGAGGGGAAGGGGTTATTTAGAAGTTTGGGGCTAAAGGTAGTGGTAGAAGCATTTTCTTCAGAAAAGCTTGATGATCATAATTCTTCCAGAGGCTTATTGTTTGGCCTGCCGAAGCAGTCTGTGGCACCTCAGAGAGGTTCAATGAAAGCCTCCTGAAACTTCTCTCTGCGCAGGCCACATTTCATCTCACATCCTATTGCCACTGCAATTGTTTGTCTGTTCTTCCCCTCAAGCACCTCTCCTGTTGCCAGGGGGCTGCTGTGTTGCAGCATTTGAGAATGTAAAGAAGAAGCATTGTCTCTTCTGTGCTCAGAGCAATTTCCCTGCTGGCACTCAGCTTGTTGGAGAGCAGCTGATCTCAAGCACAGAAATAGGAAGAGAGGGAAGGTTACTAGATTTTGGAGAAGAGACCTCACCTCAAGCCTGTAGAGGTAAGAGATGCAAAGGGCAGGAGCTGCGAGAAATGCAGTAAAAAGAGCAATGAGAAAGGCGAAAAGTGCAAGGGGACAGAGCCTAAGTGCAGCATGGCTTTTCTGTCAATGTTTCTAGTTGTGGAGGGAGGTGGAGTGTGGGACACTGGTGCAGAGGAGAAGCATGTAATTGGTAACTTTCATAAAACATTTCCAAGCAGGGCAACAAAAAATCTCCAAGTCTCAGTGCCAGCTCCTACTTGTTTTGGCCAAGGGATAAAAGTCTACATGACAGACCTAGAGGTCAGCCCCCTGCTGATGACATTTGTATCAAGGAATACAGTTCTGCATAATGAATATTTTTCCTTCTTTTGGATTTAATAACTGATCAGTACAAGCATTTCTATATCTGCTAACAATATAATTTCTCCAAGTATGGGTAAGATAATAATGTTTTTTCAATCTTGCTTGTTTGGATATAGTTATAGCTAAGTTGACCTGCACAACCCTTACAAGTCACTCTGTGCACATGAGTGTAATAGACTTTCATTGCATGATCATATATTCTTTCTTCCATAGTTGCCTCTGTAAGTTGCAGTGCAGGGCATTGGGATGCTGTTGATAATTTGCTATGGTTTGTAAAGCAGGGAGATGTATATTCCTGAATTTTAGTTTCTATGGAATAGAAATGGTTTGTTCCCATAGAGACATAGAGATATCACAAAATTGTTATGGTTGGAACTGGAGGTCATCTAGTCCAACCTCTCTGCTCAAAGAGGATTGAATAACATATTTCAAAATTACTTCTTAGCAACACCCAGGTGTTTGTTGTATTTTAGAGATGGCGAAAAAAAACCCCATCAAAATCACTCATTGCCCTCAGTGGTTTTTCCCTGATTTTGAGGTGCTTAGTATTGCTTCTTTTGTTCAATGCAGGAAGCTGTGTTGTGACAAGAAAGGCTTTCAACAACTGGTACAGATGAATTTGTATCACAACAACTGAGACAGCAGCTAAGCAACACAGCGTGTGTTAGGCGGCAGCACCTCGGCTGAGCCAGAGGTCAGAGGTGGTACTGCTCCCCATTATCCTGGGATGGTGGCATCCTGTGAGTGGATTACATCTTGCTCTGGGAGAATAGCCTCCAGAGGGAAGTCCAAACTCTGTTGTCAACACTTTGCATTTGATTAGCAATTAATGACATTAATAGTGGAAGAAAAATGGATCCCATTTTCAAAAAACAGGCAGTATGTAGAAACAAAAATGGCTGATCGAGCTACTTGGCTCTTACAATTTTCTTGAATTTAATATGGTGTTTAAAGTTTAAGGGAAAAAACCCTTCTCTCTGAAATTGCAAGTTTTCTCCAAATATAGAGCTGGTGAGAAAAACGTGAACTGACTTTACCAAAAATATCATCTATGTTGTGAACAAGTCTCAACTACATTAAAGCAGTGGATCTTGGTTACCCTTCCCCTCTCACCCTGCTGCTGCTCTGTGGGGGCCAGCATTTCACAGGGGACGATGAAGACCAGTGAGAGCTGCTCTGTGCAAACCGGGTGGGGGACTGCCTCCGGGCCTTCCCAAACCAGTTTTTCCTGAGTAACACCACCTTGTGATCGCTGAGAAGAAAGAGAAGGAAGGGAAAGGACACTACAGGCTTACTCAGCAAGCTGCAGGCCATTGCTGTCTCCTCTGTCATGTCCATTTGTGTCTTGGCAGCTCTTTTTCCTCCTGCAGCACATGCAAGAGCTCTCACAGCTCCTACTTATCCTCTGAGAGGGCAGATCAACCCCACCATTACTCTTCTTGTAGTCCCTTTTAAAGCCCATGCATTTTAAAGGCCCTGTGCCCTCTCAACACTTATGTATGTTGGTCACTGGCCCCTATCTGGCCATATACATTTTAACTGTACTGTTAAACTAGTAATTTTCTGAGTCAGTGCCAGAGTTTCTTACCTTGGGCTCCTTGACTGTAAAACAGTCTGTGAGCAGACTCAACATCCAAAAAGTAGTCCATTTTGAAGGTGCTTTGTGTACAATACTCCGGTATGAATGATCAGTCAGATTCCTAGAAAAGATTATAGAGATGTCAGAGAAAAAAGCTGGTGGGTTTCTTTGCGGAAAGTACTGTGTAGGCAGTCACTAAAGTACTTCATCTGGCATATTAGGGTCAAAGTATTTTCAAGTCACTATTCATAGAACTTCATAAGCATCCTTTTCTATTTTAGAATGTTTGGTTCAAAACCTTGTCTAAAGACAAAAAAGAAAAGTGCTACTGCAGTATTAGCAACATTCCTTGTATCTTCCTAGTGCAATCACCTGTATTCTAGACAGTCTCCATTTCTTAAGACACATACTTGGATTCATCTGCCTGTTACATTTGCCCTTAAAAAGAAAATTAGAAAAGCTCAGGACAAAGACCTCCTTTAGCCAGATTCATAGCCAGTGCCTCTAAGTATGCACTACTATAACAGACTACATTAAAGATTGCATTCTTGCCACCTATGCCAAAACACTGCACTAAAAAGGAAGACACAATATTCTGGATATTTCACTCCACCTAAATGGACCAGAAGCCAACCTTGCCTCTCCTCTCTCCTCTTGCTGACCAGAAGTAGCAACAGAACATTCCACCATTGGTTTTAAAATATGTGGTAAGAGCAATCATTAAGAAACAGTAGGCTTCTCCTAGCACTGTTTTGTAGCTAAGGTTCATATTTTTGGCATCCTTTCGAATCGTAGATCTGCCGAGATCTTGGATTACAACTCTCCAAGCTGTACACTGAATTATGTTTGCCTGAGCCCGGCAGAGTTCCTGGAAAGATATTGTGACCCTTCTCCAGCTTCATTACTACCTTCTGCATTTTATTATACTTTTAAAAACTCACATTAAAAAAACAGGATTTGCAGAAAACACACAACCCCGTTCTCTCACCCACATCACAGTTCACCACAGCATGTAATCATAAGCATGCAAACAACTCTGAACAACATGTATTTTAAGACAGACGGACAAAAATACCTCTAGTTCTTTTCCGTGCAAACCTAACAAAAAGGTTTGAGGCAGGGAGTCTGATTCTTGCTTCAAGTAATTCCTTCAATTTTGCTGTGAAAAGTCAGGAAACTAGGCTTCCAAACCTTTACCTTTTCCCTTTGATTCAGTTCTCATCAATCAACATGCAGTCCTTTTAAAATTCAGAAGTCTGTCCTGATGAGAAAACTTTTACGTTCCACAGCAATTCACTTTACTGTAGCACTCCCAAACCAGAAATGATACTTACTGCAGAGTATCAAGGGCTGTCTGGCAGTGGTGTAAGCTCCAGTAGTTTCAAGGAGGGTTTCTTTGATCTTACTAAATGTCCCCAGTGTAAGCAAACAATTTTGATTGTTTGATTGGAACTCTGATGAATAATGCATAACGTCAACTGGACTTCCTTTATCAGATAAAAATGGCCAGGAGATGTTGTTACTTAGCAACAGGAGGTGACACTACGTTCATCTCCCCCACTCCCCCTCGCCCTTCGTACTAAAAAATTAAGCCCCTGGTTTTGATTTGATAAAAACTTTCCCAAGGAAAAAAAAATCTGTATCAAGTTTCCTTAAGAATTTGTTTTACACGTCGATCTTCCTTGTTGCATCTCAGATTCTGAGATAATTTTAATGTTTCATAATTATTAAATTTAAACATAACATTATGTTTTATCTAATAGTTTTCTTTCACTAACTAAAATACCTGCTTACTCCATCATTTACCATAAGTGTAATGAGATTGTTTTGCTATGAATATAATGCAAATAACATCTTGAGAAGAGATTCATTTCTTATCTGGTACTGCTTGTTGGACAAGGCAGACAGAAAAAGCAACATACAAAATGTTCCAGTAATGCTATGAAATATATAGAATATTGAGAAATCTTTCCTATTACAGAATTCCTACTGTAAGGAATTCATTCATTTTTGAAGGAGCTCTAACATCTGATATAAGCATGCTCAAGGAATCGTTGCATTTCTGCTTAAGATACAGCCTTTTACAAAATACACAATGTAGCTTTTTTTAGGAAATGCACATTGACAAAAAGCCAAAGCACTGAAAGATTTTAAAAATAAATAAATAAAATCAGATGCAGAAGTACTTACCAGTGTTACTGACCTCTTTCCATCCTACTGTCATGGATTAAGACTAAGCAAATGCAACCCAGTCTGTGAGCCAGAAAGAACAGCTTCTAATTTTCACTTCAACCTCGAAATCAAGAGTACTGAATAGAGAAAGGTGACGGATCTGCTGTTTTATATTATGATGAAATGAAAGCTCTTAGCCCAGATCTGAGTAGAACTGCTTTTTTTTATACTACATTAGCCTGCTAATTTGAGGAAAGTGAAAGGCTTTGTTTTACTGTCTTTTATCTGTTCTCTTTGCTACCCCCACAATTTAATTTGCATTTAAAATTATTCTTATGTCTCCACTGCACTCCAAGGTATGGAGCATTTTCTAATCACGATGAATGTTCAGTGTGGTTTTTTTGTGCAATGCCACTTTTATTCTGAGCCAGAAACATGGTGAGTAATTATAATTGCCAGCTATTTTCTAGAATGAAATACAGAGTGGTTGTCTGATGCAGTTTTTGATTTTTCCTTCATTTAGCAGTACATTGCAACAAACTACTCAGTCAAAGCATCAGTAAAAATATAAATCAAAGAGCACAGTGTCATGGCATGATAGCTTAAATATGCATATCCATAGACTGTGAAAGGAGAATATGTTTCTACCGAGATCTTTTCAATTATAATTTGCCTTTTAAAAGTTTAAAAGTGAGCTTGAATAGCTAATAAACTGAAATACAGCAGTTATCTCTTTGTGGCTTACAGCTGATCTAGTTTAGTATTACTGAAGCTGCACATAGTTTGGAATCCTGATCAAACCAGGCACTAGGGGCTATGAAGGGCCATGCTATTAAGTTGCATGGGCATCCTTCACAAGAGGATCATGACCCTGCTTTTTCTAGCAGGTCTTTGAGAAGTTCCCCAAAGCCTTTTTGGAAGTGAGTAAGAAATTGAAGAAGGTAGTGATAAAATTATCCTTTGATAAATTTAAACTCAGGAGTGCTGGTCAAGAGAAGTGTCAATAAGCAGACAGACCTAGTCTTCTCATTTTTGCAGATATTTTGCTCAAAAGGTCAGATATAAATACCTTCTAAAATCCGTTGCCACCAAACATTACTGGTGCTCAAAACTGGGTCTTTTCAGTATCAGAAAACTCTATATCAAGTAGCGTAGGATTTTTTGTTTGTTTTTAAGAAGAAACCCAAGAAGATGAATAAACCCTCAGAGTACAGGGATTTTTTGGAGCAAGTTAGAAAGTAAGAATCCCCATTAAGAGATTACTATATGGCTTCCCATTCCTAAGGCTTCTTATACTCTTTTCCAGAGCATCCAGACAGCATCAAAGATAAGGAGAAGCGACATGAACTCCAAGTAGAGTCTGGTATGGCTGTTTCTACACTGGCACTCCACTAAATATAGTTGGATTGAGTAGGTGTCTCCCTGTGCCACCTTAGTGGTAGATGAGGTTTACCAAACCGTGTTTCTGTTTTCAGAGATGTGACAAACATTTTCATTCCTAAGGACAAATTAAAGCAAAAGCAATCTACAAGAACACTGCAAGCTGCTTATTTGCATTTTGGAGAGTTGCTAGCACCTCCATCTTTGCATTTTGGAGGGTTTGTATTTGCCATGGTGACTATTGAACAGTAGCTGTATAGCTATGGAGTTGTATAGCTGTCCTCCAAGCTGGCCTCTGATAATAGTTGGATCCATTATCTTATGGAACAGGGGCCAGTTGCCTGTTTAGGCAAGTTGGCTTTCTTTAACATAAAACCAGGAAAAATAAGAAAGGCTGGCAGCACAGAGATTTAGAAGGAAAATAGAAGACAGGAACATCACTCACTCCAAGGATTATGCCTGTTTGCAAGCAATATGGAATACTTTTGGTTTTTCCTCGGGACACAATCTCTCAGTCAGAAGGAAATTGAAAAAAACTACAAGCTTGCAGGCTGGAAAATGTTTAATAGCACCTATCCTTTAGCCTTTGATGTATCCTCCTGATCCTCTTTGCTGTGCCCCTTTCAATATGCATGGTCATCTTCAATCATGACTGGCAAGCAAAGTCATTGAAATCACCAGCAGCCTCTCTACTGACCATTGCAAGATCATCCATCTTGATACCTTCATCCATCTCAGGGATTTACAGTTTATTTTAAATTATAGTGCAGCATTTCTGACAACTGCTAAGAGCTCTTTCTGACTAGGGAGCACTTAGCAACAAGAAAGGTAACAGTGCCTATGTATTTATATGCTTCTGTAACATTCATCATCATGAGGGAAATCCTTGCCTGCCTGATTAGAAAATCTCTAGGATGGTGTTGTGGGCTCAGATTTGACCCACAGTCCAGGAAGAGTGCAGCCCTCAGAAACAGAAGTCCAGTTCAGTTGAAAAGCTTACATGTCTAGATCTGTTTTAAACATGATCCCCAGATCAGGCTTCACATACCCCTGAGGCTCAGTGGGAAAGTTGTGCACAACTCTTGTGCTGAAGCATAGGCCACTGAGATGTGTACTCTGACTTGGTTTCCAAAGAACAGCAGAGCATCTCAGAGGACAGGACAGGGAAGGGCAGCAGTAGCCAGAACTGGAAACTGTACTCTCTAGCTCTCTGTTTTTCCTGTGCTTTATCAAGGCCTGAAGCCAAACTTGCAAAACTTCTGCTATTGACTGAATTATCAGTACAGATCCCTGTTTAGGATAACGGGTGAAGTGATTTTGTAACATACACAGGTATCTATATAGGACTAGACAGAGACTGAATGCCTTGTGAGCTAGACCAAAATACCAACCAATCAAACTCTGCTAAAGAAATACTTGGAAAAAACCTATCACACTTAGGAAAAATCTGAAGCCAAAATTCCTCATCATGAGCTTTAGTAACCTACTACATCACATTTGACTTTTCCCCAAATTAAAAAAAGAAAGCCAACAAAAAACCCTCCCAAATCTTAAGAGGAACGTAATTGAACACTTGGCATTTAAAAGGAGTGAGAAAGGAGTGAGTAGCCTTCTGGTTCTCTAACAGTCAGATACTTGTAGGCATTGGGCTGAGGTTTTTTCCTACCCTGAACTCTACTGAGAACATAACTGTTACTGTAATGACTCAGAGCCTTGAAAAAAGAGTCTGCTGCTGACAAACACTAATATTAACCTGAAAGAAAGTGGGAGAGAGAATGTAATGTGTGACTGAAGAAGTGTAGGCAAGGTGATTATTACAGAGAGTTGTTTCCTGAGGGATACATTCAGAATAGAGGAAGAATATAAAAGTTTAAGCCCCTAAGCTGTGAAGAATGGGCTTTTTTTAATTATAATGATTAGTCTTGTGCTTAGATACGTTAAAAAGAGGATTGCTACCAAAATTAGGACACAAATGTGTTCTCTATTTCTTATTTGTAATGCAAGACAGATATTATGATGCACATAACAAACAGCAAAAGACAAAAATATTCAAATGAGGTTTGCAGATTCTTTACGGAGATCGAGACTAACTTTGATGCTTTCAGAACTTTGTAGAAATTTTCTACAACTCCATTTTGGGATCCTTAGGCTGAAACCAGGAATTTAATGAGAGATGTCCAGAAGAAAGTGCTTCCAGTGCCAGTATTTACTTTTAATGCTTCTGCCATAAAAGTTATCAATATCCAGAAACATTAAAGAGAATGTAAAGGTAACTCTGGCTCTTGTGATCAGTGGAAGGTTTGGGCAGTGCTTTCATAGCATCAAGGTCACATTCTTGTTATTTAGGTCTAAAGCAAGAACTGCATGGATTCTAGTGCAGAAGAGATGAGCTTGAAAGGAGGCAGCTCCAGCATCACATGTCATGAACAAGAAGTTCAAGAAGTGGCAAGCTGAGAAAAATCTTTAAAGTGCTGTCATTGAGAACAAAGGTTAGCTATCCTGCATAGTAAAAGCCTATTCTAAGATGATGTATGGCAGTTTGATACGCCTTCATTTGAGGGAGGAGAAGTTGAAGTCATAATTATATGATAAACAGAGAAGTGAGAATTTGGGAGAGCATGTACGTTAAAGCCTATTCCTCTAGTCCTTATACAGGCAGAAATTCTTCTGCTTGAATAGACCTTCATCATTTTCCTCAATTACATGACTCGATTTTTTTTTCCTATAACAAACTACACAGGAATGGAAGAAAAGGAACTTTCTCTAGTTCTCTCCCACAGGCAACTTAGTGGAAGTAGTGAAACACAGCGCTATTTGTGTCAAGGAGAGCGGAGGAAACTAGTAAAATAGATGATTTGGATAAGCCTACCTTCACTGCCCCACCAGCATTCAGCAGTTAAGAAGGTGGAGGCTTTTGACTTCCGGCTCACTTTCCAAGGAGTTCTGGCAAAAGAACTTCAAAAGGATCTAAATCAGCTGCTGGAAACAAAGACAACAAAATCATTCATCCTGCTGGGACTCAGCAGTCACAAAAGCTTGAGCTATCCCCCTGCACAAGATAGTGTGGCTGGCCAAAAATTTAAGAGGAAATGCCTTTATTTTGCACTAATACAGGTACTAGCTCAATCTTGACCTTCTTTGGAAGAAAGGGAAAACTAACACTGGGAAACTGGAAACAATTGCATGCTTAGTGTCTCCTGGTGGCATTTGAGAAATAGCACCGAAAGCAGATCGTTCATAAGCCTGGTTTTAGTTGGTCAGTGGTTTAAGTGGGATAAACAACTGAGCTGCTGGACATAAATACACATGATTACATTCAATAAAAATTTGAGACTTGCATTCTGGCTAGAACAAAATCAAGTAACTTTTTGCTGACTGCCTTTATGTAAGGAAAAGACATAACTATGAAGTATTAACAAATCTACAAGGTGTAGTTCTCAAATAACATAATTTAATTTAATATTCATAGGGCACTGTGCATACATAGATAAATAATACATATCAGTTCTAGTCTCTGAATAATTTACTGTAAAATCATAAAATGGTTTGGTTGGAAGGGACTTTAAAGATCATTTAGATCCAAGCCCCCTGCCATGGGCAGGGCACCTTTAGATAAATCAGTTTGCTCAGAATTTCATCCAACCTGGATTTGAACATTCCCAGAGATAGGTCATCCACATCCAGTGCCTCATTACCCTCACAGTAAAGATTTTTATCCTAGTATCTAATCTAAGCCTCCCCTCTTTAAGTTAAAAGCCAATTCCCCCATCCTATCACTACATGCCCTTGTAAAAAGTCCCTTTCCATCTCTCCTACACACCCTTTAGGTACTGGAATGTTCAGAATTCTCCATGGACCCTTCTCTTGTCCAGGCTGCACAATCCCAACTCTCTCAGCCTGTCTTCATAGGATAGGTGCTCCAGCCCTCTCAGCATCTTTGTGGCTGTCCTCTGGACTTGCCCCAACAAGTCTGTGTCCTTCTTATGTAGGATGCTCCCAACCTCCTTTCCTGTTTTTATACTGTGCTATCCTCCAAAAAATCACACCATTTCCTCTTATGGTTTGGTCTCTGATTTTTAATATTAACCTCCCTGGTAAGACAGATCAACAATGAGAGCTTCAGGGAAAACAGCCTCCTGCCTTATATTTCCTACCTTATGTTGCTCTGGAGCTACTGAGGAGCTGTGTCTTTCACAGTGGGAATATTTACAGGAATTGTAATGAAACAGGTGAATATAACTGAAAAAATTGTCCAGATATCTTGAGAAGTCTGGACGAATTTTACTGCACCTCACTATTAAAGTTATTTCAAAGCTTACCTGTACCTGCAACTTAGTTTGGATGCAATTTTTTTAATGTGCACAAGTTGAGTATTTTATATATGTAAATATGTCCAACTACATATTGCAGTGTTCTCTGCACTTTTTTGAAGAACTTGATCCTGCATAATGCAGGTCAAAAATGACAAGTCTGAAAACAAGCCAGAGGAACCTAATTCTTTCGTTCTTAATTGTAGTGAAACTGTAGTGCTGTCAAGTTAGTTCTGTCTGATATCAAAAGTATGGCTCAAAAGAGGAATATGTATTGATGCTACATATTCCATTAGCATGATGGGGGCTACATGAATTCTCCTGTCTCTTCAGACATGCCTTTCTGCCCACATCCTCCTCCTCCTTAACCATACATGGCAGGCTCAGAAGAGTGCTTAAAACTTCGTGTTGTTCATTTTAAAGAATTTCTTCTTGCCTTTGAGCAATCCTTCTTTGCACCTTCAGCAGTAATTTGTAGGATTAATACCAAATTTGCATTGTATTGTGGAACAGCTAATGCAGATCCTCTTCTCCAGCTTCTTCAGCTTGACAAAAGAGATCTTTTAATCTTTTAATGGAACATGAGACTGGAGATTGTTTCTAAAACACTACAGGCAAGGACAGTCCAGTGTTTCATGTTTGTTGCACTTGTTTTCAGTCAACCCTGTTGCAAAGAAAAATTGAGCATTTTTTCTGTTGCCCAAGTTTTACTAATTATTAGAGACAGTAGAGCCACATCAGTGAGGTGTATCCCCATGAACTGACACAGCAGTGTGTCAGGCAGACTACAAACAACAGCCTTGACAAATGACATTTCACCATCTATGAGTGGTCTCCTCAAAATAGCACTCAGTGTCTGCTCAGTGCTCCACAGGGTGATGAGTAATAGCAATAAAACATTCCCCTTGGGAGAATTAAGAAAAAAGGTACTTTTAACACAGTGTACAAGTTAGATTAAAAAATAATTTCATGGTGCTTCTTTAAAAACTTACTAAAATCAATGGAAAATGAATTTAAATTATAGACAGTAAGACACTTCCTCAGTTTCAATCCTTATCAAGCAGATTCTTCTCTTGTAGACTACCTTCTGAAACACAAAGTGGTATTATTTAGCCTCTTGGTTGACTCTCATCTGCATATTGTGTAGTAGTAATTTATAAAGCATTTTCATTTTTCAGTTAGCGAAGCCAGCAAGTGTCCCTTGTATGGCACACACACCATCCACACAAAATTTCCAGGGACCTGAATGCCAGCTAACTGCACAGCTGGCATCCTGCTTCTGGTCATGCTTGGCATGAACAAAGCTTTAACATCAAATGGCTACGGGCTTAAAACACACGCTGAGATATGCGACTCGCACCTCTGAGCTTTTTGACACAATCATGTGGAAGTTCAAATCATAACTATAAACCCAGGGCTTGCTTGCAGTTGATTTCCAGTAGTTGAGCCAAGTGGATGTTAGAATGAGCAAATCAAAAAGCTTGGTCTGACGAGCAGGTCTCACTCTGGCCCTGTGTTAATGGGAGTGTGCACAGCAGTAATTGTGGGATGGGTTACGACTGCAGCAGATTTACAGACACTGCTCAGGAGGAGGGGTTGTGGTTATAGCTGCTGTGTTGCAAAAGGAAATGAGAAGCTCTGAGCAGCTGTGAAATTACAGCCCTGAAGCTACAAAGATGTGCGTTTTGTAGAGGTCAGTGTCCCTGCAGAAGTGAAGGTGATGCCTGGTCTGTTAATGTAGACACCAAGCATTTTTTTTGAGAAATATGACTTTAATATTTTTCCCCTCCCCTTTAAAAGTATCCCAGGGTAACAATAACAATAAAACCCCCTCCCCCCCAGTGTTTTCCTTTTAAACACATCAAGCATCAGAAAAGCTGTCATTTCAGACCAACTTCTGCCCATCCCTATGGCAACTAATGGAAGCATTTAATACTATATATACAAAATGTAATTTGCTCCCCCGCCATCTCTAGTTATACCCTTCTTTTTATGCTAAAATTGCTCCATGACGCCTACAATGTTTAGAAAATGCTTTTGAAGTGACATGCATCAGAGGTTCAACGTCACTGAAAAAAGCTCAAGTGACCAATTAAAAAAATATTGATTTTGAAAAAGCAATTGTGGAAATTAGCAAAGGCCAAAAATATCTTGTCTGAACAGTAGTATTTGTAGTCTTGGAATGCCCAGTATTAAAACTTACAATGTCTTTGGAAAGGAGGAGGGAGAGGAGAAATCAAGCATTGATTATCAAACCAGAAAAAGTGACAGTATTTAATATTTTTGCAGGCTCCAATCCTTGTCATAGAAATGGCTTTTAAAGTTAGGGAGCAGTCTCTGTAAATCCTCCCTCTGCCTAGCCCCTTACAGCTTTAGAAATTACTTAAAGTCAGCTTGAACTTGGGGCTTAAAATATTGAAATAAAAATAATTCAAACATAGAAGTAATATGGATTTCTTTAATCTCCTTTTCAGAAGGGAGTAATGTATCCATTGCTTACAGCTCTGTGTTATGAACAATTCTCTGTTCTGTAACAGAGAACATGCTTACGGTTATTTGATTGTCCAGATCATCTGACTTGTTCTCTATTCCTTACAGCTTTTATCTATACCTGTTTCAGAGCTGAACACCATAATCACAGTAAAATCAGTATTAAATGCAAGGATACTAGGTAATAACTTAATTCTGTTACCTCCTTTGAAATAGTCAGACATGCACAAAAAAAATCTCAATTTCAAGTAGGCCAGCTTTAAAGAAATATATAAAGCTATTTTTGAAATATGTAAACATAGATCCACATATAAATTTATAAATACTTATTTATCTAAGTCAGGCAAGAAGAGAGCTATTGCGTGCTAATACAGTGTCTCTGTCATTGTTACAAAAAATAACAAAAACACTTAAGTTATCAGAATGTCTCCCAGGTATCTCAAGTAGTGATTTCAAGTGTGTGTAAGGGATCCACTTCATTAAACTCAAGAGATAAGGTAGCTCTGCTGGGGCCTGAGTTCTTATATCCTTTCTCATAGTTCTCTGCAAGCAAGACGTCTTGCAACACTCACCAGCTGGCAAGGACAGGTATCATCTGCAGGCTAGGCTGAGTATCTTCATAGAAAATAGTAGATTTAGAGAAAACATTAAAAGTTATGCAGAATTTTATGCCTTTTAAAGATGCCCAGCATGAAGAAGAAAGTGAGAGCAATTTACTTAGGATAATGCTTTTTACAGTATTTCTTTTAGAATTATAGAATCATCACAGTTGGAAAAGATCTCCAAGGTCAATGAGTCCAACCTCTGATTGAACACCACCACTTGAAGTAAACCATAGCACTAAGTTCCATGTCCAGATGTTTCTTGAACATCTCCAGGAATGGTGACCCTACCACCTCCTTGGGCAGCTTCTTCCAATGCTTTGCCACCACTTTAGTGAAGAAACTGTTCCTCATGTCCACCTGAACCTCCCCTGGTGGAGCTTAAGGCCATTTCATCTTCTCCTGTTGCTATATGCCTGGGAGAAGAGACTGACAGTCACCTTGCTATAACTTCCTTTCAGGCAGTTTAGAAAGCAATAGTCTCTTCAAGCCTCCATTTCTCCAGGCTAAACAACCCAAGCTCCCTCAAAAAGCATGTGCAAAGGAAACAACTTCAGCAGAGGAAGTAAGTGGGCACAGCAGCATTACAATGGTGACTAAAGCCAGACAGTGCCAGCTGCTTCCTCTAAATCATCTCTCTTTCACATCCTTGTCCTAGTCCTTTGGCAGGCATAGGTCATTGACAAATACCTGTAGCCTTCTAATATGGTTTAATTAGATGAAGGTCTAACCAGAAACTTTTCCAGTAAAGGAGCTGCTTAGACAGTGATTCAGGGATTGGACCTCGCAAAGGCATGGTCAATTCCTTTTAACTTTAGTTTTCTATCTGGAACTACAAGTGGTGGGTAGGTAGAAAGAGCAACGTGCCAAAAAGGAATAGGATAGAATTTAAAGAAAGGAGGAGACAATTGGTATATGGAGTGAATATTGCAGCATGCTATAAAACCCTGGCTGTAACCCTGTGATGTAGATTTTTCCATGTAATTCTTATTTGTCTTGTATTTTTCACCTGTGTAGGTATAGGAATATAAGAAGTTCAGTCCAAGATGTAAAATGCACAGATAAAACCAATCTCTGTTTTGAAACAGGTCCTAAACTGAAATTCACCAACTGCGGAAAGTATTTGGTATTCACATTGTTCTAGTATTAGGATAAGAAGGGCTTCTGCCCATGAACCATGTAAGGAACACACTTTGTCACAGAGTTCTATGAAAAACTTTCCACAAAATCATCCAACAATAAATAATTTCTTATCAGGACTTGACCAGGGACATAAGTGCAGTTTGAATTGAGCCACCACCACTCCTTCTCCTGCTCCAGTTTCTCACACCTGAAGAGATACTTCAGCTGGGAAGCCATTCTCCCTCAGCTCTGTACGCAGTCAATGGCCAACAAACAACAATTACTCCAGAGGTTACTTCAGAGTAATCCTGTCTTCCATTCCTCACTTCTTTTACTAAGAGCTCACAGGACCAAAGTCTTTAGTGAGAATCTTCTTTGTGGAGGTTCAACATCTGCAGCTCACAGGGAGGCTTCATTGGGTCTCATAACAAATGAGAATGAGTTGTCTGATGTAGAAATAAGTGAGACTCCATCCTAGCATGGTTTGGGCTGGAAGGGACCTTAAAATCATCTAGTTCCAACTCTCCTGCCATGGGAATTACACCTTCCTATAGACCAGGGTGTTCGAAGTCCCATCTAATCTGTCCTCGAATACTTCCAGGCATGGAGCATACACAGCTTCTCTGGGCAACCTGTTCCAGTGCTTCACCTCCCTAAAAGCATAGCATTTCTTCCTACTATCATATCTAAACCCACACTCTTTTGATTTGTAGTTCTCCTTTGTCCTAGAACTACATGCCCTTGTAAAAATGCTCTGTATATGGTTTAGCATGAAAATAAGATATGGAGTATAACTGAATTATAGCATCCCTAATGAAAGGGACTATTTGAACAGCATCTATAGCATATAACATCTCTAATGTGTATGATGGGCTCCTCTAGGCAAATGCTGGCACTACTGAAATCACTCTGAGTTTTATGCCCATCTTCTGCAAGCCCCATGTGAATACTGCATATTGGGAGACATTAACATTTTTTTTAGTTATGCAAACTTTTCCTTCTAGGCTGTAATTTTTCTCTCAATGCCTGGAGCCTATGAGAAAACACAACTTGATGGAAACAACTCTAAAATCCTGAGGAAGTGAAGACTGGAACATACAGATAGTGTGTGTTTAATAAAAGAGAGGTGTAGCATGCTCTTCAGGAAAAAGATTACTGAAAAAGGAAAAGGTTTTTGAAGGCAGTACTTAATGCAGAATTGCAGTTTAAATGGGAAAGAGTATACTGGGATAGATCAATAAGCACACAGTAAACAACAACAAAAGCCCCGGTTCATAGAAATGCAAGGCAGAAGGAGACCCAAGAAATTCTCTAATCCCTGTGCACCACAGCAGAAATAATTTTACCAAGCTCATTCTTCACTGGTGTTTCTCTAATCTACAGTTTAAATCTTCCCTTGAAGGACAGCACAACCTCCTTGGTAGGTCTTCCTAGTGTTACAATACCTTTATGATAAGAATTTCTTTTCTTAATAGCTCCCAATTGTTCTGGTGCAAGTTGTAATTTTCTCCCCTTTTTTCCTCTGATGCATATCATGAATAATTGAGGAAGATGGTTTAACTAGAATGTCACATAGAAATAATGTATTCAGTTACTTCGCCAAAGGGAGAATTCTAGTCCTCTAGGTGACTAGAAAACCACCATGAGACTCTGAAATGTGAGTACACTTGAAGAATATGGTTGATCACCATCTTTATAATGTAGAAATACATTTAGAAGCTTAAAATGACTATTTGTCTGGCCCTTCAAGCACCTGCTATTCAAGTCCTGTCCATTTTCTGTAAAGATTTTTCACTAAGTAATAATCCACTGGATTTCCCAATCCTTTGGAGGATTGTGATAAAGCCATATATTGTCATTATTGGTATAGAAAGAAAAGCCCACTTGTGTCACAATAATCTGGACCAAACTCCTGGCTGGAGCAGGTTGCACAGAATCATGTCCAGGCAGGTTTTGAATATCTCCAGAGACTGAGATTCAACAGCCACTCTGGGAAGTCTGTTCCAGTGCTCTGTCACCTTCAAAGTAAAGAAGTTTTTTTCTCATATTGAAGTGAAACTTCCCATGTTTCCATTTTGAGTCATCTCTTCTCCCAGATAAACAGGGCCCAGCTTTCCCAGTGTTTCTTCATAGAAGAGGTGCTCCAGTCTCCTAAACAGCTTTACAGCTCTCCACTGGATTCACTCCAGGAGTTCCATATCTTTCTTGCCTTGAGGAGCCCAGAACTGAAAAAAGTACTCCAGATGTGGCCTCACTAGGGCTGAGTAAGGTGGGAGGATCACCTCCGTTGACCTTTTCCCAATATACCCCAGGATACCAATGGTCATCTTGCGCACAAGGACAGACTGCTGGCTCATGGACAGCTTGTTGTTGTCCACCAAGTCCTTCTCTGCAGAGCTGCTTTCCAGTAGATCAATCCTTAACCTGTGTTCATGCATGGGGTTGTTCCTCCCTAGGTGCATGACAGGACTATTGCAATTATTATTCCAAAAAGGTATCCTTCCATTTTCATATCCATGATTTTTTTACTCTTACAGCTCATGTGTGTTTCTGTAATAAATAAATTCCCATCATCTCGTCACAGACTTCTTGTCATCTTTTCTCTGTGAAAAAAAACCAACCCCACTTAAATTTGTCCCTTTAAATCACATTCACCAGATGAAGTTGGTGAATGCTGGAAGAAATGGTCAGTCCAAGATCCAGCAGTAGACTCCAAAGAGATAAGATAGGACTGAAAGAGGACAGGCAATCACAGTGGAAAGAGCCACCCTTCCCCCTTAGAAAAACATTTAATCAAGAGTAACCAGAGAAATATCTGTTCAGATTGAAGTGACTAATAAAGACTATGAGCCTGTTAAAAGCTAAAACTTGGCTAGTGAAATAGAGAGTGGCTTGAGTTTCCCCCTTGCAAGGCAACAGCAAATGCTGCTGCTCCCAAAAGTGGCAGCCAAAAGCCACTTTTGGGGCACTGGGTTTTCTTCTGCCACAGAAGCTGAACTTGTGTCTCCACTGTTTCTGGGGCAGTTAGAGGGGCAGCAGCTGCTGCATCTGGAAGGAACTGAAACTCCCTGGCAGCAGCAGCTTGGCAAAGCAAACAACTGAAACAGGTCTGGCAAAGAGTTCTGTATCCACTGCTGTTTTGCAGGCTCCCTTCCTCCCCAGCAGTTTGCTATGCTGTGAAACTCTGCCCTGTCTAAACCTAGAGCTGGCTGGGAGAAGGAGCCCAGTCATGACCTGGGACTGAGAAGATCATATATCCAAGATGTGATTAATTGAATGTATTCCTTCTGCTGTGGTTAGAAGGGACAGCTCCATCCCAGCTGCATTTCATCCCTCTATTCATTGCAGATCTGGATTTTGCCGAGAGATTCAACTAAGCATTGTGTACATCTGCTTTGAACAATCTTCAGGAAATAAATCATTGACAATTTGCGCTATTCCATTATAATTCTTCCTCATAATTTGCCTGATTCCCTAATGTCTGCAGTCATGACTCAAAAGTCCCACTGTGTCAGGCAATGAAGAAACAATCCCTGCCTGAAAGAATTTACCATCTAATATTTTCTCGTTGAAATCAGTAGCAAAAGCTGATAGAAGAGGATCTTCCTCACTCCATGGAAGCAAACAGGGGAATAAGAGAGAGAATGATGAAAGGACAGACCATTACCATTAGTGGGGTAGTAGGGCAGTCTTTCTGTGCCTTGCCATTGTTTCAACTCACCGGCACAATATCTAAGTGCTCTATACATTTTAGTAAGGTATATCCACACCAACTTTCACTCCCATGTCAAGACTTTCTTGATTATCAGTGTTCTTCTGAGATTAATTTTTTTACGTTTCATCCTTTTTGCAGTTTTTCAGATTCTGTTGTTCCTTCATGCACAAAGACCCAACAACATGAGATTCATGACATTAGCTTGTGATGATAAGGGAAAAAGCATGCAAAAAAACCCCATCAAGCTAAAGACCAGCAGCATAAATGCACAGAGAGCTATTTCCTCAGGACATAGCTGTTCTAGCTCCAGCACACAGAATGAAACCCAAATTACAGGTAGGATAATGTGTTTGAGGTCTTGATCTCTGCCACACATCCACCTCTGCTTTACAGCAGGGGTTAGCAGCTATGACATAAGTGCAATGGCACATTAGGAGGAAGCCAATGTCAGCATCTGGCTCCCAAACCAGATGCTGTTGATGTGCTGCACAGCATTTGAATTTCTTGGATTTCCACTAGAAAATACAAAATCAATTTGGAAAAGAAAAACAGAAATGAGACATTTCTTTGTCTGATCTATGTCTTACAGCTCACTGAATAAGCCTAGGAAATACTGGGAGAGATCCTGAAATACAGAGAGTTCATCCATGAAATACATATAGTGGAAGAGTCCCTATCTGAAATACTTATAGCATAAAACTTCTTCAGGGAGAAGATACATACATACACAGAGATGCACGCACAAGAAAGGTATTAAAATAAAATTTAATGATAGGAGAAAGATTTTTAACCTATTTGCACAGTTTATGCCTCTCCAATGTGTTAGGGTGCAATAGCTGCCCTGACACACATGGTCTTGATAAGGATGCAGAAGTGGTTTTTTAAACTTGGCTAGGTTTGGAAAAAAAGTACTCCATCTCTAGTCATTCTCTGGCAAAGTGCAGTATATCTAATTTTGTTAAATTCCAAAACATACTGTACACCAAAGTACTTGTAGGTGTGAAGGAGAATGTCAGGGATGAGTCAAAGATTAATACCTAAATTATAAAAACTGAAATGGGAATTGCAGTCTTAAATATCACGTTAAGAACCAGGAAGTATTTACCTAGTCTAAAGCACCACTTGCATTGTAATAGGCAAAATGCTGCTTCTTTTAGTTACAAAGGAGTCTATAATAGTCCCAGGCTTGAGTGGGAAGATGCATAGGGTGGAGTGGCAATTTGATGAGACCTTTACAAACTTCAGCAGACCTCTAATCCATTGCAGCACTCACTTCAGTCATACCTAACAGGTCCACTGATCTGCAGAAAAATGGTGAGCTTAGGACGGTGCTTAGAAAAATGGATGTTTGACTAGTTTATTTCCTTCAAGCACACCACTTCTTCCACTACTGCACTGCAAGACTGTCAGATAAAGTTTTCCACTTTCACCAATCTGCCCCTTCAGTTACCTCATTGTTCTGTTTTTCATCTAATGTTACAAAATTTCCTTTTGCTTTCTTAAACAAACAGACATGTCTACCTTAGCACTAATCTTAACAAACCAAAAAAAACCTCTCTACACGATGCTGTCAATGCTTCCTTCTTTCTCATTTTTACATTTTGCCTCTTACATTCAATTGCCAACTCTGTATCAGGATTGCTTCTTTCCTGTGTGCATGGAGTCCTAAAATCATACATGGAGCTTTTAAACGCTAGGTTAAAAACCCCCAATAAATAGAGCATAAAAGATTAGAGTTTTAATCAGCTTGTTATTTTCTCAGTATCACTAAGCACAACACCTGGCAAAGGCCCAAGGGTATTTTTTTTTAAAACATAGTTAAGAGACAGTAATGATGTCTCCTTTGATTCATAGGCAAACATGTGGAAGTGGTTCTAACAACACTCAAAACCAAGTTTCAGCTGATTCTTGGAGCTTTACCAACTAACTTCTGTTTCAATAATCAGTGCCCAGTGAGTCCAGTGCTGCTCAAACCACATGCTTCAGCAACTAATACTTTGCACTGCTCATTAGCTGGTGACAAATAGGATGCAAAAATAAAACTTTGGGAAGCAGACCTAAACAGACTTGTCAATTGGTTATAGAGAACCCTGCCAAAAAGTGACTTTATTTTTATTAAAAGAAAAATAGGTTCATCAAATAAATAGTTCCAGAGATCAGACTTCTGAACCCCTGCTTTTTAATGAGTTAAAAATACTGAATACACACATATTTTTAGTAGAATCTACTAAATGTCACTCCCTGACATCATCCAGCTCAGACTCACTGTACCCCGAGGTAACCATTTCTTATTTTAGCATCTTCAACAAGTCTTAAGATGACTTTAGCCCTGTTCTTGACTGTTTAGTCCTCTGCTTATCAGAACAAAATTACTAAAGAAGGTAACCAGAAACAACAGGGATGAGAAACCTGCAGGTAAGTTACTGCCCTTGTGATTCCCCTAAATCCTTGATACTGTCAGACTATGTTTATGGCCAAAAGCTCAGGGTCTCCTTCATGCAGCTTTTCCTCTGTAGTTTGTTGTGTTTTCCTTCTAGCTATTTCTTATATTATGGAGACTCAGGCCCTTACTTTGCCATCTCTTGCTTCATCTAATATGTGGTTGGGCCAGATAAATAGTCCTCGAGATACAACTCTATTTATTAAATCTCTGCTATAAAGAAAATATAGAGAATTTCTTTCTATAAAGGAAAGTGACTAAACAAATTGAATTGATACTCAGAACATGTAAATTAAACTCAGAAAGTAAATCTAACTGAATGTTGGTAAGGATGCAGACTGCTGCACTTTGAATATACTAAAATACAGAATATTTACAAGAGCCCTGGCAGAGGAAGTTATTGCAACTCTATAAACTTCAAGGCCTAAAAGCTTACATAATCAGTCTGAATGTTTTGCAATGGTTTTACTAAACAATCTAGCATATCTATATCACTGCACTTGGTGTTGAGTATGAAAGTCAGTCCTATAAAACCAAGTAGAACAAGCATTGCGTTATAGAACAGAATCACTATGGTTGAGTAATCTAATGGCAGCAACAGAGCTGCGAAAGTCACTAAGTTAATTTTTGGGATTCTGCTTTAAGCCTATGCCATAGTTATTGCAAAGCATCTCACAAATAAGCCAGCTCACAGTATAATATTCTCAGCAATTAATGAGTTAGCACCTATAAAATTACAAGAGCTCAAAGATTTCCTTTTTTTTTTTTGCAACTGTGCCAAATACAAGCTCATAGATGCTGTCAAAGCCTGTCAGCCTCTTACTGAGTGGGAAATCCACAGTGAGAACTAAAGAAAATCAAGGTATTCAAAGTTTGCTCAGGTATTACAATAAATGGTGGCCACCAATATGAACAATCATGTTGAAGGAAAATTTTTCAAAATCTCTATGGCCAATATAAATCTTCGTGTTTTCAGATACAGGAAGAGGCTTGAAACCCCAAGTAGTTAGAAAGAACTGGAATGTAATGTTTATAGTGACATTTCTACAGCAGTGTCAAGGGAACCTTGCATCTCTGAAAGAGGTCAAAATCACTAAGATAAAAATTCCAGCCTGTGAGAAATTCTTGCACAAAGAGTAATAGAAATGACTCCTGGAGAAATTTTCTGAAATAGGAAGGCATGGTGTGAAACAATTAAGTTGATAAACTTTATGTAAAGTGTGGCTTCCAGTAAGATTTGGTGACAACAATGTGTACCTGTATCATAAAAAATGCCCATAATAAAGAACCAGAGAGAAAACCTTTAACACTGTCTGTCTGCTAAATTCAAGGAAATTTAGAGAGACCTTCATGTAGAGAATTGCAAGAGAAACCACAGGGCATTTCAGGTATAGGCTCTCACAAATATATAATTATTAGCTAGACTCATAGTGAAGTAGGGGCAGATCCACTCTAGCAACGTAACAATTCACTCTACTTTTCTTCTTTAGCTATGACTTCTGGGAAAATTTGTTGTTCATCTACAGCAAGCACATTTGTAAATGGAACCTATAATTTTTAGGAAAAGGGGGGGTGCAAACTGGGATTTTATACCTTTGAATTTTGTGTGATTGTGTATGCCTCCTTCCTTCTCACCCCCAAAATACCAAGACTGGCAAACTGGGACAAGAATTCAGACAAGTATTCAGAGTGTCTTGTGAAAACCCATTTTAGCATTAAAAAAATATGCCTTACAGCCACTAGCAAAAGGTTTCCTCTGCTGGCAACTCTCAATATATGTTTGGAGTAGTTAAATTTGCCATCAGGACAGGACTTCTGGACCTGACAACTGAATATCTAGTTTTCCCTGCCTCTTCTTTTTGCCCTTCTACTTCCTTTTTAGCATGCTCTCATCAAGTCTTCTGCTTACTGTCAGAAATAAAGAGTTCCAGAGGAGCAAGGGTCTGCTTCAAATGATTTGCCATGTTGAAAAAAAGAAGAAAGTGCTACTAAACTGTTTCTAGGAATGGAAAAATTGATTTTTTTGTTCACAAATAAAAACAAAAGAAAGTATTAAAAGAGAAGAAACAAAATTCCCAATATCGCATACTCTGATGAAACAAAGAAGTTCAGGGAATGCTAGATATGGTCAACCTTAAAAAAAACAGCAATGAGAAATAAAAATTAAAGTGAATAGGTTTCCTATTAGTCACATTAGAAATCTGAAAAAAAATTCATAGTCTAAGTGCACCTTAGATTTTGTATTTAGTTGCAGAACCCAAGTGATTGCTGGAATACCACTCTTTACTTGTTTCAGAATAACAGGAGGAACAGAAACAGAGAAAATTAAATGCATTTCCCTCCCCTGATTCTGAGCTTGGACTGCATGCTGCATAATTTCATTTTGGCCTGAAAAATATATTAATATCTGGAAGCATATGCCTTCTTTGCTTTTATCATCAGCAAAGTAGGTTATCGCTAGTTTTTAGCTAACAAGTATTTTTATTGCATGAAGTATGCTGAGACTTTATGTAAAACTTGTTCTCTTTTCCATTCTATTATCCTGGCCTGTGACAGCTCTCTACTAAGTGTCCCTGTTTCATAAGCTTCATCTTGATAACACCAACATGCAAGGGAGATTTAGATAGCCAGTGGATTCATTGACTTATTATTAAAACAGCCTATAACAACTGAAGCTTTAGGTAATTATTTAAATATTTGCTAAATTATTGTTATGGTAACAGCTAAGAACACATTCAACCACTGCACTGTTTGACAAATACAGCACTTGAAACTGAATGTTTCTTTTCTTTAAAAAGTTGCCATAAAATATGCATGCATTGTCTCTATTAACAGTATTGCTCTAGCACATCTCTTCTGTTTCTCCCTTTCTTATTCTAAATTCTTGCTTGATATTACTGCAAAGCATCAATACTTTTGCAAAGGCTGATTAGCATGCAGGGACTTGATAGACATGTTGGAAGGCAGAACTAACAAATTTCCAGCATACTGCTAGATTATGCGTTTCTCTCTGTGCATGCAAAAAGACATCGTTGTTCACGTACCTCTGATACTTCTGTTGATACTTCTGTCAACATCTGTTCACAGAAGTGGCTATTGGCATGCACTTATCTGAGAATCACTATGCAAATATATGCAACTGCAGTGAAAGAAGTCCCTAGAAGATTTGAACAAACTCATTTTATCAGAATAAAAATGTTGAGGTGACTGACAGGTCTATTGTCACAGCCTTTAAGGAAACTTGCTGCCTGCTTTTTCCACTGTTAAAGCAGAATATTATTTGAGTACATAGCAATTCCCAATTCTGGTAACATTTTCCTGGGTCCTGTTTCATTGTAGAGCAGTGATGTATGTCCTCAGGGGAATCAGGCTTGGACAATGGAGGTGATATGAAGCTAAAGTGATAGTGCCATTCACCAGAAAGGACAGGCCCATTATGGTTAGACAGTGCTTGGGACACCACTAATGCTTTCTTGGCTACTTGTTAAGGGCGCGGGTTCAGATATTTGTGATGAAGGCTCAACCAGGAAAGCTGAGGAAATGCATTACTCTCCACTCTCTGAACAGCCTGAGCTAGACTGCTTAGAGCAAGAGGCAATGCCAAAAGTGTTGGTTGCAGCAATGCCCACCTCAGTTATTATCCTCTTCCTGCAACTGTTCCAAGAACCACACTTTAGCACATGAGCTTCAGGCTGGAATGAAGGCTTTATTTGCTATTCTATATCATCACTTGACTTTGGAGGAGAAAGAACTGGTATTCTATATTCTACAAGTGTTTACCTCCAAGGTTTTGGTAGCTCATACAGGTAACAAAGGCAAAAGGTTGACAGACAAATGGTTTTTAGGTCTTCCTCCTTCTTAACAGTGCATGCAACATAAAACAGCACTTCATCTTTACCATGGCTGCAGAAGACAAAGTAAAGAGGGATATTGTACTGTTTACTTTGGGGAGAAGGGACATGTACTGAGTCCAGCAACACAGAGAATTCTACGTCCTAAAATGCTATATGACAATTGCAGACCAAAGAGCGAGTAATTCCTTAATCCCCACCTCTGCTCTATCCTTAAAAATGTGAAGGGCTGCTACTGTGGATCCTAGTTTTTCAGTTTCAACACTAAAACAAGTTGTTTAGAGATCCTGCTTGATAGCAAGTCAGCTGCTTCTACACTGCATATTGTACGTACAAGCATAAGTAATCATGCCTTCCTATCACACACTGTCAAACAACAGGGGCTAAAGCAGTAGCTTAAGACACAAGCTTAAGCAAAGGCAGCCCCCCACTTTAAAAAGCAGATTAAGCATGTGACAGATGCCTTGTGATAATTTATGAATAGTGTACGTTGACCTCATTTTTGTGATGTTGATTGTATGATTATGTTTGCTTGATTTAATTAGAAGGCACAGACAAAGCCTGAAATACTTAATAAACACAAGCTACCCACTGATAAACATCCTCAGGTCAGTTTGCGATAAAACCTGAATTCTCAGCTGTGGAGAGTCTATTTCCGGGCTCCAGGCAAGGTGCTGGAATATCTTTGGTCAGTTTGAATGCTGAGATTAAAACAACTGCAGTGACTATGCAAAGGATCCATAAAATAATATGCTGTAAAGTCAAGTGGGTTATCACAGAGGGTCAGCTGTTGAAGGGAACTTATATCACCCTGCCCCCTTGACACCTTGGAGAAAAAAAAACCCCAAAAACTGTCAAGGCAAAACACCTAAAGTCAATTTCCCTACCTGTTTTCCTCTCTACCACTGAGATTGTTTTAGGACGTCTTCATGCTCAGGATAAATCTGCAGGTGCCTGCAGTCAGAGAGACTCATGAAGTACCACAGCCTTTGGCTCACAGGGTATGAAAATACTAATATTCTGCAGCAAGTAAAGACATAAACCTTTGCATGAAGGGACTGAACTCAGAGGCACCAGATGTAGCTAGCTCTAGTTGTTATAAATAGCAGCTTAAAGTTTCATGATTAAAATAATCTGCCCCTCACATATGGAAACTTTGAATGCATTCATAAACGTGAGATAATCAACAGGAGTTCAGTGCCTAGTTGTTGACCTGGTATTGCAGAAGATTTGCCTATGGGGCAAGACCACCTGGGGAATCCTGCACAGGGGCAGGAAGGAGAGACTCATGTTCCACAGTTCCTAACCACTGGGGAGACAACATTCTATTATAGTATCTCAGAATATTTATCTCTTTGTGACCCAGACAGGGAGCTCTTATGATAAGATGAGGTTTGACATCCCTCATAGCTGAGATTCTGTGTGAAAAAGCCTGTGCTTGGACAGGGGAGTGAACTCAGGCAAAGAGGAAAACAGAATAATGCCCAGGTAAGTTCCTATTCAGTTTACAACTGTGAGGCATACTCCAACATGGAAACCCTGAGGTACCCTGGATCTTATAACACAGAGAAAGAGTGGAGTACATCATATGGCAAAGGTCCTGGTCGCTTCAATGGGGTCAGTTCCCCTGAGAACTTTCCATATTTCTGTCATTGCTTTTCCTAACTTAACTCATCACAAGACCCTTTTGCCTGAATAGTGATGTTCAATCTCCCACAGCCAGTGAACTTGTACCCCTTGCGCATATCAGAAATTTGACCTCCAGACTTCTGTGTTCATCACCACACTAGCACATGACAAACAGCTCCATTCAACATGCCCTTGCTCCACCATCACAGACTGATGCCTTACTGCTGACACTGACACGCTGCCTCTCTTGCTACTCTGCTCACTCACAGTTGTCCATTTGCTGGAATAACCTTTCTAAGCCAGCATATACCCTGACATTTGAAGGAATGTGCAGGGCAGTAGGTTATGGAGGTAAAGTGCTCCTGCACTATCCAGATTGTAGCTGGACAAATTTTTTTCTTTGAAATGAGAACGATTCTATATGGAGTTACAGAAATTTTTTTTTTGGCATTTGGGTCAATTTTACCAAAATGTTTACTATTAAAAATAGCTATCGCTGGATCAGGAGTTTATGACATATATGCAAAAAAGGTAAAAACATAGTACTTTGATATTTTTGACAGTGGGGTTATTTTGCTCTTCAATCACAAAATAACTTATCAATTTAAAATTACTATCAAAATGTATTCAAAAATTATTCTCAAAATTCAAATGGAAAATATCCCCTTATTTTGGACCAATCAAGAAAACTCTTAACCACAAGTGGTTCTTTTTAGTCCTTAATTCTATGATTTTCTGTTTAAATATTCATAATGTCAAATTAAAATTACTTCTTCGTCTTCCTATGTCTGTCAGAAAACCTTCTTCACATTCGGCTGTAATCCTGGACCCAGTTTAAAAGATTATTTAAACATGCCTTTAATTCTGAGGCTAAGTTAAATACCTGCTCAGATTCTCCACTGAATAACTATGGATGCCAGCTATGCTGAAGTGCTAAACTTCTCCAACCCTTCTCTTCAACTTATCTATGTGAGACTTGTCTTCACTGCTCAATGGGAAAAAGAACGACAGCGTGTTAGAAACTGAGAAGAAGCTTCATACATTCAAAGATGCTGCTCCCGACCTTTTGTTCAGCAGAGAGAAAATAAAGCAACATCTACCAAACTTCGGTGTTTGGAAGCAACATAAATTCTCTTGGACACCCGAAAGGTTCTTCCCCTGCCATCTTCTTAAACAGGTATTATTTTTCATCTAAAGACATAGAAACAAGGACTGCATAAAAAACAATAGAACAAACAAAAAATAGAAAAAATATTTGTTCTATGGGCTATCATCCTTAGAGAAAGCATCTGATCAATTAAATTACCATTATTTCCCCATCCCCCTCCAGCCTTACTGTGTACAAATAGAATAAACAATCAAATTCACACTGAAGTCCAGGGCTTCATTTTTCTCTCGCTCCAACACATTTCAGAACAGACTAGGCTCCATTTGTATACACATATATTAACAAAAGAACACATTTCAATTAAAAACTCTCTCCATGTTTCAAGCTGCTTATGTCTTATACATACAGATTCATTTCACACATCGGGGGAACAAGCATACACAACCAAGCTGAAGCAGTTAACTCCTAGCACCCTTCCTTTGTTCAGCTCCCACAAATTTCTGCTGCTGGTGGGTGTAAGTCTTTTGAACTTCTTGAAAGAAAGGGAAAACTGTAGCTCAGTGTGTTTAACCATGTGCTTTCCAGGGCTGCAGGCAAAACTTGAGAAGGAGAAATATGAATGTGTGGTGAGCAGCTCACAGCATTCCTTGGGGCTTTTCTGTTGCTTCTGTTGCATCAGTTTCAATAGGACACACAATGGAATCACAAGTATCCATGTGCCTCAGACATCACTCAGTATACTCTAAATAGCAACAGGAAGAACAGGAGTACTTTGAGTTTTGCTCTCTGGGTTGAAAATTGAAATGAGCTGGTTCAAACAGAATGCTGGAGAATGTGCCCACTGTCCTGCATGAGGGGAAATGGCTCCCTGTTAGAGGTGCTGGTTGTACTCTTCATATCTACCTTAGCTCTTAAACACAGTTAAATATTCCTCTTTTATTAGCCTCGAAGGGCGTGCCTTCTACAGCTAATGCCTTGTAACAATATTGACAGACACAGTCATAACAACTATTGCATGGCCAGAGAAAGAAACTACTGCTGACCTGACTGCAGTATAGAAGTTTTCAAATATGTTATGTAGCTAGAAGTAAAAAAATAGTTTCAAGAATAAATGAAATTTAAGAAATGGGGTAAGAAAATCTAAGGAGGCCAGAGCCAAGAATACTCTGTAAACAGGAAAAGCTCTTTAGAAAAGAATACAGAAACAGATGACTACCCAGCAAAATAGAAGAGAGCTTTAACTCATAATAACACCCAGATATAACAATAAAATAAATGCCTACCTCATTAAATCAGATTCATAATGCACCCAAGAAATTGTACTCCTGCTTGGTCAGAAAGCAACACATGAAATCTCTCTCACATATTAGCCTAACCCAGGATCAAGCTACCAAACTGATGAGCAAACAGAAGAAGCAAAATCTTCAAAAACCCTGCCCACCCTGCTCCTGTAACAAGCTAGGTAAGGACGATCCACTCTGACCAGGTGAAAACCATTACCCCTTTCCTTTGGAAATCAGCACCTGGGACACCTCCTTAAAGCTGAGGTTGTGTTGCTTTGTGGCAGATGAGAGCCTGTGAAAGGTCAGGGATTGCTGAGAGGTCAGCTAAGGGAGAAAGAAAAAAAACACGTGCAACAAGCATCTTCCCATTATATCCCAAGGTTGCACATTTGGTTTTCTCAAGTTGGGAAAAGAAGGGAGGTTGGGCCCTGCACTGCTCCCCGGGGAAAGGCTGCTCTGCCAGCCTGCCTCTGACTCACTGTTGTGACATCTGGTATTAAAGCTTAGGCAGTTTGAAGATCTGGAAAAGAGCATTTAAAAACCCATTATTTCACCTGTTCCTTTGATTTTTAAATAACTGTGTTAATTCTTATTTATCACATCAGGTCCCTGAATATACTGAGCATTGTTCCAAGTTATTGTAACCTTCTCTCTCAAAGTGGATTTAAACCATTACAGTCTATCACATAAATCCTTCTTAGTTTGTGGATTATTGACCTGATAGGCCCAAACAGCTCCATCTGGCCTTTTAAATGGGCATGAATGCTGTGAGTGTTTATTGCTTTCAATCCTATTATTTGCAAAATGCTTTCTTTCTCTGTCTCTATGTATGTGTTTGCTTGTGCTTAGTATTCAGGGACAGCTTATTGTCAAATTTTTGTCCACACCCTTTTAAATATAGGGCTTTGTAAACTGCCCCCATACAGTAGCGTAAGTGAATGTACTGCTACTTGAATTGGAAAATTAAGCTGTTGACTTAGAGCCAGCCTTTGAGGGTGATGTAAAAGTTGATAGACTGGAAGAACATTTGAAAGTGAAAAGGGACTCCCTTTTGAAATGCTGATGTGAATCAAGTCTGAGTTAATGAAGCTTTTATAGTCATAAAGTTACTTTCAGATACCTACTCTAAGTGGTTCTTTTGAAAGAGCTAAAATGATGCTCTAAGGGACATTTGTTGAAGTGAAAACAGGAGTAAAATAGTTTATTACCTGTTGATATGTGTCAGGATGAGAATACATGGAGACAACCAGGCATTTTTCATTGGTCGGTATTTGTGGATCAAATAATTTACCAATACTCAGTTAATCATTCTGATGTGTTGAGTCAAATATTTCTGACGGATGTTTTAAAGTTGCTATGAAAAGGCTCCCTGTGCAATCATGCCTGTTCTTTCCTGTCCCAAAGGTGTTCTATACACAGAGTTATTCCTGTTAGGCAATGGACCAAAAAGCCTGGAGACTGAATATGAAGTCAAAAATCTGCCAAATGCATCTGCTGCCCTGGCCTGATGGATTTCATTGCTGCACTTTTGTCCTCTTCCTATGGGTGAGCCACTCCACCTGGCACTAGGAGGCCAGGCCATGCAGAACACATGGTTGTGGCTTCCCAATGTGCAGAATACTTTGCCTCTGACCTGGTTTGATTCTCTTTGCAAAAAAAGATTAGTGGAAAAGAGACAGTCTAGCAAGTCTGTTCGGAATAATACTTAAAAATTGTTGTCAACTTATTGCAAAAGTTCCACACCTCTTGGTGATTTCTCATGGGTATTTCTTCACAGCACAGCTAACACACTCCAGCTCTCTTCTACACCAGCCAACCCACTCTTTTTGTAGCACTCAGCTTCTTATTGGACACAGCTGTGGCCTATTAAGGGCAGGCCTGTTCCTAATCTTTGGTGATGAGTACAGCCGCCGCTCCTCAGGTGCGAGACTACCTTCTGCACTATCTTTATTTTCTTACATTCTATGCCTCCACAAAAAATCTTACAGAAGCTAAAAAACCACTTTGCAGATGGTCTGTAATAGCTTTTGTATACAAAAATAGAGATGTCTTAGGTCTGACACTTGGTAGCGAGTGGTTTGTAACTGGCTTATACTCTTTTACAACATATGTAATGCAAGGGACACACAGTTGTTTTTTCAGGGACGGGGAAACTCAGCAAAGTGAGAGGATATTTTTGGCAAGCAATTTTTGCAGAAAAAATGCCAGATGCCTGCACCTTCTCAAATGCAGAGCTATGCCCAAAATTTGAGTGAAGTTGTGAAACACCTTTGATCATACTGTTTTGTATAAGATGGTGTTATTTTAAGTATACTTGTGTTAATATTCAGAACTAAGTCCATTTACTGCCTTTTTTTCCCTTTTTTTTTTTAATCTAAGTGATTTATTACTGTTTTTTAAGGTATCTGCACCCTCTGACCCATCTGTTATGGGACCATTGACTCACTGCAGGGTTTACCAGTGGCTAAGTGTTGTTCGAAGCAGAGAGCTTGAATAAAACACTTCTTCCTTGAGGTGGAAATAATTGTATCCTAGGTGCTCGCACTTTGTTTTGGCAGGGAGAAAAGTGGTTGCCTCTGGAGACAGTCCACCAAGCAGTTTTTGGGAGAGGGCATCAGGTTCTCTGGCTGAAGCAGTTGGAAATTCTACCCTCTTATACAAATTCAAAGCAAAATTTTGAAGTGTTTAGGAAACTTTCACTTCCCTTTTAGCACCAAATAGAACTTTTACTTTTGGGGATGAGCACATTTAATCCTGCCATGATGGATACTTAGCCTAATGGAAAAAGAGAGTGATCCAGATGTTCAGCAGCACCTTGGGCAACTGTTTCAGCAACATGCATGAAATGCTGATATGCTTGAAGATATGGAAGACAGTGATAAAGAGTATTCTGCAAAAAAAATTAAAGCTTTACTCTCTGAAATGTAAGCAGAACACTACTTAGCATTTTGCATTTATCATATCCATAAGTTTTAGGATGATGTCTAGAATTCCAAGTGAATATGGTTTCCTTATTGTATAGTATTAACTAGCATTGTTATCCTACAGAAACGGTAGCTGAGCATCTGATACAAGAGCAGCTAAGAAATAAATTTGTTCATATATGTTTTATTTTTATATATAAAATATATACATATAAACACACAAACTGTATGCAGCAAATTTTACT
Source organism: Zonotrichia leucophrys gambelii (assembly GCF_028769735.1). Lineage (NCBI taxonomy): Eukaryota > Metazoa > Chordata > Aves > Passeriformes > Passerellidae > Zonotrichia > Zonotrichia leucophrys. The sequence continues at coordinate 65,372,903 of NC_088171.1, forward strand.
TACAGTCACCTTAGGTACCAATAGATGTATTTAACACTGACAATTTCTAGGAAAAATCAGTACATGTATGTTTTTCCCAACTTAGGCTCATTGAAATACTGAGATGAAATTACCCAAACCCTTTTTTATCCAAGTCGTTTCTCTGCACCAAACTCAGGATTTCCATCAGGGAAAGGGAACTGGGCGTGCTACAGAAAGCTTAACTCCATCACCCTGAGTGAATGTGGGGCCAGAAGGGAACCTTTTCAATGCTCACTGTTTCTGGTTTAACATTTCAGTCACAGGAGGAGGGAGAAGGCTTTGGTGTATTACTGGAAGATATTTATTTTATGAACTATACCAATAACGTGGCTTATATTCTACTTGGCAACTAAATTGGTTTCTGAGTTTATATTCACAGTAATGAAGTTTATCTAGTTAGGCTATAAAACTGAATTTATTAATCAGGCATGTGAGGATGGGTTTTGAAGAAGGTTTTTTAAGCTACTTTAGTAGCTAGAACACTGTTTTGGTGGTGATTTTAATGCAGTCTTGAAAGCTGATCCAAAGAATTATGAAGGCTGAAGGAACAAAATCACTGCTGTAGTATTTTATTAAAGCAGCTCACATTATACTGAAAGCTTGTAAACTGACCTGTTTCTGTGAAAGCCACTCTTCTGCATCTTATTTTGATAGGCTAATAAAAAAGAAGGGACATTCTGTAGACACTTGCAAATTTTGGGACCAGGAGATTGAAATGTAGGAGGTAACGCAGTACATATGTTTTGATAGGAAACTGGTCCATACATGGGCTCATGCATTCTTCTTATGATAAAGGGTATGCCCCAAAACAAATTGTTATCCATAGGTCTTTCATCTTGAAACAGAGCAAAGAAAACTAAGCTGATGGTCATAATCTCAAAGCCCACCACTAGTGGGAACATAACATAGCACAAGTCTCATTACTGCCTGGAATTCTTTTAAGCTATACTGTATTGATGTCATTTAAAGGGGAAAGAATGAAGAATGCTCAATTAATTGTAAAATCAAAAACACACAGAGAAAATATCTGACTATTTTGGTATGTATATATGAATTATCTTCTTGGCTGCATAATTCATTTTAACATGAAATAGCCAGTTTTGCAATAAACTAGTTCTGCAGGATGGGCCAATTCTATTAAGACTTCATTAAAAAATTCATCCTGAGCCAAGTGGGAAGACTGAGGCCAGTGAAATCCATTGAAAGCTGTGGGATGTGATAACAGCATTTGAATCTTAAAGCAATTCAAAGTGGAAGTGACTATGAATAAGCACTGGGATACTTGGGTAACCCTAAGCCAAGCTGGTAAGGGGTTTCATATATTGGAATGAAGTCTGTAGCACTTGGCTCCAGAAACCTTGAACTCAGTGAATCCTGATGGGCTGCTGGCTCGGCAGGTTTGGCAGCCTGGGATGTGCGCACTTTCTCAGGTCAGGGCTCTTTTTCCTCTTTTCTGTTGAATTTGGCTTTCATCACAGAGTAAGGCAACTTCTAGGGTAGCTGAAGTGTGCAGCCCATCTCTGGTCCTCCATGCACCACTGGAAAGGTGCAAAAACTCTGCAGGGTCAGAGCTGACCCCAAATCACAGACACAAAGCTGTGCTCTGGCCAGATCTCTTCTTGTACTCTGCAGGCAGAATGTGATGGAGAACGAAGCAGGCAGAGGAGTTTTAGCAAGAACTTTGTTCTTCTTTTTTTTTTTTCTCCAATCAGTAGAGCCTCTACAAGAAAACTTACCATCACTGAGTAGAGCTTTCTTTTCAAGCAGTGAAAGTCAACACAATGTTCTGAAATCACAGTGAATATCACATTCCTGACAGCTTGATGGCATCTCCAGATGCTGAGATGAAACGATGCAGAGAAGCATAGATTATCTCATAAATATCTACACTGATCCCAAATGGTCCCAAAGGAAAAAGGTGTTCTATCTTATGAGGACTTTTCAGTGTTGCTCTCTACTCCCTCAAGAGATGTGTCTGCCTATGAGCACTGGGCAAATAAAAAGCACCATTTACAGAAAGGATCCTTCTTTTAGCTCTGCAGCAGCTGAAACTCCTGAGTGATCTTTTTCACCTCTTAGACACCAGAAAAACCTTTGTGGCATAAAATTTCATGTTCCCATAACACCTCTAGGACAGCTTTTCAGGAGAGGCCTGTGTGTGGTTCCCTAATAAAAATAATGAGTGAATAAGCATTTGCAGTATACATGCAAATTGGCTTTCCAAAGCATGGAGCCAGAAGACAAAGTTTATCAATCAAGGGCACCAAAGCAATTGTGAGTAGTCCCCAGAGAATTAATCCTTCAGGAATGCATGAAATCAATCTGGCAGCCTCTGAAATACACAGTCCAGTTGCTTATGTCCATACAAATATTCACCTTCTCACCATGGAGGCACTGCGGAGTGCAGATTAAAAGGACTGTTTCAGGACTGAAACAGTCATTCTGCAGAAAGAAGCCAAGTAAAGACTGATAATTATTTTATCTGTGCTGAATAACATTGTAAGCAAATTGCACATAATTATGACAAAATACCATCAACAACATGACAGTCTCCTGTTGTTTGCTGGGGCATTTGGCACACAGCACTGTCGAGTCAAATGTTTGTTCCCTTTCTGATGATTGGTGTTTGTTTTTTGGCTGTTGCTTTGATTCACACTCTTGCTTCAATTAAGGCTTTCTGTACTGTCATTGTGTACAGTGAACACTGATTTACACCAGACAGTTGAACTTCAGCAGCCACAGTCTCCTTCATTCCTCACTGCAGGAACTGTTCCCTGTCAGAAGCTTTTCCCGTTCCTTGAAAAGAGGAGGCAAATGAGCCCAACCAGTGATATCCCTGAGGGAACGGGGAACACCCTGGGATGAAGGACATGTGGAGATCCCTCTTTACAGGAGCAGAAGATCAGTTTGCTGTAAGGACATGCTGGCAAACTTGTGCTATCAGACTCAGCTTTTGACACTCATGGCCTGCACTTGCTTGGGATTTTTGCACCACTGCTAAACCACATGGCCTTTTGGGGGACTGATGGCCTGTCCCTGTTTCAACCTTGTCAAGAAGACCCCTTTTGTTGCCTCTGGCAGCAGATGGCAAAAGCTCCTTGTAAGGAGGTGCTGGACAGTGAGATGATCTCATCTCATTTGACTAGTCTAAGCCAAACACAGATGAACTCCAGAGGCTTCTGAAGCTTATAAAATTTAGGCAAAACACAGGGCTTCAGATTTTAAGTTACTTGCTTTGCAAAGTTATCCTGCAGTAAAATAAAGCTTAAAAAATGGGTAGCACAACTGCAGATGAAATCTAAAACTGACAAATGCAGTGTAGTTCACAAAGAAAGTCACAAGAATGACTAAACAGAGCTAGCAGTGTTAAAGCAGCATGTTCACAATTTGCCTTGCAGGTGTAGCTCCTGCCCACAGGAGAAAAAAAAAAAAAGCTTTAAAAATATGCTGTATATACTTAGCAACTGATCCTTGAGAAGCAAACCAGTCCTTAATATCTTCCACATGTTTGGAAATAGAGGTCCTTCAATCAAGAAAGCCATCAGAAAGCAGGGGATTCATTAAGTACAAATTCTGTCTAGGCTTCTCCTTTTTCTGATCAGAAATGTAGTTCAGATGTGAGACCTGGTTGTACCATTGGTCTTGGAACCCTACGCTTTTGTGTCAGCCCATCCTAAGGACCAGAACAAAGAATCACAGCACACACTTGCCTTAGCTCTGCAGAAGAAGCGCTGGTATGAGCAGATGTTCGGCAGCCTTTGAGCGCACTGGAGTGCAGCATTTAAGGCCTTAAACTTCTGGAGAGCCAAAGGATGAAAAGGGGAGGCAGGAGGTGGACAGGGAGCACATCCCTGGTGCCTCCCTGGTGGGAGTGCCTGCTTGCCCCCCGGGGCTGGCAGTGCGGGCACACAGACCCCTCACACACCATGCCTCTGCTTTTGAGGTCAAGCCACCGGAGATCTGAATGGAAATAAAGGGCAGATTAAAAAACAATGCGATGCATGGAGTATTTTCCAGAGGCGAGAACAAAGGCAGCTGTTTCTCCGACAAGGCAATGAGCCCTCTAGAGGCAGCTGCAACCAGAGCATCCCTACCATGATGGTGTGCCATGGAGGAAGAGCCCAGCCTGGAGTCCCACGCCTTTGCACCCTCTCCGAGCCCTGCTCCCTCTCCCACAGCCCTTCCCTCTACCCCAGTCCGCCAGCACCCACCCCTGTCTCCTGGTAGTTACTCCCACTTTAGCCAGTCGGCTGGAGAAGTCCTGGGGAAAGGAGCTGCAGCTGGGCACAGAGATGACAACATTTAAGGCACTATAAAAAGTTTGCAAAAAAGTTTGTCTGCTAGTACATTATGTATAGACCATTGACCAGTCCTCATCCTACATGGCACTTCTGTAAAGATTTGACAGGAATTGAGGAAAACATCTTCTCAGTTACAGAGTAATCCTTTCAGAGTCAAATTGTGCTCAGAATGATCTAATCACAGCCGAGTGAGCCTTTGGTAAGAGTTGTTGAGTGCAGCAAGCAGAACCACCCCTCCACGCCTACAGGAATGGCCAGGGCATTGTCTCCCCCTTAGTGCTTCCCCCTGAAGAGTGAGAAGGGAATGAATAACAGCAGAAAATTACTGGGGAACAGTAGCGAGGGTACAGGATGTCAAGCAGGCTACAGGGTAGCATCAAACATGAAAGGTGATTAATTCCTTACTGTCAATGCTGTAATTAAAATCACAGACTCCTGCATGTTCTGTCCTGGAAAGTGGATACTGTGGGAATGCAGTGAGTTTAACCAGGATGGTTTTCCAAGGGCTTCTGAAGCTGTGAAGCTGACTCATCTCTGGCTCCTCTGCATTGTGTGTGAAGCAGTAGGTGGGAGGCTCGATGTGCAGCCTTCCCTGGAGCAGGGGCTGTGACTGGGGTCGTGACCGTATATGGGTTGTGTTTTATCACTCTTGCTTCATTTCCAACGACTTGGAACTTGTCAAAAGCAGCAGTTTAGTATATAAGAGAAGTTGTTCAGGCTTTGAAAAAACCCTCCAGGCACTTTTGTACACCTGTCTTTACAAGACAGCATAAAACCTTCCTGCAATCCCCCTGAGGAATGTGTTATGTACCAGTTGTGGGCATTCAGCTTGGTCTGGAGAAGTGCCCTGCATCTTTCCTCTGCTTTCTCTTCAAAGCTCTGAGTGATACCTATCTATCCAGCTATCAAACCACAATTTCTCCAAAAGGAGAAGCTTTCTTTTTTTTTCATCCCTGTTTCCTCAAAAAAAGTACAGATTTTGCAAAACAGTTTGTCTGCTAGTACATTATGTATAGACCATTGTAAGATCAGCATAAAGGGCTCAACACCTTAAGCCCCTCATAACAATGTCTGTGGTATTAATTGCTGGATGATCTTGCTGCAAGACACAACAGCAAAATGGTTTCAGTGATTTCTCTTCTGAAATATCTAAATCTACTATTAGGATTTCCTATGTCCTTACTTTTCTTGACTAGATCTTAATTAAAAAGCTAATAAAATGTCATAATTTAAGAGACAGTGATAATTTAAAACATGCTGTTAATTTCTTTGCACCACTCTCAGGTTCATCCATCCCTCTCAGGCAGAGGAGAAAAGCAAATATGAAGCTCCAATGCTATACAGTATTATCCCTTACTATATAAACCTCTCACAAGATATTTGTGGGATAATATGAAAAACAGCATGTATAAATCTCTTATTTACAGTTTAATTTATTGTGCATGTTATTTTTAAAGGTGTGATAGCTGGTTTAATTCAACTAAGAATATATGTTAGTTCGCCCTTACCTGGCTACTTTAGGAGGGAATTCAAGGGAGGTGTTCTTGATTAATTTTTTTTTTCCGTTTCCAAGTGGAGGCAAGAATTAGATGCATATGTTCTCAAAAAGAATGCAAACATATAGTTTAATTTAATCTCTTTGTTAATTTTTTTTCCTAAACTAATAAGCCTTTTGGAATCAGCATTTTTAAGTGACTTAAGCCTACAGATTGATGCTTGGGCTGACATGTTAGCAAGGCAGGGGAGGGACGATTTATTCTTGGAAGTCTGTGACAGAACTGATGTAAAGCCTAAAAAAGATGTTTCTTTTATAAAGATGTTGGTGCTCTATAGGCAACAGTCCACACATTTCATCTGCTTGTTATGTTGTTGGTCTCTCACAAGCTCCAAACCCCCACTGCTGTAAGCAGTAGTAACAGCGATCCCTAGCCCACTTAGCATCAGTTGCCTAAACACTTGTAATGCAGCCTAGTCCTAGACTGGAAAGCAAATAGATGGCTGATTTTTTCCCCTGGACTTTGAACTTTTGGCTAACAAAAACCTTGGTTTTCTGCATGCATTTTTTGGTGGGGGGGGGGGGGACAAAGTTCCAGTTTAGCCAATGCCATCTTGAAGGAACAAAAAAATTTACTTTTTACTCTTGACTTTGTCTTTCAGGCTACAGAACTCTGAAGATCAGGATGAAATTTTGTCTCAGCAATGAGTAGAAAATAATAACTTATGTCCTGTCAAGCCGTTCTCCTGTCTCCTTTGACAGCTCAGCCTTTGGTGGCTGCAGTGGGTTGGACACATGGCTGTGTCATAAACCTTTTGAAACAGCCCACCAGGAGGAAAGGAACACAGACCTGGAAGCATCCCCTGTCTTCCTCTGAAAGCATCTAGGCATTTTAACTTGTCTTTGGGTACCATTTTGCAGTTGGATGAAGAGCTCTTGCCCTTCCTTTTTGTAATTAGGGAGACATTAGGTCTGATGCCTTTCTGGTGGTTGTTTGGAATTCAGGGAAGGAATTTTGTTCTTGTCATGGCTGTCAGGTCAGTGCTGATGTTTGGTTGGTTTTCCTCTGAATCCAGATATCAGGTAAGTAAATTTATAATTCATGTTATTACAGCTGGCTGGTGTCTAGGAGAAGGGACTGGTTTCCCAGCAGGCTGGCTGGGGAAAGAAGAAGAGTTGCACCATCACAAAACGTTTTCCTTAAATGAGTCAAAATTTCCCATGTTTCAGCTTGTGTCTGCTGCCTCCTTACAGCATACAGTTCCAGGAGCCTTGTTCTGTATTTGCAGACAGCAGGTCTCCCCCTTACCCTCTCCCCTTTTGGCTGAATGTCCCCAGTTCTCTCACGTGCTCCAGCCTCATGGTGGCTCTCTGCTAGAATGGCTCCAGGTTGTCAATGTTCTTCCTGTACTGCAGAGGCCAAAAATGGATATAACACTTCAGCTGTGGTCTCTCAATTGCAGAGGACAGGGAAATAATCATGTCATCATTCTTGCTAATGCAGCCTGCCATGCAGTTGGCCTTCCTTGCTGCAAAGATGCATTGCTGGTTCGCGTTCAGCTTGATGTTCACAAGGACCTCCAAGTTTTACCTGCAAAACTGCTTTCCTGCCAGAGCTCAGCCTGTCCTGTGGATGGGGTTGCTTCTCACCAGGGCAGGGCTTGGTGCTTCCCTTGGTTGAACTTCATGAAGTTCACCTTGGCCCATTTCTCCAGCCTGATCTCCAGCATATTGACTCCCTCCTGTTTGACATTGCCTGGAAACCTCAGAGACAGCACCCATTCCCCTTACCCAGTTCCCTATACAGACACCACACAATACTGGTACTGGTAGGGACCTCTGAGGTACCCTCCAAGGAAATGGCTGCCATTTGCACTTCAGACCCATAATCACCACCCTTGGAGCCTGAGGGTTCAGAAGATTCTCCACCCAGCTTATTGTTCCCTCATTCAGTCCACCTCTCCCCAATTTCCATACAAATCTGATCTCTAGAAGAAGGTGTGGACTAAGTTAGCACTTAAAATAACCCTTTGGATTCATACAAAATATTTCTATTGGTTTCAGAAAGAAATAAATAAATTGTGGTGCCAACATATGCCAAAATCTTATTTTGTGGACTGTAAAATTGCTGCCATTTCCCACAAAGATCTGCCAAATAACCTATGGGAAAAAATATGGGGAAATAGAAAGCACTTCATATAGGCTGGCTGTTGAAAGAAGACTTACATAACTCCTATGTCAGACTGAGACTCAACCTAGTAATTTTAAAAGCATTAGATTCATTCAAAGGATAATGAATCCATGAGCTAATCTCTGGATGTCAAGTTATCACTATTATTTGATATAGACCTGCCAAATGCGTATAAACAGAGTTGTTATTGTCTTTAGTTACTGTTTGTGGAATATTCCCTGCAGCGTATGTGCATTACTTTTTAATTTTTGGAAATATGACATCTTGTTCTTTCAATGTGATTTGTAATAATTAGTTTCATTGTTCCTTTTCTAAGAATACCTGCTGTAATTATCTCTCCATGGTAAGGTGGGGGAAAGGATGACCACAGAAATCAAGTGATATTAAGGAAAGATATAAACAGTAAAAATTACAAAACCATAAAGAACAGTTCCTCATAACTAATTTCTTCCAGAATATTTCAGAATTATTTTTAGCTCCCTTGGGTATTACTCTTTTTGATGTCACTGTGTTATGTATAAAATCAACACTTTCAGAAAAGGGACCTGTGAATTTAGATGGCATTATTTCAGGTGCTGAAACGGAATCATTTTGCTGGAAGCTGGATTTGAAAAGGTAATGATCATTATCACTCTCTAGCAACTATTTGCACTTCCAGGTTCCATGGACATTTTGAAAACAGTGGTTACAGATCCCTTGTGGTTCATGGAGGCCAAGCTACCAAGGTAATAAATGGAGCTGTTACCCTTTCTCCACACATTAAGCACCTACAGTGGAGCTGGGCATGTTCAGTAAACACACTTTTAAAAAGACTTTCACTCTTTGGCTGAGGTGTTTCCAGACACTGAAGGACCCAGGCTCTGAATTTCAGAGATCATTGAATGGGAATCAGAAGCTGTCCTTTTTGTGCTTGGGCTCATGGGCTATGAATAGAATAACAGTTCCAGATCCTCTAAGGCTTACTGTGCCTTGCAAGGGCTGCATGGTGGAAGTCTCCAAACTGCTCAGCTTGTGAAGACCACTGTGGCACACTGATTCTTCCAGGCCAGGCTGGATGAGGCTCTGAGCAACCTGATCTGGTGAAAAGTGTTCCTGCTTGCAGCAGGCAGGTGGAACAAGGTGATTGTTAAGGTTCCTTCCAACCCAAACCATTCTATGATCTTTGCTTGCCCACCTGCATCTTCAGGCAGAGGGCATCCGCTGCCCAGTGAAGACACAGCTGAAAAAAAGTTAAATTGTCAAGTCTGAAGCAGGCCAAAAACATATGAAGAACTGTAAATGCACTAAAATCCAAACATAAAAAATGAAGGAAAATTAGTTTAGTCATGGGGTTTCAAATTTCAAAGCCATCATCTCTACCTCGCCAGCAGTGGATGGGTGAATTCCCCCCCAAACTAGATGCAGAGATGTGTGCTAATTTTCTACAGCAAAAAAGATAGGTCAATAGCAGACCCAGAACCTAAATATAGATGCTTCTACACTTAGTTACTATGTAATGCAGCTTGTGATGGTTGCCAGAGAAACCCATTTATGCTCTTGAATAGGTTGTGCTCTCCCTGCTTTATCCTCTCCCACATAATGAACATTTTAAAGTGGTTTAGTACAGAATTGAACTATGGTGAATGCACTGCATACAGAGGCAGTAAGTGTTTAGATGTCAGCTGTGTATGTGTATTTTTCTATTTTGGGACACAGTGAAACAGCTCAAGGTATCTCTCTATAGTGCTGGAGAACAGCCGTGTTCCTAGCTTGGTCTGAGTTCTTCCGTCTCAGATCTGGGGGTGGGTGAGCAGAGGCACTTTCACAAGACACTCAGCAAAACTTTTGCCCATCTTTTAGTTTCAGCAAGGACTGAACTTTTTAACAGCTATGAGGTATTGGATTCCTACATGACTGCAGATCTTTTCATGGTCATGGGTTCTTACCTGTTGAGGACTAAAAGCAGACAAGCCAGTGATCCACATGAACTGACAGCACCACCTATGGCCTTGGACTGTCCCCTCCTTCCAGAAGCTCAGCCTAGACTGACCAGGTTGAAAGCCAGACAGCAATGTCTATATTAAACAGTGGCACCTATGCATTGTGATACAGTAAGACTGCCAAGGGCATGAGGGAAATGGGGTAGTACTAGCCTATGGATGGACAGGGCCTCTGCAGCCTGAGAGGCATGTGACTTTGGTAGATATAACTTTAGGACTAAAAAAGCCATGAGCCTTGGAGAGTAGTCACAGAGGGATTGAATAACTTTTGTGTCTCCTCGTGTGAGAAGTAGCAATCATGAATAATTGTTTTCCTTGTCTCAGCTAGGTCTCCTCCTCTGTACCATATCTTGTCCAAAGGAATGTAACATCAGTCAACTGAATCTTCATGATCTTTTTCTGATGATTGATTTTCTTGATTTCTGCAAAGGTTGTGCTTCATCTGTGCAGTTATTTGGCCACAGGACCCAACCTCCTCTACCTCACAGCCTTGTCTGCAAGGGATGGATTTTCATGTCGGGTTGTGAACTGAGTAACATCTGTTACTCATGATCAGGACGAAGAGCAAAAATGCATTCCTCTGACACTTGCTGTTTGGAAAGTCCTTTAATTAGCCCTGTGCACTTTTATGAGGCTGAGGCCCTTGGAGACTTTTAAAAAGCAGCATGCTGAATATTTCCCTTGGGATTTCCCCCTTATCTCTGGAAGCAGCTCAGTCTTATTACTTACAGATTAATCAGGGCATTAGTTTTGTGACAAAGGTTTCAGCAAAGCACTGAGCAGGAAAGGAACTACACTGAAAAGCAGCAACACTGAAAATATGACCACAAAAAATAAAAATTATTGATCTCCAGAAATATTTGCCCTAGCTGGGGAACAGCAGAGTCATGGAAAAAATTATGTGGCTTCAGCTCACCATTGAAGTTTCTCTTTGATAAGATGGGAAAAGTAAGTCAGAGGGGTGAGTGATGGTGAGCCACTGAGAGCACTAGGGAAAAAAAGATTAAAATTTGGAAATATCCTGAAGCCAAACAAATGTTGCAAAGTCCCCTAGATGATTTGTATGCTGGGCTTAGTAACCACTCACAGCTAGGCAGGAGATCAATAGTACAGTGACAATTAGATATTAAGTAGAAAGAAAATGGCATGTATACACCATGTCCAGATTGCTAGAAATATGTGAACATGAGGAATGGAGGTGGAAATAATATTTTAAGTGCTTGATACTAGGATTTTCTCCCCCCAGTAAAATTGGCCTTATTTCTTCTGAAAGGTGTCTTCAAGGATTTTTAAAATAGCCTCAGACATTTCCCTTGCTGCTGGTCTAATGCTTCCTAATTTCTTTTTCCTTGCTTAGGATCTCCTCATGACTCTTCTTATTAGTTAAATATATGAAAGCCAACCTTTGGTTTTCACATATTTTATTTCTCACAGGACTCATATTTTAAAACTTGCTGACACACTGCCAATCTGGGTGCTCATTTCATACTATTTCCTGCCTGAAATGCCTAAGACAGTGATTTTTTTTTATTCCTCATTCACACAATAACTTCTGCAATGAGACCCTGATACTTTGTTAGAGTTGCTAGGCACTGCTGTAGCACCATTAATTATAATAAAGAACAACGCATAATCCCAGAACAGTTTCAAAATCCTTCTCACCTCAGCAAACACATACAGAAATATGTGAAGAGGTTTATCCCTACCCAGCGCAGTTCCCTTGCTTAGGAAAATCACGCATTCAGCCTCCTTGATTACCTTGGCATTTATTGTCCAATTTCTTTCTTCAGGGTTTCAGAAGTCAGAGGTTAAGAATACTTTTCTCATAACTTTCTGGCTCTCATCTTTCCGTGTTGTTCTCTTTCAATGTACAAAAGGTTTCCACATGCTTGCTGCTCTGCCTACATACCTGGGAAACATAGCAGGGAGAGAGATGCAGCTAAAGCACAAGATCCATTAGCAATTGTTTCCCTTGCAAGGCCACGAGAAAATGCGATTTTCTATATAATGTTGGTCACAGATTCCCAGGTCTGCCTTTGGCAAAGAGAAGAGAAATTGTATGACTCTCAGCTTTGCAGCCATAGTTATTCTTGCTGTCACTGCAACTGGATTTAACTACTGCCAAGTTTTAGACAAATCTTTCAGCAAGTGCCAGCAAAAGGTATTGGTTGTGACAAGGGCCCTAATTCTGTTTTCACAATTATGTGAAATTAAGAGGAGCATGTCTTAGCCTGGGAAGCCTCTAAGAGCAATACCCATGGCTTTACCCTAAACTCCAGGCAAGGAGTTCTGTGGTTTTGGGTCAGCCAATATTTGACTGTGGCATGACAGAGGGGTTATGGTCCCTGTCTCCTCTAGAAAATAAACGGGGCACTTGTCCTGTGCTAGTTAAATAACAAGCAGAGATTTATTCCCCTCTGTGCCAGTACAACCCCATGGACTGTTTCACGGACAGGGTTGGAGTACATCTGTATGATCAGCTGGAATCGGTCCAGAGTTGCAGGCGCTGGCACTGCAGGGGATGTTGCAAGGACTCTGTCTAATGCCCAGGGAGACACAAGGCACATGCAGTGAGCCGTGCACCCCCAGAACAGGAACAGCTCACCTTTCCCTGTGCTGTGCTGAGGCAGAGTGGCCACAGGCCCCTTGGTATGGGATGTACAGATGAAGCTGCAGGTTTATGTACATAAGATGTGGATGTATGCTGATGATAATGTGAAGGGCTGGGAAATACAACACCTCTGCCCTCAGTGCAATTACTTCAAGTTATTCTGCAAACCTTAATGACTGAAGAGGGGAAAATAAGAGAAAGAGAAGGTAATAGACTTCGTCACAAGAGCAGCCATGTCCCTGCAACTCTTGGGGTTCAAAGAATAGATGAGACAGAAGAAAGAAAGTGTGATGCCAATCACTGTTTTCAATATCCTCCCACATAGCAACTGCTTCTATTGAGCCTTTCTATTGTGAAAGCCCTTCTTTCACTGCAAACAGAGTGGGAGCTCTCAGTGAGCCTTGGCTCCCAGTGGAGAAAAATACTGTGCTTTGGTCAATAACAGTGAAAACTTGTTTATACCTTGAATTTGCTGGAGTGCTGCACTGGTTGGGGGCTTGGCCCTGCAGAGACAGAGCGCTGCAGCTTGGATCCTTGCCATAAGAGAGATCCCATTCTTCCTCTGAACTTAACCAGCAGGTCCTTACCAGCCCTTTAGTCTTATTGCCTGCTGGGCTGGAGCTCTCAGAGCAGATGGGCTGGTTGAGAAAAAGTGGCCACAGACCACGAGGACCAAACACTCTTCCCTGTCACCTCACGAGTGAGATCCTGACTGGTTGGTTGCAGCTGCCTAGTAATTTCCAAGTGACATCTGGTTGTCTCTGCCACCAAAGCTATTGGAATGAGCCTCCAACTGCACCACATCTGGACTTCGATGAAGTTGTTCCATAGCTGAACTTTGCTTCTTGAACTCACTTTTTAAATGAATTTTTGTTGGCTGCCAAGTAGAACAAAAGAGAATTTACATTCTCTAGGAAATGTGATGAGAATGACATTACAGAAACCTGAATTTAACTTGAAAAACATGATGACAGTGTATGAGCAATTTGCAAGGGAATCCCTGCGAAAAATATGTTGCTAAAACTGACTTTAAAAAAAAATGAATTCATTAAAAGCAGAGCTAAGCAGGTCCAAAGATAATGTACTGCAGATCCTTAATAGAATTTTCCAGTATTCCATAGTACTTTGGAAAGGTCTTCAGTGCAGGAGAGAAGAGAGAAGCAAAAGACCTGCTAACACTCCAGCAGAAATCTTTGCTGACAAATAGACAAATTACTACATGTATTTTCAACTCAGAAATAAAACAGCAGAACAAATGTTAGCATCAGTAAAGCCACTGGAGTGTCAGAGACTAAAGTAAAGCTTGAAGGTTTACCCTTCCTCCAGCTAAATGGTTGACAAAGGATTTTGAAATATTGGCACATGTATACACATGTATAGACCAACAGCAACAACAGCTGTGCTGTAGTATCACTGTTTTGTTATTTCTTTGTGAGAATATTGGTTATAAAGCAAAATTACAAAAAAAAGTAGTGCAACTGAAAATTGGATTGCTTCTGCAGTTTTCATTATTGGTCAGGAAGCTGGTAATTGAAGGATCATTAAGATGCGAAAACGTGTCTTAAAATAACTTGTTCAGCAGAGAGGCCCTTTTATTGGATTTCTTTCTCTGAAGACCATCTCCAATATTTCTCAGAGCTGCAATATGCTGCAACGTGCAAGTCCTTCTGGCTCTGCTAGAATTTACTGAGTGCGCAAAACAGCTTCTTGATAGATTGAATTTAATGAACTTGCATGGAAAGACCTAATCGCAGGGCTAAAACAGAGCTCTTTGTGGCCAAAACCACCTCTGTACGCATGACAGCTTGGTGGAGACACTGCAAAAACAGGTTTCTCATGGTTTCAGAAGAATGAAAAGCTGCAAATAGCTGGCTTAGGGATTTGAAGGAAGGTCATTAGAGCTACCCTTTAAACTTAGTGGTAAATCGAAACAAAATCCCCTAAAAGAGAAAAGCTGGAAATTTGCACCTGTCTTTATTTAAAACCAGCTTTCCAGCTTCTCTCTTCTCCCTTGACAGGAAGTGTGCCTTGAACACAAAAAACATTCTAGGGGTTGAGGTGTCACTGTAGCTGTTTTTTTGGTTTTACCCTTCTCTCCAGAAACTTCAGAGCTGGGAGACATCCATGAAGTCCTCATCCCATGTACAAGGGTCAGAGAGACAAACCCTCTTCCAGGCCAGTTTGGGGCCATGTTGGGGAAGCACAGCAGGGCACAGAGCAGCCCCACAGTGATTTGCTGTGCCCCTCTTGGACAGGTGTGGCACCCTCCTTGAACACCAATGCACCTAGAGATGTCCACATGTGTAGTGCAATGATGCTGACCACTCATGGTCTCTGGATAAACAGTGTGGTGTTATATTGTGGCTGCAGTGGGATTTCACAAAGCCCTGGTGCTGTGGGGTGGATGCCTCTGGGTGCAGCAGAGCACATAAAGAGGGAAGTCTGCTCTCTATAGACCTTCATGTCAGCAATGTGAGCTCAAATCTTTCCCATCCTCAGCGCAGGTAATTATGCCCTCCCACTGCTTTAAACAAAAATACATTCTTCTCTTTCAAACAGTCAGGTTTTGATAACTTTTTTTCTGCCCACCTTAGCTCATATCAATCAGGCTTTACGTAACTGTGGTATTTTAAGAAGCAACACCTACTCTGCAGAAGAGTTATTGGCAAAGGCCAACTAAAAAGGAAAAAAGGAACATGGAATGTTATGTTCTGTCTAAGGGCAATGTTTTCACAAATAGAAATCAGAAGGAAAATCTGACCTGGAGGGAAAAAATGCCATAGAAGGAACCTTAGTACTAAGTATGATTTAGTTTAATAGAGCCATTCCTGGCTT
This sequence comes from Zonotrichia leucophrys gambelii, assembly GCF_028769735.1. NCBI lineage: Eukaryota > Metazoa > Chordata > Aves > Passeriformes > Passerellidae > Zonotrichia > Zonotrichia leucophrys. Next base: position 65,388,336 of record NC_088171.1, read on the forward strand.
TAGTTCTGTTTTCACTTTCAATATTCTACAGAAGAGGGCAGTATAAACCCAGTGTTTGCATGTAGTAACAAGAATACTTCTGTGGTCACATCAACAGAGCCTTAAATTAATGTTTGTCCTAATGCACGGGGGAAGAATTAATTCCTGTGGTTCACACTGTGGAGGATTTTCTAGCCTGTGTCTTAAGAAAGACAGAGCTGGGAGTCTTCTTTCACTCTGCATTTTCTGTGCATATGATGTGTAAATCCAGCATATAATACTGCATATGAAGTACGCACACCACAAACGCCAAACAAGCAAAATCAGGGTCAGATTTCAGCAAAGGCTAAGGCAGGCAACTTCAGCACAGTGCTTTTACTTACTTCCATGGAGATAGATAGGAAGGCTGTGTAAGGAAGAAAATGATTCTCCAGGAGTCCTGTTTCAGCTGGTTTTGACCAAGTGGAGCATCCAGCTGCAGGGGTGGGCAGAGCAGCTGGAGGACTCCCGGTGAGAGAGCTCTAGATATCTGCTTTCAGATTGCAAGAGAGTTTCTGTAAGTTATCACACTAACACCAGCTTGAAAGGACTGTATGAACAGAGAGGAAGAGAGGTCAGTATCGATCTGGCTTGTTGTTTAAAAACACAGGGGTGCCTAACCTTGTCTGCTAAAATTACCTCACCACCACAGCATCACAGAGCTGTAACACCTTTCAGCCATAATACAAGTCATGACTGCAGTGGCAGCATTGCTGTGTCTCACCAGTGTCTGAGGAAACAAGTGCAGGCAAAGATGATACTTTTAATCAACTTGGCAGTCTCAGAAAAAACAGACAAGCTCAAGGATATAATCATCTGTCAGGCCTTTGAGGAGTTAAGTTTGCAGAACACTTCGCACTTCTTCCTTTCCATAGCACTCTTTCTCTTACATAATAGTTCAGCTTCCCTTATATAATAGTAACTTTCTAAAATCTCCTTTTATTGCTGATTTTTTAAAGTGGTTTGCATCTCTCAAAAGAAAAATTTTGCTGTGAACTATGACAGGAAACATCAGACAGCTTGTGGAGGTTGTGTGTGCAGAAGGAAGGAAAAGTTTCCTCCAAAAGCTGGAAGGAAGGGGATGAAATTACTATTTATACTATCACAGGCTTAAAGTTATAATTTGACATTTAAAATGTACTCACTGAAAAACTTGTATAAAATCAACTTTAAAAATCTAACAGGATACCACAGGGACTGTAGGTGGTTACAATCTAATAGACAATTTCATAGAAGCGCTTAGCAGGGACAGTGCTCTAATAAAGAGAGTCTATAAAAAGAAGTTTCTGTGAAAATCTATAGGATTTAACAGCAGAAGCGGGGAGAAGGGGGGGAGGCAGGGGAACAGGGAGAGAGAAGATGTGACTTAAGTAACGTCTGCTGAAAATTGCATGTTTTACAATTTTGTGTAGGTGGACTCTAAACATTCTAATGATGCAAACGTCAGACTGGGATGTCAAGTGCCCCAAAGCATGAAATATGGAGTTGAAGGGCTGGAGTTTCTGCCCATCTGTAGCAAAATTGTGTTGCTATTTATAGGCGTGCTTTTCTCAAATATCTAAAATGCTTTCATTGCTTTGCACAAACGGGCATGCCTATAGCTGAATGCAACTGAGTCATCTGAGTACTGCAGTTTTCCTTACATTAGCAGGACTTAAAAATCCTACCTTTTCACTATGAAAGAAGCTAGGTAGGTAGAGAACTACCTTGCCTTTTAAAAAATATTGCAACTTCTGTACAAAAGGTGTTTTTGTAATACTTAAACTTGAAGATTTTGCCAGTTTAGTGTTGGGCTTGAAATTTTTCCAAACTCTGCCAAAATTCTCCTCCTCCTCCACTTGCAGACTCCGCTTGCTTGTGTTTTGACAGGGAGGATCATGACTGGATTTGCTGAGGAGATCCATATTCAGAAGAGGCAGTTTTTAACCCAACCACACAGTTAACCTGAGCGCATTGTAGAAAACATGCTAGTTTAAACGCATTATGTACATTTACTTTGTCAGCTGTTTTTCATGGATGTCACTTCAACAGTCACTGCATAAGTAGTCTCTCATTGATTTAGGTTGATTCTGGTTTGAAATCCATGTCAAAACCAAACAGTGTAAGTAAGTAAGTAAATGTGACCATCAGCCAGGCTCATTGTAGAACAAAACATCCTGACATTGCAGTAATTACAGTACAGAGAGAGTATAATAATCTGGAATAGCTGGAATTGTGTATTATTCTCATCGTCTCAGACAAATAGGTCTTAAAATTATTCAGAAGGCAGATTTGTATTATGCTTGTTACTTTTGCTGTCCCAGGAATTTTTCAGGGTGTCTAAGAATTAAAGCTATATTATGTCACAAAACTGAGACTAAAGTGTTTAGGCACTAGGAAGTGCTGATTAAAAACGAACAAGGAGCACAGGAGCAAATCTCTCTCTGCCTTGTTAATGCCACTTTCTATGTGCAGCATAGACTGTCGCTAGGAGGCAGCTGTGTCTCGGGTTACATGGTCCTTCTCATTTCTCTGCTAATTTTTCTCACAAACTTCACATCCTAGAGCCTGGGAGCTGTGAGACCAGCTTCACCAGTCTCAGAGTGACCTGTAAACATGACTTGTCCAGATCATACACAAGATGTCTAATCTTAGCCTTGTCTGGTAGCATCTTGGCCAATTTGAGGTTAAACAACTCCTGCCCCTTGTGCAATATCCCACTCACATGGACCAGCAGCTCTCTGGAGAACCTCACCATGCCATGCACAGTCTCCACAGCACCACTCTTAATCCAAACTGCAGCAAACTGCTTCTCTAACCTACTCCTATCAGTGTTTCCTTGCCTGTGTTTGGCAGGGCAGTGAAGCCCTCGGGTGTGTTTTATACTTTACCCTGCATGATGCAGCACAAAGACAAAATTCCTCAGAGTCCGACAGACCCCAGCCACAACAACCCCAACTAGAAACAAACTGGTCAACTTTTTCCTGCCTAAATGCTCACTGTGCTTGCCATTAATACAAATGATTGCAAATATAAGTGGCTTAAGCTCTCCAGGAAGAACTCTCAGAAAACAACCCTGTCCTTCAGGAAAACACAGCAGACATCCATCTTTTCGCTGGTAGATTTCCCATAGCGGCTTAAAATTGTGATGTACTGCTATAAAGGTGACATTTTTCTAACAAGTAAGTGGAAAAACCATGACTTAGTTTACCAGTAACCATTACCCAGCTGATGCAATTGTAAATACCAAGTATTACAGTTCTCCTTAATACTATTCTCTACATCATGATGGATAGCACAAAGGATCAAAGCCTGGCTGGCTGTACATATCCAGACCTCAATGGATTCAAAAGTTTTGGTAAGGTCTCTAAGAAAAGGGGCCTGGCTGGGGTGATGCTGCTGAAAGAGGAAGCGCAGCAGGGAAAGGCAGGGAAAGAGGACAGGGCAGGGAAAGAGTATCTGCTGGGCAATAGGTGAGCCCACAGCACCTGGTGACACTACTAATGCAAGTAAGCACTGCAATAAAAGCAATGCAAGCAACTTGCACTTAGGTAATGTGAGTTCAGAATATATACCCAACTATGGTCCTAAACAATACATTGTGAATTGGCAGCTCTGTTTCACTGACAGTGGTCCTGGGCGAGTCAGAGGTGCAGGCTCCTGTTTCTTAATTCTTCAAATTTGATAGAAATGTGAAAAGAGAGTGCAGGCTCAAGAGGGTGATGGTCACAGCAGCAATGAACTGCTGAAACCCACTTTTTTCTTGAAATTCAGCATCGCTCAGTAGAGGGCACCAGCACCTCAGTTTAGTGACAGACTGTGCCCAGCAAAGCAAGAATTCCTGGGAAAAAAATCCCCCTGTTCATAGCTGGGAACTAGTATATAAGAAAATATAAAATTTGAATAATAACAGCAAAGTTGCCCTGGTGAAAAGAAAAAAGTTCAGGTCAAAGCTTAGGTTTCCAAGTTTGTGCGCAACAAGAAAAACTGGACACCTTCCTAGCTTCAACTGCAAATGCACTCCTCTGGGAAAATAAATTGAAGCACATAAAATAAATAAACCATATAATTTTTTAAAAATAGACAGATTATCTAATTATAATTCAGTATACACATCTTATGCAACAGAAAAAGTGAAGTCACTACTGACCAATAAGTTAACAAAATATTGCTGTTGCTCAGGGCACTTTAGAAGTGAAGCAGCTCAAATCACCTGGCCTGAACCTACAAGAGTATTGCAGATGCTTGTTTCTTACAGTTATGAGACTTGCTTCCCTTAATGTCTAGAAAAAGCACCTTCACACTTTTCATGGATGTCAGGGAAGTTCAGCCCGCAGCCCCATCCCCACGAGTGTGGAGCTGCACACCATGGTGTGACTGGCAGGTCACGCAGGTACCCTGGTGCCTCCTGGTTTGGTATTTAGCACTGTGGGGACACGGGTTGTGGCATCCAGTGCCACCAGGATGCCCCTTCCTGGCATGCTGCAGTGATCTCTGCCAGGTCCCAAGCCAGCCTGGCCTGCTCAATCCAGGACTCCCTGTTGGTCCAGCCTCCTGACAATGAGCTCAACTTTAAGTCCTAAAAAGTCTGCACCACCCTGAAACACCACTCAAAATGCAGTGCCCAGGAACAGGCTTTCCTGAAGTCAACAAGATAACAAGGCCATTTAATCATCCAAAACTATGTGGCCTTAATTTGTCCCTCAAGGATATAAACATCTCTTTTTAACCACACTTGGCAGCAATAGTTTTTCTCCTGGATTTCAGCTTTCTAAAACATTCACAGGAAAGCTGATCCTTGCATGACTTGACTGAAGATTGGATGGTACATGGGGAGCTAACATCTTGTAGTGACAGAGGTTAAACCCGTGTCTGGGGCAATGTAGTTCAGCCCACTTTACACTGCTGTGTCCTTTTTTGTCAAAAGGGTACATTTTGGAGAGAGGAATCTCTCTATGCCCACGTGTCTTGATAATAAATGATTAAGAAATAAGGTAAAAAACCAAAAAGTTTAGGGAAAAAATATACAATTCAGAGGACACCTGAAAGCAGCCTTTCAGTTGTAAAATGAGACAGGGCAGTGCTTGTTCTACAAGTCTTGGCATGGCTGAAGTGCAAGATCTGCTTGGAGGAGACCTGTGTTGTCAGGCCCAGGTGGATGTGAACAAAACCCAGACTTCAGCAGAAGCTCAAGCATAAAACCCCCAAACCAACTAGATTCTTATGAGGTTAGCTGGCATTTTATGAGTACCAGTGATTGGTCATAGCCTTCTAGACAAGCATCCTGAAGCCTATATCTCTGCATGTTTAATAAGCCTGGAGGATTTTTCTCCAAAGTATCAGTACCAAGGGGCAAAGGGGTCATAACGGCATACCAGGGGATCCCTTGGATCCAGCTTCCCATGGCACTCATATTAATCTCCTCAAACCTAACCCCCATCAAATGCTGATGAGCCCTCAGCCTGGACATTAGGAACTAGTCCTGGAAGCTGTACTTCAGGAAGGATAGAGATGAGGTGGTCTGGAAGCAGAGCTGAGCAAGAAGAATGACAAAAGGCTGGGAAATATAGTCTGTGAGGAGCAACCTCAGCACTGTTTACTGAATAAAAACCGCTGAAGAGTACTGAAAACAGACCTAGGAACTCTGTGAAATGTGTAGAAAAAGACCCATTTCAGAGGGATGCTGTAGAAGATCTCCCAAGGCCCTTTTCCATGGTAACATTTTACAATTCTATGACATATCAGGTTTAGAGATCAGTCTAGAGTAACAAGTGCAGCAAAGAAAACAGTCCAATAGTTTTATCTGGTTTTTACAGTCAAGGAAATTGGAAGCAAGGACCTAATCCCTTGACTATGAGGTATTGCAGTTTTCAGATGGAAAATTCTCAAAAAAACCCTGCAACAAAACAAAGGCACGTTGTGTTTTAGCCTGGGTACCAGTTAATACATGTAAGTTGCCACTCTTACATTTCTCAATGTATGGGATGCAATTTTCTCTGCCTCCCTCCAATGCCATCCCTGTGTCACCCAGCTACAGCCCCTGCCCTGTTTGCACAGTGCAAACCCATGCTCTGGCAGCAGGACACTTTAACAACTGACGCGGGAAAATATGCCAAAGCAAGACCAAAGGCCTGGGGTAAGAATAATCATCAGCCTGGTCCTCAGCTTGCCTAGTAAACCTTTAAAGGTGTTAGCAAAACTAACCTGAGCATCAACATGCACAGGCCAGCCCTCAGGTTTTCAGGATATTCTTGGTTTGTATCAGTCCTATCACAGGACTGAGTCGCACTGGGATGTTAAAAAGAAAGAATTCAGTCAGTAAACTTCAGGAGAGAGGGAATTCATCCCACCAAAAATCAAGGCACCATACTCCGGCAAGACAAGCAAGCCTAGACCACGAAGAGGACAAATGCTCTTCTTCTGCCCCATGGCTGAGTAGCAATGCCTAGAAGGAAGGAAAACATCAGCAAAGCCAAGGAAAACGGGCACGCTGTGGGCACACAATGCAAAAGCACAAAGTCACTCCCCTTCTCTGTGTGCCTGTTTGTTTCTGTTGTCAGCAGTTAATTCTTCACGCTGACCTTCTAAGGACAGGCACATTAGGGAATTTCAGATGGTGCTGTAATGTCTTGGCCATTGAAAACTCTTCCTTATTTTGTCTGAAATGTTCTGTGGGTGCTTTCTTTAGCAGCTTTATTGGCTCTACTGCAGATTGTTTTTGTGCTGGCTTGCGGGAACGTCAGGTAGTTTTGGGGGGAAACAATTATTTTTGTTATTTTTTATTTAAGAATTGCTAATTTAATAATAGAAACTAATTTGTCATTTTTTATATTCCTAGTGATTCCCCATTCTCTTATTTTCTTAGTCCCACTGTTCATACTGAGTCATGGTGAGCACTATGCAATGGTGGAGGAAGAACACACGCTGAGAAATAGGTGAGGTGAGAGTTTTGCCATTCCTAAAACCCTCTCCAGTTACTGAAAAGAGGAAAATAACCTTCCAGGGATGTTGCAGAACTCTCCAAAAGATCCTTGTGGTGCTGGTGAGAAACTGCATGTGAACCCAGCTCCAAGGATGAACAGCTCCCAGAGTACTGGAGGGAAGAAAATTTCCACTACTAGAGGGAGGAATATTGCCCTCTTCCTTTGTTCTGAAAGGTTCTGCAGCATTAGTGTCCTTCCTGGGGCTCCCTTCCCCTAACTGAACAGCTGCCATGACTATCCCAGACACTTACACTGGACATTAGGTCTGTGTTTGAGCATAAATCTGTGACCTCTAATGCCAATCTCTCAGCCTTGTGTGCAAATCATAGCATCAATTTTTCATTCAGGTGAAGGAGACCCAGGAGGATGCTAAGGACACTCTAACCCATGAGTACTGATGTGTGTTAGCCATGACTACCACCTCTTCAGGGTCTTCTCTTCCAGTTAAATGATCTTGCTGCTCCAGCACCCAGGTCTGCTTTAGCCACATATGGAGGAAATGTCATGTTTTGTGTCAGGTTGGAGCTCAATAGCCCTCCTGCTGGGTCTCCTCTGTTGTGGTTTGCCAACCCTTTTTCCATGAGGCTTTGCTCTCCAAGGAAGTCTGAACCCTGCTGTGCTGGAGTTGCTGTCTGCCGTTTGCCCTCTGAGCCTCTGCTTTATACACTTCATATGTCGCTTAACCTTTCCACCTCCAGTTTTCAGAACTGTTGGAATTGCTCTACAATTTGCAGTGCATTTTGGTCTTAAAAGTGGCCATTTAAGACCAGGCCTGTCCTCCTTGAAAAGCAGCCAGAGTCCATACTGTTCTTGCCTGCCAGCATTCCCCAAATCTGCTGCTTATTCTTCCACCCAGACCTCATTTTTATTTCTCTTCCGTTTTAAAACTTTGTAAAACTTAAAAATAGCTCCCTGCAAGTTCAGAGAAAAAGCTCAAGCCAAAAAAAAAAAAAAAAAAGAAATTTGCAACAACAAATCAGATAAGATGAAAACAGAAAGGGAAAGGGGGGAGGGCATGCCACAAATTATATCACTGTCAACATGGAAATGCTTAAAGAATGCATATTGAGAAACAACAGGAATTAAGAGGCCACAGCTGTGTGATGAGAAGTGATAAGAAACTGCGATCCTTTAATAAGGAGTCCTAGGAGACATGCTTCAAATGCCCCTTTTCCCCAGGCCCCCAATCTCCAAACAAACAGTACCTGCAAAAAAAAAAAACCAAAAAAACAAGCAAAAACCCAAAAAACCAACAAAACCAAACCAAACAAACCTTCTCAAAAATAACAAAAATCCAAAAAACAACCCACACCATCATAATGAAAAAGAAACCCTTCATTTAGCCTTGTTTGGGATTGAACAAGAGTTGGGGTGAATCAATGAGCAAATAAAATTCATATAGTAAAGTCTTTTAAGACCATCAATGGAAAAAGGAGAAAGAAAAGAAAAGTGGGAAGGGTGCTGGTGGCAAATAACAGTATAAACTCTGCAATTGTTACTAGTCTGTCAACAAACATACTTTAGGGATTTTCTTGTTAAGCCAGAGGGATATATACTTGCAGCAGAGGATTTCAACCTTTCAGGTTTATGTAAAGCCATCCACACATTTGATTAAAAACACACACAAACTTTCATGTTGGAGGAATCTTAGGTAAATATCTGTTTTAGCAGCCATTTATTTACTTGATTTTTTTTTCTTTAGGTTTTTTTGTTTGGTTGGTTGGTTGGTTTTTGGGTATTTGGTGGGTTTTTCTTTCTTTGTCTGATGTACAAACTTTTCACATAAAAGACAGAGAAAAGCACTTTCACTCCTGCTGGGTCTTAAAAATACCAGCCTTCTGGTTATTTATTTATTTTAAGCACTGTGCTGGGGACCTGAGCACTTTGCAGAGCAGTTTAAGTGCAAATACATCTCAACTCTACAGGATGTTTTTTCAATTGTACCTTGGTCAGATCTCTTCTGGATTGTCTAAAACGTTGCCAGCTTTTACTGTGAGTGGGGAAATAGTCCATGGCCTAATTAAAAGCCCAGCCTCTGGGCTCTTGGGACTGTGGGCTATTTAGCTTCCCTTTAGAGAAAGGATGCCTGCACAGATATAGGGAAAAGCCTGGAAGTACCACATGAATGTACCTAAGAGCCTGGAAAGTCAGAACATTAAAAAGTATCTAAAATTCTTTATAATATTTAAAATAACACCATGGAAGAGTTATGAAATCCCAGGGTTGGCAGGAATGAGATTGCATAACACCCTAGAGGTTTAAGTGTTGACTGAAATCTAACAATTAACAATAAGAAACGATAATAAAAATTAAAAACAGTAGAAAAGAAATATTTGGCAAGATATTTGAAACTGTAAACATACTATTCTGAATTTTACATTTTAAAATTAAAATTGCTTGAATTACTCTAAATACTGTAAGAAAAGAAAACCAGAGCTTTGAAAGAATGAAGCTCTTGAATTAGGTATCTCATTAGCACAAGCTGATTTTCAGAGGCAACCAGCTCTGTCTGTGACAGTAACAAAGTGCATTGCACTGGAAAACTGAGCCTTGTAGTTAGGGGTGTTGGCACAGGTACCAGTGTTAGCCACTTGTTATAAACAAACAAACAAACAAACAAACAATTTTTGGTGGAAATTAACTTCCTTCCCCAGTCACACAAGCTGTGCTCAGGTTATGTAGGCAAATATTTATCATTTGATAAAGGGTTATGATCTGCTGACCTTGGTATTAGTCTTGATTGCCAGTAAAGCAGAGTTCTTAAAAGCTGTTATTATAAGCAGGGAGCCAAACTAGTCAAAAGTTTCCTGTGTAATTTATGTCAGGTTGCTCTGAGGTTGGCTTTTTTTTTTTTTTTAATTTTGTGTTCTCCAGAGAGCCATGCTCTGGTGGCTGGCAGGAACTACAGATCAACCAGCAAGATGTACTCATCAGCTGCAGCTTCAGATGTCCCTGCACTGCCTGCCTGGGAGGGTGATGGGGAAGTGTGGTGAAAAGGGTGCCCTGCAATTTTCTCACCCTGTGGACAGGACAAAGGGGATGAGCAGAGCAAAAGATCAGACCTTTGTATGAACAGACAACCAGAAGGCAATTATGATGTTTGTCATGATTGTTTGCTCCTAGTCTGCATCCACTACTATGCCCCTGAATTTATGACTTAAGATTTATCACAACACTGGTGCACCTATTGTAGGTCAGAGTTTGCAAACTCCTGCACAGGATCAAGCCATTAAATACTGGCTGCAGAATGCTCCTAGGGTGGGAGTGTGCCATGTTTTAGTACATGTATGTCCTAGGTACCTGTTGACCTAAAATACAGGCAAAAGCAATCAAGTGAAAAAGAGAATGTCTGGGACCCAAGTTTTGAATAAAGATAGTTGCTCTGCTGCTTTCTGGAAGTCACTCTCCTCATTATTCACATGTACAGCATGCTCAGAAGCATTGCTCAACCTCACAAGTTTTGTATATTCACTCTAGAAATGCAGTCATCATCTTCCTGGGTACATGCTTCCAGTTTTCCAGGAAGAAAACCAATAGGAAATGGAGCAAGTGATCATATCTGATAAACCTGAAAGCTGCTGTAATGAACAATGCTGGGGTGTCAAAACTCTTCAGTGTCTGCCAAAAGATGGCCAGTGGCTAAGTAGGGGCTCTACCAGCAAGGAGCTGAGCATTTCTCCTTCATACAGCAGACCTCACTCACAACTAAACCTATACACATGACTGAACCCAGAAAAGTAGATTTTTTTTTTCTTTTTAAAGATTTGCTTTGTCCATCTCTTCACTGTCTGCTTTACACAGCCTGGAGGGCATGGTGTGCTGTGTCCAAACTGCATCTAATGCTTTAACCACAACTAGCTGTTAAAAAATAAAAATAAGCTCAAATCCCTCTGCTTGCTCACACTAGATGTGTGCATGCCAAGATTTTTTTAAAGTGAGTAATACTTTGAAGAACCTTTGGTTTCCAGTCGTTTTAATGTGTGCCACCACTCTCTAATCCCCTTCCCAAACTGTGAGGTATCCATCCCTTAGATTTCTTAGAAGCTCATATCTGCCAGCACTTGGGGGTTATCATAGTCCAGTGGTGTCCAGATCTGTAGCACCTTCTCCTCAATATATACAGACTGCTGGTGAGGTTCCTTAAAAGTGTCAGTGCTGCAAAGTACTAGAATTGGGAAAGAGACAAAAGTGAAAGAATCAAAGAAATTCTTCTGGACATGAAGAGCCATACAGAAGGTCTTGGAGAGGATGGACGCGAGGAGATATACAAAGAGTGCAGCAGATGCCAAGATCTTTCTCTCCTTAGGGAATACTGCCTGCACCAAAGGATTTTGCCAAACTGGTATGTGAAGTGCTGGTGCCCTGGATAGGTGCCTTCCTCTGCCAACCTCTTTCTCGGGGGCAGGAGCTATTAGTGATCTTGCAATGATGACAGTGAGGCCCATCTGGAGCCCTACAAACACACTCCTGTGCAAGCACTCTGTCCAAACCAAGCTTCTGCTCTGGATGGCGTTAATTCATGTCAAGATTCAACAGGTGGAGAAAATGAATGAAAGTGCTCATGAGAGCAGTAGGAGGGGATGTGAAAGATGTCTGTCAAAGACAAGCATTTTATCCCTGAGCATCTTCTTCAAATGTTAATTTTGTATTCCCTTAACTTCTCGAGTTTTATTTGTTTGAAAACAACACTGTACTTCAGGATGGCTGACTGGCTCCTTACTGCTTGGAGGGAGAGTGGATTTTGCCTACCTGAGCAATGTATTTTCCTTTTTCTGAGACCAGGAGATCTTCCCCTGGGAGGCAGAAACAGCAAATTGAACTGGACCAAGAGCAGACAACTTAGGACACTAAACATTTCAAGCAATTTACCTACTCTAGAGCCCAGCCATATCTTGGGAAGGGGATAAATTCTTTCTCACAATCATGATTGTGGGGAAGGAGAGGGTGAACAAGAGAAAGAGCATGTTAAGGCTTTTCATCAGCTCCTGCAGGGGTTGGTTTCATGCCCACCATGCAGTGTGCTGGGATTCTCTACACCCACAGCCCAAACGCCTGCCAGCAAAACACCAACCCCTTGAAGGATTTCAGCTGTGTGTCCCTTCTTCCTCTTCCAACACCTGCTGGATGCTCCCAGTCATGAGCATATCACATCTTGACTGCAAAGTCCTTCAAGACCTCTCCTTACTGATTAAGGTCAAACCTGAATTTAAGGCACACTTTGCAGAATCACATTGTTCGCAGCCCTGTTGCATGGACCTGCACAGGCCAGCATTCATGTAATTTGAAGGGTCAGGGAATTAGAACAGAAAAGACCCTGAATTAATGGCTGCTTCCCAGAACCTTCCCCTTAGCTGACCAGGGGGGGTGATTGCCCTGTATCACTGTGCTGTTCTTCTGTTAGTGTTGAGCACATTCATTGTGTAGCTCGTGCCACTCCCCACTTCAAGGGGGCAGCTGGGCTGCTGTGGGAAGTGCCCAGAGCCATGTCCCAGGTCCCTGGCAGCCCCTCCTGGTTTCCCCCCAGCTCTTTTGTTGGCTTTGCATGGCGGCAGGCGGCCGCGCGTGCTGCGTGACTTTCTACATGCCGGGGGATACTTCAGATGACATGATGGACATTCCTCCTTTGAACCCTGCCCAAGCCCATGCCAGAAAGGGCCATGATAGATTCCCCGTGCCATCCTGCAAAACAGGCTGAATTATAGCACCTTTTAACCACAGCCCAGGGTAAACAATACAGCCTGTACCACGGCTCATAAACAGTCCTCATTATTACAAAGGGCATTTCAAACGCGCTGTGCTACGGCTTGACCTTAAAAGCTATAGACAATCTAGTGGAGCACAGACGGTTTCATAAAGTACAATCACTTCCTGCAATTCTTGGGGCAGTGCAGCCGGAGCCGTGCAAATCCTGTTTTCCCTGCATTGTTTCCTGCATGTGAATATCATCAGTCTAATGGTGCTTGTAACCATGGCACTCGTTAAACAGGAGCAAGGAGACTTGTGATAAAGCCATCCAGGACTCCAAGGATTTGCATGGGGCCAGCAACCTCGGCTGGACAAGGCAGAGTTGCCAGCATTCACTTCAGAAGATCAAACAAGCAAAGTATGCAAAAGAGAAGTGCTTTAAGAACAGCTACTGGGTAAAACTGCAATCACACAGGTTTAGGTCAGACAGGACAGTGGGTCCTCAGTGATCCCCTCCCTGCTTAGGGGGAGCACTGCCTGTCTTTGGAGAAAGCCTTTGCTCCTGTCTGAGGGTCCTCATGCCTGCAAGAACACAGAGATACATCAACATCTGCACAAGGCAAGAGCAGATCTGTGGGAGGTGCAGAGGTCAGGGAGGATCCACCTTACTCACCTCTCCATTTCCCTGCATATAGGGGGAAAAAAAAGCATTGGACAGAGGTATGACTGCAGAAGATGTAACTGAAGGTAGCTGGCAGTATAATCAGTTTATGCTCTGGATGAGATTTTTAATGACTCTCTGATTTATTTAATATCTGTGGAGGGGTTTCATGTTTCCAGACAACACCAAGACAGTACCTGCCTGGCGCATTCAGGACTGCCAAACATTTCAAACATTATGTTTTTACAGAGAAGTCCATGTAAGTGAGTGCACACAATTACACATTTGACAAACAAAAAGCTGATGGGCTGCTCAGCAGGCATCTGGCCATCCTCAGACGCCTCAGTGCTTAGCAGTCTTTGCCACAACTGGGAACTAAAGCATCAGCAATACCCTGCTTCATACCTGAAGGTACCTGATCAACAAGATGTTGGAGGTGTAATTGCCCCATAAAAGGTTTAATTTACAGACTCCTGCATCCCATAATGAAACCAATAGCGCCGAGCCTGACCTCGGTGTACAAGGCAGCGCCGGCAGAGACAGAACCAGGCAGAGGTTACTGCAAATCTCAAGGCAAGTAAAGGCTTGATGATGGGGAAATTTTAGATGAGTAATTAATCAAGGAGTGCTGGACATAGTTCATTGTGTTCTTTAAATACTATAGAAAAAAGCCTGTTTCCAAGTAAGGAAAGTGCTTGTCTGGGGCAGCAGTGCGTACTTTAGTCTTGGTGCCACTGAGCAGGCAGGAATTGAACTCAAACTTTAAAATGTAAGGCCAGGGGGATGATGATGGTCACAAAATGCTTACATTCTTGAAAAGAGTAAAAACCACTAAATAAACACTTGTAGATATGGTAAGTCAGGTCTCACAGGAAGAAATTCTGGGGGACAGTACTCAAGCCTACATTTGGACAGCCACAAAGCAGTGTGAGCTGCAGAGGAGAAGAGCACATATAGTTGAAGAGAATGGGACAGCAGCAACATCTTGTGGAAGATTACCACAAGAAGGAAAGGTTATCAAGGAAGTTAATGCAGAAGTGGAAACACAGATTTTGCTGGTGAATGAACATAGAGAAATAGCACAAGCATGTAAATACAAAATGAACAGCAACCAGGAGGTGGTATGAAAGCCTCCCAGATACCAAGAAGCAACCAGACAATGCAGGAAAACTCATCACTTCTTGGATAAAGAGGAGAAGTTACAGCTGAAAGAAAGAAGATTGTTTAAATCTTTGTAAAAAGTTAACCGTGAAATTGATTTAGCAGATGATAAAGGCCAAATCCGAAAACAGAAAAAAAACCAAAAAAACAAAACAAAAAAACCCCAAAACAAACAAACAAACAAAAAAACCAAACACAAAAAAACGCAACCCCCACCCCCCCAAAAAAAAGAAAAGAAAAAAAAAAGGAAAAAAATTTGCCCAAATAAGTTTTAGAAAGATAATATTTTGCAGTCTAAGAGGTCTGATGTAAGTCACACTAGTGTAATTAAGGAACTCCCCAGAGCAGACTGAGCTATTAGTGATTATCTGCAAGAACTCTAGGTTTAAGGGGGATGTCCCAGAGGGCTGGAAGACAGCAGACAGAGGACCTGTCTTTACAGAAAGGAAAAAGGAGGAGCCAGGGAATTCAAAACTAATCTGCCTAACTTTGATAAATGGAAAGATAATAGAATGAATAATTAAATAACCAAGTAATAACCCCAAGAGAACAATATGTTGACAAATATCAGTGACTGCAGTTTTTGATTATTTTTTATTTTTAATAACATGGCATGTCAGACCAATTTACTTGGTAAGTAGCCCAGTAATTAAAAAGGAGGCAGGATGCCATTTTTCAACACAATGTTCTGAGAAGTAGGAGGAAAATATGATATTGGTGAAATCACATTAACTTGAACATGCTACTGTGTCAAAAACTGCACTTGGAGACCAGGTGTCAATCATTCACTCTCAGGGCAGGATGACATTTAAGGAAGTCCTTCCTGCACTTATCCCAGTCTCTTCTCTCTTCACCTTATTCATCAGAGGCTGGGACTGACAGTGAGCTCTGCTCTTGCAGAACTAGCTGTAAAGCCAGAGGATGATCCAAACTGAGGAGGGAGCTTAAATCTGCAGCCTGAAATTCAGCAAAGGTGAGGTATTTTTGAGCCAAATAAAGCACACCAAATAAGCAAAGAAGTGGCAGCACACCAAGAAGTGATCTTTGGGACACAGAGGACCAGGAACTCAAGGTGCACATAGAAAACAAGGTGGATCTTTTTTCCAAAGTGTATCAGTAAGAGGGCTGGATGTGAAGCAGGAGGAAACTGGCTTACTCTGTGTGTATAGAAAATTTAAAAGAGAAAAATTAAAGACACTGGTAGGACATCAGCTTGTCTCCCTGCTTGAAATAAGATCAATTCCCCAGTGAGTTCAGAAGGGAGCAATGGTGATGATATGTGGTGTAAAAACCACATTATCCAAGCAAAGGTTGGAGAAACCATCTTTGTTCAGAAACAGGACTGGAGGAGAACAAGAGAGATGCTGTCGGTCCTGCAGCATGCAAGAAGGGAGTTACAGCAAGAAAAAAGCTTAGTTGTTCCCTGTGTTGAGGAGAGTTTTGTTTATTTTACACAAAGATATTTTGAGCTAGCTGCCTGGGGGGAATAGGAGAAAAAAAAAACAAGGATGAAAACCAAAACCCAAACCCCAAAATAAAACTCAAAGCTTTCTCATTTGAAAGATAGTTGGAACAAGGTAGCAGAGGAGGCTGTACAAACTCTGTCATTGGAGGACTGCTAGTGAAACAGCTGTCAGGGCTGCTGCAGATCATCTCTTGAGGTCCTTTGCAGCTCTGCTTTTGTATGATCTTGCAGAGTAATTAAGCCTCTGTTTAACATTATGCACATAAGTGACTTGCAAAATAGGCAGTGTTCCAACCGAGCACATGTTTAATTGCTTTGCTGGTCTGAGGCCCAAGGTATTTCTGGAAGGTGTTAATTTATTCCAAAAATTCTTGCTAACAACTATTCCCCTATGCACACTGACACCTGCAAAAAAATAAAAGCAGCATTCTTCTGTTTCCAAGCTGCTGCATTCCTTTCAAACCATCCTGCCCTCCTCTGATAATACTAAGAAAATAAAAGATTCTCTGTTTGTGACCTTATTTACCAGGCAAAATTATTTCCTCATGTGGTGTAGTTACAAGAGAAACATGAAGTCACTGAAACAATGAGATGATTTATATCAATAAAGCATTAGGGATGCAAAATATGAACATGAATGTATTTAGAATTCACTCAAAACCATACATAATACATACAGACATCACACACACTAGCACACTCCCCTGAGCCTTGAATGGATGGGAAATCTCATCTTACAGCAGCAGGACCATTGCATTTAGTTCCTAGTATATATCTATGTTTAACCTCACTGTGCCTTGTCTCTGAGGCAGCTGGCACACGGTGCCTCCAGTGCCACAAGCAGGAAAACAGTTCATAAAGCACAGCTAAAAGATCTTTGGGGAGCTGAGACATTCTGAGATTTAACTGACTTTCCCAAAGCTAGTCAACCTCTTCCCAGGCCAATAGGGCTGAACCCCATCAGCACACAGCCGGCGACTGCATGGGGAGGTTGGGGAGGCCAGGGGCAGCTCAAATACCAACAAATCCTCATTTTTCTGTTGGTGGATTTTGTGTGTGTGTGCTTAATGAATTGTTGCTCAGGAGTATCAAAGCATCAGTCATGATTCTGGTCTTCCCAGTCTGTGTGAGGTGTGCAAACACACAACAAAGGAAGGAGCCCTGCCTAAATCTTTTCAAGCTGAGTGCTAGATGAAATACCAGAGTTGGATGAAAGGAAGGCAGGGAGGAACAAAAAGAAACTGTAAGCCTGGTTGCACTATTATCTGAGAATTGCTGTTGCTCATAGAGCTGAATTTAAGCTCTTGAGAAGTTGCTTGTGGAAGGGGATAAGAAATGGCCAGCACCTAAATATTTTGATGAGAAAGGGAATTACCAGGAGAAGCTCCCATCCCCAGAAAGTCAATCAATGGAGTGTTTATATTGCACACAAAAAGCCTTGTTCCAACCCTTCACTGCAAAGCTGGCGCTAAAACAGAACATGAGATTCAACTGGATCTGGCAGGGAGGGCTTGGACATTCCAGAAAACCCCAACAAACAAGGTGGAGGTGATAGACTGGGGGGAGATCTTCCATTCAGCCACCATCACTACTGCTAAGGTTCTTCCAAACACGGATCTGTCAGAGGCTCCTGCCCTGTGTGACTTTGGCACCAGAGATGATGCTGGATGCCAACAGCCCCACGCTGGGCTAGGTCCTCTCCTTGGTTCTCCACCTTTCACTGGGGAATTGGGAAAAGGGAAGGGAAGGATTTCTTGTAGAGAGGCTCCTTTTCCAACTGCAAGCTGGCTCCTGTGAAAAACTTGATGGCCATGAGTGGAGTGGGACTCTTGACTTTATTTCCTTGATAGAACCAAAACTGACCAATTTTCTTGAGAACATTTTAACAGCACGACTAAAATATTGCATTTGAGTTCAATTCCTAAGACGCTTTAAACTGAATTTAAAAGATTTTTATTTTCTGGCTTCTTACTGATATGACGAAATATAAGGGGTTTTTTTAGCAGTTGCCCTTTCACTCTGAACTTTCAGATATGCAGCTTCTCTAATGAGATTTCTCTTTGTGAAGCTGTAGTGTTTTAATTCTGATAAAATGAAAATCCCATCATTAATTTTAAATCTGCAGAGCATATGAATGACCGTTTTCCTAAAAATACACATTTCTGTCAAGTCATTAATTTTTTATTTTGAGATACTTATGTTTTCCAGCTTTCCTGCTGACACATAAATTGGTATTTTCCCAGCAGCTCCCCTCTGAACAAAATTTCTCATGCACCATTCAGTCAGGCAGTTTCAGTTCATAAGGTCTAATCCTTTAATTGTTTCATGGATGAAAATTCCAATAACATGCGATTAAATCTCTGGCACATATTAGTTATTATTTCCTTATCAGTAATATTTACTATTTATTCTAGAGCAAATACACTCCCAGAGCACCCAGATTACAATACATGAATCCATTGAAGGTTGTCTTGTAGACCACTTGCTAACTGTGACTCTCAAAAAGGCCCACCAAAACCTTGGGAAAACCTTAAAATTACCTCCCTGATGAACCCTGCTTGTCCATGAGCTTTCTAGAAAAGGTCATTTGCTTGAAGCTCATTAATAATCCACTGCAGCATCAGGAGAAATTTAACATTCACAGGCACTGCTTACAGGGAAGCAGAACATCAAAATATTCTTAGTATACTTTTGAAATTCTGATTATTTTTTCCCCTACTGGAAAAAAAAAAAAAGGAATTTCAAGAGCACCAGATCTGCTGTGATTCTTTGCGTGGTGAACAGGCGAAAAGAATGTTATAACTGGAGATGGCAAGGGAGATTAAGAAAAGGAGGGGGTGTTTTCTTGGAAAAGGCAGTAGATTAAAACGAAGGCTTTCCTTAGGGACCTATTGTTTTTTGCTTGCTTTTGATGGAGAACACAGAAAGCATTTTTTTTCCTTGGGTGCAGTAAAGAACCTCTAGCTTAGGGAGGCACACCCTAGGATGGTGAGTGGGCTGGTGGAAGGAGTGCTCTTCCTCTTCCAGATTAATGACCACTTCTCAAGTGAAGTCTGAGCTCTTGGCTATTGTGCAGTGTGTACTTTTCTTTTTTTCCTTTCTTTCCCCATATTATTATTTTTATTTTATTTTTGGCAAAAGCTATTGAGAGAGTCTTGGTTTTATTGCACTTTGACACGAGTGTCAACACCTTGAAATATTTCACAAAATGGAATTCTTGCTGCCCGCCCAGTCCTATAATCAACACGCCAAGGTTTCCTCAGACAGCAATCTTTGCAGCAAGTCTGGAAATCCTTAGCCTAATTGATGAGCTAAGATACATGGGCTCATGGAGGAAAGTTGGCACATAGTGCCTCAAACCCCAGTTTTATGGGGAAGCGACTCTTCAGGCAGCAAAGCTGTGAGTGCCTGGTGAATCCATGATCCTAGAGGTCTTGTGCTGGCTGACTCCCTGTGAATTCAGCCCTGGAACTGTTGAAGCAAACAGCAGCACTGCAGCACAGAGCATATGGGAGAGGTAACCGAGCAAGTGTGATGAGTGAGGGGCAGCAAGGCCGGGGAAATCCTATGTGCAGTTATACAGTCATGGAATCATTTTGGGTGGGGAACACTTCTAGGACCATTGAGTCCAAGCACAGCACTGCCAAGTCCACCACTAAACCATGTCCCCAAGTGCCAGATCTATATACATGCCCTTTACATACATCCAGGGATGGTGATTCCCTCACTTCCTCGGGCAGTCCGGTCCAATGTTGGACCATGCTTTCCATGAAAAGATTTTTCCTAATATTGAATCTATACTTCCCAGGCAGAACTTGAAGCCATTTCTGGTCCTTTCATTTGTTACGTGGGAGAAGAGACCAACCTCCACCTGGCTACAACCTCCTTTCAGGCAATTGTAGAGAATGATCAAGTCCCCCCTGAGCCTTCTTTTCTCCAGGTTAAACACCCCCAGCTCCCACAGCTATCCCTTACAGGACTTGTGCTTCAGACCCTTCCCCAGCTTTGTTGCCCTTCTCTAGACATGCTCCAGCCCCTCAGTGTCTTTCTTGAAATTGGCCCAAAACCGAACACAGGAGTTTGAGGTGTGGCTTCACCAGGGCTGAGTACTAGTGAGAAGGATGATCGTTGTCCTGGTCCTGCTGGCCACCCTGATCCTGATCCAGGCCAGGATGCCATTGGCCTTCCTGGCCACCTGGGCACATGTTGGCTCCTCTTTGGCCACTGTTGACCTGCATCCCCAGGTCCTTTTCTTCCTGGCAGCTTTCCAGACATTCTGCCCAAGACTCGAGTGCAGGGAGTTGTTGTGACCTTACTGAACCTCATACCATTTGCCTTAGCCCATCAATCCAGCCTGTCCAGATCCTTCCACAGGGCTTTCCTGCCCTCCAACAGATCAACACTTCTGCCTGACTTGGTGTCATCTGTGAAGTGACTGAGGGTGCACTTGATCCCCTCATCCAGATCACTGTTAAATTATTATTAAACAAGGCTGGCCCCCACACTGAGTCTTGGGGAATACCACTTGTGACAGCCACCAGCTGGATGCAATTCCATTCACCACCACCCTCTGGACCCAACCCTCCAGCCAGTCTTTTACCCAGCCAACAGTACATCATCCATCTAAGCCATGAACATCCAGAGTCTACAGAAGAATCTTGTGAGAAACTTTGTGTCAAGAATAAATTCCAGGTAGACAAATTCCACAGCTCTTTATTCATCTGCTAAGGTTAATGGTTGTTCTCCAGCATAAGCCATGATAAGCTGCAACCCACCTGTTTGCAGATAGAGCCTTTCTGCCTTGCCTCCAGGACATTTTTAGGGGAAGGGCACAGTTCTCTACATACACAATTCTTCATCAAAAGCTGCATCTATTCAGTTTTTTTGGATTCTGAATGCCTGAATGGGAGCCCTCACCTCTGCCCCTTGCTGTGATGATGGGCTTTCATTCCTGGAATTGGGATGCAGCCCCATCCAGCGAGGCTGATGGACACCCAGGGACACATGCACTCTCCTCTGAAGGATTTCTTTTTTTGTTGTTCCCCCTTTTTTTCCCTTGTTTTGTTATTCTTACCACATAAAGGAGAAGTCCTTCAGAGAGAGCCTGCCGGAAGAGCCAAGACACATTCAAATGCTCTCTTTTCATTGTTCCCAGAAGATTAATGACACGTAGGCCAATGGGCCCATAGCTCTGTTCCCGTAGCCTGCATGCCAAGGGGGAACAAATGAAAGCATGTAACTGGAATTTCCACTCAGCTTGTCTCAACAGCACACGAAAAGCTAGGACAAATCAAATTACAGCTACAGAATACAACAAAGAAGTTGCCCTCTCAAAATAAACAAACAAGCAAATGAATAGGAGAGTGGCCCCAATTTAATTGGTGAAGTCAGGCAATGATAGCTGTTTCACATCTGGGCTGTACTTTCATTTGGCTGGAGGCCTTTTTGTGCCTATGCTGAGCTCCAGCCGCCAGTGAGGAGATCTGGTGGACTTTGAATGTTTTTTCAAGCTGGGCAGCCTGCTGCTGCCTTCCCATGGCCAGCTCCCCATGGCTGCTCGCTGCTTCCACAACCCAGTCACATGAGGCCCCCACTGTCCCATCCCTGTTAAGAGCAGATGTCCCTTGTGTTTGTCCCAAATTCCAGTGCAGCAGCCAAAGCTGGCTGGCAGATAAACTGCTGTATGGAGGCCTGTCAGTCAGAACCATGTGTGTCCCCCCAGGCAAGGTGGCTTCTTCATTCCAGGCTGCCAGACAGCACAGGAGAAAGGCACTCACTCACTCCGAAGGGTATCAGCAGGTTTCATGTCTCAAAAGCAAGTGTTAAATAAATGTGCAGGTGTGGGGGTCAATGTTTTGTTGTCCAACTCTTTCTCCCAAAACTCTCACTGTGGTTTGTCAAGTCTCTGGTTTTGGGAGTTTGGAAAAAGAAGGATCAACAGAGACATCAAGTAGAACCAGCAGAGTAAGATGAAACTCCAAAGAACCTGGGAATGAAGGAAGGCAGGGTGCAGTCCCTGGAGAGAACCACGGAGCCTGACTACCCTGTCAATGCAGCTGTGCTGGTGCCAAAGCAGATCATCTCCTTACCAGCTGCTCAGAGGGCCCCACTAAGCCCCTGCTCCCTCCACGGCCACAGGTGAGCTGGAGCCAGAAATGAAAAAGCAGATTTCTGTCTGGAGCTGGCAGATACTTATCACTTTGCTTCTAAACGAATGAAATTTTGAATGCTATTTCCTCATGTTTTCTGACAAGCCCAACTCATCTTTTTCCTGGCATGCAATTCAACCTCCAGTTGGGAAACAACAAAAACAACCCCAAAACCACCAAAAACAAACTCCCCCACAGCTGAGCTCTGCTTCTGCCAAGCAGACTCAGGTAGTCCCCAGTAGGAAAAACAGTTGCTGGCACCTAAGGTGTGCCCCAGAAATCCCTCCTACGTACTGTTCCTAGGCTTTGTAACCTGACCTGATGCACCAGGAGCAGTGTTTTTGGCTCATTTTTACATTAAATAATGCTTACTAGATACAGTGAGTGAAACACACCAATCTTGGGCAGAGTTAATAATTCTCCTTTCACTCCCTGCCCAAATCCAGCCAACCAGCCAGAGGTTCAGCATGCAGAAGGATGTGTTCATCCCTGGTTCCAGATAATATCACTCCTTACCCTATGTTTACAGCAGTACAAGTTATAAGTAAACCTAATAACAAGTCATCTTTGTCTGTATTCCAGTCTATTTTTTCAATTATTTTTTTCTTCCTTTAAATGTAACTTTTCAGACTTGCCATTTGAACAAGCCTCTGCATTACTAGCTGTCTTTTAAATCAAATGTAAACTAAATGATACAACAATCTTTGGGTCATATGAAAAAGTGGTAGTTAAGATCTACACTGGAAAATGACTTTATTCACACTGCATTTGCTTAAATCTGACATACAGACCCAAAGCTACAGGAAACCAGTTTAGTTGCTTCCACTCAATTTTCTCCAGGGGAAACTGGAGAAATAAACAAAGCAATGTCTGTTTGTTGTGGCTGAGTGACATCTGTCAAAAGCCAAATGTTTTGCAGGCATGGGTGCCTACAGGCAAACATTATCAACAGCTCAATGACTGCACTGATTTTTCCAAGGTTGCATCACTGGCAGTCACTGCAGTCAGGCAGTGTCCAATGCCTGAAAATATCAAACCCACTACTTGTGTCCATTACTAAGCAGTGACGTGAGGCCCAAGAGTCAGGCAAACCATGCTTAAAATAACAGTTAGCATCATTGCCCAACTCCTACACCAACAAATTCTTTCTGGTGACCTATTTTCCCTCCTCTCTATTGCCTCTGATAAGATCGCATGGATCAAACCAGGTGCTGTTACCCCTGGCAGTGCAGTCCTGGCTGTCAGAGCACACTGTCCATACCCAGCAACTGTGCCACATGGAACACAGCACTGGTTCCATCACCACAGATGCCAAAGGTTGGGTTAGTGCAGTGGTCCCTCTGCTAGGGCTGCCTGACCCTGAATTATTGTTTTTTAAGAGGAGGAAGGCCCATGTGTTAAGAAAACATCCAGTCTTGTGTTACTCAAGAAGCTATGGCTTCTTGAGGAGGTGTTTGTTCCAAAACACAGCTCGGGGAATACACGCACACCTCCCTGTGTGGGGGGTGCACACATGCCACACACAGCAGGGAAACGCGCCACACCACTTAATTGTTCTGGTACACGTGAAATCTGAGCAAGGGGGCCAGCAAAACAGAGAGACAGCAGCAAGCATATGGATATTTTGAGATGTTATTGAGCTTCACTGCTGATTTCTCAGCCTCTCCACCACATGCTCCTTAAAAAAGCTGTGTTTCCAGCCCTCCACTTATACGCAGCTCAGGGACCTGACCCCACCAAGACAGGTCAGAGGGAAGACAATTCACTCTCAGCAGGCACCTGAATCACCATGATTTCTGTGATTTTTGATCTCTCTGCCTGCTGCAGCCAGTGTCCAGAGCAAGTGAGAGAACCTCGTGCCCATGTCCCTGTCCCCACGTGCCTTTGTTCTCCAGAAAAAGCCAAACAACACATTGGAAGATTGCAGTCTGTGCTAGGATTTATTTAACTTTCCCCCCCCCTCTTCTTTCTCCTTTTTTTCCTCCTCGAAGGAGGTCTCTGGGCCTGTTCCGGTGGTTATTGTTCTCAGGCCGTGCAAGGGCAGTGCCCCAGAGAGGCTGGGCCGGAGCCTGACGCGTTCCACACCCACATTCCCTGCTGGGGGGAGACGGATGTCTCCTCATGGCCTGTATTTGCACAATTTACTGTATATTTCCATAGAAGGACAATGAGCATCTACCTAAGCATAAGAAGCCTCTCAGATGACAAACATGTTACATGTGCACCCAAAACAAAGGATTTGCGAAATACAGAAATTCCCTTCATGCTTTTCCTCTGAGTTTTTGCTGGGATTTTTCTCCCTGCTTTAAGCAACAAAGTCATTGTATGAGTAATATTGTCCCATACTTTTTTTTGTTGTCATTCATTTATGTTTCCTATGATTCTCTTATCAGACAAGCTTCCAGAGTTCTGGAAAAAGATTTGCATACAAATTGCCTCTTCCACATGTGTGTAACCTCTTCAGTTTTCAAATGTAAAAGCCACAAAAGTTTTCATTTTCAGATCAAATGGAGGGCCGCTATGAGATGCTTAAGCACAGTCTAATTTTACAAGATATGAGCAGTCCTATTGGCTCGAGGGGCCAGTAGACAAGTGTCTGTTAAAAATACAAGTTTATCTCATTACAGGCCTAGCATGAATTCTTCACCCAGGATCATCTGGGAGCAAGATAACAGTGTCTTCATAGCTACCTCTATGGTTTGAGGATAAGAAACTGGGAAAGTCTATAGCCAGACCCAATCTCTTCATTTGGCTAACAGATACAGCTGGAAAAAAAATAAAAAGAAAACTTTGGGGCACACTCTGTCTGATGCTACTTGGTTTTCTAAAGAGAGAAGCAGACAAGGTTTTCACAGGTACAAGTTGAAGTCTGAGAGCTGAAATGGAGAGGAATACAGCTGTAGGACCTTGCTGACTTCAGCTGAATACCTTTGAAGGCAACTTCCTCCCTCTGGTACACAAGACATTTATTTTGTTGATTAAAACCAGGTTTATTTAGGCTTTTGTTGTTGCTAGCATGAGTACAGCTACCAAGGAGGGAGATTTATGTCACTTTACAGGAGTTATCTCAGCATTAGGCAACTGGCATGATCTGGTGTGTCTGGGCTCCCACTGCAGTCAGTGGAAAAGGATGAGCTCTTCTAGGGATGATTCAATCCATTTTATGACAGATATCAGAGACAAGAGGGATGAATCGCCCTATAGACAGACTTCGCTCTCTCTGCTGAGAACACAGGGACTCTGGATGACTAGACCTAGACTTAAAAAGCTAAAATTAGATGAGATGAATCATACCCAAAGGTGATTTTTTTTTTAAATGCTAGAAGCACAGATACTACCCACCCAGCAAAATTAGCAAGGCAGCAGTATCTGTCAGCATAAAACCCAGACCATGTCTTTGCAGTCCAGGAATTTGAAAAGTCATCTCCCAAACATCCAGCTCCTCCTACAGACTCCTCTCCCTCCCGGAGACCTACTGTACCCACAAATGCTCTATGCAGATTTGACACCCCAAAAACCTTTGTGACCATTCCCCATCTCCTTTGTGCCAACAAAATGAGCCCAAACCACTACAAAGAAAACAATCCTTGCTTCCTACACATTTCCAATTGGAGTCAAGGCAACTTGGAATATCAAGAAAGTAAGCTCTAATATTTAACACCTTCAGTGATTCAAAGATGAGGCTTAACATTTTATAAGGAGGCTTAATTTCAATCTCTCCCATCAAATCAGGATGAGATTCCAGTAAAATTGTATAGTTTCACTTGTAATGACCAGCACCAAAACTTGTTGGATGTGTGTGTGGGGGACCCTTGCGAAATTGCCTCTGCAGTACATACCTGTATGTTACACAATTACACTTCTTCCCAATATAAGATGAGATATCAATAAAGGTCTCATCCTAAGCAGCCCTTCCCACACCTACTTTTGTAGGGTTACATAAGAGAATTGCAAATATGCTCAGCAGCAGTATGCATTCCCAGCCCTTTCTGAATCTTGATAAACTCCCGACCTTCGTGACAGCCTGCAGGAATGAGACCCATAGTTGAATTATATCATGCAGGCAAAAATAGTCCCTTTTTCGGCTTTGAACTTGCTACCTTTTAGTTTCTTCCAGTGTCCTTGGACAGCAGCTAGAGCATGTTTGGAATTTTCCAGTGAAACAAATTGGAAAAGGGCAATTCAGAGTGAAAACGTCTTCAGGAAATGGTTCTGTTTGACAAACTTTGATAAAGCACAGGCAGGATTGGGTCCCAGAGGTGTTTCCTGCTGGCTGAGCAACATAACACAGGGGAGCTGAAGGCTGCAGGGATCCCTGCTCCAGGGCAGGTCATTACTGGGCTGGCCACTACTAGGAGACCAGAGGCCCTAGGAACCCTGGCTCCACTGCATGTCTTGGAGTTTAGATACCACTGCTCAAAGGAGGTTTAAAATTTTCCTGAATATCCTGTTTCAGTTCTGAAATTTTTGTGGAATTTTCATTTTCCAGGAATTTGCAAAATTTGCTTCCCAGTGCCTGGCTCTCAAACAAAGACTGCAACATTTCCTCCCTCATTACCCAAACCCAGCAACTTTTGACCTGCTGTCCTGACATTCAGTCCTTTTAATTGCTAACTTAAAGGAAGCATTTGTCACCTTTTCAACTTCTTCCCTCCTCAGGGTTTGCAGACAGCCCTCAGTTATTTTGGTTTGGTACATTTTGCTGTCCTGAAAAATTTCTCCAAATCTACAGTGTCTATATGTGAGCAAACCAGAAACTCTCAATGCCTTTATTAGGGGGACAGGGCCAATGTTTCCATGCATGCAAATAAAAGGTGGTCACCACCTGAATGTTTGCACACCAATATCCACCACCCAAGGCGTGGGCAGGGAGCGCCTCGGTGCGTAACAATGCGCAGTATTTGGCAGGACTTCAGAATCTTCCTTCCTCCCTTTTGGTATGCCTCTGGCATGTAACTGCAGCTCTCCCAAGCGCTCACCCAACGCCAAGTAAGGGAAAAGTGACTCGCTGGCTTAGAAATGCAGACCCCTTTCTTTGCAAGAAGGAGAATTTCAGGATCTGTCTTCCTGTCTGGGCTGAGAGAACAGACCTGAAGGCATATTTAGGGACACTTCCTTTAAAGGTTTGTTCCAGCCAAGTATGGGCCTATCACTACAAAATTAAACAAAAAATTCCCATGCAGAACAAACAGAAGGGGCCAATAGGTCTTCTAATGGACATTTTCCTTTGATGTCCTTCTGAAACAGATTGAGATTGCATTGATGCATATTTCAGGCTAAAAAAAATAGAAAAATAATTCCCAAACACTGACATCATAAGCAAACCAGAAAAAGAAGCATGGCAAATTCATGCTTCTCATAGCCTTCATTTTCTCATATTATTCTTTCTCATTCCACTGTAGGGAGTATAAAACAAAACAGAAGGTGCAGATGTGATTTTTTTTTTGTATGAAAATTATACTAGTGAGCCTGAAGTTGCTGCATTAGTGTCACATGCTGAGGTGCACAATCCATGTTATCACCCTGGAGATGGAAAGAGGTGCAAAGATTTGAAAAGCACGAGACAAACAAATAATGAACCTAGTCCAAGGATGATGAACCTGTGAAAAACAGACTTGGGCAGTTCAAGGCAACCTAGGCCTCCAAGACAGCTCTTCCAGTTGTAGCTCAAACCTTCCAAATGCCTGGGAGATTTGAGAGCCACAGCTTTGACTGATAGCTCACATCTTTTCTATTTCATGGAACTTTGTGCAACCTGACCTCTGGCAAGTATAGGGTGGTGATGCTCCTTCACAGCCATGTCTCCATTGAACTCCTCTCCAGGCAGAGGCATGGGAAGCTTAACTTTGTGTGCCATCACAGCCACCCACCACTGACCAGTGCACGAGCTTTGTTTACTGCCTCCCTTCAACTATATATAGCCAGCCAGACCTGGAAAAACACAAATTGGGTCATCCACTCCAATTGCTCACACGAAGGCTTGTTTCCTTGCTTTATTATTCCTATTGTCTTATCCTATCTGGTCTCACCCACCCATGTCATTGCCTCTGCTGGTCGGACAATCTATTCTAGGCATGCTCAAGGTTGTGAATTTTTTTCCTTCTGTCTAGCCTCATTCTTTTTCCATTTTTAATTTTAGGCTAAAATCTGTGCAGCCACTTTCTAGATAATCCAGATAACCCTCTTCCTTTCTTTCATGCAATTTCCTTTCACTTATTTATATTGCTATCATCATGTCATCACTCCCTAGCCTAACTTTTTCCAAGAGTTTTTGGCTGATGCACTCCCTCTTCCAGCACACTCATGTGCCCTTTCGAGGCTTTCCACTCTTCTTTTCTACCATTACAATAGTTTTCGGCTGTTTTGTAGCATTTGGGAAGCAGAGTTTTCAGCTCCCACCCAGCATGTCAATACTGAAGGCTAGTAACTTTACACACTATGCTAGCATCATGGTAGTCTATTAGGCCTTTAAAGCATTTTGCCCTCAGCTCAAGTCTTTTAGGCCTTTAAAGCATTTCTTTGCCCTTGTCATCTCCGTTGTGAGATCACAAAACATACAGGTCAAGATTATACCTGATACTTGCACAAATCTGAGAGCTTGAAGGGCCCATGGCCTTCATGCTTTGTGTAAGGTCTCATCTATGGTCTGTTGTCACCACAGGGCTGAAGACCCTGTGTGAGGAGAAAAATATCAAATTCTGGGAATAGAAGCAGAATATAGGCACAAGGTCCACTTTTAAATAAAAACATCATCATACAGAAGCTTATTCGAGTAGTAAAAGACAGTCAGTAGGGTTTAGATTATTTCACATGTAGCCAAAAGTACTGTTTGGGTGCGGACAGTTAAAAATTTACTATTGCAAGAGGGACCATCAGCTTTCCAGCACATTCTATTGGAGCTTCACTCTGCCTCTCACTAGCTGGTTTACACCTGACTTACTACTAGTTGCTTGCCTGTCAGCTTCACTCATTTGTATCTTAGAGTCTTTAGAGATAATGCATTGTATTTTTTTAAAGGGAAAACCAGTATGTGATTCTTGCCTGTTTTAAAAATTGTTACTTCAACAGTGTTTCCTTTTTCTAACCTTCAAATATATAATTCACATATTTGCAAATAATAATTTTCCTTCTTCCCCCCTGACATTTGAACATTGCCTGCCAGTGATTGGAAATTGAGCCTTGATTTTAAGGCACTACATGTTGTAGTTATTAAAATACTGAGCTTGCTGCCACCACTGAGGCCCCACGATAAAGGTTTTAAAAATCACAAGAGCCAGTCAGACCATGATTTTATTGAATATCACAGAAGGCAAGGTATGTAATTGTGATTTTATTTTTTACAGCCTACCCTCTCACCTACCCTTGTATCAAGCTACTGGAACCTGATGGGCAGGTTGTAGATGTCTCCACAGTTTTCAACATCCAATATGACAAATGAGAAGAAAATCCTTTTATGATAAAGAACAGGGTTTTCTAGTGACATAGGTGAAGGTATCACTGTGCTCCTGAAAATGCTAATTTATGGAGTTTCTGAATTTAGAGAGATGCTTTAGATGGTCCTGACTGCAATTGGGTAGTGTGTCACCCCCTCAAATCAAGGGGAGCAGGCTCACCCCCTGGCTAGGTCATTCCAGCTCACTCAGTGCTTTGGAGCTGACTGAAAACTGCATTTCTTTCAGTACTTGGGAACTGGCTTCACAGCCGCTAGAGCTGGTGCAAAGGATGGAACAAAAGTGCAGCAAGGGACTGGAAGGGGAGAGCAAGCAGGAGCCTGATACCTGATATAAGCAGGAAGCACTGGGGACAACCCTAGGTGAACTTACAACACCAAAAAGCAGGATTACCATAGTTGTCAAAATAAAATTGAAGGAATCAGATGCAGATCTAATTTCTCTCTCTCTACCACTTTTGCAGTGTTTAAGCAGACAGCCTCTGAATGCAATCTCTCTATCAGTTTATACAATGTTAAAGTGTGGCTACTAATTACCTTATTAAAAAACAGTGGCTATTGTAGGACTAAGTCAGAACAGCAAAATTAAAGGGACCAGGCTGCTGAGAATGTAATTAAAGAGTGTTTGCAAAACGCTGTGATTATTAGATAAATGGCAGGCTTGGGGACACTAATTACTACAGTAAAACTGCTTTTGGTGGTGTTTTATATAGATAATTAGTGTGATGAGCCTTGAGATAGGGATTGGATATTCTGTCACCCCTATGGTCCCTAAGACTTCAGCAAAATTAAGTAATATCTCCATAAGTATGTTTGAGTTCTTCTAGCAGCTGTGACAACTAAAGAATAAAAGTCAGTAAAAAACAAACATTGGGACATGGTTTCCAAACATTTAGGAAGGAAAGATTTTGTCTAGTTACAGAAATAAGCATCTTGGAATGGTTAGCCAGCAAACAGAACTGAAAAACTTCAGCCCAGGGATATAGACACCAGGATAAGAAATATGAGGCTTTCCATGTAACTATTATTGCAGGAAAGTGGGTCAGAGAGTCAAGAAACCGATTAATGAATGGGGAATAGTATGCAAGGCAAAAAACAAATATCAGCATTTTTCTCCCTTGAAGCTGTTGATAACTTGAAGCTGTTTCAATAATGATATCCCAAACTGATGGCAATGTTTCCTCCCACCATCCAGCACTATCCTGTTGCTTTGTGTTTTGAAGGGTTGTCAGTCACATGGAAAACACGGAAGAAAGGTCAAGCAGAGAGTACAGGATATGAAGGAATGTCGCACAATCAAGTCCTGGTTTTCAAGTGCACAGAAGCCCGACACAGACATTTGCAGCTTGATCCTGCAAGCCTTTCCTGACAGCAGCTGCCAGGGTTTGTGCAGGCACCTGATGGAAGCCACAAGGCTGATGTGCATCACTGGTGTTCCTGGAGACAGGAGGACAGCAGTGTCCATATGTGATTCCAGGGCAGTACATGACCAAGAGCTAACACTTTGGTCCCCACTTTTGGAGTCTAGATTACATAAGGAAACTTTTTACTATGTGATCCTCTCTTTTCCCTCTCCCCCTGCTCTTTATTTTCCTGTGCTTATGTGTTTGGGTTTTTCTTTGTTTGTTGCTTTTAAGTGGTTTTGTAAGCTGACATCTTAGCCACTTGCCCTGAGAACAATGAGAGTGAACATTCTTGTGTTGCCTGATGGTTGTTGTTGAAGTGGAAAAGAGCAACAAAACCTCTAGGAAAGCTGGAGTTTATGTTTTAAGCCCAGTTTTCAGGCCAGGGTGAAAAGTATTCTGTGGTACTGAGCTCTCAGACACAGCAGGCCAGAACAATATTTGTATGCCACAGGAATACTCACATGCACCTTAGAGCCATAGGAAAGGGTCAAATTCAGAACCCTTAAATATCAGCGTTGTGCATGTTCTTTGAATCAGCCCAGGCTCACGACCATGCCAGAAATTCTCAGTGCTAACCCCCAGAGAACAGTGCTCCACAGAAATGGGGAACAGTCCCCACGTGCAACTGTTTGGGTTGGGACAGAACTGCATGGGACAGAACGCTACAATCCCTGGGGAAGAAAAACCAAAGCCCAAGAGAAAGCACCAGCCCAACTGCTCTTTCTTGCTGAAAATTACTAGTTTTGCTACAAAACAAGCTTTCTCTTGGTCCAGTCTTGACCACCTGTGCAGATTACACAAAGACAGTCCCTGAAGCCACACATCAAGACATGGTTTCCCCACATCACTTGCATGACACTTTTCCTCAGGTCAGAGTAAAGACACAAGAGACATTCTCTCAAGCCAGAGACTCCTTGGCCAGCATATTTAGTCTGGGCTGCACATCCAAGGATCCTGAGCAGTTTGTCCCTTAGGTAGCTATCTGCTATTAACATGCTGTTTGAGAGAACCCACGCCAAGAGGAGAGCAAAGCATCCAGGAGCAATGAAAGCCCCTAGATGAGTCTAACAATTTATACTAATTTTACTGCTGTCATCATCTAGATCAAAGAATGGAAGTGACCAGCTAACAAAGGTGGGCTTCTAAAATTCAGGGAAAGCCACATTCAAAGGGCCACATTCTGCAGCAGCTCTGGCTCCTTTGAAGGCAGGAGATTAGGACTGAGCCTCTTAAAGTTCATAGCTACTAAACTGTTAAGGGTCAGTGAAGAGAGTAGGTCTGTAAGTAATGTGGACTATTTAACAGACTAAAGCTGTCCAGCTGCCTCTTTTTTTTTTTATTTTTTGGCTAAAGGAGTCAGAACAAAAGGGCAACCTCAGAAAGGGAAGAGACCACACACACCTGGTAGATCAGAGTAACTGCCAGGAAGAAGCAAATTCCTTCCTAACAACTACTAGAAGTATCTTTTAGAATTCCAGAAGTGTAAAAACTAAAGGCTTAATGGAACACACAAATCTGCCTGTCCTACATTTCCTACAAACCTTCAGAACTGGTATGGCAGTCAGCATATTTAATCTTCTATTTTGTCTCATTTTTATATGTATGGCCCAGATACATATGACAAAGGGTTGGACTATTTTGAGCAACAACAACAAAAAGCTTTTCATTTTTATTTCTTAATGGTTTGCAGATTCCTCAGTGGTAACAAGGTCCAACCCTTAACAACAACAACAACAATAAAGCACAAAAATTATGAAATCATTAATACATTTTCAAGCCACTCTAACTAGAAAGGAGATCTTGACATTGACCATAAACCAAATCTAAATTATTGTAAATTTTTGGCATATTTAAATTCAAGAACTTGCTTCCTTCTGCTGTGACAGTATTTCATAATGGTAGAGATTATTTTGTCTAGAGGACAAGTGGGAAAAAATTTCTTTGCTTGAAAATTAAATATCCAACTCTTCTCCTTCAGAAGGAGATCTGACCACATTGATACCACTTTCTTCTGACTGAGACTTAACAAACCTCAGTGTTGTCCTGTAGGTTAAATCAACCTTTTCAAGCCAGCAATACTTCCATTTACTAACAGCAGACATAGAGTGATCAAAACTGGATACACATATTTGGTTGCATTGAAATGACACTCAAGGTATCCTCCTTCTGCCTCTAATAGCATTTTAACCCAACCCTTGATTTCTTTTCACAGGGATGATGCAAGAATTTCAGAATTACACTATAAGGTGCAACCTGCCCCACACAATGAGAGTATCCCAGGACTGCAACGACAAGCAGGAGTCACTCTGAATGCTAGTAACAGTCTCAAAGATGACAAAAAAAAAAAAAAGAGTAAAGCCCTAGGGAAAACTCCAAGGTGAACTTTTACATTCAGAGATAGAGGCTGGTATTGCCCCATACCAAATTCTACCATTATTAGACCCTTACTAAACTTCCAAGATCACCCTCACCCTGACTCCTTCCAAAAATTTCTCAAGTAACAATTGCCTGCCCTTATATTCTGTAATAATTAATTACCTTCACAACTGAAGTATGGCAATGCCATCTCATGTCTTTATTCTTTTGCATAACCATGAAATTCAGTGGCATTAATACATGAAAAATAAATTAGAAGAAAATGTAACCAAAAGGACACCTGAGTGCAGCAGCACTTCTCCCTTGCTCCTAAACAGAAAGTCTTTGATACCAGGCCAGTATATAACTGTGCTGCTGCATGTCAGCCACTTGACACCTTTCTACCTCCCTTAATCTTGAAAAACAATAAACCAAACTTTGAATTTTTTCATACTCACATAATCCCAAAGGAAGTCATTCTGGCTGCAAGCAGACAGAGGAACAGACGCCTGTAGCTCTTGTTGCTAACTACATGGTACGTGGAAGCAAAGGAACAAGAGGAAGGGGAGTAAACCATGCTCACCTGAGAGGAAATGGCACTGGCTGCTCCCATTGAATCCAGTACTGAAGAGTTACCAGGTGTGCAAAGTTTCAGCAAGCACCCCCTAGTTCCAGCATTAAGGAATTTGGTAAATAACCCTTCTACCTTTACCCAAACCACTACCTTTGTGATTGTGTAAGTTTTTACCATCTCCCCCCTCACACCCTAACCTTTCTTCTTTCTGGATTGAAGAAATTCCATCTTTTTAGTCTCTCTTCACAATCTGTCATTCAATCAGCAGTAACTGAACTTGTTTTCCTTGCCCTTCTCTGGATCTTATCTAGCTCTGCCATATCTCCCTCAAGATGCAGAGCTCCACAAGGTACTCCAGGTAATGTCACTACAGCAGTTTTCTATGGCAGGGAAAATAACACCTTTTAATAATAACCTTTTCTCATTAGCCATACCCCTCCTTGTGATGGCCAGTGCTTTGCTGGACCCCCTTGCACACTGAGCAGATGACCTCCAAGAGTTGTCACTAATGATGTTGAGGTCTCTTTCCTGCAGTGGAACTGCAGGAGTTTTGCCTCATAGTTTAGATTATTTCTCCAAAGGTGCATCACATTTCATTGACCTATCTGGACTTCTCCTGACCTTTTTTTTTTTTTTGTACACTTATGTTGTCTTTTCAAGCCTTGCATGGCATTTGTTTGTTGAGAAATGCTTACTATTGCCTGAAAACATGCACAATTTATTGTTCACGCCCTTGTCTCCTCTTTATTCTCAATGAAGACAGCACCCATTCCTGGGGACTGCTCACTGCTGACTGTGATCCTCTGGCCAGTGAATTTCTTCAACATCCTTCAGGGTGGCATCTTGTAAAAGGCTTTTGAAAATTACATAAATAGGGTTACTTTCACCCTCCTGCTACCAACACCCTCCTAAAGATGCAGACACAGGGGTTCCCTTCTCTAAAGGTGCCTTTCCCTTTGTGGGTGTGGGGCCATCTACCACCCTCCCAGGACTGGAAGTCAGACCTCCCTGGTTTACCAGTTCTAGTCTGTAGTCCCCAATTCTAAAGACAAATTAAATTAAAGGAAACATTTTAAGTCAAGAGAATTTCCTTATCCACTTAAGAATAAGGCAGGTCTGTCCTCTATCCAATTAATATAATGCTGCCATTAAGGCCTAGCTCAGTATATATAAAAACAGTATTTTGTCTGTTTATTCAGTAGGCTTTAGCTTGTCATAGACTGTAGAAAAAAGTGCAATGAAGTAATTTTGGAGACTTGAAAAAAACAATTCAGACAATCCCATGGGTCCTTGGTCTTGCACTCCAAATTCTTCAGTTGTAAGGCCATTTTCTAATTCAGAACAACTTCCTTAGAGGCCATTCTTTCACTCCTTTCTGCAAGAGGGCACAAGCATCCTGCATGTTTAATTGCAAGCATACAATGTTATCTGCTCCTTCTCTCTTATGTAAGTTTGCAGGAATGCTGAGAGACTTTCCGGGCTCTGAGAGGTTAGGGGTTGGAATCAGGTCCCTTGTATATCACTGCATTGACTTTTTGGGACGTGGAGTTATTGCAATTAAGATACTGGCCGGATGTGTGGGCTAAAGAGCCCGACTGATATCACAGGCATTTATTGATAATGCAACTTCTGAGGAAGAAATCTGGGGAATTGTTGTTCTTCATGTTTTCCTCTGCAAGCAAGCAAACCATATGGATTTATCAGAAACGCACAATGCTTTATCTAGCAGAAGAGAAAAAAGAATTGTGTTTATTTTACTGTGGAGGAATGTTCTCTTTCAGTTTGGAGAGCCAGTTGCCTGAGCTGGCACTGTGTACCTTTTGGCCTTCAGCAGGAGTATTGCTCTGGTTTAATTCAGTGCTATCTTTAACCTGATTACTATTTACTATTTGTGTTGTGATAATATTTCCAA
Organism: Zonotrichia leucophrys gambelii; assembly: GCF_028769735.1. Lineage (NCBI taxonomy): Eukaryota > Metazoa > Chordata > Aves > Passeriformes > Passerellidae > Zonotrichia > Zonotrichia leucophrys. The sequence goes on from NC_088171.1 coordinate 65,424,134, forward strand.
GCTGCAGTCAAGGAGAAGGGCTTCATTGTGTTAGGTGCTGTACAAACACACAACTGAAAGATAACTCTTGCCTTCAACCGTGCAACTAAGCAGCTCCTAAGCTGGGTGCTGGCACACAGGGAGGAAAACATCAGCAGCAGGCTGGGCTGAGGGCTTGGGTTTGCTTCTCTTTCCCAACTGTGCAATCTCAAGCAATTGGCTTTCCCCCATCTCATTAACTTGTGCACTGCTGTACAGAAAGCCCGGCTGAAGGACAGTGAAGGGTGGTGGGAAGAGCTTCCTATCTCCCACTTCTTTCCTCTTGTGGCATCTGATTTTAAGCAGATCATCTGCATCTGCCTTCTCCGTGTGCCAGTGGGCACACAGGAAGAAAATGGTAAAAAACCTGAAAATTAAAGCAGTGCCCTGTCTGACAGTCACTTTGCAAAGTGTTAAGAAGACATTTCTGTAGCGAGAAAAATCCTTTCCCAGAAATCTTACCAGAGTCCAAAGAACATTTTGTTTGGCAGCAATAGAGTAGCCTCCTGGTCCAACAATGTTTTGGGCCCTTTCTTACTGGTAAAGGGCAGCATTCAAAAGGCAATTAGGAAGAGCAGTGTTTGGTTTGTCTCACCATTTACCTCATCAAAGCCTGAGGTCTCAGTGGTCTTGCAGGATGGAGCTTTTTGCCAGAAGAGGTTTGGTTGGGTCAATGTCCACCTGTCTGGGTCTGGCAGGAGAGATCCAAGTCTTTCCTCCAAGATGTTGATTGCATGACCACCCTCAAGAAATGGACTTTGAGTGAGGCCAGAGGTCTGGTAAAAGTGTTACTTTCTCCTGTGCATTGGAATGAGTCATGGCTCCATGAAGCCATTTTCACTTTCCAGTGCATGAACTTAAATTCCAGGAGTCTAAAATAAGTGGACAACCCTGCTCAATGTGGGTTTCAGGCAAGCCAGAGGAGCGCAAAGGAGAACAAAGTAGGCAGAAATACTCTTTTCCAGCACTGGATTAATTTTCCAGATTTTATGTTAACACCCTCTCTCTCTCTCTCTCTCAGCAATATTTCAACTCTGTCTGGATTTTTATATTCCTCAAGCAGAAATTTGCTGAGTTATCCCCAGCTGCACAGCAAGGATGTGCATTAGATGGTGCTGCCAAGGAAATAGGAGTGAAATAATGAACAAGGCCAAGCACAGTTCTGTGGGCTCTCCAAAGGGAGTCTGGACTCTTTAAAATGCAGCAGCACCTTGCACTTCCATTTGCCTATCTTATGCTAAAACCTACTGCTGCAAACATCCTTACAAACAATCCTGTGGGAAAAAAAGAGACTTATGAGGCTTGGTACCTTTGATAACAAACTAAAAAAAAAATATCTGTAATGTGGCAAATAAAGTCCGTCTTCGCAGGGGTACAGGCACAGCCCACACAACCACTACACAACCACTGTAAAACCCAAGAAAGACTCGGTAATAGCTTCTTTCTCTAGAAAGAAATGGAAATAGCTCTAAAGCTATTTCTGTTGTTTAGGGGAATATGTCAAAGTGACACCAGTTCTGGAAGATGAGGTGACAAACCAGCAATTAGCGTTTGCCTTTTCACTTACATTAATGTCATTTAAGAACAGAATACATACAGTAGACAGGATAATTCTATAATTTCTTTATATAGACCCTAATAAATTGTATTCAAGGCTGTGTCTGTGTTTTCTCAAAGCCCCACTGGTCTCTCCCAGCTCCTGCATGTTTCTTCAGTTCCCTGCTGGCTTTGTCTCTGGATTGTAAGCTTTCTTGCCAGAACTGGGTGTAGGATGAGGAGGTCTTTCTTTTGTACTTCTGAAGTGGATAGCATGTTTTTAGCAGTATTCTAATCTTAATAAATATATAAAATAATGAAAATAATTGTCTCCTAATAGGACTTTCATAAGCAGCTTATGGCACATTGCCCTTATTGTAGAAAAGTATGTCCTTGTAGATAAGAAATGTCAATTAAAATGTAACCTTTGTGGAGGACAGTTTTATATGCAAATTTAAAAAAAATAATCAGTACATTTTTGGGTTTTGTTGTTTGGGTGTTTTTTATGCACAGACATAAGTGGTAAAGGAAAAGTAATGTGCAGGAAGCTGAACCATCATATTGTATCAGCACAGTAAATAACATCATAATGACTGTGTTATCTTATCACAGTGGTGCATAGTTTTGTATGCAAATGTTACCTCAAATAGAGTCAACTACCTGCAATAAAGAGCATTTATTGTAGGAAATGCAAGAATAATTTTATATTATTTTGTTGTTACAATTATTTTTCAAAAGAACATCATAGATTTGCACAGATATAAGTTAATGGACGGCTTATTGCTTGCTGCTTGTATATTGTGTTGTCACACAAGCCTTTCTAAAATATGACAGGGAACATGGGTGAATGGGATGGAGACACTGTCACACACTTCCTCATGCCAATGTCAGGGGCCAGTAACAGAGGGCAAGAGGGAGCTCCTGCAGCTGACCTGGTGACATACTTCACAGCTGGACAGCTTTACAATCATTTGATTTCTGGGCCAGCCAGGGAAACACCTTCCTAAGATTGCCACTGTCTTAGGCACTCTGGGAAATTAAACTCTGAATCTGTATAGACACAGGAGAACAGAACTGAAAATTATTTTCACAGCCTTTAAACTCTAAAAGAAGTAGTATTTGCTCTAAATGTAATCTAAAAAACTCTATAATTGAATAGCTTATGTGGTAACTGCATGGCAGTGTGGCTGAAAATGAGCCCTCTATTTGTATCGGCCATATACAAGTAAAATGCTTAAAGCAAGGAAAATTTTGCTCTTCCCATCACAATTCCACTTGAAAAAATTACTTCTTTAAACTCCTTCATTTATCAGAACTGCTGCCTGAGATGTGCTGCTTTTCCCCTTTCTGAATTCCTGACACAATATAAATCAAACAAATTCAAGATAGCAAAGCCGGGAAAATCATTATAATCGCAAAACCATCAAAAAGGTCAACCAGAAGGAGAACAACAATAGGATTCTGGTAACTGTTTGGGAAGAAACTATTCTTGCTGCAATGAAACTCTCTGTTTTCATAACAACAAATTAAATACCAAGGTAATTCCCTGGGGCCTTCAGCAGCGTGGCTGTGTGGCAGCAGCAGCAGCCACTCCGGCACAATGCAGAGTGTCATTAGGAAAACCCGCTGGCTGCTGGGCCATTGGGGCAGCTCCGTGGTGTTTGAAGTTACACTGGAGTCCAGCCTACCTTTTCAAAGCTCTGCATTGTTACTCTTCTCTTCCTCCCATTCCTGTCCATTTCCTTATTCTCCTCTCTTCCTGTCCCCTGTCAGGCAGACGTGTTTTGGAATTCATTCATAGTATGAGGCGCTGAGTGTTGTCAGACTGGTGCAGGTGGCTGGTGTGCCGGCTTCAATAGCTGGAAATGAGGGAGTTACAGCTGCACCTCTTTTTCAAGATTTTATTGCCTTGTTATTGCCTTATCAGCACCCTAAAAATGTGTAATTGGTCAAGTGTAAGCTGTTCTTTTACACTCAAATGGCACAGGAGACAGGTCAGCAAGGTAAATGTGCTGCATACATCCATTCTGAGAAAGAGTGGCATTTGTGTTTGCTTTGGCTGTTCAACCTGGGAGAATGAAAAATCAAGACTGGCCTTTCTGAGACTCCTGCTACTCATCTACAAAATGTGATGTTCTATATATCAAAACATTTCAATGATGGTTACCAAGGAACTGCAGGTATCAAAGCAACTTTTTTAATACTTTGCACTGAGAAGCTTAGATTTTCCTGGCTAGTGTGCAAAAATTACTATGATTTATCAGTTATAGGTGAATAGAAGTGTTTACATTACTATGTCTGTCCTTGTCTGAGCAACAGTCAGTAACATAATTTATAAACAGCCAGAGTGAAACAAAAAGAAAACTCACATTTACAAAAAAAATCCCCTCAATTACATGTCAGGTAAAGAGCATGCTGCAGCAATGCAATCATTGGGGTGCTTGGTCCCTGCCAACTGACAGGTTTAAAATAACCATTCTTATGCAATGAACAGCTATAGAAGTTTCACTAGGTAATAAATACCCATGTGACAACAATAGTCAACTTTATCCTCCAAACCTGTTCACCACATAGCCTGAGGCTTGGTTTGTCAGGTCTGAAATATGTTTGCTGTGTTGATTCATGGCATTTTCAGGTAAATTCCTGCTACCTTACCTCGCAGACCAGGCCCAGTATCTCCAGCCCTTTCTCTGAGGCACCTGGCTGATGTAACTTCATGATTTCATGAGATTCAAGGCACAGTGAAACGAAGAGTCAGAGAGGTGGTAAGGGGGAAGTTGTTCCTCCTCCTTCTCTGGACTCATTGGGTTCTTTCTTCCTCGCCTTTCCATACTGTAATCTCAGGCTGACTGCCCTTGTCCTGGAGTCAGGCACTGCAGGGGCACCCTGACCCACAGGTAACTCTTCTGCTAATGAAAATAAATGGAATTGACAGGAATTTTATAAAGATTCTTGTCTTCAAAATAAGTTGTCATACCAACATCAAAATTAAAAGTCAAGAATCCTAAAAGAAGAAACTATTCTGAAAAACAGAACTTAATCTACATCAAATTTTAAACCCAGATATCTGGTCTGTCTCCTATGTACTCAAGCTCTTCCCTCAGATCAGGTAGCTTCTGCATAGTCCAGAACTTCTGAGTTAAAGAAACTTTAAATTTTTCTCTGGATTTCCCTAGAGATGTTAAGTGATGTATCAAATGCATAAAGAATTGTTCAGTAAATTTACTGTTAATAACTGTTGCAGACTTAAATATCTGTCAGGTTCAAGGACGCCTGTTCTGGCTCCATGTGTGTCCTATTTTGTAGCATAACCTCTAAAATCCACTTTAGAACAGTTCTCTTTTTTCTCATGGTCCTTTCAGCTACAATTGCAAACAGAAATAAGCATGAGGCAAGACTTCACTCAGACTCAGAAAGGAGAGCTGTGAATAGCTGAACATCGAGCTCTCCGGACATTTGCATGCTTCAAATGGCACACACTGGATTTTACTTCACTTGACATGAGATTGTAGGGTGGGAAAGGCTGGTGAGAATGTCACTGAGATATGGAATGCATTCACTGAAGAAACTGAAAAAACTGCTGGGAACTTTTAGTTGCATTTTGGTTGCCTAGAATGCAATATAATGAAACCTGTTCATGAAGCAACTTCTGCCCTTACATTTGCTTAATTCCTACCAGGAGGAAGTGTTCTTGGAATGGTGGGGAAATAAACAATGAACCAGAGATGCAAACAGTTGGTATTGTGTAATGTCAACAATAATGTGGATGAAAACAATCCACAGACCATTATCTTTACATAAATGAGATGTTAGCCTTTTGGTGCAATGTATCTTAATTTTTCCTAAGTTCTAACTCATACATTTGCAGAGGTCTGCTTGCCAGTGGCCAGATCTACATAGTTACAAAAGAATGGTTTTATTTAAAAGGAAAAACAAGCTTGTTCTCTCCAGGAAAACATCCTCCTCCACTTCCAGGGATTTACAACACATTAAGGAGACCATAATCACCAGAACTCTGTTAAAAACATTTGTCTGAAATTACCAAACAGTAGGATGCACAACAGGACGGAGAGAAGCTTCTATTTCAGGCTGATCCAGATAGGGGTAGCAGAGGAAAGCAAACCAAATCTGTTCTTGTTTTCATTATTGATAAAGTGCTCTGAAACTCACCTCACTATGACTGTCAAATGAAATCTGTAGAGAAGACCAGTGTGAAAATGGAGGGTTGAAAGTCTAGCCCTGTTGAATGCAACCACAAGATCACAACAGGCTTTTCTTTTGTCCTTTGTCTTTGCATATTACGTAGGACGTTGTTAATTCATCTTTCAAATGTTCCTTTATGGAAAACATTTACACCTGATATTAGTTTTGCTCTGTGGAAGTGAAATGCTAAACTTAGAATCACCATTTAATCATATGTTTCCTGTGCATTCCACCTGAACACTGCTGAGGCAAGCTTTCCTTCTAATTACAGAGGTGAGCTGAAGAACCAGTCTTTAAATAAGATCAGCTTTTCCTTAAATACCGTTGTACTTCAGGAGAGTGATCAAAGCCAGTGGTTGCTTTCAGAGATATGCTAATTTACAGCACACAAACTTCTTAAATGAAGAAGAGTGGCCCTCTTTTTCTTGCTTAGATTTAGAAAAAAAGAAAAACCCAAACCAAACAGTTCAGTGTACTGAGCAATCCTTCTATTAAAAAACTCTGTCTTCCTTTCAGGTTAAACAGGGGACTCAGCCTGAATAAGGCTAATGCTTTTGCCAAAAAGCCTCAGGGAAGATCGTGTTCTGTCTATAATTTTGTTGTCACAATAACACCCATTGTTTTTTTTTCTTTAATTTTCTTAAAATTTGCTTTTCATTAAGGAGAAGGAGATTTTTGTGGCATTGTCACTTAGTGCTTGCAAAGCACTTTTAGATCCATGGTGCAGTAATGTGTGACATCCATGTATACATGGTGCATATGCACAGGTACATAAAAGTGTTACCCATAATTATTTGTGTTTTCTTCCTGTTCCTGATGCCTTGTGGAGCATGATTACAGCATCTGAAACCAAAACCAAGCCCAGAATAATTTGTCAGATTTACAGAGTTCTAATAATTCTCTGATAAGAGTTATGTGTCATCTAGGAGAAGCCTGGATGAAGCACAAATTCCAATTTCTCCTCAGGACTCCTGGGCAAGCTGATGCCTGGGAAGGAGAGGAGTGCACAGCTTATCCTGCTGTGGGCTCTGCTCTGCGTGAATGCTGGAACTGGATCAAAAAGGCTCCCTCTAAGTGTGTCTAACACACTTGTGAGATATCTTGTTCTTTATCTGGGAGCACGTATATCTCTGTAGAGGCATATCTCTGCGTCTGCAGGACCAGCCACACTAACCTACAGTGGAGCTTTGCTGTGTGCCAACTTGAGCACATTTCCACCATAACTGCAAGAGAGGGCAGCAAAGCCCTCCTCCAAAGCAAATGCTGACAGAAAAGCAGCTCATTAAAATATCTGTTAAGCTGTGAAGTATTTAGGCTTCTGATTAAACGTAAAAATATTCAGGGCATATCTGCTCTGTAGGCCACAGAAGTAGGTTGTCACCAGTTGCTTTTCTTTGGTAATAAGTGATCCTATTGATGACTGTTTGGAGGTATCCTGTGATTTAAAATCACAGTGCCCAACAATTGTGTTCAGATCTGAAACAGACTCTTTTAGCTATCCAAAACAAATGGTGGGATAGGGACTTGAACCATTTCTTGTGGCCAGGACACACTGAACTCACTTTGACTCAGTACAGGTGTTGAAATCACTACAGGATTATCCCTGGAGGTGGGTAATCCTTTAAAGGTTCAGAGCTTTGGGTTAGATAAAAATCAAAACATTTGGATGTTTATCTGAAACCTTATCTCAGTCATCTAAACTCCTGGAGGCTGAACACCCATCAGTTGCAGATCTACAAGTAAAAAAGTAGTTGGGTCTCTTGTTTCTACAGACTTATAGCCTGATCCTGACAGCTCTGAATAAACAAAACCACAAATGATATCAACTTGCCTTTGAGCTGGAGTATTGGGAATGGGAAGTTCCCTTCAGCTAAAAGTGACCACAAACATCATCTGATGGGGTTAGAGGAGGAAGTTTTGGTTACAAAATATAGGAATTTTTTTTTCTCATGAAGGTCACTCATAGCAATTTTTTTTTCACTGAATATCTGTATACTTGAAAATTGTTAGAAAAGCTCTGGCAATTTTCCTTTATTTTCTCACAAAAAAAAAAATTATAATGAAAATAATGAAGGATTTTCAGTCCCTCCTGGCATTTTGACTAAGGTCACCCTAACTGAGGCTGTGTGCTGTGATGCCTCACAAGAGCATAAGAAAGACTGTGAGTGTGAAACATGGACACTGCAGTTCACAACAGTGGATTATGTCAGTGCAGAGATATTTTGCTTCTCTACTACAGTACCTCAAATTTTTCCATTTGGCACCAAATGTTTTGCTCCTTTCTGGCATTTCAACCAACAAAACAATTTTGCTAGGTGGAGAAAAATTAACTTATGTCTATTAAAATGTGTGAGAGTATATTTCTGAAGAGGGGGGAGGGTAAGGGGAAAGTTTGAGTAATTACTCCTATCCTTTGCTGACATTCCCATGTTATTTTGTTGTGCCATGCATCCCAGGCTGTATGAGAGGTATATGTGTGAGGAAACTGGGCACTTCACAGAATTAAGACCATTGCTTTCTCCTCAAGGCTTGCTGAAACCAGCAGCGCTGCTAGCTCCCTGTTCCCACCACTACATGGAAATAAAAGCTGCTGAAAGAAGGCAAGAAATGGAGAAAAGAGAGGAAATTCATCAGGTAAGACAGTGGCTGGAAACATGGTAGATACAGGTTCAGTTTTCTACTCCAGCACAACTTCTCTCCTTCACCTTAGAGGACTCCTTTTGTCTGTGTTTTCCCTGTTGACTGTAGAGGCTAACACATTTATCTTAAGGGGCATTTCAAAGATAAACACTAAAAAACCCTACAAAATCACTCAGTTTAACAGAGTAACAGGAGCTACAGGTGCTCAGGGAACAGACAAGAAACTGGACTGCACTAATTTTTGGCAAACACGGGCAAAAAGTGTGACTTGATATCAAGGTCTGGCCCACTTGTCTATGCTGCTGTTCCTAAACTGAGTCTTTTCTGTGCCCCTTACACATTAGTATAATAGAGAATTAACATTGTTTTCCAGTATTTTAGTGGCTGGGAAGAGAATTCAAACACTTCCCCTTTCCTTTTCCTCCTGATATGCCAGTTACAGTCCCAAGTTCACAAGGGCAATTCTACTCATTCCTGTGCTTTTGGAACCATGTGTATAGCTGCCACACCACTTTTGTAACAACACTCTCACTTTGGGAATTAAAAAAATGCACTTATTTGTTTGTTTTGGGACTCCAGTAGGGTGACAAGGTTAATGGTCTTTAATTAGAAAGATGTTAGTATGACTCTTCTTTGATGCAGCAATTTCAAGTTGATGTCTAGAGACAAAGTGATATTCAGAGTTTCACAGAATAATTATTTTCTCCTGTCCAAGGCACAGTTGTCTCTTTTTGGCAGTGAAAAGAGCTTTCATGAAAAGGAAGGGAATGATTTACTTTGTATTATTACATTCTGGGGCTCAGGAGAATCATAATTCCACTTCTGTTGAAGAAAACTATTTTCATTCTCCTGGCATTTTTCAAGCATCACTGTGCTTTGATAACTTATTCTCTGTCAAGCTTCCCTGTTTAAGCAATACACTTGTTTTCCTGGTTAACTATCTTTTATATGTACAGATGTTATTTCTCATCAATGTTTTATGCTTCAAATAAAAATGCTAATTTGGTCCATGCAGAAAGATACGACATCCTTTTATTTTCTGAGTAGCTGTGCTGTCACCAAGATGATTTCAAGTAGGTCAGTAAAATATTTTATTTTATAAAAGGTATTTCCTTCTCAGTTCTGTTGCTTCTGAGCATTGCTCTGAAAATCCTACCCCTTGCAGAGGCTACCCAGAAAGCAGGGCCTTTCTTTCGGAGTTGCAGAGGAGAGTTTTTTGCAGGGGTTGGAGAAGGGAAAGGAATGACATAAGAGAAAATGCATCTCAGTGACTCATGAATCCAAGGCAATCTGCCCACCTGCTCCTCAGTGTGCCCTGGGTTCTCCCAGCAGTGCTGGTGTGCATTGCAGGAGTGGGAGAGGGCTGGGGAGCGTGCACCACCCCTCAGAGGCACGCATTCCACAACTGCAAACACATCTGGGCTCCCCCTCTCGCTTCATTCCCTCGCCCACATCGCTCTGGGGGAAATTCTTGCAGGATGCTTCCTGTTTTTCACTTAATCCTCTCTCATCTTTAAATTCTATTAAACTGGGCACTATGAAAGCTTCCAATGATTTGTTAATTGAGAATTTTTTTCATGGAACTACTCAATACTTGCAGCAGGCATTTTCTGGCCCTGTCAACGCCTGAATTTTTTGGCTGCAGTTTCTTAGAATGGTGGTAAGCACTGCTGGGTCTTGCCCACATTATGCATCACCATAGAAGAGCTGACTCAGTTCCAGGCAGGTTTTAGCCTCCCAGACCTGTAAAAGTCTCAGTGAAGGTGTCATTTAAAGCTTACAGTCACCTGCCACACAGCAAGGAGCATGTGCCTTCTTACTCTGCCCAGCTCTGAGGCCCCCAGCATAAGGACTGGATCTGCTGGAACAAGCCTGTGGGAGGGCCACAAAAATGCTGAGAGGGCTGGAGTATCTCTCCTATGAAGACAGACTGAGAGAGCTGTCATTGTACAAGAAATTCAGTTTAGATGAAGTATTCAAAAAATTCTTTACTTGGAGGATGGTGATGCACTGGAACAGACTGCCCAGAGAAGGTGCAGATGCCCCATCCCTGGAAGTTAAAGGCTGGGTTAGACAGAGCCCTGAGCAACCTGATCTAGTGGAAAGTGTCCCTTCCCATGGCAGGGGATTGGAATCTGTGAGGTCCCTTCCAGCCCAAATAATTCTGTCATTCTATGGGTAAAAACCGGTTACTCTAGAAGAACAATTCACAAGGTACACAAGTATTGCTCTGAAATTGTGTGCTGAGCCCTGAGGTGATGATTTGTGTTCATTTCATATTTTTCTTGAGTTTTTGCAGGGGGTATCTAGAGAGCCAACTGAGTGAAAATCTATATAAACCCATTGTGTTCCCAGAAAACATTAGGGGTACATATATATACATATATACAGTATATACATACTGTGCCTCAATTTGCTATGGCAACTTGTACATGCACCTCTCACATTCCATGTACGAGCAATACAAATAAAAACTGGAAATGCCAAACATTTGCAGTGGCTGCCTTCCACAAACAATACTACCAATTCAGACACTTCCTAGAGATTATTTAAAGATGACATATTTTCCAGTTAACTCAAAAAGAAAGCAACAGCAATTAAATGTCCTGGCTGTAGATATTTCCCTGATAAGATGTGGTAAGAATTGCTCAGCCATGTGCCACAGCAACAAACAGCTTTCTGAGCTACAATCCACCTGATAGAAATTCAGATGACCCAGGTATTAAGCAGAGTATTGGCCATCATCTCACAAGTGGTCAAAGACGTACTGCGCTCCTGACTTTAGTAGCAAAGCTGCTTGTGACATCATTGCTACACTTAAATGGAGCTTGTTTCTGTGGTCTGTGAGGGAGAAAAAACTTTTTAGCCCTTGGTGATGAGTGAAGAGTAGGTAAAAGGTGCATTCCCAGGTAGGAAACAGATCAAACAGAAGACACTGCAGAGGAAACTGAAAGTACAGGGGGCAAGTGGACAGAACAGAGAGTCAGGGCCAGTAATAGGGAGCTGCCAGTCCATACATACATGTTTATATATATATATTTACGCACACACACAGAGCCCATTCTAAATACAGACAAGTTTTCTACCCTGTGCAATTCATGTGGACAGGAATCCCAGCTCAATGGATGTTATTCAAAGTATTCCACCACCCCCTGAAAAAAACAGTAGGCTTTTTCTGCTGTGTCAAGACAGGCAAACTGGTTCAAAGCACTTAAGCCAGCAAACATGTCTGCAATGCAGCCCAGCCTAAAGGCAGCAACAGACTAATCATTTAATAAGGCTGCCCCATCAGGCTTAATTTCAGCCTTTAAAATGTCTTGTGTGATTGGACCTTTGGATGAGACACAGACATTATAGACATACATTATTTCTTAAACAGTAAATTCTTGGGGGCAGGAACCCCGAGTTCCTACAGGTCTCTATTTGCAGAGGCCTCATTCAAGGATCCTTCCACTATTACAGCCTCAGAAGGCACAGTGGTCAGAGTGCATTTCAGTTGTTTAAAACGCTTTGGTTTTTACTGCTAAAGATGTAATCTTGCATTTCTTTCACTAACATGGTGTCATACACATAGAGCAAACGGTACCAGCCAGGGAGCAAGCCCTGACTCAGACGTGTGTACTTCAGTGATGCCAGCATCAACCGACAATAACGTGCTGTCAGAAACCTGGATTAGCCCTCAGACTAGGTGAAAAGAAAGGATTAAATGAAATCCACTGGTAATATTCCAGTCTCTGAGAATGGGAATTTGAAACAAAACATTATATACAAACTTAAGAAATGAGATGGAAAATGTAAGAAAGCGACAAGACACAGCAGCCTGAAGGAGAACTGCCAGGCATTGTGCAGTCACTGAGAGGGAGAGTTGGGGAGCAAAATATTGCTGTATGGTAGAATTGTGGCTCTAACATCTTAAACTTTAATTTTTCTCATCCAAATTTTATACATATAAACCATGAACAGAGAACCTTTGTCCTAACTGCGCAGATAGCCTCAAACCACCTGAGAAGTGTGAGTCTTCTAATAGGGACAATATACTTTGAACCCCCACAAAGACATGTAAGTGATCTAATCTATTAATTACTTTGCTGCTGACAGCATTGGTAGAACCATGCAGCTGCTGCATTTGTCCCAAAACCCCAAACTACAGCATTGCCCTCAGCTACTCCTTGCACTGCTCCTGCAAAAACCTTCATCTCTCAGCTGAGATCAGCTGTGGGATGCCAGTTGCAGAGATGGAGGTGCTGCTGGGTTTTGCCACATGAGGGAAGAAGACCTTCTTGGCTGACCTTCCTGCCAAGGCAACAAGCAGACAGGCTACTAGGATTGCAACTTTTCCTGCAGCCTGCCAGATAAAAATTCCCCTCCTCTGATTTTGTGACATTGTGTCAGAAAGCAAGAGATAATAAGCTGGAGGAACCCCTGGGTGAGGCACATGCAGCTGCTCAGAGCCACTCTTTCTTTCCCTCTGTGCTTTCCCTATGTGGGTGTTGCTACCAGCTCAGACCATGAGCAGTTTGTCTCAGAGCTGTCTTGCCAGTTCAAAAGAGAAGTCTCCTGCAGCTCTCATCCCGAGGTAGATCCACCCTGCTGTCTGCACAAGTCCCAGAAGACTCAGAGCTCAATTCACTGTGAATTAGAAGGCCAGGAGATTTGATTTTGTATTGGATTCATTGCCACGAGCTATAAAAAAATAAGCTGCCATTCAGCTCTTATCTGCCAAGCTCTGTATATGTGAATTTTGCTTCCTGTTATTGCAGCAACGGTAGGGATGGAGAAATGCTCTTGATTTCCTTTTTGAGAAGAATTTTCTTTTCTAAACAATTGGTATTAACCAGAACAAAACAACCAAGAAACAGCATGCTCGTTTCACAGATTCCAGTAATGTTAGAGCTCTGTACATTGTTTCAGCTCTTGCTGAGATGAAGCTTGATTACGTTAATGTTAGCCAGCCATTTAATTTGTTTTACTCAGGGACACTTTCACTAGAGGCTTCCTGACCCCTGAGGAGCTGGCTCTGCTTTCAATAGCATGGGTGGGCAAAGAATGGCAACAGGGTTTTTGCCTGACTTCTAGGAATATACCTGTCTGGGTTCACAATGTGCCTGTTCACGTGCATTTTCATTTGGGTGTGTGACTGTATTTGCCAGCAGAGACTTAGGTGTGTCCTCCACTTGTGGCTTCTGACCAATCTCCACCAGAGGAGCACAGGTTACAAGACTAACTAAGGTCCTGCAAGTCAAACAAAGGAGACACTTCAGAAAAGGGCCACTCAAGGGTAAAGCTGCTGGGTGAACTTCTCAGAGAAGGCACCTGACAGTACAACAAAACCTTAATTTGGAGCCTGATGCAAAGTGGCCACAAACCCAAGAGCTTGCAGGTAGATCCCAACAACCCCAGCAGGTTTTCCAGTGTGCCTGTGCTCTGCTGCAGCCTGGTGGAGCTGAGCAAACCAATGGTACAATCAGCATCACCTGCTTGCTCACTGTCCCTGTGGTCAGGACCTGGCTTACCCAGGGCACCACATAACCATGCAGCCTGTACAACATCTGATGTAAGTTCATATGGAATATTGGTCAAAAAACGTAGGTCTGACTGAGAGAGTCACCCTAATTCAAAGGTTCTCAAAATTTGTACTTGTGAAGAAAGTCCCAATCCTGTTTTAGATGAATCTGTCAGTGCAGGGCACTGATGGACCATGGGCTACTGGGTGGGTACAATGCACTTGCTTAAACACAAAAGCCTGAGGGCTTTCTCTTGTCTTCTGAGTCTATTTGTGGCAAATGAGATGAGCAGAGCCAGTAAAGAAAGTACCACTTCCTTGCTAGACACACTTTGGGCAAGCCCAGTCTTACATGTCTCCCAAGACCTTGGGAGGTAGGAGTACATAGGAGTACAACATCCGTGTGTTTCCTGTGGTATCTGTGTTGCAACTCAGCTTCCTGGTGCACATACTGTTACAGGAGCAGAGGATAGAGAAATAGAGATTAGATAGACAAGACCATTGATATTACTCCCAAAAGACCAGATCCAGCCCTCTTGCTCCCTAAAGCAAGCTGGATCAGGGTACATGAGTCACTTTCTGCAGCTACAGGTCAAGGAGGGACACAGGCTCTAGAGCCAGGCTGCCCAGCAACAGGCCAGTCTTTACAGCAGGATGATGAATTATTGGAGACCTAAGTACATTGTGATGAGGTGGCATAACCATTATCTATTCTACAATGAAACAGCTTGCACTTCTCATGGAGAGCTCATCAGAACTGTAACTTTTCAGTTTAAATCTTATCATGCTGTATGAGCAGCTGGTTTACGTTTTGCATTGTCCATTTCAAGGAATTATTCTCCTCTGTTTGTTTCTGAAAAATTAATATCTTGCATCTTGCCTTACTTTGATGGTTTGTTTTACGTTTCAGGAATGCAAAACAATTGCACAATAAATCACTGGAGGAATGTACATGGGGGTTATTTGTCATGGTTATAAATAAATGAACTTTAGCAATAGTTGATAAACAGAAGATTATGGACAATTTGGGCAGGCTCTCAAAAAGATCAGATCATGACTTTCGCCTTTTAATAACAAGCTGTACTTTATTGTCCCATAACCCACGAGAAACACTGCATGCAGGGTGGCCAGGTGACTCTCCAAGCTGGCAGCTGATTGCCAGGAATAAGCTATAAAGCCCTATTATTCTTGTAAAGAGGGCCTGTGCCACACACTGTGCCAGGAGCAGACACCCAGCACTTGTGGAGACTTTACTGTCTGTGAAAATTGTGAAAGAAGTTCATCCCACAGATGCTTAAGTTTTTGGAACTTAGCTTAAACTGTTAATATTAAATGAGAACCAAATTTGGACTTATGCCCCTTGGAATCAAGCATGAACTCGCCTCATTACAGACGAGACTCCAAACTGCAAATCATAATGTTCTCAAACACCTTAGAACCCTTCAGTTCTAAGTCTTTTTTCATTTGGCACTACTGAAAATAAATGTCCTGCTGAATAGAAATAAGATTACCCATTTATCATGTTCCTTGAAGTAAGGACAGAGAGAGAGAAAGAGAGAATATCCAGCCTTGAACTTGCCAATGAAAGTATTGGATGCTCCAGTTTTTATGGACTCTAAAAAAGTCACTGCCGTTCACATATCTTTGTAAGAACTGGCTACTTCTGTGGCAATATTTGTGCCCCCAAAAACCCAGTCAGACTTAGGTTCTCTGTTAACCATAATCCCATTTACTGCTACATTCACTTAGAGAAGTTTAGTTGAATCTTGCTTAAACTTGTACCTCTGAAAGTCTAGACTCAGTCCAGCTCAGGGAGGAAAGATGAGAGCAAAAGGATAAGCTGGATTTTTACTAGGAAGGTTTATTCCTTAAAAATACATCTCTGAGACATATGTATCTCTCCGAATAGAGGGCCAAGACTCAAGAATACAGCAATTAATCTGATTTCAAACCCCAATTTGAATATACACACATGTATTTTTGAAATGCAATGATGGAAGGAGCTGTAATTGTAACAGATGTGCCAATCTTTCAGAAGCATATTTCAAAAGGGTAATTACAGTAGTTATGAAGTAACCACCTTTATGATAATAGGATGCAATTAATTCAGACAGTTCCCTATCCATCAAGGTAAAGTGCAACAGAAAGCAAAGGGTGGGGGAAAAGGCACTTAGGTATGCATGCCTCTGTGTCGGTGGGTTTGCAATTGCAGTCAGACCCAGCGCTGCTCTTCAGACACCAATATCCGAATTGCTGCTATCTGCCAAAAATGCTTGTGTGCAGTACACAGCTCTTATTGTCTATTGTTGTTATCTCTCCAGACATCTAGCTTGGAATAGCTGAAGTGTCCTTTGCTTTTCTGTCTGAGGGTGTGGTGAGATGGCAAGGCTGGGCCGATACCGAGGCTTGCAGACGCCACGGGACTGGGGGGGGATACACCCCAGCCCACCTCCCCTCCCTGCTACCTCCTGTTGGCACTGGTGTGCAGCTGCCAGGCCAATAAACCAATTCAAGCCAGGGAACCAGCAGGAAACTAACCCCAGGAGAGGGGGAAACAACCCACGGCCAGTCTAACAGGCTGAGTGAGCCCGTGCAGACACACACGTGCTGAAGCTGGAGCAGAGAAGGAATGAAATAGCATTGCTGGGAGGGAGAGATACAGGGACACAGCCCCTGCACTGATGTTGCATGATGTTTGCTTTGCCCTGCTGTCTGACCTCACCCTCAGCTTCTAGGAACAGTGACCTACAGTGTCCTAGGAATGACAGTTTCTTCTTCCAGTCTTCGGTAGACCAGCATGTATGGATGTCAGTGTGCTGGAATACAGGGGGTGTACTGTGCCTGGGGAAAGCATCAGTCCTGGAGCAGGAGATTACAGCTGAGCAAAGACAAGTTATGTAAGGAAATTTGTCAGAAGACAGGACTACTATAGCTATGCAATCAACCAAATCCAGACTCCACCTCAGCTTCTTTCCTTACTCTTTCTTATCCATGCCTCAGCACCTTGGGGCAAACAGAGGTGATGGGAAGTTTAACAGAAGCAGGGATAGAAGGGGGAAAACTCTATGAAAAGTGCCAAATATGCTTAGAGTCTGGTAGGCAGAAACCAGTGACAGAAAGAGAAGACTCTTGTGTATAATCAGAAAGATTAATTTTCTGAATATGAGGGGCATTCAGAATACAAATACGCTCCTGAAACTGAAGACACAGTCACTCCTAAGGACCAGCTGTAGCACCAGCAGCAAGGCACTACTCCCACCACAGCCCCTCTGTGATTGAGGAGACCCCCAAACTGTGTGCCTGCTCCCCTCAGAAACTCAGCACACACACTGGCCTCAGAAGAAAGAGTCACACTTTCTATGGGAGAGCTTAGACCAGGCCAAGGTACAGGTACACAGGTCTTTGGAGAGCTGGCCCAGATCCAGGTTTGCTGTGTCCTTGGTACCAAGGAGTGTGGGGTGGGCAGGGGGGACCCCCATGCAGATTCCTGCCCATACACATCCCTTGCACAGCCCCAGATGTCCACCACATCCCTGGTGAAAGCTGCTGAGGAGCACTCCCGCGCTTGTACAAACAGGAAAATATGACAACTATCTGCCCAAAGGGGTTTCTGGTTCCATGACAACATACCAAACATGAAATACTCCCACCTTTCTCAGAGGGAATTTTCAAGGCAGGAGGCAGGTTGGTAGGGAGGAGAGCACCTAGGTGCTACAGAAACAACACGGGCAGGTGCAGATCACACTACTGCAGAACACCTGGCTATTGTCAAAACTGCAGAAACAAGTCAATTGGTGTTGATACTTCATTACAGAGCATATTTTCCTTTATGATTATTAAATCTTTAATCCTTTACTGGCATATTTTTTTCTCCTCTCACATAAACAGTTTTTGGTTTCCTGGAACAGAGTGAGGCTCCTTCACACAGTCAGCCACAGCCCAGAAGAGCCACGGAGAGGAGAGTAATCACTGAGGCATCCTCTTTGCTTTGTTGTTCTCATTTTGACTTGATAGACCTGGAGTTTTCATTACTAGGAGGCTCCAACAGCTTTTGTGGACAGAAAGGGAAGAGCCCAGGAGGCAGGGGGAATTCTCAGGGTGGGGTACAGGCTGCAGATGCCTTCACCCTCCAGCCATCATTAGAGACTCGTCACGGTGGGTAACCAGAGCCTTCCCTGGAGAATCATTGCTCAGTGCAAACCCAGCCTCTTCCTCACACTGCCCTTCGGCCAGACTGCACAGCGCTGTTGGGCCCTGTGCATTTTCATGCTCTCCCCCACACCTTCATCAGTCTCGGAACATGCTCTCTCATTGTCCAGGCTTGACTTGACCCATGGGACATCTTGAAGTGATGAGGAAGTAACCCTGTCCCTGCGGCACCACTGAGGTGGTTCTTCTGCTGAGGTTTGGTCGTTGCTCCCATCACCTCACATCCAGCTTCCCCAGCCTGCAGTGCCTTCCCAGATAGCTTGGGCACCCAGAACAATTCCCATGCTGCAATTTCACTGTGTGTGTTCTGTTGCTGTACATATTGTTGCAGCATGATGACATTCAGTTGTACGTACATTAAGAATAACCCTAAAAGCAGAGCTGAATGCTCACCCACTCCTGGATCCCAATGCAGTGTTTTCCCACAGTGTCATTACCTGTTTAGAGCTGTTCAGGTTGCTCAGGTCAGAATAATAGAAACGACAGGAGGAAGGCAAATAGTTTGTACAAGAGGGAACAGTGAGGGTTTTTTGTGGCAGACTTGTATTATTGGATAAGAGCAGGGCAACCATTTCTAGTGGAAACTGTGTCAGACTCTCTGGGTGCATATAAGGTACCTGCTTTGTATCATGCTGGAAACACAGTGGAGCTTCAAAATGGGACTAAATTATGTTGATGTCCTACTGCTGCAGGTTTCAAAAATGCCAGTACAACCCCATACATAACATTCTTACTCATGTGCTCTGCCTTTAAATGGTCTGTTGGACTCTCCACAGCTCTTTGTGGCTGAAGATGCCAGAAACCAACCAGCTCATCAGTGCAGGTTTCTAGCCTCCTAAGTTTGTGTATATCCAGTAAACACAGCTATTTGGCTCTAACCAAGCCCTTGTGGTTTCTCCATGGAGACTTTGTTGCCCTAAAGAGCAAAAGACTTGAAATATGTGACTAATTATGATGTCTTACCCTGTTTGCATGTGCAGGACTAGAAATGCTTTGCTGAACAGACAGGGATCCTCTTTCCTAGTCATGCAAAGCACAAAGCACAATGGGGAGCTGAGGCAACTCACAGGAGCTCTGCTCCAGGAAGGACAACATTTATGTGTTTGATGAGCCACAGCTCATCAGTTGGGTGGTCTAACAAATATTGGCAAGCAAAGATTGCCCAGCTTTAATCTAGGAGAGGCTCTTGGGTTTGTTTCTGACTGGAAAGCTCACCAGATAAGTGACACCCCAGTTTGTTAGCTACTTCATCACTGTGTAAAGACCAATCTTCCTCTGCTCTGTCACACTTTGCGTGATGTTGTTGCTGTTTTCTGGCCATACAACACAGTCACATCAGCTACTGGACTTACAAAGCAAATGCTTGCAGAACTCAGACTCAAAATGTATACCCTGCAAACTTACCAATCAGCAAAAGTTTTAAAAGCAAGCTTGAAAGAAATACAAGTTGGCTAGAGCAGCCTGTTTAAAGTCCAGATTCAAATGAGTACTCATAGAAAATATGTTGTAGCATACACCCAGATTTTATGACACAACAATAATAATTGTAATACCACCTAACTTTCATCTGTAGATCTTGAAGGCAGTCCACAAGATATTAAGCATCCTTAGAGCAGCTACTTTGAATAGGCACTTTTTCAGCTGCTGACAATATTTAAATTACTGAAGCAGATTAAATGATATTATTAACTAATCACCTGCCAAGCCTTTTTACGTCAAGTTGCTACCTGGAGCAAAGTATTATGCTTAATTTTGGAACAGCCGACACCTATGGTTTATCAGGGCAACTGTAAGCATAAACAATAAACCCAACTGCACAAAGGTTCATTTGCATGGCCTAATTTAGTTTCTGCCAGTTGTACACAGCATTGTTTCAGCCATGCAGATGCTATTCTGCTGAAATCAGTTGACATCTAAGGGAATACAAGTGACTTGGGAAAACAAAGCCTTAACTTTCCAGAGATGATGCAAAGCATATCAGAGTGGATCAGTCCGGGAATCACAAGTATAAATCAACAAGAAATGAACACCTCAAACCTGGCAGAGCAATGAGGGCTTAAGTGGATCTGCCTGACAGAGGGAGGGGAGAGACTGAGTCCTACTCATGAGATGAGAAGTTATTTTTCTTCTTCCAAACTGCTGTTAAATTTTGTTATTGTGCAATATCAGGCTCTGCTAAGTGGTAGATAGCGCATTAGATAGGCGCAGTGGGTGGTAGATGTGTATTAAGATATTGTATGAAGCAATAACGTTTCCTAAACTTTCTGTGTCTTCTACCCAGCACACAATGCAAAAAGCATGAAAACTACCCACAGGTTAGTGGTGGGTAGGTTTGAAGGGCCCATGTTGCACTTGAAGGTATTTTGACTGTGTTACAAGTAGCCAGTCTCACAGGCTGCAATGATCCTATGAAGTTGCACAATACCTGTGGAGCTATTTTTCATTAGAGCTTGGGGTCAGGGTTTTTTGGACAATGCTCTCACACACATGCTGCATTTCTTGGGGTTGTCCACAGCAGGGCCAGCAGATGGAACCGATGATTCTGGTTCCCCCTTCCACCTCAGCTTATTCTATGATGCTGTTTTCAAAGTGCTTATTGAACTTCAAAATGAAATGTGAGTGTTTTGCCCTCACAGTGAGACTCAAAGCCTGAAAATGAAACAAAAAGGTGTTTTAATGGCTGAGATATTACAGCACAAATAATATGTCAAGCTGCACTAAAGAGACAAAATATCATTTTTTGCTTATTGTTTTCCATGCAACATACCTACATTTTATTTATCACAATTTGGAACATGAGAGAAGAGAGATTTTCGGATTTTCTGAGAACCAGGAGAATGCCCTGCTAAGGTTCCAGGTATGATGATGGTTTAGTCAAGATCCACTTTTTTTGTGGGTAGCAGGTAACATCTCAGGTATTGACCCAGAGAAGGAAAAACAGGTATTTACTAGAAGTAAAGGAAAAGACCCTGAAAATGGAGCCTCGAGGCTGCCAGTCTGCCACAAAGTGCACTCTCAGTCAAAAGGCTACATGAAGTCAAGTTGATTTATTATTTTTTAATTCATTTTGAGATGACTTTAGGCACCCCAACATGTGAATATATGTTTCTCCTTGTGAGTGATAAAAGAAACATACTTTGTGATAGAGTATAGTGCTCTCCCTCTCTCTTTCTGAAGCCTTTCACTATATTATTCCAAAAAAGAGGCAAAAGACAAGACTTTCCTACTTATATATCTCATGGTTTGCCAAAGCTTGCAAAAAGGCAGCAGTACCATTTTCACATGAGCCCATTGCAATGGAATTAGGAATTACTGTATTTTGTCTCATACCTCAGCCAGAGGTGGGGCCTTTGTGTCAGTGCCAGGACAAGTCTAGCAACAATTGTCAGGTAACCTCAGACAGCAATTAAAATGAACTCTGAAATAAAGGATTTCTGAACAGAAAGTTGTAAAAGAGAGACGGGCAGAGAAGAAATGTCTGAAGTCCAAAAAAGGCGATGGCAGGCTCCTGTACCTGGGGAGAAGTAACTCTGGGTATCAGGGCAGGCTGGGGACAGGTGACCAAGCACTGGAACTGGCTGCCCAAGGGGGTTGTGGGGTGTCCCTTAGTGGAGAGAGTCCAGAACTGTCTGGATGCAATCCTGTGCTGTGTGCCTTGGGATGACCCTGCTTGAGCAGGAAGGTTGGACCCTCTGAGGTCCCTTCCACCCTGACCATTCTGTGATTTTGTGAAAAGTTATTATATATTAGCTACATTTTAACAAGAGAATCAAAATCTCACCATGATACTCAGTAAGACAATGAGATTCTAGAAGACAAATTTCAGATTAACTTTGTGATGAAATATTGGGGGGATTCATTATTTAAGTCATAGTTGAAATAATGAAATAATTTCACCTTGTAGTATACTTTAGTCAAACACATAAATGGTACGAATGGGAAAGAAAAAAATTCCTAATGTTAATTTGAATGAACCAGAGGAAATGCCTATCTATAGAAAGTAAGAAAGAATATAGTTTTATATGGTCTCTGCGTCTTAGGGTTCTCTCACAGTCTTCACAGTACTCAGAAATCACAGCTTTGCTCAGGCAAAACCTGCATTTTTAGCTTAGGAAGAGCCAAGTAACTGTATCAGTTTTCTGCAAATCAGAGCTGACTGTGGTCATTAGCTCTAACATGCAGACGCAGGCTGCAGACATGCAGGTGAAACCACAAACTGAGCCATGCTATGTACAAGGCTTCCAGCCATCACTTCCATTATTGGAGCACCAGGATGACTCCCATCTTTACAACTCCCATTCTTGAGTACATCACCTCAAGCCTTGTGTTTCCATCCATAGCAGAAGAACAACCACCATCATCTCCTCAATCCCAGCCTATGTCAATTAACACCCTCTGGCCAATGGAAATGCCCTTCCAACCCTTTTGGTTCCTCAGAGACCACGGCAAAGCTTTTGTATATGTGGGAACAGCAGTGCACAGCCCACCATGGTGCTGTGCAGGGCCAGGAGCTGGACTTAATGGTTCTTGTGGGTCCCTCCCAACTCATCATATTCTGTGATCAGAGAGCTGAGGGAGCAGGAGTTGCCTCTGACAGGCTCCACTTTTTAGGCAAAGCTACTGTCTACAGACTTGACTGGTTGGTCTCCTACTAGCAGCCACACTTACCTGAAGACCTACTGTGGCATGGTACAGTGTGACTCACCTGGCCTGGGTGCTGCTCAGGGCCCACACATGGACTATATTTACTGCTCCATCACCATTGTTTTGTATCTGGAGGTAAGCGTGTACCTTGTAATTAACAGCCTACTGAATTGATTTTTACCTTGCCCTCTCCAGAATAGTTTGACCAGATTGCTGGACTCTGTAATGTAGTCCTTCCTTGAATTTTACTGGGGTTGTTTGCTTTGTAACTTCTGAGATGGCATCTCCTTTGAAAGCACTTGTGGGCACTTGAAGTATTTGCTATTTAGCCATCCAAACATTTTGATCTAAAATATGGGACCAATCACATTTTTTGTTTCCCAGGGCATCGGCTCAAATCCTGCCCTCAGATTGCTAAATGTATATGATTATGTATAATCATAATCTCCTTTAGCATTTAGATACTGTCCTCCTCAGCAAATTTCCATGCTCTTTCCAGAAGGGGACAGTTTTTTTGTATACATTTTTAGAACAGCACCTGTTTGGTGCACAGAAGTAGAATGAGTCCCCTTTTCATTAGGCCAAGAACAGAGTAAAAAGAACTTTGATTTCCTCTTGCCCAGTCAGTATCCCAGTTATAAGCGCCATCAATTTCTTATACCTTAAAATTTTGTGCATAGTTATGTTTACTGGTTCCACTTTTCCAGCAAAATCAAGATGGAGCTTTGATGGCTAGTGCATTGTATTCAGGATCCACTGATTTTGTGACCACATCTGCCTGCGAGCCCAGTCTCAGAATGATTACATACCCAGTCCAGATGCATGGAAACAACTGGCTTTAGTGGAAATTGTGACTTTTCTGGACTGATCAGCTTTGCTAAGGAGCAGGCAGGGCTGGGAAGCGATCTGTCCTTCAAATTTGAATAGTTTGTATGGTACCTGAACGAAGAAAAAAAATTGAACCCTCAGCGAAGCTCTCCAGTGCACATGGCTCCAGTGCACGTGCCTGACATGCCTTTCCTGCTGAGCTGTTTCTGCCTCACTGGCTCCACAACTGGAGCTCCTGTGTGCAAAACAAGCTAAGGGGGACAACTGGCGTTGATTGTGGCAGAGGTTTTTTCCTCAGGTCTGTTTCTACATTAAGTCTTTTTTGGGGATTGCTTTAATGCTTCTGTTGATATTTCTATGTTTTGCTTTTCATAAAAAATATCTAAGTGACCTCCAAGAGCAGAAACTTCTCAGAAAATGTGAGATGGAAAAGAAGAAAACTCTCTCTGAAAGAAAAATCGTCAGAGATTTCACTTTGATCTTACTCTATTGTTTTGGTTTTTCTTCTTTTCACAAAGTTCAAGTATTTTCTCGCCTGTAGCAATGCTAACAAATGTAACATGCAAACACACCCTCCTGCTTGTTGCTGATTACTATATTAAGATAGGTGTCAGATTAAAAAACAGATGGAACAACAGAGGTCTAGTTTACAAACTTTATTTAAGCAGCTACATTAACTGAGAAATACCTCGCAGACTTCTATCACTGCTGTTAATTGTTAAAATACACAGGCTGATTTTGCATCTGCTACTGGAAGGAGTCAATAGGGCCAGCTCTGAAACGCTTTGAAGGCTCTGCCTGTGTACAAGTTTTGAGCACATCTTCCCTGGATAATTTGGTTTCTTTATCCAGTAGAGATGCCCAGCATGCAGCACCAGGCCAGGCTGGGTATGCCTTTGCACACAAGTGCAACCCAGAGAGGAGCAGATTTAACTGAGAATGTTTCTTGCCCCCGAATTGCTAATTTTTCTGGCATAAGCTTTAAATTGGAGCTGTATGAAATCCAAAGAGAATTGCTGCGAGGTAAATGATACAAGGGGGTGTAGGAGTAAATACCTTGGCTGGACACATTCAAATGCAGCCCACAGCATTTTTCCCTCTTGCCCCTCCTCCTTCCAGTCGCAGAGTTTAGCCCTCCTCTATGACAAATCACATTCTAAAAAATTTAATGACTGCAAGCATCGAATGAATTATTAAAAATTATTGTAAGCCAGCTATAACTTCTTTAAGCAAGACTGAGCCCCACACCCTCTCTGTGGTGCCTTCAGTGAGGTGGCTGAGCTGGCCCTGGCCCCTGGCTAACACTCCCTCTCTTTGTTCCGGGACCACGGAGGGCTCCCAAGGATGGGTTCCTGCAGATGAAGGACCAGCAGAGGGCATTCAAAACACAGAGTTTCCCAAATGGTTGGGTGCCCATAGCACCCAATAAAATCAATGAACTGGTGCTATGTGGACACGGTAAGTTGGAGAACACCTACACTTTTCAATTCATGTTTGTTCAAGACCTAATGGAGGTAATATTTGTCCTGACGCTACCACAAGTGCTGTTCCTATGTAATTACTGCCAGAATTACACCACAGGAGGCTCAAATCATACAGTAACAGGTTACTTCGGGGTATGGAAATTCAGATTGGCATCTCTTGTTTGTTTTGCTTTTTGTTCAGGGTTCCAGTAGACATCAAAGTAAATGGCCCTCACCACCGTTCACATTACTCCTCCATATATGTGTGCAAACATGTTCATCCAATTCTCCCAACTCCAATGTAGCCACTCACAGGTCTCCTTCTTTGTTTGACAAGGTATTATTTAACAGCCATCTTTTCTTCTGCTACCTTTACCCTGTTATCATTTCTTTCTGCAGTTTGATTACTCAGTTAAAGAGAAGGAGGTTTATTTGGTTTGCCTATTTGATCGGATAAAGGTTTACATGGTCTATAATTTTCCTTGCTCGTGAGTTACAGATGGATTGTTGAGCCTAATTCTCCTAAAACACAGCTTTTATACAAAATAGAAGAGTATCTCACTAACTTAACAGATGTGAGGTTTAGCACACTGCCATCTTTAGATGAAAAGTAAGACTAACTAACAACTGGCTGGCAACACGGTTCTGTCAGTAGAGCACGCAGTATTTATTGACAGCCACATTAAATACAGTCCCTGTATTTAGCAAGGTCATTTGTGGCAGTGCAGTCATCACCAGGACAGCATTTAAAGTCTGCATCAGTGTTGGAACCATCGTTGGGATCTGCAGTGAGTTCTTTTGGCACAGGCTGCGTTTGCTGCAGGAAAGTCTGTGACTGGGTAGTGGCTGTGCACTGTGCCTGTGCCTCCTGCTCACAGAGAGTGCTTATTGCCTCAGTCTTTTATTCATGAAACACTGATGTCCTGCCACAGATTTGTAAGCCAAAATCTGAAGGGAAGAACACAACCATTGTTTGGACAAATACAGACTATGATCATGTTCATAGATCTTAAAGATAGATCTGTGATCATATTCATAGATCTTAAAGCCATAGCATTATAATCACACTTTTATTGTGGTGGGATTTCATTTCCACTCATTTCCACATTAGTTGCCGAATTGTCTGAGATGAATTATTTTTCCTGGATAGGACTTCTCTTCTCCTCATGGATGAAGAGTTTTCTAGACATTGAATGTGACAACTCAAATGGCGTAGTGGAAGTTTTTAGGGTTATCTGGCCCTCAGACTTGAGTTTTCCAGGAACAGCAAGGTATTTTGTTCTCTCTTGTCCTTCAGGATCATAACTGACTTGCATTATAAGTTTTCCACTTATTTGGCATATTGAAATTTAATATGTGGGAAGGGAAACTAAGGGAAGAAGTTCTATTCCCCTGCTTGGTCTTCAAATTGGAAGCTCCCTAAATTCTGCAGCCTTATTCTCCAAAGTAACAATCATTTTCCTGTTTCTTCTATCTAAACCTATAAGCATTGGCTGGGGAGAAGTAAAGCAAAAAGGAGAGGAAGGAGCAGAGGCTAGAGGAACAGGCAATGAAATTCTATTTGACAGTGCTCCTGTGAGCTTGCAGGTCACCTGCTCTGTAGGCTTGCTTAAGCCCCAAACTTTTTCCTTACTGATGTTCACACTTTTGTGATGGGATATTTCAAGAGGTATCATCTTGAGGGAAGATCTGTGACTGAGGAGGAGCTTTGTCCTGTGTTCCATCTGCCCTCTCCAAGGGCAGATACTCCTTGAGCTACTCCCAGTGCAAGGCACAGAGCAAAGATCTAGAGTCTGGGATTGCAGTACACAAAGCTGTTTTATTCTTTGATTTTTGTAATCCATCACAAATTGCCCCTCAAGACACTAGTCTTCATTTGTGCCTCATGCCCCCATCTATAAATGCCTATAACAAGCCCTTTCTCCTGTCTGTTATTTTTCTTATGGTCACACTATGAATTATTTGGAGGATGGACTATCCACGATGGATGCACTAGCCTAAATTATAACCAATAGTAACATAGCACCAGGACAAAGTGTGGTTAATCCAGTAAGTGAAGCTCGAGGAATTAGTTCTGAGAACATTTTTTTGGGGTCATTCCCACTGACTGATGCAAATGGACACTGATGGAATCTGCATTCCTTTCAGAGCAGCCTGAAAGCCTCATCCTAGTTTTTTTTTCTTTCCCCAAGCATTTGAAAATGTAATTTTGAAGGTCAAGGATTGCTCAGGGTGATACGGTTGGAGCTTTTTTAAGTTTCTGACTTGATTCAACAGAGCAAGATTATACTGCAGTGAAAAATCTGGTGCATGTGCCTAGTTATGTCAGGAACAGCTGGATTGTATAGCAAAATCTCTACTCTAGGCTTCCCATAATATACCCAGTAAAAAAATTAACAACTGACAAGGTTTTCCTATTTTATTTTTGGTTGCAAAGACTAATTTGAAGAAGATTGCATTGCTTTTGTGTCAGCTGTTTTACTTTTAATAGGGAACTGTCAGGATAGGAATTAGAATGAAGAAATGTCCCTTAATCTTTTACCATAATTAAGATCAGTGAACTTTAGACAAAGCACATCTTCCCACTGACATCCCTGCCCAACCCTGTTTCTTTTAGTCTGCCCTCCCAGTTTCCCCCCGCCCCTCACTTGGAATGACAAACCAAAGATATTGTCAACTTTAGCAGCAAAAAAGGGGGTGGATAACAGGGACAAATGAATTTCAACTATGTTAAAAACAAAGAATCACTGATTTTGCACAGGGTATTCTACTTCAGCTTCTCTTTTAATTTCTGTACTATTGAAGCTTTCAGATAGCACTGTTGATTCTTGGATTTATCTGCTTATTTGAATAACAGCTTCAGCAGCTTGTTTGAGATAATTCGTATGTAATCTCAGGGACAAAAATTCTCTGGTCACTGCTGAGTCAAAACTTCACTGAAGATAATGTTCTTGCTGGGAGAGTCTAAGAATACCAGCAAGATTTGCTGGAGGGGGTAATATTTGTTTCAGACTAGCTGATACATCTGAAAAAGCAAACAAGTGTCTGGGTACAAAAGTCTTTCTTCAAGTCAAAAATAGAAGCTGAAAAGATAGATACAAATTTGGAACTCTTGTTCTAATTTTAACTTGATTATTCTGTCCTCTTAGTCTATAAGAAAGAAACTACATTCCCAGCTGGTACCTACAAAGCAGAGAGATGAAGGTGCACAATTTGCTCTCAGACAATATTGATACTAAAAATATTAACTTTGAAACTGGGCCTGCTTTGATCAAAGGACAGGGCAGATGACCTTCAGAGGTCCCTTCCAGTCTCAATTATTCTTGGGGACTTGTGATTTTATGCCACCTCTTCCCCTAAATCTTGCCTTTTAAATGACAGACTCTGTTGTTTGAGTAAGAGCAGCATGCAGAGAGCAGAGGACTGGCCAGCTCTTTTCTCCCCTTGTGGCACGGGCCTGGGGGTGATATGGCCATTTCACATATTTTCATTCAGATGCTGGCTCTTGCTGATGAATTCCTGTTGTGGAAAAGGCCAGACCCATAATGGAAGAAGGAAAAAACCCAAACTACAGGGCAGACAGGAGCAGGGGTCAGCAAGCCACAGCGAGAGGGGTGCGGGAGGGTGTTTTACGTGTACTCACAAGAATGGTCCTGCACACATCCACTGACACATTTGACATTGAGGTCAATCATGTCTTTCAGCTATTTGGAGAGCGACATTGCTGCGGGTTTCGAAAGGATGATCTGCAAGTGCAGCCAAAACCATCTCATTAGAGCACCTGCCAGTCTTTATCAGTTGTCAAATAAAGCAGAGGGATTTGGTCAGCAAACCTGCAGATAAAACATTAAAGGTTTTGTTGTGCTTTTCTTCTTTACTTTGGGCCCCACTTCAAAGCTAGTTTCTGCTTTAAAGTTCTGACTCAGTCCGATAAATAAAAGAAGTCTAAGTTTTCAGTTAACAATGTTTATTACAAAAAACCAACACAGCTGACCCTTGCAATTGTTAGCATAGGCAGACTTCATCTCCATTTTTTTGTTATAAAAGGGAAATGGTTTACCAGAAGTTACTGCTAAATATTTCTACAAATATAATAACAAGCATTAATGATAATCATTCAGTAACAAGAATTCTTTACCTCTTATATTAGGAGTTTAAAACAATTATGCCTCACAGAACCTAAAACAGGATGATACAAGAAAAAGGACGTCATTCCCATATGGCTGTAAAATTAGGCTGCTCCTTTTAGCATGAACTGTATGGACACAGTGTACACGCTGAAGTGGAAACAGGAGAGCCGCATCTCACCTGTTGGGGCAGCTGCCCAAGCAATTGTCCCCTGTACTTCAGAGTAGCCTCAAAGACTACAAGATTATACATAACTCACTGCTGTACCTTTTCCAGAGCTGGCAATTCCAGCCACCAATGCAGCTGGAAGCCCAGTGCCCTCCAGCAGGACAGATCACTGAGGGACAGATACATTCACTGTCTCCCCTTAAGTCTCTTTGGACAGAAGGAGCAATGCTTAAGCTGGTACACCAAACCTTGGATTGTGTGGGTGCAAAAATCTTTATCACTCAGGTGTTTGTGCAACACAAACATTAGAAAGAAGCACAGATACCTTCAGAGGAGATTCATTAAGAAAATGCAAATTCATCTCCTCAGCAAGCTACTCATACTTTCCTTTCAACTCTGATTACTGTTACAGAAAGCATCTCTACATATTCATTACTTTCCAGCAGCTACTTCCTAACTGATTTCACTGCTGATGGGATTGGATGTTGCTTCAGAAGTACATCTGAAGCTGAGATTAAGAGGTGAGCATCTTTCTGAGATTATCGCCAAGGACATAAGTCTCAGAGCGATGTGATGGATGGAGAGGGATGAGGGAGGCACTTGGGGAGCAGTCCTTATCTTGCACCAATGATTTCAGGGAGGTAGGGGTCTCTGGGAGAAGTGAAGAAATAACACTTGTCAAAGAATATTTTAATAAGAGAATTGGCATAATGCAGCAAATGCTTTCTGGTGATGAATTAGAAAACTTTTTTTCCTTTCTGGCAAAGCCCTCATTTATCACCTAGAAGCAAAACTAATTGAGTGATTCAAATGAGAATTATGAAGCAATGCTGTTAATAATCTCTTTTGTGTAATAATTCTTTGTCATGCAGACATGCAAATGATTTGCAGCTCCCAAGAGGTCGTGTTTGTGACTAATGAGAAGAAAACAGGCCAGATTTTACCTTCAGCAGCAAATCATACATCCACTGTAAAATCATCAAAGGTGTTGAAATAACATGTGATTTAATGTAATTGAGAGTAATTCTAGCTTCAAATTATATTAGTTTATCACTATGTACTTTTCCTGATGACTCATGAATGATATTCCTAAAATCTCACAAAGAGAAGTTCTCGTCCATTGAGGAGTTTCTGCCGCTGGTACAGTGGCAGACTGGCAACATTTTAATATTCCAAGCAAATCTGTATGGGTCAAAGCAAATCACAAAGCCTGAAATCTCTGCATCTGGCATTTCAGCTGGATTTACCTTGCAGGGAGGAGAAGGAATGACAGGAGGGAGAGGTGAGAGGGAGGAGCAGCCCTGGCTTTCAGGTGGAATTGCAATAATTCCTTTATGGCAGGGCATTAACATAGAGCCCGTGCCAGTGAAATTAGCCCACCATTGTACTGGATAAACAGAGTCTCGTTGAGACAACAAACCTGTTGATCTTATCTGTCAAGACCTAGAGCATCATCTGGGCTTTGCCTTATCAGCTGCTCTGTCAACAGTTCCCCCATAAAGAAAAGAAATTGCAATAGCGAGAGTAAAAGCAGCCTCCAGCGCACAAGAAGCTTTTTGCTTTAGCAACCTGCCAGGCCACAAAAACGTGCCACTTTCAAGAAGAAGGCACATTGTTACTGGAGAAGATAGCCTCTGGGCAATGCTCAGCAATGGGATTACAGTGAATTCCATCTTGGACAACAACTTGATAATACAGGTGGAGAAGAGTTTAGTGTTTGCAACCAAAGTTTCTTACCAGAAACCTCAGAAGTTTAGTGAAACCTTGTCTTTAATTTTGCTTGGTTTTCCTTTATGCATCTGTGACCGTATCTAAATTTAATGGAGAAATATAACGAAGCAAACAAACAAAAAAAACCCCCAACTCACAATGCTTGGAATATTTTGCTTGAAAATTTTATCAGTGAAACCAGGGGTCTTAACACTGTGTTTCCCTCCCTTGCAGCTCTTTTTTCCTCTGGAGTTTCCTTTTTCATCAAGCTGACATGAGAAGATGGCCTTTCATTCTGTGAGCAATGGGAAGCACCCCTGGATGAGCATTAGCTCCTTGGCCAACATCACCTGCCATTGCACAATATTAGCTTGGAGAAATTGATGAAGGAAAGATTTATCAGGGTGCCTAGGTGCTGATAGAAAGTGACCTACTTTCTTCCCCAGTTTGTGTTCCATTTACTGCTGAGCCAAGAGAGTGCACAGAAAGAGGCAAAGCAAGCCCAAGAGTATGAGGAAAGGAAGGAAGACCCATTCAGGGGTGACTGCCTAGACATGCTCTGAAACATATTGCAGGCTTTCAAACTCCTATTAAAAGGATCAGCCTGTCCCTTTCTGAAACAATTTGTGCAACTGTGAAGCCTGTAACATCCTCATGTCTTTAACAAGGAAAAGAGAAAAACTACTTAAATTAAATGGCTTTGGTACAAAGAGGATCTGGCAGTGGCTAGCTTTATATTATTATTTCCCAGGAGTGATGTTCCACAGTGGCAGGCTGATGTAATTACCAGAAGTGAAGTTGTAAGTACTATTGAAAAGACCAAGAGATTTGCTAGCAACTTCAAAGAGGTAAAGATTTGTGTGGATTTGCACGGGGATAGAAAATGCAATGGGTTAGAAAATCAGGTCCTCCAGTGTCTTTAATCTTTTGTGGGCTTTATCCAGACATTTTGGTTTACAGGGGATTTAAATTAAGTTGCAAGAGAGACTTCCTAAACTTTCTATCTGAATGTTATATTATGTGGGTTTTATACTATTAACTTAAAAACTGACCTTTTCTAAGCTTTTTGGATTAATGGCTTGTGGACAACTAATGCTGGCATTGGCAAGGAATTTACTTTCAGGGTGTGGAGACAAATGATGATCTAATAGTGATTTGCCTTTATCCAGGCAATTCACATATATATTAAAAGATGAAAGAAAGGTCTTGGAATGAAGCAGTAAATTATCAAAAAATGACAAAGCACACTGGATAAAGTACACTGGAAAATGCATTTGAGAGAACTTGTAGTACAAGATATGCTACAGAGAGTCATTGTGATAGAATATGATCAGACAGACCTTTTTTGATCCTATTTTTGTTTGAGGAGTAATGGTTTTAGTATAATTATGCAGATGTGTTCTGAATTATTTATAACAGATAGTGTGCCAGCTTTTGTGGTTTGACTTCTTAAAATTTTTCTTTCCTTAATGTAGGTCAGTCTAAAATTTGAAAAAGCAGTCAACTAAGGGAAAAAAAAATCACTTGTGTTTTAACATAACCTATTGTCCATATGGATATGGAGCAAAGGGATGCCTTCTCTCAGACTGTGTACTGTGAGAAGATGTCCCAGGGGATTCAGTGTTCTAAGGATCCTCTCTGTTGTTTTACAGCAAAGGTGGGAATGCACTTCTGTAAGGCAAGACATTTTCAAAAATGCTCAGCCTTGTGAAAGTGCTATAAATTGCCTGAAACAAAGATTGCTGCAAAGATCCCTTCAAAGACAAAAAAGCATCTTTTAAAATATTCCCAGCTCCCATTCTGACCTTGCCACTGGTCAGCTTTTATTTCCTTTGGTCTCTAGATTCCAGCATACTTTGAAAGCCCACCATTATAAGAATTTTACGCAGGTCAAACCTGGAATAAGTCAAGGCATGCTTCACTAGGCAAACAGACATCCATTAAAAGAAATGTTTCCACTGTGCCTCACTTTCCCTCTGTGTTCAGTTGGAGTAAAGATGCTTATTCCACAGCAACACTGCATGGTAAAAGCTTGCTTGCTTTTTAAAACCCCATGGTTTTAAAAACTGGTGGGCTGGGGATGGCTGACTACTTACCCTTGAGCAGAAGTGAAGTAGTTATGATTCCCAGTATCCTCAAAAAGGCAGGCAGAGGACTCAGTAGGAGTGAATGAAGCAAATGTTAAGCACCAGCTATGGGAGGTGATGTCAGTCCCCTGCCTTCTGTCTCCAAGGCCTTTGCTGGACCATCACTCTGGTCTGGGAGAGCTGTAGCCAAGGCTGAAGTTAACAGGCAGGGCCCACAAGATAATCTAGATGGACTATGAATGCAGGAAAAAAGGGAAGGCTTGTTCTCTCTCTTCACACCCAAAAAGATGAGAAAGTACTACTTGCAACTTTCCCCCAGCTCAGGCATTTTGTAGATTACACTGTAAAATGCTTATTCTTTTTGATTATTCTTAAAAAGAAATGTATCAGTTCTGTGGCTGTGTCTCTTTTCCTCATAGATATCACATGAGTGAAAGGGGTTGGTGAAGGAGAGGGCTGTGGTTGGGCATAGAGTGCCTCCCATTCCCTTGGTTAACTTACTTAGGCCCTGGCTGGCTGAGAAAAAGACTGAGCACAGAAATGAGGCAGAGGGCACAGGAGTCAGGGGAAGACTTTTCCCATTACTTGCTTGTTCCAACACAAGCTTGCCCCAGCAGATGAGGGGAGCCTTGTAAGAATGCTGTTTTAGCTGACATGGGAGAGGCTCTTTATAAGCTGGGACCAGTCTGATGGAGAGAGGCCTGCTGCTGCACAGTGTGCAGGTCCCCAGCTGCTGCTCTGCAGTCAAGGTCCTCAGTGTGTGTAGGGAGGTGCTGAACCAAGTCCCAGAAAGAACCTTTGGGCAGTGCTTTGCTGCAGGTGCCACCTGTTGATAGACACTCTTCTGAAAGAAACATCAGTGTTTTGCATATTTTCATGATGTCTGGATTAAGCCAAATACTTTACTGGGGGACAAGGAAGACCATGCTGGGAGAGGAATATTGCTTGTATTGCTTTCTTCTGCAGTGTGTAAGCTATGATCTACTTCCTAGGGCCTTTTTAGACTTTTAAGTAACTCTTTCCTACTGCATCATTATTTCTGGACATGGGCTTCCCATGGGTCTCCTCCCTTCACATTGTTTGCACAGGCTCTCAATCTTTACTGTAGGTCTTAGTTTGTCAGAGGATATTAGGAAACTATTTTGAAGCCTCTAACAGTCAGTGGCATGTGGAGGTGATGCTCTAGGGCCCTGTTGAGATTAAACATTTACTGCTTGACTTGTTTGTGATGACAGGGACCTGGCTGATCTTCTCTTCCTAGGCAAACTGGCAAAGCTCTGCATTTCAGCAGCTGGGAAACCAGCCCTGTCGGCACCACTCCTCCTTTGTAGTGAGGAGCAGCTTAGCCTGAGAGCACAGACTCTCAAAGCAGTGCTCCCTGTCCTCCAGAATAAAACTTTTTGATGAGCTCTGCTGCAGGAGATCATGGAAATACTAGTGAGGGGATTGCTGAGTACGTGTTGTCTTTATGGGCCGTGGAATTGACATTTAATGAACGTGGGCACTCCTTCCCTCTCTCTGGAGAGGTAAGTGTTGCATGGGCAGCACAAATAATAGATATAAATTTAGGCACTCAGAATGATATCTGACAAGATAGGAACATACAAATCAGCTGTCACTCACCACTCTTTCTCTAGCCCTGGTGCATGAGGCACTGGCAGTTTTCAAAGTGAGGACAGACACCCTGCAAGTCACAGGTGCCACTGCATTAATGTTAATGACAATATTTGTCTCTGCCTGGGCACAAGGGTCCTCTCCATCTGCTGCAAATATTTTTGCTGTGCTGGACTCCCTAACCGAGCTATTTTAAGTTTCTGGTGCATAATAGTTAACGGAGCTGTCTCGGTTGCTTTTGTATTTTGTAACTTTTCTAACCAAATGTTGTTGCACCTGTCTGGTATTTGACAAGCCATCAACCAGTGTGCTTAGTGCCAGTGATGTCCATGTACCAGGAATAACGCTTTTTCAGAGCACAGCACTCACTTCAGCAAAGCTGCCTTTGCTCACCTTTCCAAAACCTCTCAGGTGTGGACTCTGTCCTGTTGTCTGCTGGGAAAAGAAATTAATCTCAACATATCCAGGCTCCAAAGCA
Source organism: Zonotrichia leucophrys gambelii (assembly GCF_028769735.1). NCBI lineage: Eukaryota > Metazoa > Chordata > Aves > Passeriformes > Passerellidae > Zonotrichia > Zonotrichia leucophrys. The sequence goes on from NC_088171.1 coordinate 65,459,363, forward strand.
CAGTGAAAGAGCAACTCAGAGGAGGAATACATGCAGGGAGTTACTTTGGGCAAGAGACTGTCTGTGATCCCCTCAGCTTTACACAACAGTTACTATACAATGGGATTTGTTTGTTCTTTCACCTGTGAGTGTAGCATGTATAGCTCTGTGTGTGCACACTAACAAATTGACTTCAAGCATGCCCCATGCACTCTCCTGATGACAAAACCACATTGAGAATTTGTAGATCTGAGAGTAGAACTTGGAAAAAATGATCTATGATGTTTCAACCACCATAAAAGACTTCCTGACAAGGTTCTATCTGACACACTACCATATATTACACCAATTTACCAAGCAGAAGTTTTAAGACGAATAAAAGAATGTATTTCTCTTCCACAAGCATAATCAAGCTCTAGGTCTCTTTACCACTCTAGAATTTGTGACAGACAAAGGATAAAATAATTCACAATTTTTTTTTTTTTTTAAAACTGAAAATCAACCCTGCTATGTCACTATAAATGGAATTGATTGAAAGTAGAAGTATCCCAGCATAGGAGGCAGACAGCTGTGTGCTTGCCTGGTTCTGCATACTTCCCCTGAACATTTGCTGCTGGCCACATGAGTGATTTAACTGACTGCACAAGACAAGTTCATGTCCTTATTTTATAGCCATCTTTCAGGTAAAATACAACCCAGAATGGATCCTCACTGCTTCTTGCTGCTGTTGGTGTCTTATTACTTGCCTTCAGGGCTATCCATGAACTGCAGTGCTATTCAGGGATGCCTTAGGATTGTGTTGGGGTTTAGGCTAAATATCAAATCAACTCAAGCAATCATGTTTTACCCATATATACCAAGTTTCCCCTAGAAAGTTCAGCTGGAAAAAGTCCTTCCTGTTACTCTGTTAAGCAGGTAGGCAATTTAGCTCCCACGTCCTGTTCAGCATGTCACCGTGTGCACTGATAGGCAGCCAGCCTGTACCCACACATAATCTGTGTCACTTTGGAAGCAGCACAGAAAAACCCAGGAAATCAGAGACTTTTTATCATGGGTGTAGGCAGAGAAGCTCACCTCAATTTCAGGCTGTCCCAGCTAATAACACTTGTTCCCATTGCTCTGAGGGTACCTGCGTGTGTTTCTGGGTTCAGCTGTCCCACTGGAACTTGATCTGGGTGACAGCAGGGAGGTGGAGGCAAGCAGGGTGCTTTCTGCTCCTCCTCAAGGCTATTGCATCACGATTTTGAGTCAACACATTTCAGACCTCCCACAGAGAGCAGAGCTGGCTCTTTACCTGTGCAAGACCCAGCATAATAACTTCAGGTAGCTCTCCCCGAGGCAATTTGCTGAGATCATACATGACAGTCACAAATATTTCCCAGATTACCAAATCATGTGTGTCGGACAAAGAATTTTATTTTTTTTATTTTAATTACTGTAAGGCAAAGGTTAGCTAAAAGACTAAAAATCATACAAAAAAATATCATACAAGGTGATACAAATAAAAATTACAAATACAAATTTAAAAAATCATACAAAGTGATTTCTGAATCATTGACTATGACCTCTTGCATTAAAATCCAGAAACAGAGAAGAAGAATCCCACCTTTACTTCCTTTTTATTTTTGTACCACAAGGCTCTTGCAACACCAGCTAAGAAAGCAGTTTTCTGTGAACCTTCTTGAAATGAGGGAATCCGCAAAGGAGTGGTAGAAATTTCTATGTTGTGAGCCTTATGCACCACAGGGAAGAAAGAGGTATTGTTGAAAATGTCAAAATACCTGGAAAAGTAGTAGCAGAGGGATTGGCTAACTGGTATAGTTTAGAATGGGACTGAGGTTACTCAGGGGGTGAAACAGAGAACTAGAAAACTTTGACTAGTTCCCTGATTGTATGTATAAGCTATCCACAAGGAAATTGAGGCTGACATTTTTTGGGAGGGACTGTTAGTTGGTGAAAAGTCTCAGTTTCTGGCAAAGTAGCAAAAAAACCCCTCAACACATGTTCTGCTTTCTTGCAGAAAGAAAGAGCTGCTGTTTCAGCCACACAGGTAAGGCCAACAAGGTAGCTGAGGTACCTATTGACAGATAACACTTTTCTCAGAAGCAAGACAACAATTAGAATGAGACCTTGACAGTGTGCAAGGCTCTCATATTTGCCATTCACACGGGATAATACTCCCACCTCCATTTGTTGAAACTTGTATCCTTGATCAAGAATGACTTTTTGTCATTTCTGCAAAAGAGCAAAATTCCTCTGGTGAAGAATTTGAAGTTCAAGCAGAGCCAAAATTGCTCAATGTCATTAATAGGGCCCAGACTGAGCTTTTGTGCTGAAATAGCAACAGTTTAGGGGGGAAAAAATTCGGAGGTTAAAAAAGCAGTTATGAGGCCCCAGAAGGGTGCCAACTATGCAAATCCCCATTCTCCCAATTAACATCTTGTTTCGGTCCTTTCATATTTCTTCTCTGCCTCTGTTTTTCATGTGTGTATTTTCTGCAAGAATAAACCCAGCTTGGACGCAGGAAGGTGAAAGCATTCTTACCATGTTTGTGGTGCAGAACACAAGCAGCCTCTTTGAGTGTGGGCCAGGTGTGAGCTTGGCTGAAACTGAAATTCTGCCAGGTTTTCTACAGAGCAGAAATGTACACTCACACACTCATATATATATATATATATATAAATACATGTATAAAAATATATATATGCATGCAAATAAGTATCTATAAATGAATGCAAATGTATTTATGCATGTGTTTGTGCTTAGGTACATGCTCTGTGCATCTTCTTGACAGTGCTGGTTTCCATTTCACAGCGGCATTTCCACAAAGTAAAATTGGGGATTTTTTTAGTGGAGAATCAGATGTCTGTTGCATAATCAACGAAATAAAACCAAAAGCTATACCTCCTCACTTCCTAAACAAGAAGAGTTTGGTTTGAGGGTCCTGATTGGAGGAAGTTGTTAGGAGTTGTCTTCCCAGCGCATCCCAAACCTGTCCTGACAATAAGCAGCCTTCCATCTCCCCTGGTTAGCACAGTGAATTTGTCAGCTTCACTTCAGACAGCAAGAGGCAAGGAAATAGCTGGGCTTTCAACCAGCCCCAGTGTTTCAGTGGAAACACATCTGGGACATGGTCATCAAACACATTCTGGAGAAGCAGTGAAGAGAAACACGTCTGAGTCTCCCTTGCTGAAGCCCTTACGTTTTTGTGGTACCATCCATCTGAGCCAGCTGTGTAGGAACTTGTGGCTGTGTAAGTAAAGCTTTATTTTTTCACCCTGCTAGTGCAGACCTCTGTCAGTACACAATGTGTAAAACTGGAGTGTCATGGAGGTCACAGTTCTGGCATATGCCCTTGAATAAAGATTTTATCAATGTAAAAAACACTCACTGCTAGAAACAAAGCAGTGAACATCTTGGTTTGTTTTGCTCAGTAAGTACAAGGATGCTGTTTTGCCTTGGTGATTCTCTGCACTCTGATTGACTTTTTCCTACCAATTTCAGGTGCTTCAAAACAGTGTATTTCATTCTAGAAAGAGCTTCCTTCCTATGTTTTGAGGGTTTTGAGTTTTTCTTAGTCAGTGCATGTCTTTCAGAAATGTTGTAAGTGGCCTCAAGGAATCTTCCTGTCTGTGAAATTAGATCCCTTGTTGAGCTGTTGTCTTGCACAGCAATAAAGTGATTTTAGTTTTTTGTATCCTACAGTTTTGCATGGAGGCTCCCTGGATTTAGAGGCTTATAAAAGAGTCCATAGGCGATCTCACAGTCAAAGAGTCATGAAATGGGCAAGGTTGGAAGGGACCACTGGAAGTCACCTAGACCAACCTCCCCACTTTGGCAGAGTCTCCTAGAGCATGATATTGAGAATTATGTCCAAATAAATTTGGACTATGTCCAGGGAAGGAGACTAGGACTTTTCACCAGTGAAGAGTTGTGCTGTTTTCCAAAAAACTGATGATCTTTACACAGCAATCTCTGCCTGTATGTCCAGATGACCCCTCTTTTGGCAGGCAAGTACAATGGAAACCCGAGAGTGGCATTAGAAATAATTTCCTTACATGATACTATGTTGGGTCCCAGCTGAACTGAGAGAGTTAAACTGTCGCCCCAAGGGCTCTTTGTCAGACTCTGTAGCCTGTGTTGATGATCTCAGGCAAGACAGATTTCCTACAGATTACAGAGGCATATCTGAACACTGAGTCAGTTCTTGTCCAAAAATTATGAGTAGCCTGAAGATAATGCCCTGCAGCAGCAGGCAATGTGCCACAGGGCTGCCAAAGGCTGGCCAGATTTTGAGCAGCGCCCAGCAGGGCCAGCGTTATGTGAGTCACCGTATTTTGTGGTGGGTGTCCATAAGAGGTGGCAGCTTTTATTTCTGGTCAACTTTGGGTTTGGTGGGAGCCAGGAGCTGCTGCACACAGGCAGATAGAGCATGGTAGCTGCTGTATCTCAACTTGTGCTGTGTTAGGTGGCATTTTTCCTCTGGGTGAGACAGCACCTCCCGCAGCACATGCAGTGTCACTTGGTATGCTGGACTTCCAGCTGGGAAGGACATCTGCAGTCCTGAGTATCACTTTGCAGAAGCTGATGATTTGTGCTCTTATCTGTTATCTCTCTTCATCATTTCCAGATTAAATCTTGCACAGGCAACATGATTTATATAGCTCAGTAGAATGAGTCATTGAAGTTAAATGCCCTTTTATTGTTATTTCTTAATGGGTAGTCTCATCCTGGTTATTCTTTAAAAGAACAAATCTTCTAACATATCTTCAGTGATAACAAATGGTTCCTTGGTCTCTGTTGCTCACATAGACACATTTATTTGCCTGTTGCACATTCACATGCTCATCTCCTCTTTTCTCTCTCTCTCTCTTTCTCTCTCTTTCTCTCTCTTTCTCTGTCTCATGTTCATGCATCCTCCTGGAGGTCCTGCTTTCTTATATGTACATTAGTACACAAAACACAACCAAGATAAAAGATTTGCACATCCTAATTAGCCTGGTTGATTTTTACTTGCTCTGGAGAGCCTTAAAACCTGAAAAGGCATTGGATATCAACAGTGTGGCACTTTATCCAACAAGAGAATATTTGTTTTCATAGGTGAGCTACCCAGTACTAGCAGTCCTGACCTGCCTGGCTAGGGGGTGAATTGAGATGGAAGAAAACACTCTACATTCCCAAGAATAGGCACAGATTATCTTTTCTTTAACCTTCCAGTTTGTTTCCCCTACTTGTTTGTTTGGGTTGTTTTACCCTCTACCCATTTGGTGTGTTTCTGGTTCAATGCCCCTGTAAAGGCCAGAGGAATTAGCACTGTTGAAAGAAATCCACTACTGAATTGCCCTTGTGTTGTCTGGACTTTGTTATGGCTTCAGTTCATTAAAACCAAGAGATGGATAGCTGGAAGAGAGAAAGAGAGAGAGAAAGACCAGCTAGAGGGGAGCGCTTGTGGCCAGACTCTGGTAAGTCTCCTTGAGGGGCCAGACCTGTTTTCTTTTGAAAAGAGCACTGTGAAAAAGTCCTAACTGTGAAATGGCAGGCTAAGTAGGAAATGGACATATTCCAGGCAAGCTGGAGAAAGGTAGATGCTCTGTGCCCTAATTTTCCCAAGTTCCTTCTCTCTGGTTCCCATCGGTGCTGCAGCTGGATGTGCAGATGGGTGTGTTGCATCCCTCCCTCACTTCTCCAGTTCTCTGAGTTCTGTCAGTTCATTCCTCCACACACTTCCCATTCCTCTGATGTCCCCAAAGAGTGACCTGGGCAGGTCCCATGGCTGGTGTGGTGGGCTACCTGCAGCTCCTACTGATTGTTGGTGTCCCTGAGGACCTAAGGGCAAGGAATTTCCCTCTCTTTGGAATCTCTGTGTGGAATCCTGCTGCCGTGTATGGACAAGGCACAAGATGAAGGACGCAGTAGGGGAGCAATTGTGCCTTCCTAAAGAAAGAGAGAGGTACAGCCAGCTGAGAAAAAGGGAGAGGCAAGACTGAATCCTTAGTTTGTCTAATTTTCTCTGAAAATTCAGTTCTTCAAAAAGCTGAATTTTACATAGCTATTTCAAATCAAGCTTACCTATTTAGGTAAAATTATCAAGGCAGCCTAAAATAGGAGTAGAGTCCTTGAGGCATGGCAGCAATACAGTGACTTTTCCCTATCAGTTCTCTAAAAACTTGCTGTTGCCACACCAGTAATTGCAACAAGGGAGATGATAATAGTAACGAGCTGTCCTATTTTTAACAACAAACCAGGAATGAAAATTTTCTCCTTTTTCTGTTCTCAACTTTTCTTCCTCTTTTCTTCCTCTTCTCCCCACATTTAACCATTTAATGACTAGAAGCAAAGAGGAAAATAAGAACAAAAGAATGTACAGGAAACTAATGACATTGGGGGGGGGTCTGGGTAGACCAAGGCCTGTTTTTTCCATTTCATTAAAAAATAAAAAAAATGTTTTGAAACCGCAATATTGAGGCATTTTTTAAAAATTAATTTCTTAGAAGATCAAATACCCAATAAAAGTATTTTATTTGAAATCATGCACCAGTTATGTTAAATAAATCACTGAAAATGAATTCTGTGCCTTGTAAATGTGTCAATATCTGCTAAACAACACACAATATGAATAAATCAATGTGGCTGAGTACTCCTGTATTTAGAGAGAAACATGCATCAATACTCTTTTGAAGTTATTTCTGTCTGATGTGTCAGAATTTACTAAGCTGTTTCATAGACCCTCCATCAAAGGACAGCAGAAACCAAACAAAATACAATTTAAAAATAGCTACTTATTAGGAAGAACAGATGGTGCATTCATATACCACAAAATTGCAAAATTTTAGAAGCCTTGAATATCAAGTCCTTGAGTTGTAACTCATTTGCACTGGAAACTTAGTTAGCAAGTCAGAAAAAACACACTCAGAATTCTGCAGAGCTGTAAAAGAGGCGAGAGCTGACACATTAAATAAAACCCGTCTATTTTTATGTCAAGTCCTGATAACAGTACATTTTTTCAATTTCAAACATAAAGAGAGAAAGAATTCAGTTCTTTCCAGGCTTGGCCAAGGCACCTGATTCACAATGGAAAATATTTTTATGTCTTATGTCAGCATTACTTTGTTCCAAATTAAGGGCTGTGGTACTGAAATCCTTCTTTTATGATAGTGCCCATTTCCCACCAGTTCTCTTTTTCCCTTAACAGTGCTGCATGTTGGAGGTGCAGCACAGAGGTGTTTCAGTTCACTCAACTTTGCACATCAGTTTTCACTTTTGTCTGAATGCAAAATGACATAGTGAAGCGTGTCTTTTGTGACGCAACCCAGGGAAACCATGTGGGAAGGATAAGAACTTGAAATCAGATTTTTCAAGCAAATTAGTCCAAACCAGGCTTTTTGACTGAAATATTACCAGAAATAAAGAAGTTGATATGCATCTGAGGTGTTAGTGCAGGCATTTAGGGGCCAAGGCTGAAGACTGAAATCTGCCTTTCAATTTAATTGACTACCCCTCTCACTTGTTAGTACCTGGAATTGAATGGCAAACTGAAAGTGCTTGCAGAATTAGGTTCTTGAAAGATAAATCAATAAACTTGGAAACAGACATGTAACAACACTGGAAAAATGCTGGCATTACTCAGACAAGTATGCAAGGCTTGGTACAGCAGCTGGGAAAAAGTGACATAAATTCTTAGCAATTTTGCATTTCACTGGGAGCATGAACGGTGGGACTGGGTCTGTCTAGCTCTCCCCATGATTTTGTACCCTAGTTTAATGAATTCTTGAAGGCCATATGAAAAGCCATCTGTGGTATTATTTTGCACAGGCCTCAGTCCTGCTGATGTCAATTGGGCTTGAAGAATACAACAGGGGCAGAGGCTTCAGTTCCAGCATTTACTGCCAGCATGCACCTCAAGCACCTTGGACATCTCATAACACATCTGGAATCACAGTCTGTAGCTTCCACACCATCCCTGTCTACTTTTTTCTTCTGCTCTTTCCCATGGTATCAAACATTGCAGAAGTGTCGTAGCCCAGGAAATTCCTCTGGCTGCCCTGGAGGACTAGAGTCCCTGCCCAGGGGGCTCAGAGACCTTGGCAAGGAGCCCAAGACTCCTGTGTCTTTGATTTAGCCCTTGGAAAAAACAATTACCAACCTTTATATGAAGAATTACAAGCCACAAAAGTTTAGTAGAATGATAGTTTATTTATCATGGGGTGAAAAATAGATTTTTTGGGGTTTTTAGAATGGGGGGTCAGGGGGCAAGATGGAGGGATCTGGGCATGTCCAGTCTTTCTCCTTCTTCCTCTTGGCCTCCATCTTCTGCTGTGATGTTGGCACTTTTAGATTGGCTTAGAGTAGGAGCTCACTGTCTAACATAAGTTATAGGTATTGGAAAGTAATTGTAAACATTGTACATGCAATTTTTAGTATAAAAAGATAACACCGCCCCAGGGGCAGGCAGAGTGCCTCTGTCTGTCCTGCTGGACAGACCTCGGCAGGGCAGGAGAAAGAATTTTATAGATAAGATACAATAAACAACCTTGAGACTGAGAAATTAACAGCTCTGACTCCTTCGAGTGCCGGGCTGGGAAAAGAGACTTTCTAACGCATCTCGGGGTCACTCTGAGCAGCGAGAGTGCCGAGACAGAAGTTGGGCTGGTTGGATGTGAATGCTGACCATGTCTTTTATCCCTCTAACAACCTTCTGTTGCTTTTAGCTGCCACCCCTTACCCAGGATGTGTTGGAAGCTGATGCTGGACCCGTAAAGTCACTTCTAGCCAGTGCCATCCTCACTGTCACTCTTCATTCAAGTCCACAGATGCTGCCTCAGCCTTTCCAACAAAAACTACCAACAAGGAGTAGCAGAGTTCCCTGTACCTCGGCAGGGCTTTTTGTGCCATTGCAATGCTGTGAAACACAAACAGGAGCTAACTTGAGAGCAGCATCTCTACCAGGTAAATCTGCTCATTAATCAAGGAGGAGATAAGCTAAACTGGCTCCATCTTTGCAGCTGGATACAGGTCTCTGGATTAGGAGACAAGTCAACAAAAGTCTCTGTGTAGCTGTTCGTAGGAGTGCAAAAGAGAGATTATTTTCCTTTCCCTTGTTTTAATCTGCAGTGAAAGTCAAAATCAATTTAGAAGATACCTATATCTTGATCCAGTGAAGAGAAAAACAATATTTCAGCTTACCCAAAGGAACAGTAGACACACATCTCACATATGATTGGCTGTGAATATTAGAGACCCAAGGAGAACACTTTTTTTGCCATTAGGGTTTTTTTTTTTTTTTTTTGCATCAGGCAATACCCTCTGCTGTCAAACATTTCTGAGAAATCAGTGCAAGTCAGGGTAGCCCCATTCCACAACTTTGTTCTCTCTCTCCAGCAGAGAAAGCCACTTCATTAGGTTTGACTCAGTGCCCACCTGGCTCAAAGATGGCATAGCTATTCACTGATGTCACCTATGGATTTCAGGGTCAGCACTGTGGGCTGGGACCTGTTCCTTTCTATATGTTTGATATAACATAAAGAAACTTCAGTTGACCCCTCCTGACTTTCTCAACAGTCAAACTCAAACTGAGAAATAGCCTGAAACCAGCTCTGTCAAGGAATGCCAGTGCTGTCTAAATGATCCAGCTTTCTGATGGGAGTCACACATGGAATGCATTCACAAGGTTTCTTCAAACTGGGAGTGAGTACAGTGAGAACTGATCTTCAGTGATATCCTGGCATGCACTCCAAAACTATTGAAACCAATCGCCTCAGTGCTGTTTCTACATCCTTTTTAACTACACTAAGATTCTCTTTTCTGGTAATTCAATTCTTGAAATTTTTCCTTGAGTTAGCCTACGCTTCCCCTTTCTTTTTTTTTCAGAGGAGATTTCCCAACGAAAAATTGTCCTGGAAGAGATATAAATAACATCTGGGTGTGAAAAATTTTTTCAACAGCTGACTAAGTCAGAAAAGAGCACCAAGAATTTATTTTTTTTCTTTTGTCAGTATGATAGTTGAAACTGGTAATCTTTTCCTCTTGAGTCAGCCCAGCTATGTGAGGGTAGTAGGCCAGGCTGCAGGAGCTAGCCTCATTCAACATTTCATGGGAATCAAATTCTCCTCAGCCTAGCTTCCATCCTGCTTCTTTCTTCCCTCTGATTTGCTACCTCCTCAGGATAACCTAGAGTTGATTCATGGTAATTAGGCTGTTCTAGAAACTCAGCTTAAGATGGTAAGCTTCTCCTCCCAAGAGCTTCCTTTGTGCTATTTTCTTTACCACACCTTCAGTTTATTACAAAGCTCACATAGAGTGCATCTTGTACCTGCTTGCCTCAAGGAACATATCTATGGGTAAGCAATTGGTAAATAGCTGCCCTGCTATACTTCTGTGATAATTTTGTATTCTCTTAAGCAAATTAGATACTGAATACATTTCCCTCTGTTTAGTATGGTTTCATCCCTGAAACGCTACTCCATGAGGATTGCCAGTAGATGCTTCCTGCATATTTTTCCCACCATCCTATTTCTGGCCTGTCCATGTCAACCTGTCCTCTGAGCTCACACCCACCTCTTTTATCGTTTACACATGGCATAATGTCTTGGGAACAATCTCATTTCCTTAGAGAAGTCCCCTAGGCTTTTGCACTTAACCATTTCTAGACTGCCTGTACCTGTCCTTTGCTGCACCTTCCTTTGCTCCACCCTCATTGCATCTTATTGGATGCTAATCTGAGAATATATCTGCTTCTAAACCCTTTACTCAGCTGGGAAACAAAATAGTACTTCAGGGTGAATAGCACCCTGAGAATAAATTGTTCACTGTTGAACTGGCACTAAATTCACACTAGGCTGAGAACTTTGAACTGATCACACTGCTCTGCTCATCTTGGTGCGTTACTGTGGCCCTTCCCATTTTGGAAAGCAGCTCTTTGCTGGGAGCTTCATGGGACCCTTAGTGTCAGAAAAGCACTTGCCACAAGGGGCTGTACAGCTTGAGCCTCTTCCCTCTTATTTCCCCCTGGCACCATTCTCACCTCTGTCTTGTTGCCTCTTCCAGATGTAGTTCCCTAGAACTACACATGGTGATTAGAGACATCCTCCAGCCCAAGTTTCCTAGCCCTGAGGCTTTGTGGCCTGGAGAAGGGATTCTCTATGGATCACCTGCGTGATACTACAGGCTGAAGGTCCGGAGAATTTCCACATTCAGTAAGACACTGAAATATTTGCCTGGACAAAAGTAGGATTTCACTATATAAGCCGTTTCATTCATTCAGTAACATCTAGTTAATAATGTCTCAGTTATTCCTTTCCATAACTGATCCTGTGACCCAGTCCAAGTCTTCCTCAGTCAGGAGGACACCAGAGGGGAATTTCACTCTTGGGAAGCACCTCTTCTGCCTGTGGTGAGGACAAACCTTGGTGACCAGGCCACAGAGGGCTTTGGAGTAACCACACAGAGCCTCATAACAAAACCTCATATTTGTGTACAAGCTTCCAGGGAAGAATGGAAAATGAAACATCAGCCAACACTTCCTGTAGATCCACCCCTGTGCACGTGCTTGGGTAGTGGTGTTTCATTTTTCTGGTTAGTGAGTGGTTCTCATCAGAACTGAAAAAGAATTTGTCCAATGATTGCACAAGAGAAATATGGCCTCTGGAGATCCTGACTGCTCTGTAAAGGGTTCTGCTGTAAAAGCATCAGCAACCTGCTCTAATAGCCCCAGGATGAGATTTCATGGGATTCACCATCATGTGGCGGCCATGACACGCTCTTGCAGAACAGGTCTGGGACCAAATTGTGTACATGAGATCCTGCCCATAGGGACTCTATTTGGGTAAACACTGACTTGTTCCTTCAGATCAGCAGAGCCAGCTTTGCACTGAACAGAACCATAAAGTAAAATCATTATTGAGTATGGTAGACTCTGGCCACTTTTGGCCACATGCAGCTGAGGCCATGCAGAATTTTGTACCCCAGCTCTCTGCTGTGCTGTAACCAGATGGCAGCAGGTGAAGAACATGTGTGCTGGCAGTGGGGAGCTCTGTCTCTGGCAGAGGCAGCAAATCCTCAGAAACAGACCAGCTGGGCTCCCTGTAGAGGTTGGACACTCAGAGCCATAACTGTGATTCCTATTCCACTGTCACCTTTCAGACGCTGCCATTTCCTACCATGCTGCTTATCATCCAGAAGTTTCCCACCTTGCCTTTCTGCCCTCGTTTTTATCAGTTTTCTCTTCCTGGAGAGACTACCCCAAGGGGCTGAGAGTAAGATCTGGGGACTGTCCTGCTTCCTACTCAGTGTTCATCTAGACTGACCTGCTTCTCAGATGCTTTCCCTTTCCCAAGCCTCATTTCTGCAGCAATGCCTGATGTTCTCTGGGCAGGGTGCTCAGAAGAGACGGAAATGAGCATTTGCAGACACTTTGAACTGTCTCCTGAATAAATGGAAGAAAACTAAAGGATAGCCAGACAGCAGGGATTATTGATTTTATAGCTATTTCAACAGCTTCATCAGTGGTGGCATGAAAAAAGAGCTCATCATTTATAAATTGACTCTTCCAGGGATCAAAGGCTTGTCAGGCAACAATTAGTTCTGGTAATTAATCAGATGTTTGAGCTTGTCAGGTGGAGAGAGAAGGCTAGTTCTGCATCAGCTCCCTTGCAAAGTTGTAGCTGTAGCCAGGGCCAGGTAGGATGTGCAGGTCACTCATTTGCTAAATATTTCATGTCCTCCAGTGTTCCATCAGTCTTTCTGATACCTGATCCAATTTGGTTGGGCTGTCAGCTGAAAAGGAGGCATCTCTTAGCACACTAATGTCACCCCAGCCACAGGTTCTTTGTCTCCTTAACAATGTCCCTGTCAAATCCCTGCTGAGCAGCTAAATGAACTGGAATGCAGCAAAAAGAAGGAAAAAAGAAAAAAAAAAAAAAAAACAACCAAAACCTGTGGTCTGTCTTTAATTAGCCCATAAACCATTCAGAGCTCCCCAACTGTGCTGTCCATCCAGAGAGGGAAAACTGAGGGCAAATGTACTCTCTCCTTGCAGACCTCATGGTAAAAATAATTCCATGTTAGCAGCAAGAGCTGATTTGAGCAGATGAGAAGCTTGAGCAAAAGCAGCCATTCTGTGTAGCAGTGCCTGGTGCAGGTGCTAAGAGCAGCTGCACACTTTGCAAAGCATCCTTTGCAAGGGCACCTACGGAATTTGGCTATACTGACGAGAACTCTGATAGTTTAAGTGGCAATAAAAAAGACAGATATAAAGGCAGAGAGCCCTTTGATTCTGGATTCTTCTGACAATGGGGAGTAGATCCAAAATGTGTTGTACAACATTGAAAAGACCTTCATTGCAATACCCTACATTGAATGTGCACATATTTGCTGCCTACAAGCACACATGCCAGGTTGATAAATGCCTTGAATTTCCCCTGATGTACCTGATCACTTACACCTGATAATGTATTTATACAATCACATTCTTTTAAGAACAGTTTGCTAGGTGGTGGGACTCAATCCTGAACTTTCCTATGCTGACTTTTTTTTGCAATCTACTTTCTGTGTATAACCACCAGTTTAGTTAATTTATAATGTGGGCCACCAAAGAATATCCAGTGGAAGTGCAAACTGTTCCAGGAATTTCACATATGCAGGTTGTTTTAAAGCACATATGAACTTAGATCCCTTAATCACATTTCATGGTTCTTCAGACATTCAGGGAACACAGGCTGAAAAAATAGCTGCTATCAGAGCTTCATACAGAAGCAGCTCGCAAAAGTTGTGTTTGGTAACAGGGACAGCACAGAAATACTTGTGTAAACAAAAATAAAGGAAAGACTGTAGCTTGCTTAGAAAGTTGAACCCTGTGCATGTATAGGCATTTATAGAAACATCTTTGGAGAAAAATAATTGCTGGGCAGAAAGTGGTTAGTTCAAAGAATACATTTTTTCACTGTATAGTAATATCTAGCCAACTTTCTGACTTGCCTAAAGGGTCAACACCAGAACCAGCAATCTATAATCTATTGCCAATTCAGGGCAAAGGACGGCGCTCATGAACAATTTGCTTTTCAGCCAGGTGAAAGACGTCCTTGTGCTCATGATGAAGCAGACTAAGGGTGAAGTAAAATTAAATTAACAGCTTTAATGCACATTTGGAAGCCACTGGAAAGCACATAGCTGCAAAGTGTCCAGCTGGATGTGTACCGAGAATGACATAATGGTTAGCAGAGACCCAGAAGGAAAAACAGCAAGCCAAGTCCTGAAGAAAAGCCACAAGATTTTAGAAAGATAGTGGATTAAAATTTCTGGGAAAACTAAGAAAATTTTCTTCGTATGAAAACATGGAATAAACATGGATGTCTGCTGAGGTGTCTGTGGATTTCATAGCTGTAGGCTATTGCTGCATGACTGATACAATAAAACCTTTCAGCTGGTGAAATCAGGGCTGTTCCTCCAAACTCTCCTGAATAATGCCAGTTTAGTCCATCCATAGGGAAGCTGGGATGACTGGACAGCACTCCCAGCTGAGATGCTTTCTCAGAAAAATCTGCTGTGAGGTACTGATAAGACCAACGGGGTCTTTTTGAGATGGTGCCTATGGGAAGAGCAGCTGGCACGGCAAAGCAGCCCCCATGTGGAACCTGCAGCCATGTGGGACAGGAGGTTTACACTTCCAGAGGACTGATCTGGGCTGCTGGTGTGGCTTGTGACAGCAGCCACCCTCCTCCTGTCCCCCAAAGGGCACACTGGCATTGGCATTGAGCATTGATCAGCCCAGCATTGATCCCTCCTTCCAGCAGCATGGGTTCTCTCATTCCTGCTTGCCTGGCTGCATAATTAGGTTCACTGCCTGATGGATGTGCGGGGCAGCCCATGTGCAAGGAAAGAGAGTCTCCTTTGAGGTGACATGAGAGGGACAATCACAAGGGGAAAACCCACAGGGCACTCTCAAGGCACCTCTCCAGCACATACAATGTCCTTCTGCACTTGTTTATGGAACTCGAGGGAAATCCTCCCACAGGCAAATCCACACCTTAAAGGCCTGCACATTTCTGATAAGAATAAGGCACACACCATTTGTTCAACTTCTCTGTCTGCTTTAGTTTGCTGTCTAGTTTGTGAATATCACTGCTTTATACTCCTGTTAGAAATAAGGGAAGACTAAAATACGAAACAAAAGACAATCTCTTGCAACAATGGGATTGAAAGGAAGATATGATAAGAGAAGCTCTTGCCCATGAAAACATTCAATACATGTGACTACCTCTGCACAAGAAATCCTTAGAGCACTCCTTTTTTTTTCCATGATGGATACTTCATCAAGTCCTGGGTTAAATTGTGTTTGTGAAAAGAGATGGAGAAAGCAGAGGAGGATATAAATCAAACCTATGTGACCAAAAATACAGTGCTGCTTTCTTCTTGCCAGATTAGAAGTTGGATTTGTCTCTGGTGACTGGCACAAATGCACATTTTTCCTTTAGCTAGGAAAAAAGTTCCTTTTAGGGTTGTTTTTTTTACTTTATTTCCTTGGAGAGAAAAACACAACAACAACAACAGTGTGGGCTTGAATTACAGTTGATGAACCAAATAATTTCTGTAGCCCCCAAAATAGCTGGAGAAGTCAATGAAACCACAAACTCCATGGGGCTCATCCATTTCTGAATGCAGCTTTTTGGAGCCAGAGGCAAACTGCCCTATCACTTACCAAAGTGATATTTATCTAATTTATTACTATCAAATGCTTGCAGGGAGGAAAAAAACCCCATCCAAATATAAACAAAACCCATCCAAACCCAGCCCAAGAAAACCAAGAGCCATTAAAGGCCAGTGCTAGCATGAGCAAACCAGTGTCTGTTTGTCCCCAGCGTGGCAATACCAGTCAGAAGGAAGGCTTTCTGGGTCAAATTCTGCTCTCATTTGCACTGCCAGAAGTGATGCCTCTAAGGCTGAGGGAATTGTTGGCTGGCTGGCTGGCCCAGTGGACTTCATGCAGAACTCAGGTCTCCTTGACCTGATCGGAGCAGAGGAGCCTGTCCCGGGCACTAAGACATACCAACTGATTGTTTAACCATATTGAGCAAAATAGGCTTCCCTACCATTTTTCACCTAGCTCAGATTTGATCAGAGATATAAAATAAAGAAAGACATGAACACTCATTCTGGCTACGGTTCTGAAATGTCGTTTGCACGATGTTTACCTCAGGAAAAATGATCTTGCCACTATCTTTGTACTTTATCTGCAGCTTTCTGTCTCTCTGCATACTTACACTTAGCACCACAGCTTCCAAGCATTCTCCTCTAATTAATCAAAAAGTCGGTCCTTTTGTTTCCTAGGTCACGAAGGAAGAACAGTACATTAAATAAAGATATTGGCTGAGGATGGAAGCTGGATTTCTACCCAAGGAGCCTAATAATAGTGCCTTGATGCAGTCCAAGTAAAAATTGATACGGTTTTATATACACAGAGGCAAACAGTTGAGTGTGAAAAGAGTAAACACCAGATAGCATTCAAACAGTGGTTTATCCAGTCATTCTGTGTTTGTAAATATAGAAATGTGTTTTGGTGGCTAAATTTATCCTAATGTAAGGAAACATGAACAAAGAGGTTGGTATTTGGTAACTTCTATAGGCAACATTAGGACATCCTGCAGGAATTATTTGGGGGCAGTTCATGATAATGTGGTACAGATTAGGGTTGCCATTTCTGGAAGAATTAGGTCAGAATTATGTAGATAAGATGGAAAGAATTTCAGTAGCATTGTAGTATTTTCCTGACTTGAAGCCTGACTCACACGTCAAAGCTTTGTTTTATTGTATACCTTGTTTTGATCTATAGTCAAAACAGCCTTTATCCAGAGAAAATGAAAATAAACCAGCTGAGAAAGAAAGAATTACAGTCAGCATTGAATAAAAATAAGTACAGCAAGCCTAATTTTGGAGAATAGTTGTCTTTTCCTGTGAAACTTTCCAATTCCAGAAATGGCCATACTGAACCCAGGAAATATCAGAGGAGGGAGATATACTTTGATAACAGCTCAGGAATGGAGCTTTTCCTTGCTCTCAGTGTGAGATGGAATTTCAGTCATATATCAGGTGTATTTTGGGCCACACTGGAAAGTGGTTTCCCTCTTCCCTATACACTTCCCTTTACGCCTCTCAAATTTCATCCTGGATTAGAAGAACCTCTCACTTAAAAAGGAGATAGGTCATGATCATGAAAGGTTCCCTTTTTCAGGGCACTAAGATTAGTGCTAGTTAGAAGACCAAGAGCTTTGACTCTGCAGCCTTGCCTCTGCAGTCAGCACAATGTTTCCTTTGGCTTCAGGTAGAATATTTTTTCACTCAGTTCGTTTATTATAAGTAAGAATGTACTTTTACACTGCTCTGTGTTCGGTGCCATAAATCCCAGTACATATTATGCCTCTCTTTCCTCACCAGGGTCTCTAGCCTAAGTTACTGAATCTCTCTTTCTCACAGAGCTTTGAGAAGGAGCAAACCTCTGGGACAGACCCTGGTACTTGTATGTGAGCCAGAGTTAAGATAAAATGCTTCATGTTCCCTGTTGCTTGTTCAGTGAGACAAACAGACTGCTGAACTCCACTTTTCCAGTCTAGCTCATTAATGCAAACCAGGGTAGGCTGCAGTTTATGCTCCAATGCCACAAGGCAAATGGGGGGCACAGTGGCATGCAGAAGCAGCAATGCATCCCCTTCCACCCTTGCTGCACCCCAGAAGGTCCCTGAAGCCAGCTGGGCAGCATGAAACAGCTCCTGCCACTCTTCCCAAAGCCTGCAAGCCCCTGCCATCAGGGCAGCTTACCCCTTCATGCTCTTTGCATCGAGGCTCAGGCTTTTTCTTTGCACCGCCCTGGGGACCAAGCTGAACCCACGGCATGCCAAAAGGCCAGAGTGCCCATCCCTACACAAAGCTGCAACATGAGCAAGCAGCAGATGCAGCTAACTGGGAAGGAAAGGAGAATGGAAGCCAGCTTTTGACTCTGGGCATGAACAGAGTAAACCTTAGAAGGAACACGTTTATTTTTAGGATGGTCTCCCAAGAATCTCTTAAGCAGATAGCCAGAAATTTGGGCTATTAAAGCCCACCCACAACATCATTTAGGCCAGCCACACAGAAAATCCAAATAACCAGCCTTAATAACAGCACAGACACTGCTGCAATGCTCCCCCACTCCCAGAATTGATCCTCTCCCCACAATCTTTCCTGGGAGAGAAAACAGGAGCCACTGGGATGGGGGTGCTGATGTGCAGCCCCTTCACTATCAGGAGCATCCATCCCACACCAGCTGCTCCCCTGCCACTTTGGCTGGGTGGGAGGGAGCATCTCAGCTACTTGCTTGTTTATTTTCCCTGCCAAAGGCAACCACTGGTAGGGCAAGAAATGGAAAACCAGGGAGCATTAGTGAGGTCTCTTCACGCCTGACAGAGGTCAGTGATCCAGGCACATCCCGAGCAGTCAGTGCTGGTGATGCAGAGATCAAAGGATTGCTCTGGGGGCTGCAGCCTGTCCTGCAGAAGCACAGGGGCTCCCAGCTCCTTCCCACTGCCTGGACCAGGCACTCCTGTCAGTGCAGGACTGCCAGCAATGTCATTTCCCCACTGAATTACTGCTCTAAAACAGCAGAGCAGCACGAACAAAACTTTATTTTAGCCTGTCAATATTATGAATGTTGACAAGAAATCCAGAACAATTTCAGAAATTTTCAATGGTGACTACTTCTGTGTTTGGGTCACACTCCTTGTATTGTACTTCTTTGTTAAGTTCTGTTTTTAAGAAAACCCAAACCACTCAGTTTTATCCTTGGATTAACTCCTGCACTTTATTTTTTTCCCTACAGGATCAGAGTTTATTAAATCAATTTATTTGCTTTAAGCATCTTTCTAGGTATAACCATTTAAAGTCAGTATTTTGAAACATGTAAAAAAGATAATTATTGATCTAGATTTTTCCTGGGCTTGGGCCCCATTGAGATCTCCATCTTTACCTTGCATGGAATGGGCTGAATTTTTTAGTATAGCAGGGTAATAAGTAACATTTCCTAGTTCAATAGAGCCCACAAGTTTTCCAGCGCGTGCATTTCCCCTCTAGTTCATCCATACCCAAATCCTTAATTCCCATATTTTAATTCTATAGTACACCTACATCATACATGTGAGAAGACTGCTCCAGGATAGATTAATTTGACCAATTGAGAGTTTGCCATGAAAATTTGATGAGCAGTATTGCAGCTAGAACTAGTGTCATGTGCTGTCTCACATCTGGCACAAACTCTGATTGCTGTGATCTGGCTTATCTGACAGAAAGACAATTATGTGCACACATTTCACCTGGGTCAGCTTTATATGTGGGGCAACCTACCTCCATGACCACAGAGCCACAGACTAAGGAAAAACAAGCCAATACAGTAATTAAAAATATTTATTTCTGAAGATATTTACCTTGATAGGCATAAAGCATTTCCCAATTTCATACAGAAATATATAAAACATGCATAGACCAATATGGCCTACTTCAATGTGTATTCAACATGGTAAATATAATGAAGAACTTGTGTGAATATAAATACATGACACAAAAATAAGCACATAAGATTCAACTTGTCTGCAAATTCAACAATGTGAACAAATTCACTGCTATAAACATTCACCCAATATTAGCCTTTTGACTTAATTCAAAACAACCCTTTGTCTCAATGCATTTCCACCAAACAAGGCCCTGAATAAATCTTGCAAGAGCCGCTGGTACATCCCCACTTCAGTGCGTTTTTGGTAGCATGCAAGACACAACAACCTGTATTATTAGAACTTCAGCTGACCAGATATCCTTGTTATGGGAAACTAGTAGTGTCCTTGATAAGTTTTATTTTATGTTGAAGGGTCCTTTGGTATCCAAAGCCAAAGGACTTTGACTATGCAAACAGAGTGCCTAACCCACGTTCAGATAACTCTGGTTGTACAAGTAAACTAGACTTCTGAAAAAAGGCAAAGGGTTGCAGCTGATTAGTAAAGGCAATAACAAGGTGTAAAAATACTCTAGCAGGAGTGCAACAAACAGTATGCGAGGTAGACATGTATATATGCAGTAAGTCCTGATTAAAGTAGAACTGTGGCTTTCATGTTTGCATTTTAATCAAAAGGTAGAGTTCTTTGAAGTTTGTACACTTGGATCTTGCTTTCTGTCCTTGCTAAGCACATCTGTGAGGTCTTCCTTGCGAAATGTTTTTATTGTAGACCCCAAAAGCTGCTCAATTGATGGGTAACATTCCAGAAGCAGTATTCAAACGTTTCTCCAGACAGATGGCTTTTCATGTATGTCACTGCAGATTTCCCTTCAGCCCTTCTACCCATCCACCTGAATTCCGAAATGACAAAATCCTTTGTCTTTATATCTCCAAATACAGGACTTCCTTAGCACTTAGCTCCGCTGTGCAAACACTGGGACAGAGGGGCCCTTGGCCATCGAGGAATGTTGGAGTCAGGGCAGTTTTCGCGATGCTTTGTCAGCAAGCGTTGCAGAGGAGGATTCCGGTGATCTCCCACTAGGATGCTTTCAGGCTCTCCCGGACGCTTTGCCTTTTGCTCGCCCTGTTGTGCTTGAGCTTTCGCCCTTTCTGGAGCTCAGCCTTCAGCTTTGCAATACTGAAGGAGGCTTTGATACTGTTCCCAATGGCCTCCAGCCTGCAAAACCAAGAAATGTACATTTAGCCTTGTGATAATGGAGATGTGTATGTGTATGTATGTGTAGAGTGAAAAAACTTTTTGCTGAAATAAACCTCAGTCTAGATTTCTACCGTGGGATCCTAATAAACTGCTGTTTGCTATACCTCAGAATGAGGATAACTTAAGATACTTGAAATGTTGTATTCATAATTTCAATACAAACATTAAATTAAAATATTCACTCAAATATAGATGCCTTAGACTTCCTTAAGTAGCCCGTCAGGAGGTCTCCAGTGGTTTTTTATGTTTCTCCTGTGTTGTTTCTTTTAGTAAACCTGATCCTACTTCCAATGAATAGGTGCATTTTTCAAGTAAGTAAGCAAGCCCTGCTTTCAAAAAATTATTTAAGACTTCCAGGGCCTAAATCTCATTCAATATCATCAGGTTGCCTGCTCCCCTAAGTCCTGTTCTGCTTGTGAAAGGAGCACTAAAGAGTCTTCTTTAGTACAGGCAAACTTCTGTATTCCATACTTTTCCATAGGAACATGGCTGAGCACTGAATGCAAGCAGAGGACAGACAGCGGGCTGAGCTCAGCACCCGTGTGCTCACAAGCTAAAAACCCAGAGCATGAGGAAAAGCCCTCTGAATATCCTCACAGATTGCTCCGTGACTGTCAGGCTGAAAGCAGCAGCTAAGCCCAGGATGACCCGAAGGCAGGTGAACTGTGCTCTCTATTGCTGCTCCGGGGAACTACAACGGGATGAGAAGAAACTCACCGCTTCATTTTCCTGCTGTCAACAAGCTGTCGGTTCATGCATTTGGGTCCAAGGCAACTGCCGGCTTTGATGCGGTGCCGCGAGGTTTTCTCCACTGTGGACTGGGCCCTGTTAAAAGGGAAAAGGTGCTGCTGTTAAAAAAAGTGCCAAGTCTGCAGTCCACAAGGTGAGGCATCTCGTCAACCACTTCTCAAGGCATGTAATAAGCAATCTTTCTGGGCCAAGCCATAGTGTGCATCATAGAAGTGGGAGCGCTCAGGTAGGAGGCAAGGCTTTGGGGAGAGCATTCGCTCAGCAAGTGCCAAAATGAGTAAGTGCACCACAATCCATCCCTTTCACATGCATTGCCTTTTAAAGAGTAGCAACAAGAGACGCACCAGAGATCTTTGCCTGCCTGGCAGAAGTTCAGACATTTCTTGTCCTTCTGGTTGGCACATCGGCATCTGCTGCTTGGTTCAGCGAGCATCTCCGGCACCACGTCCTTCAGTGATCTTCTGGGTCGAGCAGGGCCACCGAGACCATATGGAACAGTCTTCCTATGATCAAAGAGACAACATGAAAGTCATTTAAATAATTCTGTGGCTTCAAAACACTATGGGGTATTTTGGGCAATCTTATCAACGGCATTGATTACTCGAGTAAAGGTTGTGGGATAGGGAATGCATCGTTAGTCACAGTTTCCATGCAAATGCTTCTGATGATCCTGCAACATATTCATTAGCATGGCTACTGACAAGGATGATGACCTTTTAATTGTGATTTCACAAGGCTGTTATGCCTCCCTGTGCAATAGAAAGCAATAAAACCTCATCTCTTTGAACTTTGGCTACTGCCAACACCGAAAGAAGCAGTAAAAGTGAAGAACAGATTCTCTCTCAGAGGAAACCCAGCAGCAGAAGAAATGTCAATGTTGCAGTGTTTGCAGCCTTAGGTGAGCCTTTGGCTCACTACTTTTTGGTGAGGAGAGTATAGAAATGGATACTGTGCATAATCCTATTAACACGTGGGACGCATTAATTTGCAGCAGAGAGCAGCGAAAGGCAGCTAGAGCCACCCGGTGTCAAAGTATTCCTTCCAACCTCCTAACTTGTCAGAAAGAAAACCGCTCAAATTCAGGCTGGCAAAATCACGCCTTTGGCATTTTGTCTGATTCTGATTCATAGTGAAAAGTATCCTGCAGCCTTTGCTGAGGAGCACCCGAAGGAAATTCTGCTGCCCAGATTTTAGGTAGGCAGGTGTGCTAGGGCTATTAGGAGCTATCTGCCCGATCTGGGTGGCCCAGTCCTGCTTGCCTTCTTCTGGGGAACAGTCTCGTTGCTACATGTGCCAGAAAAGTAGGAGCAGGAAGGTAAAGCAGTAGGAGAAACTGTGCAAACAACTATTCCTTCCTCCCCTTCCCATCTCTGCAGGGGGGTAGTGGTTCGTAATTTTCGCCTTCACACCTCCCTCCCTTTCTTCCTAGCCACAGGGGACCCCGGCGCTGGGGAACTGCCGAAACCCCTCCATTGCACTGCACTCACTCGGGGGTGTTGATCCAGATGATGTCGAGGTGGCAGAAGTAGACGCACTCCTCGTCCATCAGCGAGGAGCAGGAGCAGCGCCGGGCGCGGCGGTGCGCGGCGGCGGCGGGGGGCGGCGCGGCGTCCGCCTCGGCTCCGGGGGCTGCGGAGGGAGCGGCAGAGCTCAGCACCGGCGGCAGGGCAAGGCAAGGCAAGGCAAGGCACCCGCGCATCCCCTCCCGCTCATCCCTCGGCCAGCCCTCCCCGGAGCCCCGCTGCGCCCCCGCAGCCCCCGCGGGTCGGTCCCGGGCGGAGGCGAGCGGCAGCGGACCGGCACCTACCTGCCGGCAGCAGCCCCGGGCAGAGCACGAAGAGCAGCGAGACGATCATGTGGTAGTAATCCATAGCAGGCGGCGTTGGGCGGATGGAAGAAGTGAGGGGAAACGGGGTAAAAATCAATAAAAGGCGAGGGAAAAGCGGAGAAAGTGTGTCCCGGCGTGAGCACGGAGCGCTGTGGCGGGTGCCCTGCGTGGCGCGGCTCGGTGCGCCCCGGCGCGTCTGGCTGGCGCGGCGGTCCCCGGCGCCCTTTTATAGCGAACCCCCATGGAGCGGGTAAACAGCCCCGGCGCTATTTTATCCCGAGACAATGTTATTCTCCTATTAGTCACCGCGCGGCAACGTGCGGGCCGAGATAAGGCCGGGGCTGGAAAGGAAATCGCCTGCAAACTTCAAGAGCGGGGGGCGGCGGCGGCGGCGGCGGGAGGGGGGGCCGGGGGCGCCCCGGGGGCGGGAGGGGCGCGCCTGGAGCCGCCAGGGGGCGCCCTGCCCGCGCCTCGCACCTGAGGGCGGCTCCGGGATTCGGGGATTTGGGATTTCAGGGATTCAGGGAGTCAGGGATTCAAGGCTCAGGGCTGCGGGGCCTCAAGGTTCACCGCTTCAAGGTTTCAGGGCTTCAGAGCTCAGAGCTCTGGGCTCCACCAGCTGCTCCCGCTACTGCCCTGGGGAGAACCCAGCTGTGGAACACCGGGGTCCCTTATGGGGGATGATGGATAACTGACTGCTCTGGACCCTGCCCTGCTCCTCCCTTCAGACCCTGTCAGGTGGGCTCTGGGGTCTCAGGAGGTTTGGGCTTTGCAGCAGCGCTGGAGCATTGGGGTATAATCTCTCTTTTCTGCCCTGGTAGGGCAAGGTGCTAAAACCAGCGTGTTTTAGGTGTGAGCAGGTGTGTAAAGCCAGGTAGCGAGGGAAGGAGGAAGAACTGTGCCTGCTCTTCGCCCATGGCTGTCACCGCTAATTCTAACAACGCCTTTTTTCTGGCATGTTTGTGTTTTCAGCCTTGTGTCCAAGAGCAGAGTCAGTGTGGAAGCTGGACCCTTGAGGAGTGGGTGCAGCAGTGCCATCACAGATACAGACATGCATGGAATCCACTGAGGTCCCAACTGAGGGAGCCAGCCCCTGACTATAAACTTAATTAAATGAACTCAAAGTGCCTGTGATCCGCTGTGGAGCCGTCGTGCTGCAAAGCGTGCCAGTTTCACCTATGATAAATAGATAAGACTCTCTTGGTATTTGTGGTATTTCCGTGCACTGTGCTGTAATAATAGAAATGACCTTGGCTATCACAAAGAGCGGGACTGTTAAGTGCAAGTTGCATTGTGGTCTGGCAGGTGAATGGCCAGCTTTTTTAAAGTATCAAATTATACTGTGCCACTGTATCGCAGCGGACAGACTGTCTGCAGCCGTGCTGAGTCAGAATAAAAGTCCATTTAGCTGGTATCCTCTCTGCCACAATGAATGCTAGCAGATGGCATGGGAAGGAGTACAAGAAAGGAATGCAAGTGGAGACTAATCCTTTCCTCGGTGTAACCTCCCTGCTTCTAACAGGATGAAGTGTAGGGGCTTTCCAAGCAATAATGAACATTTAGACCATTATCCTGAATAAACACCAGTGGCCCCATCCTGAGATGGTCATATCTATTTATCAAAGGTACTCTAAAAACTGCCCTTTAAAATATCTGTGAGTGCAGAAGCCGGGTTATACAATGGTTTTTGTTCACACCTCTCCAGCGTGGGAGTTTATTTTCCAGAGCAGGGATGATATCGTCTTGTGTATTATGTCTCCTTGTGTATGTAGGGCAGGATTTACCGGAATGCCGAAGTATCTGTACAAGTGTGTTTGAATTGCTGCAGTCATGATAAGAATCTGCCAGCAGGGGTCACACAGCTACATACAAAAAGTAATCACAGCCCTCCGAAGTAATGAACTTTATCAGAGTTCAAAAGTTAGGAGAGAAACCAGGTGACTTTTTTCTTTCTTGGTATTAAAAAAAAAAAAAAAAAAAAAAAAATTTAAAAAGCGCAAAACGTGAAGCAGCTGTGTGGGTTGAAAGATAGCAATCGTTCTGTATTGAGTACAAATATGCATAGCCTTTCCAGCCTGTCACTTAAAGACTGTCTTTCATGCCAGTGCTTATTTAAATTTTTTTCCTGAGATTTCTTTTTCTAAGATGTGCACTTGGAGCCAAAATGACTCACATTGGTGTAAGATATTTTCAGCCTTGTCAGAATATCTTGTTAGAAAGTATTTTGTTAGCTGACAAAAACAGCATGCATGTTTCCTCTGAGTAACAAGGCACAAACATATCACAGGCACTTCTGAAGATGGTGTTCTTTTTTGCCTTTTTTTTAATAACAAAAACATCTTCAGCAATTTTTCATAAGAATTCATAAATATTATTGTTGTCAGAGATCCATTTCCTCTGATTCAGCGATTTTTGATAGCTCCACTTTCAGATCTTGAGACTAACCAGAATCGAGCTATTCTGGTTGCTGTTCCCGTTGCTTGAGTAATGCAAAAAATAAACTTTTGTTCCATTTGTTACCAGTGGCCCACGAGGGTCATTTCAGGCCATGGGGATTGCCAGGCCAGGAGGTGGGTTTCCCGGGTTTCCCCAGGAAAGGGTAATCCTGACCCCTACTTGGACACTGTAAAACAAGATCAGCTTTGTGCCATGCAGAAATACTCTTTGGGAATCAAAGAAGGAAAATTTGCTCACTTTAAAGCTGTTTAAAGGAGAAGTCCAACAGTAGGGGTCACAATAGGGGCCTTATAAAATCTTCTGAAGAGGACTGAACTTTGGGTAGCAGTCAGAGTTTGCAGGATGGAAACACAAAGTCAGGTACTCCTCGAGTCGTCCCAGTGCACACCAAGCCAGGTCACCCCAAGGGCTGGGTGGTTTCCACCGTATTTGCACTGCTGCCCATGGGGACAAGGGTGGGAGCAGGAGCTGAAGCTGGCTGCTCCAGCAGCAGTCCCTTTGTAGCTGGAGCACCTTGGGCAGCCACCCCTGAGACATTGTGTTACGGAGCAAAACTTCAGCTGGCCAGCCAGGCTGTGCTTGTAACGTTCCAGCTGGAAAAGGCCATGGCACCGACTTCTGTAAAGGACATTTTGTTTGGTGTCAGAAATGTGAAATGCCTGCTTATCAGCAAAACAATAAAAGGAGACTGTAGAACTGTGCCTTTCTGTCTAGGGAGCAAGGGGAGCAACATGCTGTTTTCTGCTGATTTGAAACACTATTCTCAATTAAATGAAAGTTATATAACTTGTCCCCTTAGTTCCCTCACTGCCCCTCTTGCACCTTACTTTCCTCTTAGGGACTGTCCCACCTGCCCATGCCCCATTTTTATACAAAATGAAATTTTTTTACATAACAGGCAAATCAAAGAGCTGACTATGCCGTGCAGAGGGGACCTTGACAGGCTTGGGAGGTGGGTCCACGCAAACCTCAGGAAGGGCCAAGTGCAAGATCCTGGACAGGTGTCATGGCAATCTCAATCCCAAATACATGCTGAGAGATGAATGGATTGAGAGCAGCACCAAGGAGGATTTGGGGGTTTTTTCACTCAGAGGGCGGTTTGGCACTGGAACTGGTTGCCCAGGGAAGTGATCACAGCACCAAGCCTGACAGAGCTCAGGAAGCATTTGGACAACGCTCTCAGGTGTGATTCTTGGGGTGTCCCATGCAAGGCCAGGAGGTGGACTCAATGATCCTGATGGGAGTCTTCCAGCTCAGCATATTCTGTGATTCTGTGACTGGGGGTGTTGGTGGATAAGAAGCTTCATGTGAGCTGGCAACATATTCTTCCAGCCCCTAAATTCAGCTGTATTCTGAGCTGCATCAAAAGCAGTGTGGGCAGCTGGTCAAGGGAGGTGATTCTGCCCCTCTACTCTGCACTGGTGAGAGCTCTCCTGGAGTGCTGCATCCAGCTCTGGGATTCCCAGCACAGGAAGGACATGGACCTGTTGGAGCAAATACAGAGGAGGTCATGAAAACACTCAGAGGGCTGGAGCACCTCTCCTATGGAGGGAGACAAGCTGTGAGAGTTCTTCAGCCTGGAGAAGAGAAGGTTTCAGGGAGTCCTTAGAACAGCCCTTCAATATCTCAAGGGGGCCAAGAAAGCTGGAGAGGGACTTTTTACAAAGGCATGTAGTGATAAAACAAGGGGGCATGGCTGTGCACTGAAAAGAGGATGGGTTTAGAACAGGAAGAAGTTCTTTACTGTGAGGGTGGTAAGGCACTGAAACAGATTACCCAGGGAAGCTGTGGGTGCCCACTTCTGGAAGTGTTGAAGGCCAGGTTGGATGGGGTTTTGAGCAACCTTGTCTAGTGGAAGGGGGCTTGAAATGAATGATATTAAAGGTCTCTTCCAACCCAAACCATTCTAGGAGTCCATGATAATTTGAGCTCTTGGAAATTACCTTATTCTCATCTATCACTACCCAGCCCTATAATGTATTTAATTCTCCTTACAGCTGTGAGAGTCCTTGGACTGAAGTCTAATTTCTTGCAAACCAACTTTCTTCATTTCTCCCCATGCCCAGTTAGTGAGGCTTAGCAAAGGACAGGAGTGTCTTTCTCAAAATACAATTGTGGACTTATTAAAGTGCTGAGGAGAGGAATGAGGACAGCCAGTGATCCAGCAACCTTATGTTACATGTTTGTAACATGTGGCCCAAACAGATCCTGTCCAATATCACCAATGATCATTTTCTTTCCAAAACTCACTCCACATACAAAATTATATTTAAGCCAGGGAGGAAAGTTGCAGCTATATGACCCTTGATGGAGGAAAGCCTCTATCAGAAAGCTCTTCCAGACCATGCACGCCCTGACACCATGTGGCAGTGACTAAATACAAAATACAAAAATCAAACTCTGCTTAGAGCTGAAATAGATGAGAAAACCAACTTTAGTGAGCAAGGTTCACAGTTTCTCCCAGGGCTAAAATCGTTATTGTCAGAAAAACAAGTAAGATGGTTTGCAGAGATTCAGGTTTCAGAGGATGAAACCTGTTGTGAAACCTTCCTCCCACTTATACTTTCCACAACAAAGAACTGCAAGCAACAGGAAAATATTTCCCTGGAAGTAAAGTCATCTTTAAATGAGGGAAACGTCAGATGGGAAAAGGGAAAGGTTTAAATAGCCTGGGAATAAAGAATCCATATAACTTTTAGGTGAGAGTTAACAGGAACTTCTCACTTACTTCAGTGTCCATCTCTGCTGTGATATTGTGGGAGAAAGAGTGTCCACTTCCCACTGAAGGGAGCCACAGTGGCACTGGAGGCACTTGGCTGTCCCCTGTCCCAGCAAGCTGTGGCAGTTCCTCCTGTTTCCATCTCTTACCCTGCATCTGCTCTTGTGCAGGGGCAGCAGGCAAACAGAATACCAGGAGCAAGGGAGAAGGTTACTCTCCATGGGTAGAATGTGGGCAGGTGCCCTGAGCCCTCCCCCCAGTCCCTGTGAAGGTGACAGAGGTGCCTGGTACTGCCCAGGGTGTGTCCTGTGAGGCGCCAGGGTGGCTCAGCTGGGTGATCTTTGCTGCTCTGGCAGCTCAGGACCCAAACAGAGGCCCCAGAGGAATTCAATCCATTGCCCTTTGTGCTACAAGCAGTTTGTGCAGTGGTGCTTAAGTTGGATTTAATTTTTTAATTGACCCAATTCTCATGTAAGTGTCAGCATTAGTAGAAGGTAAAAGGCAAAGGCCTTATGTCTGGCCCAGAAAATCTTAGAGAGCTCCTTCTCCAGAATACTTCCCAATCTATCTTATGCCTGGTCTCTTGCAAATACATCCACCTTCAGCCATGTCAGACACAAAATGCTGTGTTGATCCCACAGGGCTGTGATGTATTCTCATAGCTATGCTTGGACTCTTGAGTTTGCTTTAGAAAAAAAGAAATACATCTGTGTGGTCTTCAGCTCCATTCCATCACTCAAGTTCAAAATACAGACAGCACGAACTATGTCTTCTAAAAGTGTGAAAAGATGCTAAAAGGTCACATGTATCAATAATCAGCCTCTAAAGAATGAGTTATGCAAGTAAGAGTTTAACTACTTAAAGATTAACATCAATAAATGCAAGAGATTAGTGCAAGGACTGCAACAGAAGGCTTTAGCAAAGAAAAGGAAATATTAAACAGAAAATGTTACTTGTAGAAAACCAGACCTAGTTTTGTATACAACCTCTTCTGTGAATACAGCAGCATATGACAGAACATTTATTTGCAAATAACAGTTAGTGGAAAATGTGCTTTATCAGGTTTGTTTACTTACTTCTTGGCAAGTCTGGCTTGCAAGGAACTCAAACCCCATGCTTCCAATTAGAAAATCTTCTGAAGAAAATTACTAAGAGCAGTTGCTCTAACTAATACCTTGTTCGTATCAATAGGGCATTTCAGAGTTTCATGTTCTTTAACAATAGTCACTTTTCCATAATCTTGTCAAAAAGTCCGTGATGCCATCTCAATGTCCAGAGCTGGGAGTTGAAGCACAGAGGACAGTACTTGTGCCCCAGCAGATATGGTTTCTAAATTAGATTAACATCTTAGTTCACCTGGTGTCTGAATTGCCCTCTGAGTACGGAAAAGGGCCTAAGGTGCTGACTGTCCTAAATTTAGGCACCATCCACTTCTTAATGTCTAGAGAGAGCTGGGGATGAATCCATGTTGGTGACTTGTCCAGGTCCCCTCAGAAACTGATGAGGGAGTGGAGAAATGAGCTGAGTTCCTTGAACCCATGTCCTGCATCCTGCCCACTACATTGTCAGCCTTTCCAGTACATAGAGGTTTGTTTATTAACACTGACCTTTTTTTTCTATTTTGATTTGTCCATCACTTGGATTTTATGTTGCTTTGCTCAGAAAAGGTACTTGTGAGGTCATCCTCCAGTTTGCTTTGAATTAATTAATATAATTGACTTTTGATGTCTAATTTATCCACCTGTCATGTGGCCTGCTCCACCTTTGAATGAGTCTCCAAAGACTCAAATCAGTAGATTTCTGAGAGCTGTCTGGCTCTACCCTTTCCTGACTGCATAAAAGCCTTGCTGAAATGAAGGTGATTAGAAAAATGCATTGTTCCAAGAATGGTGTTGAACTTTCTTTACAGCACAGTCCTTTGGCCAAGAACATGGAGCCCCTCTGTGACTGCTTTGTCCCCTCTGTTTTGAGCCTGGGGTTTGATGAGTGGGCTTGCTGGTTTCTGTCTTTTCTTTCTGAGGGAAATGAGTATGGGCTAGGAAACACCATGGGTTTAGATGTGGCCTGAGCCATGGGTGTGGGTTTGTTTTTCTCCTGTTCCAGGTACTTGCTTTGTTCCCAAACCCCTTGGCACTACACTTCTGTGCATGACTGCCTGGAAAATGGACAGGAAAGTAGTTTTATTACAAGCCAGTTCTTCTAGCACTAAATAACTGCTTGTCCATTTGAGTACATGCTTGTCTTTTTTTTGACCAAAGTATATTTTGCGTGTAATGAAGTGTTGATCATCTCTCTCCAGCTGCAGTTCCTAGTCTTCATCTGTCCTTGTTTCTCCCAGGAGAAGGCTGCTTTGTGAGGAAACGTTGCACTAAACATTTTCATCTTGAACAAATTATACTGAGAGCTGACAGAGGAGAGAAACTCTAGACTAACTACAGTTATTTAAAAAAAAATCAGAAACTCTCCTTATTTATAAAGGGACAATAAGAGGGACACTCTCTTCTTTTACATGGGACATGTACACATTAAAATATCTAGGTCTGAGGCAAAATATGGACCACACAGATCCGGGGTTTGTTATGGCAATTACTCATTGGTGACACTGACAAGGAGATTTTGTGACCTGTCAAGGCCAAGAAAACAGGAATAGCAGCTTGAGGATAGACGATGGCCCAGCACTGAGCTAGGGTTACCTTACAGACTCCAGCCCTGCCTTTAGCTGCAAGAGTGAGCCTGTTCTGAAGTGAGCGTGCCACCTGCAGCATTGGCACTCCCCAGCACAGCACCAAGTGCCTGAGAAATGTGTGGGGATGAGGCACCACCCCAAGGGAAGTTATCTCCAGGAGATTATCTCCAGGCTCCCACGAACAGCTAAAAAACTGAGATGCCTGACAGGGCTGTATGTCGATATTTGACATATATGACAAATAGCATATAGGAATGAGGCCAGCATTTCTGGCTGCTTTCACTAAGTGTCCTTGAGGCATGTCTCTATTAGGAACTTTTCACCAGCCATTTCCATTTTGACTACTTGTCACAGCCTGAGCTGATGCCTCCGGTGACTCCACTGCAGTCTCTCGGTGCCTGCAGCCAGTCCTCTCTGTTCTTGCTGTTTCAAACAGGTTTACTTGCTGTGGCAAAAAAAGGCACTGCAGTTTCCTTAGTTTTCTCTAAGCATTTAGCACTGTAGTTGCAGGCATTCAGCTGAAATGGAGGACGCTTCTGTAGGAAAGTGTCCCTTGGGACTTTACTCTGATGGTGCAGCGCAGTGCAGAGCAAATGCCAGTCTGTGCTCTGACAAAGTTTATGGATGGTGAAGACTTTTCTGCCATTGCTACCAGCCCTGTATATGCAACATCCTTTGGCTAATCCTGTTCCAATTAGCTGAGCTGGAGTTACTCTGTTACCATTGGCATAACTGTATGTGAGCCTTAAGAATTGCTTCCTAGTGTCAATTCACCCCAACATTTACCACCTTTTCACAGTTTTAAATGAAGTCTTATTATTAAAGACAAACATATTTCACCTTTCCTAACAGGATTATGATATAAAACTGTAACATTGGTTTCAATTTTACAGAAACAGTCAATTTCTTACAATGGGTCTAGGATGCATCTTTTGAAAATAGGAATCATATATATATATTGTGTATATATCACACAATATAGGTCAAAGCATCAGCTGACAGAACAGCTGACAGAACAGCTCAGCTTTATTCAAATTCTTGCAGACGTATTTCCTTTTCAAGTGAAAAGCATCTTTCTGCAAAGCTAAGTTGGTTTCACACCATCTGAAACAGTGAAAGCAGTTTCATTTTGGTTTTAGGAGGGCAGAATAGTAAGGAGGGTTCAAACCTGACTGCAACAAAGTTTAGCATGTGTTTTGAACACATTTCAATTATTAGCTATCCATATAGTTGTATTCCTAGTTTTTAGAAGGGCTTTTAAATCACACTTTTCTCTAGGACAATGAAACTTAGTTGGGAAGATATCCAGGCCAAATGCAAAGAAGAGAAAGGCCCCCTTTCTCAAGTATTTTGATCCTGACACCAAGTTTTTTAACTTTGATTCAGCCACTGGTTACCAGAACAGCCTCTTTTCCCAGAAGAAGTGGAGCTGGCAGTAAATTTTGAAAATGTGTTATGTTGTACAATGGAAAAGAGAAGTAAAACCCGTGCTTCCTTTGACAATTCAAAGAGTTTCCCTCTTTGTATTGGGCCATGTGACACAGTTCAAATCTTTGTCTGTTTCTTTGCAGCTTTCTTGTTCCACTGGCAAAGTGGAAATCAAAAGCATCAAGACAAAGTGATCCTCTCAAAACTCACTTATCTTGACAGGAAAATGGTTTAAGATCAGGCAAAAAAGGAATCCTCACTTCCCTTTTCTAGAGAAATTACGCCATGTTCATTAGCAGATCTGTGTCTCATTTCCATCCACTTACCCTTGTTATAAAAATAGGAAGAAGTAGGGCACCTGAGGGCACTTACCCTTTGCTGCCATTAGTATTCACAATTTTTCCACTCTTTCATTTGATAGAAATATCAGTTGTGACACTTCAATGAAATAGCATCCTGTTTTCCTCTAAGTTTGCTTGTGATTGTGTAAGATATTCCTTACAATGGGAAGGTGGGATTTCCAACACTGGTAGAAAAGAGAGACATTTACTGGAAACAATCCTCTTTGCATCTCTGGGGAAACCTTACCATGCATTTTCAGTACATAAGGGAGGCTTGCAAGAAAGATGGAGAGAGGCTTTTAATGAAAACCTGTAGTGACAGGAAAAGCACAACAGTCATATACTGCAAGGGTAGAATTAGATTGGACATAAGGAAGAAATTAATTATGATAAGGGTGGTGAGACATTGGAACTGGAGAAATGGTGGATGTCCCAGACCTGGAAGTGACAGGGAAGTTAGAAATGGATGGTCTTAAAGGTCTCTTTAAACCCCAAACATTCTGTGTTTCTTTGTGTTTCTGTCTTCAGCCCAGACCCTGCTTGCTGTGCCCATGCCACCATTGCTGTGAGTGCTGTACAGAACATAAATGGGTGACAGCTCAGATGCAGTAAAGGGGCTGGTTCTTGGACCTTGCCAGTGGCTCTGTGGTGTAAGAAACGCTGGGAAATCAGCAAGCAGGGCCAGCACTGCCCATCTCCATCTCCACAGCTGCAGCCAGGAGGGCAGGGAGCTTGGCCCTGGGGCAGGCTGCAGTGCAGACCTTCCCAGAAGAGTTCATAGGGTCCATGGAACTGGAGCTCTGTCTCCTCATCCTCCTCCTGAGGAGCACTTACAGCAGGTGAACTGCTGCCTTGAGATAGCAAACCTGCCAGGCATTTCCTTGTATCAAAGTACACTGTAGCCAAATGAGGCACTGATTAGTGCATGCAATAGAAACTGCCCTGTCAACACCCCCCCCCTTTTTTTTTTTTTTTTCCATTTTTCATTTCTTTGGTCTTATCAGCAAGGGCATGGTTTTCTCAAAGGTTATTTGACAGCCCAGAGTCATGGAGCAGACACCTTGGCCCACAGCATGAGAAATACAGCTAAGCAATGAAGGAATTACAGAGTGCTGCATCCTCTCTGCAATGTAACATTAACACTTGATTCAGTCCCAGAGCACCACAAACCAAGGTGGTATCAAAGACAAAAAAATTAGGGAGTCAAGCCCTAGAACTGGGCACAAGGAAGAAACACACATTCATGGAGGGCCACCCAAGAGAGACAGCTCCAACAGAAGATCCATGTAGCTGCTGGGACTGCAAGGTCCCTGCTGCAGTGCTCATTGGAGCAGTAACCTGTGCTCAGAGGTGCTGACTGCATGACCAGCTCCACTGGCTGGCTTTGAGAATTCTTTAAGCACATGCTCGAGTGTCTGCAGCATCAGGGTCGGATGTGTGTCCCTTCCTGGGGTGCCAGTACGTGACAAAGTGCAGGTGACTGAAGGATTTCAAACACCTCTTGAGGTATGGCATTCTGGGGAATACTGAGAAAGGAAATTCCTGAGCTCACAGGTACATATGATCACCCTGCTGAGACCTCTTGCGAAGTGTGCCCCTCTCATATAAAATCCAAAGCTCAGGAACTTCATTGAGCAGAGGACATTTCTCCCTTTTCAGGTTTGATCTTAGTCTAATGGGCTTCAGGAAATATTTTTTCTTCTCTCCATTCAGATCTGTCAAAGGTGAGGTTCTCTCACCACAAGGGTTTAATGATGGTTTTTTGCATGTCTGAGGATGTTAGAAATATTAAATAGGATGCTGTTCTGTGTCTCAAAAGTGGCCATTGACATTTCTTAGAAAGTTTCTCCCTGGTCAGGGAGACCAAGTGTAGGAAAATAGCAACTTGGAGGTGCAA
This sequence comes from Zonotrichia leucophrys gambelii, assembly GCF_028769735.1. Classification (NCBI taxonomy): domain Eukaryota; kingdom Metazoa; phylum Chordata; class Aves; order Passeriformes; family Passerellidae; genus Zonotrichia; species Zonotrichia leucophrys. The sequence goes on from NC_088171.1 coordinate 65,494,171, forward strand.
ATAGACCCTGGGCTTGTCTCCAGTTCCTACTATGGAGAGGTACTTCATTATAATAACGACTTTCAGTGATGCAATAAACTTCATGTCACATACCCTGTGGCACAAAACAAACAAAACCACCTCTGCCTTTGTAGACCTAGCAATTATTTTTAAAGTCCCTACTTGGGAGGGGCCAGCAACAGGTTTATAGAGGAAAAAGATGTTGCAAAAAGAAAAAAAAAAAAGAACACTCTGGAAAGAAGAAAATGAGGGTGGTAGGAAGTTAAGACGTGAATGTTTTCTGAAAGCATTATTTCACCAGGTTCTGGAGAGGTAATCTAAATGCAAGGAGATGAGCCCAGGTGGTTCAGTGCCGGGAATCAATAATCCAACTCAGTATCAAGTTCCCAAAAGAAGTGACCTCGGAGGAGAAAAGAGAAATAGATTTTCCCTGAGTAGTGACAAAATCCTAGTCTGTTCTGGCCTGGAGAGGCTGCTTAGCTATTCAAGACTTAAAAGCTGTGGATGACCACAACAAGCAATTACTGAAGTCTGCTTTTGTTTATTAGCTAAAAATTGAGGCTGAGACTTTCACCAAATAAGTGCCTAAAACAAGTTGCTGGTTGAACTGAGCACATCTTGCATGGATTATGGAGATACCCCAATTAAACTGTCCCGCTGGATTCTTTTTTGCTGTGGGCTGAATTTCCCCTCCCAGAACTTTTGCCCACGGCTTTCTCTCCCTGAGGACTTCCGGGCTCGCATTTATTGTTCAAACGAATCAACTTGCTTTGATAAAATAAGGAACAGGAAAATGGGAATGCTGGCGCTCAGTGACAGGCGTCGTTCTGCACTGTTATCGCTGCGGGAAGGAGCCGGGGCTGGCCGCGCTCGCCTCTCCGGCCTTGCACAGCCCCGGTGCCGCCAGGTGGGGCCTGGATCCGCGGCCTGGCGCCGGGAGCGGGAGCAGCGGCCTGGGCTGGGCTGTGCTCAGACAGGGATGCCTCTCGCTGCTCCCATCACACATCGGTGCCCTCCTGGTGCGGCACAGGCAGCAGAGCAGGGCCCTGTCTCTGAGAGAGGGAGACTCAGTTAGAGCTGGGGGGATCCCTGCACAGCAAATAGGAATGTCTCATGTGCAGGCTGCAGCCAGACTTGACTGATGTGAGGAATGAAATCCTGAAGATGAGAGCTCTTTTTCAGAGTAGTAATTGGTAGTTGATGTTAATGAAGTTGATAAGGTCTTAATTTGAAGTGTTGGTCTGTTGTTAAACAGTGAATGTTAGAGTTCTAGGACTTGCCTTCAGTTGCCGTTGTTAAATGTTGCTATTTTACCCTGTATTTTTATCTCTCCTCTTCATACTCTGTATTTGTACCCCGTGTTAGTCTGTTGTTAAACCTGGAAGGTTAGAATTCTAAGACTTGCCTTTAGTTGCCGCTGTTAGATGTTACTATTTTACCTTGTATTTGTATCTCTCCCGGTCATACTCTGTATTTGTACGCCTTTCCGTCTCACCCTGAATTTGTATCCATTCCGTTTGTTCCCTTCGGGAACCACTTCCCCTGCTCCCCTGTTCCCAGGAGGACTTGCACCCGGACTGAATTCAAATGAGAGGCTGTGGGAACTATATGCACCCTCTCAAAACAACAAACCAGCACACAAACTTTGATTTTAACCCACCAGAACCACACTAAGTCACCCACTCTTGACCAGAGCCGGATCCCATCCTGTCACCCTAAGTGGATAGTACCCAGCTTGGAGGATACCCCTGGACTACGAGCCAATATTGCCTTCCTAAGGACTCTCGTGAGGACGAAAGCCCCAGCTCTGCCAAGAGACAAAGCTGTACCCCTTGGGTTCCCCACCCAGAGCTGTCTTTAATAAAGGCCTTTTTAAAGAAGCTGGTCTCCTGGCCCTATTTATCACAACTGAGACACCTTCTCTCAAAGCTGCATCCCGAAGAAAACCACAAGTTGTTTCGCTTTGAGGATGCTGAAAACCATGGGTTGTTTCGCTTTTTTAGTGCCCTGTGTTCTAGAGAATTTGTGTCTGTAAGGAAATGTAACCAAGTCTATACCCTTCAGACTGAAGTTTTAGAAGAGAAAAATGAAGTGCTCATGGGTCATCAGCAGGGGCAGGTGCCTGTTTGTTTTCTGCTCTGCAGCCTATTTTGCTAACCTGAGCAGTGTGAAAAGTGTGGTGTGTTTGGCAGGAGCAACTATAAGAGACACCTGTGGAGCAAAGGAGGCCATGGAGGGTACAGAGCTGTCTCCTGCCCTTGCCTAGGACATTATTAAGGGCAATATTGTGTGAGGGCAGTACTAACGATTGGAATTGAAAAGCCCCACTGAATTTGTTAGATGTGGTTCTTGGTGTTTCTCTTTATATCTTTGAGGTGAAGGACATTCACCAGGGAGGTTCACAGCCTTGGTGGGGGGGTCACACAACTCTTCAAAATGCACTATGCAGCTAGGAAGCAGAACAAATTCTTAATTGGGCATATGGGAGCTGCCTTGGAAGTCTTGCTATTTCCTTCCCTGATGCACCATCCTTTTGAGTGGAGTGACAGTGCCTGTATTTAATATAGGGACAAAGAATTCACCCTTGGGCTTACTGCTTGTCCCTACAGGTTTCCATTTGCTGGCATGTAAGGAGTGAGCAAAGCTGGGACAAGGGCTGAGGTGGTGTCACAGAGGGATGGACACCCACAGATGAAGGCAGAAGCAGGACATGCCTCACTGGAGGAGGGGGTACATCTTTGACATGCTCTGCTCTCCCGGGCAGGCTGAGGGATTAGCCCCTGGATTTGTTTTTCAGATGATCCCATACTAACAGCTTTGGGTGGATTTGGTCTGGCTTCTCCATGCTGAGTCCTTTGACCTTTTAATCCTCCTGAAATAACCTATTCCTTCCCTGCTGCTGTCAACTCCCAACCCCACCAGATTTCCTTTTGTTGTTTTTCTCCTTGGACATGTTTTAGGAGCTTGTTGCAGCTTTCCTAGTGGGCTGGGTAATTAGCTGGTGGCAGCTCTGGCTCCTTCCTCCCACTGGACTGTACCTGTGGCTGTGCTTATTTAAGAGTGCTGCTGGACAAGAGTGTTAGATTTCCAGGTTTTTCTGGGCTAAACCAAAAGTCTGGCTTTTAAGAGAAATAAAAAGGCATATCTCTGACTTCTTTTCCCTTATTTTAACCTCTTTGTCCCTCATTCCAATTGTCAGGCCCAAAGGGTTATGCAGTTCTAAAAGAGGAAGAAAACAAGCCTGTGGAAAAGAAAAGAAAATTACAGCTGGTAAGTGAGGCCAGATATAGTCGTGGTGTGGATGGGAAAGGGAGGAAAAGAAGAAAGCTGGAGAGAGCTCTGGGAGCAGAGGGCTGCAGAGCTGGTCACATTGCTGAGGTGAAATATTTTAAGGATCTGGAATGTGGGGGATGTGCAGAACCCCCTAAAGCCACTGCACACATGGTCACTAAAAGGTGTGTGGGAGTGTCTTTTACAGGCCCAGATTCAGCTCACATTGTTTTGAGACTCTGAAAGAAGCAACCCAGCTAATGGCACCTCCATAGGGAGGTTCAGTCAGCTTTAGCCAGAGAATGGGGGCCTGGGGTGTTTTTTCCCTCAGATGGATAAGACACTCTGTCTCCAGCCTTGTCCTGCTGTCTCCTTGGCTTCCTCTGCCATCAGTGGCTGAAATAAGAGAATCACAAGTGGCTCTTTAAAAGCATTTCACACTGGTGCAGGGGAGGAATAATCAGTCCATAGTTATTCTTGTGGGCTTAGGTCTTTAGGCTGACAGGTCAAGACACTTCCTTCTGCTGTTCATCTTCAAACTTGTGTGTAGAGGAAATGCAGAAACTGCTGAGAAAATTGTGCAGTGCCCTGCAAGGATTATTGGTATCTGAGACCCGTGGGAATTAACATTGCCTTTAAAATTATATATACACTCGAGATTTTCTCTCAAGAAAGATGCTTAAGCATGTTGGAATTGGAAAAGTCCTTTTCCCTCATCACTCGTGATTGCCTTGTACAAACCCGAGTGAGCTCATGGTAGGCTGGCTACTAGGTGGCAAAATATGCAGGTGTTTCCTTGGCTCTGGATAAGAAAAGGCAGCATTTTTGGGACTCAGCTTTCTCCCCTTCTCTTCCAGGGGGAGTTTATTGGAGAGGGAATGCACAGAAGGGAAGTTGGAAAGCTGAGGACAGCAGCTGCTGTCAGTGTCTGATGCAGCAGAGCCGAATGCAGAGGAGGAGGGCAGCAATGCCTGGTCCAGCCCAATCCAGGGACATTCACCCAAGGGATCAGAGAGGAGCAGAGCTATCTCAGTAGCTCATCCCACACCTCTGCACAAGGACAGCCCTGCCAGGCTTGAAAAGGTGTGGATATTTCCCCACACTAGCCTAGCAAGTTTCTTCACTTTCCTTCTACAAACTCTGCCAGGGTCACAGTTTCTGAACAGTTTACACTCATTTTCCACGTGAGCAAAGGAAGTAACTGTTGGGAACTAGGAATTCTCAAACTCCTTTGCACACCTGTGAAGGATGATGGCATCGATCTATAGGCATTATACTGCAGACCTGCTGTAAGACCAAGGTTTTGGGCTTAATCATGTGTGATACAAAGGGAATAAATTCCATTTGAATGTACAAGATAAAGGAAGCAACCTTTTCTCACCTGTCATGATGCCATGTTTCATGTTTAATTGAAAAACAAAAGAAAGAACAACATGGCTTTTTGCTTTTTTCAGGCAATAGCATAAATTGTCTGATTCTTAAGGGGCATATGTGTATGGAAAAAAACAGCCTCTGCACCAAATACTGTTAAAGTAAGCATGGTAAATATAATCCTGAGCACTGTTTGTATTTTAAAAAACCCCAACAAATCCAAACCACTGAAATTTTGGCAAGTCTTTAAAGTCAAAACTCAAGAACGGCTGAGCTGCCACAAGGGTCTTCAGTGGGATCCAGGAGAGTTTTTGTGAACCAATGGTTGGAAAACCAAAAAACCAGGTAGTATTTTGAGTCAATTCCTTCTCCTAGGAGTTGTCTCACCTTGCTCACCCTCATCCAGGGCCCAGGTGTTACTCTGCATCCCCTTCAAATCCCTTGTGCATCCATTCAAATCCCTTCTGCATTCTGCATGCCTTGCCATGGGAAGGATGTCATGCTGCCACAATCCCTTTCCACGTGCATGGGCACCTGTGCTGTGTCAGACCAAGAGCCACCAACATCAGTCCAAGGCAGATTCCTAGGAAGGAGCAGGAGAATGGAGAAGGAAATAATGTGAGTCACCCCCATGAGTCACAGAAGATGTCCTGAGCCAGGAGTGGTGCTTTTGAATGTAGTAGCTCTCCATGGATTCCTATTCCACTGAGTTACCCAGTTTTCAGAAAACAGATGAGCCTTATTGTTCACAGCATCTCACAGCCAGTTGCTGTGGCTCACTTGTATTTCCTGTGAAGAAAATACATCCTTTATTTCATTTTCATTCTGCTTTATGATCATTAGTTCCTGTCATGGAGGACCCTTACATCCCTCCCTCCCAAACACGCAAGGTTTGCAGATTCCTGTCGTCACCCTGCACTCCTTCCTGCCTTACTGGGACTGGTTTCCCATTCTCCTGTGCTGGTGTAAGTCAGAAGCAGCACAGTGGAGTCTGCAGAGGCTGTAGAGGAAGAGAATATGTGTGTGTGGTTTCTTAATGCAAGCTCTGGTGTACCCCTGCAATTTGGCCCTAAGTCTAACACAAGAGATTGCCTTATGTTACATCTAAAGCTCTTTGGTGCCTTTAGTAACAGAGCAATAAACCAGGGATCTTTTCTCTCCTGTCCAGAGGGAAAAGAAAACAGGGACTTGAATGCTAAATTCAGTTTTGAGCTTCATCAATGTATTGTTTCTGGTTTGAAAGTTTTCTGAGCTTTGGTTTTAGAAACGTTCAAATTTATGTCCCATAAGTCCATGTTCACCCAGAAATTCAGTGAAGTCAGGGGAAACAACTGGTCTCTGAACAGCTGTTATTTGGTTTTGAGTGCTTCAGAGGATCTTATTAAAATAATAAATTTCCATAGGAACTGCTACTGCAGCATTTTTTATTTTTTTTTCTTCCCCATGAGGAAAGTTATGCAAGGCCCTGGATGATATCAGCACATCTGGACAGCTCAGAGGCTGGGGGGTTTAGTGGGAAGAGGAGGTAGATGATAAACAGCAAAGAAACTCACAGTTTTCTCAGCCTGGGGCAAGTGGTGGGATCCTGGAGAGAGTGCTACAAACTGTGCCAGCACCAGGAGGGCCCTGCAAGGCTCTTTGCTCTCCAAAAGGGCGCTGTGTTTGGCAGCCACCACCGACAGCAACAGCTGCTGATTGCCGCAGTGGGAAGTGCAAGGCCAAGGAAATTCGTTCACGATTCCAGCACTAAACGCTCACCAATAGCTACAGTTTGTATTTTTGCTCTCGGGGATCTCTGCAGGGAAGGTTTGTTCCCCCTCTTGCCTAAGTAAGAAATGTTGCACAACAGGCAGGTGCTGGATGCCTTGGAGCAAGTTCAGCTCAGTCCTGCTGATAGGAAATCCACGGGATGTGCATGCAGGTGGAGGGGAGCCTGCAGCAGCTCTTGCACCTCACAGCTACCACAGTTACATCCTTTCAGTGCCTTCAGATGCAAGCCAGGGCAGCAGCCACTTGCATTTTAGCTTAGACACTCGCAGCTCATAACCACAACTCCCATATCAGGTTCACAAGCCTTCAGGACACGACTGGTGGTGCAGGGAGGGCCCCCCTGGCCTGCTGCTAAAAACAGACCTGCTCATTGAAGAGAAAGTGTTGTACAGTTAAAAAAAATATTGATTTCATTTAAGTTTCTGCACATATCTTCACGATATAACTGTTTTTCAATAGAGCCACCTCTTAAAAACATAATTAGAGGTCAAATATTAATGGACAATCCATGTCTTCAAATGTAATTAGAAGCACTGATACAAAACTGCCTCTGTCCAGAAAGTTCCTGTGCTTGGCTAAACTTTCAGGGGCTGGTCATTACTCTCAGAAGTAGAGTTGCTTAAATCACGTTGCTTCATAATCCTCAGCAAGAGAAAAATCAATGCTGGAGTGCTTTCCTTGTGTAACAACATGTTCTAGTGGGGCTGGAGTGTCTCTTGAATGAGATAATATCAGGCAGTTAAAATATGTAGAGAGAGCCTCCTGAATTCATTATGAATCGATTTTTATCCTTTTAATATTTTTGATTACAAAGGAGTTCCTGTATAACACGTGGGTCTTTTTCTCTGGCAGTTCACCTCTTTCTTGTTCCTTGGTGCTCTCGCAGAGCAGGCTGGTGGTGGAAATTCCAGCAGGAACAGGCTATTGATGAGCTCTGCATAAACTGAGCCACATAAACTCAACATTAAAGTATCTGCAGATAGGCTGAAGAACAGAGCAGAAGGAAATGGCTAATAGCCCTTGCAATGACAAAAATAAGAACTTTTTATCAGTCTTTCTCAGGTGTTCTGGCCTGAGTGAATGGGAGCTGTCTCCTCCCATGCCAGTGGACATGCTTGTTACAGCTCTTCTGTGCTTTTTCAGACAGATTTCCAAGGATAAAGTGATTTGACAGGATTTGGTTAAATAAACAATTTCATTTACTACCTTGCAAGGCATTAAGAGTTTAGTACTGAGTGATGATAAATCATGGTCTCTCTTCAAAGGATTAACCACATGGGCTGTGGCAGCATGTGTTAGGTCTCCTCAGTCTGGACTGTCTCTGGAAAAGCACAGGTTTTGGGGGTTTTTGCCTTTTTCCAGCAGGATGAACCTGTAGGCTGAGCCCACACTCTACAGCTGTGCCTGCCCCAGGTCATTTTTCCAGTGCAGTGGCATCATTCACCAGCCACATCTTCTTGCAAACTATCCTTCACAAATCCACCAGGAAAAGGACATAAATAGGCCTGACGTCCTGTTCTGCTTTTCATAGGCCACTGTAACTCTACTCTGCCTCAGCCCAATGAACTAACCAGAGCTTAGGAGGCTTATTCTGCTCAGTTTTTTTGGACAAATTGAGTACATGCTGAAAATTAGTACCTGATGTACGCATGGCTTGCATGTGCAGTATTTGACTGTCTTAGTTTGCTTATTTATAGATCATTAAATACAAAAATAGATTAAAGCATTTGTATGCCAGAAAATATGTTTTGGACGGGGCTGATAAGCATCTTTTCATATGCTATTTTAATAGCAGTAAATATGTAGACATATGCAAAAACCAAGGGTTTCAATGGAAAATGTTTCAACAACAGATGCTGAACACTATTAAAGCAGGTTTTATGCTTAAAACCATAATTAAAATTATTTAAAGTTCCTAATACACTGATAATACCATTATTCTTCTCTGAGACTTCTAGATATTTTAGTGTCACTTGAACTGCAAAAGTATCTGTTTATTTGATAAATAATTTGTTGTATTTTCTTCTCTTCTCCCAGCTGCCCCTTTTTACACCCAGCCATATCCTCCCTCTCCTTGACCTGGGCTATCATCCTGTAGCTTTGCATTTGCTGCACAGAAGCCCCCTCGCCCTGAGCTCTCAGTGTGGCTGAGAATCCTCCCAAAGGCTCTGCTTCTCCTCAGGAGGTGAGCTGCCACAGGGACCTGCACCCATCAGTGTGCTGTCATAGGCAATGGTGTTAGATAAAGTGTCCAGCTGGAAGGGGAGGAATGCTGCTTTTCCCATCATAAAATGCCACCCAGTCCAGGGGCTGAACTGTGTCTAAGGCCCATTTGTGCTGATGTTTTCTATCATAGCAGTGCTCTCGCAGGAGGCAGGTGGAGGAAGCATTTTGAGGCTTGGGGCTGTCCTGCACTCATTTCTCAGAAAAGACTCCAGACCTGGGAAATTGTATACGTGCTCCTCAAAACATGATGTTTGATCCGGGATCAGCTCTTTGCACAGGAAGCAGTGTTCTTCTCTGCAGTTATCCCTAAGTGAAAGTTGTTACTCATGCAAAGCTGTCATTTCCTCGGTCAATTTAATGCAGCAGAAATGATGGCAACTCATGCAAGCATTCTTCCTGGCACATGTAATTTTTTCTGAGTAAGAAATAGCAATGCATCATTTTGGGGCTCTAACCTTTGGACACTGCTCATGCACTCCATTCTTAATAAGCAGGCTAGGGAGGTTTTCCCCACCTCTATCTTAACATAAAGAAAATGTTTAAAACAGCCTTTTTGTTCTCAGTGATCCATAAAGAAGCATATTTTCAAATTTGTGCCCATGTTAGATTATTTATATCATTCCAATTAGTCTCCCCATGGAATTTGTTAACATGTTGTTGGCTATTTTCATCCTCCACATGAAAATGAATCTACTGGGTATCACAGTGCTCAGATATTATGAGATTTTTTGATGAAAGACTTAAATTGCATCTGAGAAATATGAATTAGAGGGTCTAATGTCCCCCCAGAGGTTTAATTTAATACACAAAAGGAGCTGATCACTCCCTGCTGAGGTCATTACACGGGAATATTTTTTCTAGCGAACAGAGTAATTGGGACCAGTGGAGATTGTTTCCCCTGCCCCTCTCAAGAAAAAAGGATGGGTCAATTTTGGCTGCCTTCAAAGGTTCATAAGTTTTGTGAGTGATCATACCTGAGATGAATTTTGTTGCTGTTGTTGTTTCTATAAGGAACAAAGAACTCGTGAGAACCTGAATTCATGCACAGGTATTGCTTGACGTGGTGGCCTCCTCTTTTCCCCATTACAACTGCAGGAAACCTCTGAGATCCCGGGCCCCAGAAACCTGGGTACCCAAACCTGAGTGCCAACGCCACCTCCTTTCACTATGAAACCCTTTGGAATGCAAAACACCCTCACAACCTGTCGTGGGACAGTGAGAAGGAGGGTGCTCCTCCCAGAGGTTGCCCATGCCCTGGGTGCCTGGAGGAGTTCATGGCCAGGGTAGCTGGCTGCCACTGGACAGCATCATGGAGCTGATCCCAGCCCATCTGCTGTCCCCTGTGACTGCTCTGTGGATATCTGCACTTAAGGGCTGGGCAGTGCAAGGCAGATCCAGCAAAGTCCCCACATACCCATTTAATTCCAGGATAAACAAACATGTGCTGAGGTCACCCCCAAGTTATGGCAGCGTGGGAGCCAGAGGGATGTCAGCAGGTCAGGCCGCAGGGTCAGGGAAGATGATCCCACTGCAGTCCCTGGTACAGCACCATTAACCCCAGCAGCTCCTGGGCAGTTAAAATTTAAACCCTTGCATAAGTGGTTTGCTGAACTGGTGCCAGAAGGATCAGTGTCTTGCAGGACTGAGCCCATTAATTCTCACTCCCTGAGAAGTAGCGGGGGGAACAGATGAGCCAGAAAACTGAACAGCTTTGGACTGTTTGATCCAACTAGAAGGGAAAATTCCAAAGTTGAGGAAACCACATAGACTTTGTATAAAAAGACAAAGGGACTTCAGGGCTTTCATGCCACAGCCATGCTTGGGACTGTGGCAACTACAGCTTTGCATGGATGCAGGATATTTTTGCACAGCAAAATAAGCCAAGACATTTTTCATCATGCCAATCTGTAGGCACAAATTAAATGTATCACTGGTGTGAAATTCATCCTCTTATTTCTAACTTGAGAAAAACTTTCCTATCGCTAATTTTTTTTTCTCAGTCTCCTACTGAAGAACAAAGCACTCAGGAGAAAAGGCATCCAGGAGACACACTCACTCCCTGAGTGCCACTAAACTTCTTTAATGGATACAGATGATAACAAGTATACTAAAAACAGTAATAAAATTATGACTCAAACAGAAGTAATGTACTTGCAAAACAAGGCTCTCCACCACACAGGTTTCTCCCAGTGGGGAGAGGCTGTGAGAACAAACAGGTGACACTTTTTAGTCACATCACTTAACTGCAAGCCTGGAAAGCTCTCGGAGCTGCTGCTGGTGGGGATGATGCTGTGAGACCCTCTGCAGAACATAAACATTGTGCTTCAGCAAAGCCTTTCACTATGGTGTAGATGGAACCATTATTTTTCCCTAGGGTTTTAGGCACTGGATTCTTTCAGGAGCCATTTAATTATTTTCATTTTATTTCCGCTCAATCTGTATAGGAAAGCTTAGTAAAAGGACTGTTCATTTTGACAAGATTCCTTAGGGAAACCTCAAGACAAAATAGCAGTAATTTCTTCCACATATAACTCACCAAGAAAAGGAGCAGTGGAAATAAAGGGGTAATAACAGAAAGGGGAAGATTATCTTTTAAAAGCAATTGCTTAATACCAATGCACAGTGAATATATTTAATATCATAAATAATGGTTTACTTGGGGAAGACATGAGGAAATGTCAGGAGCAAAGAGACTCTTAGAGCTAAAAGGAAATTAAAACTGGCAAGTGTAAGAGGAGATGGGAGGTAGGGGGAAAGAGAATCCCACAGGTGGGAGTCCCATGGTCCTGATGAAGACCTGATGGCTGTATCCCAGCTGTGTGTTTCCTGCTGCTCGGGCTGCCAAGGCACAGGTAACCTGCTGGCCTTTCTGCCTTCCTTTCTCCTTAGAGGGAGACAGCTGAGGCAGAGACCTACAGATAAACACACACGTCTGTCCCTGGTGTGAACTGGCTTGCAGAGAGGAGACAAGTCATGAAGTCCTGTTGCCCCCAACATGTGAGGGCTTTATTTCCTCTGCCCTGAAATGTCCAACATTGCTGATCCCCAGGCTCTTGACCCAACCCTACCTTTCTTCCCATCCTCTGGTACACTCCTGACTGATGACACCTTCTTTCTTCCAAGCACAAGGACACAGGCATTTCAGGGCTCTGCCTGCCACTGGCAGTCCCTTCCTTGCAGGAGTGTCCCCGTGCCCCTGCTGAGAGCTTGGTGTTGCTGCATTGGGAGCTTGACCTGCCAAGCCTGGGAGATGCTGCCTTCCAGAAGGAAGAGGAAACCCCATCCATCAGTTATCAGTATCTTTTCTGATTACAGATCTTTCCTCATGCATCCACAACCAAGACATAATCTATGTTCTTAAACTGATTAGGAGACCACAATGCTCAGGCCTGCAAAACAGCACAATATTTTCTCACCTGTACCTGTTCTGAACCTTCTGGGCTCTGAACCTTCAAACACACACTCAACTCTGCAGAATTTTAGTTCAGTAGGAATGAGTTGCCCCTTGGACTTCATATACACCTGGCTTTAGGATTGATGTGGTAACCATTCCCCCAGTCCATTTTACACTGCTTGCAGCGGGTCAAGCACATAAATCATGGCAGGTTTCAGGCTTGGACTTTAGGATGTAACTCGTAGAAAATGTGTTGAAAATACTCAGTTGGATCCAGCTCTAAACTGAGGATATTGGTGGCACTGAGTGCCTGGAGGGCAGGCATGGCTCAGTGTCCAGCACATATCCCTGCAGGTAGATTTGTCCTTCCCTCACACCAGGCAACCAGCCAGACACTGGGATCTTAAAAGCAAACTCCCTTCCCATAAATTCATATGTCTATAAATTTTACAGCCATGGGGAGCATTAGGACTCTCTGCTCTATCTTCTGTTTAATGGGAGCCAAAGAGGCTCATTCAATAAATTCTGTGTCAGATCAGAAGTTGTGATTGAGCCATGGAGAAAGTTATCCAAATATTGACATAAGACTGAAAGGAATGGGGAACATCCCATATTAAACTCATACTGGCTATGTATCCTCATTTGTCTTCTATCTTTGTAACAACTCACGTGTCTCACTTAAGTTCTAGCTTCACATCTTTTCTGCTTCTTTATTCTTTGCCAGATTGAATAATTTTTTCCTCTGCCCCTCCCTAAAAAAAAGTAAAAGAAAAAAAAGGAAAAAAAAAGAAAAAAAAAAGAAAAAAAAAAAAGAGAAAAAGACCCCGCCCTTGTTTGAGATTTAATAGCTTTTAATAGCTGGGTTTTTCAAACTACCATCACTTATACTTCTCTCTAATCATGAGGAGCCTGCTATTTTGTTGCTAAAAGCTGATTTATTTCCTATTACCTGCTCTTTTACTTTAGTGTGAGCTTAAAGAGAGTCTCTTGAAGGAGAGACAGCAGCCATTTAGACTGTATGGCAATTTTTGTGATGGTTGCTCCTACAGATGACCCTGGCACAACAGATAGACACATGGATGTTTATCTCAGCTGAGGCTCTTGGTGCTTGGCCAGCAGGGCCATGTTTTTGCCATAATAACAGTGCCTTTGAAGAATTAAATTGCAGAGTTGGGATGACTTAGAGCACATGCTGATTCCAGAGTTATAATGACTGACTGGACTACTGGAGCTGTGTTTGGGCATTCAGGCATTAGGTCTTCCGTATTTGATATTAATTCTCTTCATAGGGTTGCTCTCTCTAATTTTTTACAAGGCAGAACTCTTGGGAAAGGCAAAAATGAAAGCAATTATGAGAGAAACACATATTATACAGAAAGAAAAGCCTGAGGCATGATTGCTTTTACAGCAGGCAGCTGCAGGATCCCATACATAACCAACAGCAATACAAAGCTGCCTTCCTTGTGGTGCAGCAGATGTGGTCAGCAAAGACTTGGAGGGACACTCAGGAGTTTGGTGGGTATCAAACAGACCTGGGGATGTTCTTTTACAGTTGTTGTGAGCATATCCCTCAGGCTCACACTGGGTCAAGAATGCACAAATTTCTGCTGAACAGAAGAGAGAAAAGCAAGTGGAGAGATACCAGAGCTTGTCTTCCTCGCCTTATACAAACACTGACTGAGAAAGATCCACTTTGAAATTATAGGGAAATTGATGGGAAATGGGAACAAGGAAGTAGGAAATGGTACTCTCTTAGCTGGAGACAGTCCTTGACAAAGAAGTTTCAAGGCAGGTTACTTTCACATCCCAAAGCAGCTGCAATCCTGGGCCTGCCCATCATTGCTTTTCCCAAAATCTTGCCCCGTGCACAGATGACTTAGCTCTCTATGAACCCAAACTGAACTGGATTGATGCACTTCTAGTGCTCAAATCACTACCACAAGAATTAGAGGTCTGACTTGATGTTTATCACAAATAGATATTAATTATGAGACTGAGTGTAAAGCAAGCAGTCTGAGTCTAAAGCAGTCTAAAATCAGTCTGAGCACAAGAGTAATTCTTGCTACACATTGTGGCAGAAAGATCTGCTCATGTGAGCCCCAGTTCTGCTCCTTCCTCTGCGAGGCCACTGTGCCAATGAAAAATTCACCTACTCAGAGGCAGCAGCTTTCTTGCTGCCCTCTCCCCCTTCCATAGCCTGCCTCTCTCCTTAGGAGCTTCTCTCACAACCCACACGGATTTCTGGCTGCTAAGCCCAGTTTATACCCCATTTCCAATCTGTGAGTGTTTTCACACTGATGGGCATCTGCTCCAGGCTTCTTGCCTCACCTAGACCCTCAACCCATCAGCTCTGGGGCAATTCCTCACCTAGCTGTTCACATCTTCCATGAGACCAGGTAACAATGGTGTTCTCCTTCCCTTATTCTTTATCCTCCCCCTCCCCTTGCATCCTTCCTGATATAGCTGACTCCATATGGTGCTTCTCAAACTGGAAATCTGGTCTCTTCAGTGTCTGGATTATCCCTGAAATGACTGGAGAAGAGGAGGCACTACAGACTCCTTTTGGCTCACAGAGAACAAAAGGACAACTTTCTCCTTTTCCTCCTGCCGATTTTTAAAATAGAGCTATTAGTTTTCTGCATTGTTATTCTGCCTGACTTAATGAGCCATTCCCCTCAAACACTTCACATTAACGTGTTTATGTATTTGCTTGCCTGGCTGGGTTCTTTAATAGCATGCCTTTGGTTCAGGTGCTCCCAGCAGAGGCTGCTCTGCCAGGCTGCAGGAGCTCTCCATTCACTGCAGCTGTGGCTCCAAATTATGCTCTGTGACTGACTGACTCCTTTTGGGGCAATTGCTCAACAGTAATAAGGAATTTGATAAATTTGATCTTTTTCAATGGGACCCATTCACACTGTGCCTTGGAGAGATGAATCAGTCTCATTCTTAGCAGGTTTTTTTCTGCAGTTTTAGCTGAAGGTCCTAGCAGGAGGATTATTTAAGAATAGAGTCTAGATTAAGATATCCTGCTAACCTGAATGTGGCTAGGAAGGCTGATGCAGGGAGGATCAATAGGTTTGGGGGATTACCGTAAAAGTAAATCCATTTTAATTTTAAACAAGTTTGGCAAGCCAGTGCCATCCTTGCCAGAAAAGGGATGTCTGATCTGGCTGATTGACTCTGGTGAAGCCAGTGCCCAGTGTCAGGCTCATTTCTTTGACAGCTGTTAGAAGATCTACACCCCCAGGGCTTTTCTTCTCTCTTTTGCCCTTGTGCTGGGTAAACTTGAGTTCTGACTGATGCAGCAGCCACAAGGAGGCAAGCAGTGAGAACAAGCCTATCTACCATTCCTACATTGTGGAAAGCTTCCTGTGAAATTGGATTAGCACTTAAATGTTGTGTGACAGAGCTTTATGTTCTAGGTTTTGTAAATGTTCTCGGAGAAAAAGGGGAAAAAAAAATCACTCCTCAAACTCTCTATCGTTTGGGGACAATTATGGTATTGCCAGATTAATTACAGTGTTTCTACAATGCTCTCCTCTGATTCTACTGTTAGAACACAGCAGAAATCAGAGTCTGTTTTGACCTTTATTCAGAGCCTCCTGTTAAAGTGACTTTCACAACAGAACTCAATTTGTCACATTTTATTTGTACTTTAATTTTATTATTAACAGATTAATGAAGCTGGTAATGGGTTTCCCAATGCTCCCTTTGGAAATGTGAACTGTGTCCCTTCCTTACATCAATCTGCTGTCAGCAGATGAAGTGCCTTTGCAAAATGCTATTAACTGTTACCAGAAGCAATTAGTCAAAATAGCAAGTCAGCTTCAAAAGGAGAGACTCCAGATTCCCTCAGTGTGTTAGGAAAAGCGCATTAGTAGGATTTAATCTCTCCAGCAGCCACAAGCTTTAGGCCCTGCAGTAGGTGTCTGGGTAAATGACACATAGAAATGTGAACCTATCAGACTTTAATTTGCTTGAAGGAGCAATGCCAGGTTAAAAAAAGTAGAAAAAAAAATCACTTTCCAGTGTCATTAACAGCAATCCCCACAGAGCCAGAAATGCCCACACTCTGTTGTAAGACTCTGTCTCTGTGCCAGTGTTAAAAATCCATGAGTGAAATCCTGGCCTTCCCAAAGGCAGTAGGAAGTGCTTGTGACAATGCTGAGGCCAGGCTTTGGCTTCTTTGTCCTAATTTCCTGGCCCAAACAAATATTTGAAAAGTATTTCCCATCACCTTCCCAAGCATCAAATTCCAACCCCTTCTCAGAGAGCTCTCTTTTTTTATGCTGGGCCAGAAAGTCACAAGAGAATTGCTGGTGAGACACACACAACCTCCAGCTCCACTTCCCCCCTGGGAAGTGATGGCTTGGCATCATCATTAGTCCAACAGCTTTATTGTCTGGTCGGTATCCCACAAGGGGGGCAGCCCTGCACATGGCAGAGGGGTTGGAATGAGATGGCCTCTAAAGTCCAAAACAGCAACTAAATAAACTATTTAGCGCAGTACAACCCATTCCAACCCAAGGCATGACATGATTTGCTGGGCCTGACAAAACTGCGTTACCGTGCACGTACAGAACGTGAGGTGTGCTCAGTAGATGGTCCCCAGCAGGAGGAGGTAAGAGGCTGAGCCCTTTTGAGGAACAAGGCAGCGCTGGGTAAAAAGGCAGCAGTCCCCAGCTCCCTCATCCCTGTCCCAGCTGAACTGGCAGGGAGGAATGCGGGGGAGGTGAAGCATCTGGTTCAATGTCCTACATGCCTAGCAAAGTCTCAAGCATGTGCTGTGGTATTCCTACTGCTTCCCAGACTGGACATACCAACAATTGCCCCCCTCCTCTTTCAAATGTTGGAAAACAATGTTATCCATCACTATTTCCAGTGCATTTCTAAATACATGTGTGTTGCAATACATGGGTCCAATTAAAAGGAGAAGGTCATGAAAACAACAGTAATTCCACTGCTACTGAAAATAAAAAAGATCATCCATTTGTCCTCAGGAATGGGCAGTGAGGTTTCTGTTTCTATGCAGAAGGTTAATATTTTTCATGTCATTTGGCTCTAATTCCTTCAAACCCAGTCCCAGCTCCTTTGGGTGGTTGCAGTGGCCCTGATGGCTGCCTGAGCTGCATCAGGGGCAAGCTCTGGGCTCAGCTCACGTGCCTCTCACAGCCCTGCCATATGCCAGCACTCCCACATTGGGGTTTTTTTGGAGGCAAAGAACGACTCAGCACCGGACCTTGAGGACATTTTTCCTCAAAGAAAACATATACAGCTTAACCCCACCCAGGGACTTGGACAAACTACAGTCTGGATAAAAATTATCACCCTTTATTTTGCCAAGACCTCATTGATTAAAAATATGCAGATCCAATGATTTTGCTGAGTATTTGCAGAGTGTGCTCCTGCTGGGTATTCTTTCCTCCACTGCTTTCAAATGAGTAGTCACAGTGCATAAGGTTAAAAGGGTTTCTTTTCCCTTCCAAGTGCAGAAGAATACAAGAAGAGTTAGAAGTCTAGGACAAAAAAAAAAAAAAAAAAAAAAAAAAAAAACCTGGCACAGTCCACTCTAAGATGTAAGAGCAGCATGTCCTATCTTTTTTGATAGGAGCTTCATGACAACGAAAGACTGTCCTCTGGTCCCTCAGTCAGCTCTTTCCACTGATTGGAGGAAGAGCTTCTTGAAAAACACAATGCATTCTTCAAACATTCCCATAAAAATGGCCTTCTGACTATCCAAGCACATTGTCTGTCCTCTTAGATCAAGCATGGCTCTTACACTTAAACATAAGGATTAAAAGGCATCCATTAAAAGGAGAGTTTAAAATTCTATTTTAAAAAAAGCTCAGAAGCTTAAAAGACTAATTATTTGTGTAATCTTCAAGATCAAACATTGCTGAAATAAAGACTTTAACTCCTTCATCAGATAAAACCTGTGTGCAAAGATTGCAAGGGGAGAAGAGACTATTAAGATAATCTAGTTTGACCTCATGACCTCAAGTTTTCATCTCACTGGCACAGAACCCTTTCAGTTGTTCATGTAGCTATATGGAAAATTGAATAAAACCACGGAAGATGCAGCAGACTACATA
Source organism: Zonotrichia leucophrys gambelii (assembly GCF_028769735.1). Classification (NCBI taxonomy): domain Eukaryota; kingdom Metazoa; phylum Chordata; class Aves; order Passeriformes; family Passerellidae; genus Zonotrichia; species Zonotrichia leucophrys. Next base: position 65,512,294 of record NC_088171.1, read on the forward strand.
AACTTGAAAAAAAACAGACCACAGGTGTTCATGTTCCTTTAATATTTGTGTTTGTAGGCAAGGCTCAGTGCTTAAATGGATAGTCCCAAGTCCTCTGCTGTCACAGTTGGGGCAGGTCTTGCTGAAGCTCTTGGGTGTCATTTTCCATCAGACGAGAATCTGGCCTGAGAAATTCCCAACTGTAAGGAAGAATGAAGTAAATACAAAAGTGCAAATACCTAGAAAGGGCAAATTGCAGAAATCTTTGGGTAAACTACATTCCCAAAGTCTCTCTCCATTTTTCTTCTTTTTTGTCTTTCTACTTTTTATGACAAGAGCTTAGGATTATGTTCATTGTGCCAGTTTTCAGCAGGACAGGAGGGAGAAGCTGGGACACATTTCTTTGTGTGTGTCTTTTCTAATCTGTTAGAGCTGTCTGATGTCTTCATATCTAATACATTCGGGACCTTTGATCTGAGTTGGAGGATGTCTCAAGAAGGAGTGATGATTCACAGGAAAACAGGATATCCACAGGGGAGCCAGTTGCTCAGTCCAGCAGCATTAATCAGCATTAGATGTGTGAGCTCTTGCTCTGAAACACTGTAAATAAGAAAAGCGTCACAGATCATTATAGGTGTGGGAATAAACAAAGAGAGAAACACAATTTAAACCTCTAAGTGTCAAAAATGGTTTCTGAACCACCCACTTGATTTTTTGGTGGAGCAAAACTGTCTGGTGTCCAGATGAAAACATGATTTCTGTTTTGCAAAGAGGCACTGTTTCAACACTTGCTTCTGTTCTGGCACCTAGACTGTTTTTGCAAACCAGGGACACACCTAACACTGGGTAACAGGTCTGAAATACAAGAGCTGCCTTCCTGTGCCCAGACAGCCCAACAGCCTGGTTACAGTGCCATGCTCTCCCTGGCTTGCTCTGTCTTGCGGCTTGGTTTATCTTTCCCTCTTTCTTCTCCCCTGGCTCCTTTCAGCCAGCGAGTGCCTGCAGCTGGCCTGGCCAGAGCACAGGGAGGGAGGTGTAATTAACAGAGCCGTCCTTTCATCCAGGGACCTGAGGGACATCAACCTCCCTTGCTGTGTAATCCCTGGCTGACGAGGAGGGAGCTGGTGCTGCACTAGAGGACAGCCACTGCATCTTGCCTGTCACCTCTTGGTGGCAGAGAGTGCCACCACTGCGGTGTTGGCAGAAGAAATGGGCAGCACCATCTTCTCCTCCTCATGCTCATGTGTTCAGGATGAAGCCCTTTTGGTTGGGTTGTACAAAGGGTATGATCACTCTGGACACAGTGTTCCTGAAGGATACTACTTTGTTAGATCCTGTGCAGGACAGCTGGGTGCCAGAAGGGCAGCTGCTCAGGCTGGGGAATGTTTGAGCATTAGCAGAATCAGGGGATGTAGTAATGTTCTGTTCAAACAGGGAATTTTGGCTTCTTGTCAAAATTCTTTCTGATTAGTCAAAAATTTCTGTCAAAATATTCCTTTTAATCCTTCATTTTGACTTGATTTGCCTTGATCATAAGGGATGGGAAGGGTTAAGTCACAAGATAATGGCTTTCCACTCAAGTGCTTCAGGTCTGGGTAGGTCCTGTTCACAGAATCATGTTTGAGTTGAAAGGGACTTTTCAAAGGTCATCTATTCCAACCCTCCTGCAATGAGGCAAACTCCTTTTGCAAAGTCTGCTCCTGCACTAGGCCCAGCACTGAGCAAAATCCCTACAGGTGCACGATGTCCTGGTGCTCCTGGGAGGTGGGTGGATGTTCTCAGTGATGCTCCCTCCATGCTGTGTCCCTCACTGCAAGTTCATGTCCAGGGAGTGTCCAGGGATCGCTCTTGCCTTCCACAGGCACTCTGTGAAAAATCCCTCATGAAAGTGGGGCTGCAACAGGGATGGAGAGCTGTGCCAACAAGTGGGCTCTGAACTCACTTCCATACCTGGATCTGGAGCAGGAAGATGATGGGATGGCAAAGGACTCTTAGCAGTCAGTGATTTTAATGGAGAGCTTATTATTCATGATATGAAATGGAACTGTCACCTGTGTCACATGCTCTCTTTCTCTGAAGGAGGAATCCAGCCCTGAGGTACTTAGGTACCAACACCAAAACACCTCAGACCTGAATGACCTGCAAATGGAACTTCTGAAGCCCAAAGGGATGTTGTAACTGCCTGAACTCAACAAAAAGAGGAAATGCTGGGGGCATTTGACTTTATAAACAGCCTTCAGTTGGCCCATTTCCAGCACAAATGCCTCATGCATGGTAATGGATTTCAAATACACTAGAGAGCACAGCCACAAAACCAAACAAGCTTTAACATTTGACCTTATTGGGGAAAACAAGCCTACAATTACCAAAGAAAACTAAGCATGCCTAGCTAATTGACTCATCTTAGAACTCCAAGTTTTGTTTCCATGACTGAACCATCGGAATGTAAAGCCTTGCCATCTTTCAGCTAGCATGGTTTCCTTAGATCTCATGGAATATCTGAAAATCACCAGTCACCTCCTAACATTGTGAGTAGTCTGTTCAGTATAAAGAGGAGAAATGTACAGACAAACATAAATGGCAGCAACCACTTTTTTTTTTTTTTTTTCTTTCCTGATTTAACATTCCTGGAACAAAACATGAACATCAAATCAATGAATTAAAGGCTGTTACACCCTTATTGCTGTATGCTCATCCACCCATGAACATTCCATATAAAATTACCTAATAATCAATTTGAAGTACTTTAAAGTAGCTTGTTTTCATCCTAAGTCAGTAACAGAATCAGCAGTCCAGTGTCTAGAATTAAGACAGGGGTCTTATCCTCAAAGATTTAAGCCAGAAATGGTGTTAAGTCTTTGGTGTTTTAGGTATCATTTAAAATGACATCTGTAGGTGCTGAGACTCCTTACAGGAAACAGAAATTTCCCTAAGACATGGGAAGACAATTCTAGCCATGTTTTTTTTAGTCATCCATAATGTAACATTCACAACTAGAGACTGGCCAGAAGTCATCTAAGACAGGAGGCACTTTCTGCTCCCATGAATAACCAGGAAAGCAAGGAAAGGAGGAGATGGTCATACTGGTCTGAGAGGATCTTTCCAAAGCAATGAAGCAGTGGCCCATCAGATAAGCCAGCTGAAGGTATCTTGAGTGAGCACTCTCACTTGTGGATTGTTTGGTTTCCATGGCTCTTGGCAAGTCACTCACGCTAAAACTGAGGATTTTTAATTTTGTTTTGATGAAACTGTCCCAGTGTTAAACACATGTTTGAAGGGCAGTTTACAGGTTTAAACTACAGTGTTTATGAAAGCTTAGTGAGGATTATTTTGCAAAAAATGAGGACTTCTGGAGTAAGTTATATAGTGACAAATTAATTTTATATTCTGTTTAACCACATGTCAGTAAACTCAAGGCAAGAAAAAATCTGTTAAGAAGCCATACAGAATGTTTAGCCAAGTGTAAGGCATGGGATGTCTGTTTCATGGTACATCTCTGGCTTTGAGGTGGGCCATATTGTGTTCAGCCTATGTGGGTTGTCTGAGATGAAATGCATGTGATGGGCACTTGAATTTGTATGCAAAACACTGCTGTCAGACTTTCTGGCAGGGGACTGGCTGATATGGACCAACTGTGGGCTGCTCAAGCCTCAGGGCATAATTTACAGCAACCTGAAGCTCAGCAAATTACTTGAGAAAGAAAGGGACAAAGGTGGTACAGCAGCATTAACCAAAGCAGGGCAGAGCATCCCTGCACCTACAAAGTGCTTTATTTCAGCTGGGGTCCAGAAGCTGGGAGTTGCATCTGGAGATGCAATGCTACAGGTCAAGAGATCTGAGGTATAATGTCCATATCTGTTTCTGGTTTAGTTTTTGACCCAAGAAATGACAGGTAGGCCATGCTGTAGCTTATTAAAGCCCCTATGGGAACACAGGCACATTTAATAGAGTTCATGTTCCAAACCCATGATTATTGTTATTATATGGACATGCTGCCTCCAAAACCATGTACCCACGTCACCAACAAACATCATGTATTGCAAAGAGAAACCAAGTAAGGTCTAAGATGAAAGAGCTACAGGCCACTGGCCACCAATTCTTTTCCTAGTGAGGGCTTTTGGCAGATCCCAGGGAAGCATCTGCACAGATCCCACAGAAGCTGAGTGTCTGTACTCTGGCTGTATTTGTAGCCAGCCTTTAGCTGGCACCTGCTTGCACCCTCCTGCTGGGAATAGGTTGTGAGAAGATGCCAGAGTGTGCCTGGGTACACTGAGGGGCAAAACTTGTTCTGGCCCTTTGATGTTTAAACAGCTGTGCTGGATTTGCCAGAGGGTGTCCGACAGAGATCCCTGAGTAAACAGGCCAGTGTTATTTATTCCAATTCAGCTGTGATAATTCACACCATCTGAAGAGCAGCCTAATACTGCACTGGAGGTTTCTGAGATGTTTGCTACTGCTTTGAACAGAAGGATCCTTGGGGCAAGGCGAATGTGATTCCCCCATCACTGATGACTCTGGACAAGACAATAAAAGTTACAACACAACTTAAAACAAAAGGAATTAATTCAGAATGAAAACGTAATTGTTAATGCAGCAGTCACAGGCTTGTACTCATGCAGGACACCCGTGTGTGCTGACATGTTTATAGATGTTGGTTCCAGGCACTAACAGACGGGATGTACAGAGTTTAATGTTCTCTCAGGTCTGGTCACTCCAAATTTGTTTCTTCTTGTTGCACAAGCTGTGGAGGCAACTAAAGAATATTCATTTGGAAACACCCTAGAGGGAAGGGAAAGAGTGTAATTTTCAGGACCACAGTCTTCTCAAAACTGTGATTTCCTACAGCCTTGATGTGAACATTAGATATATCTGCAACTACCTGCTACTAGTAGAGTTCCTGCTTCAAATGTGGCTAATCTGCTTTGCCTGGGTAAGTGATGATTCAGTATTTGTCCTCAGATCTCTTGATCTGCAGCTTTATATCCTCAGAAGCAACTCCCATCTTCTGGCAGTTCTTCTCCATCTCAAGGCTCAATCAGTGCCTACTCTCTTGGTCCTTTCTCCCTGTTGTCCTAAAATGAACTTACCAAGTGACACATCTGAATATTCCTCTTTATGAGATATCTGTTGTCATGTCATTCTTACTCTTCAAGATATGCTTCCATCTCTTGCCCTTGGCATCTTCAAAACACCTAGAACAGAAAAGACAGATGCAGATCACCTGATTCACCAGGCTGAATTTTCCATTAAATTGGAGACTTCCTGGAATTAATCCTGAGCAGAATATGAGCACACCACCAATTGCTCATCAAGTACATATTTAAGATGTGTATACAGTAAATCTCTAGAGTTTAGTAAAATCAAGACTCAGGGGCATGTGCAACAGCAATTCCTTACCCACTGCTGCCTTCTAAAACTCAGGAAAATGGTAATAAGTTGTGATGGCATTCAAAATTTTGGGGATAGTTTTACTTTGCTGTAAAGCTATCTGATTCTGTCATCTTTTTTTGCTCATGCTTTAGACAAATATGCTCAAATTAATTACAATAGCTAATTACAATTAGCTAAAGCTAATGCAAAATTTCTTGAGTTCATTAACTACAAACTGTCACCTGACTCTACTGGAAAAAGCTTCAGGCTCTTAAAGCACATGTAACACGGCAATGTTTTGGTTCTAGCTTTGGCTGGTTGGGGTAATTTCACATAGGTAAAAATGATAATGGTACAAGACACGTTGACACCACTACTACACTTATAAAAAGAACATAGAAATGCACAGTGACACTCCACACAGGGCTTGCACGTAAGACACTCACAAATCTGAAGTCCGGAGCTGCGGGGAGCTGAGGACTCTTAACTCTCATCAGGCTCAATGTGAGTTGAGAGTGCTTGGTGGTTCGGGGGCTGGGGCCCTCAGCGAGGCTCTGCACAGCCCTGTCAGAGACAGGAGTAATTTCCCCTTTCCAGCGTGTGTGCTCCTAATGGCTAGATTAGTACAATTGCCTGATAATCACGAGTAATAGAAATGGCTTTCTGCTACCGAAGCGCTCTTTCTGGAAGTTAATAAAGCTCGTTCAACTTCGCCTACAGTTTTACAACACGCCGTAATGGAATAATGTAATGAGTACAATGTGAGTACTGTACAAAAGCTGGTGTAAAGTTAAAAATGAATATAGGGTACTGCTGCTTTTGAATATGAGCAGTGCAAGGTATGAATTAGCTCCTTGAGATGGATACAGGAGTTAATCTGTGAACAATGCGGCCCAGCTCACATTCAAAGTCGCTCCCTTTTTTTTTTTTTTCCAGATTTGCTTCCTGTCCTTTTCTTCCAGTTGTTTTATGTGTTCATCCTTGTTAATTCCAAAAAGGTGATTGTGCTTTTAATTTACACCTTCCAGTTTCCTACTGGAATTTTGTTATTAAAGGGGCTATAAAAACTTCTGTAACAATGTGATAAAAGGACACAGCAGGAAACCAACTGTACTTAAAAACTGTAGCATGAATCCCAAGTCAATCTGAAACTTCTAGAAATGTGTAGCCCTGTAACTTGTCAGACATGTCTCCTGCCATTGTTGGAATGCCCAAACACTTCAGAGATAATTTAACATTGTTTTCACTACGTGCAAACAGAGGAGTATTAAATTTCATTATTCTGGGATCCATCCATGTTTTGTATGCCCAGTATGACAGGTTTGTTGCTAAAACAGCACATTAACTGTATGTGTAAAACCTCTAGTCCCTTCTTTCCCTGCATGAGTAAGACAGACTTGTATTTAGGGAGAAAATGGCTTTGTCTACCTGTAAATGAAGATCTCCTGAAACACAGTCTCCTGAGAGGTTGATGGTAATCGGTTATGCCAAGCCCTCATTACAGTAGTGGCATTTTCAGCAACAGTATGGCGGATTTTGCAATTAACACACAAAGAATGATTCCTTTCTTGTGTAACAACATTTTAATATCAGTAAAAAGTGGTTTTATAGTTCAAGATTACAAATAAAAAAATATTTCATTGTGACCCTTTTGCGATTTGTCCTCAGGCAAGTCTTCAAATTCTAGTTAGGAAAGAAACACAAGGTGGATGGGTGCTCGCTCTACGGAAAGCTGAGGGACTCCCTCCCCACTCTGCAATTGCCAGATGTTTTAAATGGAAGATTTTACTCCAAGTAAAGCCCAATGAGTTACTCTCTCTCCCATGGCAGGTGAAACTTCAGGGGCTTTTACCAACACCAGATCCTTTCAAGCTGAACCAGCTGGAAGGGCACGGAAGGGCACTGAAAGGAACGAGTCAAGCGCCTCTCTAGCTACTGGACTGCATCAAGAAGGCACAACATAAGCAATGGTAAAGTCAGTAAACAAAATTTTACTGTAATATTTTGTAACACAGATACTGTATTTCTCTTTGAAGTGTAAAGCTACCGTCTTACACAAGAAAGATGGACAGACCCTTTTCCAAGACTAATATGGATACAATAAATATGGAGTTTTACATACTAGATCTGTACACAGAAACTTTGTCCCACAGCCATAAAAATTTACATTTAACAGTGCAACATATAATTTAATCCTTTATTTATCTGACATAGGATGTTTACTTACTAAACACAAGCAACTACCTGGTTTTAATATACATATTTTATATATATATATTTTATATATATATATTCAACAATCTGTACAGGTTTCTAAACATAAAACTCCAAAAGGCACAATCGTCTATACAACATGTACAAAAATGGCTGGAGCTGACAAGAAACAACAATTATTGGTCAAGAGTTCATGATTGCACGAAGATTAGTAATGGGTTTGTGTCAGAAAAATGTGCTTTAAGGAAAGGAAGGTTTGCAAAGAAACCTGCAAGTGTTATAAAAAAAACCCAAAAAACTCTAAAAATAAAAACACAATGAAAAACAAAAACTAGGTTGCTATTACAAGTCTATCCTCATCGTCACTGCTGCCATCGCTAAACTGCACCGTGTTTTGCCGCTGGGGTGGGGCGGCCAGCCTGGGTACCTGTCTGTCCGGGGTGACAGTTCGGTGGACTGGGGACTTGCTTAACGTGTTGGGATTCGCCTTGGAGCGGGGCTCTGCCGGGGCAGCCCTCTTCACCTGGAGGGCAGGGAGGTCACGCTTTGGCTTGCTGGGGTTGGCGAGGTCAGTCTTTTCAGGATCAGCTTTCCCGGGACCAGCGGGGTTGGTCACGGGGTTGGGCTCGGTATGGCTCTTCCCGCCGTACCGCTGGCCACCAGCCACCGCCTGAGGAGAAGCATCCCGGCCGGCCTCGGCCGTGGGGAAGCCGACAGGAGCGGGCTCCAGCTGGACCTCGCCGGCTTTGGAGCCCACGGTGGGTGCCTCGGAAGCCACGTGCCCCTCGGCGCTGGCGGGGCTGACGGAGGGGATGAGGGTGGGCAGGGCGATGTTCAGGATCTGCAGGCCGGGAAGGGGTCCCTGCGGGCTGGGGTTGGTGCCCTGCGGGGCCGCGCCGGCCGTCAGCACCTGGAGGCCCACGGCGTTGAGGGTGATTCCCGGGGGGCGCATCTGCGGGGCGATATTGGTGTTTGCCAGGCCCAGGATGTTCACTGTCTCCATGCCCAGCGGCGGCAGAGGCTGCAGGTTGGGCGTGCCGAGCCCCTGAATGCCCGGCACGCTCACCTGGCCAATGGGAATACATGGCACCACACTGTTCACCTCAGCGACTCCCACGGGATTCGCGGTGGTGCCGGGGGCCGTGCCGCCTGTCTCGCCAAGGGCGCTGGTAGTTCTGTGAATCACGCTCACGGCTGGGATAGTGAGCTGCACCGGCCCTGCCTGGATGGGAACGAAGGTGGAGTAGGTGGCCAGGCCGGCAGGGACCACCTGGATGCCCCCGACGGGCACCATGCCATAGGGAGCCTTGGTTTGCCGCTGCGAGTGCAGGGGCAGGTGGCTGAAGAGGTGAGTCTGGGGAGCTCTCGCCTCGGCAGCCGGCTTCTCCTCCGGGATTTCGCTGTAGGGTGACGGCGCTGTCGGTGTCGGCATGCTGTGGTCTGCCAGCAAGGACGGGGAGCTGATGGAGGGCGTGCTCTGGGAGAGAACAACACACGAGCGTTAATGTGGCAGCCACCATGCCTTTCAGCGACATGAAAACACGAGGGAGCTGGGAGTGCTTCCCATGCCCCCTTTTCAGAAAGAAGAACAACAAAATGGTTCATAGTATATAGTGCTCAGCTTAAACAATGAACTGATTTCCTTCCTTTCTTTTTCCACCTGCTTTTTCACCCACTAATTGCATTTTCCTTTCCTAATTATCCTTGCTTAATTTCTCTCAGACACTAGTGCTCAAAAACATTGCTGAGTATCTTTTGCATGTGTGTTTTAAGTGTTGAGAAGGCTTTGGAGAACTGTTTTATGTGGAAATCACCTCAGGCAAGAAGGTTAAATAAGCATAAGGTGGCATTTTTGATGCACTGGGTTCCTCTCCTGAAGGCATTACAGCCTCCAGCAGGCAGAGGCAGCATCACGGCACATTTGTGCTTCTAGTGTGACAGACAGGTGGGCAATGACAGGAGAGGGCTGACAAGTACAGCTCTTGTAGAAGTGGAGGTGATGAGTGAATACTGGAGTGAGATGTGGGATCCACATCCCATTGCTGCCTCAGCTCCCTGTGATTTATTTAGTGCACACACCTGGATTTATATTCCTATTTTTATCCTCCTTTTTCTTCTCTTACAGCCTGCTGCTGACCAAGGCTTGCAGCTCCTTTCCTAGAACCTTCTAAAACGAGTACTCTGAAAGTGCAATTGCAATCTCATGGTTATCTTTTTGTTTTTGGTACACTGATCACACACACGCACACTGGTGCAAATTTACTTAGTTTTTACAGTCCTAATTCTCAAAAATTCCCCAGAGCAGGCAAAAAACTCAAAATCAGAGAGAAATGCTTTTGAAATCTGCTCGTAGAAAATGTATTAGCAAAGAGAGATTATGATTAACTGGCTATGCAGTGCCATCCTGTCTAAATGAGAAGATGGATGTGAGAAAAAAGTCAAGATCTTTCTCAGAACTGACACCTCACAAGAGATCCTGATAAACCGGTATGGATGCTTTTGAAGGAATGTACAACAGCCTTCCTGAGCTATGCGGACTCCTTTTCTCGATTGCAAGATCTGGGATCCACAGCCATTCACAATAGGAACAGACTGCAGATTAACCACTGGAGACACAAGGCTGATGCGTCTTTTGGTCTAGGAAAGGAAAAGAAAATCTGGCAAGGAATTGCTTCCTCGTATTATTTACATGTCTTCCTTTTTTTTTTTTTTAATATATTAATGCAGACAATTATTAGTACTATATAAATCTGTATTTTTAATTGCATGAATATTTACTTGAAGCTTCAGTGGCTCTATTTAATGAGGGAGTACACTCAGTTAAATGTCCTGCTGGGATCCACTGGCAGCAATGGAACCTAAACTTCAAATACTAGGACCATTTCCATTTTAAGGCAGGCATATACAGTTATCAGAGACCATTTTATTCTCTGTCACACTACAAACTCACTCCAATTAACATTTGCCACATGAACTCACAGTTCCTACAAGCCAGGATGAACCTGTGTCAAACAATACAATGCAGCAATAATTTTTACTGTTTCTCCATGTCAACAGTTTGCTATCTTAAACTCTATAAAAAAATCAATCTAGCAGAGTAAATTTGTAAGTTTTCAAAGAAAAAAGCCACTAAGTACTTAAAACAGATTGAAATTTTTACTTTTTATGGCTTTGAAAATTTTCTGCTACTTTTTTTCAGTAACTGCATACAGTTAGGTTTAGGCTTGGACTCAGTGATCTCAAGATTTTTTCCAACCTAAATTATTAATTCTTTCTATATAATTAAAATATTGTATTCATCATGGAGAAGGCAGTGCCTTGATTACCTTTTAATTAAACTATTGTGCATTTTTTTTGAGCATTGCTCTGAAAAGCCTGAATGCCTTCATGGTCTGTAGCAAGAATTAAAAATTCCAGAAACTGTCTTTAGGGTCAGTCTGGTAAGTGACTTGAACCATCCCCATCACAGTCCATTAAAGCCATTGCTGAATTGGAAAAGGCTCAGCACCTGCCACTTCTCTCTCTGATTTCATGGGCACACCTAAAAAAAAAAACTTTGCCAAAATTACTGAATGCTCCCACAGACCTGCACACAGACTGACCTCATCTTTCTGTACACTGATTTGAAAATCCACATGTCTAACATGTGCATGGGCAAAATACATCCTTTTCCAATTAAAATCCTCTTTCAGCTTGGACAAAAGCTGAGAGCACTGGGAACTCAGGTCTCAGCCCTATGTTCTTCTCTCCTTTTGTTATTGTGCAAGGGCAATCTCCTAGTTTCCTTGAACATCTGGTGCTCTTTCTAATTCTACTACTAAGCATATTTGGAGGATAGATAAACAACTGCACCATTTTTTTTTAGTGAAAAGGCAAAAAACTTTGGGACTAGATTAATTTCCCTTTGGAATTACCAATTATTGTATCATCACATTTCAGAGTGAAATGATTGCTGAATTCTATCACTTTCCCCTGAAAACATAACAACCACTGTATGTTCATTCCATGCATTAGTTATTTCCTTCTGATTTGTAATACAATCTACCAGCTCCAAACATCAGCTGAAATGACAATTAAACCTTTCAGGAAGATTACAATAAAATTTAAGTATTTGAAAAGCAATGCTCCTACAACATCCTTGTGTCTACAGTCCTATATATTTGTGCTTGAACTAATTTTAACTCTTCTGAAAGACTCATCACCAAGAATTCTAAGAATGAAGGGAAAGGCAAACATTTTATTCTTTGAAAAATCTCCAAGAAGATTTTTTTAGAAGGAGGACTTAAAATCCTACTCTCTCCCTGGTTTCAGACACTCCTACCTTTGTAAGAGCTGCAGTTGATATTAAGGAGTGGCCCAAGGCTGTATGTGGATCAGGGTAATCCACGGACATCTGGCGACCTGGAGATGCAGGAGCAATGTCCGTCAGTGCCGCATCAGCACCGCAGGGACCCACTCCTCTCTCCTGGGCTTTGTCCTCGTGTGCTTCCTGATGGGTGGACTCTGCTGGCGACGTGGAGGTCCTGCTGACCGACTGCACTGTGCTAAGGACAGTCATCTTGGTCAGCAGCGCTTTTGGGAGGCCATCCATGGAGTCTGTGTGAGCCCCGGTGAAGCAGTCTGGAAGCCTGATGTCGTCGTCAGTGCTGGCGGCATCCTGCAGGCCGTGGCGGGATGGCTGGTGCTGGGGGCTGGCCGTCACTGAGGGCGTTGTGGATAGCACTGACTCAGCCTGGCTGTCTTCATCATCGTCCTCGTTGTCATTCTCATCTTCATCGCCACCATCAGACTCCTCCACGTCATATCCTGACCGGTCATAGCCAAATCTTTGCTTCTCACCTGCAAAAGTGGAAGGAGAAGTTAAGGCAATGAAGGCCCTGGACTGACTGGGAAGGAAGCAGGAGAGAACAACTAAAACCACCAAAAAACCACATGACACATGTATTTTCCACTCACACCCCACTGCATCAAAGCAACAGGGTAGACTTAAATTTTGGTGGTTTTTTTTCCGGCTTACATATTTAACTGTACAGCTACACAAATTCATCTTCTGCTTCTATGTTGTTTTTAACCTTCTGGATTTGGCTGTTTTCCTTCGTGCCACTTGTAACCATTTGCTCAAAGTCACCCTTCACTCTTCTGCTTGGGGAGCAGTGAGCAGATTCCCGGTTCATTAGGTTCCCCGTGCTGACATGAGGGGCTGGTCTGTCAACATTAGCAGTGGGATATTCTCTGGCTGGCTCTGACTCATAAGTGGGTGTCCTTATACCTAATGTGAATCATGGCTGCACAGGTTTTTGAAGGATGCAAACAGAAAGACTGGAGGCTGTTAGTCAAGAATCTGTCTTGTTAACAGGCAAAAGAGACCAAAATTAGACCCTAGTAGATTTCTTCACTTCACTAATGTTTTGAAGGGTTTATTAAAAAATTACCTGGGATGTCCTAGGAGCCAAGAAAGCATTAATTGTATCAAAACTTACCTATGAATCTTTGTTTGCATAAAGAAGCCCTCCTTACAGCCAAACCTCTGTTTAGGGGTAAATTCTCTACAAAACACAGTTATACTGCAGCTTTTCACCTTCTTTTGTATCTGACTTGGAAAGAGTTGTCTTTAGTAAAGCGACAGAAAATCCCATCTGCTCTGTCTGATTTCAAGCCAGACTGTCTGGGATCATTTTTTACAAAAGACAAAATGCTTTGAATACATTAATATTTTGTATTTGATTAAAGGTCTGTCTCTTGAGCTGTCCAAAAAAAAACATATCTGCATAAAAATCATTTGGCTCTGTAAAACCAAAGATGTCTGGTTAGATAAAATCTCAGAGATGCTGTTCCCTAGAACAGCATCTTACTTACTTACACAGCAACCTACCATCAAAATGAACATTTCTGAAAAAAATCAGACTGTTACAAGAATTTGAATATACTGCCTATACTTTAGGCTGCTAAGTTACCAAAACCAAAACAAACATTTTGAACTCCAGATGAAATAAATGGGTTTAACTGAGCTACCTTTCAGTAAGTTACCCACCAGTATAAGCCTTTATGGTTTCAAATGAGCAATGCAATTGGGAACTAATAGCTTCTTTGGAAAAATCCCTCTGTAATGACTTTCCCCCTCTTTGCCTACACACTAATTTGTACATTAGCTAAATATGGAAACTAGATTTCTTATATTTACTACAGCAGATGTGAACATGTCAGACATGTTATTAAAAATACCCCAAATCCTCCAGGTCATTGGAATGATCCTAACAAAAATATTTATCAGAATTTTAAATAGTCTTAATTTATAATTCTCATCCACAGACAAAGCTGTTAAAAATAGAAAATACATTTTAGTGGAAAAATTAATTCATTAACTTCCATTCCAAAATTATGGCAAGTACGATTGTTAAAGATATTATTAACAACAACATGTGGACTGACTAAATGTTTTTGGTATTTTTTTTCTCTATAATTCTGTCATTTCTATTCTTCATATAAACAGTATTTTTTTTTTCAGTAACTTGCAAAGCAAACATATCTAAAATGTTAGAACATCTACATATGTTTGATTTCTGAATGGAAACAACTACCTCTGCCTTCAATACCAATGACAAGCTAGGAGGGTCCCAGTGCCCTGAGCTGGAGGACCATGGCTGTGAGAATGATAGACTCCCAGTTGACTCTGAAGTTGTGTGGGAACTGCTGCTCCAGCTGGATGCCTAAAGTCTATGGGGTCTGATGGGATTCATCTGAGAATACTTAAAGAGCTGCTGATGTCATTGCAAGGCCTCTCTCGATTATTGAGTGATCCTGGGAATCTAGAGAGGTCCTTGCTGACTGGAAGCTGGCTAACATTGTCCCAGTTTTCAAGAAGGGCAAGAAAGAGGACCCCAGAAACTACTGACCAGTCAGTCTCATTTCTGTGCCTGGTAAAGTTATGGAAGGATTATCCCAGGAGGTACTGAAAAACATCTGGAGGACAACACAGCCATTGGTCACAGCCAGTACAGCTTCCTGGGAGGAGAGTCCTGCTTATCAAACCTGATTTCCTTGTATGACAAGGTAACCCATGTAGTTGACCAAGGGAAGCCAGCTGATGTAACCTTTCTGGATTTCAGTAAAGATTTTGATAGTGTCTTTCAGAATCCTCCTGGATAAAATGTCCAGCCCACAGCTGGACAAGCAACACATCATGTGATGGATGAGCAAACGGCTCACAGGTCAGGCACAAATGGTTACAGTGAATGTGGTGATATCAAACTGGTGACCTGTCACTAGTGGGGTTCCACAGGGCTCCATTCTTAGCCCTGTACTCTTCAAAATCTTCATAAATGACTTGGATGCAGGACTGGAAGGGACACTGAACAAAACTGATACAAAACTGAGAGGAGTTGTTGACTCCCTTGAAGGCAGAGAGGCCCTGCAGAGAGACCATGACAGATTAGAGATGAGCAATCCCCACCTGTATGAAATTCAGCAAGGGAAGGTGACAGATTCTGACCTTGGATGGAACAACCCTGGATGTACAGACAGACTGTGGAATGAGAGGCTGGAATGCAGCCCCATGGAAAGGGACCTGGGGCTCCTGGTCAGTGGCAAGCTGAACATGAGCCAGCAGTGCCCCGGCAGCCAGGAGGGCCAGCCCTGTCCTGGGGGGCATCAGGCACAGCATGGCCAGGCAGGCAAGGGAGGGGATTGTCCTGCTCTGCTCTGGGCTGGGGCAGCCTCACCTCCAGTGCTGGGGGCAGTTCTGGGAGGCACAATATAAAAAAGACATTAAGCTGTTAGAAAGCATCCAAAGCATAACAAAGATGGTGAAGGGCCTTGAGGGCAAGCCTTACAAGGAGAGACTGAGGTCACTTTGTTAAGCCTGAAGAGGAGACTGAGGGGAGACTTCATCGCAGGCTACAGCTTCCTTGTGAGGAGAAGAGGAGGGACAGACACTTCCCTCTGGTGACCAGTGACAGGACCCAAGGGAATGAATGGCCTGAAGTTGTGTCAGGGAAGGGACAGGTTGGATATTACAAAAAGGTTCTTCACCCAGAGGGTGGCTGGGCACCAGAACATGCTCCCCAGGGAAGTGGTCGCAGGACCAAACCTAAAAGAGCTCAAGAAGCATTTGGACAGTGCTCTTGGAGACCGGGTGTGACTCCTGCGGATGGTGCTGTGCAGGGCTAAGAGTTGGACAGCAATGATCCTTGTGGGTCACTTCAACGCAGAATATTCTGTGATTTCCTCAATGCCTCTGTAACAGATATTGAAGACTTCTCCATGTGTCACATCTAAAGGGTGACCTACAGCTTTCTTGCAACTCTTTAAATAATGAAGGACACATTGCAAAGTCTTGGAGTTCACTCTGGACTCCCTCTTAAATTCAGTCTCTTAACCAATGTCACATAACTATTCTCATTGAAATCCTACCGATTCTTGCCTTTTTTTTCTCCCTCTCTCCACATGAATCACATTTTCTATGAAAGCTGATGTCAATCATGAATGATTGTTTCTACTGGCAGGAGGAATTACCTGAAGTGATTAGACTGACTTGATGCGTTTGTAAAGCAAGGAAAAAGTATGTGCCAACAATAATTTAGAAGAAACCATCTTCTTTCAAATCAGCATTTAAAAATGCTACCGGATTTATCAGAAAATGCTGCTTATGTAGGAATTTTCTGCATACATCCCAGCTTTCTACAACAAAGCCATGGAAAGAGAAAGGGAAACTGCGTGTGGAACAGATTCCTTACATGCAGGACTCCATGGGATATCATTTCCCTCTATTGTTTCCCTGTTTACCTCCACCCTTTGTGCATTTGCCAGCTTCTATTTGAGTGTGGTTTTACCTGGAGCCAGAGCCTGCAGTGTAGGCGAGGTGACAGCAATGAATGTGGTTCCCTTACTCCCACACCGCTTTGCAACATCAGATGAGTAAAAAATAAGATTCCTGACTTGCTTGTTCTGGCATAGCACAAAGGAATGCTTTGCTCTGGCTTTTATACCTGAGTGCACATTTGCTAAAACAAGAGGTGCCCAGGCTTTTCCAATCAGTGATCGCACTAAGCATCGCTGTGGAGTTCAAGAGGATCCAATGCTGAAGTTTTAAAAGACCCACGTAGGGTTATGGGTCTCCTCTGAAGGACACATCAGGTTGAGGCTGTGACCGCTCTTTGTGGTGGAAGATTCTCTTCCAAGCAGTGTCTTTTTAACTAAGCAGCATTGGCTCCAATCCCATTCTGGTAATTGTACCCTGCCTACTAAAGTTCCCTGGCAGTTTTAATTGGGGAAAGATTAATTCTTCGCTTCCTATCTTGAACTATGCACAATTATAACCATATGCTTATGTAGCTGATATATACATGTATATATATATATAGATATATATACACATACATACATATAACTAAAACTGACTCAGTTTCCAGTGGGAACAAAATTACTTCTGTGTTTAACTTTGTATGAGGTTGTAAAATGGTGTACGGTATTTTCAAATGAAGGATGTATCATAAATTTAAAGGCTCCTAACATATGGAGAAATGGCTTTTGGCATGAAAGTTCAGTTTCTTTTTTAAAAAAGAAAACAGGAAAAAAGTTTCACACTATTAAGTAAAGGCTTATGAAAGCTACTTCTCTTTCGAATTTGTAACTCAACTCTCACCATTTTAACAAACTGTTCAAGACAGCCTCAATTTTTTACAAAGAGTCTTTTTGGAAGAGTAGGTGATGCCTTTCATCCTCTGTCAACTGCTGCAATCTTTTCTTTTAAATTCTTAGAAAGACTCTTTCTTCTTCCTGGACTTCACACAAGTAAGTGAATTTTACAGACCTGAACTCTGCAGAAATTAGGAACAGCTGGAAGTAAAGGCTTAATAGAAACATGGACAAAACTTTTGACTGGGGATTTTGTTCACATACCAGCTACAATTATTTTAAAGAAAGCTGAAGTTTTTATCCTATGTACTGAAGAGTCTACAAATCATAGGCAAAAATATCTGAGTCCTTAATTTATTCCAGTCCTCAGCTGGTCAGCTCTGTACTGTGTTTGTGGTGTTGGTGTTGAGCTTCTTGGACAAGGCTCTGTTATAGTGACATTTTACCCCAGAGCAGAAAAGAAAGAACTCCAAGTTCTTTAGCACTAACTAATACCATTAGCCGGAATTATCAGCATCCTAACATGTCCATTTGTGAAGTGCCTGGGGTTAGTAAGTCCACATATTGCTATTTCCATAGTTAGGATGCTATGAATTGGGTAATTGAAATATGTCTCCTTATGTACTTTGAAGTTTTTCATTTTATTAGAAGTTTTTCCCTATAGGAATCCTTACAGTATATGGCTTTAACAACAGCCATCTAATTATCATCATACTGCAAAGTACTAAAATGAAGGTTATTCAGAACCTCAACTTACAGTTTTTAATTTTAATTGCAGTATCATTGCCACATGACCTGACTTACTGAGGACCTGCTACAGATACAGCAATTTCTGCACCAAATCCAGTGATGAAGTTCCAAAGCTTGTAACTTTGTCACATTTAGTTATAACTTAATAATATTTAAGTAGATTGTCACATAAAGAGAAAAATGTTCGTTTTCATTCTTTCAGTGGCAGGAAGACAAGAATGGCTTGAAAATACAAGGCTGGACTGCTCAGTTTTACAGATTCCTAAGGAAATGTGCAGTTACGTAGATAACTATATAACTGCCATTAGCTCTACTTATGCAGATTTTACTAAGTATCTATTCCTATCTATTAGTATCTAAATCTAAGTTTATTACATGTGTTGGCTTTTAGCACCTGAATAATACAAAGCAGTGTTCATTGTCTCAAGTTCTGGAAGTATTTTCAGTTATGGATTGGCATTTACATAACAGCATTTAAAAATAAAGCATCCATTCTGTACTTTATATATTCTCCATCAGACTCAAGAAAAAATGTTGACTATGGCAAGAAAGGCAGAAGTATTTTTCAGCATGTCATAATATGATCATAAATCAGAAAGTGAGGTCTGTGTGTCATCAATTCACTCCATTCTTCTAAACAATTACAACTTAGACTTGCCTTTCACCTGTTGTATTAGACTTGCAACAGATCCTTCCACAGCCATTCACACAAATTTAAAGAGCAGTAAACAAGATATGGTTAAACAATGCCAGCATCTGTACCCAACCCTGCTGTCCTCCGGTCACTCTAGGCCTGTTCAATTATCGGATTTCAGTCTTGCTTCAGCTACTGTCCACTGCTCTACAGGACTCACAGTGACATCTACTGGGTTAACTTCAGACTGGTGATCACCAGGGCTCCTCAGAAACGAGAGGAAGAAAATCTGTGGGCTTTTGACTTTCATTCCTAAGATGACAGAAAGTAATGAAGTGAAACTACACCAAAAAGTAAGAGCAACTTCTGCTTAAAGAGATTATTTACACCTAAACCTTCTTAAGTAATTTGTATATTGTAAATCAAACCTAGCACTAGGTAGTCTAACGTCAGGCTGTGGGTGTAGGGCTTCAGGATGCCTAATGTACATATAGTTGAAAAACAGACACTCGTATTAACAACAACAACAAAAAAAAGCTATTGTAAACTACACAGAGCCAGCCTTCCATTCTTTTTATAAAAGAATGATATTATTGCAAAGCTTTTCATTTATTTTCACTTCTTAAATGTAGATTCAGTGAAAACAGACTGAGTCATGATTAAGCTAATGAAGAGCCATTGAAACTGACTTAAAATCTACTGTAAGTAACATATAGCTAATTAAATTAGAACTATGGTAATAATACCGCAGAAAATGAAAGTATTTTCTTAATATGTGTGTGTGTAGATATCTATAAACATGTATCTAAAACTTACAATTATGTATTTTTACTGGTAAAAAAAAATGAATATTTTGGGATAGAATTTCTGCAGAGAAACCCCTTAAATGTTCTGCCCATCTGCTGTTTCATTATCAAGAAATTCTCTTGTGCAAGTTCACTCAGACATACCATAACATTCATACATTAGCTCATTACAAGTTCAAAGTTTTTAACTGTTGTAATTTAAACACATATTATTGTTTTTTTTAAGACTAGATAGAAAAATGTTGTGTGAGCGTGTGAGCAGGGCCAAAGAGGATATCCCCAGTTGCAGTCTGTCACACTAAACAGTTCACCTCCTCTGACAATTTAATTCAGATATTAACATTCCTCACATTGTAACCCTGTATTTTGGTGACAAGAACATTCCACAGAGCAGAAGATGAAAGATAAATGGATGAGGGAATCGTTTTGAATACAAAAACCCAGGCCAGAAAGTATTTACTAATACCCAAATGATGAAAAGTCCAAATACAAAGAATGCTATGTTAAAAGCTCTGATCACATACAGTCTCAGACAGTTAGAGAGCATCTTTCTTTTTTCCCCGAGACACCACAGCACAACAAAATTTCAGCTTCTCAGATTACTGAAAAAACAGACTCTGTGTGTGTCTGTCTGTCTGTGCTCAGGATTGTGCATGAGTTTGCACTCCTGGTTCAGTTTGCATCCATTTAATCTGTACTGCTGTCAGTCACAGCTGGCTTCTCATATGAATCCAAAAAATTGTATATTCAAATAACTGTGATTACCCAGACTTACAAAAAAAAAGCTACAAAAGACTGAAACCAGCAAATTCCTTTGGTGGCTTTCTTAAATTTCTGGGTAAATTCTCTAACTCAAAGTGGAATTCTAGTGGAAGACATACAGCTTAGTTATTTTAAGCAAAGGTGCAGACATTTCTATTACCATAAGAATAATCAGTGTTCCAAATGTTCAGATAATGAATTAGGTGGAGACAGACAGATAGACAGACAGATGTTCTACAGGTCAGGAAACAGGCCAATTTCACACAGTCTTCAGGAAGAAGTTTTTTTTTCTGAGGTCATAATTATTTCTTATCAGATTTTCTGCACCTTCCTCTACTGCTTCTCACGTTGCCTTCCAGCCGAGGAAAGCGATGGGAATAGACAGACCACTTTTTAAGAGACAGAACATTTCTAACAACCAAACTCCAAACATTTAAGCATTTGAAGATTTGGTTTTTAAAACATCTGAAGGATATGTGGCACAACTGTGCCAGCAATGCATGCCAGCAGGAGGAGGGCTGGAAGCCCCAAAGATGTAACCCCCCAAGTGCAGCTCAGTACCCACGGCCCATCACACTGTCCTTTGTGGGTGACGTGCTGCTGCCAGGGCTGTCCCTGAGCCCAGACCTGGCACGAGGGGTGCTGGCCCCAGGGTGAGCTCTGCTGCTCTGCCCTGGGGAAAGGGCAGCCAAAGAGGTGGTTGAAGCTGATTCAAACGCTGCCTAAAATTAGCATGTTCAGGATATCAGAGAGGGCAACTGAACCACACAACAAAAAACACACATGTAAATGCATCACACTTTTTCTCCCCTCCTGATTCTGCTTTAAAAATAGGCTGACAAAAAAGATTCTGAATTATCATGAGAAAGACCTTCATGGCTGGCCTGGTTAGCAGATGGACGAAATCACATTTTTGAAGTGCAGGGTTGCTCGCTGAATTTCCACGGATAACTGTAAATGCCCTGTGCTCTGCAGCAACTGGAGAGGTTGGACTGGTTTGGCTGCAGCAAAAGCACCTTTATCAGTGGTTTAATCACCCTGATTTTTGGATAGGTTTCTAGTGCTGAACTTTGTGCTGCACTGTTAGTTTTGCTATGGGTACCTGAGCCAGATCCTTTGGAAAAGGCAGGGTTTTATCACCAAGTGGTTATTTTGGTTTGGGGCTCCAGTTAAAGAAAGAAGTGCTACATCTTCTATTTTGGGGAAAACCAAAATAGGCATTGTAGCCATAAAATTAAATTCTATGAAGAATTTCAAGGATTATGTAACAAATTCTGTAAGTGTCTGTGCTTTTTTTTCCAAAATAGAGTATTTCATTTATTAGGTAATTACCTTGCTTAGCAAAGAACATATTTCAGGGCATATATAATATACTAATGCAATGGTCAAACATGATATGTACATGATATGTAAAAAGGGAAAGCCTCTCTCTTTTCTCTTTCTCAATTGAATAGTCTTGAAGTCAAAGGAAAGCATTCATTCAACAAATGTTTGAAGTGGCTTCCTTTGACCCCATGTTACTGAAAATTCAGTTAACATTTGAAACATTTCCCATTGCATTATAATCACAAATGCAACTTTTAATGCATGCCATTTGGAATATCAATTTATCAATCAATAAAATGTTTTCAGTTTCTAGCAAGTGGAAATATCTGTTCACCTGTCATTTACAGAACTCACAAAAATGTCAAATGCTAAAGAATATTGCTTAAAAAAGTGACAATTTTTCTGTCATGTGAAGACTGAAAATATTAATAAAAATTGTTCCTCTGTAAGAAAAATACAGTAATTTACCCTGCTGCTTATCTTCTGTGTTATTTATCTGGTACCTCAAATTGTGAAGGGAGACATATTTTTTGCTTACGAAAAAAGAGTACATTGAAGAAGGCCAAAAATGGGAAAAACACAGGTTTCTTTCTACCTAGTTCACTACTGAATCACAGCAGCTGAGTCATATTCCCAGCATTATTTAGAATTAGATTCAAGATGATTCGCTTATTCTGCCAGTGGTTGTCATATGGAAGCAAGTGCATTCATCTTTCTTTTCTCTTATAGCTTAAATAAAGACCCCCACTGCTATCTTTTCTCCAAGCCTCATCCACAATCTAATAAACTATTCCACTGGAGGGAGAAAAATACACCAAGGCAAGGCAACACGATTCATCTCCCTGCAGAGGAGTGCGAGGGAGGGACAAACGCCAGCACTGCACTGAGACATGCTGAGATCCCAAACTGTCCTAATGCACAATCCTGCTCTCCATCTCACTGGCTCTGCTGCAGGCACACCTTTCTTATCATGACAAGCAAGTCACTCATGAACCTGGTTTGGGCCTCTTTGACTGTCCTTGATCTCATGTCCTCTTCAGTAGAATCTTCTTGGGATGCGGGAAGTGCAGAATTCAATTTTTTTAGCAAATACATTCATTCTGAAAACATTCTCATCACTAATGAAGAAGTAGAACAAGTCAAGATGAATAATGTTTTTCATTTCTGTATGTTCTCTATCTGCAGATTTATCCCAATTATTTGTGACGGAGGACAGAATTCCGTGCTGGAAGATGATTAACCTCCTTGCAAGGCACTCAGCAACATATTTGTGATTTGTGTGGCATGTTAGTGATTTAATTCCATGAAATATGCATCCCAAAACTTGGACCATTTCATGCACAACTATTTTCAAAGAAGCACTACACTTGACTGCATTTTTTCTAGGCAAACAGCTGTTTTTCTGGTATTTTCAATCTTGTCATATTTATCTGTGAAAGTGATAAAGTTAAACTGCATAACACTTTGTGAAAAATTCAGCAGCAATTTATCCTTAGCATATGCTTGTCATTTCTTTCAGTGAAAATTTCTCCAATGTTTCTGGTTCCCTTGGACTAGCTCTTAAGATTTTTCTCTCTGTATCTTTTCCCTGTACAATAATAAAAGGTTCGGAAAAGAAAGGGTAAGAAGCTGAGATGACAAAATAGACACAACAATTCAATAAAGAAAGAAGACTTTAATTTCTTACCAAATTCTTCTTCTCCATCCTGGTCATCTATTAAGCCTACTGAGACTCCCAAATCCATGCATTTCTTGCTATGTGCCTTTGACTTCATATGCTTTGTTAAATTGCCTTAAGAAAAAAAAAAAGAAAACATTATCTGCTCTGTAAGTATACAAATGTCTACAAATATATGCTCAATGTGTCCATGTCTTCTTCAGGTACATTTATAACAACCTCATAATTTGATTTCACACTTGCTAGAAACTTGTCCCTCAATGCAAGCTGTCAAGGGTTGCAGGAGATTCACTATCCTGAATGCTACCAACTCACTGTCTACATTTAGGAAGATTTTTATTGAGATAAAATAGAAGAGGATGGAAATTCTAAATTATTATGTGTTTGGTACTGGTGTAAGAGATCCTTCCTTTGTTTATGGCAAAGTATAAAAAGGGGTGATTCAGTCTTCAGAGTCATATTGACAGAAAACTATCACATGAAACTGAAGTTCGTATCTTGCAGCTCTTCCAGTATTTGATGAATTCTATTTTTAGTGTAAACACTTTCAATGCCAACTTAAGCAAACATGTTAATTTTATTCAAAATCAGAGCATGAACATACTTGATCTGAATCTCAAAAGTGAATGTGCAGCAGCCCCACAGGCTGCTCTCCCCTTCTCCTTTAAAAAGAAAATATGGTAAATATCAAGAAACGGCTAAGAGTGGCTCAGATCTGTAAATTATAAAATGCATGTTACTAGAAGTAACTGCCCACCTTAAACTTCACAAAAAATGTTTCTTGGAAGTGTTTAAATAGGAAAAATTAAAGTGTAATGCTGATCTTCGATGGTTATGGAGTACTTTATTTCTGCTTTGAAATGAAGGTGGTAACTCATCCCAAATGTTGAAATAATTGTTGTGATATAATTGACTCACAAATAGCAAATTTTCCAGTCTTTGCACACTTCATGAAGCTGCTGGCTACACTGTCCTGTCATGACGAGTGGCTTACCAAACATCAAACACTCAACTGTGTGACCTGACTGCCAGCAGCAATGGCACGAGCCAGGCACAGCAAATGCAGAGGAGGATGTGAATACAAATATCTGCTATGACTGACACCAGGGAGATCTTTACATGGGCAGAACTTAATTACTTGAACTTGGCCAGCACCCCTCCTCTGCAAAAACCATAAATGAGAATTTACTGGGTTTGCACTCCAGCGTTTCATCATAAAGGCAATATGATGACCCAGCCTGTCAGGATGCAGTGATGAGTCTGACACATCTGAAGCCTATTCATCCCATTTTGTGGAGCACTGCATTACTTCTTGGAAGTCTTCCACCCAACCACTGCATAGTCTCAAACCCACTAAAAACACAAATGTTCCTGAGGTTACAGCTTGGGGGAAATTGTTGCTAAATGATGTTCAAAGCCAAGAAAAATTTTACTGGGTTTTTTTTTCTGAAATTATTTTGGCTGTGAACTTCTCCTGTCTGTTTCACTTGAGTTCTGGATGTACCACTGTTTAATATATTGCCTGCATAAACTGGGATACACTTAAGTATCTAAAGTTATAAACAGGCTTTAAAAAGTAGACAACCAACTCTGGGTCTTAGAAGGTCAAGTGGAAAGTGAACCTTTGTCCTTCAAGAGTAAAAAAAAAAATAAATAATTTCAATATAGTAATTTATTAGAGGCCAATTTCTTTCCTAGAGCAATTGGTTGAGTGCCACTACGAGTACAATATATGTCCCTCCCTTACCTCCAAAAGACATTGTAAGGGATTTAAAATTCTGTGTCCCATCTCTATCTAGGGTGAGCAGCTGACCATCTCACTTGTCTCCACCTAACCTTCATCATACTCCCATGATTTCCCTCTTCCACTCCAATTTCTCACCCACTGTGGCATGCCAGACAGTTCATTCATATGAAGATGTGATCATATGAATAAATACACAGAATACAAAGGAAAAGCAGGAAATAAATTACAAATATTTGAAGCATTAGATAGTAAAATGCCACAGAGAAGGAACCTCTTTAGTTCATGAACAGTCAACTGAGAGAAGAAAAGAATTGTACTTTAAAGTAGAAAGAACAAAAGCGAAAAACATACCCAGTAAAGTAGCCTTACCTTTAGTTTTGAAGGAAAAGTTGCAGTAATTGCAGTGGTAAGGACGGACATCGGTGTGCGTGCGAATGTGCTTCTTCAGCATGCTGGGCTTCTTGCAGCGTATTCCACACTCCTCACAGATATACTTCCCTCTCCCTCTCCCTCTCACATACACATAGTCTTCATTTGACTTGTACCTAGTAACAGTACCATGAGAATAAGCAATCAGTTGTAATGGAAAAATGAATCTAGCTAGAATCCCTCATCTACCAGAATTTTTAAAATAACATATTAGATGAAAATCCATGACTGACAAAACCAATCATGCTCTTTGCCTGCTCACTCCTGCATGTATTTGTTAAATTTGTATCTATATTTATCACTAGCTAGTCATAGACCTGTTTAGGAATAGAAGCTAATATTTTTAAATAAATTTATTTAAATAAATTTATTTATTTAAATAATTAAATAAATAAATATTTATTTAATATTTTTAAATAAATAATTTTTAAATATTTTTTAAATATTTTTAAAATATCACTGGTGATACTAAGTATTTAAAGATTTCAAATTTCCTCTTAGCAACACAGGAACATATCTTTTAAAGGTGTCAGTTCTTGGAAGCAGGTTTGAGCACCTGCTTGAGGGAGCTTTAAAAGAGCACCTTGGAAGCCCTGCCTTGTGCAGAAAAGGAGTAACATTATTTACAATGATGAGAAAGTCTTTAAAATTCCCTATCAATGTCCTCTGGACTCAGTCTATGGGGACTGTCTCTAGATAGAAAAAGTAATTCAGATTCAATTATGCCCTTCATATTTCCACTCAAGGATGCCAAATGTTGCGTTACACTTTTGTGACCTGGTCCTTAAAATGTCTGCATCTGAGCAGAGACACAACATTTTACCTGGGCAGCTGGTAATGATTTAACTGCTGGCCTAGACTAGATTCAAATTGGGAACCAGTAACTAAAGTCCTAGAGCTGACCATTGAGACTAATCAAACATGAACTATTTATGCTACAAAATTTTACAGGTGTCACTGGCACTTTTCTATTTAAAAATCCGCTTTTCTATCAAAAAATTTTATAAGATGTTGCACATAGTGCAACACTGTAGCTAAAGCAACAGATATTTACATCAGGCAGCAGATTTGAAGTATTATGGTGCAGGGAGGAGGGCTCTCAGTAAATATTTCCATGGCACTTTTCAAATCAGAGCTCTCCAGCCTGTGTATGCCACAGCAAGCTGCCAGACAGAGTCGGCACTGCAGGCTGCTGCTTAGCCCCTGGACTATTTCCTCTCCAGCTACAGTTATACAACGTCGCTGCAGAATAGGTATTATTTATCATCTAAGAGAAACATAGGAACAGAATTTACATCTCTGGCTGTATCTAGCTGCTCTTTGCACTGATTAATGCTCATTCCCTGGGAAAAAAAAAATGAATCACACAGCCTACTGTTCTTTATTTTATTACCCCTCCGCATAACTCTCATGGCTCCATGCTACTGATGACTTTCCATTTTTCTTGGAAACATAAACCAACATCCACAGACCACAATATGGCAACTGTTGTTTAAAATAAATCAGTCAGGAAGCAACATCTCTGCAAAGTCTAGAATCTAGGAAAAAATATCTTCCCAATGATATCTAGTATACAAAGTACAATACTTGCCCTCCATCAAATATTTTAACTCTTCTTGGTACAGTTTTGATAAATGAATTTTCTTTATCATGTTCAGTGCTCGATTCAGAGTTTTCCTTATTGCTGAATTCAGCTGGAGTCAATTTTTTCCTGTTTAATCCTCTCTGAAAGAAAATGAGATATGCTTATCATTAAAATTAGCGTCTTTCATATGCTATTGAAATATTCAAGTTATCGTGAATAAAAGCATCATAAAAGCCACAATTCTAATAATTGGTTTTTAAAACTGTTAAGATACATGAAACAAAAAATATCTTTTGCTAAACTTCTTCTCTACTATGCACTGCCTGTTTGTGGGCTGCTAAATCTATACAGAGATTATGGCCCTGTAGAAAACCAGGAATGCTTTGAGTCTGAAGCAGGACATTCCTTTTCCTTGTCCTAGGAAGATAAAGGTTATGCTTTTTAGCTCACAAACAGCGTTCAGAGAAAGATGTGTACAATCAAACCAAAGTGCTTCCTGAACAGCAGCACCTGGACCAGCCTATCTGCTGACCCCGGATACAGCAGCACCCCATGCCCTGCAGGAGCTGCCTTCCCATGGCACAGCAGAGAGGAGAAGGGTGGGAAGGAGGGGTGTAGCTAAGGAGGTTATTAACAGGTAACATTTCTGAGTGCTAATGGTTTTCAAGAACTACAGCTCTTTTGCTCTGGAGACTGCTTCCCATTTGATGAGGTTATTGACAGGGGTTCCAGAACCCTCCCAAAGCAAGATTCCACACTTAATTTCCCACTGCCAGACCAAATTACAAGAAAAAGCATACAGTTGTCTAGCAGAACAAGATTTTATTTCTTCACTTTGCTTGATTATTAGTCGAGGAACTTTTTTTTTGTTTGTTTTAAGGAGGATGAGTTCCTCCAACATTTGCCAATTCAAATCTACTCCTTCCAACCCTAGGATATTTATAAAATGGGCAACAATGAAGGAATGATCCAATTAGCCAGCAATTATTACAGCTATATTTATAAACTGTTCTACCCACGTAGCTGGCACATTTACCTCATTTGCTCATATTGATAAGTGAATAAAATGATGAGAGGAAAAAAAGTCTGGCCTTATGTTTTTCACTCATTATAAAATTTAATGCTGTAAGCTTATGAGTTCTTGGCAAGAGGAATGACTTCACTGGATGGCTTAAAATGACTGATCAGTTATGCTGGTTGTTACATACATTGAAGGGTGACATCATTCTGGCCCGTTGTCCTTCATGCAGCCTCAGACACAGCCTTCACTTCTAATTCTCACAGGATAAGGAATTAACACAGATCAGAGGAAAAGCATCTTCCTATTCAATTGAAAGCCCCAGGAAGCTGCACATGCACAAGCACTACCCCAATCCATACAGCCTCACAACAGCCCCCTGCATTGATTCAGGCTGCATTTTCAAATGTCTGAGCACTTCTACCAAGCACACATGACAACTCTGCCTGTGTGTAGGAAGAAAGAAATTTCACCCTGCATGTTTTAACAGCATTCATACAAGGTGAAAGGAGATGATGCTCTGGTTGAGAAATATCAGAAGTGAAGCCTGCTCCAATAATCACAACTCAGCCACTCTGCAGTTCCTATACACTACCTGGCACACAAACTGCTTTTGTTTCCACTGCAAACAAAGAGTAACAAGGTGAGATTTGTAGCTTAACAGGAAGAACGCTGTGGAAAATACAGAATACACACAATAAACCAAACACATGAATATTTCCAGCAGCTGAAATAATGCAATCTTTTACTATCTGATCCTTCAATACTACATACCTTCTTTTTTTTTTTTTTTACAGATTTATTTTTAAGTAGTGAAAAGACAAAGGGAAAAGAAAGATTACAGAAGTCCTAAACCACGTTGTTATCCAAACTATGACGAAACTGTTACAAATAAGCTGTATATTTACAAAAGTATTTAGAATGAAAAAGCTATCATGAAACCAAGTACTTCTCATGCTCCCACCACCTAATCTTTCTTTAAACACATGTCTATGTACAGATATAAGACAGCCCAACTTATGTGTTAAAATTATTTTACCTCCTCTGCTGTACTTAAGTTTAATGGTTATTTGCTGCTTTAGGAAATTGCTCCAGTGTCTTGGACATGTATAAATGGTGATATCAGAGTAAAAGAAACACTGAGCTTCTGTCACAGAAATCTACAGAAATCCCACTGACAATGAAAAAAGCAGTCTGTTTAGCTTTTTCTGGAAAATTTCAAACTGATGATGAAAATGACTTGGCCACTCTGTACATTTTAAGAGCAACCAGCCTCTAACCAGCACAGCTTTCTAGTGTGGAAATGCTTTAATGCACCTCACCTGAAATCCCCCCAAACCCCACATGAACTGGTGGAAAAGGCAGAAAAACAGCTGTGCTGGAAAATGCTCCTCTCTGTGATTATTCTGCCTTCTGTTTTTTAACAGAGTCACTGGTCTCTCTACTGCCATAGAGAAAAGGGCCATGATTCATTTCTACTTTACTCATTTTGCTCCAATTTAACTCCACTGTCCTCAATTACTAACATAAAACTGAAAAAAATTGCTCTTAGGGCTGTCCAGAGACCAGAGTTCAACAGATACTTCTGGTACCTTACAACATCTTTTGGAAAAAAAACATGCTTGCAGCCTGAATCATCAAAATTATAAATTTCAGATTAGAATATTCATTAAACATTTTTCCCAGTGGCACACAGTCACTTGGGGAAAATGTTTTTAATATCTTTAACCTTTTACTAGTTTACACATAAAAATCTTCTGCATTTAACAACTTTCCAGTGGTGAGCTGGACTGCTGTGGCATATCATTCAAGAAAGGAAAGTTTTCCACAGTTAGGAGAAACTTTCCATTCTTCAGCCTACCCTTGCTCAAAAATCATCACCCTGGAATATTGCACACACTACTGATTCACTTTAGTGAGAAGAGCCAAGATCAATGTGGAGGCTTGAGAAAGATATAACGCCAGTGAATTCAAGTGAGAAAAACTGGTGAAAAGTAGTAATAAATGGAACAATAAAACAAAAAGAAGACGGAGATAAAATAAGCCTTTTCCATGCAGGTGAAACCTCCTGTTACATTTTAACATGCTGCACTCATTCCAGGAGCTTCTTTCACAATAACATTTTGAGGTTTGTTTTCTGAATCACTGGAACGTGGCAACTTCACCTATTGCCTCTGAGCAGTGAATTGTGAAGAGCAAACAAAGTCCCTGGGTTCCTTTTTGTTTGCATTTTGTTCACGTGTATCTTCCTTTCCTGTGGTACCTATTGTTGAAAGAGCTGCCTTTTTGGTGACAATGATTAGTAGTGGTTATGCAGCAGCACGAGTGTCTGTAAACATGGTTTAGTTCTGGGGGCAAACCCAGAACAGTTCAGCAAGTTGCTTTATCTCTGTGAGAAGATCAGCAGTTAGAGCCCCACGAGCAGAATACACCAAATGAGTCTGGAAAGGGCTACAGCTCTGAGAGAGGAGGTGAGACATAACAGTACTGCGTTTTTATTATTATTCATAAATTGGATTGTGGTAGCACTTAAAGCTCTCGTCAGATCAGGGTTAGAATGTGCAAACCACTTGAGCAAACACAACCCCCAACACCTGCAATCCAAACCATGGTTCCCCAAGGAACCCAGGACCCTGCCAAACTTCTAAGCAGGAAATCAACCACTTTTTTTTTAGAATGATTTGCTATTTTCTTTGTTGGTTTTGTTTGTGCTGGGTTTTTTGATTTTGTGTTTATTGGGTTTTTTTAATGGCTTATTAATTTCCAAAATGATCGCCAATGTTTTCCATAGTCAGACTCCAACAAAAAAAATACCAAAACAGTGGAATTACTGGGCCTGAGCTGAGGAATTTCAGCTTTTGCTTTTTTAAAATATGGCTTCTGCGAGGAAGATTCCAAGCTGGCATCAGCTATTCCATTACCAGGTCTAACTGGAGACTGGTAACACAGCGGTACACTTTAACAGCAGCAGCAACATCATTCTGGAAAACAGCTGAAATCCTGCTACTGTAATCATTAGAAGGGAAAGCAGACAAACTCCGGAAGAATTAGATCAGGTCTTTGAAATTTTTTACTTCTGCCACGGTACACCTTGCTCATGCAATCTGAGGTGCCAATTAAACTTTAATTGGTGCTATTTGCTGCACTTTTTTCCTTATTAATGGCTCCGAGAAAAGCCTGTAAATCAGCCCAAGCAGAGCTTAAAAACTCTTCATTTCCATCGTGCTCACGTGCTTCATTCAAAACATCAGCAAGAAAGACTGAAGAAAGATTAATAACTGTGTTTCTTTTGTGGCAGAAGCCCTGCAAATGTACCTGACAGCTGCCTATTACAGCATTTAAGCACTCCTGGAGTGTTTTAAAATGGTGCTGTCAAAATATTTTTTAAAAATATTATTATCCATTATTTGTATTCTAAACAGAATTTGTTTGTACAGAAAATCTGTTTTTTAAAAGGCATACAATTACTTAGCTATCACACAATTTCTTCTGAAAGACTGTTCCTCAAAAATAAAACAAATATGACTCGATGACACAAGGATGTGAGACTTGCCTTAGAAAGACTTGCTCAACTACACACAATGAAAAAGCTAAACATTTGTTTCCTTTTTGTTTTTTTAAATTTAGCACTATTCAAGTGCAACATCTCATTAAATGTATGAGGAAGCAGACTGAAAAAAAAAAAAAAGAAGCAGTAAGAGTTTAAACCAAGGCAGCATACTAACATGGAACCAACAATTTGATTCAAATACAGCACTAAAAACAAAATCAGCAGCCTGTATGCATTTTCTACAGGGAACATTATGGATCAGGTTTTGAACTCCAATATAAATGTTAGCAAGTCTCCCACTGATTTCAGGAGGACCACATTTAACTCCACTGCCCTTCTGGCCTTAAAGGTTTTAGCATATCTTCCTGTAATTCTGAAAACACTTCACTTATCACACAGTTTCTCTTGCTATTGCTTTTCTCCCCACTGACAATGTTGTATCTTAGCAAAACATTTAGCAGACACAGAAACATTCCAGGGTGACCTCTGACAGCAGCAGTTTCTGTTCCTCAACACCCACACAAACAGGGGTCTTCTCCCGAGCCTGTGGAATGTCTCCTCTAGAGTGACTGCTGGCTTATGGACCCTGAATCCCAGTGTCTGGGACCTTTTGCTGATGGCAGTAGGACAAATTTCAGTTACCTTCACCCCCTTGCCAAACCATTTCCATGCCCTGAAGGATCATGGAAAAAGGAAGGTCTGTGGCTTTGTGGATGCCCTGTTTTTGCCAGCTCCAATGTGTCTGGCACCAAAGACACAGCGCATGCAGTGCAGAGGAAGGAAAAGCACAAAACCATGCTGCACGCTTCAGAGAGCTTTACAACTTCAGTAGATGGGACAGTAAAATCCACTACTGGTTCCATTACAGAGACACAGACACCTGCTGCCATAATGCAGGGCTAAGAGCCACCTTCACCCGTGCAGAGCGGTGGTTCAATCCCTAAGGACACCAAATCCAGTCTAAACCAAAGAGCTTCAGGTCCTCTCTGAAACAAAACTGTCCAGCAAGTAAAATCTTGATCACATCTGTGCAGGCCCAAAACAGCTAAGGAAATAACAAGAGACTATTTTGCTCTGCCACTTTGGACTCTGGAATGATGTGGTTTTTTATGTGGGTCACAACCTTTGCCTGGATTATATTCCTCGGCACAAGATTTAATGTTATCTTTGGAGCCATATCAATCCAAGAAGTCGTCAGTGGTTTTATGGCAGTGGCAATTTTGTTTAAACCTTGCTATTTTTGTCATTATTTCACACCACTCATTAACCAAGGTGGAAGAAAGGGAAATGTTCCTCTCACAATTAGATGATCAGTGATGGTGAAAACTGTTTTCATGGTGTATCCATGGACACCTGCTCAAGCTGAGTACTCTTTTGAAGCAGAAAATACCCTTATTGTTCTTTCCTTAGCTGAATTTTAAGGAAAAATATGTAATTATGATCTTAAATTAAGTTAGAAGTGTTTAAAAAAAAATTATATCAGACTTACTTTGTTCTACCCCTTGCATGACAAAAAAATAGCCAGACACATTTCTGCCACAACACTCAATACACAGATTTAAGTCCAGGAACTAATTCCCATAAAAAAAATGATAAATCCTTATTTAATTAGGTTTCCTAATTGAATTACTTAAGATCTTTTTAGCAGTTTGATCCAGCATAATTAGAATAAATAAGCACATATATGGTATGTGTCAGGCATATTACATTCTCTAAAATAAGAAGCAGCATGATTTCCAAAGCAAATCCTCTGTAAATGATCAGTATACATCAAACATAGCTTAAGTACCTTGGTCAAGCTGTTCTTCCACTTGCTTGAATAGACCAATACATCAGATCTGGGGTGAGTAGTTCTTGCTAGAGTGTACAGTGGCTTTTCAACTTTCTGTTTGGAATTGAGGAGGGAGAGAGCTACCTTTGTCGACAAACCGAGTGGATTGGGGTTGTTGGGACTAATGGTCCATGTAGAATAGGCAGAGATTTTTTGATCATTTTGCAGCAGGTGCAATGGTTTTCTCTTCATGAGGTAACACCAGGTAAAATTTGTTGTGGTCTTGAGGCTTGGAAACGACAACCTCTGCAATTCTCCTGCGTTCATCACAGCCAGTGTTGCTACAGGCTTTGCTTGGCCCGGACTGCTGATGTGGGTGCTCTCATCACTGTTAGCTGGGGACCTTCTTTCTTGGCTGCTACTTACAGCCTTGAGAAGAGAACTATTCACTGGAGACAATTCAGAAGGTTTCCTAACTACAAATACTGGTGATGTGGAAGACTTAAGGTCTTCAGATTCTGGTGACTTTTTTAGGGTTTCTGAAACCCCAGTGTCAGATGATTGATGGTCAGGCAGGTCTGAAGTACTGGCCTTACTGCTTTTTTCATGCTGTGTAACAACATCAGGATCTAAGAGGTGATTTTCAAGAGGCTCTGTGGTACAAACCTGTCTTACCAAAACTGGTTTTTTTTGCTTACTAGTAGAGTCATTAGATCTAACGTTCAGTGAATGCAATGGTCTAGCATCTGTCATACAAGCAGCTCCACTCTCATCTTTAACACGTTTTTGCTGTTTTTCCATGGCAATATCTAAACTGTTTGCTGGGGAAAGCATTCGTTTACTTGAAGCTGTAACTTCTGGCTGAGGGAAGAGTCCGCTAACTGGCACTTTCTGAATGATATTTGAAGAGCTTGACAAAGGTGAATTTCTGGTTCCACTTTCCAGTGGTGAATTTTCAAATTCAAATGAATTTGGCAAAGTCCTCTGATGATCTTTGTGAGATTTTGGCAGCTGAGTTTTGCCTTCAAGCGTTGGCACCATTACAACATTTGTTTTGCAGAGGGACTGATTTCCCTGATCCTGGGTCACTAAAATGTGAGGCAGGGGTGTAACAGTTGCGAAGCCATAGGATGGCATGCTGCTCTGAATACGGACGGGAACCACAAAAGGAGGAATCTGATGTATCTGACTGCTGCAGTTATTAGGAACAATTTGCTTTAGAGGAGGCACAGAGTATGGATTAGACACGTCAGAGAGTTTTGTCTGCACTTCAAAGGAAGATGCATTCTGGTCCACCCCAACTTGACTCGAACCAGTCTGAGTTGATAAAGTATTTTTTAGTAATTTAGAAGAGTATGGCTGACCTATATGTAATGTTTTAACTTGAAGTTGATACTTTGGAGCAAAACAGTCCTTTTTTTCATCAGGATGACAAGAAAGTGAGTTCGTGCTTGCTTGCTCCCCTTGGGCTGATGTTTTAGTAGACGGCTGAGAAGGCTGATGAGTCAAGGATGGCTGACCTTGATTATTCAACATGTGATCTAGAGGCTGCTGAGGCGAAGACAGGCTAACAGGATTACAATTTTGAATAGTTGAATGAGGTCTGGAGTTAGTCTGTGAGTGCTGAGTACTTGAAGGAAACTCCACCGAGGGTTTGCCAGAGGTCTGCAGCCTGTGCAATGGCACTGTGGGTACATCTGTGGCATGAGCTGCCTGCAATGAAGAAGTCGATTTCACTTGAGGTTGTTGATTTTCGGGAGCAATATTTAAAGATATTTGTCTTACAAATGGCCCCCTTCTCCTTTCTAGCAGAGGCACATGTCCAGCAGATCCATTTGCAGACGACACTTTTGGAGCGGCTACCTCTACAAGCGGGACAGGTTTTGATGGAGACATGCTTCCACAGTCGAAAGACTTACTCCTGTAGTCCACAACCTCCATTGAGGGCTGCGTGCAGCTGATCTGCTCCGAGGCAGCACGTCTCATTTCCCGGTAATGAGGTCCAGGCACTGCCAGTGCGTGTGAGCCAGCAGGAATCATGAGGAATTCTGACGACTTACTAATGGGCTCTGCTTTGGAAGGGTTCTCAGCCTTTACAGTTTCATCTTTATCAAGTGAAGTTGAGAAACTGGAGGCATGAGACAAGCTACTCTCCCGACTTAGGCTTCTGGAAAGTGTGGAGTCAACACTGGATTCAGCAGATGAATGTTCCATTTCAGCCAGCCGAATTCTCTTCTTTTTCGGTGGAAGCTTTTCTGTTGGCAATTTTGACAGCGTTTCACTGCGTTGTGGCCAGTTAAACCTTTCTGTCTTTTCTGGGTCATTGCATTGGTTTTCTTGCTCTCTGTCTGGTTCTTCTGTGACCAGTATTTCAGGAACCTGGATGTTATGCTGGCGAACGAGTCTTGATGGCTGAAGTGGCGCACTTCTCTCATTAGAAACTAATTGGCTTCCCTGAACTTCCCCTCTAGGTGGTTCTGATGATAAGGGTTGGTGACGCTGGGGAGTGCTCAGATGAGAGTGTCTGTCTTCTTGGATTACAACTGTATTCAAAGAGCGGTGCTTTGCACCCTTGTTGGACTCTTGAGAAGAAACTGGGGATACTCTTTCAAATGACTCTGATTTCTCAAATGAGCTATTTCTGCTCAGTGAATTTGTGTGCTGTATTACTGAAATGCCAGTCCCTTGTCTTTTCAACTCCACCTTTTCTTGCACAGCTGAACTTGCCTGCTTTTCAATGAGGGAAGCCATCTTTGGCTCAGTAGTCTGATCTGTGCCACGGGCCACAAGCTGAATTTGGGAATTCTGAAGTAGAAGTTTGCTTGGTTGTTGTGATCCTACCACAGTTGTGGCACTGTGTTTTGACAGAATGGAAGAATTTGCTGGCTTGCTTTGGCCTTCTGCGTTCTTCAATGGTACACTCGTATCATTTTGCTGTGGGTCGTCATCATCACCAACACTTTTCATTTTCCTTCTTTTCCTTATCTGGGGTGTCTGCTCCCAGACACCAGTTGAAGTTGTGACTCTGTAGTGTAGAATTTGAGGCTGTGTACTGTTTGGAGCAGTTTTGTGCTCAGGCTCTCGGACTGCTGCTTTAGTTTTAGGTCCATGCAACTCTGAACAATAAAATTTCTTGTGGTTTTCAAAATTTTCCAGTTTTCTATATCTGTTCCTGCAGGTTTCACATTCAAACATTGTTCCTCGCACCTGAGGGGACTTCTTTGTTTTTTCTGAATTTGATCCCTGTGCCAGAGATTTGCTCCTTTGCAATAAGGATTCATTTGATAAATTACACCCCACATAATTTTCTTCTACAGATCGCACAGGTCCAAGACCTTGGCTTTCACCAGTAGAAGAATCTTCTATTGCTGCCTGTCTGACCAGGGGCCGAGGATGTCCCCCTTGGTTCAGTGGAGCAGCAGGTCCCGACACAAAAACGTCATCGTATAAAGAGCCAATTTTATCATCAAATGATTGGCTTCCTCGAAGAGGATGAGAGGGAGGTATGACATTAGGAGGTACTGCTGAGTAACTGGTGGTAGGCATGGAATTACTTCGTGTTATAGGTAAACAGTCAAGGGATGGTACAGAAAGAAGAAAAACTTGCTTGGATTTCTCAGTGGGTGTGAAAGGAGACTTTGGTATATCAGAGCTTGAGCTAGTTCTTCTCCCCATGGGCTTTAAATCAAACTGGAAAGAGTCCTTAAATATGTAAGATTTTGGTGAATCTATGCTTCCTCTTCTTGAAAGAGATGTTCTTCTTGGTTTCACACTATCTAACTGTTTGTCATCCACAACAGCTTCATTATCAGAAATTAACTTTGAGATACGCTCCTCAAGAGTTTTTGTTGCCAAGGGTGGTCGCATTTGGCCAGAGAGAATCAGATTTTTGTCAGCACAAACAGTTTGTACCACTGATGCTACCATGCCACTTGCTCGTGGCACACTGGGCAGATTTTTATTTGGATCTTTATCAGAGGTCAACAATCCCCTTACAAAAGGAGCTGGAGGGCTCATTGTTTGATCAGCGCTTTCAGAACGAGAGAAATAACCGGAATCAGTACTACCTAAACTTCTAGGGCTCAAAAGACATTTTCCTTGCTGATCTTGAGAACCATCAGTAGCCTGTTGTCTCTGGAGCTGAGCATGCACTGGTCCTCCTGTAGATCCTGGCTGTTCCTCTAACAGGCCTGCTTCTACTTTCTGACGCTGCTTTATGTCATTCTCCTTAAATGAGGCTGTATGTGTTAAATTTGACTGAAGGGTTGTGACTTTAGAATCTCCTTTTCTCTGTGCTGCAGCAAGCTCAGGTGCTGGCTCTGTCACTTTTGGGCTATCGGCCCTCAATGGAGAAACATTTACAGAATGAACCACTACTTTTGGTAAAGCTGCCCTTACTTGAGGTTCTGCATCATGTAATGAAGAGTCACCTGATATACAGTCTGGGTTGCTTAATGGAATAGGGCTTCCTTTCTGCAGTGTTTCTGCACTTGAAATTACTTTCACTAATTGTGCAGGTTCCAGTTCTTGATCATCTTGTCTTTCATCTGCAGTGCCTTCATCTTCACTTTCACCGCTTTCTTCCACATCTGAATGAATGCTAAGTGCTTTGTCCGAGTCATGAGATAAGAAGAGGCCACCTGAATCTGGCTGCAGGACAAGTCCAAGTTTGATAGCGTGTGCATGAGATTTTTTGTGCTTGTAGAGATTGCTTTTGGTTTTAAATGAAAACCCACATGTCACACAAGGATATGGTCGCTCTCCAGTATGGGATCGGATGTGCTTTTGGAGAACACTGGGCTTGGCACAGGCCCGATTGCAATACTCACAGACGTATTTCCCTAGCTTTTTAGGCTTCTGGTCTTTCAAGAGGTTACATATTTGTTCTACACCATGGTTTACAACTGATGCTATCTGGGCTGAATTATACACGGGACCTATAGACAAGTGTGTTGAACTTGATGTGTTAATTGACAATGGTGAAGACGAACTAGCTACTAAGGGGTTTTGAGAAAAAACCTGAGTTACAGTGGAAGATGAGGTGTGAACGACAGACGAAGTTACTGCTATGCTGTAGATCTGCTGGAGCTTGGGGTTTTCTTGACTCTGCTGTTGCACCAGCGACCTAGTTAAACTTGGACACATAACAACCTGGTGATTTCGCTGACTGGTTTTAGTAATAAGGTCTTGTGAATGAGAAACTGATTGGCCTTGTGCTTGTCCAGTCTTGGCTGTTGTTGCTACATGCACATTGTTCAACGTACATGGGTAATAGGGAGGTCCAGCTGCAAACTCCTGCTGTGACAAAGACGACTGATTTTGGACACTTATTGTATTGGACGTGAGACTAGAAGAGGTGCTTACAGTTTTATTTGGTCTCAGTTTCTCTATCTGCATCCCATAAGGGGGGCACTCTTGTGCTAAGGTGTTCAGTTCAGGCTCCATAGCTTTTAGTAAGACATCGAATGCAGTACGCGTACATGGGGACGACGTACTGCAGTCAACAAAGTTAATACATTCATTACTGTCAGTCTTTGTATTACTTGAGGAGGAGTTTGAGGGAGGCTTCCTCTCTGCTGAGTTCAGTGGGTTTGCATCAGTATCCCCCGCTGCCTGTTTACACAAATCTAAGGACTGATGCGTCAGTGAAAGCTTTGTCTGCATTGATGTCTCAGATTTGGTTGTTTCAACACTTATCTCACCGCTAAGTGCTCCCCCATTTTGTTTGGTACATTGATTTCCATTTTGCACGGGCAGGTGATCCTGTGTCGTGGCATGTTCAGAGGCATCCGGAAGAGCTTTTAGCGGTGAAGGGTCTACATTTTGCTTAACCTTGGCTTCAGCAGGGCTTCTCAAAGGCGATTTTGGTATTTTTTTAAGATGGTTTTCAGAAACAATCTTTTTTCTTTTCACACCCTTAATTGTATCTTGGGTTCCTCTAGTACCAGCATCGGTGATTTCTGTGAAAACACAAAAAGAATAAAAAGAATTTTTAAAAAAATCAAATTGGATAATGGAGTATATTTTTTATTTATACCATTTTACCATCTCTAAGTTTCAACAGTAAGCCCTGGGGCAACAGGACTGTCCGTCTCTCCAGCCTCCAATACTTTCAGCTAACAGTAAATGTATCTTAGAGAAGATCTACTATGTCTTCATCTAATATGAGCAATGCTTTCTAACTGATGCTTGAAGACATTACAAAAGTAATTCACTGTAGGAAAAGCTTCAAAGTAAATGTAAGAAAAGGAAGGCTACTCAAGGAATATTTCAGCAACTCCTTTTCAGACATGTAAAAGAAGCCTCTCTCTTGCACTAGTTTAAGAATTCAAATCATTATAGGAGGAAAACGAAGAACCAAGACACATATGTCATGTTTGTCACTTTTTCCATCTATATGTTCGCATAGTCAAGGAATGAACACAACTTCTTCATGGTTATATTTGTAAGTAGATTTATCATGGAAATGGCACAACCACCCACACCATCTGTCAAATACTGTATTTCAGAGCTCCAATTACTGAATTTCAATAGCATTTCAGATGAGCAGCTATTGCAGATGAATAAAATCAGTCACACTTAAATGACTTCCTATTTGTCCATCATGAAACAAAATAAACTAAATTTGAATTATTTCATTACTAGCTACACTTGTTGCTGATTTTAAGCAGATATGCGTGCAGAGTTTCAGGGGGGTTGGGAATAGCAAATGAATTGGAGCATTATTCAGCAGAATAATTTTGTAGGAAGCACTTGTATTTGTAGACAGTCCAATTCCCTCTATAACAAAAACCACAAATAGATTGAATTTCAGTGTTGATACACAGAAGCCTTTTTTTTAGTGGATACCCAAGTTACATGTCCTTGTCTACCTCAAATGTAGAATAATCTATCAGCTAATTTGTTTTTGTTTTACTTCTATCCTAACATAGTCAGAGCCACTGCCTCCACTAGCATCACTGGTAGGGCAAAGGAAGATAAATATTAAATGGATGTAAATTCACTTTTTTAGGCTTTAACAACTCCTTCATCACGCTGTTAGCAAACCCCCTACTTGTCTGACTGCCAATATTAATAGCAAAGGAGGAATCTGACGTGATTGATGGCTCTGGGAAGGTTCAGACACACACATTTTGGGAAGCAGCACTGAGTAACCCCAAGCAGTTTTTCCTGCATGAGTAACTCAGGAACAGAGGTTTATGTGCAGTTCTAGGTGAAGAACAGCCTTACAGCAACACGTAAAGGGATGAAATTCTCACTGTCAAGGAGGCACGTGAAAGAATCTCAGATTTCCAAGTACTCATCAACCCTATAGCTCCTTGGACTGGCACACACTGTGCTCTTGCAGAAACACCAGCTGAATTCCATACTGTGGTGGGAGGAAAGCCAATGCATTGTGTGCATCTGACAAGAGATACTGCAGCTGATGAATCCAGAGTGAAATTCCTGTTCCATTTAGAGAAAACCCAGGCCATGCTTAAAGCCTGCCTAGCACAAGAGAATGCAAAGAGACCAGAAGGGAAAAAAACCAAAGATGTTATGCTGTCTCCATGCCAGAGCACAAACCAACTGGGATGTGTGGTAATGCCAGATACCTGGAATTTCAAAACCTAAAATCAGCCTCAATGCCAACTTAATTATACACATATATACAGTTAGGGTGAATGGATATTCAATTACTCTGCAAACTGAAAGATTAGACTACATATCACACAATGTGCTGGTTTTGGCTGGGGTAGAGTTAATGTTCTTTACAGTGGCTAGAATGGAGTCTTTGCTGCTGGCTGGGGTGAAACTACAGCACACATAATTCATTGCAAGTGTGGAATCTCCGCAGAACCTCGCCCATACCTCTCCCAGCCCTGCTAGAGAAAGCTTACCTATGAAGAGTAAGAGTGTTTTGCTACATTCATCAGTCCCATGAAAGAGATGCTTGAATCCCTTGCCAGAACTACTGGCTCCTAGTTCTGGTAACTTTGTGCTCCTCTTGGGCATCCAGAAAGAAATTTCTGTGGTAATTGTTCACTTAACCTTTAAATGAACTTCAGATTTATTGCTGTATCATAAAAACCTATTCCTATTAGGCTGGATTTAACATACTCAAAGCCAAGCTGTCTTCCATCACAATGTCCTGTAGTTTCCATTGCTTCACAATTTAATAGTGACTTAAACTAATAACTTATCGTTCATATTATTAAGGGTGAATTCTTTACAGTTCATAGTCTACTGCGACTGTTTTTTCTTCAATAACAACAAAAATCAGTTTTGTACAAATCAAAGAGAAAATAAGGTAATTACATAAAAGCGTGCTTTTAGCCATGGTTTGGCGATCTCTCTGAAACATGGCCATGTTAATTGCACATAAGTGATTTGGTTCCTTTTATGCACATGCTGCAGCTTTTGTGCTGTCACAATCACGCCCCCACACCCATCACACTGCCGGTGTTTGTACCGGAGCACTACGGGAAGAGCTGGGCAGATTACACAGCTAGGAAAGTAAGAGTGCCATGAATTGCAAACATCCAAGCAAATGTACACGAAAAAGACTAAGTTGTTTCATACTGCAGCAATTGAACAATCAAATTATGTGGTGTTTCCTGATATATTGAAATATTCAAAGCTACTGTTTCTGGGTTTCAACTGTACAGTGTCAAGGAACAAGGACATTCAACCAGCACAATGTACTGGTGAAAGATATAATGTGGCTTACAAAAGCCTTAAGGAAAGTAAAAATGTATCTCTAATCTATCAACAAGCAATTAAAAAGATTCACTCACTTTGAATAACAAGATCAGAATTTTCCATAGTATCTTTACTGCTTTACTTCTTAAAATGCAGTTCAACACATGCCAAAGTTTAAAAATTGTTTGGGAAATTGAAAAGAAAAGAAAAAAGAATAAACAAAGGCAAGCTATGCATTGCATTACATATAGAAAAAGGGTTTTTTTCAGTCTTCACTACAATTGTGCTGCTTCTATACCAATAAAATTCCAGTCTACAGAAATCATGAGAACTAATTTATTATTTATATTTCTGCCTCTACAGATTTTCTGATCCCAGAGATGGAGTCAAGGAATTGCTTCAGTGTATCTGTCTATAAAATCTTGTTAAATATACTTACTTGACAATGACTTTACAAGGCTTAAAAAATGCTTAAGTCCTGTCTTCTACCCTACTCCTGGATAATTTAGAAATCTTTATTATTATTTTTAATGGAAATATTCACCTTATGTTTGCTAATAAACAAATTTTTGGCACATCTGGAGAAAAAAAGGAACTACCAACAACTCTGCTTCACTTATTTTTAGCTTGCCACTCTTTTTGTATAAGTCTCTTTGCATTCCCAGTTTATGTTGAAGCTATTTCACCGCACGTTTCTTAACCTACAGCTACATGATTGCACAAAGGTCAACTGCATCAGTGTTTCCAGGGGCATCAACAAAACTGGCAGAAAGCGTTGATCCCCAAATGCTAAAGACTCCTCTGCTTTGCAACTTTCAGGAGTGCGATGACTTGCCAGGGCCTTCCGTGTACCCACATCCACAAACCGACACTGAACAAAAAGAGTGTAAAAACATCCTGATGTG
This sequence comes from Zonotrichia leucophrys gambelii, assembly GCF_028769735.1. Lineage (NCBI taxonomy): Eukaryota > Metazoa > Chordata > Aves > Passeriformes > Passerellidae > Zonotrichia > Zonotrichia leucophrys. Next base: position 65,555,133 of record NC_088171.1, read on the forward strand.
CAAAAAAAAGTATGAAGTTGATCTGCTTTGCTTTCTCTCCCAGCCATGCCATGTGCTCTGCTCACCCCCTCTGCAGTCACCCAGCCATTCTCATCATTCAGTGGTAATTTCCCATTTCCTCTGGGGGTGAAGTGGTATTTTTGAGAACTGCTGTCACCTCAATCAGATGTCAAAACAGAACTTTTCTCATAAGCTGTATTACATCAAATATGATTAAGTTACCCAGGAGAAGAGGGGACAATGCCACTCTGCTCAATACCTCACTTTTCACATTCCAGGGACACCAGAGTATCTCTTTGTGCTTTGCCTGGTTGGCTTTGTTCTCCCTGCTCTCAAGATTCTCCACTTAATTCCTTTGCTTCAGCATGAATTCTGCACTCAAAACATGACAAGAGAAAGCTGATGTTTCTAAACATGATTTTATTCACCTACAATTTCTCTGATGTGCTTCGCTCTATGCACAGGAAATAGAACAACAGAACACAGGTGTGATGGTGCAGATAGCAATCTGCAGAGTAACTCACACAGCAAATAAGGGAAGGTATAAGTGATCTGATTTTTTGCTTTTAAAGCATTTACTGGTGAACCAGACACCGTCTTGACAAAATGATCTCAATGGTTTTGTTTAAGTAACTTCCAGAACTGCCTGTCTCAAAGCCTACATGTTATTATAACACCCACTCTCTTTCTCTCCCTTCTAATAGAGCTACAGGCTTGAACTTAAAGGAAAGAGTAAGAGGGAACCAAGGAAGGGCACCACTCCCTTCTCCCTCAGTGCCATCCTGTGAACATGGAGCAAGCAATCACTATCTATCCCTGCAATCCATGAGTGCCATAATTTTCATCACATGTACTCACTTCACATTGCAGAATTTAAAAAAATCACAGTTGGCTCCCACACAAAGACCAGACTGCCTGATCAAGTGCCTGATCTTTTAGCTCCTAGTCTGTACTTCGGCTCTCAGGGCACTGCAAGTAAGACCAAGTCTCTTTTGAAAGTCTTCAACTACTAATTGATGTCTTAAATGAATAGCTAAGAGGTTACTGTGACACCCAGCAATGCTAGTGATCCAAAGACGGAAGGGTCCCCAAAAGAGAGAGACTGTTACTAAAGACTTTATTTTGATTTAAGCTAAGCTTTACATACACTTTAATTCTGATTTCACCAAAACTATCCAAAAGCACTCATGAATCACCTCACTGGATGTGTTTCCATGAATAATTAAAGAATATGATTATGAAATAAAGAAATAAGAAATAAGAAATAAAGAAATAAGAAATAAAAGATTTGCTGGCAAATATAAGGCTATCAGAACTCACATTAAATGCAGCAAGGACTAACTTGCTGCATTTATGCATAAATGTTCTTTCTTTTAATAAGTTACCTTTTAACTTCATACCACTTCCTATGTTTTAAGTACAGCCATAAATATTTTCCCTAACAACAAAACCTTGATTACATAACCGACCCATACAACTATGAAAATGTTCACAGCCAACAAGTCAATACGAAGATTTGAACATGATTAACACAAGTGCTATGCTTAATTTTAAGTACTAATAAAATCATATTTTAAAGCAAAACTATTTGAACAGTCTTATTTCAGTGCCTAATATCAGCCTTCATGAAGTGGCTAGAGGGTGGTCGCTCCCTGTTTCAGAGGTCAGGAGGCAAACGACAGAACTTGGGGCACTCCAAGCCAGGAGTGCTATTTGAAAGGCCCTGTCAGCAGGATTAATGCATGTTTATGGACTTTTATTACTGAGAACACCAGTCCAAATATATCAAGAGCAGACCCTTAAAAACACTGGATTTGTATGTAAAGCACATTTTAACACAGATTAATTAAAAAGAAAAGTAAGGAGGAGCTTTGACATTCAAAGGCTAAGGCAGTATGACAGGGATTGGATCAAGTGTTCATCTGTGCCAACATTTGTCCTTTTGTTCATACCAGCCAACAGCAGATGATTCCATATAGCATGTATAAAGTGAGTACAGCTTCAGGATTTCACACTGTGAGCACATGATTATTTTTCTTGGTGTTTTTAACAGACAATGTTGATATGTGACCCATAAAAGGTATTGTACTGGCTGTCAGGCACAGGGTCCCCAGTCCTCTTTCAAGGGTCATTTCCACCAGACTTTTATACTGGAATGACTATTTTATCAGCATAATTTCTCATTATTAACCAAAATACTAAATATCCTACGAACACAAGCTCCAGGAAAGGTGCTAAAATGTAGTACCTGCACCCATTTGAGTAGTGCCACTAACTTCAATGACAGCACACATTTTTGTACAGTCAAATTAAATTTTAATGCCCTCTACCATCACACCCTGGCAAGTCCATAAAATCAGTGTTTCTCAAGTTCATATGTTAAAAGTAATTGTTGAGAAAAATAAATATTGATCGATACACACCAAGAAATCACATTCAGTTCCTCTGCCACTGAGTGAATTTTCCAACATGAAAATTGGTATTTCACACCATCACAAAACAATTCATTTGGGAAGGGGCCTCAGAAAATCTCTAATCCAGCCTCCTGCCCAAATCAGGGCCAGCTATGGGATCAGACCTGAGTCCATAGGGCTTTGAACTATAAAGTATTGGAAACCTCCAAGGAGACAGTCTACACAGCTTCTGTGAGCAACATTTTCCACTGCTTGACTGTCCTCCTGGGGAACAAGCCAGTGTGCATCACTCTTGTCTCAACTTGTTCCTATTGCCTCTCATCCTCTCACCATTCTCCATCATGACATCTGACTCTATGATAACCACCTCCAAAACCACCTTTTTTCAAGCCTGAACGAGCCCTGGTTCCTCAGCTTCATCCTCAGAGTGCAAATGCTCCAGCCCTGATGGCTGTGCTGCCTCAACACCAAACTCACTGCAGTTTTCTGATGTTCCTCCTGCACTGGTGAGAGTGGGGTGCTGCTGGTCTAACCAGAGCCTCTGAAAGTGATCTAAGGTCACTGAGTAGAGGCAGATCATTCATTCCCCTGATTTGGTCATGCTTTCGTCCATGCAGCCCAGGATGCTGTGGTCTCCCCTGCAGCCAGGCGTGCTGCTAGCGGGTGCCCAGCTTGCTGCCCACCATAACCCCAGGGCCTTTCCACAGAGCAGCTCTCTGGCCTGTCAGTCTCCAGCCTGGGTCTCCTCCTGCCTGGGTGCAGAGCTGTGCATTTGTACCTGTTGAAATGCTCCTCTGGTTGTCCACCTAGCCAGACTGCACCAACCTCACCTGGATACAGCAATACTGTAGTAAACAGTGTCCCCTTGTCCCCAACTCTATAATAGAAGCCATTTTATCATAGTTATCAGAGTTTCCATTGTTATGAGATTGGAATAGATAAAGCTGAATGTCTGCAAAGTACTTTTGCTTATGTTCATACCCAAGACACTGCTTGCATGCTTCCACAGGTCTTCATCTTGTTAAGTCATCATGATCAGAATGCACACCAATGATACTTCTCTTGCTACACCAGGAACGGCAACCCCAGGAATCCTGCTTTTCTATTTTCCTTTTTGCTTAATTCCTTTTCCCATTTGCAATTTCTATCATGGAACAAATCCCACAACTAAATTCTGTTTACATTTCATCTTACTAATGGCAAAACTAACAGGTACCTCAACAAAATCAATACAATATAAAAACATTCTGCTAATATGGAATTTTGTGGTTTTCAACTACAGACATTCCAAGAGATACCCACAGTGCTGGCTATCAAACATAAGCAATTGCTAAGAACTGGCAAATATAATTTAGTAATGTTTAGGACAAATGGCAAAGCTTAAACTACACAATCTATTGTTTCCACTAATTCCATATTTACAGGATTGAATTGTGAAGGTATGGTACCTATGTAACATTTACAGGACTGAATTGTGAAGGTAACACTGAGGAAAGGAAGGAGTATTTCTTGCCTTTGAGTAATGTTTCCCTGAAATAATGGGCCTGCCTATATTTCTCCTGTGAGGGAGATAGAAGCTGGTGTGGGTGTGAGCAAGGTGCTCCTCAGCCCCCAGGTTTCAGGACCTCCCTCACCAGTGTTTAAGTTGCAAAATTACATTGAAACTGAAAGGGGAGAATAATGTTCTGGACTGATTGAAGCTACAATGAAGAGATACAGATATGATCCAGTAATTAATTCAAACCATAAAAGGTTCCTCCCCAAGAAACAGGAATACACATAACCTCACAAGTGAAATACAGCAACTGACATGTTTAAAGGTTCCAGCGACAAAGGTGTCCTCTGGGCTAGTCCTCACACATGGTGAAATACCCCTGCGAAGGCAGAGCGGATTAGCTTTATAAATTGTGCAATAACATTTTGGCATAAGCAAAGGGAGACACCTTTGCCCTCAGGCACAGGGCTTGCACTTATCAGGAAGCTCTCCCATGATACAGTTTCATCTCAGATGTGAGAGCCTGCCAACCCTTGTTTGGCCTTGGGACAGGTAAAGAGGAAATGATAAGCTGCAGTCTGGGGCTGTCTTCCCCGCGGCACCTTTTCAAGGCATGGCTACCCACATCAAGCCACCCTTGACTTCTGACGGGGTGTAAAGGACATAACTGCCCTAGCTAACAGGACCAAGAAATGCCTTCTTTAGAACAGTTTGGTTTCATTTAGTGCATCTAGCACCTCAAGTGAAGAAAGTAACAACCACCAGCAGATTTTTAGCCATAAAATCAGTATGCTTGATGAGGAAGACCATGAAGATCAAACAACAATAAACATCTGACAATTGAGGTAATATGAGAACCTCAACTGAGACATTCCAATGTCCATATGCAAACAGCAATCAAATGCAACACTTCGACACATCTGAAAACCTCTGACCAAAGTTAAATAGGATTTTTTTTCCCCAAAAAAGAATTAATTTCCTGCCCAGCAAGACACACATTAAATGAAACATGACATTTGATACTGATCAAGATTTCCCACCATTATGGTGTAAGAAACCAGCAGAGGCTGAACCACTTAGAAGTTTCATAAGACTTGACACTGAAAGACGCAGGAAAGCAATGCAAAACCAGCAGACACTGACCACACAGGCTATGGTTAATGCCTTACTACACACATGAAATGGCAATATATGAAAATTCAGCAGGGCCATATACTACAGAATTTTAAACATCCTGCAAAAAATTTAAAATATTTGCTATATTAAGTAGCCCTGTGGCATTCATGTACTGGCTCTGCATTATAGCCCTTTAACAGCTCTGTATTCCTAAACTACACAGAACCCTTCATACCAATCTAAGAAAAGTAATCACATTTTAAGTGCTTACTTAAGATAAAGCACATTGACTATGAGTAAGTGGCAAGACAATGCTATGATAACTCACATCACCAGCAATCACAGCCTGAGAAGTTCTTTCTTGCTTGGGCACTCCAAAGACAAGCAAAAAGAGACAGGATGCCTCCCAAAAGACATATTAATGAGCTCCCAATCAAAGCCAAAGCAGAAACCAGTTCCACCTAATTATCCATGTGAAAATAAAAGCTACTTAAATATAAATAGTTAAAGAAACTACACTGCCAGAAATTAACTAAAATATCTCAGGGACATCCAGAAATTTTCCTTGAGTATCAGGCAATGTTGTCAACAGTTTCACAACGAAAGTACCTGTTTGTAATTTAAGGATATCCAGTTGTTACTGGAAAGTCAGGGTTTGGTTAACAAATTATTAGAACAACTTCCACCTCTAACACCGCTGAAGAAGAAAGGCCATGAAAACAGAATGGTAGACAGGCTCATGAAACAGCAGCCAGTGTAAGAGTTTTCAGCAGAGAGCAACTGCTACACGGTCAGATGAGACACTGAATACAAAACATCCAAACATGAGTCTGGGGAGAAAAAACAGAAATGAAAGGAACAAGATGTTTACTAAACCATTCCTGCACATAATGATGTTCAAACAGAACAAGCTCCTTAGCCACATTCTCTGCATTTCTTTAACATAATCTTCCATTTGAAAAGCAGGGATCAAATGGAGCAATTTCCATACTGCCTGTAGTAGCTCACCAGGAATGAAGAGTAGGAAAGAACTCACACCTAACAACCTTATTTAAAGACAGAGAAAGGACTAGGAGGTTTGGCATAGACAGCAGGAAAAGTCCCATACAGCAGGTCTTTCTTTGCGACTAAATGGTGCTGTGAAAATCACAGAAGTAGGAGTAATCAAGTCCATTTGACTGAAATCTAGAAGTGAGAAATGTCCTGACCAAGGAATATCCAGATTGAGGTTTTGTCATGCTGCAGATGGAAACAATGATCTCCCCAGGGTAGGTTTCCTTCAGCATCAGTGGGAAGCCCCAATTCCAAGCTACTCAGAGTCCTTCCCCCAGCCTCACCTGCCCTGTATCCATAAATGTGTACAGCCTCTCTTTTTGCCCTCTCACACATCCACACGTTCAAGGAGATTCCTGGGAAAGGATCCATGCAGGTCAGCCCATAAGCATATCGTTACCAGAGAGTGGTACATTTAATGCAATTCATCACTCATCCATTTGTATATTATATTTTCCCTTCTGAAGCAGACCAAAGGAAACTTAACAACTCTCTAAGCTAAGGGAGTATCAGAAAAACATGAAAAAAAACACTCATTACTCATATGCAAGGCAGATCGCAAGGAAGCTAACAAGTAAAAACCTTGCATTTCCACAACTGGCTTGCTCCCAGTTCACATCAGCTAAAATTAACACCCTTTTGAATTCACTACGCGTGTGTGTGTAGGTATGCTCTCAAATTAGCCAGTTTGTTAGCTCAGCATCCTCCCACCACAAAAATGAGCTTGTTCTGGCCTCAGATTCTATAAAGTTGAAAGAAATCCTTCTATTCATTAAAGCAGGACTAAGCTCAGAATTTTGCTGTGTCTGAAAACATTGCCCCTGATTTAACAATGTACTGTACAGTGGATTTGGAATAGATACTTTCCATTTACTATCAGGAAGATGCTTTTCCAATGATTGTTTTATAATGTCAGTTTGTAAAATGTCCCTTTGAAAATTGTACTTGCAGGTTGGAATCTCTTTTGCTGAACTGTCACTCACAAAATTTGCCATACTTGTCAGAAGAAGTCAAAATACTATCACTTTAATATCCCATTAATGTTTTAACCAAGTTCTCCTAATAGCTCCAAAGGATGAAATTTTCAATTTAAAACTGTAAATCTGTTTGTCTGCCTGTCAAAACAACACCAGCTCTTGCTATGTCTAGCACCAGCAGTGGATATACCAAGCAGATTTCATCTGCTAGTTGTCTAAATGAAATGTACTAACAGAAGAAAACTAAAATAGAAATAACAGATACAGACATTGACTCACAATGCAGGAGGTCTACAGGAGCCAGAAAACTTCCCTGGGTTAAGCCCATATTCTAACGTTGTCTCTCAGAGCACAGAACACATAAATATCTCCATTTTTATCAGTTTGTCCCCACTGGCTAAGTGGGGGCATTAAAATGTACTTAACCATTGAAGACAAGAGCAAAGAAAAATGAGGTTAAATGATATCAGAGACTATTTCGGTTCCTGCAGAAGTCAGGAGAGTTTTCTCACTGTTCTTCGTGGGCACAAACCCCTCTACTGAATGTGCCTGAAAACAGAAGGGACCTTTCAAGTTGTCACTGTTGTTATTAGCAGTATGCAATGTTCTTTCAACGTGAAAACATCAGAGATTTCAAGAATAGATGTGACTTTATGAAAATGTAAGATCTTGTACAACATGAGCTATAGACATGAATAGTTCCTGCATTAAGCCAATCATAGATGTCTGAGTTGATGTAAATATTTTAGGAAGACATTTCAGTCTTGAATGAAAGCCTTATATATTGACACAGAGAACAATTTAAATAAATCATCTCTTAGACAGATGTATTGACATATTTAAATGCAGATACAAAATACTTTATGAAATCAGGTACCAGGAAAATGCACAAGTGAATTGCTCGAAATCCCACTGCTAAGTGGTAGTTTTGAACACTTGGAAAATAAAAGCTAGGCAGTTCTGGTGTAGGTAAAAAAAAAATAATTTAAAAAGCTAATCCTCTCATCAGCATTAAGTAACAAACACGACATTAGTGTAATTTGCAATTTTTGAAGATTATATACCTCCATTTAGAAAGACTATATTTCTCACCCATAGGGTTGGTGAAGATAAGGATGAGAAGATGAAAAGAATCAAATGAAACTCTGGATCTTGGTTGTGTACTTTGCTCAAAAAGTAAGACAGTTTTCTACAAGTACAAAATGGAAAGAAAATGTTTTGGACTAATGGTACTACACTGGTACTACACAGCAGCAAAGCATCCAGAGAGCTTCTGTGCCTGCGAACCTCCTGGAAAAATTCAAGGAAACATCTGAGGAAGATGACGTCACACTAAGCTAGTAGATCAAAACATGCAAATTGTTAAGCATCCCATTTCCAGATTTTTGCCTGATACTTCCCCTTCTCATTCCACTTCCTATTTCCCCCAAGTGAAAGAATATGGTATTGACTGCAGCTGTCTGGCTGTGCGCAATGCCAAGCTTGATAAGCCTTTGAGAAACCCAGTCTAGTGAAAGGTGTTTCTGCCCATGGAAGGGGTTTGGAAGAGGCTAGAAGAGATGATCTTTAAGGTCCATTCCAACCCAAACCATTCTATGATTCTGTGATGGCCTAGGGAGCAGGGCACATCTCCAGCACAAAGTGCTCCCACCTGTTTTTTTGGAGAGGTATAGTGGCAGAAGGCAGGAGTGGGAGTACCTGTGAGGAGGGGAGAGGAGGGAAGGTACCTGGCTGCTCCTTTGGGGCCAGATGGTGGGCTGGTGAGAGTCTTCTGTAAGCTGGGACATGACAACATGAAAACAGCAGCAATCTTTAAGGTAAGACATAAGCAATGCTTTGTTTATCTAAGCAGAATGCTGGCATATTTATAATAATTGATTTCAAACTCCCTCTATGATTTTGTCAACAACATGCATTCATGGAACAAGAGGGATGATAAAGCGGGGAGGGTTAGGGAAAACTCTCATGATACAAAATATGTCTACCATCAATCTGTAGCAGAACATATATTTGTGAACTGAAGTCTCATGCTCACATTTATAAAGACAAATCTTCTCACTCAAACCTCAGTGCTGTTCAGTTTACTAGAAAAATAACATTCCAGTTAAAAAAACAGCAGATGGGCAAGCAAGGTAGAGGGCATTTAATTCTGGTTGTCTCTCCTCCATGCCAACACACTGCTTTGAAGGAACTGCAAGTGTGGGAGGGGAACATATGTGCATATGGATTGTGCATCTCAGAGAGTACTTGGTGGTGAATGCAATCTCTCCTTTCTTTCCTCTTTCTGTGCACGGCAGCTCAAAGGTCCACTCACTCCAGGGGAGGTTCCACACAGCTATACTGGGACTGAAGGAAGCAAATGGAGAGTCATGTTCTGCACACCAACAGTGACTACAGAGCCACTCCACCAAACACTGCTTCAACCTTTAGGCTTCTGAGATGTTACAGATGGATAATGAGGCAAATGGCTCTCGCAATTAAGGGATAACTATTGTGTGAATATTAAGAAAAGCTTTATTGATGTAGAGTTAAGTTATTGTAGTTTAGATGGCCTCTGCTCACCCCATAGTTCCCTTTCTCCCCCTGTACTGTGACCATCAGACAGCCTGGGCTGTCTAGGACAGGTAGACAGAAGGTGTGCACATGTGTCCCTTACCTGGAGCAGTCGGGAATGGAAAAGCTTGATGCTTAGGGGGTGTGGCATGGCAACACCTGATCTCCAATTAAATTGCAAGAAAGCAGTAACCACTGATAAATGGCAAAGAAGAGCTGACTGGCAGACTTTGGGAGGGGCCAAGATTGCTTGATGCAACCCCTGAGGTATAAAAGACTGAGCATCCATCTTGAACATGAACTGGCCATGTGGTATCCATGAGGGCAGCTCCCAGCGCTGTGAATTTTTCCTTATATAGTCCTTTTGTTGTATTTTTGTAAAAGTTTAATAAACCTTTTTAAATTTTCAAAGTGAGCAGTTGTTTCTCACAAGAGAAGATTAGCACCCACTGAAAATGATGATGGACGTTTCAGGCAGCTCCATGACAGAGGCTGGAAATAAAGGTGTACTTCAACAGCACCCAGACATTGCTTGGACCTTGCTGGAGTCCAGACCAGGGCTTTGAATGGCTCTGTTGAGGTGGTTTCTCGTGAGCACTGACAGAACCTCCAGCCATTCAAAAATCAGTGGTAAGTCAAGCAAAACTCTTGAACTGGCCAACAATGTTTCTGTATCTCAAGATAAACTAAGATCAAAGCATAGGACTCTGGAGAGAGAGCTTATCTGAGTGAAATTCTGCTACTGTCTCAGGGACAAACTGCGGTACCTCTGAAAGGGAATGCTATCATCAAAACAGATCTGCCACAAATGGCCTCTGGAATAAGTGAGAGCAACTTAGAAGTTCAATTTCACAGACTAGAAAGTGAACAGCTATGCTGAGGGTCTGAAGCTGATGACAGAGAAGATTGAACAGCTTAGTATTTAAATTCCTGCACCTCCAGCTGAAGGCAAGAAAATGAAAAAGGTCTTTAAGGAATGTGGAAAGGATGGAGTGAGAAACTACAGCAACTTGATTGATAGGCAAATGACAGACCAAAATAGGTGCTAAATAGACCTTAGCACAGACCCTTTAATTCAAGTGAGTACTCCAAAATGACAACTGGCAAACTGCAAGGGACCAACATAATGCACTGACCTGAAACATAAGTAACAGCTTATTCCTTTCTGCTATTTATGGCATTGCCTTTTCTATGGGTGAGACTAGGTGTGCTGCAACAAACTGAGCCACCGCAACATGGATCCTCCTCGTTCATGCTATGGAGCACAGACCTTGAAGGAAAGGTGTAATTCAAGATGTAACTATTCCCATGCTTTGTCTGAACAAAATCAGCCGCAATTGTTGAGGTGGCATGTGATACAAATCCTCAAATCCATAAAAGAAAAAAAAAGCTTTTCCTTGAAGCTAGACACAGAGATATCTTTCTGGGAAGAAATCAGGAGAAGAGACTGGCAGATGCTTTCATACCCTTAAGAAGGTCTGGAAGTATGAGCTTAGGATGGATTTGTTATACCATATACAGCCTGCAGAGACAATCAGTAACCTGTTTAAAATTTTACCTATTGAATAGGTGCAAACACTACACTAATCTCCCCCCTTTTCTGCATGTGCTATTTATGGCTGGGATAGAGTAAAAATTCTTCACAGAGGCTCACAGGGAGCTGTGTTTTGGATTTGTGCTGCACACAGGGATGGTAACACAGGGATGTTTTCATTGCTCCTGACCAGGGCTTGCACTGTGTCAGGGCCTTTTCTGCTCCTCACACCACTCCACCAGAGAGTGGGCTGGGGGTGCACAAGGAGCTGAGAGGTGACACAGCCAGGACAGCCGACCCCAGCAGACCCAGGGGATATTCCAGACCTTATGGCATCAGGCTCAGCATATAAAGCTGGGGGAAAAAGCAGGAAAGGAGGACAGGGGAATGATGCAATTTGTCACTGGACAAAAGGCAGTGGACCTCTGCTCTCCTGTAGATGGACGAACACCTGCCTGCTGATAGGAAGTGGTAAATGAGTTATTAGTTTTGCTTTGCTTGAGTGCCTTTGCTTTACCTAATAAACTGTCTTTATCCAGTTTTCTCACTTTTATTATTATGATTCTCTCCCCCATCCCACTGTGGGGGAGTGAGCAAGTGGCTATGTGGGGCGTAGTTGCCAGCTGGGGTTAAACCTTGATACTGCAGAAAGTCAAAAACTCGATCAAACAATAGGCAGCAGCTTATTCAGAGGGATGAGTTCACACCTGACAAACAACTTAGGACAGTCTGCAAGTTTAAACTCCAGTGAGGCTGATGAACACATGAATGTCTCCAGTCCATTGCTGGCCACCCTATAGCCTGAGGACACAATAGCCATGAATGAGAAGGAGAATGAAGGAATCCATCTTCATCTTACCCAGAAGTTTATCATTGACCCTTCTGGTGACACAGCAAGAAGCAGTTACCTGAAATGAGGGAGTGCCAACAGCCTGAGACACCCCGGGATTGGTAGGCAATACAGAGTATATACGTCTGTATTGCCTACCAGTGAGATGAGATGGTCCTTTTGGAAACCTTTCATCCATTTTCTGGCATATCTTGGTGCTGCTAGAGTTTGTCACCAAATTGAGTGTTCTGAATGTTCCCCAAACATCCTAAAGCAGAGAGAGATTTAGGTGGCAGTCAGCATTGCTGACACCAAGTATGGAGACAGCCAAGTTAGTTCCACTAGTCCTAAGGAACACAATGGCAGTGTTGGTGGCACTGATGTACCTAGGACCCAGAGTGCTGGGAGAGGCAAAGAACTGCAGCAGTGGTTAAAGCAGGAAACAAAATGCTTACAGCACTTCAGAGGCTGGACTGTCTCTGAGGATGACCAAATCAGATGCCTCTGTGGTAATCACAATCTGACAGAACTTGACTTGTCTGGAAGGGAGAAGACAGAGAGACACCCTTGGAATGGCTTTCTTAGGAGGATGGCCAATGGCAGATCAGAGATAAAGCAGCTGCATTCACCTGAATGTTTTCCAGCCCACAATATCCACTGAGTCCCACACCACAGAAAACTTCAACTGCATTCTCAAGGAGAGATTTTGAGTAGTTCAAGCTCACCATCCCTTCTAGATTTTAAAGAACACCATGTGGAGTAAGACCTTCTCTGTCACATTAATTAAACCTGTACATGTGTCAGAAGACAAAATTCAGCCCCAAAATAGGGGCACACCCAGGGTGTAAAAGAGTGTTGGGAAATAGCAGCAAAAAGAAGGGGAAGCACAGTTTCCCCTCCTGAAAATTCAGAGTGGCAGCTGGGCAGCAGAGAGAAGATGAACCTACATGAGAATTAGCCACCTTCCACACTCGCTGAGCAGGAAGCTAAGCACAACCCCTAATGAACGTGCTTCTGGCCTCAAGTGGTTATTTGAATCAAGGCCATTTGAATAATTTGTGAACTATCATTTCAAAACACAAAAAAGCAGTTGCAACTTTATACTAAATAACCAAAATGCAAACTTGAAAACTATGTCTGCCTATTTGCTGCCTCATTTGTGCTGGAGTTCTACTCCAATTTGCACTTAATTGGATTACTATAGCTAATGGCAAAATGAGGTGTTAAATACATATATTTCTGTAGTCAATTAAATTCAACTTAAATCCCAAACATGTACAAAGTTATGACTGATCAGAGCACAAAGCTACTCAGCAGAAACTCAGCACGAATAAACTTATGGAAAACTCCTCCCCACAAATACACCGGGCCACTGAAAGCTCCTCTGACAGAGCACCACTTAACTTATGATAAATTCCACAAAATTACATTTCTTAATCATTTCAGATAGGAAATAAACAAAACTAAAGTGATGTAGATGAACTGAAAACCAAAATAAATTAACCCAGAGGAAAAATATACAGTCATACTTCACACGAATCTGTATACACAGGATTATGATTTACAATAACTTATGGGAATATGTGCATGTTTTTGTTTACTTGTATAGCTCAAACATATATTTTCTTTTTTTCAGCAGCCTTCAGAATCTAAAGCTTCAAATAAATATTTTTGTTTACTTCATATTACCAGGAACATGATCTATTCAGGCATGTAAGAAACTAAAAAAACCCATGGGTGCAGAGGACAGTTTTAATTTGAAAAATACTAACTTTATTACCTCAGTTATTTATGTATCAGTTTTCAATGTAAAACTTAATTTTTCAATTTCCAGCCATAAGAATTCAGGCTAGAAGCCAAAAGTTAACTCAAATCTCTCTTTGATTCTGAGGTGCTTGAAAGCTGAGTGCTACCACCACATAAACTTTTGTAACCTCATCCCTTTCAGAGTACATTGCTAAGTTTACCCTAGAGAATTTATCTTCCTTTATGCAAAGACCTTAGCGGGCCACACGTGAGAACAAATGCCTAAGAGCAGAGGTTAGCTTGTCTTTAGCTTGAACACATCCATCACAAAAAATCATCCAGAGCAGTATTAATGTTGTGAGACCAACAGCAACAAGGACAGACAGCTATACCTTACATGCCAAGTTTTTCACATTTGGATGACAATACTACTTATCTATGACACACTAAACAGAAATACATAAGAAATACTTACTAGAAGGTCTAGTTTGTTTAAAAGTCTCTGCAAACATTTGAAGGTCTGCTATCTAGCCACTTACGTTTTATCTCTTCCACCTTTTACAAATACATAGAGCAGTCCTGGTACTCATATGATACTGTTTATAATAAACCTCTTGAAATATGAAGCCAGCTACAAGTTAGGAGAGAAACAAGCTGAGCAAAATAAGGACAAGATTTACAAAATCGTGAAAGCAGTCGATAAGGTGAGTGTAGAACTGCTATTTAATGATTCACAGCACTTGAGCTAGGGCTGCTTCCTGTTGAAAATGGAAGGAAAATTGGAAATTGAGGAAAGATAAAATCTGTATTTTTAATGTTATTGCTAGTGAACTACTGCAACTTGCTGCCAGAGAATGTTTGGTGCAAGTAGCATTTAATCAACTGTACTCATAGATAACAGCTCCATGAATGTCTACATAATAAAGGGATGAGGCAGACATCCCTAAATTCAATGTATGTGGACTTCATAAGGGGAAGACACTAAAGAAATTGGCCTGGCTTATGTGGTATCCTTTAACATTACATCCTACTCCCTCCATGGGAGGCCAAATGCTGGGCCAGAGAGACCCTGCTGAGATCCACTTGGGTATGTCGTCTGCTCTCTAATCTTTAAAAAGTTTTGAAGTTCATTGTTTTGAAAGATAATGAACCTTCCAGGACAGAGCATCAACAATTTACAACACTGTTCACAGATGTGCCATAGGCCACCACCACTGAAAGGTGAATGCCTACCCAGAAAATGCCAAAGCAATGACACCAGATACCAGAAGATATCTCTGCTAAATCCAGCAGCTCAAGGAAGTGAGGCTGCTGCTGCTCCATGCCCCCAGATCCAACCAGTAGCAAGGCTGAAAACGTTTTCCCAAGAGAGACATATATCAAACCCCCCGCCCCCCCAAACACACATACATTCAATATATATGGCTGGACATACAGATCCTGGACAGACACTCTGAGCACTCCTACCTTATCCTGCTCCTTGATCTGGCTAAGCAGGGCAAAGGTCCACTAATGGAAATATTTCTACGTCTCCAAGGTGGATTTCACCAGCAGCTTGGCTCAGAAACTCAGTCTGCCCAGTAGCCATCCCTGGACCCCAGACTCCTCAGCTGCTGCACCTGGACATATCCCTCAGGGTTGCAGCCCAACTCCAATTGCTGGTACAGAGCATTCCACACCCCCCAGAAGCTTTTGCCCTGCATCCCCTGATGTGTCCCACACCTCCAGCTAGCCACACTGTCATTCCAAACAGCGAACTGCAGAGCTGCTCCCCGACTCCACATGGAGACAGTTTCACTCCTGGACACCGACTGGGGCTCTGCAGGAACAGGTCTGAGAGGACACTGGACAGGATCACTCTTTCTCTAAGTCCTTAATTTGTGTTTCTTCCTGCCCCTTTGCTCCTCTAAGCTGTGGAGATGACCTCTCATGCCTCTCCCATGACAGGCCCAGTAGTAACCTGGCAAAGCTCTGTTTGGGCTCCCCACTCTGTGTCTGGGCATCCTCATGTATCACTGCAGTCAGCCATTCTTGAAATGCAATGAGTTTGCACCAGCTTTCTAAGCTCTAACACACAGATTAAATCTGCCACAGGTCATCTGTTTTTTAAAATAAGCTGTGATGATCAGTCTCTTTCCTCAGCATCTTGCTAGAAATCATCACATATTGCTCACCATAAACTGAGTACGGTTGTTAATGATTAGGCAAATGACATAAAGAACTAAGGGTTAGCACAGGCTGTGGTCAGAAGTGTGCATGGCCCTGATGCTACAGCTTTAGCAATCTCATCAAGGTCAAGGCAACTACTTGAGTGGATAAAACAAAACCTTTGTGTCTCAGCTGAAGGGGGACATTACAGACACAGCCGGTGATCTGCAGACATGCCTGGGGCCTCATCCAGTGCCCAGCCCAACCGAGTCTTTTCACTGACACAGGAAGGCTTTGGACCAGCCTCTAGGATCACAATACTTTATTTACTTTCTATTTTATTTTTTGGGGATTGTTATTACCTCTCTGTTGGTCTTCTGTTCCATTAAGTTGTTTTTGTGCTTCTTCAATTTTGTCTGCAAGAAAGAGAGGTCAATATTAAAACACATATATAAAAAAGGCAAGATTGCAGTAAGTAATTTACTGAAATCAGTCTTGAAATATCTGTTTATATTTAGGAGTGATATCATTCATGTATAACTATGTGGTACATTATGAGTAATACAGCCATATAAAATTTTATCATGTTTTACCAGAGAGGCTATTGACATGTTAAATTACATGGAACCACTGAAAGAAAAGCACTGGCATCGGATCTGCAGTTAACAGCAAATCCCACTGCAGCTTCCTACCATCTATAATAACGTGTGCAGTCAGGGGACTCTTTGGAATAGGTATTATGGTGCATTATAGAGTGTTTTAATACATTTTTGAAAAATGCTGTTAGAGCAAGTCAATGTTGCATTAAACATATTGAGAAGAACAGCAAACAGCATTTGCTAAGTGAAGCAATGGAGCCAATCCTCTCACATGGGAGCACTGGGGGTGAGTGGTAACCCCCACCTTATTTCTTTGTGAAACAACCGGAAATTCCCACATGCATAGAGCAGGAGCAAAAGGAGACCCTGAGTCTTTACTCGCAGTCTGTCTTTGCAGTTTACTTGTTGCCCCTCAGACACTCTGGTGTTGGAAGGAGAGCTGTGCTTCACCTGCTGTTGCACAGAAGCTCCCATGGAAAGGGGGGGTCCTTGTTCGCAATGTGTGCATGTCTGCATGTGCAGAGCAAGAAGCAAGAAAAGGTGTAACTGGACCGAATAAAAATTCAAGACCAAATTTTCTTTTGATAGCAAACAGTACTCTGAGTAGGTTGAGGATAAAAGGTTATGTTGGTAAGAAGCAGCAGCACTGGGAAAGGCTGAGCTCTCTTGGTGTTCTGAGCATCAAACTATGGCCTGACTGACCAAGATCTGAGCTTGGAACATGACTTTCAGATGTAAATGGTCATTTTCTAAAATACCTGTGAAAACTTTTTTCCTTGTATTATTTTTTTTCTTCTTTTCCCCTGGTGGGGTCAGTTTTTATTGAACTAAATTGAAAGAACAGAATGTAACTGGATTAATCCTAAATCTCCGACTCTACTGGTGCAACTCAAGAAATGCCAGACTTCATGGCTGCCATGTACAAGAGGAGTATGACAGCTCTGCAAAGCCCTCACCTCTTTCTTTACAAGCATGGAGGCTTTACTCACTCTGACTTTTACAACACAAGCTTTCAAAAAATGGATATTTCTTCAACACAATTCTTAAAAAGTGGGTTTAAATGACTTCTCTTTTATTTATCAGCTGAATCACTCAAGCATGTTGGAACCATTTATTCACAGTTGAAGTCTGATATGGTTTCTCGATTCTTTCCTCCACAGAACCAAATAATTACAATTGAATCAAACTCTTGCAGCTTTTAAGACTGAGTTTTGTTATGCTCACTCTGGTTCTGCATTTCTGTTTTTCAGAACAAGTACCAGGTTTCCCTTCTCATTAAAGCTCAGTAATTTCTCTGTTGTACACTGTCCCAGAGAATGGACCAGAAGATCTCACAAGGGGGCTAACTGAGCAGACTCCCAAAGCTTCTCACGAGAAAGAAAGACACCACAGCAATTTGAAAAGCCAAACTTCTTCCTTCTTCCCCTGGGGTTAGTGAGACATGCATACATATTTAATGGGAAGTTTTATCACATTTTCTTTTATACTGATTTACTGGCTGCTGAAGATCAACACAACTCAAAAAGAGCACAATCCTTCACCATCTTTTTACCAAGCTGGTTATGCAGGCTTACTTTAAACATAAGACTCGATATTTAATGCTTTCCTGGATCAAGTACTACAGCTGAAATACTAAATGTATTCATACATTTTTATTTTTTTTTATAGAAAGGGATGTAAATAACCATTTCCAACAAAAAAAGGAGGAAATGTAAACAAAGCATCTTTTATATACATGTCACTAATACTCTCAGAGGAAAATGTATCTAGCAATCTTATAGGGTTTTTCCAAAGACTGTTGCTTTACAGGTGATGGAAATAAGCAATTTACAAGGTTGCAGGACAGTTGATAAAATATATGAACACACAGGGAAAAAAAATCAACCCATGTAAATGGGTAGTTACCCATGTAAATAGAGCTGTAGGTTTTAGCAAAAGGCAACAAGAAATCAAATCTATAGTTTGGCTCTCAAACTCACTTTCTTCCCTATGTTGGAGATATATTTAATGCACAATACATGGTGTTTCTGTTCTCAGAGTAAATGTTTTGTCAACAAAGCTTACATCTAAGTACACAGACAACTGCAGTTTTATTATTAAAATTATTATCTGCATATTTCACATAAATGCTACAAGAAATATATGCATTTACATTCACAATCATCCTACTTTTTAGAGAAAAATTACTTAAGTATTTCAGAATCACACTATATGAGAATGCCAGAAAGATTAAAAGCTTTGATCTCCTTAACTGAATACTCTGTCTCTTATTGGAAAAAAAAAAATTAGTTCCTATCAGTAATTCCCAACCATTCCTTTGTCAGACTGTAATCCCAAACAAAGAACCACAGATAACAGAAATAATAGCTAGGTAAACAGGTGACTGGTACACAGCCAGAAAGTCTCCTACACTTCCTGCCTCTCCTGATACATTTTCCCCAAGGAGTTATTTCTGCTGTATTTCTTCATACCTATGGCGGTATCTCTGTGCAGAACAGTTTTGAACATTCGGAATACTGTAAAATCTTGGTGTTAGTGCTGAAAACCTAAAGCAGTGATCTGGACTGTAAATGAGATATGGGTATTAACATCAGTTTGGGGCTAAATGTTTTGCTAGGGCCTACATCCTCCTAACGGCCAGCATCACATGCTACCTGCTCTGGCCATTGCGCCAAGGCATGTCCAAACCATTGTACAAAATCTGCCGCAGCTGCTTTCCACCCTGCTGCATTTTACAGCTACAGATCCTACACAGGCAACTGCCTGACAGACTGCGGTGTTTCAGGCTGGAAGGAAGAACTGGGTATCCCTAAGGGCCATGGAGCAGGTGGCAGGAGCAGGCTTAGAGCCAAGTACCCCAGCAACACCAAAAGGCAGCCTCCCCAGGTCTTCTGCCAACTCGCACGTACGCCAGCAATAACTTGCTAACAAATTTATATTATCCAGTCATCTCCTTCTCTTGTGTGCCATTAAATTAGCTGTATGTCAAACATCTTAAGGAAAATGATTTCAGACATCATACCACGTTCTGTCATAATTGTATTATAGGTGCTCTAATGGTACATACCTTTGAAAATGTTTTATAAGCAAAAAGATACCACACAAAAAATCATCTGTAAAGCCCAGGAGGAACTGAAAACCAAGAAGTCCTCCATTTAATTGCAAATAATATTATCCAATCCAATAATTGTTTGGTCTAATACTATTTCAGAATTAAACCTGGGATACTGTCTAACCTGAACATTTTACAAAGGAAACATTTGCTCATCAATGAAACATTATCTACTTCTACTAGAATAAAACCATTTAACTAATGGGAATTTCTAGTACATGATAGGTATAGCACTCTCTTCATTTCCCCTAAGAGGCAGAATAGTACATATCTTGACTACTTTACTGTAAGACCTATCCCAATGGCCCCAACCTTCAGCAGACAGCCTTCTGGAGTAGCACATATCTAGAAGCAAACGACAGTGACAGACACACTCTCACTGAAGATGGGACACTTCTCACCAAGCACTTACTAGTGGAGGTGCAATGAAAGAGGAAATCATCATATGCATCACTGTAGAGAACGGAGATTTCATGTAATAGCACTGCAACAAGCCACAGAGCCAGCTTTTGGCCATTCCAGGCAGGTGCATGCCACAAAAATGCAAATCACAAGCAGCATCATGAAATGATTTTATTTATACATTATAGATATAAATTACACACACACACACACCTGCATATGCGTGAAAGAAAATGAAACAATGAGTACAATGGCTTTTCTTACTCCAGCATGAAATCTTCTCACGTTATTCTCCACCACAGTTCTCCCAGCAGGTATCTGCTGTGTGGAAATACCATCAAATTCCTTGAGGTTTTAAATATGTAATGTAACTGTGCTTTTTAGGAATGCAAGGAAGGAGACTGGCGTGCAGTAAAATATGCTTCTTGTTTTACACACCTCCTGCTGTGATAGATCATTACAAGGATACCAACAGTCTGAATTAGATATGGTGGCACTGTGGTGGGGTTTTAAATGAAAAAATAAACCAGATTTTTCAACAGCTTTACAGTCTCTATTTTTGGTCTTCACTGAGAGATAGAACCTCAGAGATTTTAATTAATTCATAAATAAAATGTAATTTACAAGGTTTTTTTCAAAGAGATTATCCCAATAATGTATAAAACCCTGAATATGTCTAGTATTCTATGTATCAGATATGCATTACAAATTTTCAGAGAGATCTTAAAGGCCTCACTTATATGGTGAGTTAAGGAAAATAAAAATTTATTAACTTCAGCAGGGAAAGCAAAAATACTGAAAGGAGTGAGGTTGGCAAAGTATAAAACCAGTAACTTATGACAGCAATTTAAGCTGGAGCACACTACATTTTCTAATAACGTGTTTGTGGGTTTGGTTTGTTTCATCTCTCTGGGGATTTTTCCACTGACAAGTGTCCCCACAGCAGCGCAATGAGATGACTTTGTCCTGTTGAACAAGTCACCCCGCCCCACACAATGACAGCACACAGAGGAATTAAGTCACTGAGGAAGACAAGACCTACTTTAAAGCCTCCAGGAAAGCTTACAAGGGAGTGGTTGGTGTAAGTTCATTAAGTTCTTGCAAAGCACCCTAACAGGAGGATTTTTCATTGCATATATTTGCATGTGTCTGTATCACTGCAAATGCGGGGATTTTTTGGCTTATTATTGAAGATGTACAGCTGCTGCTCTGAAACAATAAGTGTTTTGTTGCATTTGGTTTTTTAATCACAAATACTCTGTTTATAGGTAAGTGGAAAATTAACAGATTTAGACTATTTTGGATGCTGAAGACAGGCTATGACATCAAAACTTTAAAAATACAAGCTTATATCTTGCCTGAAAGGCTAGAGTTATATCTTCAAGTATTTAACCAAAACAACTGGAAGGAAAATATCAGCACTTTTTTTCCCCTTCAGTTAAAGACAAGAACAATTCTCAGGCCTTAGGCCTGAGTCATCCTAAAAATACCTCCTGCAAAACAGCTTCAGATGACAACAGATTTTCTTCTTGCTTTCTCATAAATCGCACTCTCTCTTACCTTGCTGCACCAGAAGACATTTGAAAAGTAATTCAGAAAATCACTTTGCATGGGTTTTAAGATGGACACAAAGAAAGATGTCACTTCAATTATTTTTTCTTGCACTGATCATCTAGATCAGGAGCAGAAAAGAAAATCAAAGTGACAAAATATTCTTCAGCTGAAGTACATTAATGCAATCAGTCTGTATGCACTGGGCAGTATTACTGAAAACAACTGTCAATGTGTTTTTATTTGGGGGTGAGAGGGCTGTGCACAGCTTAAGTAAAATACTGATGAAAGTACAAAATGCTGCATTTTCCACCACTATAAATTCAGAGAGCAAGTGAAAAGAAGCCGAGTCCTGGCATGAAAATCTCAGTCTTCAGACTATTGAAACCACCAGGCTCATGTACAAGTAACAAAGTGCTTCACATTTCACTGGATGAGAAGTGTGCCTGAAAGCATTTATTATTAAATAAATTTAAAAAAAACAAATTAAAAAAATACTCTGAGCAACAGACAGATGGTGCAGAATGGCACATCTTATGAATCATAGAATGGTTTGGGTTGTAAAGAGCCCTTAGAGATCATTTAATTCCAGCCCCCCAGCCACAGGCAAAGCCACTTTCCACTAAACCACTCAAAGCTCCAGCCAGCCTGGCCTTGAACATCTCCAGGGCTCAGATTTGACACAGAGGACCTGAGCCCGGCCCCACATCCCATCTGAGCCATTTCACACCTCCCCCAGAGGGAAGACTCTGTGCTGCTTCCAGCAGCAGTGCCCATGCAGCGCAGGCAGGGCAGGAAGGGCAGCCACATGAAGCCAACGAACGACGCAAAGATGATGCAAGCTTGGCGCATTTCCCAGATGGCAGGTTCCCTTGGCACAGGAGGCAGTGTTTAATCCCAAGGCACCCTGCCTGCAGCTGTGGGTACCCACCTGGGACTGGGAAGCATGCAGAAGCGCCCACGCTCCCCTGCAAGGGGGCTGTGATGCTTGTCTTTCCCTTTTGCTAGGAGGAGGAAAGGCTCTTTACAACCTGCTAAAACAAGAACGCTGTCGTCCTAATGTGTTTTGGTTAACTGAGATGAATCCCAAGACTTCCTTTAACCAGCTCATTAAGAAAAAAATAAAGGAAAAAACCCCTAACCCAAAACCCCAGAGTCTTGTCTGTGCAAGGAGCCCATTAGGTTAATTGGGAGGCGGTGCAGCCGGTGGGATGCTGCCTCTTGGGGAGCGCAGAGGCTCGGCAGGCCCCTGCACGTCCCCACGCTGCAGAGAGCCTCCAAAGCCGAAACCCAGCCAGCCAAGCCGGGGTCCTGACTGCACCCTGGGCATGGCAGCACTGTCCCTCTGTGCTGAAGGAGGGGACCCTGCACCCAGGGGTGCAAGGGCTGGCAGACACAGGCAGCTGAGGACGCCTTTGATGGCCCCAAGTTTCCACCACCGCCCTCCTGCCACAAAGTGAACACCTTCAAAGCTGGCAGGCAGCAGCAAGAAGGCATTGCATGAAACCCACTGGACCAGGCACTCTTCTCACTCAGATTTAAATCTACTTTTAATTAGAAACCACTCTTCTGTCCCCATACACTTCCTTTTTCCAGTTTAATGAGAAACACTCAAGATTAAAAGGAAGAGATCAGATGAGGAAAGACAGTCTTTTCATCTTTATAATTTCATACTGTGGGAACTTGACACTTTTTGGCATATGGTTTGTTTTGTGGTTTCTCCTTCCCAGTTGGGGTTTAGAGAATCACAGCACCACAGCTTAGTAAGTTGCCAAATGCTGAGCCTGATAACTGATAGCATGGATGTCCCCAGCCTATCAAAGAAGCAAGGTAAAACAGATTAAATCTCAAGTTTGTCCAGTACTACTGGGTCTGAAGATTGTTTGTACAGCTATAAGAGAGGGAGTGAAAAAGACCTCCTAAAAATGATGTAAATTCAAAACTCTTAACAGGGTGATGCAGCAGCAGTTATCCTATTAATAGCTATAAACTACCTTTTAAACATCTAAAATGAGACTTTAAACTATTTTAAATGCTCCACTAGTCATCATAACCTTGACTAATGACCTGTTTGATCAGTTTTTCAGAAAAATTTGATGCATTTTCATTTTAATGTCAACTTTGAATGCTCATCATACTCCCTGCCATATATAATTATTTGCATTTAAAAATGAAGAACTCATGACAGATACTTTATATAACCCCTGTTGAAAACAGAAAATTAAAATCTTCCTTTTATTATTCTTCATTTGAAGAAAAAAAGATGCTCGTATATTTGAAATTACAATCTGTAATCTCCAGTTTAAATTTGTATCAGCAATGATCTGCTGTACTGTATATACAATAAAACACCCAATGCAAAGGCTGTATATAAATTAAATATATAAAGCCTTTATCCTTGCAATCACATATATTACTCAAATATGGTAAGGGCTCCTGATGAGGTTGGCAAGGTGTATGTGCATAAATTACATAAGCACTTCACATACGAACCCAAACTCTTGTCCCTGTGTCATTTATTTGTTATTGGGGAGCTTTCAATCTTGTGTTTGTTTGTTTGTTTCCATGGTTTGAATTTTGATTATGAGGCTTCTACACTCATTAAAAACTGAGCACAGAAGGGGACGGGGAGGAAGAGAATTTTTGGATGACGCCTTACAGAAGGATATAGCAAACAGCGAGGCACCTGTGGGGAGAGGCACAGTAGCTGCCAAGCATAAGATTTCAGAAGTGTAGGTGAAGTATCTTCAGAAATACCTCCTGCCTGGCACCTTCTCAGCCTGCGTAAGCCAACGCACAAGGGTGGCGCTTGCCAGGGCCGGCTCCTTCCCACCGGCCCCACGAAGCCAGGTGATCCTGCATCCTGTGTGCGCTTCGGAGAGCACCCAGCTGAGTCGCCACAGATAATTCCTTTACACATTGTCTCCCTCCGGTACCGAATTACAAACACAAGTACTGATTGCATTTCATTTGCATAGCTCCTAATTAGCCATCTAGCACAGTAATTACCCCATCGCTATGCTGATCCTAGGGCATTGTTCTATCCCGCTGCCAAATTTCAGCTGCCTACCTAGGACAGGGTGATTATTATCACTAAAATCTGCATAATAATTACTTAACAGCCTCTAGGGTATTCACTGTTCAAAGTTTTGGCTTTCTGGGTGTTTCTTCTATACCTAACCCAGTATCACTGTTAGAAGTTAAAATATTAAAGCCACGAGTTGCTCTAGGTTCACCACCTTGTCCAAGCTGCGGCTAGGAAGCTAGGAGCACCTTCATACCTTCTGCTCTGAGACAGGTTCCCTCCCTTGGCAGGCTTACTGGCCTATGAACTGTTGTCCTCAAATTGGAAAAAGGAGAGGTTTTTGATTTTATATATATATATATATATATATATAATTTTTTTTAAGTCACACAAACCATTTAAAAAAAAGCAACAAACCAAACTGACAGCTTTCCTGCTCACTGGAAACATATAAAAAATAATAATATGTGGAGCCCAAAAGATTTTGTTAAATTCTGTATTTTCTCAGATGCAGATCCTAAACCAAAGCAACAAACAGTGAACCAGCCACTCCCCAGGCAAACAGGGGAAAAAGTTTCCATGTATCTGTCTGATACTCCGAAAGCACTTGTTCTCAGCTGCATGGCTGGTGAAGGAGGGTTGCTCAACAGAAAAAGGCACAAAACTGGTTCAACAGGTACAACAACACCAAGAGTTGGTGTTTCATCACCTGAGACAACAGTGTAGAGGCTTTCTGCAAGTTCTCTGAGGGGTCAAACTTCTCTGCAATTTCTTCTTCTATTTCTGGACTTCCTCAAACACTATTAAGTTTACACGGCAGACATCAGGTAAGTAGATTCATTCAGCACAAGTAACCTACAGCATCAAGAACCCTGTTTAAGCAGAGATGAGTTTTTTTAAGATTAGCATATACCCTTAAAAATTATTGCTTTACCAAGATTCTAAAGTGTCTACAGAAATGGTTTACAATATGAGATCTTTAGTAGGACTTTGGATACTGAAGTTGTTACAAATACCTGATACTAAGATGGACAATAAATAGTACTGCTGGCTAAGGAAAAAGGAAGTTTTTGAGGACTAACAAGAAATCAAAACAAATTGAAAGCCCACAAGATAAGTCAGGTGTCCAGCCCAACATCTTGCCTCCAACAGAAGTTGACAGCATAAGCTGAGGGCACACTACAACAAAAAGTAGAAGATTAAGTTGCAGATTCTGAAACCAGGCAGCTCTGAAGTGAGCCCCAGGAGCTGTTCTTGAACTTCACAGATTATTCCTACATTAGTTTCTCCAAGTATCATTTGAATCCAGGGGAACTTTTCATACTGAATCCATGTAAGCTTTTCACATCTTTCTTCAAACTCCAAAGGGCTTCATCTACTTGATTCATTCCTTACACAAAAACTGTTCGACATACTTATGACCTTTGGCAGCTTTTGCAGTGCTATTTTATCCTCTTTGGAGGTGGAAGTGAAGAGGGGAAAGACAATTAGAAGAAAGACATCAGAATCAATCCCACTGTTAGAGATGAAGGCACACCACAGATGCTATCATGACAGATATGTTTTCCTGTACTGCGTAGATATTCCTAATGCTTTATTTGCTTCTTGACAGCTAGTGAGTATACAGTTGACTTTGCCACACAAATACATGACCCCAAGATCTCATGCCCAAGTGTTAACAAGCAACTCAATTTAAATGAAGAGTTTAAATAATTTTCCTGTGGACATCACTTCACATTTATCTGCCCAGAATTTCATTTGTCATTTTTGCAATTTGGTTGCACAGCAACCTAATATCATTTTGAAATCCTTTGCAATTTCATTTGCATCTTCATCTTCACCTCCCTTGATAACTTCCATCAAATCAGCAACACTGTCACTTCACTATTCCTGCTCTTTTCCTGGATCACTCAAGCAAATGGGAATCGACAGTAGCACATTTCTATTAACTGTAAAACAGAAGGCAATGTTTGTCTGCGAAGGAGCAGGTATTGACTGCAAAATGTGTAAATATCAGCCTCTCAGTAAATTTACACATGAGGGATTTTTCTGCTGGGGTATGTTGGGGGAGTTCACTTGGTACTGGATCTTCTTTAAAACTTTGCCCTTATTTCCAACCGCCTTTATTTCCAACCGTCTTTAAAATCCAGCCAGCCCAAACACTGTTGTCCCTTCACCATGTATAGGCCAAGGTACAAAGCACCTCTGGGTCTCTGCCTCCCTCCAGCCACCCTGCCCACTCCTTCCTCACCAGCTCCTGCCTGTGCTGGAGCATCTTCACGTGATACTGCAACAACTGGAGTGACTCTGACACAGCTTGGGCCTTCGCCGCACCGAACGGCAGCTGCCTTCTTATGCTATGCCGTAAATCCCCTTCCAACAGGGCTGCTAAATCACACCTTCGAATTCAAAATCACTCTTTTAGCATGACTGAACATTAAACTCAAAGTTTTTCATTAACTTGACTAAGGTATCTCATTTTTTTGCTTACTTGTTTATTTATTTATTTATTTATATTAAGAACTTAGTAGGTCTTAATGTCAGTCTAACATATGAACTGTCATACTAACTGTTAGTGAGTCTTAGTGCTCACTGAAAAAAACAAAAAAAACCTAAAAATCCACAATTCACTTGCTATACTAGACCTTGCTCTACAGACTTTATAAGCTTATTTTTCCATAGTAATTTTCTATTTTTGCCCTGAATTTCACATGCCAAATAAAATGCTACTAGCTACAGCTTTAAAGTGAAAAAACAACATCAGAAACTGGATTCATAAAATGAAAAACACCTTTGAAAAGACAGTCAGTACAAGCTGATGTAGAACTAGGTGTACCTGAAACACAAAACTTTAGCAAAGGCACAAAGATATGACATTTGTTATGTTAACAGTGTGCTGTAGCCACGAACAGGGGCTTAGCCACTTTAAGAGTCTTACAAACCAAACAGCCCTAGGGAGTTCATGTTCTTTTCTCTGGGCAAATTATAAATTGGTGGTAATAAATATACATTGAAGCAAATACCTCATTTCAGTGACTGATTTTACTGTTTTCCTTTACCTGCTGCCATCCTCCTTCAAGACCGGAGTAAAAAACCAGGTCTAAAGTATCCCAGTGAGCACTTGGGTCTTTTCCCACCCAAGCTGTCTTCCTGACAAAGATGGCAGGAGTGAGGATAAAGCATCTCTCCAGAAACTGATCATGCGCTACCTGGCTTTAGGCAGACCCTCAGCAGAGCAAGTTATCTGTGGGGTGATTACCCTACATCACCCAGATTTTCCCAGACACACCCCAAGGAATGACTTGGGGAAGGAGGGGACCAATCAGCAGGCTTTCAGTGAGGAAATCAAGCGTGCCAGGGAGATGTTTGGTACTGAAAGGACAGTTCACATCATTATGAAGGGATAATTTCTGGTCACAATCACACAGCAGCCTGCTGAAGCTGTGCTTGGCTTTAAGCACCAAGCTGCTACCCTACAAACCACATGAGCCATTTTCAAGCTCCCCTCTGCTTCTCTTCTCAAAAAGATTTCTGCTTGGAGCAGGATTGTGCTGGTCCCAAAGTACTTGTTAAAACCTGTCTCCAGCACAGCCAGCTCTGTCTCTCCTCCTCCATGCCTGCTCCAGCTGGAACCAGGAGCCAAGAGGGGAGCCTGGCCCCAGGGCTTCCACTGCTGCAGCCTCCCTGCTCCTGGTCCCACCCACAGGCACCCTGCCCAGCCTGGCTCACCCATATGACAGCAGTGCCCTTGTCCCTGACCACTGCAAGAAGTCAAAAGTGCTCAGATCATACAAATCCAGTAAAAGGGAATGGAGACAACTGAATTTATACAGAAAGGGAACAGAACAGTGAAATCTTCAATCAATCTTCCAAAGCAGAGTCTCAACCAAAATGATTTTTCTTTCTCTCTCTTCGAGGAGGGCTAAGAGTTTTTAAAATATTTGCCCTAGGTGGGCATGAATCAGCATGAAATCTGAAAAAAAAAATCCTGAAATGCTGTTTTTCTCCTCCCCCAAGAAAGATAATACATTCCCTCCCAGGAAATAAAAGAAAGGAGGCTGAAGTATCTGGCATTCCTTTTTTGATAATCTCCAAGATACCCTTGGATAAGAAATCAGCTCTTGAAAAAAAATATCCTGGAATACTGACACTGTAAATTTAACTAATTGAACTTTCATACAAAAAACCCTAATTATTATAAGTAGCTGAGAAGGTTTTGTTCAGTAAATAAATAACAGAAAACAAATATGGCAGTGCAGATAGTTACGTGTATTATTAATATGCTATGAAGGGTGTTGAAAGATGAAGAAACAATTTTATAGATAAATTCACCTCATCCCACAAGAAGTACAGTTCCTATTGCTATGGAACAGCAAGCTACTATGAATTATTGAAAAAGAAAACCCAACAAGTAAAATCTACACCGATTGAAAACCCAGCCCTCTTCCCCTCTTTTTCTAGGCTTAGTGGTGAAATTTTCTTTCTGTACTTGCAAGCTTAGGAAGATAATTAATGAGCTACTTAAACACCTACAAAATGATGGCACTCTGCAATGTGAACATCACCCAAGTGTTTTTTCTCTGTTTTATTTAGAATTCACGCTCAATTTTGTGCTGTCTGATTGAAGATGAGGGGGCGGTGAGGAACGTGGGGGAGAAAGCCACAGCAAGCTGCTGCACACATCGTCCTGATCCTGCATTTGGAAGTGAACAATTCAACCGGGAGGGAGCTTACTTCAACAACCATGTGCCAAAGGGAACATCCAAGGATTTCAAGTCCTTAAATAAATATTTTTTTGGCCTTTAACATAATGATTTTAGATTAGTCAACCCTGTGCCACAACAAAGTAGAAAGAATTATATCCAACTTTATTGACTAATTTACAGTAACTTTTTTTTTTTTTGTTGGAACAATGACTTCTGGAAAATCTGGTGTGTGGGAGAAGAGATTATCAGAATGTGACACTTGACTAAAACAATGAAAACAAAAACCCAGTAGAATGTCCTGAAACTGCTTTTTGGTTTTGTTTTTATTAAGTTTGTTCGGACATTTTCTCGGTAGCACTAAAATTAATGATTCAAGAAACAGCCCCAAATTTCCTGAAATATTCAGATTTTAAAGGGCATGTCCTCCCTACCCCTATATATACTCTAATCTCTTTATTTCAGTTTTAGATGTTGTACCTATTTACAGAAGTTATTTTCTCTTTTTTTTTTCCAACAGCTCAGCTAAAATAAATTCCTGCTTGAAGTTTCCATGTTTCCTGGCAGAGAAAGGCTAACTGAGATAAAAATTGTGCATGGTTAATAGGAAGAAAAGAAACATTGGAAACTTCACTTGCATAAGGAAGGGAAGGAGGACAGAGAATAAAGCCAACTGGATGACCTCTCTTGCTCTCTGATTTCTCTTCTCTGAGGAGGTTCACAGTGACTGGTAAACCACGGAGTCTCCCGGGCCCAAGCATCTGGAGTTGTGTTGAGGGAAAAGGCTTGGCCAACTTCTCACTAAAGCTTACATCTTGAACATTTCAACCAAGCTAAGAAACCATAGTGACGGCCTGCCAAGCAACAAATGTTGCTTTCCTAAGACTTACTCTTCTCCACTTATAATCTTCTCCAAATTCACTTTGTTTGTTGTTAAAAATCATCACACAGAACTGCTGGAATGACTGGATTTTCTGGCACAGAAGAAACAGGAGAAAGGTTGGGCTCTGTGCTCCTCAGCCTCTCTCAGGTTTTGTCTCTTGCCAACCCCTCCTCAGCAAAGAATCACACAGCAAGACCAAGTTCCTCCCATCTACTGCCACCAGATTAACCTGATGCTGATATTTAGGGTTGTGAGTCATGGGCATCCTCCAAATGCACAGATCTGTTATTGCCCATGTGAACTACAGTAGGTTAAAGGCTTCTGATGGCTCTGACTTAAAGGGAGACCTCATTTTCCTCACTTTCTTTATGGTTCTCAAAAATAGAAACAGTTTGCTCCATGTGGAGACTGATGAAAGAAGGAAAGGACATAGGAGAACAAAGGCAGCATAAAAGCACAGGGACAAAAAGAAGAAAAATATTAATAAATACGATACAAGACATATAAAAAGAGGCTACACTGTAGAAATGATGCACTGAAATGATTTCCTTCTTTCGCTTCCTTTTTCATGAGAAAATGGTAGATCAGTTCATATTTTGAGGAATCTACTTAGGAGAAATCACAGCAACTACGAAAATACTAAACGCATGATTTCCCATTTTCTTTCCCTTTTTAACAAAACACTGAACAATATTTTATCAGTGATTAAATTTAATTAAAATAAATAGTCTTACAGCAGATGACCGGATGCTTTCATATCTTTGGCAGTCTTTCTGTACAGCTTCTACAATTCATAATTACAAACTGAATAATCTTGGGTTAATCCTGAGACAAGACTAACCAATTTCTTATATAGTGTCAAGTATTTGGCTTTCGGTTTCATGCTGTAGAATAAGTTTTAAGCACAGAATACTTTCAGAGAAACAAATAAAAGAATAATTCAACCAACCACATCCAAAAGTCAACAACACACCCCACACCCTTTCCGTTCGTATCAAGTTTATGGTTTAGGTGTTTAAATACTTCAGTTTTCACTTAATCATTTTAGCAATTACTTTCCAACCATATTAAACTCAGACAGTTTTATTTTTAAGAACTTCCAGAAATTATGCTTTATTCAAATTGAATCCTCAACCACTATTCATTAACAACTCAAGCCAAATTCAGTAACAGAATCCAACCTTAATTACCAATTATCAACTAGATAAAATTTTCACATCCCTAGTAGATGATCTTTAAGATTCTGGTGGCTCTAATTTCATTACCTCACATGCTACAGTAAACAAAAGATTTAGAAACTATCACTCCAAATTTAGCACAAAAGCAAGGACAAACCCAGTGGCAATCATTAAAGACCCCTTGAAAAATTAGGATTTAAATATGGAAAAACAGACAGAGTTTTAAAATTACTACCAGGATAGAGTTCTGAGCATGCAGATAGTTTAATTTCCTGGCTTAATTCCTGGCTGAACTACAGGCTGTCATATGGTACCTTGCGAGTCACCTCCTTACAGGACAGCTGGAGGAATGCAACCCAACCAGCACATTAGCAGCCTAAACTTTGGACTACGGGAAAGTGTTTGTACCTGGAATGCTGTGGTACAACAAGAATGCTGAGGTAAAAAGCCACAGTCAAAGCACTGAAATACATAAAGAGAGAAATAGGTCAAATCCCTGTACCTTTTTAAACTACTCATAACATTCAATTTATGACCTTTTGGTCTGTGGCACTGAAGAACTGACCTGCAGGTCTTGATGACTCTCTGAAAATAACCACATAGCACATAAAGTTCATTCCTGAGCACTTTGCTGGTTTATTTTTTTAATTCTTTGTAGGAAGGGTCAGTCTTCTCAGATAAAATATTAGGCTGCTTCAGGAAAAATACAGACAATACAACTATATCAGAAATAAAAAAAGTTCAAAGAGCAATACAAATACTTACAAGCCTGCAGATGACTCCCAGTGAGAAGAGTCTGAAAGTTTACAGCAGCTTAATTTACAGAGAGGTGAGGAATATTTGAAATAAGGGTATATTAAACAATCAACGATACAGGGAAGGTCAAACTGAGCATTAGTGGAATAGAAGACCTAAGTGAAGCTTTGTAACTTTCACTTCTTATGTCAAGTTGTAGGTCTTACAAGTTGAACTTCTCACAAATTTATCTCAGCTCCCATTTCCTCCCTGCTTTCAGGCAGATATTTAACATGCACGTGTTTGAGATTTAGCTTTCCCATTGCAAATGAATTCATTGATCAATGCTGTTTGAGAAACACTTTAAAGCACAACGAGATATGAGCTCCTGGGCTTTTATCCTGGAATACAGAAGCTGTGTACTGGGGAATCTCAGCACTTTCTTTACTAAGAAAACAACATCCTAGGTAAGGACAAACAGATAACACTCTCAGTAAAGATCAAATGTGACTTTCAGAACACCACCCAGCTACTACTGCAGTGCCTAAAGATAAAAAAAATCCACAAAGCAAAATACCATGGTCCACAGCGTTCGTACAAAACTGCCCACTGAACACATTGTTATTCTCTCTTAGAAACACTTCACAGGAGTCACTTTGAGACACGACCCCGACGAATCACTCTAAATTTCTTTTAAAGAACTGAGGAAAGAGTTAAAAATAATTCTGGTTGCTTTAGAAACTCACATCCTTTGTTTTGCTTGAGATGAAATACCATTACATGCATGCAATACTCTTTAAACTTGCCACTGTTCCAACAATAACTAAAGCTATTCTAAGAAACTACCACCCAAAAGGAGATCACCGCAGAACTACAGTAAGTTTGCTGCCGCAAAGCTAGACTATACTTGTAACATTACCAAAAATGCTCAGCCAAGCCTAGCTGGGAGTGACCTCAGTGTAACCACCAAAACATGACAGTGACTGCTGCTCACCAACTCCATCACAACCACAACAGCAAGAGGAGGTTTCTATTTTCAACAGCAGCTTGCAGCAAAAGGTATTTTCAGCAAACTTGATGCTCAACCCAATAACTAACTTCTTGTGTAGAAACTAACACTTCTACACAAGAAAATTAAAATACTGCTAAAATTTAACGATTAAGGTAAACCCATGTGGTTTCACCCTGTATTTTTATGGCTGCATGTCACCCAAATTGCAAACTTGTAGACTGATGAATTCACATTCGCTTGTTTGCTGATACAAACCCTTCAGCTGTAGTCAGAAGCACACCTCATCACTGACACTTCAGTATTTCTTTTAAACAATACAGACTTTTAAACTTATAAGCTGTTTCAAGTTGGCACCACTTTATTTCAAACCATCTCAATTAATATAATTCAAGCATGGAAAGGAATATTTGTTTTGCAATACTTCAGCTTTCACAAACCCATTCCCAGGCCCATCCATGCTGAGTCACCTCCCACGCTCTCCCCTCCACCTGACAGCCACCCATGGCCCACAAGAACACAAACCGCCGGTTTTGACATCTGTCCTTCCCAAAATGAACCTCAAAGGACCACTTTGAACCAGCCCAGAGAAAACACTTAAAACAATGTTTTGAAACATACTGATGTTCCAGTAATAGCTATGCTTATACAGTTTACAATGCTGCATGCGACAATATATATGACATGACTTCTAAGTCTTGATCTGTCTTAACAATTTAGAGATTGTTCTGACTAAAATTAAAAACACTGATAGGCAAAACGAAGCTCAATATTTTGCAAACTAAGCTGCCATGTCTCCCTCTACATATGCCTATGAATGTACACATTTTAAGAATGCATAATTAACTGTAAGAAAATAGTTCTCAGAAACCAGAAAGCTAAAGTATTTATATCAAAAGCTGAATCTTTCTCACTCTATCTGCACAAATAAACCCACTGAAGCTGCCAGCTTTGTCAAAGTGAGCAAGATTAGGTTCTAAACATAAATCAATTTAAGCAGTCAGAAATCTACAAGAAGTTCTAAAATTGCTTTCAAATTCCTTGCATATTCTTACAAAATAAAAGTCATTGATATGTCTCTGGAAACAAAGTTTCCAGTCTCTGGAAACAAAGTTAAGTATTTTCTAAGACAGCATTGCTATCACATTTCTATTAGGGACATTTAAAAACTGATTACAACGCTGGTATTTCTACATAGCATTTTTAGGGTGGTTTGTTGATGGGGAGTGGGGAGGTGGTGGTGGTGAAAGAAGACACTGATCTTACAACTACAATGTCATTTAAAATCCCAAGTATGCATCCACACTGGTCAGTCAAATTTGCACTGCTCTGATCTGGTTTAATTTTGTTGGAGTTGGTTTTTTGGTTTTGTTTGGGGTTTTTTTCTGGTTGCTCTTTTTTGCTTCCAAATTTTGCTATGTATTTATAGGCATAGAAGTCAGTAAAGTGACTTGATTTGTGAGAGGCACTACAATCAGATAGATCTAAGATAAAAATAAAACTCATTATCTTTAAGGTTGCTCTCAAAAGTCAGCTATCACACTGGCATCACAAGAAATTAATTCATCAGTATATTTTTGACAAGCACAGTTTTTTCCTCCGAAAGGTCATTTTTCTAAATTAAGCTAAGTATTAAATATCTTTGCTGTTCTGTCACACATCTCAAACTTAACTCCTGAAATGTTTTCACAGTAAAATCAAATTACATTTGAAATAAACATCTGAAATAAAGTTTCACATGCATTTAAATTTGACATTTGTACCGTAAGCAATGTAAGCAAACACTAAGGCCTGTTTGTACGTTTTATAAACTACTTTAATGGAAAATGTGCTTACTTGGTAAATACAGTATAGCCTAGTTTTGCCCAGAAAGCACCCTTGTTTTAGAACTCCCCTAAATGCACACTGTTAAGCATGAGAAGCAGATCTGGCATTCAATGCTGTTCGTATCACAGTCTGCTAGTGAAGGATTAGGACCATATTTACTGAGCATGTGCCAGAATCATAAAACAGTTTGGGTTGGAAGGGACCTTCAGAGGTCATCTAAAGCAATCCCCTGCAATGAGCAGGGACATCGTAACGAGATCATCTTGCTCAGAGCCCCATCCAACCTGGCCTTGACTGTTTCCAGAGATGGGGCACCTAACACCTCTCTGGGTAACCTGTTCCAATGTCTCACCACCCTCACAGTAGAGAATTTCCTCTTTATATCTAATATAAATCCAGCCTCTTTCAGTTTAAAGTCATTACCCCTTGTCCTATCACTATAAAGTCCCTCCCCATCTGTGTGGGCTTTCCTTACTGAACTAGGGAACCCAGACTGACATCCTGACCCTGTGCCCTGCTGCATGCCACCTTTACATCCCCCCATATCTTTCCCTTCTCTCCTCAAACAGCTCTGGAACGGAATCCACCAGAGCTGCTGTCCAGGACTTTGCTTCTGACTCCTACCCTGCCTCCAGAAGGTGCTTTGCTGGGCTCTCCAACCAGCAGGGACGAAGCCTTGGGATGAGCTATGGAAAAGACCCACCTCTCCCCTTCCGCGTTAGGAAAGGAAACCTACCCGCAACACCGACAAGAAAAAGCAGCTCCGCAGGATAAAAAACGGGAATCCTCTGGTGCCAAGCACACATGCCAAAGACAACTTCACTTTGTGAATAAACACAGCACAAAGAACAAAGGTTCTC
Organism: Zonotrichia leucophrys gambelii; assembly: GCF_028769735.1. Classification (NCBI taxonomy): domain Eukaryota; kingdom Metazoa; phylum Chordata; class Aves; order Passeriformes; family Passerellidae; genus Zonotrichia; species Zonotrichia leucophrys. The sequence continues at coordinate 65,590,882 of NC_088171.1, forward strand.
CTCCCCTTTTGCACCTACTGGAGGTTCCTCTGCGATGAGTGGGTTTTCTGCAGCGCCTGCCTTCCTGGCAGGCGAGGGTTACAGAGTGTCTTCACTTATGTAAGTGCGTTTCTTGAGTACACAATTACCCAACACACCCAAGGCACTCCAAGGCTTTTTTTTTTCTTTTTTAAAGAAAAATCAGTTCCTTTCCAGCTGGAACATTTTTGCTTTTTTTCAAACCTAGGCCTGTAAGCAAAGCCATAGGAGCGCTCTGAATGTGGTGCACAGAGATCCTCACTATCCCAGTAAAAGAGACATTAATTTCTTGGCAGCACAACTCTCTGCCTGTGTACTGAAATGTAGGCTGAGCACCAGACTTGCAAGAGACCTCGACATTCACAAGAACCTCCTCCATTTTCACCTGTGCACCTATTTTCCTCCTACAGAAGGTCATCAAGTATCTACTGAACATTCCTTCCAAAGCCACAGAAGACACCTACGCCAGCAAGCCCCATCACCAGGGAGAAACACCCCTTCTGCCATCTTACAGCAGAAAATACTTGACTGTGTTCTTCCTAAATTAAACACTTCAACTCATTTTGAAAGAGTAGGATATGAAAAAACAAGAGAGTATTTGCCCAGGAAAAGGCAGTGGGGCCTTCTGTGGGGAGATACCTACAATTGTTCAGCTGCAATAACATGTAGAAAAATCTAACTCTGCATTTGAAAGGCCATCAGTGAAATCAAATACAGACCTGTCAGGCAGCACTGAATAGACCACAAGAGCCTTATTACCAGGATTCGTACCTACCACAGTTTTCTTAAAATACCTTCTGCCTCCTGAACAAGTCTTCAGCTAAAGGCCATTCAAAAACCGTGGAAAGCTTCCCTTTGGGCACACATTCAGGAAAAGACACAGCAGGAACATTCTGTGTAGGTACCAGTCACATCCATCATCACTAGGTCTGTGCCAGGCAGAGTGCGACAGAAATCTCTGATCACATGTTAGTAGAAATAGGCCTTTTTTACTGACATCCTGAATAGTTGAAAGCATGAAGGAATCCAAATCATTCCAATGCTGATGTAAGATTTTAATCACACTCGTGGGTTTTTAATCACACAGGTCTGCAGGAGACATGGGGAAATCACTGGTGCTCATATCACAGTCTGCTAGTGCAAATATTAGGACCATATTTACTCAGTAGTTTGCCCAGCACATATAAAAGTGAAAAAAATACTTAGTCCCTTTCTCCCAAGAAGTTTAACTTATCCATATTCTTAAAAAAATACTGTTTCTATTTCACAAACATTGCAGATGCCCAAAACCCATATCTCTGCTCAAGACCCTACACATCCTGACAAAGTCGCTGTATCTGTTCGGGTGATGTTCACTCTTTCCCTAAACAGTATTTTTGATCATTTTATCCAAAGCAAAATGGTGGAACTCCACAACTATAGTGGGCTTGGAGGCACTGTAGACTTTGCTTGCTTCATTGCTATGTTATACCTGATGACAGAGCTCAGAGGTCTGGAACAATACTTTAGAAGAAAGGAAGATGTGAAACAAACCCAACCTGCAGCCTGCTCCTTGCCATGCTCCCACAGCCACCCAGGGCTTTGGGAGAGTGCATCAGCAAGGAAAGATCCCCAGGTGGCCCCCAGGGCTGGTGGTGATGCCTGGGCAGCTGCACATCACCACCAAAACTGCTGCAGAGATGGAAGCAGAGATGAACATTCCCACACCTGGCATCACCTCTGCTACAGGAAGGGTCAGAAACATTCTTCCAGACCCCCAAAATACTGATGGAGCTGTGAATGCATCATCTTGAAAGGATGTTGACAAATATTTGTCCTTGTCATTATCTGGAGTAGAAGAAAAAGGTTAAGTTGTCTGAGAGAAATGAAATGTTTTAATAAAGACAAGGACAAATATGAAGTTGTCAGGATGCAAAAAGGCAACCTCCATAAAACTGTTCATGTTTTAATCTATGCAACCAATAAAGACACAGTAAAAATAACCATGCTACACTCTGCTTGAGTGCTGTTGACATAAGATCTATGGGAGAGAAAATAAAAAGTAAATAACCAATCAGTCTGCTGTTTCACTGCTGATTGCTGAAGATACACAGCAGGAAATGATACCTTCTGTCTCATACAGATCAACAAGACTTGGAGCAAACCAAAATTTTGTTTCCAATATTTCATTTCCAGCTCAGATTTGAGATGGTTGGCCATGTTAATTTACAAATTTTTGCTTTATATCATATGTAATTAATATTTAAGAAGTAAAATTTGAAAACAAACAATGCAACAGTAAAGCTTCCTCAAGGCATAATGCCAAGAAAAACCTGAAAGCTGCACTAAACCATGCTAGCAAACACATTTTGGGAATATCTGGTACAGGCCAATAAGAAACTCTGTGCTGTATTATCCAAGGGGCTTTAAGTATTATACTGCAAATCCTGTGTAACAAGAAGCAGATCAAATATATCAATCCATACGCTCTCATCTGAAATTTCCCCTATAAAAACCAGGTTTTAAGAAAACAGGTTGACAATAAATGTCAACTGGAGACTAAAATGCATTATATGGCACATTATCCTCACATTTATCCCCAAAGCAAGTAATGTATATCCATAAAATCAAAGCAAAATAAATTGAAACACATCATGGCTGGGAAACACACTCTTAAGGCACATGGAAACTTCCTAAATCCAGAGTCAATACTGGGACTCTTAATAAGATATTCCAGCATTTTGAAATCCTAAATTCAATTTTCTTTAATGATGTACTGGCCATTTCTCCTGTTCTAATACTACCAAAGGACACATCATTTATCTATAGTATATGGTGGCTGACACCTATCTTTCCCTAAAACTCTAAGTTCCCATGGAGATGACAAAATGACGCTGCCAGAGGGAACCTGACAAAAAAAAATTCTGACAAAAAAATTCACTACCAAAATCTAAGCTATTTGTGGAAAGGATGAGCTTCAGCAAGTTTTACAATACAAAATATTTTCTGGAATGAACAGTTTCATCTTTCCTAAAAAAACACAACAAAAAAAACTCAAAAAACATTTGTCAAACGCTTTATTTCAAGTATTTTAATAATTTAAACTAGAAGCCATTTAGACTTTGAAAATTCAAATTCAGTACAAAGTCTGTAAAATTTAGAACAACTAATTCCTCATTTAATGCAGATAATTTCGGAAAAACTAAAGAAATATGACAAGTTTTGAGTTTTCTAACATTTTAGTTTTTATTGGTTTTCTCCCATTAAATACAAGTTATAAAGGAAAACAAAGTCACTCTTTTAAAAATAATGTCAACACTGTCCTAAGAATCTAATTTCAATGAGCTTTAATTGTAGATGTTTGAGTACAGTACAAATCTACTGTGAAGGTCATCTGACAAACTCCCAATGAATGGCATGGCACACACTTATTAGGAGTGGATTTAACATCTATTGCTTATTCCAATCTGTGAGTAAATTTACTACTGTTTAGGGAACTCCTTCTGAAAACACATCTGTTTTAAGCAATTTCAAAAGGGATATGCTGTGCTTTTTGCACTAACAACATTGTAAAGTGACATTTATGTATGTCAAACTGCAGGGCTTTTTCTCTGTTATACATTTACCCGTCCCTTGCAGGCACACACAGGTGAATATCTCACACAGAATAAATTAGAATTAGATGAAGCTGAAATGCCTCCCCCAACCCCATGCTCCAGTCTCAGGTGAGCATTTGACTCTTCACCAAAATTCAGTTCAGTACTCAGGCCGACTATAAAGTTCCCAAGGATTTTAAGGGAAGCAGAAATTGGTCTTTCAATTTTATTAGGAAACCAAAACTTCCTGGCACAACCCCACAACATCCACCTATCTGTGGGAACTCCCTTGTTATTACTTCCATTCCCCTGTGGCAAGAGACTGCAAACCAGCCAAATCTCACACAAAGGTTCACTTCTCCATCGCACCTGTGGAATCCCCAGGGTGCAGATGAAAGTCAGGACTGACTTCCTTGGAAAATGTCCAAGGAACAGAGCAGTAAAAACTGCAGGCAGCAAGTCACCTACCAGAAGCTCAAAATTCCCTCTTTTAAGGTAAGAGGGAAAAGGGAAGGGGATTCTTGTTTTTCACTACATAGCTCAGTGATGGGAAGGCAGAAGAGAATGTGTAGGATGATGATGGAGAGGTGAGGGAATTTTGTAGTGAGGGGAAGTCTGGTCTCTGGGTTTAGGAACTTGTCATGGGATATGTGAGTTTGGTACCAACATCCAACACAACCTTCCTGTGTACTTTATAGTTTTAGTCCATGAAACAAGATTTCCACACTCCAAGCATTCATTGGAAAGATAACTGTATTCCTAAGGAACATGGCGGCTGCACACATGAAGACTTACAGAGATATTTAGATACTTTATTGCCAACTACTTACATAGAGACACTCTAGAGTTAACCCCCCTTGCCTGCCCCTCCTGAGCCTATCTTCTCATTTATCTGTGCCCTTTCCAATTATACACAAAAATTTAAAGGCAGCTTTTTTCACTATTTTATAGAATCATGGAATGTTTTGGGTTGGAAGGGACCTTAAAGATTATCTAGTTCCCACGCCCTGGCAATGGGCAGGGACACCCTCCACTGGACCAGGCTGCTCAAAGCCCCATCCAACCTGGCCTTGAACACTTCCAGAGATGGGGCATCCACAGCTTCTCTGGGCAACCTGTGCCAGTGTCTCATCAGGCACAATTACTGCATCCAAGTGGCCACAAACTCCTCCTGCCCTTACACATTCTGACAGGTAATACTAACTAGTGAGAGCAGAGACTTCCAAAACAGCTAATGAATCAAAGTGCTGAACCAGAGCTCTCTTAAACCAGCCTGGTTTTCAGCAGGGGGCTTTCTGAAAATCAGACCTTATCAGATTGCCTCGGAGTGGGCCCACATAAAGCTACTGCTAAAACTTTTGCAAAGACACAACTGTTTTGTATGTGTCTCCTAAATACAGTGTAAACCAATTATTGTGTACAGACAATGCAAAATTGGGGTATTGAGAAAGTACCCTCTTCTTCTAACTTGTAGTAATTAATTTCAAAATCAACAATCTTCGTAATACAGTTGAGAATTTTCAAAAGGCCTTTGTGACGGGTTTTAACTAATTCATTTTCCCATAGAAACTGGTAATCTCCTGCCAATTAAAACAGCATTCAGCTAACTCAACTCTCAGGTGTTCCCAACAATCACACTCATAACTCCTAGGTGAGGTAACAACCCATTTCAATATGTTAGAAAATGATCTTTAAAGATAAAACTTATTATTAAGTCATAAAGCCCTGATATTTATCTTGCAATGATGATAAAGACATATAATAAGGCATGAATGTTCAATCAGAATGAACACTGCGCTCAGTATGAAGTGGTTTACAAGCATATACTCTATAATATATAAAATCCAAACAAGTAAAGACCGAAACGGTATGGTAAATCTGTAGAGGGTCTCAAATGGACACTCAGACCACACCGAAAGATATCCATGTGGTTCTTTAAAGACTGCTCTACCTCCCACTTGACACATCCCCTCTGGCTGAGCTAGCTTCATTAAGATTCAAAAGCCTTATCCCTGCTTCTCACTCTCGCTGTACTACCCACCTCCTGGATGAAAGACAACTTGTGAATTTTTAGGATCACTTTTGGTAAAATATACTACAAAAATGTGCACCATTAGATTTAATATCACAAAAAAACTTGCAAATATGGGAAGATTTATGCTTGGTGTTCTTCTGAAATCTCCCTCTAAATAAATTCCATGGCTGAGCTCTAGGCACCTCCTAAATGTCTTTCCACAACATAAGCAGGACTGGATGAAGCAACATTAACAGCTAATCCTCCAGTATGTGCTGTGTCCTCTCATCTATCATCTCCAGGGCCATCAGCACTGCTGGGGGTTGAAATCAAATTATGGTCCATAACAGACAAATGAGCAAAAATTCTTCTTAATTTAAAATGTCATTAATTCCATTAAAACTATATTGACTGTAGTAAGGGTCTGCCAGTTTTAAATAGTGCAAAACTGTGTAATTCCCTGTGACAATCATACATATACCAAAATAAAGATACAGAGATGGACTAGTTCCATATCAGGGAAGTGAAAATATCTGAAAGACTTACCTACAAAGCATTGATTAAGACAAGTCATAAATCCAGGGAATTTCAGAAAGGCTACAGAAGTGACACAGATGACATGGCATGTTTCCTTTCCTTCAAGGAGGAATTACTTACTGAAACCCTACACTGTCAAAGGTAGCAGTGAAAGTAGCAGCAATTAATGCTCTCAGCCGCATTTTCCCAGCCTATCCAAAATAATTTTATGGCCAGGCTTCATCCATCTTAATTTGTTTATAATTTTGCCAAGGTAACTGCGATTAACTTATCAAGTTTCAGGCTGAACTACTTTGGGGTCAGGGGAGATGGGAGGAAAAGAAAAGTTAATGCCAAGTCACGTGTTTCCCTCAGACACCTAAATAAATAACTTGCTGGTGATGCAGAACAACACTGCATTTAAAATAAACAGGAGTCAACTCCTATAGCTGAAACAACCAAAACATAAAGTCACTTTGTCTCTTGGAAAGTAGCAGTCAGTATGAGCAGTCATATGCAAAAAACAGCTGAATTACGCATAAAATCCCTTCCTGTACTCTTTTACTTCTAGAAATGAGGCAGAAGTAGTATTTCCAGCTTCTGAAAAGTCAAGGTGTAAGCTAGTCTGGGGGCAATTGAAGATGTCTAAATGCAAGCAAAGTTCTCATATTCAAACACTTCCAGTTCTCGGAGCAAACAACAATTGCTCATGCCCAGAGAGCAAGAGCCAATTTTGCAGGCTGCTTCAACAGGTACCAAGACTGCTTTGCTAAATAAACACTGCAGCAACAAAACTATCTAGCTAATTCCCCATGGGAAGTTTCAAAACCAGAAGGCACCAGAAATGGCTGCAGGCATATATTCCACCCTCCAGGCACCCCTGCTTCCCAGGCAGGGAGCTCAGAAACTGATTCTCAGCTCCTTCCTGCACCACCTGGAGTGAGCTGAACTGCTGAATAACCCTGCTGCAACAAACCCCAGCATCTGGCTCTCTGTGCTGCTCCTGTGCTCCCACAGTTCAGAACTGCTCTAAGATTTGGCTTTTTCTGATGCCAGCTCTGACTTCTGCTTTTTTGGAACATCAGCATGCATGCACACAGGTAGCACCCAGGCTCTGCTAGCTAAAGCAATGATGCTCTACTCGAGTGTCTTCATACAATAAATGCTCAGCTTCTGGAAAACTGGCTTGGTTGAGATTTTGTTGGTTTCCAAGTATAACTGGGAGGTAAAGGCCTTGACAGAGTTGTAAAACCCAGTGGTAAAGCTACACTACAGCTTTGACTATTCATACAGGAATGTCCTCACTTCAATGGCTCAGAGTTCTCATAGTCCATTTCTGGGTTTTTCATAGAAATAATATCTGCAAAAGTGAAATGCCTTTTCCTCCATAATGGCCTTGAAACTAATAACTATTTTAGAGCAATTCCAGTACAGTCGGAAGCTGTTATTGGCTGTTTATGTAACAGTGAATTAACCCCCACTGACACCTTTCAGGAATTGAGAACCATAGCACACAAAATGTACTTTGCGAGAGCTTGTTAATATATGGTAAGTGCAAAAGCCGTCTCAATTCACAAGACTAGCTTTCAAAGCAAACATGCTTAACCTGCAGTTTCAGTCACGGAAGAAATTACTCAATTAATTGCAGGCAACAAAAACAACAGGGTTATAACTAATGTACAGTATATGCTCTGTGGGTGTAACGCAAGCTCATTTCCCAGTAGTATTCTCTCTTACATTTCTTACCCCACTGCTGGAAAACTGTTTAAGAATGTTACATTCACTTAAGACTTTTTCCCCACACACATCACTTTTCTGGCAATGAATATTATTATTAACACAGGTAGGGGCTGCTCTCTTAAGAAACATGTTTACAACACAGTAAATTTGGAGACCAGTATTTTTCATACTCAATTCTAGACCAAACATCATCTTTTCTAAATTTAAAATCGAACATCGGAATTTATAAAGTTTTTCCCTGCTCTAATGACATCCTTACAGCGACAAAGAAGACACCATGGCAAAAGGTTCAATAAATCCTCACCTGCTTCTAGGAATTCTAGCAGGCAAAGAGTAGTGAGAAGATCAAAAGCACAAGAAGACCCCACCAGAGTTGACTGCTCCCACTCTGACACTGAGGAAGAGACAGTGTAAAATACTAACAATGATTAAAGAAAAGGGAAAGGAAACTTACCCAAGCAGACACTGATGCCTTCTCCCGTCATTCCTTCCATTCATGTAAAAGACATCTGTCAATGATTTGATCTAGGCTCACTATCAGCATAGGGCTGGTACTTGGACTCGCTGCTTAGAGATTCTCAGGGTGTGTTTATGTGCACATCTTACGATTAAAACGCTGACAACTAAATGTGATAATAAAATATGCAGATGAAGATTAAAAGAATCCCCTTCCAGCACCTGCCAGGCAGTTCTCAGCAGGCACTAGGAATGTTCATAAAGAGAGATGCCTCCCGTTTCCATCGAGGCCAATTTCTCAAACCCACCTCCCTCAAGCCCTGCAGTATTTTTCTCATCCTGGCCCCCATGCGAACGCATCTAATCCTCTTACCCCGAGAGCCACCCCCGCTCCCTCCCTCCCAGCTTTATTTTATTTAAAACGATGCCTGCAACAGCCCGGAGCTGCCCGCCGGGTCACCCCCCCGGGACACCTGGGCGACCCTGCCACATCACGTTAGGCGCCGCGGAGTGACGGGTTAAGACGTAATCTGTCCCTCTCCCCCGGCTTACGGATCCCAGGAATCCTCCCCCGCTATCTCGCCATGGCAACGGCACCACCGGCAGGGCGGCGGGGCCGCCGCTTACGCAAGAGCCGCGCAAGGCCGGGCCCCGCGGCGGCCTCGGGGCGGCCCGGCCGGGGCTGCGGCCTGCGGCTGCTGCCGGCGCGGGGGGCGGCGCGCTCGCCTGGGGGGGGCTCCCCTCCTTTTTTTTTTGTTCCTTACTCTTCCCCTCCCCTTTTCCCCCTCCTTCTTCTTTCTCTTCTTTTTTCTCTCTTCTTTCTTCTCCCTTCTTTCTTTTCCCTTTCTCCGTGATACTTTTTTCTTCCTTTTTTTCTTCGTTTCCCTCCTTGCCATTTTTTCTTTATTCCATTTTCCGTTTTACTTCCCCCATTTTAATTTTCTTTTTTTCTTGTTCTTATTTACTTTTTTACTTATCCCTTTACACCCCTATGTACTCTTTTGTTTCCCCCTTTTTTCTTCCCATTTTCCACCTTCTTAAATTTGTTTTCCCCTCTTTCTTCTTGTTTCCTCCTTCCCCCACCCTTTTTATTTTTTTCTCTTTTCCCCTCCCCCCATATTTTTTGTAGGGCTGGTGTGGGGTTTTTTCCTCTCCTGCTTTGTTTTTTCTTTTCATTTTTTTTCCCTTGCATTTCCAACAGCCAACCAAGCAAGAACCAGCTGGTACAGATTTAACCCTCTGCAATCCCATCTCCCACCATGGAAAACTGAGCACAGCCAAGCCGTTGGACAACCTAATTCCCATTCCTACTTCCCGGGGAACGGGCGCGGCAGAAAGGGCTTGCGCCTTTGAGTTCTTCAAATTAATAACCCTGGGAAGGGCAGAGAGCCGGCAGATGAAAGGCAAGGTACGGACTTTGATCGTGCAATCGGAGCCATGCGGGCAGGCTCCCGAACCATGTGGAGCACCCCTGAAGGTCAGCCTGGGCTGATCAGATTGCAGCAAGAGAGCCACGGAAAGCAGGGCAAACGGAGGTGGAAAAATCTATACACCCAAATATCTGCCAAGAGATGAAAGAAAAGTTTGCCTCTGATGCTGGGATTTATGAATAAGGTAAATGAAGCCGTAATCTAACACTTGAGAAGATGCTTAGGTCTTCCTTCAGGAAAACACTTAAGCATGTGCTTAAACCCATTACTATTCAGGGCAGCCCTTAAGCGTTTGCTGAAGGTTAAGCACAACCTTCTTACAGGGAGCCCTTAAGTACTGTGCTGATTAAGGTGGGTTTTTTCCCTTCTAAATCTGAGCCACTATGAACCACAAAATTAATTGCCCTCATTATATTTTAATATTGTCTCTGTCTTCTTTCAAATTAAACCAGAGAATGCAAACAGAAGGTAGTACTTATTTTACATTAAGAGGATAAAGTCAAACATTATATTCTGTCATGTTTTATTTTTCCTTAAGATCAGCTGGCTGCACAACACCATGCATCCCTATGAATGAATACCTTTCATGAGGAAGAAAGAGCACATGGAAAAGTGATTGCTCTGCTACTCCTAAACTCTGGAATTCTCTTGATGTGCTGTTACAAGCCAGAGAGGATCACACAGAGCACTGCATACATACGTACATATGCTTTATCCAGTGATCTCTATTGAAGCAAACCTGAAAAAGGCTGCAGATGATGTACACATTTCAGCTATTAAAGGTCATGGATAATTCAGCTATTTATCAGTTCAAGTAAGGTCAGTGTTACATCCACGGGCAGAGAGCTCTGCCTGTTGCACAAATGACACTGCCTGCTCTCAATGCCCCAAGAAACTTTTGACAAGCTAAGCATATGTAACAAGCCACAAGCCTCACATACAACTGCTGCAGTTCATTAACGTTCAACAGGAGGGTATCATATCTGAAATGGGTTCCATTTCTGTATCACAGCGCATTTCCTCTCCTCTAAGCTCTCCACTGGTGATTTCTGAGAAAGAAATTGTATCCCCTGATGGAGAAGGAAAGCTCACTAACTAGTGAATTGGTGGTTGTGGCTCTTCCAAGAACCATTCTACTTTGCTGCTATTTAGGAATATTCTACCCCACACACTAAACTATTGGTTCATTTACTTTCTTCATACATACAGAAAAAGGGACCTTGGAAAACAATATGTGCCAGTTTTAGACTTCTACTGGAGCTAAAATCAGGGTCTTGGTTGAATTCCATAACACACAGTTTTGGAGAAAAACACTGTTATGTAACTCTTCTTTTTCCCTTTCTGGGAGACAGCCTTGGTAGAAGAGTGTGTGAGAGGCAGTGAAATCTTTTGCAGGCCTTGAAACAGATGGCAAAGTAGGAGGGCAGAAGGTTACCTTAAGGTCAGGGTGTTTCCCATCCTTATTAGTTATATCCAAATGCTACAGGCAGGCAGGAACACTTCTGCTACATTCACCTCCAAGAAACTTCCTCTCACTTGAAGTAATTTGCCCTGCTAAATCCTGAACTAAAGGCAGTATCTTTTTCCTGGAAGCCTTGTTATTATAAACAAATTAGGACAAAGAAATGAAGCATAATCTCAAATGTTTGTCCCTAAATAACCAATCTACCTTTCAAGAACTAAAGGTCTCACCATGCTCCTATACTTGGCATGGAAGGTGGTCAAAAGAGATGAAGTTTGAAACCCAGACACCACAACTTTCCTGATGTGCCTCACTCAGCCCTTCAAACAGGAAAGCAAACTCAGGAAGTAGCAGGTTGCATCTTAGAACCATTTAGTCATTTAGGTTAGAAATATCTCTAAGATCATTGAGTCCAGCCGCTAACATGGTGCTGACAAGTCCACCACGAACTATGTCCCTAAGTGCCATGTATATACATCTTAAACACCTCCAGGGATGGTGACTCAACCACTTCCCTAGGCAGCCGGTTTGAATGCTGAAGAATCCTTTTGTTCTTTCATTCTAAACCCAACTGAATATTAAATTGTCATAGAAACATTTAAAGAAGGCCCCAATCATGCTGCACAAAAGTCCCAGAAGTGCATTTGGCTGTCCATGGATAGTGAAATTAACCATGAACTTTACAGAGTGACTCCTTGGATGAATGCTGTAGAATTTCTTTTTAATTATAAGAACAAAAAGGGGGAAAATTAGATGTTAGTCTTTCTCACTGTTCTCACAGCTTAAATACCTATGGGCATTAAATCAACATAAGTACGATGATGAAATTAGTAAGTAAACAACTACAGCCTTCACTGCTGCACAAAGAAGCTTGAAACCAAAGATCAATATGAGTGAGTGATCCCAACTCCAAATTCATAAGACAAATCTAGAAGAAAATGCCTCCTTATGTGAGATCATAGTGGGGCCCAAGTGGCTTCAAGAAAAAGCATACATGAACCACTCTCCCCTGTGAAGGAGATTGGATGCTCAAGTTAACCACCCGTGAGTTTTCCCACAGAAGCAGGACCTTGAACAGTGTTACTGCTGGCACCAGATTCCCTGCAATGACCTGGCAGCATGTGATTACCACATAAGCTTCTCTTTCGTCCCCCAAAAACAAGCACAAAAAATGAAGGATGCTAACAGTCAGTGTCATTAGGCACTGGAGATCATTGCACCTGTAAGTCCCTACATTTACTTCATTCTTGGAGGATTATTTTAACAGTCTACTAAATAACGTTAGCTAGCAATGAAACAAGAACAGATAACAAACTAAGGATCTCAAATTTCTACAGCTGAACTCCCAGTCTCTATCACTGGAGTAAAAGTCCAAGTGATGAAATAAACCTTGAACTTTGTTGCTTTACTCATCATTTTTTGAAACAAAAGAGCACCTTGTCCCAGACAGCGCAATTTAGCAACTTCATCTGTATACGTGTCAGAAAGAGGGAGCAGAAAGCTCCAGCCAGCTAGTATCCAAACAAGAGCATTCCCCTGATCAACATCACTGACTGGAATTGCACTTGGAAAGGATGCACACCAGTGCAGTTACTGTCACACCCTCAGGACTCAGTTCCAGGTAGGAAGCTGTGCTCCCAACTCAGTGGTCTCAAAAAGTGGCAGCAACCAATCATCTAGGTACAAAATGAGTGGGAGAATGAAAAGGAGGAACCAGTTACCACCAACAGGTTCGGCAGAACTCAGCCTGCATCATCCTGTTAGCTCTCCCAGAAGCAAGTGAGCACGAAGGATGACAGAGAAGAGCCTTGAACTGGAACTCACTGGCAGAGCAAAGGGTGGAGGGGTTGTAAGGAGCGTAGCCTTCTCAGCTTCCAAAGGCTTCCAAAGTCCCCAAAGGAGTAATGGGTACCTTGTGCATGTGTACTGGTTCTCCCTCTAATCTCAGCCACCTCAATTGTTCCTGAGCACGAAACTCCATTTCATTGAAAAAAAGGATAACAGAATCTGTGTATTCCTGATGCAAAACATTCCACTGCAACCCAAAAAAAAGAGAACTATTTAACCAAGTATTTTCCCCATTTTTTGTCTAAGGTAATTCCAAATAATGAGCAGGGGAAGGGAAATTCACTATGTTATCCAGGTTCATCCTAAATCAGATTGCAAGATATATTAGAAGAAGATAGCATTTCACTTTAAATATGATTGAATAAGAATTCCTACCTGGGCTTGTAATTATCTTAACTAGACTTTCCAATGGTTTTGTCCTATTGCACTCTGATTTAAACAGGTATAACACAATTTTGAATCATATTTAAACGAGGTACCTCAACCAATTTAAACTATATTTAGACCATAGTATTTTTACTGCTAAAGAAACCTAACAGAGGAACAACATGCGTAGAACATCTGTCGCAGTGATTGAAAGAAGTCTATGACAGGAATAGCAAACAGTTATTTTCTTTCCTAAGATGATGTCAATCTGTTGGAGCCAAGTATCAGTAAGTAGATTGTTTCTAAGAGGTACCTCACTCTGGCCTGTCTTCTCCAAAACAAAGATGATTAAAATACCCCCTTGCTGCATAACCTTGTCTGCTTGCTTATTATTATCTGCTATTTCTGTATCAGGGGAAACACTCTTTGTCAAAGCTAGTAAGCATGTTACAGCACTATGTGAAAAAAAAAAAAAACATTTGTTCAAGTCTAAAAACCTCCACCTAATGAAATTCAAATTTTAACATACATCAACTATTATTTACGTTTATATTATCAACTGTATGACTTAACACAATCCCTAAGATACAGACCTCTAAGCAAGGCTGTCTGTCACACAGCATGTTCTGTAGTGATGATCAGAACCTCACGTTCTTTATGACACAACTTTGCAGTTACTTCATGGAAGATGATGACAGAATGGCTCTCACTCCATGCTAATGCTGGTTCTCCAGGATGGATTTCAATGTGGTGGTCAAAATCAACGTTCTTTCCTACAACAAGTGTCCTTCCTGCCCAGACCATGCAGAGGTGGAGAATGAAGCTGAAGGAAGGAGGCACTGCGGGGAGTGATTTGGCTCCCTCTGAGCACAAAGGTATAGGAAATGGGGATGTTCATGGAATGACGCACAGGTTTCATTACAAGTTCTTGGTGTATCACCACCATGGATCCAACTGTGGGGACGCAGCAAACAGTACCTCTTCTGACTGTCATCAGGCTGAGGTTCCAACCCCATTGCCCAGTAGCAGCCACATACATTGCTTCCCTGAGCTAGGATCTACTGGGGCCCTTAAACCAGGCACAGAATACGTGATCAAGAGTGGCCAGTTACCCCACATCACCCACCTGACTGACACTATCAGCACACAGCTAGGGCAGGCACGTCTCTCTTGAGCTCTGATACAATAAGCCTGGAGGCTCAGCTGGAAGAAGATGGGTCTGGTAGGCTGCCAACATGAGAGCATGGATGCCTTTAATAACCAACAACAGCTCTGCATGACATGAGGCAATGCAGCCTGTGACGGGCCCAAGGCGGCCGCGTCTGCACGGCCTGGGTGTTTCCCTTGTGCTTGGTTTGGTGCTAAACTTGGTTTGGGAGAGGCAACCAGCACCATTATTAGTGTTCTCAGATCAGCCTGGGAAAGGGATTCTCATCAGGTCACAGCCCTGCCATGAACCTGCTGGATATAGCAGCACAGCCACAGCTGAGAACACCAGTGGTTTTCTATTAAAAAAAAAAAAAAAAAAGTGACATAGCTTAGGAAATGTGATAGGAATTAAGATGGAAACTTCAAAAAAGCAGCCAAGCAGTTTCTGACCAGTGAATACAGATGTAAAAGCTTTCTGAGAAACTGAAGTATCAAATAGCTAAGACAGAACCAACTATCAGCACTCAGAAGAAATTACTGAAAATTACTGTAAGAAGGGTGTAAAATGCCAAAGGCTGCTGATTATTTGAAGAAAAAGAAATCAAGCAAGGACAGGGATACTTAAATATTCAATAGAATAGTTTAATATAAAATATAGACTTGAAAGCACACTTTATCCCTCTGCGTAGTGTTTTCTTTTAGCTATAGGACTGTCTACTTCAAAAGGGATTGCTACAAAGGAATCATTGTAAACTTTCAACTTAACTTTCAGCATCCAAAGTATTTTGTGTACCAATCAAAAAAAAAAAAAAAATCACAATTCAGCCACACTGGAGAGCTCATTGTGGGTTCTTCTACAAAAAAAATCAGGTAAAGCTGGTGGCTTACTCCAAGACTTGCCTTTTTGCACCCAGCTCCACGCATGGCTCAAACCCTACTGTACTTTTATGGAAACTGATGGACACAGATCCCACCTTCCTGAGAGCAGAGATTTGATTTCACTTTGCACCCACTGCTCCTTCCTTTGAGCTCTCCAGGGGCATGTCAGCTCTTTGCTCCTCTCTTCCTTAAATTTCAACTAAGGGACTTCAGCAAAAGCTATCTATTTTAAACTGGTGGTGTAGAGACCTTTCTAGAGCAATAGAAAGGTAGGACAGAATTTTCTGTGTAGGTAGCAGACAGGCAGGGCTCCTTTTTGACTATTCATTTTAATGCTGCCATGGATTTGTTGTAGTATTAATTATGCAGGAGAGCGCCCACAGCTTTGTATAAGCATATTTTTGAATTATTTAGAACAAAATAACATGGAAACAGTAGTTACTCAGCATTTCTGCAAACTGAGCAACTCAAATTTTAGCCTTGATCACAGAACATGCTAAACAGCAACTGAGGTAGTCACCAATGTGCAAGCCTCGAAAGATGAAGCACAGGTCAATTCTACAGGTGATTGTCCCATTTGTAGTAGTGCACATGCTCAAGGACAGAAGACAAGTAGGATTATTAAGTGCACTACTTTGTGGATTCAGGTGGTTAGCTACTTAAAAACACAAAACAAAACAAAAAAGCAACCCCAACCCCCTCACCCAGACCACATTATGGGTGGAAGATACACTAAATTGAACAATATAATTAATTTTTTGCCATTCTGGTTCAAAGTAGCCCAAGGTGAAAGACCCAAAGGGATGTAATGTTCTCAGAGTCCCCTATGATTTCAACCCAGTCCTTGGCGAAGACAGTAATAGCTGGATCAGAAATTAAAAAGGAATAGAGCTGCTATTTGTCAACATGGTTTTGCAGCCACCATGGAGCATCCTTCCCTCCTGGCTCCCAAACCCACCCCAGCCTCTGGCCCTTGCACAGGCCTGTGAAACCATCTCCTTTCCCGCTGAGGATGGAAGCAGCATGGAGCAGCAGCTTTTAGAGAGTTCCCATCAGGCTAACGAGGAAATGTCGAAACGAAGCAGGGTGCAGTCATAGCTGTGTGACTCTCTGAAAGAAAGCATTTAGAAACAGATTCATAAACAAGGGGATTGTGGCTGTCAGTAGGGGCTTAAGACCCATAATCGGGATCAGGCAACACAACGCGAAGCGCAGCATTCGCCACAGCACTTACTACACTTCTGTCCTTCTTCCAGCAACTTCTGCTGACTCAGGAGCACAAGCTGCTGACATCCCTCCTGGGAGTGCCTCTCACACACTCCTTCACACACACACAATGTGAATGTGGAAAGGGGTATGAAAGAACAAGTATATGTCAAAGAACTTAAAAAAAAAAAAATTCCGTTCTCTAACCACCTCTCTTTTTTAAAAATACTCTCATTAAGTGCTACACTGAATGAAAGCAGCTGAACAAACAATCTTGGGATTACTGGAAAAAATACAGTGCTGAAATTTTGCAGGATTTTAGCCCACTACAAAAACACATAGTTTTTTTGTCCAATCTGGAAGACAAATTGTTTCAATGAGTGAGGATTTCCCCTCTTTCCAGGAAGAAAAAACTCACTGTGCATGCGTAGAACATTCTAAATAACCAAAACCATCATGGGACTTGCTCTGCATAGGTCCCCACTCCAGACATTGCAAGGCAACACTGCTCTTCCATATGAGGGATTTTTAAAAAAATCACACAAAAATCTAAAGTACCACTTCTTGAAACATACAAAAACCCTACTATTGTTACAAGAAAATGCATACACACAAACTCAGCTGAATTCATCTAACACAATAATAACTTGAACTGAATTTTTTTTCCATAAGGAAGATGAAAAGGTAACACAGAAAAGCAGCTTGGGCTGTAAAGTGACAGACTTCAGCAGGCACCAGAGCAAGAAGGCAAATGTTAGTGTTAATACTATTAAGAACACT
The DNA here is from genome assembly GCF_028769735.1 of Zonotrichia leucophrys gambelii. Lineage (NCBI taxonomy): Eukaryota > Metazoa > Chordata > Aves > Passeriformes > Passerellidae > Zonotrichia > Zonotrichia leucophrys. The sequence continues at coordinate 65,608,321 of NC_088171.1, forward strand.
GTCTTGCATATACAAGCAAAACATTTCTTTGGCAGTCTCCTAGCCTCAAACACTTTATAACCTTGATACCCAAACTGAACTTCAGCACATTTTATGCCAAAATCCCTTTGGCATCTGCTTTAGTAACTGTCAAAAAAAATACTCCATGTCTTGTCCTTTTTTTTCCAATGAAATGTTTATTCCAGTATTTAATCAGGTAGTTTTCCTCTAAGCCATTGTCAGCCCTTTTTCTATTTCACTATCCCAGGCCAGCCTCACAACCAGGTTTCTATCTTTCAGCCTAACTTGCACTGTCCCAGATAGGCAAGAGTTCTGTGAAAGAGAGCTAGAGGTTACAGCACACAATAAGCTAGATAAGCATCACCAATATCAGACTCTTGCAAAAAAGCAAATATTGTGCTGGAACAGACAGCAAGAAAGGTCTGTGAGGAAAGCCTGTTGCTGTACTCACCATCACTAGATGTCAACAGGAACATTTTGGTCATGTTTCACTGCTGCTCTCCATGAGATATGTGGACAAGTCAGAAGATATTCAGAGAAGAGTAGAAAGAGGACAAATTAAATATCTAATCTAAACAAAAGGAGGCTGAAGGCAGAGAAGGTAACACTCTTCAATTGTTCAGAAGGAAGATGCAAAGAGGAAATGAATGTACTTTCAAATTTAAAGAAGAAAGACTTGACCAAGACAGTGAGAAAAGCTTTCTGACAGAAAGAAGAAAAGCACATTAATAGATTTCATACATATATATGTATATATATATATGTATATATATATATGTATACATACATCATATATCATATATATATATATATATATTGTATCTTTTTATTGGGATGAGAATATATAGCTATATGTTCTGCAGAGAGATGCCAGTTGCTCTCAGAAATTACTTTGCCAACCCTGTCTTAGGGTAAGCAGGTTAGATCATTCCTTGGGCACACAGTTCAGCCCTTTGGTTCTGCATGCATGCAAACTGCCTTGCCGTTTGTCCAGCACTAAGTGCCCTCTGAGGCCTATGAGAGGAGCACTCCCTTTATTTTAAAATACAGAAACAAGAGAGACTTCAGTCTTGCTGTCCCTGGTAGTCCTGGGTGAAGGGCAAGTACAGCCTGCCCATCAAGAGCAAGTCTAAGGCAGAATGATGAAAGATGAGGTAGCCATGTGGAGTACTGCAAGTCACCTGAACTGCACAAAAACCTCAGCATCCTTCCGATCAGCTACAGAGAAAATAAAAACAGCGGTTTGCAGTTAGCTGCTAAGAGATCCAGAAATAAGAAAGGGAAAAAGTCTACTGCAACACTACCTTTCACTTCTTTATACTTTACCAGCACAACACATAACATCAGCCTTTTTGCCATGACACCCTGCCTCTATATAAAGTACATAGCTTTTTCCTCTCTTATGTGTAATTTGTCTGCACAGATTACTAGTGGTTTGAGGCTAAAACCTATTTTACTTATTTACATCTTCCTTCAGAAAAGCAGCAATCTTGCTCATTTGATTACAAGTACTAACCAGCTGTTAGCTGTCCAAACAAGTTGCATCTCCCACCTCACAGTGATTTAGCTACAGCTTCAAGTTTGGGTTCAGTCAAAGAAGTTCTTTTTCCCTACTAATATGAATCTAAACCCACTCTCTGTCAGTTTAAAGCCATTACCCTATGTCAAAGATCACATTAAAAACATTCTAGATTGAGGCACTTTGGTGAAAATCGACAGGACTGCAGTCTGGGTGAAGATCTCAGCTACCACACATACATGCTCCTCTGGCTTTTCTTTTCACCACAACACAGAAATTGGCACTATATTAAGAACTGAAGCTCTCTGAGAAAACAATCCAGGCAGAGCAGAACACCTCGGTAACAACAGTACTGATATTACTAACACATGCTTGCCTTAGCACAGCCTTGTCCACAGCCCATGCACAACTAATATTCAGCAACTTGTTTTGGAGTCACATCTCATGCAAAGCAACTCTTGAGTTTAACTCCTTTTAACAAAAATGTAACTGCTTTAACTGCTTTTAACAAAAAAATTATCAGAACCATTACTGGGCAGACACATATGTGGTATAGCCAGAACTAAGGGTGCTTATCTGAAAAGCATATTCTTCTCCCCTGCACATGCAGGTGATTGTTGGAACACTGGGTTTTGTTTCTCTCTTTATATATATATATATATATATATGTATATATATGTATGTGTATATATACATATATATATATATATATATACACATATATATATATCTCAAACACACACACAATTCTCTCTGAACTTCAAGGAAAATAAAAAGAAGTTTATTTTACACTTCTACTCACTCTCCTTTTTTGCTGAAGAAGCCAAAGCCTGATGCAAGGGCATGGCAGATCTGGCTTCACTGACAGGGTACCAACAGCTGGCCTGAGTGAGGTTCATGTGGGCCACAGATGTCACGCTGCACTCATTTGGAAAGTACACAGCAGCCACTCCTCAACTCATTTAGAAATCACAGAATGGTTGGGGTTGGAAGGGACTAGTCCAACCCCCCTGCTACAGCAAGTTCACCTACAGCAAATGAGAAAGGCCACTTCCTGGTTTGTATAAAGTTCATCAGAAAACCACTGTTTCCCACAGTAGTTAACTAAAAAAAACTTAGATGGGCATGCATGTGCAAGGCTGTTTTCTTAAATGTTTCATGGACTAAACCCTGTCAGAAGGGTGGACATTCTAGAACAGCTGCTTTACCAAAACCAGGTAACTAATATGGAAGTTACCTCCTTTTTCCTATAAACCAAATTCAGTAGTATCAGCAAGCTATTTGGAAAGTGAGGACCAAAATTAAGAAAAAAAGAAAAACAAAACAAAGCCATGGTTCACATGACAGAAAGTGCTGCCCATTCAACAACTTTCACTGATTCCACCAGAACTTACTGTATTAATACAGGCACCTGAAAGGTAATTGAAAAAAATGGGCTTTAAATTCTGTTTTTGAAGACCAGTGTGCTTGGTTACACAACATGTTATAACCAAGTTTCTTCTACTTGGAGCATTAGGCAGTTATAAAAGACTCTAATGACATCATAAACCTTGCCAGTGTTTGATAATTTCTTAAGGGATTTGATAGAGGAAGCAGAAAGCTACAGAAATCTCAGTTTTACTTCTTAGGCCCCTAACCTCAGCAGAGAAGTCATGTGAAGAAACTAATGTGAGTCACCAGATGAAAGAAGGCAAGTAAATACATTTTAAGTTACTTTTAAATTAAAATAAAATCTAATAAAATAAGTCAGCTTCAGGAAGCTCTGGCTGGAGACTGAGCATCCAAGCTTTAGTGTTTTGTAATAAAACCTCTAATTTCATGCTGTGTTCAAGCCAGCAGTTACTACCCGAATGAGCTTCCAAATTCAGTGGGTTGGGCAGCAAGGGCTCCATGCACCTGTGGCAATCTGCTGCTGAAAAATGCAGAAAGATCTGCTCTATCCCAGCCACGGTCCATTCCCCTCCTGCCCCCAAGGTGACCCCTCAGCCAGGGATGATGCACTCACTACCTGCAAGGAGGGGTTTTCCCCACACACTGCAGTCCTTCCCCAAGCCTCTCCAGCATCACATACATCCCATCACTTGCACACAAGACACATGTCTTGAAGGCTTGAAAATTCTGCATGGTCTCTTTTCTTTTAGGAACAACAGAGACACTGTTTACTAAAGAATGACTTAACAGTGCTGCTTTAGCAGGATGCTGCTGGCCCTACTTCCTTCGGATGTAAAGGATGATTCCTTCCTTAGGAGCTAGGAAGGATGAAGCTATTACTCATCTAATGACAGTAACTAGTCATTTTTGCTATATAGCATGTCCTGCCCTACCATGGAAAACATAAATATGTACTGAAGAACCAAGTTCTGCTCCCAGAGTTACAGTAATTTAACTCCAGTGGGGAAGAAGCAGGCCCAAGAAAATCTCACAAGGGGATTTTTTCCTTCACCTTTTCTCACACGTGAAATATATGCATGTATAGCAATATCCCTGGTTTGTTGTTCTGGTATTTGTTTTCCATTAAGCAGTATGAAACTGGCTTTAGCAAATATGTTTTGTGGGTTGTCATCCATAGCTTGTTAACCACTATATTCATTTAGGGACTACACATATGCTTTTTCAAATATAGACATAAGGGGAAGTGAAAATCATGCCAGAGAGCATTGGTTAGTTCCCAGGAAAGACAGCATCTAGAATTTGGCAGCCTTTAGACATGAGAAAAGTACAAACACAGTCAGACGCAAAAATTTTAAGTCATTTGTGTGGACCTTTTTTTTTTATCTTGGTGATCCCAACTTCTACAATTATTCATAGCCTAAATTAGTCTTATTTCTGAATGCAAAATACATACCATGGTTTCCTCATGTTGTAATGTACTAGAAAATGACATTTGCAAAACACCTTACCACAGTTCCGAGTCCTCCCAGAACCTTATTTTTGCTGGACATTTGACAAAAATACTGTTGTAATTTACCATATTGCTACCAAACCTCTTACAGGAGGACAGCAGGCTTGTTAAACAGAAAATAATGAGCTTTCACTGGCTCACCAATAAAGCAGAGAAGGAAAGTGATCACACCAGATCACCAGAACACACTTAGACCTGGTCACTACCGCCCAGCAGAAAGTGGCACAGCAATCCCCAAGGCCAGGATAAAATTATTTGAATTACCTTCACACATGAAGCAACAGAGGTCTTGGATCCTCCCAAGAGACACAGTCAGCAAAGCCTTCTGCTCTCCATGAAGCCTGGCTCCCTGCTTGGACAGGGATCAGCCTCCCTGCATGGCACCTGCCTTGGGTGCAAGCCCAAAAAAAAATCCTTATTCTCCAGCATGGTGTCCCTGGGTGGCAGCTACCATCAGTGAGCAAGGAATCTGTACCTTACATTCATGCACAGCAAATAATGAGCTCTACTAAACCCCTGTGCTAGCAATGAGGCTCGCTAATTGGGAAAACACACCCATTCCAAGCTGTCTGTTTGGCTTACTGTTTTCTTATAGCCAAGATGGAAGAATCTTATCTTAAGCTTGCAGCATTTTTCTTTCAAATAAAAAGATACTGTTGGTTCTGTTAAATAAGCCAAAACAAAAGGAACAAAACAAAACAAAATGAAACAAGAAAAAAAAAAAAAAGAACAACCAAAGAATACCCTCAAAAAGCCCCCAAATCCCCATCATCAGCAGAAGTATCTGTCTAAGTGCAGATAACAAGAGGAAGCTGATGTCAAACATCCCCTACAAACACTCCCTCCAGAGGGTTGTTCCCCCTGCAGTACTAAATTCCAGCCTGTCCTAGGAGCTGTCTGGCTCCCTTCCTCACCAGTGCTTCACTCCTAAAGTGTGGAGTTAGTCAGAAGCAGATCTGTGCTGAAGAACATGACGGGGCAGGGGAGACAGGCACTGGAGTGAGGCTGAAGGCAGAGCCTCCTCTCAACCACAGTGCTCTGACCTGCTGCTGCTCTCACTGTGAGGAAGACATGGCCATCACTTGGTGGTCATCCATGCACTGCCCTCTTTTCTTCTCTGGGAATGGCCCTGTGCCCACTCTGGCTTGTTTGTCAGTCCACTTGGTAAGAGACAATGTTTAAAGAGAAGTCTGGGTGCTGGAACATGACACTGATGAGGGCACAGGTTTGGTAGCCATCGCCAAAGGTCAATTTGTTCTCTACTGATGCATCTACTTCTTAACACTTGAATAGGATGGCCCCACACAAGGTTGAGCCTAAGGTATTTAAAACATTGCAACTGCAAAGGATATATGTACAAAGAGCATATTTTTATCACCATTTAAGAAGAAAAAGCTATTTATATTGACATTATAAGAAGGCCTTTTCGGGTTACAAAAAAACGCAAGCAAAACCTTCAATTATGTTCAACGTTTTAAATTCAAAATTAGGAGTTTATTCTGCAAACTGTGATTGCACTGTGAAAGGGGAATAAAACCATTCTGTGTGCTTCCTTAAGGTTTAAGAAAGTAATTAAATACTTCATGTTTATAATATTTTATTCACCTCAGCTCCTGAAAAATATTTAGACACATAGGGGGCCCATTCAAAATTTTGATCTAGTTTACTTGAAAACTATTTAAAGGAAATATTAACTGATACATACATTGCTGAATCCCTCTGCCAACACTTGCTGATTATCCCAGCAGTTTTCCCTGCTATTGCTATATGAAAGAAACAGCCAGCTAATTCATTAACCAGGAGGTGCTGATTACATACATATTGTTAGCAAAAGCAAAAACTATACTTTTTTTCCCCTTCTCTCAGTTACAGTAATTTTAGGTGCTTGCAAAACAAGCAGAGAGAAAACATTCAGCCTGAAACCCAATAAATACTTAAATAATACTTGGGCATTGCCTCCTTAGGAACCCAAATAAGACACGGAGAGCATTTGTACACTCAAACCCTAGCTAAGCACAGCTAGGAGCTATTCTCACTTAATTATTCTATTTAAAAAATAGGTAAATGTCAACAGACACAGAACACTTGGTTTTGTTCCAGAACTGGAATATTCCCTAACTTTACATTTATACATCCTTTAAATTCAATTTAATTTCAAATGCATTAAAAAAAAACCCAAAAAAACCAAACCAAAACAAAATTTTTTTTGCATGGTCCGACTACAGATGATGTGGTTATACACATAAAGAACGGATGCTGCCTTCTAATAAAATTATTCAACTGGATATTTTCCATTTTACAGCCCAGTTAAAGAAGGCCCCCAAACCATGAAAAATTACTCGGAATTTTTATCAGCACTTCCTGCCCATATATATTTATGAATACCAAAATTTGTAGTTACAATAGACTCTCCAGGTTGTTTTCAGTAATTCATCACTGTGATGGCCAGAGCCCCCAAAAATTACTAACTGTAGAACAGGCTAGTAGCCCAAGACTATTCAGAAGTATCACCCTACAAGCCCAAGTCTGTCATGGATTTAATGCATCAGGTTTTGTCCCCAAGTAAAAGTAATATGTCATGTTAATGTCATACATAATCACAATAAAGTGTTACTGCTCTAGAAAACAAAGTCCTACCTGATACAATAAAGTGCTTCTAGTGCATGATATAAGTGAATTATTATAAGGTAAAACACAGGAATTTTAAGGATGCTCTTCAGCATCAAGACCTGTTCACAAATAAGATTTAAGGATATGATAGGATCAGCATCTTGGTTGCCACATAACTGAAAACAAAACAGGAAAAAAGGAGCTTAAAAAAAATCAACAGAAACATGATCTGAAATTTTATTTCTTTAACTCTAGGTAATATTTCTCCTTAGAAAGGGAGATTATAAAGGCAACAGGCACCTGTACAGAGCCAGATTCTCAGATTTTTGTAGCTATAACACACCTTGGCCAAAATCATAGAGAAACAGGTTGAATAGAACATATAGCAACAGTGTCTGTGTAATTTGGTTGATGCTTTACATTTTTTGTTTGTGCTAACTCAGTAATCAAGGACTTAAACCACCACCTGGCTGAAACAAAACTAGCTTTTGCCTGAAGTTCCTCCAGCATCTCTAGTCACTTCGCAAGGTCACACTGAGAAGTAGTGATATCAAATGCCCGGAAAAGCAAGACTTTTTGCCAAGCAGGCAATGTCCAGTGCCTCCCTGGCACAGGGCAGACAAAACAAAGGCAAAGACAATCCGTGACTCTGGGAAACGTCTGATTTCACTTATTTAGCCCTCCAAAGAAAACACCGAGACCCATTACTTTAATTGAGGAGAATTTTATGCAGCATCTTACTTCATCAGATAATGTTCAGGATAGCAAGGCAGTATTTTCACCATTGCCAACTTCTGATATATTTCAGCAGCTCTTTTCCTTCTTTCCATGATAAGCCAAAACATTCTACTTAATAATATTATTTTGCACAATCTTGGGCGGAATACTAACTACAAAAGTCAGGTGGATTTACCTTCAGGAAGCCTAATAGCTAATGGCAGTAACTTCTCAGAGTCAATGACAAATATATTATCTGTTTTATAGTTCCTACAGCATAAGGTTGGTAACCACACAGTATTTTCAGAAAAAGCTTTCCCTTACCAGTCTGGTCAAAAATCACATTGATTGGCATTAGGTTCACAAAGGGTAAAACTGAGTAAATTTTGTACAAGAAGGATGTCTAGTGCAGTAGCTCAATACTGCTTCTAGCACTTGTCATGTGATGGTTGCTGAGGGAATGGGTCGTAATACCTCAATTCAATGAGCTGCTGAAGGCGTGCCCCAGCCCCCGACCGCAATAGGGTACCTTTATTCCCTTCTCAATATCTCGCACAACAGCTGGATATCCATGCCCAATATTATTCTGTGCAATGTCCTGAGTTATACCACAAATGGCTTACGTAACACAGCTAAACCAAACTGCTCTGAGGGCAGCGATGAATGGGGACTCTGTTGTTGCAGCCCTTGCCAACTGCGTGCATCGCTCTCGGTTCCGCTAGCGCCGAGCAGGGACAAAGGCTATATTCTCTCCTTTATGGCAGCACAGCACAGTGATGATGCTGTAAATTAAAGAAAGCACAACATGCTGACAACAGACTCATTACTACCTTCTTACTCTCAGTTCCAATACATAAATATAGCATAGAGTTCCTCACATTGTGCTGAAAATAATGGGAAAGTGGAATAAATGTGGGACAGCCTTTGCACAGCTCAAAAGCATAGATCCCACTTCCTCCATCTGGATCTAATTTTGTTGGGTGTTTTTGCACCAACCATCTATCCTCATTCTTACCTTTTCTTCTACATATTTTCAGAGCATATTAGTAATTTAAAAAACAATCTTCTCTGGAACAGGAAAATCTATACTCCTGTGAGAAACTCCACCACAGCGTGTTGTAATGTCTTATCTCTATTTTCACTTCAGGCAAACAGAAAAAAAAAGTTTGAGGAAACATCTAAGAAAATTTCTTTCTTAACTCGATGTAGACATTTCCCATAGAGGTAAGTAAATTACACAGTTCTGATTCCTCCACAACCCCTTGTTCTACCCCTGTTCCCTGTCCACTTCTCCTTTCCCCCCCATATGTATATATATCTGACCTGGGCTGTCTGGCTGCTAGGTGTGAGCTCAGCATCATCAGGATATTGAAGGTAACCTAAACGGAGACTTCAGAAAACATATATCTAATAATAAAGCTGTTTGCAGAAAACTGGGAATTCCAGAGAATATTACAAGCCTAGAAGGATTAAGTATGCATACAGAAAAACCAGACTCAATTCTGATGTCCCCAGAGAAAACACTTCTGTATCAATACTGTGCTTGCCTTAGGAACAATGAAATGCTCACCAGCATACTTACTATCTCTAAAATAAACCCAAAGCAATGCAAACCATCCCCCCAAAAAAACCCAAACAAACAAACAAAAACCCACAACAAACCATGCACAAATGTTTGGCTATTTTAGGAAGTTTTATCAGGATTTTGCCCAGTACCAATACAGTACCATTAAGAACTACAGTGATCAAAGACTAAAGAGTACCTGACCATGCCCAACACAGCCGCCAGTGCCTCTGGCTGAACAGCCCCAGTTATACCTAGCCTAGACAAGCCACTGGTTAAAAAACAAAACAACCCAAAAACACCCTGGAATTGTTCATAATATGGCATTTCATAGAGATGACTACATTACAATTTCCATAATGTTTAAAATCAGATTCAAAATTGGAGAAACAGTGAATGTAATCCTCCTGCCAGGAATAAAAAACAAAAAAATAGCCTGAAAGTTCTCAGGTTAACAGCACCCTGAAAAATTCCTCTGTACATTTGGGATATATTCTCATGAAAACAGAAATACAAATTAAAACAGTCACTAACAGGAAACATATTTTCCTTTTTCTGTGTTTCCAAAGGAAGTAGAGAATTTGGTGCAAATGTTACCCTTTTCTCAAAGGTGGATTTCTACACAAGTTAAGGCAAGCAAAAAGTCACTATGTGAAAACTTCACAACACAGAGGAAATATGCAGCACATCATAGTCTATGACAATAATTAAAATACTCTCCAAAAAAAAATCCTGAAAATAAGCTTAGGAAGAGTTCAACCATTATTAACTGCTTAGACTTTAAATACAGGCTGAAAAATACAGCTATTCATGGGGACATGTTGGGCTAAAACAGCTACTGGTGTAAGTAGTGCCCAATGATAGTTTTAAACCGGATTTATTGGAGAAGAAAACACAGTCCTGAGCTGACTCTGTGACACAGTGACTGACCTGAGTGCCAAAGGGCAGTGCTGACAGGTCTACAAGGATCTTTTGTTCACTTTCAGGGCTGAAACTGTATCAGCTGTGGCAAAAATCAAGACAAAACCCCAAAAGGGCTGCTGACCTCTTCCACATTGCTTCCAATTACATATTGTACTTTAAGCCATTCTTACAGAGGTACTGGAGAAATCAATCCAGTGACAGTCTGACCCTAATCGACTTCTTTGCCGAATAAATAAGTAAATGTGAGTAAAGCCTGAGCAGCTTGTACCTGCTGCATGCAGCCACAACAAACAGGTTCCCTATACCACTCACCTGGTTCTGCAGGGATTTAATCGGGAGAGGGTGTACTTTGACATGAAATTCCACAATCACTGAACCAGGATTTTCCCCAGGGAACATAGTGTATGTCAGGAGCAGGAAAAAGAAAAATTAAGGATTCTAATGTTGCACGAACATGCTTATTTACCTACTGGACATGAGCACTGAGAAACACCCAGACTCATAAGTCTACTAACTTCCATGCAGAACTTAAAACTTCAAATTAGCAACCACTCAAAAATATGCTATGTTTAAACATCCCAAAACCAAAGCATTTTGGGTTCCCTTATACAAGATTTTCTACTATTTTAGAAGACACATTGTCTGCCCTGTAAAGTTCCTCTACTCCCTTTGGTTTTTTCCCTTTTGAATTTCCCTTTTACTTACTGAGAATGTTTTGAGGTAGGTTTTTTGGGGGGTTTTCTTTTTAAATATTTACCGAAACACTCCATTAGAAAAGGGCAGCACTAATACAAAAATCAAGTCACACATTTCAGTACGATGTAATTACCTTGATAAGAAGTCTGGCAACTTCTGTTTACATGCCTTAACTTGCTCCTTTGTGTTCTGTAAGATAGTTTGAGGTAATTAACTGGAAGTTACAGTATCCTCTCTGGTAAACAAAAGGAGCCTTCATCCTGCACCCACAGTCATTTTGTGTCATTAATCTGTTGCATGATTCAAGCACATCTGGATTTCTGGTAAGAGCTTATGACCAGTAATAAAAACTATATATAACCTAACTCAGTTTGGACTCCTGCATTCAACTGTCAGCAGAAGCTCTCCCCTTGGTTGTAGCTGTATTGCTCAACATGCAGTGTGCAGGAATTGTTTGTGGAAACATTTGGTATTTTTAGGCCTGGCCTCTCAATGGGAATTCCACACTGAAAATAAAGGTATCGTTTATACACTCAAACCCCTTACTGAATCCTCTGTTACAAATTTACATATAGAGGGTGGAGGGTGAATTGCTCAGTTATAAGATGGAATTTACAAATGTTTTTAAGCACCTGCTGAAAATAACTACGAATTACGCTCTTGACATGAGTACATGCTTTTCATTTTCTGCAGAGAAAAAGACTCAGCCTGATACAGGACAAGAGTACATGTAAAATGCATCAATATTGAATGAAAACCCACAAATCTGCTTTTCTGATTTCTAGTTCTTGTCTTAGTTGCTTAAATATGTTCTTTTAATCTAATTTTTAAGCTAAGATACTCTATATATAATTTCTATTGAGAAAAAGGAAAAGAGCCAACAATGTCTAAAAATATTTCCATGGGCATTAATCATGAATAGAAAGGGATAATCAGGAAGAAGCAAAGATGACTCAGCTGGAATAGTGGAATAGTTACCCCCATCCTTCTCTCAGCTGCATGCTCCACCATTAGTGTCAGATAAAGAGAGTCATGGACAAAGCTTTTCTTTGAAAATGTATTTATTCACTTAACTGCAAACTACTTTTCTTTGGTGACTGTATGGAAGATTTTGACCCTGAGCTTGGAAGCATTTCTGTACTTCAGCACCACAGGAGTGCAGTTATTAGGAAGGGGATGAAGCAACCACCACTACTTGGAAGGGAATTTCTGTAGCAATGCCTCAGCTCCAGTTTCTGAAGAAAATGGGTGGGGCGATTGGATTTGCTTCTGGAAAAAGCTCATGTTTTTTTCCAATAAGCTTTTTACTTAGAAGGCTGCATTGTTATTTTAATGAATATTTAGAATAGCTAGCAAGAGCTCCAAAAGAAGCTAAGCAATGTGTGGACCCAGCAGTTTTACCAAGGGACCAAAGAAGCAACTTACCAGGAGTGAGACATCCTTTTCTCCATGTGTTGGCAGACTCCTGGATGATTTGCACACGACAAAAAAATAGATGACGCAAAAAGCAGCAGTGTGGCTTCACGCACCCACGCTGCAGCATCATTAGCCCTCTACAACTTCTAAACACTAAGTAAGCAGATCTGCAGTTCTAACATTGGGATTTACATATGAAGCAGAAGGAACAAACCAGGCTCTTTAAAATTCATTTGCCAAACACATTTTTCTCACTTGGCCACACATGAGGGATAAACCCATGTCAATTTTTACCAATGCAGCATTGCACCAAGGTCCTCAGCACTCCTGAGCACACAGTGGTGGAATATAAGTTTTCCTCCCTCTGGGCAGCCAAAAGTCTATTCCCTCTATCTTCTCATGAGGATCTCATTCCCATGATTCATGTTTTATGGTTCCTAGGTTAGTGCAGTTCCACAGGCATGAAGTCAGCTGCTTCACGGAGGTTGCATACAGATGAGAATTCCACAGCCTGTACATAACTGGGGCCAGGCTCCACTGAACCTGCTGGTGATTCAAAATCAAGAGTATGTGCCCTAGTCCACTGCACAGGCTGGCTCTACAGAGTTCACGTTCAGCAGCATACCTGCCATATTCACTGCAACAGCCCAGCGAAACAGAAGACACAAACACAGTTGCAGGGACACAGAGAAGGACTTGGCCACTACTGAAGGAAATTAATTCTCAGCAGCAAGATATCCAGATGTTAATTACTTCTCAGGATGAATGAAAGTCTAACTGTGTCTTCAGGCACTTCATTTCAGTAATTCATTCACCACAGAGAGCTTCCCTCAGATAAAACTCCTAAGAGGAAAGCACAGACTGGGCAGCTGGTGATGTTGTTCAGTCATGTCCCACTGGCAGTGTAAGGCATGAGCCCCTGAACAAACACATCTATATTTCATTAATCTATGCCCTATAGTAGTAGGCACAAATACATGAGTGGGTGGCTCTTGTAAAGAGAACCACAGAGCTCAAACATTTTAGGAAAGGATCTGTTGGAAAACACTGGGTCATCAGCAACCACTGCTACCCAGGCCAACCAGGAAAGACCCAGCTTCATTTCCCAGCATGACCCTAACTGACCATTCCAAGGTGCCTACACACCTTGGTTAAGCTGTCTCTTAATTCTTCTGTGCTTCCGCTTCTTTGCTTCATGGTAGCTGAAACAGCAATTTCTTATTTTCAAAGGTCTGTTGAAAGAAATGCAGCTAAAATTATGGAAACCCCAATGACAGTTGGTGAAAAATGTGAAAACCAGAAGGGGAGGATAAAAAAAAAAGAAAATTATGAAAAAAATAAGCCAGTAATATCAGTTATAGACTTGCTCACCATGAGAGGAGGGCGATTGTTCCATTTGTCGCTTGCATATGTTTACTTTCTATTCCTTCCCAGTCCTCAAAACCTCTGCCAGCTCAACAACAGAAGTCCTTCTGTGTAAACAGAAGTCTTTGCTCTACAAGCCCAGGTAGAAGACTAATACGAAACCTTGCAGAGGGTATCAAACCTAATGCAACCGAAATACAGCAGGTGGAGGGGAGAAAAGGTTTGTGTCATCAGAAGGTACAGAAAGGATACCGAGTTTGCTTTGGAAGAAGGAAGAGTCAAATCATCCTATGCAGGAATTCTCTGTCCAACTCATGAGCACAGCATATTGTCTTTCCTTTCAGGGAGTCACATTAAGAGGAAGAGGAGCCATGGCTTTTCAGAAGTGTCCCACCTTCCTGATGTTATCCCTGTGTGAATATCCCCTATCAAAGTTAAATCACTCTACCTAAAATTTCTTTGCAAACAGCTCAATCCTTGTGCAAGATGTCAGTTTTTAAAGAGGCATCATTTGAAAGGCAAAGGGTAAGAAGCAAACAACATAAAACAGAGTCATGAGAAAGCAAAGGAGGGGAGGAAGGGAGGGAAAGGATTCCGTTTTGCCTTTCTACAGAAATTGTTTTGATACAGTATCCCTGTTGCATGAATTTTCCATATGCCTGTGTCAGATCTACTATTTCAAGCCACAGAGCTGTCAGATGCTCGTTTTTTATGGCATGCTTACGTGGCAGGCCAACCTTTCTGTTGAATCAGGCAGTTTTTCACAAAGTTGAGATCTTCTTTAACCCAGAAAGATGTGCATGCTCCTTTGGACACAAAGCACCAGCTTTGCAGTTGAAGTGATTTGGCAAAGCAAACCACCATCTCTGGTAGCTAACAACTGTCTCAGAATCAGTGCTTTGGCATGGAAAAAAAACACATTATGAGCAACAGAAAGAACTATTCTCTACACATATATGAAGCAATGGAAATGCAGATTTAGATGATCAGATGCTATCATAGTTTGGCAATTCTTAAAATAATAGAGAAAAAACTTACAAACTTGTACTAGCTCACCTTGCTTTGAGTTTAACAAAATGAGGAGCAGGAGAAATTTAGTTCATGAACAAAAACTCTCAATACTTATTTTAAAACTTAGTTTTGTAACTTAAATGACACAAACATTTCTTCCTTTAGTCATATCTGATTATGAAACTCCATAATCCCACAATGGAAGTGAAAATATCAGTCACACCAATATCACTTTACAAGTGCACATTCTTCACCTTACATCCCCAGCATTTAGCATCTGAAAGATAATCTCCATTCTCCATGCCTCATATTTTGCTAAAATAAAATTGCATATTTAAATACAGCCTAAATGCTAATCAGGATATAAACATTTAAATAACAGAATGCAGATCCGTTAATCAAAACTGATTACCAGCTTGCTTTCCATTTACTGGGGGCTCTTCTGTAAAATACCGCCTTAGTTACTGTTGCCAAAATTGTCTTTTTAAAGCCTCTTGGAGAAAAAAGCTGATTACTTACAACATTGGCTCAAGAGACACATTTTAGGACAATGTTTCCTAGAAATGTGAGACAGCAATTTACTTGCAGGTAACCACTACATAAATGTGCATTTGCATTCACCCTTTTCTGCTATCTTAACACCAGGCTTTGTCTCCTCTTTCCCTTTTCCTCATAAGATTTTAAAATATTTCATATTTCGGAATGCCCTTGCAGAACTACGTGGTGAGCCAGAAACTTTCAGCTCTGGAAAACACTGACCACTACATCCTTTTCAGGCCAATAGTTCCCACTTGTATGAAATTAATATTCAGATTCTCACCTGTTTGCAAGTACTTTTTAACAGTTTTTATAAATTAATGCATCCAACTACAGAAGGCCAATGCTGGTGAGCTAGGACCATCACTGGCCATGCTGTGCAAATTGATTTTGCAGTCAGACTGAAAATGAGAAATTCACAAGCAGCATCTATAATATTTTACCACTTGACTGCAGGCAATACTAAGGTCTACAGGAAAATATATTCTAATGGCTTCAATCTACCTTTACCCCTGAGGCTACAAAGTGACACAAGAAAAGAGTCTGCCAGGCATGTGGGGCACATCAGCCGGCTTGGCACACTCATGCTTCCTTTGACTACAGAAATCTACTGGAAAATTTCATCCATGCTTTGCGAAAGCATGGACATTGAACATTCAAAAGAAAAGCTGCTAGAATGTCAATCTCCTACAAATGGGAAAACAGAGAGAACTGCTCTGCCAATCACCCTCTCCTTCCCCTTTCCCAAAAAAGAACAAAAGAACTAAAATTACTGTAAAAGTTGGGAAAATATTCCAATATTAACCCGTTTGGGTTTTTTTTTTTTTTTGCACTTTCAAGCAGTCCTAGATGTGTTTATACAGATCTATGAGAAATGCAGCCATATGCACACTTTCTCTTTCATCTTGGAGACACTGTTTGTAGAAACACTGCCTAAAATAATGGGGTAAGTTTTCAGATATACTGAAAATCCATTACTTGTCCTTGCTTCCCAAGCACGTTACATACAGGTATCCCATCCTTCAATTTTGGTTTCTCCACAGCCAACTTCTTGTTCTGCTTTTTCAAAGCACTAGACAGATGTTACTCCTGAAGAACATGCTTTAACTGGATTTTTTTTTTAATCTACAACTTTGTTCAAGGAGAAAACTGAAATGTGTGAGATGTTCTCACTACCAAAGGTTTTTCAGGTTTTGAAACAGAAGGAAAAATCTGGCAGGAATAAGATCACACTATGAATTTTTCTGTTTCCTAGATGCCCATTACACTGTTTGTCATACTGACATTATCAGGCAAAATCATAGAAAAGAAAAAAAGCACAGAAGAAAAAAAGAAGCTGTTAAAAAATAAATTCTTAAAGGAGAATATGCTCTTTATTTATTTTTGAAAAGGCATGATAAAAGTCAGCCATAAGATACTGGGGAAACATTAATAATTAAAATGTGTTTAAAATGTGTTTTCTGCCAAGCCCACATCCCACCTAGGTGCCTATGAAAATGTCCCACAAGCTCTGGTATGTGCCCCAACTGTGTGTGATGCCCTCTCACTCTAGGATAGGATTCTAGCCAATTAAATGGGTCTAAGAGAGAGAAGATTGACCCTTTCAACAGAGAAGCAGACCCACATTTTAGAGCCAAACAAGACCAACTGGTATGCTTTCTTCCACTGCAGCAATGGATTTCATGTACATGAACAGGAATGGCAGCCAGGTTCTGCAGCAATTCTGTTACCAGACCTTGCTGAAAGGGCACTAAGGACCAATTGCATTTCATAAGTCTGACAAAAGGAAAACCATCTGGTATGAGAACAGCAATTTCTCCTGATATCTCCAAAAGTTACATCACCATTTCAGAATTTTAAGAAAGAAAAGGAAAAAAAGCACGTAAGGAAAACACTATTCTGAACATGCTAACGGATGCATACATCTGGATATAGCACATGTAGGCAGTGTTCTAAAATATATGTAATATTTTATTGTCACAGAAATGTATGTTGTTTAAAATAAAGAAAAAAAAAAAAACAGGGGAAGACAAAATTAAATGTTCCATAAACTGTTAACACAAAAAAGGGTACTATCACACCTTCTAACAAATATATGGAATACTTGAGAAAAAAGCAGCAAGTCCTCATTGTGAACTACATAAAGATATGTTTGAAAATGACTAAATCATTCTTGCAATAAAGTTTAGTACTTTCATAGTTCCTAATCTGCCTCTTGGCCACAAAAGCACTGCCCTTACACTCTTTTACAATTCCAGGCATTAAACTATGCCATGTACATATCTTGCTCTGCCTCTTGACAGTGGAGAATTACAGGAACACTTGGATATATTAGGTATTTTTTAAATAAAATTATACTAATATAGTATTTGAAACACTTGTGTTTTCTCCATGGACCTGTGGCAGAATTACTTATTTCTGTAAGAAATCGTAAAGCAGGGAGGAAGGTAAAATCCATACATCTACTGAGTATGAGACATACACTTCACTTCAAAAAGCAAGGTGGCTAGAGATTCCTTACAGTAATGGAACACAAAACCACCACAGCAATTATATTTAAGTGCCACTTCCATACACTTTTTTTCTTTTACCTGGCTCTGTATTCTGCCTGCATTGCAACCTTTAGGGTAAGAACAAGCCTGCAATCTCCCATCTGACTTAACAGAGCTCAGTAGTTAAAAACAATGCCATTTAATATTAACTTACCCTACTTCCCAGCCCCCAAAATTAGGCCAAAAATCAGAGGAAATCATGCGGTGTGCTCTGGATATTCCATGACTACCACTGCTGGCAGGGAGTAAGCCACATATTTCATAGGTAACTAGGAACACACACACACTTGTTTTGTAGCGACACTACACCAAGGGCTCCTGCTGAACTGCTGCTTTTCCTCCCTGCAGCTCATTCCAAACCTTTCCCAGTTTTAGCTCAGGAGGTCTATCCTGGAATTTACAAAGGGCACTTGCTGAGAACTTATCTTTAAAACACACAGGAATTCAGCAGGAAGAAAGTTCATGGGTATTTAAAATATGAACATGCATTCTCTACTTTCTGTTGGTAATCAAAGATGTTATGTCCAGTTTACTGGACTGGCCACAAGCATACGATAAAGATTAAATTTTCAATTACAGATACTTTTTGAACTTTGCCTTAGCAAAATCCTCCTTCTGCTTTTCAAAACCTGTGGATCCTGACAAAGAGATTTCTTCTTCAGCCCTCCACTGAAGGTCGTACAGGAATTGTTAAGCCATCACAGTCTCTGAGCAGCCTCATTCTGAGAGAAGCTTTAAAGGCATTTATAAAGCTTTTATTTAAAAACAAACAGCACTGCCTCACCTACTGAACTAGAGCTTCCCTACTTCCCTCATAAATGCTTTACTGAAGGCTCCAGAAATCTGCCATCATGTTTTCCCCCCTTCTTCCTCTACATGTAAATATTCTGAGTTATGATACATTTCAACAAGTGGTAGGAAAGACTGCACTTTGCCCAACATGTGATTTGGAAACCTAAAGTCCACTTTATTCATCTGTTTTAACACAGCAAGGAAAATCTTACTTTTCCAACTAAGAGCCCCAGTTTCTCTCTCCATAATCTCATAAGCCATTTCTGAACTAAAATGCTTAACACAGAAGTCCAACATACCAAAGAATGAACCAGCCTAGGAACTCTGTACTGGTATAACCAGCTCTCTAAAAATGTGTGGTTCTAGGAAGTCTCCTTTATGTTTTACAGCATAAATATTTACAGCAGTTTGCAATTTGAAATCAAAATATCTGATTGTAAGAAGAAACTCAGAATACACACCACGAAGGGGAACAATTCCTGCATTAAAAACCAAAACAGAACAAGATAATTCTCAAAACAGTCTTTTGCAAAGTTTCCTGAATACATTAGGGTGGGCTCTGAGTGATTGTTTTGAAGGTAGCAACTGACTGTGGTTAGCAAAAAACCAGTTCTCATCTTCTCAACAATTTTGCAAAGGGTTAGGTCAAACAGATGCTCCCACCTAACATACAGGCAATTGTGTTACTGAGCTCCCTGCCCAAGGTCCTGCATGCCTGTCTGGCCAGCTAAACACTGGGAGTTCTTTCCACAGATAAGAATCCTCACCTGGAGCAGCAGGCAAGTACTTGGAACACAAGCCCATTCAATCATAGTAACGTTGGCTTTATTATTTATTATTTGTTGCTTATTCCTCTGGAATTTTTATTAAGCCAAATTAATTAGAACAAGTATTTTTAAATGGTAACAATGTTCTTGGATAGTTTATTGGGCTGGATATAAGACATGGCAGTAACACTACCACAACTGCAAAGCCCAGTGGACTGAAGACTTCAAAGTTTGAAAATACTGACAGGAGTCAACAGACAAACTTACACAGTTCTGAAGCCCTAAAAAGTCAATTGTGAAAACACCAGACCACAAGCCTTTGCCTTTTTCAAAACAGCCATTTAAAGTGTAGCTGACCATAAATCTGCAAGAAGGCTCTCTTAACCAAGGTTCTCTGGAATTTTGCTATTTACATGTTTCTTTCAGATGGTTACATATTAGTGGCGGCTGTTGGGTTTTTCATTGGTTTGGTTTGGTTTTTTTGCACACAAACACACACACACCCTCCTGCCATTTAAGGTTACCTTACATACACACAGCAACCCAAATATGGATTCTGAGATGCGAAGATTTAAATTTAAACCCCAGAAAACTGAACAAAAAGCCATTTCTCCTAAATGCCCATAAGAAACCTTGGTTCTTAGAAAATATAATTGTTTTCGGTCTAAAAAGACTGGTCGTAGTTTCATCCCAAGGTCAACTGCCGGCTGTAATAGAAATACTTGCAAGAACAACTGCTGAAATCTTACTTTTTGTTTCTCTTTCCACAGCTACCATTTTCTTCATGACCTTCCTAACACGCTGGAGTTTGTGCTTAGCAAATGTCAAATTCTGTAGCATTTCTTACTCCACGCTCAATTAGCAATAAAGAAGATACAGATGTAAAGGTGATGCAGATTTAAAGATGCGCACTGTTTCCATTTCACTGAATTCTGAAAGAAATCTAAACTAGCTTACACATAGCTTTCAAGACCCAGTTCACTGCTACTTTTTTGTTTCCATAGGAATTCAATTTTTTTGACATTACCCTTGACCATCTCTTTCCAGCTCAAGACCAGTATCTAACTGCAATTATAATGGTTTTCTATTCCATAAAAATACAATTTGTTGTTTCCTGAAAGCAAAAGAGCAGAACTAAGCTCCTTCCTCCATTCTTTTATTTTTTATCAACATTCTAGCAGGTACTTCTTTGCAATCCTGTTAGCTGGAATACCATTCTTACATCTTCCTCCTTCGTGTTATTTTAACTCCCTCTGAGAGCACCTATTTTCACCATGGTCTATATCCAGCAGATTCTCTTTGTATTATTCCAGTTCTCTTTTCCCAATATTTAGCATGAATATGCAAAAATCTATACATATTCAGAGCTATCAGTGCCAGCTACAATCAAGTTTAGTTTTCTGGGCCTCCTTATTAATTTGATAAATCTCAGCTGATTTTTTTCATTCTAAATGAAAGTTCTATGCCAAATTTTAGAGACAGTGTTTTATTTTATTTTTCATTAAGGTGTCAGCTGAGACCAGTTCAGTTTCCTGCTGGCTTACCAGTACAATAGAATTCCTAAAGTCATCCATTAAGAACCTGCATCACTTGTGAAGTTTGGAAATTCGTCAGTAGAAGGAGGGTTCTGGAAAGCAAAGCAAAGAAAGCAGAAACAGGGAACACACCTTTTGTTATCCTCATGAAAATCTAGACCTGCTTTTGGGCAATTAAAGAAGCTTAAAAAAGCCTGCTGCTCACAGATGGCAAATAGAGGCTTACAACATAGTTTCACCATGAGTTCAAGAGGCTCAGGGCAACTCCTGCCTCTGCACTGTCTCTCCCTGTCTGTCACTGCCACCAGCTCCAGCAAGGGTGTACAGCATCAGGGAACAACCAACCCAGCCCAAAAAGCCAACCCAGATGATGCTGGCATAACTCGCTCTGGGTGCCACTACTTCCATGGTGGGGCCAGCAAACGGACAAGTGAGAAGGGCAACAAGCATCTGAGGTGGGCAGGAGGCAGGACCACTACACCACCTCCTCTTCCAGCAGCAATGGCTTAAACCAGGCTCAAAACCAACTGGGAAATGACATTAAAGGAGTTCCTCTCTAGAGACCTTTCCTGCCAGTGAGTATTCCCTCCTGGCTTCAGGGGCTTTCTCGGCAACAGTGTGAAACTCTGACACATGATGAGGAACACTCACTGATGGGAGAGATTCCTTTCTCCAGAGTCCTGTGCCAGGTCCAGGCAGGGCACACCAGCACAGGCTGCCCAACTCACACAACAGAAACCTGCGCTGCAGCTTGAGGTCCTAAAACACCGATGACTCACAGAAAAACTTTGTGGTTAGATATGGTGGAATGCCTTGGGCTTTTAGTTTGGTATTTCAGAAGCTAGGAAGTAAGCTTTAAGAATACCTTCTAAATGTTAAGACTGTGAGGTGAAGCAGCAAGAAGTTGGAGGATGCCAAAAGCAAGGGTGTTTATGCAAACGAAGCCAGTTGCAAACTGAGCTGTGCTCACTGCTTGGCTCTGTTTACTACCAGTTTCTTCATCATCTTTTCCGTTATTTAGCCACCAAGTGTCTGCTTCACAACACCAACAACTTCATCTTCTGAGTCATTAAAAGCTGATGTGGAACTGGTATCTTCAGTTTACAGCAGAAAACTGTAGGCATAGAGAGATTAAAAGATATGCCAAAATTGCTGGCTAATTTTGATCTTCAGCTTAGAACACCTAGTCTTTGATTTTTTTTTTATGTACCTTGCACTTTTGCAGTATTTTGCACCAAACTGTCACTATAGTCGAACAACTGTTGTAGCATAAACTCAGAACTTGTGCCTGGATATCTCAAGGCAAAGTGCAGCACTCACCATTAGTGAGTGGCAAAGTGCAGCACTCACCATTAGTGGTTTGGTGTAACAGAATCTCTCAGTCTCAACACAAGAAACTCACTGGTAGATGCAGAAATTCAATAGAGCTGTCTCAAGGCAACAGTGACCAGTGTTACCCACCCTACTGTTCCCTGCCCTTTTGCAATCCACTCTCAACAGGCCTTTGTCCATCAACTGTAGGTACTGACAAACAATCCCAACCACCCTGGCAGTGAATAGGTCTACACCCTGCTGAAAACTCAAGATCACATTTCGGAACATGGCACAATGAGACAGAAACAATAGAGGTGATTGGAAAAGGTGGCAAATTGCAGCTTTAAACATAGCCTTTCCTACACCATGGAGTATGTGGGACAGTTTATTCATTTAGACATCATTCACATTACAATAAAATTTAAGGTCTGCAGGCACATTGATATCTAATTTGCAAGATGCTAGACCATACACACCATAAGACACAGACTAAAGATCCTGCACCTTTAACCAGTAAAACAAAAAAAAGCAAAAAAAGAAACATTATCCTTCCACATCCCAAGAGAGAAACTCAAGACACACAGGAAGAGAGTACTTCTGTGGTTAACAGGAGATCTGTCTATTCGCGGCATTACAGGTGGATCTGCTGGTACTCCAGTGGGTGATAAATCAAGAGAGCCATGCATTCTCTCTACCTTCATGAGAGATGTCTGGAGCACAGACTTGGCTTGTAGAAGAAATTATACAAAACTATCTGACATACAGAAACAAAAACTGCTGCCAAATCACCGGATATTTTCTGTAGCAAAGTCATCAAGCCAAAACTCTTCTTGTTCCACCTGTGTCTCACTCTTGCTCCAGAAACTTAGGCAAGACACATATGCAACACCTTTACAGATGCCCACAAGTAAGCTACAAAGTGCAGACCACCAGCACTTCTGGTGTACTAATACTGCACCAGCAGCCCCTCTGGAACATCCTACATTAGGGCATCACTTTTGTCTCAGAAACAATACAAAGACCCAAAAGTCAAGTGTGCTTTTACACTTCTTTTGACTCAAGCAAGCACAAATTCTAGAAGCAAGCCTTGAGAAAGCTCAATATTTTTATTAAGGCATTTGATGGAAATCATGAATAAAGTACAGCACACAAATCTATTCATAACTCAGACTACAAAACTAACACTAATAAGGAATATCAATCTGTCAGCTTTCAACATAGACAGACCTATTTCAGCAATAAAAGCA
Organism: Zonotrichia leucophrys gambelii; assembly: GCF_028769735.1. NCBI lineage: Eukaryota > Metazoa > Chordata > Aves > Passeriformes > Passerellidae > Zonotrichia > Zonotrichia leucophrys. The sequence goes on from NC_088171.1 coordinate 65,631,789, forward strand.
CATTACAATCTTAAAACAACACAGAGAGACTTTGTTAACTCACACTTGAGAAGCAGAAGATGTCCAGCTCTTATGGACATTTTAAAGCCATTACATACACAGCTTTCCAGCAAACTTAAGCATGACTTTTAGATTACTGCAAAGCTATCAACCTATTCAGCAAAGTTACTCATTATACTTGCATTTCCTTATCAAATGCAAAGCACTAGAAGATTTGGAAGCGGCTGTTGAACATTATGGGCCTGTCTGCCATTGTTTCCAAAGAGAAATACTTGATTGAGAAGGAAAAACAGCAACAACTTGTCTTCTGAAAAAATAACAGAAAGCTTATCAAGAAAGAGACAAAATTCAAAATATTTGTTGCAGTTTTGTTTTGGTGAATCACAGCACTGTGCTAAACAGGGTACACATAACAAAACTTTTCATTTTAAACTCTGCAATTGGGTACTTCTAAGTAAACAAAAACATGAGCCGTTTTTCCTTCTATATCCTCACAACCATCTGACAACAAACCAAGCCCACTCAGCCCTGCTAAAAGCATGATTCTCTAATGTAACTGTACTTCTGGGAATACATTACAGATTCCGTGAAATGTTTTGTTACATGTGTGGATCAATTGGCCATGTAAATACAGAGTGCAGCCACATGCAAAGGAGTCTTTTTGTTAGTTTTAGTGAGCTAAAACAGTAAAGAAAAATAAGAAAATGAGACCTCTGGGTGTCTGAGCAAGACAGGTATTTTCCTCTTTTGCAAATACTGCCCTTTTTGCTTTCTGAAGGAGGAATCATGCTTTTGATTAGCAACACAATACACACCCTTAATATTTAAAAGACTAGGACAACATCAGGAAAACCTGCTTATGAACTCAGCTCCAGTCACATCACTAATGGACAACCCATACCAGGCTTTTCCCACCCATACCTTTGGCCTTCACCTCTGAAACCACTAAACACTCCCCAGAACTTCCATGCACCCTATCCACATCTTTCTTTGAGACATAGAAAACTGTAATTTCTCTCAAATTTTAGCCACTCAGCCCCACTGCTGGGGATGACAACGACTTATGAGTTGGTCAGGAGACTCAGCCTGACACTGTATGACTCCCCTTACCAAAGCAGCCCACTGGTGATGGCAACGTGTTTCACATTAGGGAGGCATTTGCAGTGAGGAGCAGGGAAGGCTGATATGACAAAACAACTTAATGAAACAAGGGCAGCACAGCACATGCCTTATTGCTACCTTCAGATTCAACATGCACTTTCAGATGCAAACAGGCATCAAAGCCATGTCACTAATACACTCATGAAAACAAATGGTCAACTAATTAGATTCATTTTTATTTGCAAAATAATGTCTCCCATACCCCATCTTGCTTATATAGGTTTCTTTTCCTGTGGTAAAATCAGGTCAGTATAGCACTATATTCAATCATCTATAAGCAGACAGCAAAATCTTCAGAATATAAGGATCTTCACTGATCCTAACACTTTAGGGCAGCTGCTTTTCTGCCAAAGGCTGTCAGATTTCACAGAATATACAAAATGAGCAAAACCAAGCCACGACAGAAAACAAAGAGCCTTAAGGTTTCCTAACAAAATCTTAAATTTAGCTCTCTATATTAAACAATGTTACTTTATTTTCCCCAGACAATAAGATTGCTTACGGTAAACACAGCCAATATTAAAACCTTCAAAACTTATTCCTACATTGCAGCAAACCTCAAATTAACTAATGGGAGTGTGTGGGGGGGGATCTCTATGGTGGTTTTTCTCCTGTGTGTTTTCTTGGCAGGAAGGGAGAAAAGGATTGTGTTGGGTTTTTTTTTAAGGGAAAATACTTTAGGTTCTTGAACGTGGTTATTTATTCTCCAGGCTGATTTGGACTGCAAGTGCAACCCAAATAACTCATCTAATGCACAACAGCATAGAGAGAGTCTCAAGGGTTGTTCTACAGTGATCTCCAAAAAAGTTAAACATTGATGGGCTCTGAGCAAGTCTAGTTAAAGCTGTTGGCAACTTGATTGCTATGGGGCAATGAGAGGAGCTGGCAGCAGGGAAGGAGAAGCCAGGTAAGGCCATGGAGTGTTCTTTGTACATAGTACAAAAGGTGACAATCAGGTTTAGACAATGTAAAAATAGCTTTTAACCTAAAAACCTGTAAAAACACAGGTTACTTAATGTTACACCTTTGTCTTTCAAATGTTACAGAACATATTGTTTTAATTGCCAAGGTTGCTGAGTTTCACCTTCGACCATATACATTTATGCTTTTTTGCACACTTAGTTGTCATTAATACCAATTACCATGGATTAAACCACATGCTAAACCATCCTTTTTTTAAAGTTTTAATGGTTAGTTAATAGCATCAATTTAAGATGTGTCTAACTTTGCATATGCACAAATAAGCTGTCAGAAAACAGACCTGTGAAACCTTTCAGTTTCCCCAAGTTCCAGCACAAACTGAGAATTCAAAGCAAGTATTTTCTGCAATGCTCTCAGGGACTGATAAGGAGACTAAAGAAAGTTTTCTTCATTATCTAGACTAGAAATGGAAATTGTGTACAACTAACGAGAAGTAAACTGATTTTTCAAATAACTTCACCTCTAACAACCCATGACAGTAGCAGTATCTGCTCACAAGGTGTTGAAGTTTACAGCTACCTGTATAGTTTTGACAATCATTGAGCTGTTCCAACACAATTTCTAACTATGGGCTTGCTGTATACACTGCTATTTCCCTTCCCAACATTTAACCCATCTCAATTCATTCAAGAACTCAATTAGTTGTAGAAAAATAGGAACTGATGAAAACTGCTGTAACTGGGTTGGTAAAAGCTAAATGACTGGAGAAATTATGCAAGGAAAAAAGGCAACTAATTTCTTACACAATTAAAGAGTTTAATTAGATTATTTATTTAAGTGAATAGAGAGCTTTACAATAGATTTAACTTCTATTAAGTTTCAAGCAACACAAGAGTAGATATCAGAGTACTAAAATTAGATCAGTCTCATATTTGATCAGAAAACATAAGCTCAGTTATGTCAGCAACTTGCTAAGCAGCAATATTGAAGACTCAGCTCTGACTTATTACTTCACATTCTGTAAGAAGGAGAAATGTAAAATTCCTGATCTGTGAGAGAGGTTTATCCATCATAGCAAAATGCTACTCAGCACTTCCTGAATAAAGACACTGCAAAAATGTCTTCCCCAGCAGAGACTGCTAGTGGTAGCAATGACAACAGTCTGCAAACATGAGGTCCCAGATACAGCTGTATGCACAAGCCCTTGAGAGACTCTCAACTGTAAACTAACAGAGACACATGAGAATGTTTGCTGTGTTTTGACATAAAACAGTTAAACCAGAATCAAATGCTGTTCCTGCCCCTAAAGCTTTATGTTGATGCTTGTGGATTTGTAATGGTTTTTTTCCTCTGAAGGCATGCTTCCATACTGCAACTGTAAAATTAACCTGAAAAAAGCCGATGACAGCCAGCTACATGTAAGGGTGCAGGTGGAAGCATGTTCTTCCAAGAGCTGGGCAAAAGGGCGGGGATGGAAGCGTGTTCTCCCTCAACATGGATGTCTGCTCTTCAACCGACCTGCATTTTTCCTCTCATTTAATTCCTCTAGGGCCACTTCTACCAAGGCAGTAACAAATACCATAGGATCAGATTCTTCACATTCACATGGGATTGGGAAATTGCACTGGGATTTTGTTCTAGGAAATGCCAGGACATGTAAGCTTGCCAGTTTGCAGAGCAGCTTTCTCACCTGCTTGCCCCTTACAGCCAAGCTACCATGTGGCTGTGCAAAGGCAGGAGAGCAAGGAGACCAAGGTCAAACCTAGCAGTGCTCAAGGTAGCATGGGTGACAGGTGATAGATAAACAGTGAGAAGCCATGCATGGGAGGAGGTTTTGATCCCCTCAAAAGCAAGTTAAACTGACAACTATTAAAGAAGAACAACTACCGGCTGCAGGACGTCAAGTTCTGCCATGTCACACCCATTTCCCACCTCCCGCTGTATTTCAACCGTAAATTCTCTGATAAGGAAACTGCTTCTTCCTTTGCATTTTCAAAGTTCATGCTGGCTATTGCTGTAAGCTGGAGAATATCAAGACTGCTGTCAAGCACACAGACTGGAGGATTAAGGACGTGTTCCAGTTATTTCTCTGTGAAAATTAGAGCGGTCTCATAGACAACTCCTAAAACTTGCTTAAAAGTTACTTTTGGAACAAAACCAACTTCTTAAATACATATTCCTTTAACCTCGTAATTGAAACTGCAACCGAGTTTTCCAAGAGCTTTTCCTTCTCAACTGAGAGCTACATACCTCTCAGATTTCTGGGATGTATCTGCTTTGTCCGAGGCATTTTCCTCTAATCTCATGCACCACTTTCTCCTCTCAGAAACGGAAAGTACAGCAAGCAGAGAGATGGCAGCTCCATAAACTTGTCAAAGGGCCCAGTTAATCCGTATGCTACAAAAACAGAGAGAAAGTTATGAGAGGTAGGCATCAATAAGAAAAACAAAGATACCTATCTGATCCCTTTCATCCTCAAATGACTATGGAAATTAGCAAGAAATATTTCTGCACCTATGATTTGCTAAGGGAACTTTCCTGTCTGACAGCCCAGGAGCCACCCTGGCAGTCACTCTCCGACCACCAGAGTTAACTGCTGGGACAGAATTCTCTTCACAGCAGGCTTGACTCCCTCCACTCTCACACACAAGATTTCCCTGCCGGCTCAACCCACGTTTCCCACAGCAGAGTCACAGACCCCTGGTCCCTTTAAGTAATTTTTTCACGGTGCAAGAACAGAGAAACAGCCCAAGCTGGTGTCTCAGAGGAGGGATCCTCAAGGATCCCCTGGGCTGCTACTTTTAAGTCTGCTACTGATCCCAGACTTATGCGTGCCAGAGTCGGGGGTCTTCCAGCTGAGTCCCACGCTCCCGCTGTGTCTCCGTCCCCTGGCAGGGCCACAGATCCTGGTGCCCTTTGTTGTGCAAAGCGTCGGCACCACTTCCCGGCCTCTTGCCCGGGGCTCCCGCCACCCGGAGCTGAACCTGCAGCTCCCAGGGCGGCTGCACAACCTGCACGGAACGGATTCCTCAACAGGTCCTATGGAGGCAAGCGTTCCAGTACCTTAGGAGAACCACGTGAGGCTGAAACTCCTTTTAGGATTACTCAGGAAGCATGAGAAAACGAAAACACTTTTCCACATTTGTCAGCTGTTTTCTAGCCAGAAAACATCTTCCAGCAACCCTCGTCTCATGCAAATAAATCCAAAAAGTTAAACAAAATTTGGCATCTGGCTTTCAGATACACATCTTCAGCTTCGGGTGGGGGAAGTACAGAGGGGAGGGCAAGCACACAAAGCATCGTCCGATTTGTAACATTACCTACAGAATCCTTACAGGCAGCATGTAAATTTGGAAGAATTCCCCATGGGATATTTCTGCTGAAATATCAGTGTACAGCCGAGGATTACACTAGCTCTTGACCTACCTGCACTTTCTTACTTTTCAAGCATTCTTAGGAATTGCTAACAGTTCAATGAGCATTTTGTTCACTTTCTGATACAGGATGTGAAATCTCTCAAAGACCTATGGAAAACTACCTACACACAAGAACCTAAAGAAGAAAATAACTGGTGCAATTACACTCTTCCATCTAAACAAAATTTTAAAATAACAAGTTTCTGCTCTTTTAAAAATAATTCTACTTCATGTTAACAAATTTTCCTTTTTAGTAAACATTAGAATTTTTTTTTAACTGTATGAACTTTGGAATGGCTCCTAATAAAGGCAAATTGATTAAGGACAGCTGTTTGAAGCAGGAAGGATGTAGAGTTCTTAGCATTTGTTGTAAGTATTAATTTAGGGGCACTTACATTGTTTTTCAAGGCAACTATGTTTTTGAGAAAATTTAATTCAAACCCAATTAAAATAGACTACTTGCAACCACCCCTTCAGTCTACATACTGTTAAGGAATATAATCATTAATTTTTAATGTTTCTTTTGTCTGTTGCTGCACAAAAAGACCCAAACAGGAGAAAAAAATTACTGCAACTGACACAAAGGAAAGCTGGAAAATGTTATTCTGACTAAATGATTCTTCACTAGGGTATTACCGCACATTGAAGGAAAAAGACGGAAAAAATCCGAAACAGAGCACAGTGCCTGTCAAGCTGTTAACTCATACCAGTTTATCTGCAAGCGTAATAGAAATATTTAGAAATTAAATAAAACCTTATGGTAACAGGTCCATTTTCCAGGTCTTAGGCACGAACTGGAAATGGAGAAAAGTGGCTGGATGGCTTGAAGCGACCAGCACTCCCTGAGCCCCAGTCCCCACCTTTCCTCCGGCTCGACTGGGAAAGTCCCTGGGGCTGGGCTGAGGTTTTTAAAGACGCTAATAAACACCGCCACTTCTTTACACAAGTTATTCGGAGCGAGAGTTTGAAATCCCCCGGTGTCTCCGTAAATCGGGAGCCCCTTCCCGACGCTTCCCTGCAGCACAAATGACATCCCACTGACGCTTCAATGCCACCAAGCTTCCCCGCTCGCCAGCAGGACCCTCTCCTTCGGGGAAGAGATGGCCGTGTGAGAGACACGGCGGAAACACCGGGCAGGACCCACGCCAAAAGTCATTCCCTCTCTCGCTTGAGCAAGGAGAAAAAAAAAAAAAAAAAAAAAAAGGGGGGAGAGGGAGAAACGGGCCTTTGCGATCGCAGCGGTCACATCCCCCCGTACCCACCCAAAAATGGGGGAGCGGGGCGGGAGGCAGCCCACCGCGGGGCCCGGGGAGCCGACGGTATGTGCGAGCGGGACTGCGAGGGGAAGGGAGGGAGGCAAAAAATCCATGAATGAATAAAGAGGGAGGAGCCTGGGAAAACCCCTCTGCAACGCCGCACCGAACAAAGCGCTGCACACATGCCGCGGGGGGGTGGGGGGGAAGGGGGACAGAGGGACGGGGGGCGGCCGCGGCCCGGCACCCAGCGGGGACGGCGGCGGGGCCGACAGGAGCCGGGCCGGGGCTCCGCGCCTCCCAGTGCTCCCGAAACCCCGGCTGCAGACCCGGGGCGGAGGGGGGGACGCCCGGACAAGCCCACCGGGAGCCGGGGCGCACCGGCACCCCCGGGGGCAGCGCGGGCGCAGCCGGAGCGCGGAGTCCCCGCGCGTCCCAGAGGGGCCGCGGCGGAGCGCGGTGGGCTGAGGGGGGAATCGGGGCCTGCGGTCCTCCCCGTCCCCGCCCGCCCGTCCCCCCCCGCCGCCGGTAGAGGACACATTGTGTTGTGGCTGCCGCAGCTCCACGCCGAGGGGGGCGGCGGGGGGCGGCCGTCCCGCCCCGCACCCTCGTCCCCGCAGCGCCTCCCGAGCCCCCTCCCGCCCCCCGCGGGGCCCGCTGCAAACCTGGCGGAGGGGCCGGCGCGGCGGCTGATGGCGGCGGCAGCGGCGGGGAGCGCGGCGACCCCTGCGCGGCGGCAGCGGCGGCGGCGGGAGGGAGAGAGAGGGAGGGAGGGAGAAAGAGCGGGGGGAGCGGGGGGGCCGGGAGCCTCCTTCACTTGACAACCTCAAACACAAACATGACCCAGCGCCGCCGCCGCCACAGCCGCCACCGCGCCCGCACACACACGCACACGCACACACAGAGCCCGGCAGCGGCACCCACCCCTCCTCCATGCACCGTCCCCCCGGGCCGGCCAAGGCGCCGCCCCCCGGCACGGCCCCGCTCCGCAGCCCCCCGGCCCCCGGCCGCGCCCGCCCCCCGCGGCAGCAGACCCCTCCTCCAGGAGCACCATCCCCCACGTCCCACTCGGGAGCCCCCATCGCGGCCCTGCCCCTCGGCCGTGGGGCGGTGGACGGGGGGGGACACAATGCGGGGGAACGGGGGGCGGGGGAGTGGGAGCCTCCCCTGGCAGGCGGGAGAGGCGGGGCGGGCCCGGCGGGGGAGGGAGGGAGGGAGGGAGGACGGGCGGGCTCGGCGCATCCGCCGGGGTCCCCTCGGGGAGAGCCGCGTTCCCCGCCGGGCCCGCCCCGCCCCTCCCCCCGGCGCCCCGGTCACCGTCGGGGGGAGCGCGGGGGGGCGGGGGGTGTTTTACCTTCTCTCACTTTCTATTGCAGGAAGCGCGGCCGGAGCAGTGACGTCACCGGGTCTCCCGGTCCCGCCCCCTCCCCGGGTCGGGGGAGGGGTCACCGAGGGGGTTTCCTCGCGGCCCGGTGGGGGAGGCACGGCCGGGGGGCCGCCGCTGCTGCCGCCGCCCCGCTGCCTCCTCCCCCTCTTCTTTCCCCTCCTCCTCCTCCTCCTCCTCCTTCTCACCGGTGGGACTGCCCGGGCGCCGCCGCCCCGGCCCCTGCTCCTGCCCCGAGGCAGGGGGGCACCTGGCCGCCGGGCTCCCGGGGGTCTCCTCTGGGGGGGTCCCCGCTCGGCGCGGCACGGGGCAGCGCCTCCCCCCGACGGCCGAAGCCGCCGCCGTCGCCGCCGCTCGGGGCGCTGCACGGTGCGCGTCGCGCTCCCCCCTGGCAGGGCCCGGCCCTCGGGGCACCGGCACGGCCGGGCGCGCACACACACACACACACACACACGGACGGACACGCAGAGAGACGGGGCTGACGCGGAGATCCCGGAGGTTCCTCCCTGCCGCCCGCCCGGACGGGCTTCCCCGCGCCCCCGCCCGCCCGGCCCGCCGCGCCCCGGCGCCGCCGGGGAAACTCACCGCCGCGCCGCGCATCCCGCCGCGGCTACAACTTTCCATCCCGGGTGGCAGCCGGCGGCGGCAGCGAGCCCCTCCGCCGCTGGAAGTGGGCGGGGGAGGAAATACGAGGAGGAGGCGCGTCGTGCTCTCGGCCGCGGCGCCCCTTTTTTGGCCCGGGACGCGGGTTTTGCCGGTGGGGGCTGTGCTGCCGCGGTTGGTTTCCTGCATCAGCTGCGGGGGTGTGTGTGCACAGCGCACACGTGTGTGTCTGTGTGTGTGCGCTCCCCGTGCCGGGTCACCCTGCCCGCCCCAGGGCTGCCCTCCCTTCTCCCGCACCGCTGGCAAGAGAGCGCTGGGCCGCCCTCCAAAAGGCGAGGGGGCCCGGGCTGGGCTTTGCGTCCTTAGGAGGGGAATTTGGCTTTTCTTCTTTTCTTTTTTTTTTTTCTCTTTTTTTTTTTTTTTTTTGTCACCTAAACTCCCCGACAAAGCAGTGTTGGCAGCTTTTCATTGCCACTCGGGTTTTCGATCGGGTTTTACTTTTGAATCCAGTACATGATGTCTTTAGCAAACAAACCCAAATAAATGTTTCTTGCATCACCTCCGTGTTCTCCCTCCTCCCGTGCCTGCACTCCCTTGGCAGTCTGTGTGCTCAGCTGTGAGCACCTTGGCCCCGCTGTGTCCTTCCCTTCGGAGTTCAGTGTCCGGACCAGATCCTGCTTAAGCAAACAGGACCACCATTCTCAAGAATTTTCAAGGTTTTTACAGGGAGTTCTTTCAACCTACATTTAATCATGTTTGTAAGACAGATGAGTATTTTAATCCCCATTTCACAGGCGAGAAACCAAGGCAGGAAGATGCAGAGTAGCTTGCTGCATAGCCGTGGACTGACATGACACCACTTCTGCCTGAGCTTTTGGCCACAGGCGCTGTCTCTGGGCTATTTTTCCTCTTGAGTTCACTTAAATTATACCTTGAGAACACTTCCAGCTTACAGTGGTGGCAGGTTCTCTGCTGTGGGTAACCTGTCCTATGTCCTGCCCAGAGGCAACACGGGAGGCAATTGCAAGTGAAATCCCTGGCTAGTTTGCAACTGGTGGTTAGGGCAAGAGATAGTATTCATTGCTGAGCTGGAGATTCATGGAAAAATCAGACCCTCAAAGAGTATTTTCAGGAGAAATGTGTTCTGCTGCTCCTATTGGACAAGCAAATGATGATTCTTTATTGTTAGAGACAGTGCTTGTCTTCTCCCTTGTCTGTCCCCCCCCACCCCTTGCCTTGTTCTTCCTTTGTCTGGCTTTTAGACTTGGGACTCTGACTTGCTAAAGAACTGAGTTGCTGTTATCCTAAACACATCAGCATGAATGTGATCCTACAGGTGTCACAAGCTTAAATTAGTGTACCAAGTCTGACCAGTCAGGACCACGCAACTTCTGAAGCAAGATCTGAGCCTCTGCTTGTTCTGCTCAGCTGTCCCTTGAAGTCTGTCCTGCAGGCCTCTGGGACACATGGCATCTAGATCCTTCTTTGCTACTCATTGTCTGAGAACCTCAGATCATGATCAGCAGTCATCAGGAGAAAGTGTCAGATAGTGGCCCTTCCTCACAAGATGCCTTAGGAAGAAGGAGCCATCACAGCTGCTGCTGGTGCCAAAGGGAGTTCTAGGTCACTCATCTTTTCACAAGGACCTGAGTAAGTTCAAAATAGATGCTCCAGCCTGAAAGTTGAAATGAGACCATAGCAAACCCCCTGCAGCCTGCAGGAAAGGTTTCTTCTGCTAGAAGTAGTCGAACTTCCTCCCACCCGTGAGTGAAAATCCAGCCCCCTCACCACACCTATGTGCACAGGAATATAATAAGTGCCCTTCAAGCACAACTGTCTTAACAAGAAAGACTCAATGAGGTGTCAAAGAGGAGACAGGTCCTCAGGGATGTGTATCATATGGTGGCAGCTGATCTTCCCCTGAACATAAAACCAGTCATCCCAAAGTCAGTTTGGGTCAAAGGACAAAACCAAGAACTGAAAGTCTGGCCCCTTGGGGTTATTTCCAGGGCCATCTGAAAAAGCAGCCAAAGAGGCAGCTGCAAGCTGGGGACTCTCCTCAGCCTGTTCCCCTCCAGCGAGCACAGCTAAGGGCCAAAGGGCTGCCTTGAGCACAGTTCAGTGTCGTTCCAGCAGGCTGCCCCCTGGCCAGGTAAAAAAATGCAATCCTAAGGGCTTTGAAAAGGCAGCATACCAAGCTGTTTATCCCAGGCAGACCACTTCATCTTTTTTTGTCTGTTTTTCCATCAGTAAAAAGGAAGTGCTTACCCACTCAGTAAAGCACTTTGGGAAAAATACTGTGGATGATTGCTAGTAGGAGGCACAGAGTAATCTTCTCAAACCTGCAAATGAGGGAAATTCTTTAAAACTTTTCAGTGAGATTTAAAACACCACATCAATATGCACATAGGGAAAAAAAAAAACCACACCACCTTCACTGCAGAATTTAGATACTTTTAAAATTTCACCTAAAAGGAGTCCTGCAGGATATAGATCCTCTTTAAATGACTATATGTGTATAGCTGAACAGGGAAGATTATTGAGGTTTTCTTCTCTCTAAAACTCCGCTGTATTTTCAGGAGGACACCTATTTTTAAACATCCTCTAGTTTTACTCTTGAAACCTCGTTCAGAAACTGGTTTTCTGTAATGGCTCACAGGTATTTTATGTATAAATATATACACATACACACATTAGGCTCTCAAGAAACCACGATACATTAGGTAGTCTTGAATAATTCATTGTTAAGCACCCCATGATAAATCTCTAGTTGAACAGTATGTGATTTTGATAGAATTCTTGGGATAAATTGAATGTGAAGCACTGTGGTAAATTTAACTATGCTGAGCGTCAAATGTGAAAACTTTACATTGTACATTACATCCTGACATGCAACTGAGAATCATTATTATTAAGGCTTCGGGGAATTTTCAAGGGAACTTCTGAAGTTCTGAAAAGAAAAAGAACAAGACTGAGTGCTGTTCTCTATAGAAGTTGAGATTTTCTCAGAGAAGGGAAATTCCATAAGTAGTCTGTATTGAATTAACATAAAGGTTTCACTAAAAGAACTGCTGTCTATTAGCTTATGCTCTGAGGCTTCTCATTGAGCACTACATATAAAAGTCAGAGGATCTTGGCTTACCTGGTACCAGCGTGTGCTTAGAGCTTTTCTAGGGCTTGCCACTCCTGCAGCGGGGCTGGAGAGATAGGGCAGCAACTGCTGATGTGAGGAGAGGTCATTTTCCCCTTTTCTGCAGCAGTAGCTGTCACCCCAGATACTCACAGCTCTCCCTTGTCAGCAGCAGCCAGACGCTTTCCTGGAGCTAGGCAAAGGCAACAGCACAGGGACCTGGTCATGCACCGCTCCTCACAGCCTGCAGCTCCAAACAAGAAGCTGGTCTTCGTTGGGACATTTTGCATGGCAACATCCTTCATCTCCCCCCTTCTCAGGATGTCCTGAGGATGGGTTGCTTTTCATTGTCCCATAAGTGGGCTCAGTTCTTTCTGATTTGGAGAAACTGGCATTAAATAATGCAAACTGTTCCATCAGAGAATTTTGGCACAATCTTCCTTTTTATTTATGCGTATACACTGCAACTCTGTGTGGTGGTACCTGGTACCTGGTAGTCATGTGGCCAGGAAAAGGTACAAATCTGTCCAGCTTCAGGTTAATCACCTGATATAGGGCACAGTTCACTGACAGAGCTTCACCTTTTTTCCAGGTATTATTAACCAAACATTTCAATGAACTTCAACATCACTGATACCATATCTACTTATTTATACCATGTTCATCTTAATTATATCAGAGCATCTCAGACAAGAATACCTGTGTTTAAGAGGCCATGCTAAAATCTCTTTTGGTGACTTTTTGTCCTTCTCCCTCTTTGGAAGAGTCCCAGCTGCTGGGGTGCTTCCCCAGGGGTAATCACAGGACAGCTCATGGAGGCAGGGGAAGAAATCCTAATTTAACCCTACTTTTACCACCACCACCACAGCCTCACATCAGCCTTCTTTCCTCCCAGCACACGAGGCCTCATGTGACTGGTCACAGGACAGAGATCAGGCAAGAGACCAGCCACACAGCAAAGGAGCCAAAGAGAAGAACACCTTCTGACAGAGTCCCTGTGAGCTGTCCTTCAGTACTGCCAGCCCTGGTGACACCAGTGCCGGGCCCACACCTCATGCAGCATCCTCCCTGCAGAGACATCTGCACAGGCCAAGAGACAGGGAGGCACCTGCAGCACTTCCCAGGCTGGCCCCACTCCCTGTCTGGCCAAGCCATTTATGATGGCATGCCAAAGTCTAAGGAGGAAAACAAAAAATTATTAAAATTGTACTGGTTGAACCACTTTTTGTCCAAGAGGAAGCCCCAGTGGTGGGCAGATGGTGTGGCCCTGCTGCTGACCTGCCCTTAGCAGGATAAGGAGCAGGCTGGACCACTGGCAAGCTGTGAATGCCTCGTACTCAGCACACCACACATCCAGCAGGGTTTTGTGGGATGTGACATGAAGCGCTTATAGGAGGGAGATAATTGCCACACAGAATTATGAGCTCTGGAATGGAGGATTTGGGAGAAGGCAAAGGCTCATCTGAAGTGCATGGTATGATATCATTTGGGTTATATAAAGAGCTGGGCCAGCACAGACTCCCCACCTCCTCCCAGAGATGGAGCTCACCCAAGGCCCTGAGCAGAGTCTTGTGTCCAAACATGAGGCAAGTTTGAGCTTGGGCCGGTGCTCTGAAGTTAGTGTAGATGTACCCATGAAAAGCAAGTCCCAGAGCTTTTGGCTTTCCATTGTTGCTTCTGTCTTCTCATAAAGAGCTGCTTCTCTATAGGTCACCGGGCTCTGCCCTTTCACAGCCCTTTTACTCCCTTTCACCCTGGTATTTTTGCTTCTTTGTTAGACAGGTTTCTTAACTTTTTCATGAAGTTGCTCATATTTTCCACTGCATCTCCTTTCTACCTCGCCCCACCAGTTCACTCTGATCTTTCTTTCTCAGTAGCTCTGGGTTCTGAACTGTTCATTTAAATATGGTGTGGCTTGCCAGCATTTTTTCCTAAGGCTTTTATTTTATCAGTTAAAGAAACAGGAGACATATGAGGCACTTAACACAAGTGCACCTTGCCAAGATGCCTCCAGTGGTATGCTTTTTCTCTAGGTTTGACCACAAACATTTTAACATATCTGAATGATTAAAAAGCATTCCAACCCATGCTTTCTTCCCCAAGTATTGTTGCCATTCAGTGGCCCTCTAGTATTGTTTGCCACAGACATGTGTGGGAGAGTTCTTTTAAATATCACTTTTTGAGCATGTTAAGTTAGCTTAGCAGCTCAAAGGTTGCAGGGTTAAAAGGAAATAAGCAAAACAGAGTTATTTTCTGTGGAAATGTTTTTCCTTGCCTCCTTCCCAGTACAGATATGAAGAGAAGAAATCCACAAAGGAGAAAATAATCCCCATTCTACTGAAAATTCTCAAATATATTAAAATGTATTTGATGACTGGAATGTTTACTTTGTAGGCATATTGCAGATCACTAGGTACAGATCAACAACAAATCTTCAAGTTCCTTTAGCCTTTATGTTCCTCAGAACTGTGAAGTGGCATTCAAATAGTACACAGAATATTTGCAGCAGTGCATCACAAACCACACAGCTCACCTTTGTAAGACATGCTCTATCATTTAAAGATGTTCAGTCATCCTTAAATTCAAATGGCTACAACAATAATTAAACATATGGCTTTGCTTTGAATTATTGTGTTCTATGTAATTTCCCTGTTTACAGGGTCTTCTGAAAAATCATTTTCTCTAGTTGTGGCCAGTGATTTTATAAATCTTTTTCGTCTAAGGCTAAGAAGGTCAAGCTCCAGTGCTGAGGAGTGTAGAAAATTTTAAAAACACACTGTAGGAAACAAATGCAAGTTGAAAACACAGCACTTGGAATCTTGCAGCTGTCCCAAAATTTCACAAGGCCAACACTGTAAAAGCCATGGATCTCATTATCCAAAAGTCCTATCACAGCAGTATGACTGCATCCTTTACCCATTTTCACACACGGATAAACAATTACCCACGTAGCGTACAAGACAGAGGAAAGACAGATGAAGGAGAACTACAGTGATATGAATAAGAAGCATGGGTCAAGGCTGGCTTCTCACTGCAGTAAGGACAGAAATAATTGGGGCTTGGTTTTTCATGGATTAGCTGATGGCAGCTGATGGCTGCAACACCCACTCCTGTTTGCCCCTGACCCGAGCTGTTGCTCCAGTCTGGCTTGGCAGCCTCCACATCGACTTCTTCAGCTCCAGCTGCCCATTGCACCCCTTCCAGAAAGCTGTGCCATGGCTTCATCACATTCCAGTTGAAGCTCCTTTTCATCAAAAAGGAGTAAGACATTTCACAACCGACTCTATCTTCTGTTAAAACACTTGAAAGGCAACATCAAAACATGTTCTAGGGTGCAGCAGCAGGTCTCAAAGCTGTTTGTCTGTTGGCTTAAAAAGTGGTACAACAGAAACAGCACACTATTTCCTTCAGAGGTGAATCATTCCCCAGCCTTGTCTTTATAGCAAGTGGTAAGGCCTTTTTTAAGTCACAAAAATGTGGTTTATATATTATTTTGACCAAACTGTGGAACAACCATTCTGGTGAATTAAATGTGCGTACATTTGTGGAAAGTAGAATCTGACACTGATGCACTGTTAAGCTTGCAGATAAGCTCATGGAAACACAAGAAAAAGCAGAAGTTAAGATTTTGAATACTCCACTGGCTTAAATTGTCAAAGTTCCTTCAAAATACTTAGATTATATTATTGCCATATAAATGCTACAGGAGGAGCAGCCAGTCAGCCCATAAACCCCAAAAATGGTGTGCACTCACTTCTTAAAAATAGTGGGTTTTTCTACTTGTCCAGAAGAAATCCAGTTTGGAGGCCAGGCCAGTTGAGATAAAGAAAACCAAGCCACATGAGGCAGATGCTGGACACAGATAGGAGACAAGCCTGTGAAGAACAGCTCAGCTCCCCAAAGGCTTCAGGCACCAGAGTGCAGTGAGGGGGAAGAGTGCACAGCACAGCTGTGAGTCCCTCTAAGGAGAGGCATTTCCTTTGTGGAGTAATTTTTCCTGTGCCTATCTTCAGGAAAGAATTTGTGTGTCTGTTAAGTCCCACTAATGCACTCTCAGAAAACCAGAGCATGTGCTTAAGGGGTTCTTGTATCAAGTTTTACAGGCATCATTTCAGCATGTGTACTATCTCCTTGGCTTAGGGGGACCATGCATTCCTGGAGTCCCTAATGATCTTACTGTAGCCTCCACAGTAAACTCAAATGAAAAAGGAAAGTGAATTTTACTAAATCAAGAAAGTTCAAAATTGAAACATTACTGAACCCCTCCTCCCCCACCTAAAGTTCCATTTTGGGGTATCTGATTCTGTGAACAGCTTGCACAATGAGGCACCGAGGTCAACGGGGCTAACAAACCACAGGTTGTGCTTTCTGTTGAGTCAGAGGCTTTGCTGGCAAACATTCAAAGCCAATTCTGCAATGATCCACCATGCATGTTCTTATTATCAAGACAGTAGTGCCATTCTGGTGTAATGTTTTAGAGATCTTTCTCTGCTAAAAAAACATATCGGTGCATTACTTTTTGTTGTCTCTTAAACAGAAATACACAAAGCTGTAAAAACACTTCTAATTATGTTTAAAAACCAATCACATTAAAACCAAAGCTGATGCCAAGAACATATTATTCACACAAACCAAGAGATGCAGAAACACTTCACTCCAATGCTAGGGACTGCAGGATAAAGTAAACAGGATAATTCAGTCTGGTTTATGGAGGCCAAAGTCATGGCACCTACCTTTGTATCTCCCCTTTTTGTCCCACAGGCTGCATGCAAACTTTTTAATATACCCTTTCCACTACACATTCTTTTTAACTTCTTCATTCTCTACTCCAATTCCCAGAGCCTGTCTTCCTGCTGTGTTTTGTCTCTTTATGCAGTTGTTCTCCACACTACCTCTCTCCCAGTTTCAAAGCACCTTTTTCCTACCCAGACTGTGTGAGGAGACACTGTGTTCCATCTTTTTTTTTTCTCAATCTGGATGTATCTTGAGAAGTTGCAGGTTAGGAAAGGAAGGATTGAAGCTTCCTTCACTCATTTGTCTATCATCCTCCCTCTGGGCTGACCATTTGGTGGATACCTGTTAAGCATCTCCCAGTAGAAGCACAGAGAAGACATGGAAATACAAATAGTGGCTTCTTGTTTTCAAATCTGGGGCCTGCTGCCCTGCTCTGTTACTACTGAGGCCAAAACCATTCCTTGATATTGTGGAGTTGGTTGAATGCAGTGACAAAAAGTGATCAAAAGGTGATTCTGGAAGCTTACTGCAGAACCCCAGTCCCCTTGCCCTGTAAAACACACGTGGATCAGTCTGAGAGATAAGAAGTACCGAGTGTGACCTGAACACTGAGCTCCAGAAACACAAGAGGCGTGCCAGTGCACATTTCTTACCTAGGCAAGCAAGGCTTTGCAGTGAAGTGAAACATTGAATAAAGGATTATCTATATTTGTGGGCAAAGTCCTCTAGCTAAATCTGAACCACAGATCTTCACATCTGAAAATAAAACCATTATCTAGATTTTCCTCCCGTGGTGCAGATAATGTAGCAATGCTGCCAGAGACTTCTATTCCATATCACTGCCTTCTGCTGTATATTCTGCTGCTTTCCTGCTTCCAGGGGAAGTGAGTTAACAACAGCTCCTTCTTCCTTAGGCAAAAAGATGGCTTCAGTTACAGCACTTCTGTAGAGTAGGTAGGAGCCACCACCTTCTGTCACTGTGACAGCACAGCACCTCACCTCTGTGCATTCACACACACGCTTGACGAAACCAGAAGAGAGAGCAGCAAATCCAGGTCTTTTCTCCAAGGGATGGCAAGCCAGGAACTGAGCTGACCCCACAGCCTTCCCCTCAGCCTCAAGGGAGCCAAGCAGGATGGGCTCAGAGATAGCAACCGAGAGTCCAGACCATAAGGGAAAAGTATGCTGACAGGGCAGATCCAAGATCAAACCAGGAAGGCAGAACCAGGAAGCCAGTTCATAAGTCAGGTCCAGTGACAGTAGGGCCATGATGATGAGACAGTGCCCAGTTTAGGCTGGGAAACCAGTCCAGACAATGAGTTCCAGAGAAAAGGTCTCCATAGCAAGCCCTAGAAAGGCTGATACCCCCAACAGCTCAAGCAGAGGCTGACAGTCCTCAGCTGAACTAAAAAGGGCTCTGCTCCCTTTTAAAGTGGTTGGGTGGAGGTCTCAGCTGGGGCTGGCCAGGTTTATTGAGAACTGTTAAGTGTTTTTGGGACTCTGATGGAGAGAATGAGCAAAAGAAACTGCAAAACATACACACACATTTATACATATATATTTATACACACACGACCTATATGTCACTATGTTAATTCTCTGTTTCTTAAGCCCCTTCTCCATTTCCAAACATCTGGCTTCTGATTTTAGAACCTCCAAGGCTTGGAATAGACCTTAACTCTAAAAATCTATCTGATGTCACAAAGCAAGCAAAAGATTAGGAAGTTAAAGAAAGACACAGATGCAATAAAAGGATTGCAAGTACTTTAAGGCAAAAGTTTCAAGCTCCAGATAATACGGCCTGCATTCCAATTTGCATCCAGGCTACTTTAAAATCTATTCAAGGGCTTCCTAGTTTGCTTGTCTACAAATCATTATAAACCTGGAAAGAATTGTTCTTACACTTCCAACATCCTTCCACATCCTTTCTTTTTTTTTTTTTTTAATTTGCTTTACTGATTTGTACTTTTACCACTACCTGTTGTGCTCACTTTTAGACTGTTTTCCCCAAATTGATTCTCCCTTTGATCTTTCCATTCCATAAGGATAATAACTTCTCCAAGATCCTCTCTATTTTTTATGGTCTTTAGTGGCACCTGTACTCCTTCCTAAGTTAAAAATCAACTGAAAAATTAGTGCTGCTTGCCTTGTCTCTGCTCTCTAGTAGATACTAGTGAGTATCTGGCACATCAGTCAGGTTATTCCAAGCAGTGTGCAGACAGACTTGAATGCAAACACACACAGGACTGGGCTTGCAAGTGCTGGATTTCCTGGAACAAGATTATATTCTAATTATCCTGCAGTAAGACATTTCAGGGCTGTTGAAAAAAAGTGTACAAAATATGAAACAATGATTCTTATTAATATCTTACTTTACCTCGTGTCTCAGCCTAATTTGGTTTTCTCTGTGTTTACAGTCTGATTTTATTTGATAATTATTCCTGGCCAAATTGTCTGAAACAATTTTTAAAACATTTAGTTTTGCAAATGTTCCCATACAAATGCAAATCCCTTAATAGAGTTCAGTTATTATGTTTATTCTTCCCTCTTCATTGCAAGTTTGTGTAATTAGGTTTTAATTTAGTTTATGTTGGAATTTTTGAATATTTAAAATCCTGTCCATGTGCTACCATTACCTCAAATGGACCATGTTGAAGTCAGATGGATTTCCAGGCTGTGGATAAATGTCTTCTTCTTGTGATATTTTTCCATCTGTGATTACGTGCGTCCGAGTCCCACCTGAAGTGCACAGCTCCTTCTGTGCCAGCAGAAGGGGTTGTGTGGACACTCCTTGAGCTGCTCCACTGCACATGGGCTAGTTGAGAGTGCCTTCTTCAGTGGTTTGAGATAACTGAGCTCATTCTGTAACGAAGCAAATGGTGTATGTAAACACATTTCCACCTGCTGGCTGATCAGTGGGAATGGAGACCTCTGTGCTTGAACAGTCACCAGTCCCTCTCACAGGCACTATCTTCTACCAGCAGAGACAGCCCCACAGTAAACACGTGCTTATGACCTGCCTTAGCTAAAACCTGGAAAACAAGGATGCTGCAAAAGCTACATTACCTTTGGAAAGAGATGGGGGATGACCAAGAACGGTGCATGGTACTGCAGTGCAGTGCAGGACACCACGAGTGACTGCACGGGTCATTTCCCACTGGCTTGTTCTGGAAAATGCAGGTGTGGAGCCAGCACACAGCAAACCCTCCCAGACTGCACAGATGACTCAACAGAATGTCAAAACCATTTCTGTGGAAGAGTTATTCAAGGATGATTCATGACCACCGTCAGGAGGAGATTATCCAGGGAGAGGACAAGGACAGTTTCAGCTTCTCAAATTGCTTCAGAGAAAATGCGTCTGATTCACACGAAACTCTGGCCACCACAACTGCCCATCATGCCCTGATCTCTAAAGACTGGCAGCTGCTTACCTGATGGAGGAGGTCTGAAATATTTTAGAAACTACAGAGCAGCCCATAAGGCTGGAACCAACAGTTTCACACAAGGAAGATTTGGGCAGGGACTGCAGCTACCTGCATCCAGGAACACTCTCACATGCTGGAGAGATGCAGTGAGGGCTCCTCTTCTCACCTAATGAGCGTGTTCTTATCAGAAGAGGAGCCTCACATCTGAGAGAGTAAAGATGAGAACAGTGAAAAGAGAAAACCAAATTTGATAGAAAGAGCATTACACATGCACATTTGAGTCCAGGCAGCTTCTTGCACCCTTTTCCATCTCTGTAATTATGGAGGGGCTGCCAGGATCTAGCCTTCAATAAAAGGCATCTGTTCCTGAAGTGAAAACCAGCACTTAGTTGCTAACAGCACACAGTAACTCTACACATCAGTACAGAGCAGGAAATGAAAAACGCCTTTTCTAACTATGTTATAATGGCAATTTTAGGTAGATGGAACATTAGCAGCAGATGCCAAGCTGGAAGCTGGCCACACCATTGGCTTTTCAGCAGCAGCTTTGGTCTTTGGAAGCTTTTCACAGGCTGACAATGCTTCAGAAGAGACTACTTTTGTCTGGGATTACAAAAATCAATTGCATCACTTGTATATAGCATGAATGGTTACCATGTGGACAGCCTCTTCAACCAACTGGCATTTATTCTAGGTTATCACATCTAGAGTGCCACAGGAAGCTTTCTCCACCTTTGTGGTGCAGTTTGTCAGAAGATGATTTCCATTTTTAAACTCAGTTTTTCTCATTCAAAGAAGAATAGATTATTTTTCTCCCAATGGGCAAAATTAGTTTCCTCAGGAAAGGTTTGTGTGGAAAAGTGGTAAAGTGTCTTTTAAGGCATTTCAAGGCTTATGCACAACACTCATGTCACTGTAGTGGTGCACCTCTTGTCTTTTAAATTTCTATAAAATGGGTCTTGAGCTCTAACTACCTTTCAATCCTTCTTTCAGTGCAGAAAACTGTACCAGGTGGTAGGAATGATAGTTCTGCCAATGTCAAGCCTCCTTGCCATTGGTAAATCCTTTTCAATCAAAACAGATGCATTTCATACATGAATATCACCCAAGGTACACGAGAGCACAGGGGCAGGTTTCCCAGTTCAG
Organism: Zonotrichia leucophrys gambelii; assembly: GCF_028769735.1. NCBI lineage: Eukaryota > Metazoa > Chordata > Aves > Passeriformes > Passerellidae > Zonotrichia > Zonotrichia leucophrys. Next base: position 65,652,962 of record NC_088171.1, read on the forward strand.
TCCACGTATCTTCACTACAGTCTTTTGGAATAGCAGAGACAAACCAAAATGTCCTGAAAACCATCTGGTTTCACTCTGGGGGAGTTGCCTGACTTGCTAATATGAAGTTAGCAGAGCACCTTATATATCCTTTTAACTTCTCAAAGGATGACACGAGGATTAAGACTCGGGCATCCTCACCACTAGTCGATGCTTGGTTGCTGCCTTCAGCCTATTTGCTTCTCTTTTCAAAGTACTCTTGGGACCACTGACTGACACAAATCAAAGAAGCTTTCAGACTCCACCTTCAGTTAGGAAACTTGTTTTGTCCACTTCTGGCCTAAGATTTAGGTTATGGGTATGGTTTAAAAAACATCTCCCTTTTCAACTTCCCCCACCACCACCCCCCAGCCCAGTTATGCCATGTATCTAATGCAGAGACTTGGGACACACTACTTAGCAACTCTGTATTGAATCAAACATGTTGCACAATGATTTGATTAAAGGAGTCATTCCTTTTCAACTGAGACACCGTTATGTCATGGATCTGCACAAAACACTTTCCAAAAGATCTTTCGTCCAGCAGTCCAGAGCAGCTGTTAATATTTAAGGAGCACCAGAAGTTAGTAAGTGTCTCTGAAATACCTATGGGATTTAAATGTTCTCCGTGAGGTCTACTTGATAGACTCATTGTAATTTTGACTGGGCCATAGGACTGATTCATCTGCCCCTTGAGTATTTCCTAGTGCACAGCAAAGAAAAGGTAGCAAAAATATATTTCCATACATATGCATGGCACACATTTACCTTATGTAACATGTATTTCCATGTGTACTGACATATAAAAATGTGCTCAGAATACATTTCACACTGTAAAGTTCACCACTTAGCAGTTGGGAAACACCATAAGAAATGTCACCTGTGCAGCATAGCTTAGTCCTGTGCAGTGAGTACTGGAGCCCAGCATCGTGTTGTGCTCCTTTGCTGTGCGTGAAGGCCAACCCATGCTCTGCGTGTTGCTGAGGGGAAGACCCCAGTGAAACAGGATCAGATGTGTTTTGATCACAGCTAATCCCAAGAAAGAGTCACTGCCCTGGCGCTAGCACCAGCTGCTCATCACCCCTTCTCTACCAGGGACATAATCACACTTTCTGATCTGCCAGCACAGCTCCATCTGTAGTCATTTCCTAACTCAAATTCTGTCAAATGATCCAGTTTTTTGGGGAGGCAGCACGGGGGTGTGTGTGCTTTTAAATGGCAGTCAAAGCAGTGCCCACGCTGAGGCAGATCATTTTTGCAAAGCCGAGGAACAGTGAGATGTGCTCTTCTACCAGCAGACCTGAGAGGTCAGCAACCCGTGAGACAGGATCTGCTGCAGCCAGAAAATTGTGTGTGATTGCACCATTAATGAGCTCCTGTTCAATATTCCTTTTTACCATCTTGCTCAAGGCATGGTACCAAACCTTAGTAATGGTGCCACTCAAACCCTGTGGTGGAGACAGAATTACTAATATCCATAACACCCGCCACTCTAATATCACAAATACCCATTTGTTCATTAATTTTAAATGCCCAGTTTGATTTTTTTTTTTCTTTCAGAAGCTTTAGCATTATACAGCACTTTACTTGACAAGGGAACAACTTATGTTGACTTTTGCTGCAAACATAAGCAGCAGCACCTGAAATCTGGAATGCAGTACATATGAAACACACTTGCTTAAATAAGCTGTCAAACTGTCAAAGCTTGATTAACATCTTATAGGAATTAGAGCAGAACCAAGATACAGCTCTGACAATCTCTAGTCTCTATCCTCAGTTCTTTGTCTCATGCAATACCCAATTGACAGTTTCTACATAGAGTAAGGAACGGGACCCTGGGTATGTCCTAGAGCAGATCCATCCTGTGTCTTCAGCAAAGAAGTGCCCTGAGGGGAAAAGTATGTATGATGATGCAGTTAAAATTGTAGGTCTCAGAGCTGACAGCATTTTGCAGCCTTAATTCTAGCATTGCCCAAAAAGTAAGGACTTGATATTTTTAAACATTAACAGGAAAAAAAAAAGGCCATTATTTCCTATGTTTATAAAAACACACTGAAAGCACAGAAGTGTGCTTCTGTTTTCTCTCAGTACCCCAGCACACAGGAGCCTTCATACTGTCCTTGAAGGCATCACCTACTTTAACTAAAGGACAATTTTCATTAGTGTTTGACCATGGCCTGGTGTATCTTACAGGCTCCCATCTGCCATGCAAGTTTGTGTATGTGAGTGTGTACACCACCAACACACACACACTTTGCCAGTGGGTTTCAGTGCTGTTTGCTGACACTGTATGAACCAAAGAAATATGTGCTGCAAGAGACACACAGAGTCATAGAATCACAGAATTGCTTGGTATGAAAGGACCATAGAGATTATCTGGCTCCAACCCTGTTGCTAAGGGCAGGGACACCTTTCACTGGACCAGGTTGATCAGAGCCCCATCCAGCCCAGCTTTGAACACTTGCAGGAATGGGGCAGCCACTACTACTCTGGGCAACCTGTTCCAGTGCACCACCACCCTCACAGTCAAGAATTTTTCCCTGATATCAGATCTTTCAATCTGAATCCATTCTCCCTTGTCCTGTCACTACATGCCCTTATAAAAAGTCCCTCTCCATCTTTCTTGTAGTTTCCCTTCAAGTACTGGAAGGCCACAATTATATCATTCTGAACCCTTCTCTTTCCCAGGCTGAGTAAACACACCTCTCTCAACCTTTCCTCGTAAGAGAGGCACTCCAACCCTCTAATCATCCTGGTGACCTCCTCTGGACTCACTCCAGCAGGTCCATGTCCTTCCTTTGCTGGGGACCCCTGAACTGGATGCCAGTGTTCCTGGTGGGGTCTCAGAAGAGCGAGCAGAGGAGCAGAATCCCCTCCCCTGCCCTGCTGGCCACACTGCTTTGGATGCAGCCCAGGACACAATTGGCTTTCTGGGCTGGAAGCACACACTGTTGGCTCATGTCCAGCCTCTCATCCACCTGCACCCCCAAGTCCTCCTCAGCAGGGCTGCTCTTGACCTGTTCATCCCCCAGCTTATCAGGGGTTGTCCCACCTCATATGCAAGACTTTGCTCTTTATCTTGTTAAATGTCATGAGATTTCCATGGGCCACTTCTCAAGCATGTCCAGGTCCCTCTGGATGGCATCCTGTCCTCTAGGCATGTCAACTGCACCACTCATCTTGGTGTCATCTGCAGATTGGCTGAGCATGCACTCAACCCCTTTCTCTGTGTCTTTAATGAAGTTATGAAATACCTCTGGTCCCAGTACAGGCCCCTGAGGGACAGCATTTATCACTGATGTCCATTGAGACACATGCTCTTCTGCTTTTCCTTCCCAAGCTTGACTGATCTGTCACATCCCACTTTGATGTTTCTGCTTTGATTCTTTTCCTTTGGCTCTCCTCAGCCCTATCCATTTCTCCTTGTCAGCTGAATCCTTTCCTTCCTTTGTCCCTTCCTCCTCTGAGCTGGGAATCCCTATCTGAGGCTCTTTGCCAAACTGCACTTTGCCCCACCTGAGTCTCTTCCTCCCCCCAGTCCTTCTGCTTCACAAGCATCCCCTTGCTCTACAGCCTTCCTGCCCCTGATGAATGCTCTGCCTTTGCTGCCTTGCCCAGACAATCCCAGTTCTACTCCAAAGATTCCTCCTAAAAAGTTCCTCAGCCCACCAGAGTGCCTCTGTAGACCCTTCATCCAGCTCCAGTCTTCTGCCTTTTCTTATCCTGACTACTTTCCCCTGTCCTATGGTCATTCTGATTTTCCAAACAGTCTTGCATTGTTGAACCAGTTATGACTCTACTCTCTCATCTTCCATACTCATCCTCCTTTTCCATTTCCTTTTCAAGCTTGTCATCTTCCTTTTAGCTTCCTCTGTCTCATTATCACTTATACCCTGCTTCCCAGACTGCTCTTCCACAACTTCTCCTCTGTCTTGGAGCTACCAACTGCTTGGCTGGTAGCATGTGGATGGATTATCAAAGATGGAAAGAAGGGCACTCAGTCTAGTTTTGTCCCTTCAACCCAAGGCCTGAGTGGGAGCTGCTGCTGGCTCTGTCCTTACAGACACCTTGACATGATCTCAGACACCTTAAGAACCTCTGCATGTCAGCTGCACAAATAAAGTCTCTTGATTGCTTACAACCTGAGATCTTAAGCTCCAGTCCTCAGGGAATGGCAGGCCAGACCTTGGGGGTCAGAGACCTGGCACTTACACCACTATAAAAATAGCCAGGACTATCTTTATCCTTCTAATACATTACTATAAAACCTATATTGAATATCAGGATCAGTTACCTGCATGTACTTACATTAAACATTACAAAATATGTTTCAAAATACGTTCAATCTAATTAGACCAAAAAATACCCAAGAAACTAACCAGGAAAAAAACCCTCCAAACCCAGATGGAAGTGTTATTGCCTTAGTATAATTTACTAGTTCTGGACATACTCTGGGAATAATGATAGCTTGCTCTGCAAGGCCATTTACACCATGCTCTGAAAATCCCGTGAGGTTCCCTCCTGAGCAGGTGCTGAGGACCTGGAAGGACGCAGTCGTGAGCTCCTAGCAGAGAGCTCTCACACACTTCCATCATTTGGGATGGAGCCCACACTGCACTCATCCTCTGCATTCACCTTCCCTCCACCACTCCTGCTGAGCTAGCAGAACAATCCAGGTAACTCAGGACTTCCCTTCCCAGCCAGTGAGGTATGTTCATGTTGAGGGTGAGGCTCAGGACAGTGCAAGGGGCCAAGTGAATAAGCTCTGCTGGTGTCTGTGGCCTTGTTCTTGGGAGCTGGCAGTCAGAAAAAGCAGCAGGAGCACAGGACCTGGGGCACAGGAGAGCAGCAAAGACTCTGTCTGGCAAGATGAAATGGGAAATTTCAGGTGATGTGGGCAAAGGTGGAAGCTATCTGCTGGGGACAAGGGCCAGGAGGAAAAGTGCTAAGAGGCTGGCTCCAAAAACGTTGGTAACCACTGGCCTAGAGACACTGGCAGCTTGCAGTAATTAATGTATTCCATTACCTCATGATTTTATGCTTCAGATGCAGATTAATAGCACTCATTCAAAGAAAGAATGACATCATCTGCATAAAATCCTTTCCAGTGTCATACAGTACTCTCTTGCTCTCTGATTATTGCTGGTCTACTGGATTAGTGATGGTGTTTCAGATTTTGTTTTACAATTAAAAAAAATGTAAGTCCCTCAATCCTATATTCAAGCCCGTTTTGTAAGAATCTTCTTAATGGAGAAAAGGACATTATATCCAAATACATATTTTCTGTCTCCTCCACCTCCTCATTCCTACAGGAAACTTTCTGCAGAGGTTTCGTGTGTCTTCGCAAACCGAAAGGAGGTTGTAGTGAGTGGGAGTCAGGAGTCAGCTGTGTCACAAGTACCAACCAATAGGGCAATAGGAAATGGCCTCAAGTTGTGCCAGAGGAGGTTTAGCTTGGATATCAGGACCTTGCCCAAGGAAGTGGTTGAGTCACCATCCCTGGAGATATTTAAAAGAAGTGTAGATGTGGCACCTGAGGGCATGGTTTAGAGGTGGACTCACTAGTGGTGGGTGAATGGTTGAGCTCAATGATCTTAAAGGTTTTTTCCAACTTAAATGATTCTATGATTCAGCCTGCATCCCAGCAGGGTCATCTGGGGGCAGTTTGCATACTTGTGGGATTTTTTTTTTTGAGGAAAAACAGTCATTAGACTCCTACACACCATTCTGCGTAGGCAGCACAATCTAGCTCTGCAATTTTTTGATGTCATTGCCTTATTAAAAATAAATAATCTCTAAAGATAACAGGGTAAAGGAAATAAGCCAGACAATATTCCTTTGGACAGAAAGTCTCTCACATGCCCATATGATACAACCTGATATCAAAGTACTACTTGAATTTCAGAGAAATATGGTTTTTCTTCAGCATTTTCACAAAGCTTCCATTAAACGCCAATTGAGTTCACACTCATGTGGCAGAAGGAGAAATACCCGAGAGTGCATATAAAAATAATTGAGTGAAACAAATTCTAAATACTTTACTGCTTTATTTGTCTATTCATTTTTCAATAAATTTCTAATCTGAAACCTGCAATTAAGATGTTGTGCTATTGGAAACAATAGGCTGGGTTTACATATAGCTGTCAATTCCCACAGAAGGTGCTGGGAAACATTCTGTAAAACTCTGTCTACACTATGCAAAAAGGAAATCACAGCTGCAGCTAAGCAAGCAACATAATAATGATTTCCCTGAAGTAATCTGCTTGAATTTTCAAATGATTCACCATGAGCAAGCTTAAGTTCAAATAACATTCCTTTTCCAGCAGCTTTCTCTCAGTTCCATAGCCCAGACCCTTGTGGAAAGGATACTTTCAGGACCTTAGAGCTGGGAAGATTTTCTTGTGTCTGATTATTGTTCCGTGCTGTGGCTTGCAGAACACACTGCATCTGAATTCGTATAAATAACAAAGCCCTGTCTTTAAAAGGAAGAGCCAAGGAAGGAAGGGGTAAGGCAATTCTTTCCATTAATTCCTCTAAAAAGATACTGTCTGTTCAGAAACACCTCACTGCCAGCTTGAACTTTTCTTAACTAACCCAGTCTTTTCATGCCAGTGATCTTCCCACTGTTTACCCAGTATTTATCCACCACTCCCATAATCTCTCCCAGCATTGGTTTTGACAAGGTAAACAAGCTAAACTCTTCTGGTATCCTCCAGAAAGTTTCTAGGTAGTCCAATATAGAAAGTTTCTAGATGTCCCAACAAACAAACAAACAAACAAACAAACAAGTCCTCAACCTAAACAAAACCAAAACAAACTAACCAACTGAACAAACAAAAAAAAATCACAAAAGCAGACCTGTATCCAGGCCTACATATGGAGGTTTCCATCAAATGTCTGTCACCTTGCAAATATCGTATAAAATTTCAGTACTGTTCTGTGTTTTTGCAAGAAAACAGACTAGCCCAATGCTCCAGAGCGAGGGAAAGGACGGTATTGTTTAAACCCTGGGCTGAACATAACCCAGTGCATCTTAGGCCTGTTTTTCAGAAATGTTAAACAGCATTGACCCTCCTCAACTTCAGGTGGAGGTGAAGATGCTCAGATAAGGCCCTTAAAATCTTAAAATCACAGTTTGGCTCTTGAGGTAGGTGTAGAATGAGTCTGTGTTCACACAATAGTCTGATACAGCATCTCATGTCCTCAGGTACATGTACAGCTGAGAATGGTGGCAAGCTCTCACACCCTTAGAAACCCTTATGCTCTTCCAATCGCTTCAACTTGGCCCTCTCATTCTCCAAGTGAATCACAAGTGGTCAAAACTCTCTGAAGGAAGTGTTCTCTGCCCATTGGAGAAAGCTGACTCATCCACACAAAATCCTCTGAAGAGACTGATTACAGAAAATGTCCAATTGTTGATGCTATGTGACCCTCTTGCTTTCAGAGATCTTTCCTAGGACTTGTGCTTGGGTAATGGATAGATGGATGAAATCTGCATACTGCAGGTGAAAGAGAGGTGAAGCTCAGTCTTTGGTAAGGGATTAGATGGGTCACTGACACTTTCAACAGATTTAGATAATGCAATAGATATGGTAAAGATATGCAATAGATATGATAAAGAAAATAGTGTAAAGAGTATAATTTTGACTGTTTGTTATTATGCAATAGATATGATAAAGAAAATAGTGTAAAGAGTATAATTTTGACTGTTTGTTATTAATGTTGGAAGAAAGAAGGGGTAGGGCCCACAAAAGGGAGAGGAAAACTATTGGCCCATATTGTAGGGTCAGGTCCAGAGATAAGAGGCTCTGCATTTCTGAGAGCAAGACCCCAGAAAGCTCTCAAAAATGTTCAGCAGGATTAGAAAACTGAGGCATAGTATGGCACACAGACATGTTATTGTTTTGCCTAGATCTGTATTTCTCTTGTGCTGCCTAAAATAGTGTTGAGGGAGCTGTAAGGGGGAGGATTGGGATGTGGTTGGAAACCTCATGCAAATGCTGCAGTATTCACTTCAGCTGTCATGTGTCCCCGAGGAGGTGGCCTGCCAGAATATCCACAGAGCTGGTGCTCTGGGAAAGAGTTTGATTAAGCCATCAGGGAGTCTCTGAGACCTGAGACCAGTCCCAGGGGTCACAAACCATTACACGGAGGTCAAGTTCACTCTGACTAAAGATCTGAGTTGGCACCAAAGGCAAATCAACTACAAAGCTTTTGCTCATAAACTTGGCACTCAGCTCCAAAACTCCTGCTGAATACCAAGGCTGACTGAATTCCAAGGTCCCAGTTCTCATAAGGGGATGCTCAGAGGGTCTGCACTTTGGGAACCTTTTGAGAAATCCAAAGTCGTGAAGCAAAGACATGCAGCAGACTGGACCAGGTCACACAAGGAGGAGGGAGGGAAGGGCTACAGCACCAAGATCTCCAGAGATCACCATGTGGAATGCAGGGGAATGATGAATTGAATCACCAATTTGCAGCCTTGCAGCTGCCTCGGAAAATGGGAGATGCTGTGATTTTCAGTCTCACTGGTCCCAGTCCTGCCAGTCACATGGAAAGCCCTCAGATGAGAAACTGAGGGTTTCCAGCACCCTCCCTTGTTCATCAGCCTGCCAGAAATGCAGTGACCCAAGGGTTTTCCCTTTAATGGAAAAATGTTGGAATTTAGGTTTCATTCCAATTTGAAACAAAACCAGATTTTGCAATATCAAAATCCTCCACAAAACGAAATGACTTTTCATAGCACAGCTTTACTGATTGATGCAGACTGCATGTAACTGAGAAGAGCCTGATAAGTGGGTGTTTCAATCAGAATTTCCTGGTCTGTCACTTCCAAGAAGACAATCCACTCCAGAACTGATGGCTGCAGTTTTGCAGGAAGGTGGTGAGAAAGCAGATTAGGGCACGGCATCGGTGCAATGTCACACAGTGTCTGGGTCCTGCTGCTGCTGTGACAGCTTCTCAGGAAAGGTCCTTTCACATGCTGCACCTTCCCTTTTTGGTGCTGCTGACATGCCTAGACTGTGGTGAGGGTCTTTTCCTCATGGACACAGGCACAGTTACCTGGCTCTCTTGGCTTAGAGGTGTTCACACTGCAGGTAGCAAAGCTACAGCAATTGGGGCTAGCTGAGCTCACCAGTAAAAGTAACTGATTTAAGGTCAATAAACAGGAAAATAAACTGGGGATGGAGGAGCTCTGTAGATGAGGGAACGCTGCATCAGATGTTTTTGCACAGAAATGACTTCTGTTTATCACCATTAAGCTCACACACATGGCTTCAGTTTTTACAGCAGTTGCCCAACTTACCTGCTGCGTGTGGATGATAAGATACTCAACTGTGAGGAGGATTCAATTATTCTACTCCACAGTTAGTTTGGTAAATTCGCTTGATAGTCTGGTTTGAGCGACACAGTGTTATTAATATCTGCAGGAGGCACAGGAGAATGCTGCAGAGTAATATATCTGAAACGAAGGCTCTAAGACATGACTGAGACAATAAACTTCTCCCTCGTACAAGATGATTACTTTAAACTCACTTCTCTTTAAATATCAAAAAGCTGGTGCCACAAAGATGGGTTAAAAATACTTATTTTGACTATTTCTTTTACTGGAAGAAGATTAGAAAAGAATAAGCACAGACTTTAAATGATGCTTACCAGAAAATACAGCTTACAAAATGAAGAAACAGACTTGTATTGCTTTTTTCATCTCTTCACCTCTGGAACAAATCCCAAGTTTAGCTGCATGTATATGTTGTCCTTTCTGCTGCAGGTGTTGCTTTTTTGCTGGCTTTTTTCATCTTATTAATTTGTTTACCTCCAGCAGTTACAACAAATTGGACAGCTTTCTTCCCCAAAAGAAGAGCAGAAATGGGTCCCCCTTGAAGGAATTCCCCCACCTAAGGAAACTGAGGCACAACCTGTTCCTTCAAGCTACCCAAAAACAGGGAGCACAGATTTCCCATGAGTTTTATTTAAGCCATTTAAATTGTTTAAATAATAAAATAAATGAATAACATTATTCTTGAGACACCCAATGACAAGATGTCCCAGATGGTCTAAATTCTGTCTGTCTGTAGGTGCTTATAAGTATGGCAGCCCCATTCTCCACTCCCCTCCAAATTCTGATTTTCTGGATGCAGTTTTACAATGAAAACCCCCAGCTCTGCAGCCCATACTTACAGCAAGCACTTGCATTAGACCTGGACCTCTGCACTGTGGCACCCAGCTTGCATCAGTATGGCCAAGGCAAGGGAAAATATGCTCCCAGCAAGGTTTTCTGCAGACAGAAATGGAGAAATCTGTATTGAACAAAGTAAGCAAGAAAGTACATTCACTACTTAAAAATCAATATTCTCTGGGAACTTCACCTCCTGCTTAAGGTATCTAATTACTTTTGAACCTCCATTCACAGTGACATGTAGTGTTGAAGGGGGGAAAGCTAATGGGAACTGTTTGTCTTCCTTTATCCTGCAGAAATGTCAGGTTTAAGAGTTGTATTTGTTACAAGCACACTCTTTCCTTCGGGAAACATTACATATTTAATCCACTTAGTATCTTGCTACCAAGACAGGTGCTGTTTGGAGCAATATGTATCTTTTCAGTGCAGTCTGGGATCTCAGTTTACCAATAAATAAATTACAAAAAAATCAAGAGAGTTTTTCTCTTTGGCCAGGGTTGTAAGGCACACAAAATCCAGGCCTGGTTGTAGCACAACCTCCTCTTCTACTCTACTAGAATACACAACCATTGCAAAAAAAAAAAAAAAAACACCAAAAAAAAAAAAACCCCAAAGAAAAAAAAGAAGCACAGTGATTAACACAGTGAGCTCATTTGAAAAATATCTGAAAAGTTTCTAGGAGCATTTCCACTGACCTGCTCTTTCATACCAGACATCTTTTGTTCCCTTCCTCTTTAGGCTGCAAGCTGTCTGTGAGTACTTACATGTGAGCAATAGTTTACACTGGAACAGTAACATTTCTCTGGGGACTTTCAGGTGTATGCACAAGGTGTGGAGGTCTTTATTTTGTCCAAAGAGGAGCTCTTCCAGGACAGGCCAATTGCTTTAATCAAGGAGAAGGAAATGCAGCTACCCATTCTCTTTTAATTTTTTTCCTCTTTTCTATTATTTTGTTTCAAATTAACTTTATACTGAATGCTAAGCAAAATAAACATCTCACATGGAATTTTAATGAATGAAAGAGTAAATTCCAGAACTTTACAAAAGAGGTAAATAAACTGAGAATCCTCTCTGGTGTGCTGGTGGAAATGTGGAGTAGCCCAGATGATATTATTGAAGTAATTACACATAAAGGAATAAGTATGAATTAAAAATTCATTAACGGCACTAGAAAGGATCAAAGAAGAGGAATGATCAGGTAGGAGTAGGGATGATGGTACGCAGACTTTGTCATGGTAGCATAAGAATGAAACATAGACAAAGGGAATCAGCCACCCTCACTCACACACAGGGCTGCTGCAATAGTGGAGAGTATGTTGTTACTTGGGTGAAATGCTCGGCATTGCCTTATGGGGTGTGCATGCCTGCAAAGTTCAAATATTCTGTGTGAGACCTATCTGGCCTGGAGGGAAATTCCTGCTGCCCCTATATTTAACTTGCATTACAGAAGGCCAATAAAATTCCCCTTGGAGTTAACTGTCTCAGTAACAAGTGCCCAAAATTAGCAGGCAGCCTTTTTTTTTTTCTTAAGAGTCTGGAGCAATCCATAAAAATCCATAAAAATTTTACTAGATTAAATAATGTTTACCCTATGCTAAAGTGGGATGCCTCCTGAGAGGAGCCTGGCTTGTGGCAGGGAAGGGGATGTGAAGGGCATCTGGACCCTCACAAGTGACCACCCCCTCTGGATCAAGCAGTGTGGCCAGGCAAGGGCAGGTGCCATGCTGGAAATGGTCTGGGACATGCTCCCACCTGCATCACCTCCTGCAATGAGGGGAAGGTGCTCGTGCCTGTGTCTTGGCTCTCCAGCAGCATCCCTGGACACCTAACTCACCCAAGGATGGGCTGAATGGGGCTCTGAGCAACCTTATCCAGTGGAAGGTGTCCCTAGCCAAGGCAGGGTGTTTGAGCTAGATGTCTTTAAGGTCCCCTCCAGCCCAAAGATTCTGTGATTCCATGAGGAGGCTTTGCACCAGGCACATGCCAAGAGGTGGCCATGCCTCTCTGAGGCAGGGTGAGGGTGGAGATGTGCAGCAGCAGGAAGGTGTCAGCAGCACTTGCAGGGCAACAGCAGCAGCTAAATCTCAACACCAGCCTTGGGAGCAGAGCTGAAGCTCCCCACAGCCACTTATGAGGGACAGACTGCAGCTCTTTCTTGTCACCTCTTCTGCTCCCTCCCTCAGACGCAAGCCGTGTGCTCACCAATTCCTTTGGCAGTTGTGGAGCTGTTGGAGGTGACAGCACAGGAGAGGATGTTTTGTGCTCCCAGATTTTGCTGTGCTGCACCTCAGCTACACTGACACCACCAAACTACAAAACTGATGAAGTGAGCAGGGGCTTCTGGAGATCATCCAGTCCAACTTCCCTTCTCAAAGCAGGGACAACTATGAGCAGTTTTTGAGGGCCATTTTTAGTTGGGTTTGGAAGGATAGAGATTTCACAACCTCCCTGGACACCTATCCCAGCGTTCCACCTTTGGAGTGAAGGCTTAAACCTATATTTCAGTGTGTGCCCATTCTCTCTTGTCCTGTCACTGGGCACCACTGAAAAGAGCATTTACATCACTTTACACTGAAGAGAGTCACTTTACATCTTTCCTTCAGATATTTATACACACAAGGCCCATCTCAAGCCTTCTCTTCTCAGCATGAAACAGTCTCATCTTTTTGAGGACAGAATACAGCTGCAGGGCATGGCCATACAACCGCACTGATCAGTCAACAGCTTATGGACAACCACCCCTTTTTATACCTTTGCCCTGCTATTTTCCCACTTTTGTTCCTGCTAAAATCATCTAACTCCCTCCCTTGTACCATCTATCACATAACCTAACACACTAATATTGTTGTAGAAGGCTCTCAGATTGATTGAGCACATTTTTGCCCTTCTGAAGTCCATGATGGCTCCTAGCCACCTATTTGTTCTTCATATGCTTGGAAACCATCTCCTGGATGAGTTTTCCCATCATCTTCCTGGGGATCCAAGTGAGGCTGACTGGCCTGTAGTTCCCCAGATCCTCCTTCCTGAAGACAGGGAGGGAATTTTATTTTTTCTTCCACTTCTAAGGTACCTCCCCCAAAAGTTAGGGCCTCTTAAAGGTTATCAAGAGCAGTCTCACAATTTGTCAGCCAGCTCCCTCAGTGCCTGTGAGGGCACCCTGCCAGCTCCCATGGGCTCAAGCATGTCCAGTTTGTTTAAATGCTCCCTAATCCAGTCCTCTGGCACTGAGAGCACATCTCCCTTGCTCTGGGATTTCCCTCTGGTCTCAGGGCCCCTGGATTGCTGAAGTCCAGTCTTACAGTAAAATCCAATGGGAAGAAGGTATTGACCTTTCCTATGCCCTTTGCCACCAAGTTTCCTGCCCTTCTGCCCCATACAGCACCAAGCCCATATTTTCCCTAGTTTTCCTTTTCCTATGAATGTGCCCAGGGAAGCTGTTCTTGTTAACCTTTACTGCCCCTTAAAGATTCATCTCCATATGGGTTGAATTTTCTTTCCCCAGTCATGCACTCTCAGTGTCTGTATTCCTCCCGAATCACCTGCACCTGGTCCCACTTTTTCTATACTTCCTTTTTGCATTTTAATTTGCTAAGGAGCTCCTTGTTCATCCATGCCCATCTCCTGCTGCCTTTGCTTGATATCCTGCTCATTGGGATGGACCATTCTGGTGCTGGGAACAGATGACCTCTGAAAATCAATCAGCTCTCCTGGACCACTCTTCTCTCCAGGGGTGTTTCCTGTAGGATTCTTCTAAGCAGATCAAAGTCCAAAGCCTGCTCTCCTGAAGACCAGGGTTGTAATGTTGCTTTGAGCCTTGTTTCCTCCCCTCAGGATCCTCAACTCCAGCATATCAAATGGTGAAGAGCAGACAAGCACCTTGTTCCCAGCTTGGGTTCTGGCATAAGATGCGTATGAAAAGCCAATTCTTCATGTGCTTGAATGAGGAAAAAGACTGAGTCTAAAAATAATAATCATAAAAATGATAGATCTTCCTTTGGAAATGTTGGCTGAAACATTTGTTGTTGTCTCTTTTTTTGTTCCCAAATGGCTTTTATGAGAATATTTCTTAGTGCTTTTACATAACATTTTATATTGTGTTAAATCACTGACCAGATTTCTTTGAAGAGAATTCTTGAGGGGCTTTTGCAATGCTAGGAAAAGAAGAAAAAAAGGAAAGCATATCCTTTTATTTCTTTCCAATTGGAAAAAGTCAACCCAAATCAACAGGGAAATGGTTTAATTTCAGGCTCCTAGAGAGATACTAGAAACACTGGCAAGGAGGAGAAAAAATAATTTTAAAAGGTACAGCTGATACTTCATGTTCATTCTGAATATTTTGCATTGTTTTCCTTGTCTACTAAAATGGTGTCAACAATTCTTTTAAAGATGCAGATTTTAAATCTCCAGCTCAATCAGATCCATAGTCTTTGTTTGCAAAGAAGAAAAGGCCAGTGTTCCTGAGAGGCAACACAGCATGATGAATTCAGACTGCTACCACTGCCCTGCTTTTTGACAGACACAGCTGAACCAGGGAATTTTTAATTTCTTTTGATGAGGGTAAGAATAATCTCATTAAGGTTTTTCTGTTCACTGTTTATGGTTTTTAAACTAGATACATCTAATGGCAAGCTATTTAAATTGGACTTCACATAAAATTTGTGCAAAACAATCTGATATTAGATAAAGAATGTACATCATAAATATGGCAACAAAAGTCTGTAAAAGCGCACAAAGCAGTTAGTGTGGCTAAAAGGTTTACAGAGGTTGCTGGCAAACGTGGCAAGTTTTGGAATCTGTGAACACTGGTGGAAGAAGGTTTCATCTGAAATGGTAAAACTTGCATGTTAACTATCACCAGGCAGATTTTCCATTCTGTCTTGTAGCCTTTGGGAGCAACAGTGTGGAAGATGGAAGAATACTATTGCCCTTTCCATGGGCGTGGGTGTGATGGACATTAAATCACCAATTTGTGGGTGGTGCTCATTTTGGCACCCCCAGGAAAACCATCTCTGTCTGCTCTGGCCCCTGACTGAACAATGACCATTTTTATTTCCTGCTTTCCAAGACTCCTGTGCAAATAATTTTCATTTTAAGGCCAGAATGAAAATAATTTAAGAAAGACTTAGTATTCAATATCTTTACAGAAATAAATAGCTTTTCTTTTCTCAAGAAAGCTCAACAGCTTCTCTATGGGGGAATTACTGACTGCCAAACTTTCTTCTGATCATTGCCTCAGTTTGGCATCTTCACTTGAATGTCTCACAAGATGAGTACTTGTCCATAACAAACACTCTTGACTGGGTTTCTAATTGAAACCATTAGCATTTTTTGAGTTCTGTAATAAAAAAAATAAATATAATACAAATCAGGCTGAAAATTTGGGGGATTTTTGATATCTAAAAGTAACTCCTAAACTTGAGAGAAAGAGTTGTTGTTATTCACTGTATAAGCCACTGGAGCACATTCCAGCACAGATAAACCAAGTCTCTGCTGCATTAAACATAGATAGCAAAACAAAAAGAAGTCTGCTTACAAATCCAGGGAGATTTTTGTGCATAAAAGCAAAGCTGCTGAAGTTCTAATAGGATTAAAAATTAGAAAAATATGCAATTACAACCTAGTATTTCATAAAAAACAATTTAAAATTATTCCACCCTTTTTAAAATACTGGTGCCTATTAAAACACAGACATATTCATGTGGCTTTCAAATGCATTCCAGTAGAGTGTTAACTGACAAGTCACTGCATTTCATCACACAATAGTCAGAAGCAAAAAATGATGTCGCATTCTAAGCAGTCATTAAATGCAGAAATATGCACTGAGGATGTAAATTTTGTATAGATTCTTGGGGAAGTTCATAATTTATGTTCAGAACTAAGATTCATATTAAATACCCAGCTTCAAATCTCCTTGGACAGTGTCTCTCCATAGATTTCTAAAAGTGTACATTTATGGAGTAAACAGAATATTTAATGGCTGCTAGCAGTATATCAGATTTGTTATGCTTATGGCAGCTGTGGTCATCAAATATTCATGCTGATGGTTCTTATGCAATGCTGACAGCTTTCTAACTTGTGAAATAAGTAATGGGTGAGTGGGAATTGATGAGATAAGTAGACTGCTTTATCTAAGAAGGGTGACCAAGCTTTTCTGTGGCAGAAAGAAGATTAAGAGTTGCATTCTCAGAGGAAGAGGAAAAATCCGAAGGTGTATTTCTTTAGATTACAAACCAGACACATCTCTTGATCTTGCCATATGTTTTCTTATTCTTCTCACTCTAACTGTCCTTTTCAGCCCCTGGGATTTATTTGTTGGTGTCAGGGTCAAGTAGTGGAAAAATGGCTCATGAGTTTCTGCTACCAGGCAGGCTGAGCTGAGGTACTGGGTCGTTTCAGTCAAGCTGGGGGAAGAATGATAACACATACATAAACCAGTCCCATATTTCTTACTCAGGCAGTTTGCCCTTGCTCCAGTGAGGGCAAATAAAGCATTTTACCTCTTTAAGGAACATAGGGGACGGTCCATTAGAGGTTTTGTTGTTGAGGCTTTTTGTTGTTTTAATGGACTACAGTCCTCAGTGTTGGCACATCTTTATTACATTGTCTCACTACTGCTACTAAACTGTGTACTTCAGTTTGATAATTTGGCCTAATTGCATTGCAAAAAAGCTTCAGGTTAAGCAATTATCCTGTACCATAAGCCAAGATCAGATCATAGGAAATTTCAAGCATGGATGTTCTTCACTCTCTTAATAAATTTTTATTTTGTACGATAGCCATTACTGTGCAGCAGTTACACATCCTTCATATTATCTGATCTCAGCATCTGGCCTTCAGGCTTCCAATTCCTGGGATATCTCTTTTATAAGTCAGAGAAAGAAAAAGTATCTCCACAACAGTCTGGAGAAATAACTCATGTCCAGTACATTTTATGATCAATGACAGTGACTTGATCAGCAGTTATGGTTTTCTAGAATTAACCACTAATATTATCTTTAATTCTTTCAGTATGAGTTTCCTTACCTATGAGACAACACTTGAAATAACTTTGGTTCTCATCTGTCTATCTTGTTAGTTGTTTCAAGTGCTAAGTTAAAGAATTGCCATAAAAATAGTTCAGAAAGTCCATATACAGTGTGATGTGAGTTTAAGCAAAGCTATATATGCAATTCAAAAGTCCGGTTTTCAACCACGAGATAAAATGTTTCAGAACATATGCCAAATCCAATGCTCTTTCCAATAAAAAACAAAAAAACCCTCCCTCATACTTAAATCAAGCAGAACTGTATCTGCACTCCCAAACCAACTTTCCTCAAACAATGATGCTAAGGCACCTGGGTAAGACCAACTTTCTATTGTAGACCTTGAAAGAGAAGAACATTACTGAAAGGATAAAAGCCCTAAACCTTGGTGCTACTCTCAGATTTATCATAAAGTGTGAGCAAATTGAAACCAAGTCCTGCAAATTTGACTTTGGAGGTGCCTTAGAACGGCCTGAGCAATAAAAAAAAGGGGTATAGTCAGAATGTCTACGTTTTGTCTCATGGAGTTTTCCTCAAAGCATAAACTATGGTTTAGTGAGGATGTGCAGTATTAAAAGTTTGCACCGAATTTCTTTTGCTGGAAGTTGTATTGACATGATACAAATAGGGTTACAGGACACACAAGAATTTTTGTAGTAGATAACCAAGGGATAACTAAGTCTTCCTGCTAGAGGAATTTCTTTCTTGTGTTCTAGCAGTCCAATGTTCCCTCACTTCCTGAAGAATGACAAACTGTGGTCTTGCCCAAACTAAGCTGTTTCATTCTCCTCTCCCAGAAATCTTTGTGCTGTATCTTTTCAGGCAAGGGACAGCTCCTATTCAATTTGACGTCCCAGGTGAAGTCATATTCATCACCCACGCTGTTCTAATATGACTTTAATTTTTAAAATTGTTCATTACTTACAAAAGGCTGTTACAAACATGTAATACATAGGGAAAATGAAAATCATAGCCATCTACTTCTCTGTGTTCTCTTCCAAGTACAGATTTGCTTAAAAAAAGATATTCCATCCATCTTTTAACATGTTCTAGGCTCTCTTGGGCTTCCTTTCACCAAACCCAGACGAAGCTGCTACCTCAACTCTAATTTTCTGCAGCCTTTCTGTAAACATTCTCTCACTACAGTTCCATATTCCCCTTGTGCCTTTTCTGCCCCAGACCAGTTGAGGTTGGCAAGTGTAGATCAGCAAAGGTTCAAAAACAGAGGGTGAAAGAAAAATACACTGAAAAGCCTTGTTTTCAGGCTTTTCAGCCCACTGGGGCTTTTTCCAGGTTCTCCCCCCCCCCCCATAGAACCTAAATGTTTAAAATATTTCTTTGCTTTTAATCTTATTTTAAAAATAATTCTTCTAAAAGACTGTGTTTAATGGCCAGCAGTTCTGTTTGAAACCAGATTTATACTTTATCAATGTACTATAACATACATTAATAGACTGTGACCACTATTTTTATTCTTTAAGACATCTAAGCATTCTCCACGAGCTCCTGTCTTCCACAGGGTGGACTAAGCCTACCTGCTGAACTGTATGCCTTTTCCCCTCATCTTCTATGTGCAAAATCTGTATGGATGGAAAGTTCAGCAGCTTCCAAATTAGCTTTTACAGTGGGAATTTGTATTGGCTAAAATTGGTTCCTGGTGGAACAACAGCTGGCCAGCACACATGCTTCTTTTTCCAGTGAGGTTTCTGCTTTCTCCTTCAGGTGGTTTATGGGCTTTATATAATAACTCGTGTGAAAATACTTGACTGTCAGTAAAACATGACAAAGAATTTATCAGTCTATTCCTGCACCTAATTCATAGGTCTGTAATTAGGGTTGTGAAAATGAGCAAAATCTTCTCACATAAGACTTTGCTTTTTGTTCCTGTGCTTAGCCTAAAGGTATGGAAAAATCCTTTGCATTGTCCTACACAATATTTTTATTTCTTTTCCTAGAAAGGCTCAGCAAATTTGCACAAAATATACAGTTGTTTAACCAAAGTCTTATGGAAATTCTGCAAACCCTTGTTAAGTCTGTAAATGTGAGTTATAATAAAGACAGGAAAATACACGTGATATAAGGCAACACAAAAAAGGTACAGCAACTTTTGCAATATTGAATTTGATTCACTTCTCACCAAATTACCTTACTCAACTGAAATTAATAGAGTTGCACAGCTATCCAGGTGGTGCTAGCAAGACAAGGATTCAAAACCCAACTGTTCCTCTACTTTCTCACAAGAGAATGAATCAGGAGAACACCACTGGAGCCAGAAGAGCAAAACTAGAGAGGAGAAGCCATCCGATTAGGGGTGAAGAACAAGAAAAGAGCATGTGCATGGCCTCTAGGGCAATGACCACTCCTCTTCCCCACACACATAGTGCCTTATACATAGCATCCCTCATGAAGAGTTTTGCAGCTCTGGTAGAACAGATGGGAATAACAACAAGGAAGTGGCAGCAGCCTTTGGGACACGTTCCTGTTCAGAGCCATATAAGCCCCTAGCAGTCAGTGTTTAGATGGGTACCAACATTTTGCTGGCTCAGATCCTTAGCACAAAGCAGCTGGCAACCTTTGAGACTTGAAGGAGGCAAGCACAGCCAAACTAAAATAGCTTGGATCCTCAGTGATGTGCAGTAATGCTTCTCAATAAACAATTCCATTTGGCTAAGAGGAAAATGAATACTAATAAAACAGCTGAAACACAATAATATAAATTATTTCTAAGATGTTGAGGAAAATCCAGAAGTGTTTTACTAGGAGAGACAGACCATGTGGATGGAAGGACAGTATTACATGCAGTGGCTTTCCTCTTCTGATGATGAATTATATCCATCCTATTCTTTCCTTTCCTTTCCTTCCTCTCTAACTCCGTTAGGACAATGATACTTCAACACAAGGAAATAAACCTTTAATTAATAGTCTATGAAGGAATTAACTTATCTGCACCACACTCAATCCCAGTATGATTTCTCAGTGTGATCATTCTCTATTCTTCTGTCTTCTACCTCAATATTCCTGTCTTCAGGAATATTCCTATTCTTCATTTTCAACTTTTGTGTTAATTTTTAAACACGACATGAAATAAATACTACTACAATATGTCTGAGTGACAATTACACTACTTACTAGGTCAAGCTATTGTGGATGCTGAATGCCTTCTCTGTGTGAACACACCACAATTGTATTTCAGAGGTACTGATGATATTTTACCTTTCTTCTTTCCTCTCCCCTCCCATGGTTTACTGTTAATTTTTTTTCTCCTTTTTGCTGTTTTATATGCTGGCCAAGTATAACTTTTAGAAAATTTCTCTAAAAGTGAGATATTGAAAAGCCACTTGCACACATTCCAGTTTGTAGCCAAAGAATACGAGATAGATGACAACCACCATATCACACATATTACCTGTGTTTTCATATGGCTTCTAACAGAGTAAGGAAAAAGAAGGCAAATCTTAGATTTTCACTTATGACAGCTCTCTTTGGTAGAAATAGATCAAAATTGAGGGAATCAATTATTGCAATCTATTGAGGTAAAAGGTATTCGCCCACTGTAGCTAAAATACTTAGCATTTCTATGTATGGATTCTGCAAAGTGCCGAGCATAAGGCCTCAGTAATCCCAAAGTTATGGAGATGCTCAGCCCTGAACCTACAGCTGGTTCTATGGCAGTCAGAGACTGAAATAGCCAGAGGAGAGGGACTGGGGGTGCAACCTGAACCCTCCAGTTCCTCCCTGGAGTTGGGTGGAGGGAGAGACATCACCAGCCTCACACAGCAATGACCAGCTTCCTACCTGCTCCGCAGATGGGGAGCAAACCCTCTTCTGGGTGAGAGCAGGGAAAATGGCCACTTTTCCTACCCTTCCCACAAAACCGTCTCCCTGAAACAGCTGACAACCTGCCATTGCAGGGAAAAGAGTGAGACATCTGCCTGTAGTAATATCATCTTGAATTGTGAATTAATCAAGTCTCAGAAGTTGAGCTTAGGTGTTACAAGCTTCTCTGGGGAGCTCAAATTTACCTGAAAGAATTCAAAGAGTTTTAAACAAAATTATAGCTACAATTTAGCAAAGGAAACGTGTATAGTTCTGTTTCTTATCGCTGGAGTGCTGTAAAATTGAAGTGAATTTTCAATGTAATTCATTCAGAATGATTCTTGTTGAGTAATTATCTTCAATAAAGATCTGTCAATACAGTTTCAAGCTATTGTCATTTTATATCAAATATAAATTAGACAGTATAATGAATTCAGGTGCACCTAAACTCAATGTCAGATGAAATTCTTCTATGATAATCAAGTGAAATAATTGCTCTAAGGAGATAAAAACAAAACCATTTAATACAAGAGGAGTAAAACTCCTTCTTTCTGCATTAACATAGCATAGATGATTTTGCAAAATCATCTGGGCTGTACATTTCAGGAAAATTCTATCTAACAAAGTTTCCAGGATTGTTTTTTGGAAAGAAAGTGCCATTATGTTGGGTGGTATAAAATAGCATAGCTTTAAAATACATAAAATCATGTCTATTTAAACTGGGTGAAAATTTGCCATACAAACACTGATTTAAGCTTGTCAAGGTGTTTAGATAAAGGCTGTGTAGCCAGAATCACTGACAGGGTGTGCTGCCCAAGGGGCTAATTTAGCAATCCTAATATTTTCTGAGACACAGAGATAGCTGTTTAAATACTTTTTGGTTAGGGCATTACCAGCTCATGCACAGCCTGACACACCAGAGCAAGAAAGAGTGTCAGTTCAGCAGCTATTATGACTGGACCTGGAAAACAAGGCTGTGCTGGATCATAAGTTAGGTCACAGCTCCCATCAAGACCAAGGGCAACTGAGTATCTTTTTCCAACAACAACGTTTTTCTGACCTACTCCGTGGTTTATAATGAGTGGGCACAAAGCAGCAGAAGCTCATTGTCCTCCATCCTGTCCTCTGAGGCCAGCAGTGGCACAGCCAACAGGTTGTTATTTTAACAACATTCAAAGTGCTAAAAGGAGTGAATATTTTTTAAGGAGAAAGAATCTGTGCTTTCAAGTCCATGCATTGTTATTCTGCTGTCTTTATTCTATCTCTAACTCTGAATGTTTCTCCAAGCCAGGCTGCCACAGATACTATTTAAATTTGTCCCGCATAACCACAATAACTCAACACTTATGGTTTCTGAATACAAAATTAAGCTAAAAACCACTGCTTTTACACATCTATAGTTAATGAACAGAGAAAACCCAAAGATAGTTGGAGAAAAGGGGACACGTTTAGAGACTCTTTCTTTACAAGCCCAGCAGCAAATTGAAACATGGATGATCCGAAGCAGAAAAGCCAGCAGCACCAAGCACTGCCACACCAGAGATCTGAAACCAGCATTCAGCTCTTGTAAAACAGAACAGAAGCTACTGAGAGAGTCCTGTCCTGACTCTGAGTAGCAGGGAGTGGTGACAATGAAGTCCTGAAAGACAAATGGCTGCTGAAATGGCTTTTTTTTTTTTCAAGTTACTAATAACTTTTCTAAAATCCTTCACAAAATGTGGTCTTGTCCAGTGTCAGTACCTCTTATGCACATAAAATAAGACAATGCATATGACGAGAGGAGTGTCTGTCTAGTAAACACAGCTCATCTCTCCAAATGGATTTAATAACAAAGCATTTTTAACAGATTTTTGAGTAGTCAAATCAACCCTAAATGGGAGACTGGTGCTGCAGGATGCTGAGAGCTCTCAACCTCCAACTATATCCATGGGGATGTCCAGAGCCTTGTTGGGTCAGGTCTCTCCACCTGCATTTGGGGATCATTGAGGTGGAAGCCAACAAAAGCTTTAAGCGTTTTAAGAGTCTGCACAAGCACATGCTGTGAGGTTAGCTCCTTAATGCTTTGCACCTGACATTAAGACTAAATTATGCTGCAATTTACAATTATGTCTCTTCCTGCCTGTTTAAATCTGTGTTTTCTGGTTGCTGTAAATCCCTGCTTTGCTTTGCAGTGCTCCTTGGCTTCAATTTCTCTATTATTAGTGATAGACTTGTGCAGTAAATCAGCTCAGACAGACAGACTGCAGAGCTACTCTTACATTTACCCTCTGCCTGCCCACAGGAGTCACATCCAAGTACCCAGTAAAGCTGGTTACCCACAGTTCAAAGTAAGGAATGACCTGTAGTGCAGGAATGACCTGTTACTTGCACTTGTGCCATGATAAAAATACTGATTAAACCCTGTTTTCTTGCCCACATTTGATATTTTAGAGTAGGGTAGTTAGAATTGCTGTTTTGCTTCTTCTTTTACTTGCATTATAAGGCAATATAAGGCAGCATTTTTATAATCACAGGAGAGTGAAACAATCGAATTCCATTAACTTTGAGCTGGGCACAAAGAGGGTTACACTCCATATTGCCTTTAACCTGTTTCTATGAAACAGAAATCTGCAGTTGTATTGGCATTCAACAGCACAAAGGTAGTTAGAATAAAAGCTCTTGAAATTATTTTCCTCATTGTACATTTTGGAGCTGGTTGAACAGAACGGAAAAAAAAAAGGTAAAAAAGAATATGTAACGAAACCTAGAGTACTTGTCTACTAATGTATAATCTGGTTAAAATGTTCTTACCTTTTGTGAAAGCAGAAGTGATCTAGTGAAAGAAATTATTACAGTAAACAGAGCTACAGCAATTTGAAGTTAACTTGGGTGAAATCAGTACCATGGGAGCAGTGTGTACATTTATAAAAGCACATGCCACACACGCTGGACTCACAAATGGGCATCTGTCACTTCTGGTGCTGAGCCACAGGGCTGAGCTTGGCCACACCAGCACTGTGGTCCCTCATGACATCTGTTCATCAGCAGACATCATCCCCTTCCAGCAAACACTGTCCTCTTTCCCACTCCTTCCCATCCCTCAAACACTGCACAGAGGGCAGGAGTGCTCTTGCTCCCTGTTTGCATGGGGACTTGGAGCATTTGGCCACTTTTTAGGCCACCTGCTCTGTCCCTAGGGACCTGAGGAAGCATCACCACAGCCACCAGCCTACAGGGTGACCATGTGACCACTGGATTCTTTCTGTTTTCCCCTGAGACGCCTGGATACTGGGACATTAACTGAAATACTGAAAATCCATTTTTCCCCACAAAAACTGAATACACTTGCATAGTTACTCCTAGGACACCAATAACCATCCCCTGTAGTTTGATGACTGCTCTGGCAGCTTGATGGGCAGATCCTGTTCCCTTTCTGATTATAATCCACCTCCATTTCTCCTGCCAAGCTGGAGAATGGGGAAGGCATGTGAGCAGCTTGGATTTGGGTTGCTTTCTGATTTCAGATAGGTTATTTAAGGGTTCCATAGCCCTCCTTGGGCAGAGCTGGTGTCAGGGGCAGGCAGCCCTCAAGTCAGAAATTGTAGTCTTGCACTGCAGGTCTTGACTGCCTTCAGGATGCTGCCCTGACCCAGGAAATCTTGCAAGCAGAGAGCAGAAGCCAATTTTTATTGCCAGCTTTTCTGGAAAGAAACTGCCTTAGAGGTGACAACAAAGTTGTCTTCTGAACTTAGAGCAAAACTGACACATTTAGAGGATGAACACATGAGTCTCTTACACAGCACCCTCTGGCAATTCCCAAGTAATGATTTCACCTATCCTGCATTATGAGGGCACATTCCTTTTGCCCTCAACTCAGGGTCAGACACATGGGCAGGCTGGAGGATTGTGATCAATAACTTCAGAGATGTGCATCCCCTTCAGGACCCTTTGGAACATCTAAGAACACAAGGAGTGCAGAGGCCACTGGCTGCCTATCTGAAATCTCCCAGTGCTGGGTTCTGCCCCCACAGTTACTGTCACACCTCTTGCAGCTTGTGCTTGACCTGGCAGAGAAGCCAAGAGCTTTAAATGGCAGCTCTTTTTCTCCATGGAGCCCCTTCCTGTGGGGCATCCCACTGCTACAAGGATCACCAGCTCAGGTGTACTTTGCTGGGAGCCTCCCATGTGATGGCAGAGGACCCCAGGACTGAATTATGAAATTAGGCATGCTGATTTTTTTACCAGAGAGTAGCTTCACTTTCCTGCCCCTACAACTTCTTTCACTTCTCATCTCTGTAGAAAGCTGTATTCTGTCAGGCTGTACAAGCCCTTGACTTGCATTTTCCTGAAGAGACCACAGCCACTAGATCATGCTCTCTGCAGGAGGAAAAAAAATGTGCCACCGTAGCAGTGGTGTGTGTTGGGCAGAAACTGCTCAGATGGGCTGAGCAGGTAAGAGCTCACACACAGAGCTGCCAATGTGCTTTAAAAAAGGCAAACACAATGGGAGGCCCCTGTGCCACGTTCACCAGATGGTCTCACACCTGCCAGTATCTTCTGCTGGTCTCACTGGGGTAACCACAAAGCTTTCTTTTCCTCCCCCATGCCATTGCATGTGTGGAAAAACAGCTGCCACCTTACAAGACATGCCCAGAAGTCAGCCTCCTGCAAGGCTGTGGGCCTCAGTGTGGTGGTGACAGCCCCATGTGACAAAGGGCAGTGTGAGAGCAGGGCAGGATGTCTCAACAGGCATGGCAGTGTGTGTTTGCACAGATGTTCCATGCAGGGCATGGTCCCCCACTCTTTGCTGCTGCAGGAGTGCAACAGGTCGGAGTCGGCCTCTCCGGCTCCCCACGCTGATACACGTGTTAAGTTCATTATCCTGTTTGCAGCTCCTTTTCAGGATAACTGAGATGTGAATGTTTGAGCTGTGTCAACAGTACACACTGTTAGACCTCCAAGGAAATTAAGGCCCCGAAATGATTGCAAATGGAAAACCTTTTTTTTTCTTTTTAATTAGTAATCCAACCAACCATTTAATAGAGAGCAAAATAATCACAGAGGGGTGAAGGCAAGGTATGTAAACTAGATTTCTGCTTGACTGGACCTGCTCTCTCAGGGTGCAATTGGTAACACTTGTCTGCATTAATAAATCTGCGCCTACCTGAAACACATGGGAAAAGCTGGAGAAAAATGTCATTGTTGGTTTCTACAAAGATGTTTCTAATACTCCTATTTGCTTCCAATTGTTCCTCAAAGGCCAACTTCAATCCCACCCAACTTCAGTTTCACATTAATTTGAGAAAGTTAAGAATATGTTTTCCAATAGATATTTCCATTCCTATCACTGACGTTTGAGATCCTCATTAAAAGCTGTTAAATCTTGAGGAATAATTACACTGTTTCTTCTTAGATGAGGTCTGTGCCAGTAGGGCTTCTCAGCTCCATTTATTTACAAAAAAAAAGTAAGCTTTTACAAAACATCCAATCCTGAAAGATACTCTTACATGTGCATATCTGAGTTACATTCCCCATTAAATTTTAGCCCATACATTGAACCCTTGAGTCCTCCTTATTTTAAGAAACGGGCTTTTCAAATTTATGCAACCGTATCTCAAAATCTGCACTCTTCCTTTGCACTGAATTTTTGTTCTGTGTTTTTTTTTCCCCAGGCTAACCCAGCAGGAGGTATTCTTGCTGAATATTTTACCTGAATATCTAATCTGTGTCAGCTCTTCTACAAATGGCTTTTGTGGGGTTTTTTCCAATTTTGCTTGTCAAGAGAGCTCATTGTTAGAAGGGATGGCTCGGGCATTAGCTGTGTGTGAAGGGAGAGAGCTGGCACGGCCCTGGTGCTTCACGTTCTTGGGGTGAGCCAGGAGCTCGCATGGTGCATGTCCCTGGTGCTTCACCTCCTCGGATGAGCCAGGAGCTCACATGGTGCATGTCCCTGGTGCTTTACCTCCTTGGTGTGAGCCAGGAGCTCACATGGTGCATGTCCCTGGTGCTTCACGTTCTTGGGGTGAGCCAGGAGCTCGCATGGTGCATGTCCCTGGTGCTTCACCTCCTCGGGGTGAGCCAGGTGTTCCCTGCTGCCAGATCCCAGCCTCCCCTGGCATGCCAGGCTGTGCTGGAGGAATCCCAGGTTTCACTTCATTGTCTTCTGCTGCCTCTCACACAGCAGCCACACATATCATTGCTGGGAGGTCTCCCAGCCATGGGCAGTGGCAGCTGTGAAACACGAGGCAGCTTCCCCACATCCTGGGCTGAGTTCAGACCTTCCCCACATCCCAGGCTGGGTTCAGACCTTCCTGTGCTCGAGGGTGACCTGCCACATGCACCAGCTGCTTTCACTTCAGCCATTCCCACTGCCTCCGGCAGAGGCTTTCTTCCCTTGGTCTTCCCTCTTTCCCAGCGCTTAGGAGGGGGGAAGACTCTACCCTGTCAGAGATGAATCGTAGGAGGGTGAGATTCAGAGATAGTTGGCAGAGAATTACCACTCAGGCTAATCTGGTGAAAGGCATATTTTAAAGCAACGAAGGAAAAAGGAGGAGGATAAAGTACATTGCTTTATACTGCGGGGTGCCTTTGGACAGAGGTCTGTAAAGAGTCCCAATGTACAGGGCTGTTCCAGTTCACAAAATGACAAAGCAAAGCTTCTCCCTTCCAGATTCATCATGAACTCCAGAAAGGGAAGATTATAAATGCTGGACAAACGCTGGAAATAAAAACATAAATCTACCGCAGAGAGTGCACTATTCAAACAGTGTTACTCACAGCCTGCACCCCTGAATAGCCCCACCGCTGCTATTTATAACACCACAAGCACCCTTGGAGCTGTGGAAAGTCCAAACACTACTGGGACAAGCATTTTCCCACCCGTGAGAACAGAGAACCTGTTTGTGCCACGGCAGTGACTCAGGAGCAGATGCTCTGTCCATCGCCGGTTTGCAGGGCGGTGGTGGGACACAGACCTTGTGTGCACCAAGCTGCAGCTTTGTGAAGCCCCAAGACCTTGTGTCATATATGTTGCAGACTTGCAGAGCAGTTTTAGGCTAAGCACTGGAAAGTAACCAGTTTTCTTTTCAGGGGGTATTTAATTAACAAAAAGAAAAAAAAAACAACCCAAAACAAAGAAACAAAAAAAAAAAAAGATCACGGAAGAATGGAAGAATTTGTGAATAGAACTGTGTCCAGAAAACTGTTTCTGTTGTCTGAGGCTCTGCTGTTGTATTTGCAACAGAAACTCTTACAGGTTTGTCCCTTTCCCTAAGAAAAATTAAGGCTCCTTGCACCTTGAGGTCACACGTCCTTGAATTTTCTCAAAGTAATGTCCTGTGGCTTTGCTAAGAATTTTTTCTGGCCATTTCAAATTCACTATTTCACTTGCTCTAGTCAAGGGGTTTATATGCAAACTTTCATGCAAGTCTTATCCTTCAGTAAGCCTGAGTAACACCCTTGGCACTGGAAGTATTCAATAAGGAAGCCTCCTTTGGTATGAAGGGTTGCACAATGATGTATGAAGTGTAGCCCTTACAAAAAAGTCTTCTCATTCTCTTCCTCTGAACTCTAGATTATGCCATTCATCTCAACCTGTCTAGAAGATATCTGATGCTTGAGGATGAGACAGTTTATCTGGCTCAGTACCTTGACTGCTGTCTCTTGGAAAGTTTCAGCTGTTGCACAAAATTCAGAGAATGATGGTATACAACTATGACTTTTTTTTTCCTTCTGGGACCCAAAGCCAGGATTTTGTTTGGTACATGGAGATTTTGTTTTAAACAGATATTGCATCTAAGGGGAAGTGAAATTTCTGCTCCAATCTTAATGTAAAATTAAAATGTGTAATGTTTATTCCTTGAAAGCACCTTGACAGCATAGAACTTCCATCATCACATTCCAGAGTAAATATATAGATATGCCTATCTGCCAGGGATAGTGACTTAAAAAACTAATCTTCAACTGCAGAAACCACAGCCTCTGGCTCTTGCCCCTTGGGGCTAAATCCAGTAAAGAGAAAAAGGCAAATGTCACATTTCCCTGCCAGTGAAGTTTCTGACCACCCAGAAGGCTATTCAGCCCAGGGAGAAGCAAGCAGTTTTTTATGCAGCTTCTATAACATCTCCTTCCAACCCTATTTAGACACAAACCAGGCCTGTACAGGCAACAAACAGACTCTACAGGGGCTGTTATTCTGCATTTTAGAATCACGGTAAGAGGTCTCACAACACTGCCCATGGTGACAGCCCTTACAGAAACCCAGCATAAGAGGCAATACTTGTCCTGAGGAGCACCAGAGCCTAGAGAGAGGAAAAGAAAAGCTCATCTCAGTGGGAAATATGCATGTGATGACCCAGCCCAGCAGCCAAAGAGCAGAAGAGCGGACAGATCAGACAGAGAATCATAGATTCATTTAGTTTCACAGACACCTTTAAGATCATAGAGTCCAACCATAAGCCTGACACTGACCAGTCCATTGCTAAACCATCTCTCATACGAGTGATCCCTGTGTGCTTTTTACATTTTATCCTGGATCTAATTGTCTGCGACCATTTCCAAACAGCACTGAGATGGACAGGGGAGGGGCAAGGTAAAGTGAAACTCTGATTCTCTGGTTTTCTTTGGCAGGTCTCTTCTCCTACATGTTATGTGGGCATTTATCTGATTTTCTAATCTAGACCTGGTTTAAAGCTTATCATCCTCAACACAAAGGACAGCAGCTCTCACCCTGGCAGGAAGGGGCACTCCAGCAGTCTTGCTTCAACTTCCCTCTCCAAATCAGGCAGATTGGGGATTTTAACATGGACTTTCCCCAGTGATTTCTGAAGCACAAGGCTGCTGGCTACTCTGCTTAAAGATTCAGCATTTCCTGGTGGAGCTGCTCCCCTCTGTGCCAAATAACTTAGTGTGAACAAATGTGGTTTGGTCACTCCTGGTAAGCTTTAAGGGAAATAGGACTAGGGAAGGGTTTCATAACGACAGTCATGATCTACATCACATCATGTCATGAATGGAAATTGCAAATTTCCTCCACACAGAAAGAAGGAACTGAAGTGGAAAGTGCAAACCCTGGACAACCCCTGTTGGTCCAACCACAGAGTGAAACAGAAACAAACACAACTGAAGGAGGAAGCAACGTGACCAGCAAAGTGTCACGTCAGCACGGCTCCTCTGGAAACCTCCTCGCCCAGGTCTGCCTGCCCGTGGGTGGGAGAAGACTGAATGAGGCAATGAGCAGAGAAAATGCCTCTTCACTCTGCTTGTCCTCAGCTCAGCAGGGTTTCTGAAAAATCCCTTGTGTGCTCTGGATGTGCACATCTATTGGCATCCATTACCTTGCTCAAGGAAAACTCTCTTAGCTATTTGAGATCTGAGCGAATTTCTCACAGATGCAGAGCAAATTATCAACACAGGGATGGCCAAGGCATGGGGAAAATGCAGAGGTTTGAGAGCCACCTCCTCACACAGCTCAGTTCAACATAATCTAGCTTCTTGAAGATCTTGTGTCTTGTAGTTGATTTCAAACTCCCAGGGAAGCTTTTCCTGTGGTTGGGACACTCATAAAGTCTCTCTCTCTCCTGTGGGTGTTCCAGCAGTTAACACCATCTGCAATCATGTTGCAGACATTCCCTGTGCTGGAGTACACTTTTTTCCTTTTTTTTTTTTTTTTTTTTAATGGAGACACTAATTTTCACATGACTGATCGAATTTAGTGACATCTCAGACATTTCCCCCTCTGAAAAATGTGCCTAAAAATGACCAAAGGATTCAAACATTGAGAGATTCAAGCCAGGCAGCCAAAGTGATTGCATAAGACTTGCTTCCTTAGTAAAGCCATGCTAGAAAACAATGAAATTCAAAGTAGCTGCTTTTCTGTTCTCTTAATTCTCTAACTCTAACAAGCTAGTCTGCCAGTAGGACTGAAAAATTTTCCATTCACAGAAGTTGCATATCTGTGTCTGTAAGGTCCTAGACATTTGCTGAAATTTGTGGGTGCCCAATCCTCTACAGAGGTGTAGAAATCAACCCTGTGTTTAACAAAATATTCCCTTGTTTGCCAGTGTCTTTTGATGAGAATAAGTAATGAAAATTCTGTTGACTATTGTCACAGACCACTCAAAAAACAGATACAAATCTGTGCAAAATTGAACAGACTCTCTTCTCAAGAAAAAAAAAAATTAAAGCAAGAAAAATGTTGACTGATGGTGTTCATCAACTCATATAGCTGAGGGGTGAGCAAAACAACCTCACAGGCTGGCACTGTAAAAAGGAGGAAGATGACAACGCAAGGGAAAGGACCACGCTCCACACCCACTGTATAAAATCCAGGGAAGCTGGAGCTGCTTCCTCTGAAGAAGCTCAGACAAATGCCACAGAAACACCTGGGAGAGTGGCACTGTGTTGATTTCTCAGTGGATCAGTACTCCAGGGTTGGACAGCCTGGCTGGAATTTCCCACACCACCAACAGCCTTACCACCCTCAGGGCCACCCCTGAGTCAGGTGAGATGCACATGTGCTGCTGGCAAGAAGAACATAACTGCAACCCCAGAACAGCCCAAGGTGGCAGATAATGCCAGCCTCTCTCACTGGGGGCTGGGAACATCGACATTTGGGAGGAGGAGGAAGTTGGTGTCCGTGACATATCTCACACATATGGCAGAACCACAGCAGCTGAGAAGGCTCCTGAGCCAGGAAACAGGATTACAATAACTGAGAGAAGTTTCTTCTGTGTCCTGGGAGTCCATAAACCTGCCTGTGGGTGAGTTTTCTGCCTGGGAGCATGCCTTGTCCCCTGACCAAATCTGGGCCAACAGCCCATCATTTCCAACAGTACCCAGCTTTGTGTTGAGGAGCAACTTGTGGCTTGAAAAGTGACTTTGTCATCCTATATATAAATAGCAGACACAGCACAAGCTGCATCATGTCTAACTGGAAGACAATCATAGCTTCTCTGGATTTATTGTTGACTGTGAACACACTAACATGAAAATACTATTTTAAAAGTCTGAACGCAGTACATGTTTTCTCCGTCTGTGTTCTTAAATTGATAAAATACATCTGCTCTGAAGAGCCATTACAGCTTATCACAGAAACTTGGATCTAATTTATTGCCAGCAAAAAGCTTTCTTCAAGCCTCTTTCTTTTTCAGATGCTCTACCATAAAACATGATAATTCACATTAAGAATGCATTTAAACACTGCTGAAAAGACAACTTGTCCTGAATAAAAGGTAGCATTCAGGGTGATGGTTAGGATAAAACATAGCCAAGACTGGAATTACAAGCTTTAGTGATTTGGAATGCATCAAGTCTCGTCTAATAACCCTTATATAGCCAAAGTGGCCTACAGCCTGCTGAAAATCATCTCTCCTCAAATCAGCTTCCTTTTGAGTCCTCAAAATTGCCTGCCAGACGTTTGAGAAATCCAGATCCATTGCTTTCACCCAATACACTTTCTTTACCCTTTTTTGTGGTTTTGGGAGTGCAGTCATCAGGCAAAACTTGTTGCTTCTCAGAGGTTTTAAAATCAAATTAAATCAAATCAAACAGAGGGGTGTGCAGTACCAAACATAATTGCTGACTGTGGCCATAGGCTGAGGACAGGCACGGAGATGGACAACCTGAGCCGTCCTCCTCTGCAGGGTCGAGCAGATATCACAGTATCTTCAGGGACAGTCAGGGGAAAGAGCTTACAGAAGGAGCCTGAACAGTCAGCAGGGTCTGCATGAAGCAGTCCTGCTTGTGAGAGGTCCCTGTGCAGGAGAGGATGCTGCCACAGCCCATGATGTTCCATAATTATCACCCAAATTCCTCCCCATTCTCCCCAGATTTTCATAACTTTGTTATGCATTCTGCACCAGCCCTTGGCTCTTGTGCTCTCCTTCCCCCTCTGGATAGCAGGGTGAGCACAGAGCAGGTGCTGGGGAAAGGTGATGTAAACATGCCCCGGGCATTCCCAAGCAGCACATGCTTCTGTAAGCAAACTGTGCCCCAGAAGCTGTGCTCCTTTTGTTCCTTCATCAAGGATGCTCTCCAGATCCTGCATGTTTCTGTAGTGGCTCTGCTGGATTTGGACAGGGAGAGCTGCAGTTGCCTGCTAGAGTTGGTGCTTGTTCACCTGCTCAGGTCCTCTCCTCGGGTCCTGTCTCAGCGCTCACAACATGAGTGTAAAGGCACTGTGGGGGGCACTGTGGGGGGCACTATAGGGTAGAAACGCCCTTCTCCTAAAGAGAAAGTGTAAGGCCAGACTTTATCTCCTGGCACAAGGACAGATCCAGCCTTCTGGGTGATCTCAAGGATTTCCAGGCAGCTGGCAGCTTTTTTGCAGCCTTGTCTTAGACACTGTTCCCTGCTTGCATATGGAAGTGAACCACTTTTCCCAGGAAACAAGTGGTGCTGAAGTGTTGCCCCACCAAACCCAAGCCCTAACCCTTTTTTGTTCCTGTCCAAAGCTCCCCTATTGAAGGCCCAGTGGGTGGTGGGGCAAGGCAACCCATTGTGCACAAAACCACTGGGACTCACCGGGCAGAGTCACACCCCTGCTCCAAGATTTACTCTCCAAGCATTCAGCGGCCTCCCTCCCTAGCACTCATCAGCTCAGCAAAACCACCACGCTGCTCTGGCCACTAAGATCTCATAGGGCAGCAATATTGGGCTTGGCCACACTTCTAAGTTTGTTTCCACTTCTGTTTTAGTTTCATTAAGTGCCCCCTAAAAGCTGCTGTTTTGAGCATTGCTTTTTTAATTCACTGGAAACACAGAGTCAGTCCATTGCCCCTGCTCAGTGCGATTGGCAGATGCATTTCCGTACAAAGCTCATCTGCTGACATTGGTGCTTTCCTGAGCATCACCAGCAGAGCACAGCTGCACACAAGCCAGGAGGTGCAAAAGGCAAATGAATGTTTCACATTAAAAGTGCAATGTCATAGATTAGTAGAAAGAGGGAAAAAAAACCCCAAACCACCACATAGGTAACTCTACTCCCTCAAAAGGACCAAGTTCATTGGCAGATTTAGTTTGAAAGCTAGCAATGCTCTTGCATTGTTGCTTGAACAACGTGGCCAGATCTTCCTCCCTCTGAGCAGAACTCAGACTTTCCTGGAGACATCTCTGCAGCCATGGGTAAATCCTATTTTTTTGGCAGTACCTAATCATTACTGGGGATCTCTTTTCATGCACTCAGCTATCCATGTAACAACACATCAAGGTCTCCAGTGCCAAGCACGTAGCAAAAGCTGTGGACACCTACATTAGATGCTTTGGAAATGCCACCATGGAGTATGCTCCTCCAGACACTGACTCCAGCTATATGCTTGCCATTAGAAAAGGGCCTGCTCAGTCCAACACCCACAAATCAAGAGTGTTGTGCAGTAATACAGCATTGTTCACTTTCTTTTCTCAAAGAAAAAAAAAGAAATCAAATTTCATCGCTTCTTTATGTTTTACAGTTGTTTAAATGAAAGACTTTGCTTCGAATTTTCCTACAGTCATTTTCTGTCTTATTTTTGCTATGCTTCCAAATAACATTCACTTGGGCATTCACTTGGGAAACACAAGAAAAGGAAAATGTTGAAAAGCTATTGATCTGCCAGGTGGAAAACTCTACATTTCATTTCCAGGATCTTTTTTTTTTTTTTTTTCAGCTTGAGAAACAACATATTATCTGTTCAGTAAAATTCTGGAATCATAAAATTGTTTTATAACAAGAACAATCACAAAGACAATTTGTTCTTTGAATTTATTTTGAAGCCTGCACATATATTGTATGCCACGCTTATATGTATAAGTCAGTTGTGAATGCAGTTTTGGGTCTTGTTCACAACGCTGATTACAACCAGAAAAGAAAAAACTGCTAGCAATGCTAAAATTCGTCCCTATGGAAAAAGCATCTCTAAAATGACTTCTCATGTGCCATGGAAGATGCCAAATTGCAGTACCTCCCTTTCCATTAGTCACTCCACAACATTGTTCCCAGTTGCCACATCTTGCTCTTCCCCAGCAAGAAAGCAGAGAGGGCCACCAGACTCCCTGCTGTCCTCAAGAGATAGATTGAAAACATTTCCTTTTTGTTTTGTCTTTTAGGAAGAGGAGAAATGGACTATGCATTTAGAGAAGAGTTTGAGATGCTGCAGTTCTAAATTTCCACAAAAATACTCATTGGCAGAACTGTGAGAACCGAGAACGCTCTGCTTAGGGGGGCTTCAACACCCTGTGCTACATATATTTTCTCAAACTAGTTCTCAGCTTGTCATGTCACTTCTCCCCAAAATAAGGTGCCTGTCCTGCACTGCCTTTGGCAAAGCCTATGCTCTAATGTCTCCTGGACCTTCAGCAAACACAGAAGCAGCAGCAGGTACTCATTAATTGCCTACCTCAGCCATTGCTATTGTCAGACCTAAGGGGGAGGTGACATCACAGGTTTCTCTAACTTAATGAACACTGCCTGCACTGCAAGGGTCACAGAAACCCTAGACAAACATCACCTGATGTTGAAAAAGAGACTTAAAAAAAAAAAGGGTCAGAATCCTGTTCTTCCTGTATTTGCTCCAGAGTGGGTGAAGTTGTAGAGAAAGAACAGCTTTTAAAGGCACAAAGTGGATTCTGGCATGTTTCCCCTTTTGTATTCCAAGCTTCAAGTTGGAAAAGGCTGCATTGAGGGTGGAGTTTTTTGTTAGTTTAGTTGTGCTGCTAGACATATATTTAATCTGTTTCCCTGATATTCCTGTTATGAGAAGTGGCAGCCAGATTTAGGGAGACATTTATCAATAGAGAAAGCATACACACAATTACTATAGCATGGTCTAAAACAAAGGGAGTTCACTTTTCATTACCCTGAGGCATTGAAAAGGCTCTGCCATTCTTAGTATTCCCTCTCCCTTTCCAATATTAAGTTATTGGGAACTGGCACCCATCCTTTCCCCATGAAGACATAGGAAGTTTGCAAGCTTTAAGTGAAAGCTCTGGAGCGTGGATCACATCAGCCTGGTTGGGGTGAGAAGAGACCTGTGGGGATCATCTGGTCAAACTCCCCTGCTCAAATGAGGTCACCCAGAGGTGGTTGCTCAAAACCATGTCCAGAAGATTTTTGAGTATCTCTGAAGATGGATATCTGTGCACTTAGAATCATTTGTTTACCTCATGTAAATGCACAAAAGTGCCTTATCTTACCCCAACCGTCCTTCCACAAGAAATAAATCTTACAGATCATGGATAGGTTCCCACATAAGGGAAAACAGAGCAAGCCTGCATGGTCAGGGCAGGCATTAATTTCTCCCATGACACAAATCAATCCTTTCACTTCTTGTGAGAGAAACAAACTCACTTTCTCTTTTCTCTGCATTTTACCGTTTTTGCCCCTCCAAACACCCACACTTTGCCTGTGGTACTGGCCCACCAAAGGGAATTACTGAGATGGAGGGAGCCCTTTGCCAAGATGTCCACTAACCACACAGAGAACTTTCTAATCATCTTGCCCCATCACGAGGTGCAGTAGGGGTAACAGACCTGGAATTTTTACATGGGTCAGATGGGTGGTTTTTTGGACAAAGGAGTGACTAAGCAAGTTTCAGTTCAGCCACCTTCCTGCTCTTCCCCTGGGGAAATACAAGCCCATGTAAGAACAAAGAAGTGGTTAAATATGGGGTTATCTGACCAGATCTCTCACCAATCTTCCACACTTGGGGATTCCTTCAGCCACCAGTACATATATTTCTGAATTTTGATAACATATACTAGTGCAGCTCTGAATATTCTCATTAACCTTGGGACTGTAGGAGTCATGTTGGGGGTTTTGGTGTGGGTTTTGCTGTTCTTGGGGGGGCTTTTGTTTGTTTGTGTTTTTCTTTGCCTGATTTTTGTTTTGTTTTGGTGGGGGATTATTTTTGTGGGTTTTTGTTGTTTTCTTGAATTGCAGCTTGCTAACTTGTGGACTTTACTGACTTGTGGTGGTAACAAACTTTTCAAATAATTGTCCCTTATTTAAGGAACTTTTTTCACCATATGCTCAACAAAGTACTCTTTAGAAGCTGGCACAGATTCCCCAGAACTTTCCAGTTTTCCTGTTAGGTGTTATAATATCCCTGCTCCAGCATGAGTGGAAATAATTAGGAGACATCTCTCTGGGCTTCAGCAGGCTGAGAGTGAAGGTTCCAGTTTGCTCTCTGAGAGCTTTTGCAAAATCATACACAATAAGTTGCCCTGAGGTGTGAGTCTTACTCAAGAAGGTGTCTGGGGCAGCTGGGGCTGAGGCCTCCTTCCCTTACCACTAGCAGGGAGATCTACAGAACTGTTTCACTGTATTGACTGCACTTTTAAAACAATCTTGTCTTGTATGGCAGGTTTGCTTATCCCAATTGCTATCCAAACTTAATTCTTCATTAGAAGGATGGTGTGATTTTAACAGCCCAAATATTTTGGCTATTAATTAATTTTCTTGCCTAGATTGAGAATTGAAAACACCCTATTAATGAAAAAAAATCAGCATGATACATTTGGCTTGTGTCAGCTTATATTTTTCATTTGCCTCATATCTCAGCTTTGTTAATCAAGTTGATTTTATTTTTATTTACACTTAAGTGTCACTGCCCAACTCAATTGCAAAGGCTGAAATAGGGAGGGGACAGAATCCTGTATGAAAACCAGCTGTTGACATTGGAATTAAAAAAAAAAAAAAAGGAGAGAGAGAAACATCTTCTGCATTTCTTTGCCTATCATTGCCTAATTTGTGGCAAATCCCAGACACATTCCTAAGGATGCAGATGATGACAGCGTCAGAAGACTCATTGTTCTGGAGGTCACAGGAAGTCAGTGGCAATCAGAGGACCCAAGTTTCCCCTACAGAGATACTGCTAGTGTTTTTTTGTATTTGTCCATAACAAGGTGAAATTTAAGCTGACAAAACTGCTTCAAAATCAATGACTTGGAAAAGATATTGCATATGTTTTCACTTCTACCACATACATTTGATTGTTATGTCAGGGGTTTTTTTCATACTTTTTCCACAAACACAAGAAGTGCCAAAACACGAAATTCTCTATTAACTGTGCAGTCTATCCTGTAAGCAGACTACAAATCACAGCATTACTCTTGTCCTTAACCCTATAAAGTGCATTAGAAAATCTGACTTAAGCTGTTTCAAAAAGCTCATACCCTAGAGATGGGGTCCAGCTGTGACACATTGATATCACACATAAAATATCTCTCCTGCATGATGCCACCCAGCTGAGGGGGTACAACACCACAGCCCCACTCAGATGCCCAGTGAAGCCAGGAGGGAATCACAGCAAGGCAAAGGCACAGAATTTGCCTGCCTCTACTGGCAACAAATACTATTGACACACAAACCTCAGGGGTGCTAAAATGCTTCACTCCAAGGAAAGGCCAGGACATCCCAGGGAAGCAGTCAGCCAGACACTGATAAATCAGCCCATTTACACAAGGCAGTGAGAGCACCTCAGCCACACTTTAAAGAACACGACTTTTAACCCAGCTCACACAGCCCTGGGGCAGCACTGTACTGTTTGCTCTTTTTCCTGAAGTCAACAAAGAAGCTCTGGATACCCCATCCACAGTTGCACCCAACACTTACCCCCAAGTATTCAAGTCCAGGTTGTATGGGGTTTGGAGTAATCTGTCTTGTGGAAGGTGACCCTGACTGTGACAGGGGAGTGAAACTAGGTTATCTTTATGTCCTGTCCAACATAAACTATCCTGTGATTCTATATTTTACACAGTGTTTTCATATTCTCTCTTGCTCCATCAGTCACTGCTTGATTTGGTTTCACACGCTGATGAACTCCTGCATTTTACTGTCTCTCACCAACTCACTTTAGTTTCTTTAATCAAGCCATTGCTTCTCTCTGATTCAGCAAGCCAGCTAGTTCCACTTGAGTAACCATCAGCTTCACATACCAAAGGCTGTTTGTTTTCTTCCTGCAATTTCAATTTTCACTAGCTCTGCCTACCTCCCCAGGCTGCAGTTGGCAGCAACATGAGGAGATGCAGGACACCAGCAGAACAATCAATCTGTGGCTACACAGCTCCAAGGAAGCAGCTCTGCAGTACAGCAGCAGACAGCAGCTCCCAACATCTTCCCTTTGAAGGGAGACAGCTTCCCCAAAAATGCTATCCAGCAGAGACTCAGTCGCACATCAATTGCTATTGATGAAAAATTAAGACCTGAAGATCTTGGAATTAAACTCAGAAATGAATAAACTATTCATAAAAAATTACCTCTCTCTTCCTCTGCGTGCATTTTGTTCACCAGCATTTCCTAACTTTTATACATGTGTCGTCTGCCATAATTCATCAAATAACTTAATCTACATGACAAAAATTATGCACATAATTTTAAAGCAGACTCCACAAACACTTAATATTCAAAATTCAAGCTGTGGTGATTAGTCTTGATTGAACACACAAATCAGCCAGTGTCTTACTGTATTTGAATGATTAACTCCATAGTTTTTGGAAAAAACCTCCACACTTATGATTATGATGAATTCAGAATCTGCCTTTTTGGGACTACTCTGATATTTGCTTGTGATTTTGCCACCCCTCCCCTTTTTTTTTGGTTTGAATTCTATAACTCTCTCACCATTTAATCCATTTGCAGACAGTAAACAGAAAAGGAGAATGTATTCCAGAAATGTATTTCAGGATGCATTCTGGTAGAAATTTGGAATTGACTTTTTGTAAAAGCTTTCTGCAACACTTGCTCTGACCTCTGATTTTTCAGGCAAATAATGAATTCATGCTGGTGAACAGTGTGCAATTTGATGATACCAAGTCAAAAGTGCTTTAGAATTATTTTTCTTCTCCCTGCTCCATCTTTCTTTCCTAGGATCAGATCAGTACATATGAAAGACCATAATCTGGATGTCTTCCATTTAACTATTTTCAGAGGAACATCTTGAAAGTTTCCTTTCTCCTTCTTAAGATGAAAAGTTCTTTTGAACTCCATTGGCACTTCGGTGCCAGAAATGAGATCAAAATGCAGGGTTTCTTATTTCTTCCCCTCAGTGAACACCTGGAAGAACACCAGAGGCTATCTGATATTCTGAATATCTGCCACTTTTCTCCTGGTAGCAGATGGTCTCCTCATCCTTGGACACTGCTGTCCTGTACTACACTTAGAAGCTCAGAGTCAAGGTAGAGTGCTTTAGAACAAAAAAAATCAATCACTAGAATGTAAACATCAGTATAAATAACTTATTTGTAATCAGTTTTATTCCATTGTTACAGCAAAATGTACATTTCACCCCCATGTGGGAGATGACTGAAGCAGTAAGTATACAGCAAAGCAAAACCACCATTGGAAGAGCACAACTTCCCTTGGAAAACAGCCTTAGAGCAAAATCAGAGAAGCACAAAATCCTGCCAAGACATCAAGTTTTGCTGACATTTTGTTTTGGAAATAACATCAAAAAGTAAATGTTGTCAATACCAAAAAGGAATCTGATAGCAGTATTTACAGTTTCAGTGTGCTAAAATAAAGTTGTTTAACTTAATTCCAAAGCCACCTTTGCTTCAAATTTCAGTCAGTCGTGGTACCTGACTTAAAGCCCAAACCCTCAAGAAAAACAGTGGGCTGGAAATGCTCCAGTTACACTGAAGCATGCTGAGAGGAAGATTTGACTTATTATTGTAAATATTTTGGGCAAGAATAGTGCAATTTGGGAATGTTAGTTTGAATTAACATAAAGTCACAGCTGGAAAAAAAAATCAGAAGGGATAGTTAAAGGAAACCTCAATGCTGCACTCAGCTCCTGGTGTGGCAGCAAGGGGAAAGTTGCCCAGATGCTGTGGATGTTCAACTTCTGCCTGGCAGGGAAGATCTAAGGATCTTTTGGGTTTTGCAGTCTCTATACAAGGAGAAGGAGATGCTCAATATCCTACTGCCAGTGATGGAGCAACCACAGGGCTGGGACTTCTGCAATAGAAACCTCGAGAGGGCAGAAGGGGTAGCAAGAAATTTGGTGGGTGTATGGAAATGGGAAGAGCAAACAGGGCCAGCTGATTCTGGATATGGGGCAAAGGTGTTTTCCTGAGGTTTCTGCAGGAGGGAATTCCCCAGCAGCTATTTATTGCTGTTTCTGACTTTAAAAGACAAGACTTGGGGAAATACAGCACAGGGGCAGATGGTGCTGAGAAATACCCATCCCTCCATCTCCCGTTTCTTCTTTAGAAGAGGAAACCAACTGAAGCCTGCTTCTGCTCCTCTAAGCAGCTGCATCACACACAGAATTTATATGCATATTTCCTTTTATGCATCTTTTCACATGCCCAGGAGGAGGACAGGGCACAGGGAATGATTACATTTACAGAGGTAGAAAGCCTAGATTGGTTTCCTGGGAAGAGCAAGGTGAGGTCAGACAAGGTGCAAATTGGCAAAGCTATGCCTTTTAATGCTATGGGGTATTTTTGGCAGAAGGGGAACCCCAGTTTCAAAGTGAGCTTTATCCTACAAATAGAAGCTATCTCATGACGAGGAGCCCATCTCCCATGTGCTTGTAGGGAAATGAGAGTCACAGCACTCCCCAAAACAGTGATGCCTCCAAAGCCCAGAGAGGAGTGAGGAGAAGGAGTGGTACTCCACCTTGAGGGTTCCTACTAAACACTGCAAGACTGGGGATGGATGAGACCCTGCGCTGTCACCATTCCACTGAATTAAAGGATGATACCCTGCAAACTTGCTGCAGCATCCTTTTGGGATACTAAATTCCACACTAGCAACTTTTCACCTCCTTCAGGGAGATGGGGCTATGCTGTGGCCAAGGATGAGGGTGCTCTTTCCCACGCCAAACCAGACCCTTTCTCCCAGAACAGAGTAATTTCATACACTGAGAGACCAGATGGCAAAGCTCAAATGTCATATTAGCTTGTTTCTGAAAAAAAGCCACAGCCCAGGACAAGACTGGCAAAGGAGAGGGAGCACAGCACATGAGCACACACGCCCACTCACCAAAACACAGCTGGCTGGGGTTATTTTTAGACCCGATTTGACAGGGTCCCTTTAAATTTCGCTGGCTTTTGTCAGTTTGTATCACAGAGCGAACGTTGTTTAAACAGAACACATTATTTTTGGCCCGTGAATCACAGGACCCGCTCAGCAGCCTTTTCATGCAAACCACTGAGAGGCCTCTGTTTTTCTCTGCACCGGATTATTGCAAAAAAACCCTTAATCACCAGGTACAGTGATTGGCTTCAAAGATTTGCAAATTAGGAGTAAGCTATCAAATAGCTTCCTAGGGGCTGTCAACCACACAAATCCCATTGCCATTAATGAGGGCTTATGCCACTAAATGATATCTTTCTGTACATGCACACATATATATAAACACATACACACACGCAGGGAGTGTACAGCACGCCTGGCTGGTTTGCTCCTGTAGGAGGCACATGGGATTTCCCCGATGT
This sequence comes from Zonotrichia leucophrys gambelii, assembly GCF_028769735.1. NCBI lineage: Eukaryota > Metazoa > Chordata > Aves > Passeriformes > Passerellidae > Zonotrichia > Zonotrichia leucophrys. The sequence continues at coordinate 65,695,394 of NC_088171.1, forward strand.
AACATCCTTGGTAAACCTAACTGGCAGGCAAGCGGGGAGATCTCCCGGGGACCCCTCACTCATCCCTCTGGGAGCCAGCGCCCTGGGAGCAGCGGCGGTAATTGCTCAGCTGCGGTTCTGAGGGAGATGCTGGCACAGGAGCTGTGGGAGTGTTACGAGGGAGGGTGAAGCACCAGGGGACTTTTAAGTGTGGCAGGGAAGGAAAAAAAAAAAAAAAAAAAAAAAAAAAAAAAAAAAGAAAGGGGGAGAAAAAAAGCAAAGGCAGTTTGTTTTAAAGGTCCCAAAGACCTTTGTAAATACGTGTGCCTCGTGCCTAAGCGGTGACAGGGATCTTCCTGGCTCCTCTGTGGCGGGAGGAGGAACATCCCCATCCCTGAGCTCAGCGCCTACGTAGGCTCGTGGTTCCCCGGTCCCGCTGGGCTGCGGGCAGCCCTCCTGCAGCCCTGGAGCACCACCAGCGCCTTGAGTCACACGCGGCCGGGCCGGGCGCCTCGGCCAGCGGACCGCAGCCTGCGCAATGCTCGGGGAAAGCAAAACAAAAACAAGGCACACGCTCCACCGCCCCGCTGCCACCTCGGGATGGGTTTGAAATGATTCGCAGCTGCTGCACAGAGCTGTCAGCTCTCGGCTGCGTCAGTCCCGTCTCAGCGCCGAGGGGACGGCTCGGCAGGGCAAGGGGAAAGCGAAGCCCCCAGGAGGGCACAGCTCTGGGAAACCCAGGCCTCCGCTGGGCCATCCCAGGGGTTACTGCCTTCCCTCAGCTGGTGCACATTCAAACCCGCTCTTTTAGCACGGCGGGATTATCCAAATCATGACATGCATGTGAAAATGAAAGGAATGCAAGTGTTCAGTTTGTTTGGGTTTTTTAAAAACTCAGATCTGCAGATTCTCTTCTGGTCTGAATTTATAAAAAAAGGGGGGAAGGAAAATTAAAAAAAAAAAAAAAACAACAAACAAAACGGAAAAAACCGCATAGCTTCCATGTCCCAAGTTGAAATGAAATAATGCAGCGTTTGCTGTTTTGCACTGGGGATTTCCAGGACCTTCCTTCCCGCAGGAGGAGCGGCCCCCGAGCGCCGCTGGGCTGCCCGGCACAGCTGGGGCCTGTGTCAGGGCCCCGGGCAAAGGGCACGGCACCAGTGGGCGGGCTCCAAAACAAACTCGGCTGCGGCCACATTTCCTCCTCACGGCCCTTCTGTGACAAGGCAGGAGCCTTGCCCAACCCTGTCTAGCCCCATTTTTCTTAACCGAGGCAAACGCTGCTGCAGTTTGTCCAAAAGGGGTAAGGAGAAGGCTGTGGGGAGGGATGGAGCAGAGCCCAAAAAAGCAATGAGGCTATGAGGGACAAAAGGCAGGATTAAAACAACAATTCATTTCCAGGATAAAAATGGTAACTCCTGAGCAAAAATGGCTTAGAGAGTCTCCAGGCAGATGGAAAGTCTCAAAACTTTCAATTTCTTTATTTAAAAAAAAAAAAAAAAAGAAAGGAAAGAAAACAGAAGGAGAAGCCCCACCTAATGGTCTCAGTTTTAAAGACCACTTTCCCAGTGTGGCAGCAACAGTTGTTGCCTTCACTGGCTGCACAAGCCCTGTGGAGCCGGCAGTGAACATCACAACCCCATAACGTGTCCGAGCCCAATTTCTCGTCCATTTCAATTTATACTATCATTCCAGCATCCCAAATTCAACCATTCCTGAAGGGCCCAGGAGGTACCTGTAGTAGGAAGCTCAAGACAGGGGGCCTGAGGTTGCAGGTGAGGCAGTGGCCCTACCCCACACAGTCACATCACGTTTCCTCACTGTACCCACAACAGTGATCAAAACAAATGCATTCAAGTCTCAGGGGAAAGTCTGGAACAGGTACTGGACAAGGGCTCAAAGCAACAGTAAAAAGAGGCCGGTGAGCACAAGGCTGGATAGATGGTTCTATTCCCCTAGCAAACATTTCCATTTTGGTCACCCCCTGATGACATTGTCTCCTTTGTGCAGAACTCTTGGAATCTTGGCCCTCTTCAGCATCTTCTTTGAAAGACATATTATCATCTGGGATTTGTGGATAACTTATCCACTTAAAAAAATACACATTACATACAATTACAGCTGTAGCTTAATAGGAATTGTATTCTCTCCAAAATAAGCACTCTGGACCAGTGAGCTTCAAGTGACTTTCAAACAAGGTTTACCAAAACAGAAACAAAAGTGAAAGATGATACCTACTTTCTGTCTCCCTACCTCCCAAATAAAACAGTTTTGTCCTCAGTGGAAGGTTCCACCAGAAACAGAGGAAAGATAGGATTACATGGAGTCTCCCACATTTTGGAGCGGGACGGGGGCTATTGAGAGAGGAAAAGACTGATTACTATCTGCTGTTTCTTCTCAACAGCTGAGAAACAAGGGAAATGAGTTAGTTCTGACACGTGGGCACTGGGGACACACAGATCTCAGAAGGTTCCAGGGAACGGCATCAAGAGGGCTTTTCCTGACGTCCTTGGGACAAAAAAAAAAAAAAAAGACAAATGAGGGCAAAGGAGTTAACACTTTAGTGTAGGGCAAGCACACTAGTTTCACCTCATTTTGAGGGCAGGTCAGGTTCTAGGATTGGGAACAAGGCTGATATGTCTATGCTTTGTCATTTTAATTAATATCTAATTCCAGCTCCAGATCCTTAGCAGCACACTGGAAATATACTGGATTTACTCAAGCTTTCAATTCACCCTGCTTTGGGTAGGGGCTTAACCAAAGAAATAAGCAACCTACAGGTGAAATGTGAGTTTTGACTGAAGAGTGATTGTCAATCATCAGGGTCTCATACAGGAGTCCAGTGCAGACAGACCCTTCCTTCCATCATGGCATCTGATAGAAATGGAGCAGCCCATGGAAGGCCATTCAGCATGTCATCCACATGCCTGGACATTATATATTAAAATAAACACAGGGACTCCAGAAAGACAGAATGCTTCTCCCTGCTTCACCCAGCCTTAGCAGTACATCTTCCTTTAGGGAATCAATATCCAAAGGTAACAAGGCCGTTCTGAGCTCCTGCTCCTGACCTAACTACCTACTTGCACAGATGATCTTCTATGTTTGAAAAGCAGAATACTTTGGAAAAAGTTATGATCCAGCTTCCTGGAGATTGTTTGCTTTTTCCTCTTTCCATGCCTTTAGGCTGCTTTCTCCCTTGCCCTCCTTCTTTCTTCCTGTAGTTCTCATTATATTTTTGAATCCTTGACTTCACCTTTTCTTGCCAGCCACACTTCTCTCAGTGACCTAAATTCAAATCTAAACATTGAGGCTCATTGAAAGAGAAGGTACACTCAGTGAAAGCAATTACACAGAACAGACAACCTATTTCTCCACTGCAAAAAGACACTTTAGATAAGTTTTAAGAGTCCATGCATATCCCACAGGATTGCATGGCTAACTTCAGATTTGCAACAGCAATCCTCAAACTCATCAGTTAAAGATGCCCAGACCACTGCACTACTGAGTCAGTTCAGAACCCACTTAAATCTACGTTCTCCTACATGTTTCCATATGTATTTCTGGCATTATTTAATATTTTCTTCTATCTATTTAGGAAAAAAAATCAAAGAGTAAATGAGATATCCATTCGCTGCTGACGGTATGTAGTCAAAGTCCCTACACTGAAATGCAAAGCCTCTGTTATAGATTGAAAAATCTGTTATCTTCTCTCTCCTGTAAGCTGGAACCACTACTGGAGTGGCTTCTGCAAGTCCTGCACAGCCATGAATTTTGTGGAGTCACTTGGAAGTCACAAAAACTAGTTCTGTGGAAGAATCAGCTTTGGGGCAGCTTAGCTTTCTTTTTATTTTTTTTTTTTTAATTATCCCTCTAGATGACATCTTCACTAATCTGAAGTCCTCACATGCCCTGACTTTTGTGTTGTTGGGAAGCAAGCTTTTGTTCCACAAAGGTGCAAGCCACCTCTGTTGCAGCTCAGATCTGCTCGATATTTTACACTTCAATTTCACTCTGCTCAACATCTCTGGAACTGGCTTCTGGGAGAGCAATGCAAATCTACACCAGCAAATCCCTCTGCCAGCTGTGGGTCCCAAAACTGTTCTGGGAAGGAGCCGAGCCCTTCCAGTCCTTTGCAGGGCCTCTCCTAATTGACTTTCACTGTGCTCATGGAAACCACCTCCAGCCTGATCCAGCCTTCACTACCTCCATGGATGATGCCCTGTTTTGCCTGTGTGCACACAGCCCGTCAGGATGCATTTCAGGGCTCCATGGAAGGACACTCAGGCATGTGGCAGGAGGGAAGTTCAACAGAAGGCCTCGTCTGGATAGCCAGGGGAGCAGGGCTGCAGAGTGCAACACTTTCTACCTCCCACACAGTACAGATGCAGCCCAGGTGGCTCAGAGTTTTTATTACTGCACTGGTGGAGAAGCTCGAAGGAATGTAGATTTGGACAGTCTGGAAGTCATTATCCCATGGTGCTGTCTTTAGAGTTGCTATTCTGCCTTGGACAAGCTCCCTGAAAATGTGCACAGGCTAACTCTTATGCAATAATAAATGAAATAGAGCTTTACATAAAAATAGCAATTGCCAGGATGTATAGATTTGTCTTTGAGGGAAATATGCATTTGCTGAATTACAAGAACTGTTGTGGAAAGCAAAGATGCTCTGCTCAAGGTTGTTACTAAATATCTGCAAAGAACCAGAGGCCCAACTTCATTCAGCACAGACCTTCCTTGTGCTGTGCAGTCAGCAATATTCACATGTGATACTTGACCTTCCTGAACTGCATATTTTACAGCTTGATTTTTTTTTTAAAGCAAAAATAAAAGCAAAAAAGACACTTCAAAGCATCTTCAGCATGTGCTGCAGGCATGTGCTACATCCTAGTTACAGCTAGTGGGATTGAACCAGACACTGTCAGCAGACAGTAGTTTGATCCAGTCACTGGGGTCCCAGCAAAGCCTTTCTTCTGGAAGAGCATCACTTTGCTTCAGCTCTCACACCAAGCTGGCTAGCAGATTACAAAGCTTATAACCTTTTACATGTTAAGAGTGTATTTTTTCCATTTCCCAGTCACATACAGAGCAAAAGTTCTTTCCCCTTTGAGTGTCCTAAAACATATTATATTTTGAGTTCAGAAATTTACATCTCTGTGGAGAGGAAAGACAAATAAAAGGGTAAAAGAGCAAAATATGTGAAACTGGGAATGCTCATCCTTTTAATGTGGCAGCCTGTGTTCCTCCCACTGTTGTGTGAACTGCGAGTCCCTTCCTTTAACCAGCTAGGTCTGCTGTTTGGTTATTCCTCAGCTGTCATTGTCCTCTGCTTTGCTCCTGGTTTCGACATGAAGCAATACAATACTGCCCAGTATCCCAGCACTGAGCCCACTTAGCTACACCACTATCTTTCCTTCCAGGTAGGGTAGTCTGAACCAGGTTCTCTTACTCCACAATGACATTTAGTGAGAAGGTGGCATCTGGAATCATGCTTTTTGTGCAAGTGCACCAGCAGGCATGAGGAAAGAAGCACAGACTGCTGACACACATGGCTGTGAGAGTTTCCCACCCAAGTCAGTGGCACAACACCGAGCTAAACCGAGGGCACCGGCAAGCTCTGGGCTCTCACTATCAGCACAGCATCACCTACTGTTCCCCCTGTGCTTTCTGCATACGTGCTGGGCTAAACTCCAGGGATTAATTTACCACCCACTGAGCAGTTTTGCAGAGGAGGAAGGGATCAAAGATTAGTTCAACAACATGAAGTTGTCACAAATGACGCAGAGGCCGGTATTTCCTCTTGGCAGCCCGGAGTGCTGAGAGGGCTGGTGCTGGCACCTCCTTAGGTGACACCAGCACTGCTCTCCATGCCAGAGTAGCACCACTGGAAGGCAGCACTGCCCAGACCCATATACATTTGGCTGCCAGAAAAGCTCCAGGTGTGGTATCCCAGGAAAATGCCAGCTCAGCTTGCATGAGGCTGGTGCTGATGGTACTCGGGGAAAGCCTCATCCAGATCTGAGGTACTTCTGATTATTTTTACACTATTATCCTCCCCCCACCATATATTTTCCTGCCTTGATCACCAGAAGATGACTGAAAGGAGTCACCACAAGTCTGACTCCTGCTCTCAGACACCTGCAGCAGCACCACTTAGCATCAGTCCATGATAGCATGGGCAAAACTTGTGAAGAAACAAAACTCTCTCAACTCCTAACTGTTCTTTGTTTTTTTACCAGCTTTCATCCTATGTGTTGGAACCAGCACATCTGCACTGCTTGTCTAGAAACTCAGGTTTCCTTTTTCAAAGCAAGGGAGGTGACACCCTCCTTCCTTAAAGGGTCTTGGAACGCACACAGAGAAAGCAGTACAGCACATCACCGCTGAGTGCTACAATAAAACGCCAGCAGAAAGCTCCTGAAGAAAACAAGCAGGCAGCTCTGTCCTGCACTCTGCAGATGAACTCAAGCTCACTGCCAAACACAAGCAGTTCTCTTGCTGTGTGAACAGTAAACAGTAGAATTAGCTGATAACCAGCATCTTGAATTTGGCAAAGGCCCACTTTTTTCCACCCCCACTTTTAGGAAGCAAGAATGCATGAAAACTCCAAGGCTTTGAGATGGAAAGTGAACAGCAAACACTGTCTCCCTTCACCAGCTGATCCCAGAAACATAAAGGTGTACAAACTGCCTATGTTTTCACTAAGCAGCTAAAGCACATGACTGAGAAGGTTCAGATCCTGCAAACACATTTAGTGTTAATGAAGCACAGCATGATTTCAGAGGGCAGGGAAAAGGAGGCAGCACATACCAAATTGCCTTACTCCAGTCTCAAATTCCCCACAAATACATCTGATTATCTGACCAGTAATAAAATGAAATGTTGCAAAAACTGGAGGCATTTCTCCTCAGCACTGAAAATAGCTGTAAGGAAAAAAAATGTGTGAATGCACATCATGTAATGGAACTGACAGTGGGAGAAGGAAACTTTAGTTGTATGAAAAAGTGGATTTTATGAAGAATATTTTTTGTCTTTTTATTCCTCCCTCTTCCCCTCACTCAAATTCATTTCTACACAAGATAACTCCTGAAGGATAACATTTTGATGTGGGAGACAGCCAGTCTTATGAACAGCTATGGCAAAATGCCCTGTGGGAAGCCATCACTAAATCAATCCAGTCCATGAAACTGTGACGTGCTAAAGCAAGTAAAGAGGCCCTGGCTGCAGATGCAAAGGTGAGCCACAGCTGCTACAGAAGCACAGGGCCCCCGTTGTCTCTCACTCCCCTGCAGAGGGCAAGCTCAAGCTGTGCCCAAAGCACAGCCTGCAAAGCAGGCTCAGAAGCAGAAAGAAAGTGCTTGTACTGCCACCTCCCTCCCATGTAGGACTGCTAGAGCACAGGTTACTGTAGGCAGGTGCTGTGGGTCAGAACTTGGTCATGCCTGGCACAGCTCTTTGGGCAATACACATCACCTTAAGGAGGTAGGGAAGCCACCTAGGGAGGAAGACCTGTGAAAATTAGGAGCTACAGTGAGTGTGGATACATGTGATAACTAAGAGGAAGCTGGAGGGAGTGGATTGACATACTCAGCAAGGTGCTGGTGTTAGGAAACATCTTTGTGTGGGGGTTACCAGGGTCCTGGTGATCAGGATAAGAACTGAAACAGAGGCAGCAGGCTACTTCAGCTTGGGGAAGCAGGGCAGGGCTTGCCCCTTCCCCATCCCAACTTCACCAAAGAGGCAAGAAAATTCAGAGAACTTCCCGGGGTAAAGGGTCTGAACAATAGGGGCAATTTGCCAGCTCTTCACAGTTGCAGGAGTACTCATACATTGCTGGGGAAGAACAACAGCCAGGACACTGAGATATCATTGGTATCACACACGGCTTCTGCTGCAGGATTTGCTTTTTTCTTTGAGAAGGGGGAGATGAAGAGCAGCATTTCCTTGGTAAACCCAACATGTGCCTGCTGACAGTGCCCAGCCAGAGTCTGATTGCCATGGCAATGCCTCCCTGGAGAGCTGAGCAGGGGGTTTAGGCTGTGCCTGAGCCGGAACAGCCCTCTGAGTAACCCCTGCTCCAGCAAGGGCCTACTAACAGCTGAGTGCTCCGTACACAAGTAGGATTCAGAGCCACAAGCTGTGTCAGACACTGCTGATATTTTTTGTGAAAACCACAGTACTGTCTCTTATGTGGGAAATCCACTGTACCCATTGCTTGAACAGCAGTCAGACCAGCCCACCGGTACAAACTTCATTATTTAGTTATCATCATTAAAACATTGCAATCTTTGTTTTATCCTGTCTTTGGCAGACTGAAAAAATTACTTTGTTCTTCAGTGCCTGGTAGGAACTGGAGCAGGAACTGGACATGGATTTGGCGTACAAAGGATATTAGTGTCCCAAGGGAGAGGAGATCCTTGTACTTGCCACTCTGGCCAGCTTGCAAGGTCTCAGCATCTAGCTGGGTTTAGGAAATTCTTGGCATTTACACATGTTTTGTAACCCACTGAGTCATCCATCTAGATTATACCAGTGGTGGGAAGCAAACCAGAACCTCTTCAACATCTCTTGCAGAATTATGTCTTTTCCTCCAACATGATTCAGAGGTTATCAGGACTTAATGGGAACAATCATTAATTTACATTTCAGCAGAAGATTTCCATGTGACTGGACCACTGTTTCACTGCTCTGGATCACCCTTCTCCATGTACATGGCAGGGATAAGCAGTTCCATGCTCTGCTCTGCATTTGTTGCAATCCAAGTACCAAAGGTTGTGAAAACAGATTTAGGTACTATACTAATACACAGTATAGATCTTATTATCTAATAGATAATACAATATTATCTAAGATAGAGTTGCACATAAATGACACCAAGTCAGAAGCACTTAGTAGAGTCAGTGCTGGATCTCTATTGCCTTGCATGTGGAATAATTACTTGTGGTTATAAATAGACCACATTAAGAGTAACATGATATGCAGTATGTTATCAAACACACATCTATTTACAAGACAAGTTCTTGACCCCCCTCTAGAAAGGCCAAAGCAAAAAAACCCATAATATAAATGCATATCTTAGCTTGCCCAACAACATTTTCTAGAAGGACAGAGTCTGAGAATCAGTTATACTTTGTGCATGCAGGATAAATACCCTGGCATTTTTCCCTAGTACACTGTGGTGTGGTTTTTTCACTCTGAACTTCAGGTTGTTTGTGCACAATATTTCTAAATAGTCATATATTAATTTTGCCTTTCTGACAGAAAAGGGAAAAGGTAAAATTAGGAAGCAACTTATATATCCCTTTAAAAAAGTATGTAAGTTCTTGGAAGCTGTGGAAAATAAGTGAAAAACATGCCTTTTATTTCTAAACAATATTAACCTTGCCAAGAGAGAACACACTCTTGGGGTTTGGTGGTAAGGTAAACAATTACTAATTTCCCCTATGAGTAGGAGATAATGAGATAGGCAAGCATTTTTCTGATAAAATGTTCCTTAATTTCAACATATCTACTTTTAGAATCCAAGTTGTTAGCTGAAAAGATTTTGTTTTGATTGGTGTCATAATTCTCATTCATTTAAAAGAATCAGAAATGTCAAATCATTGTTACACAGGAAGTTTTGGGCTTGGATCAAAGTGACATTTCATTTAGCAGTCTGAATAAATGCACAGTTTAAAAGCCAACTCAATGAGAAGGAGACACTGAAATCTAAGCAAATACTTCCAACTACTGAATCCAATTTCTGCTTGTACACAAGTCATCCCTTTGGGACTGAGAAATCACTCTGAATTTTGGCTTTTTAGAACAACCTTTTAATTCAATTCAGAACAAAGATATTGAGATGAGGTAAGCCATTTCTTACCTTCTCCTTAAAAATACATATTAAAAATATTAATCTTACACAAGAGAGAGAGGAGAGGCGCATGCAGGAGGATGCATAAGCTAAGAGCCATAAAAGTTTCCTGCTTGCCACAAACATTAGGTAGATGTTGCAGGGGTGCTTATTCTCAGATTTGTACTGAAATATTTCAGGATATTTTTAATCAATCTTCATTACTTGTTGCTATCACTGCTGCATTGCTGGGCAAAGCCCTCAGCTTTTATTAGAAGTTAAAATATTTTTACACTTGTTACTTGCACCGCTGTGAAGAAAAGTTAACTCAACCAGAACTCCCAGAAGCTACCAAAGCCCAAGACAAATAAAACCAGGGAGAATTAAATCTTGTGAATTACACCAACCATATCACTTTGCCTCAGGATTTGATGATGCCTGGAGCAGACTATGCCGAGCTGGCAATTTTGTCAATTATGTTTCATTTCATACATTGGGGCTGTCATAGGATGAATTGTTATTGTAGATGTCCCTGGGGACATTGAGCTCAGGCAGCCTCACACTACATGCTAAAAAGCTTTCTCAGACAGAGTTTGTCAGAAAAAAAAATCTTCCACACAGAGCCCTGCCCTACCTGCAGCTGAGCCAGAAGGAGGGAAGCAGAGCCCCCAGACACATTCACATTCTGCACAGAGGATGCTGCACAAGAACATCCCCAGGCCCCCCTTGCAAGGGATGCTGACCCTAATGCAAACCAGCTGACAGCAGCAGTACATTAAAAACAACCAAACTAGGAAATAGACATGTGAAATAGCAGAACTGCGTCAAGGACAGAATCATGCATCAAAAAACTAGAAGAAATATGTACTTGCCCAACTCCTTGTGTTCTTTTCACCTTATAAAATCACCCTGGCAGAAGCAAGACCCCCTGCTGTACCAGTCTCTTATTCTTAGATGGTGCCTAGAAAGGAGAACTAAGCACAAAGATGGGTTTTTTAAAGTCCCCAAACCTTTCCTAGGCTTTTGCATGGCTTTGAATCTGTTCCTGTCATCTGATCCTAACTGCTGTCACCTGCCAGTAATTTCCTGCCTTGCTCTTGCTTGTTTTGCCATCATTGGATGCTGCCGTGGCAGAGAGGAAGCCTTGCCAGTGCAAAAATACTGAAGAAGATTTGGTCTCTAAACAAATTGTCAGAAGTGAGGAAGCAAGAATATTTGTTTCTATCAGCTGCTTCATTAGCGCAGGTTGAGGTGGTAATTAAACACTATTATGGTAATGATGGGCTTAACTGGGGGCTGCACGATGGCCTAGAAATACTGTGCCCATCAGTGAAGACACACAATTACATTGCCACTGCACACTGTTGCTGTCACCTCTGTACCTGAACCATACTAATAACATGAGTGAGTCAAACCCACTTCAGTGCAGCCAAGCAAGCTGGCCTAAGTCACTCTCATAGAATTGGGAATGAGCAGAGGACATTTTGTGGACATAAACTGGATTTATGCCTCCAGTTACTTGTTCTATCCTTCAGCTGAAGCATGTTAATGAACTAAGTGGGAGCTCCCAGTTTGCTTCAGCACAAAGTCAGCTATTGCTGCACAAATCAGATGAGCCCCTGAAGTGGGTTGGGAGCATTGTCAGTGTTTGTGAATGTGGCTCAGCTCCAGGGGAGAAGCAGATGCAAGCTGGGGTGTGGTACCAAGCAGATGGAAAACGGTGTTTCCCTAAACAGTCCCACTAGATCTGCTGCAGCACATCTGCTGCACCCCAGTGTGTGCCTTCTTCCTTTTTCCACTCACTGCAAAAAGATTTGGACCGACTCCCTTCTTCCACTGAACCTTCAGTTGATGTTCAGACCCATGGAGAGATGACATAAGACATGACCTTTCCTGTGCATTTGCTTGCCACACCACACTGGCCGGGAAATAAGAAAGACTCCATGAAGTGTGAAGTGTTGGATTTCAGATCCTATTTGGTGCTCATGCTTTCTTTGCACTGTTTCTGCATCCAAATTCTATCCCTTAGCGAGGCTGAAGGGAATGTATCTTCCTTTTTGTATATGGGAAAACAAAGCAGATGGTCTCAGTCTGAGGGACAGATGTCCACATCAGAAAACTGTCACCGCACTTGACACCTTCCCAGTCATACTGGCCAAAATCATCCAGAAAAGAAAAAACGCACCTTGCCATTTTGCATACATTTACATTCATTTGCATGCATTCAGGCACCTACTGAACAGAATGCTCAGCCTTCCCATTTCTTAAGTTGCACTCAAGCTCAGAAAGACTGGTGTGAAGATTACTTGTTAAAAGAGCTGACTGCCTGGTGACTTTGGTATGCAAGCTATTAATAAAAAGGGCCCTTCTATGCCAGTGTCCTATTCTCTTCCTGCCTTTTGTCAAATGGATGAGTCTAGACACAGAAGAACAGCTCATAACAGCACTGCCCCTACCCAAAAATTCTGTAAAGGCAATGAAAACCCTTTTCTGCTAAATTTTCTAGGACATGAGCAAAGCATTTGACACTGTCCTACATGACATCATCCTTGTTGCTAAACTGGAGAGACACAAATTTGACGGAGGCACCACTCAGTGGATAAGGAATTGAGTGAATATTTGCACTGAAAGAGCTGTGGTCAACAGCTCAATGTTCAAGTGGAAAGCAGTGGAAGTGGCATTCCTAAAGCATCAAGACCAGTGCTTCTTACCATCTCTGTCAGTGACAGGGACAGTAGGATTGAGTGCACCCTCAGCAAGTTTGCTGCTGACACAAGGCTGTGTGGTGCAGTCAGCATGCTGGAGGGAAGGGATGGCATCCAGAGGGACCTGGACAGGCTGGAGAAGGCGGGCCTGTGTGAACCACATGAAATTCAACAAGGCCAAGTGCAAGGTCCTACACCTGGGTCAAGGCAATCCCAAGAACAAATACAGGCTGGGGGAGAATGGATTGAGAGCAATCCCAAGAGAATTTGTCTGGGAGTTGTTAATGAGAAGCTCATCATGGCCTGGAAATGTTCATTTACAGCCCAGAAAGCCAAATGCATCCTGGGCTGTATAAAAAGTAGTGTGGCAGTCAGGTCAAAGGAAGTGACTCTGCCCCCTTATGCCCCCCTCATGATACCCCACCTGTAGTAGTCCCATTCAGCTCTGTTTGAAGGAGAACAGAGAAGGAGGAAGAAGGAGATGGACCTGTTGTAGCAAGTCCAGAGAAAGCCACAGAGATGCTCAGAGGGCTGGAGCACCTGTCCTTTGAAGACAGGTGGAGAGGGCTGGAGTTGTTCAGCCTGGAGATGAGAAGGCTCCAGGGAGACCTTGGAGCAGCCTTCCAGTGCCTAAAGCGGGTTCTGCAAGAGAGCTGGAGAGGGAATTCTTACAAGGGCATTTGGTGACGGGACAAGCGGGAATGGCTTTAAACTGACAGAGGGTAGGTTTAATTAGATATAAGGAAGAAATTCTTTGCTGGTGGTGAGGTACTGGAACAGGCTGCCCAGAGAAGTTGTGGATGCTCCATCTCTTCAAGTGTTCAAGGCCAGGTTGGAGGGGCTTTGAGCAACCTGCTCCGGTGGAAGTTGTCTCTTCCTGTGACAGGGGAGCTGGAACTAGATGATCTATAAGGTCCCTTCCTACCCAAATAATTCTAGGATTCTGTGAAAAGACTGGTGACGGTCCGAGTACAAAAAACACATAATACCATCCTGTTTTCCTTTATTTTTTTTTTCCTGGCAGGGAGTTTTCTCTTTCAACCTCAAACAACCACAGAAGGCTCTACGTCTTTATTTTTCATAAGTGAGGCAGCAATAATTCACTGGGATTGTGGTGACTGGAATGCCTGGGGGATCTGGATGTGGGCAATCTGAATTAGGGGAGAAGTCAATGAAACACAGGAGAATACTGAAGTGCCTTAGTGCGAGGTCTGTTTCCCAACATGCAGGCACATTGCTGTCTGAGTTCATAGGAAATTATCCCACATGGAGCCTTGCATCTAGTAGGAGGGGGAAAAAAAAGCCAGATAAAAACAAACCAAACCAAAACACAGCAGATTGCTCAATGCCGTCTGCAAGCCAGTTAAAAGGGGAGGAAAAAGAGATCTCTTAATGCAGTCTGCTTGGCCAAAGCTCATGGGGCAATGTCTGCAGGGGCAGGAAGAGCATGCTGCCTCTCCATCCTGCATGAGGAAGGTCCAGCTGTGGGCTGGGATGTGATACCTGCTCCCCATCAAGGCGCCTGTGAAACACTCAGGTAGCAATTACTGCTGAGAGCACAGCAGTTATGAAGACTCTAGGAAATATTGTGTGTATTTTGCAGTGCTAGTTATGATTTCTTGGTGAGGCAGGAGGAGAGGAAAAAGCAACCATTCTCACGGGAACTTTTTTGTTTGCTTCATTTTGGGGTCATTTTGTATTGGTTCTTATCTTCTCAGCCCTGGTGATGCGATGATGTTGTGCTAGGGAGGAGGAGCTGTCTGAAGGTGAATAGCAGCAAATAAAGATGAAGAGAGGGAAGACAGGCTGCTCAACACTTCCTGTTTGTCACCCAAGGCCTTTGCTCTGTTGTCTCTATCCCTGCCAGAGCTTCAGAGTGACTCAGGGTTTGTCTAACCTGCCATGCACAGCTGGGATGAATTCCAGCTGCTGGGAGCAGCATAAAGGTATAAAGGTGGCAGAGTCTTTTCCCACCAAAAAAAATCAACAGCCAGAGAAATTTTCAGCCCCAAGGACCTTTGCCTATGAATCCTGTCAGCTTCCTTGCCACCTCCATAGCTTATCAACAAATCAAGTAGGCTTTTCTTTCACAGGCCATTACATTTCCCACTTCTTTCTTTGGCAAGAGGCAAAAACAGTCAAAAACAGGCTTCCCAAGCTGAGTTGGAGACATGGCTGTACACACAGCTACAAGTGAGGAAAATGCCACTTGTTTTCACTCTCTACCCAACACATGACAGCCTGTTACACAAAATCAGCAGCAAAACTCCCCCCACACTTTTGCAAAAGAATAACCCAACCCAAAACTTATGTAACTCTGCAACTAATCTTTGGTAATCTTGAGCAAGGCATTTAAATCCAGGGAATAAGCCTATTCTTCTCATCCCCCCCACCCCCCAGCCTATCTTGTAAAGTAAAAAGGGAAACAAACAGAAGCAAAGTTCACAGCCTTGTGGTTTTTCCTTTTGACCGGAGCAGAGTGGCATCGTGTCCCGAGACTGCTCTGAAGTTAACCCTCCTGCCTTGCCTTATCCCATGCACTGAGCACCTTAAGAGAAAAGCTGCTTTCAGAGCAGCTGTCAGTTGCTCTTGTCTGAAGCATGGAAATCTCTACTCTCGCCACGTACCACTGCCTTGCTTTTGTCTGGTACTTTTTCGTTGCCTACTCCATCGCACACGTGAAAACAGAGGAGCGGCCATCTGAAGTGTTCCTTTATGGTGGGCAGTGGAAATATTTGACAGTCCTCAATCTGGTAAGCAAATCCTGTTGTACAGTGATACCAGTATGTCTGTTTGTTTGTCTGCCATCTGCGCCTCAAGACATATGCAGCTGGTGTATTTGCTGCTGTTAAACTGCTTCCTTTGGTGGTTTTTACCCCAAAGGAAACCAAGGAGGGATCTGTGCTTGTGCTGTGAAATGTATTCACAGGTTTCATGCAGAAAGAATATTGACTGGTGAGATGCTTGGTTTTCAGAAAGTACTTCAAAGCTAGCTGCCTCCTTGTAAAAGAGGCATTGTCAGTGGGGAGAAGGACAGAAAAGTGGGAGTATGTCCTGCCAGGACACATACAAGTTTGGTGCCTGTTTTCTCTAACCTTTGATTCAAAACATTTCAACACTGCTTGGAATTTTACTTCAAATTTTTAAATAGGCTTTTATGTCCTCTAAATTACAGGAAAAGTGAAACAAAGCAGAGCACCGTGCAAATTTGGCCATTCAGAGTACCTGCTTCATTTGACAATCAGTTGAGAACACAAGGAAAAGAAATTCCAGCCTGTGGAGAGAGCTGCTTGTGATATTACACGAGTGTCAGCAGTGCTTTCAACTGGCTGCGCATTTCCTAAAAGCACACAGAAAAAGAGCGACTGTAATGTGTTCTGGTTCTTCTAATGTGCTGTCATTTCAGGATAGAAATTCAAAGTGAAAGCACATGAGATACCCAGGGGAGAAGGCTTGTTTAGAGTCCAGGATGTTCATCAGCAGCTGAGGGAAGTAGTGCTGGTGGGGTGGAAAGACCAGGCTTGTGGAGAGGTTTCCTATGAGGGAAAAATTTCAGGCACACTTGCTAATTTGAAGGATGACCACAGGGACCTACACAGCCTTTTATCCATTTTGTGTGACCATCAGAGTTAAATTCCAGTGAGAGGTCTGGTCTGGGGCATGTTTGTTTCTACTTTTAGCCTTCAGAAGGAGACATCCTATGTTGGAGTTCAGTGGAAGCCTAAAGGCTCCCCAGCTCCAAGAGGGGCTTTTGGAGACCTTCAGGGAGGTGGGGAATTTGGTTTTCCTCTATCCTCAACCATTCTGTGACTCTGTGAAACATTTGCAAGCAAGAGGCAGTGAATGGCAAGTGAAGTGACCACAACAACCCAGGGATTCTGGTAGCCCCAGCCCTCTGCTCAGTGGCCAAGCCAGCTGTGGGAGGATGAGGACACAGATATATCACTGCAGTTGGGTGGCATTTGTACTACTAATTGCAATGGTGCCTGTTTATCAGTATTGCCATTTTGGGGGAATAGCTGACCCCACTAAAATACCACACATACTTTTAGGCAAAACAGCATCTCCACCCCCATTCCCTGGCACCATTATAATGAGATTTACCACCCAGCTCTAAAGCATGAGATCAAAAGGACAAAGCAAGTAACCAATCTCCCAGCGTTCTGGGATGAAGAAATACTCACTGAAATTGTCATCCAGCTTCCCTTAGTGACCAGCAGTGGATGATCAGGGAAAGGCTGCACAAGGCAAGAGCCTGTACAAGCATGAGCTGAAGTTTCCATAGTTTTATTGTCCCACTAGCATAGTCAGCCAAAAAAATAAATCCAGGCTAAGGTAGCTAATATCTATTCAAAGCCTTTCTTTCATCTATCTAAAGGAAAAATACGCCAGTTCAGACTTCTGGTACTTTCCCTATCCTCTGTGCCATGAGGCAAGTGTGCCTTGTGTAAAAGAGCAGTTCATTTTGTTGGTGTAAACCTGCTTCCTTGACCACTGAGCTGGATGCCTCATTATTTCTGTGTTGTAATTTAGTCATCCATCCCTGTTCACGTTTTCTTTGCCACCGATTAGAATGGCATTAGATAATCATCTCAGTTACTGTTTTCTGCAGACTGGAAGTCCAAACTGTTTTCATTTCTCTTCACAAAGCATTGCTTCTCATTAAAGCATCCATGTCACCCTTTGCAGCAGTTTTTCAAATTTCAGGAGGGAGTAGGTGGGGCAGGCCACCGTGGTCAAGTTATGAGCATGTATGGGTTTATACAGTGGCCTAAAGGTGTTTCCTTGTTTGTAGTTTAATTCTTTTTGGCTGCTCTTAACTTTCTATTTGTCTTTTTTGATCACTGGTGGGCAAGGAGACAGCAAGTTGAGAGAGCAATCCACACTGAGACTAATATTTCTTTACTGGATGGTGACAGCTAATATAGAACTCACTGTTGAAAAATATATAATTGAAGCTGCTTTTTAATTTTTTCTGAAATGCTTTACATTGCACTTATCAACACTGATTTTTGCCTACTATTTTATCACTCAGGCACTCAGTATCCTGACATTCTTTGGCAATTTTACAGTCATGTCACTTTGACAGGAAAAAAAGCCCACATCAGATTCACCTAAGTGTACCACCTCAGTATTTGCTCCCTTTCCCAGCTCATTTACAGATGTGCTGAACAGCTCAGGTTTTATTAGATCTCCATGAGAGCGGGCTCTTGCTCCACTTCCCCAGTCCTTTGACTCCCAAATTTTAACTACTCATTGATTTGATCCCAATGCTGAAATGGAGCTGCTAGCCAAAAGGGAAATTGTTTGGGCTGAAGATATTGCCTAGCTCATGCAGAAAATGTGGCAATGGGAAAGGGTGTGCAAAATTACTCCTTCATGGATGGTAGTCCTTCTTCTTCAGAGATTTATTTATTTCAAGAAAGGATTGCCAAAAATGAAGAGGCACTAAGGAAAGAAATGGTGTCACCCCCCTTCTCCTGCTGAACTGGGTAGCATTTTTTGGTAAAGCAGCAGCAAAAAGGTGGCAAAATGTTCTTGAGCTGCTGTAAAAGAGAGGAAAAGGGTGAGAAGACAACATGTCTCACGTGCTGTGGTGCTCTCTGTGGGGCTCCTCTTGACTTAAAGGATTCATCCCATGGCCTGGCATTAAGTCACTCCCTGTTGTTGCTGAGGAACATTGAGGAGCAAGAGGTGCCTGTCAACCACTCTTGTCCATTGGGTGCACATCCAAGACACTGAATTTTGGTCAGTCTGGACAGAGCCCTGGAAAACACCTTGGGGATGTTGGGAGTTATGGTTGTGGGGAAGAAGAGCTGGCAAAAGCTTCACACTGGGCTGTTCTGGTTCCATGGATCTGCTGTGCTGGGCAGGCCTGGGCAGTGCCTTGGAGGCTTCCCCAGAGCCAGGAACACAGAGACAGCCTTTGTCCAGCTCTTCTGCCTGCGTCCTGCCAGACTGGGATTGCCTGCCTTCCGGCACTGCCTGTCTGAATCACTTGGAAATTCTCCCTCCAAAATTTCTCTTATTTCTTTGGAATAGCATTTAAAAATTTCTTTCTGTGGAAAGCTGCTCTGGCTGCCTCACTGTGATCTGAAATATAAATACTGGGAAAACGAACATTTTCTGAGGATGGAAATGCTGCTTGTGTCCCAGTTTTGCTGGAGAGATGCTGGAAGAATTCCTTCTAGATATGACCCTCTTTTAGCACCTCATTCAATTCCTTGCTAGTCATGTGGCTCTCCCAAGAGAGCTACATCTCTGACATTGCTTCAGATCCATCTTCTTAATGATCATAGCAATCAAGATTCAGTAAGGAAATATTTTTGTAAGAGGAAAAAAAGGATAAGTGGGCTTTGTATCAAAGAGGTTAATTGACCCATTATTGAAGAAGCAGAAATGACAGATAAAACCAATTTTGTATTAATTTCATTCATCTGTGACACAAAATAGTGCAAGCAGAATCATTCATTGCCTGAAATATCTGAGCTCATAAAAATCTGCTCACTGCTTACAATCCATTAGTAAATCACTGCATAATGAGCACACTGCACCTTTAAAAACTATTACTTGTGTTCCTGCCTCAGTTTAATCCTTATACTTTTGTCTTTCATAATGAAAATACTGTTCAATTGTCCTGAAAGCTGCTTTGTATTTATTTCAGAATAGGCCCAGTATTTAGTAAAGATATTTTCCAAGACACTATCATGTGAATGGATGTGTGTCTACACTAAATGTTGACTTTTATGTCTAATAACTTGCTCAGAATATTGGATTTATCCCTCCCTAAAGGGCAGAGCTTGGAGCCCAATTTATTTGTACTAGTTGGAGATTTCAATATACACATATGGCAAGATCTTATACACAAAAGTAAATCATGTCAGGTTAGTTAAACAGAAACACCCTTTTGATCACTGCACCAGATAAAAATTGAGCTTTGTCTTTGTCACTGTGAGTCTCAGTTTGGAAAACTGATCTGGCCAAATTAAATGTTTCTACAGCACCCAGCACCGAGGAGCTCTGCAGGGTCTAGAGGAGAAAGCAGCCTCTCTCCAGCAGGGATAATCATATCCATATTCTCCTCTTTGGGTTAATCATTAGCTTTCTGAATGCTTCCAGTCTTCCTTCTGTTCGTGTGGGAACACTTTAGGGAATCCTTTCTATTTACAGCCAGTGGATTTATATTCCATGAGTGCCTGCAATGGATTTGCAAGTGCCAGCACTGCTGCTTGGGAAATTCACAGGACATCTGGAATAATTTGATGTTTTCACATATTTATTTTTTTTTATGTCAACATTTTGCCTTTAATGGAGGGCTACATGATTTGGATGCACCTTTCTTACAATAATAACCCCAGTGGGTTTGGAGCTTGGATCTTAATCTGCTGGGGGTGTACAATGCCAGACTGTGCAGTATTAGGGATGATCCTAGCTGAGTTCAGTTTTCTTGTTTGAAAATTACTTGTCTAACCTTCCATTGTTCTTGGAAATGCAGAGTGATCACTAAATTGTCTGCAACACCTTTGAAACTATGGTGATGAACAACGGTAGAGTTACAGCAGCACAAATCCAAGCTCCTGAGGCTGAGTTCAAACTTCTTCAGGAGTTGTTCTTCCCCCTGTTTAGCTGGAGAAATGGGTCAGGTTACACATTCAGATAAGAATTTTCCATACAGAAGATAACATTGTCCTCCCCTGTGCATAACAGAATATTTACCAGGCTGAGAATGTGGCTGTTTTGGGACTGTTTCTTTTCAGTAATGTTTATTTTAGTTAATTTTGAAGCGGGGAAAGAAGCAGCCTATCCCTGCCCCATGATTAATGTAAGGCTGACCATGAACAAGATAATAATAGCCCCATCCTCTGGGAACCAGGCTTCTCCCTAATTGCTTTATTGGCAATTAGTCACCATGTGTCACTGGACTGTCACCACCCTCACGTTCATTTTTCATGCCTTTTACAGAAAGTTACTGCTGACTCTACAGGGTGTAACAAGAGCTTCTGGTCATTACCAGGCTTTTCTTAGCTCTTCGAGGACTCGGTGTTGGTGTCCTGGTGAGGCCAAGGATGGGACAGACATTTGGGCTGAACCTGTGTTTGTGTCTAAGTACACTGCACCCCAGCATGGGCCTTACTGAACCAGACCCATGACTTGGAGGGCTGAATCCCTACTGACTGAAAAAGTGCCTGCTAATTGTGATAACGGGGAGGGGGAAATCACACTCAAAAGAGCTGCTTTGGATGCCTCAGAATTAAACAAAAACCTCTATGGGTTCTGATGAAGCTGCTTGGGTTTGGTTTTGTTTTTGGTTTTTTTAATGTAAAGGTATGTCTGTTCACCCTAGGCCTTGATAGGAAACATGTGGCTTTGCAGCTGAGCTGGGTGATGCACAACCTCTGATACCTCGTCCTGGGTGACTCTGGGCCAGTTACCCAGCCCGTGTCAGTGCCTCCCTACTTCTGCTGCTGTGGGTCTGCACAGGGAGAGGGACAATCCAACAGTGGCTCTTACTGTCCTGGCTCTCTGGGCTGTGGAAAGGACAGGGAAGGAAGACTGTATCCTTTCCCTGTGCCAGGAAGAAACAAAATGTCTGGGGACAGTGGCAGATAACTGCTGCAGCACCTTCCTTGCAGAAGCTATGGTAAATTTTTGCCCAGGAAGACTCAGTCTCTGGAAACTAAAGCTTGCAGAAGCCCTTGCTTGACAACACGCATGATGAAATCATAGTCTCCTCCTCCCCTCATATATTTTGATAATAAAGGAATTTCTGATGGAAAAACATTGCACTAATTCTGTCCCCTCCCAGGCACCACCCTTTTCAGCTTCTTCAGAAACTGATGAAATACCCAGCCACAACTTCAGAGACTTAGCTCTAAATAAATATCTGAGTCAGAATAAGATCATGGCAAAAGAGATCTCATCCTGAAAGCTGTAACCCTCTTTCCATTTAAGCATCACTAGCTGATCCAGTGTTTGCAGTAGGCTGCATTTCCCACATTACATTACTCTGGGACAACCTAGCCTTAAAAAGAAGAGGTCACCCCATGAGTTAAGTGAACAGAACTGACTTGGTGCTAAATGCAAGACAGTGGGAGAAGTATTTTTCTGCAATGTTCTATTCTGCCTTTTTGTGTCTGACAAATCTGGTTCATCTTGATCTGCTGTGTAGCATTAGGAGAGAAAATGAAGCAATTAGAAAAGAAATATTGGTTTAAACCACAGTAATATGACAATTTTACACATAATTTGGAGAACTCTGTTTCGTCACTGTGCATGTATCTAATTCTTTACCAAATCCTCCTAGTGTCCTCCCCACCAAAAAATCCCACCCTCACTACCTATAAATGATTTAAAGAAAGAAGGAAAAAAACTGCAAAACACAACCTCTCAATCCTAAAATTCATTAGTTATAAATTGTTTCATTTAAACTTAAGTAAAACTTCACTTTTATTTTGTGACATCTGGATTATTCCTTCTAAGCATTTGAAATCCTTTCTTGAATCCCTTTGATTCCAGCAAAAGAGGTTCTGTTTTTTTAACTTCTGCACCTAATTCTCACCTTGGATCATTTTGAGCTACTTGACATTGAGATCAATTGCACTGTGAGTCCCTAGAAAGAAGAACCTGTGTTGGCTAAATAGTGGAAAAGCTCTCTAGCAATTGCTTTACAGGAAAAATGTCCTGGTATGATTTGTTCCCTCCTGCTCAGATATATGCAATGGTCAGCCATTACCATAGGAAGTATGATAGAGCTAGCTTTCAACTATCCCTTCACTTCACCCATCTGAATCACATCAAACATCTCTGTTTAATCTATTAACTGGGATGCTGTTAAAGTTATCTCCTGACCAACTTTATTGAATCAGTTTGGGTTAGTAAAAGAGATTGAGCCAACAGCTATTTCCCTCACACAGGCCTGCTGCTCATGAACAAAACAGCTCCCTGAAGAGCACGAACAGATTTCATTGAGGAACATGCTAATAAAAGCTGGATGAGTTTCCCTCATTAGGTGTAATTACTTTAGATTTTGCAGGCTGTCTTCTATGGGGTGTCCTTCCTGGCTGATGTGTTGAGACTAATTAAGAAACTGCGATGTGCTAAGTGCATAATTTCCAGCAGAGACCTTCTTTTCAGTGTCCTGGCTTTCCCAGTGTCCACAGTAAGTACCCTTTGTCTCTGTATGTGAAAATAACTTTTGCATAAATGATTAGGGGTCTGTAGTACCAGAAGCATGTGTATGAAATAGATAAGAACTAAAGGTTTTCTTTTACCATTGAATTTGGAATGGATTTGGACCATTTAGAAGAAGAAACAATGCTGAGCCTGTCATGGTTGAGAGCAAAGCCTCTTGCACAAACATGAGGGTTGCTGTCCTCAAGTGGACACAGATTGACCCCAAAGGGTGAATGAGGTGCAACCTCTCTGTTAATCTCATGGTCCAAATAGCTGTGGATTTATCAATTTAGGGCTTTTCTCTAAAGGGCAGCACAGGTCAGGAGGACACAAGAGGGTACCTAAGAGGCAGCAAAACCTCACATCTCCTTCTTTGATGCCAGAGTAACTTTAAATAAGCACTGGAGAGAAACAGATTCACGGAGAAAATAATTATAGTCACAGCCTACGTCAGATTCATCATGGATCACCTACTCCCTCACAGACAATGCTGTTTATCAAAATGCCGTGGGTTAGACAGGAACTGATGGGTTATTTTTACATGTAGGTACTCTCTGTGAGAGTGATGCCTGCAGCCAGTACTTAATCTCAGAGGGCTGAGAAGCACTGCTTAAACATGGTCCACAAGCAGCTCAGCTAGCTGGCTCCATAAAAAAGCCCTGCCAGGGATGGAGTCAGGGTGTTCATTATGCTGCTCTCATATCCTGCCAGGCATCCTCACCGTGCCTGCAGGGCTGTGGCACAGGCTCACTCTTCCAGCATCTCACACCCCGGATTTTTAGCCCCAAGCACAAAGTGTGCTCAAATACAAAGCCAGGCCAAAATTGCAAATCAGCTCCCAGGTATCAGTAACTGATACCAGGGATCATTTCCTTCAGTTAAGTTGTCCCACTGTAATTCCTGATTTATTGGGGGAAAAAATGGGTGCCCACAGTGTGCAGCTTTCACCTGCGGTTTAGGAATTATGCTTATGAGATGTGAAGGTAAAGAGTAAGTTTATGTGAACTGCCTTATCAAGATCTGTTTTTACTTTTCTTACTGAGCAAAATAAAGACTTAACACACAGTCCCTTGAGGAGAACTACTTGACCATCAGAAGATCCCATCTGCAAAGGGAAAGGGAAAGAGGGGAAAAAAAAGCATCAGCTAATCTCAGATTCCACAGAAAATGTCAGTGTTGGCAGTTTATAAAGCAGGGGTTTTTTTCTCTCAGTATCAACACAGAACACTGCATCTCTGAGTAAATGTGAGATAACATGAGTTTATCTGGCAGTGTCATCATTTTTCATGTAAAAAAAGCATGGAGACATTTTGCCTTCTCAGAAATGAAAGCACTAACCAAATCCTAGCAGTTATGTTTGTCTTCCATTTTAAAATTTCTTTCATTTTGCATTTTGGTTCCAGTTTGTGTGTGTATCCTTTTGGACACTGTATACCTACAACAGAGAGCTGGTTTACCCCAAAAGCCTCGATGGAGTCATCCCGCTCTGGTTAAATCATGCTATGGTGAGTAAGAAACACCTCAGCCTCTTACAGAGAAAAGGGAGACTTTGCAACGTGTGCCCCACCACTGCATTGTGCCATTTTCCAGAAGAGCTTCACAGCTTTTCCGTTCTCACCTCCTCCTTGCTGCTTATCTGAATCTGATGTTGAGCTGTATGTAGCAATCAGATGCGTGTGCTTGAAGCTGCCTCAAGAAGCCTTTTAGCACACAAGGAGCGTCAGCTAATCGGTGCTTGTCAAACCTCTGAAGTCAATGAAATGATGTGTAGTCATAAGGAAAGAAAATCTCACTTATTGTAGCTCAAAAAAGAAATTGTGTCTGCTAACTTAAGTCTCTGAAATACAAAATGGCTGTGAATGTAACAAAGCAGCCTCTCATTTTTAAAAAAGGTGAAATAACAAAAGAGAATCTGACAGCTCTACAGCTAATAAGCTAATGTGTGCACAGCTTTGAATAGCTGGATTGCAATGATTGTTTACAGATTTTCTATAAATACTTTCCAGATTTCTCCTTCATTTGCTCTGGCCGTTTTTATGATGTGTTGAATAATCACATATTTCTCATCAGTCAAGTGAAAGGAGGCTGACAGTAACATGGAAACTGTGGGTGGATTGCAAGGTCAGGGAGGCCTCGTGGGACGAATGGGAAGTGGGAGAGAAGGGAGAGGTTCAGCTCTAGGCTGAATCAGAGAAGCCAAAAAGTATGAAATAATCACATAGAAGACTCATTTCTCTCCAGACTTCATTTCTTAAGAACAGTGCCTTGCCGTCCACTGCAGTGGATGTACCCAGTGAGTGTTGAAGGCAAATCTGGGAGGGTTTGGGGTGTCTGGCTGAGGACAGCTCAAGGTTTGAGCAGCCCCTTGATTTAGACAGGTGCATTCAGAGTCGCATGACTGGAATCCAAACGCACAGAGGCATGTCCGCATTGCTGATACCCGAGTGGTGAACCACAGCCATCATGCACTTTTAACCTCATCACCTGCTCTCTGTCCACCAATTCATTTCCACCAGGACCTTTCTGTGGCTGTCCAAACCTTTGCACAGGTGCAAAAGGGTTCTGCTCTTTCTGAAAACCATCATCCACCAAAATGAAAGATTCTTTATGTCCTCAGCATCATGCTAATTTCAGGTCCGGGATTTAGTATGGGGAACTGGTTAAAATCCTCACAGTGGTGGAGGTGCTGAGCAAGGGGGGAGGGGGTATAGCACAAAGTGAAGCTCAGAGAAGATGGGCTTTGCTGCTTGTTTTAATCCTGGCTCACAGCTGAGAATTTGCCCTTTCCAATTCCATATTTGTTTATGACATCGGAAGGTTGAGAGGTGTTAGGGCATACATTTTTATTTCATGTGCAAGAACTCTTTTCAGGAACCCCTCAAACATATCAGTTATAACATCTTCTTACCTTACCTACATCTACATTTCATAACAGAATCATTTTGACTACAATAAAAAGCTTTTCTGTATCAGAAGTGTCAAAAACAGGTGTTAAAAAGGAAAAACAATTCTTCCTGAAAATTATTTTGACGAGAGAGAAACTTCACATAAAGCAAACCTCTATCACAACCTGATATTTTATTTCTGAAGCTCTTAATACACTGCAGACATCTTGTGCTTGACAGTTCCTGGGTAGGAAATTTTCCTTCCAGTCACTATCAAGCATAAAACATCTGCCACCAGCGTAGACTGATCCCTGCTATTGACAATCGTTGTGTTTTAGAACACCTTCCAACAGGTGCCTTCAGGCTTAGCTTTTCTTTGAGGCATTTTCTTCTTCCAACACAAAATATCTGCTGGAGACACTAAGGAGATCCAGGGACACTTTAAGTGACAATCTCCAAGTTCTGATTGCCAAGCAGATGCTTTTTCTTTGGGTTCCTTTCCTTGCATATTGCTGTTACATTATGGCTCTGAGATTACAGGCATTTCATGGCAGATTGAAGCAGCATGTAGCTGGCTTTGGAGGAGAAAGACATGGGTGTATCAGTAGTAACCATCAGTGCCATATCATTTGCAGTGGGAGTACTTTTTTTTTTTAAATCTCAGTTTATTTTAATGTTGTACATAGGGAAAGCATATGTTGTTATGTAACTGGAGAGTGAGCCTAAAAAATAACCATGCAAACCCGCTTCAGGAATATTGAGCTGCTTGGCTTTGTAGTGATGCTGCAGCACCTTCCTTGCAGAAATGAATAACAATTTTTTTCCTCACATGAACTGCTCTTGCAATGGGAAAGAGTTGTTGTTGCCCACCTGCTAGCCCAGAGTTGCAGAGTGAGCACTACAATTTAGCCATGTTTTTGCACTCTGAACAGAAACATTTTGTTTTGCAGATGGGATGGTTAATGTAGAAAGGAATTTTGCTCATAGTTGAAGGAGACCAAATATTCCAGACTATCTAGGTTTCTCTCTTTGCTTTTCTACTGAGTTTAACCCAAAAGCTGGGCTTCAGTTTCCACTTCTCTTTGCCTGGGATAATTATGTTTTACCATCTTTAAAGCTTGACCTCCGGGGATGAAAAAAATCCACTCTACTTATGTCTCAAGCACAACTATTTTATTTGAACAAGATTTTTGAAGTGGAAGATGGCTGAGACAAAAGATACGCTGGCCAATTCATCAAGTGAATTTGTTTATTTCTTTCCCAGTCATTGCTTTTTAAGCAACATCTGGATACTCTCCAGAAGGAGACTAACTGCTGGAGACAGCTTGGATTAAACCATGTACATGTATTATTCAACTTAATGGCAGTATTGGGGAACACTACACTTTGAAAGGTCTTACACAATTGAATGCTAAATAAAGTGGGCCACTGGTGGGTCAGAAGAGATAACTCAAAAACATTTTTGATCTATAACAAAAGATACATATAAATGTTGAGCAGATGTGTTCACAAAAATAGAAATGGTACAATTGTGTTTTGTAAAAGAAGATTTATATTTTCAGTCTGTTGGCACAGTTTTCTTTATTTTCAGACTGCAGCTAAGTTGAGTTTGGCCACCTCTTTTTCTAATTTACCCTGTAGCTGTGTTACGCTTTCACCTTTACAAAAACCAGCATTTTAGTTCCATGGGCACTCTACTGACACATGGTTATGAATTGTGCATGTTCAGAAGATATTGTAAGCTATAAAGCTGACAATAGACAAGGAAGGAAGGTAAATGGAAGCTCAGAAGAAACATCTCTTACCTGGCAGACTTTCAGCAAAGATGACAACAAATTCCCCATTGCCTGAGCTTCTGAAGCTCCTTTGCACTTTGCTCTGTTGTGGCTAAGCTGTACCTGAAAATAAAAAACGAAAACGTAAGGGAGTGAGAGAGCAAGCAAGGTACATACAAGTAATTTTCCTTCACTGAAGCAGGCCACTGATGCCTTGACAGTAGGAGTACCAGCAGGACTCACTATGTCCCCTCTCATCTTGGATCTTCTTGGTATGTACAAGCTGCTTGTGTTCTGCCTACCTAGCTATACCTCACCTTCCCCAGTGTGGGCACATCTACATCAACAGAAATGGTATTTTGGATCAGTGTGATTTACATCCATCTGGAAAAAATGTAAGTTATGTAAATATAAGTTACTCTTACCCTCATGTGAGGGTATCTGTGTGAAGGATTACATCTTACTACAGCTATTTCAGGAAGCTGTTGCGTCACTAACCAAAAAAGGGGGTGCAAATTCAGTTTGTAGGGCAGAACCCTTTTGTCCAGGCCACTCTAACTTGACTCCTACTCCAGGTGTGTACACAAGAACAACCTCAGGTTCATCTTTGGCCATCTTAAACGATTCTCTTTGCAAGCGTTATTTAATGCTTAATAATTCTTGCATATTTACACAAGGGAGAAACATTTCCATTTGTTTGCATTTCACAGTATCTCAATTTTAAGCTGTCTGGCAACTATGGACATTCACAGGCTGCCAATTACATTCAGCTTTTGGCAAAAGAAGAAGAATGTGTGTGTGAGGAATATGGCACACAAAATTAATCACCCCACACATTCAAGAGCAAAGATGCTTAGCTTTTCCCAGCACTACACAGATTTTTTTGAAGTTTCCATTTTTGTTGACATAAGCCCATTTCCTCAGGGAGAAAGTATGTGTTTCACAGACAAATGTTATGGCAGGGAATCCTCCCGGGCTGCTGCTACCCCAGCGTGCGCAGGTGCAGTCTCCGTAACCCTCCCTGCACAGGAACAGCTGGAGAAAAATATTCCACAGCAAAGGATGTGTCACTTCAGTCTCATGTCAGCCTCCAGCTGCAGTGCAACATCAGTTTCTTAGACTACATATCTAATGTCAGGGAGAAAGGCAATTAAAATTCTGGCATTGACATTGAGACAAAACATTTGCTAGTAAGCAATAGGATATTCAGCCAGGGCCTTATTCCCAAAAATGCATGTGTGCAGGCAAGAAAATATCTCTGAAGCTCTTTTACCTTTGATCATACAATTGGTCTAATGTTTCATCCATTTTTCACTATAATGTTCCCAAAATACCTACACGTCTAAGAAAAAAGTTATGTTGCTTTACAGGTGAGAATGAATGGATCTGGAAAGGGCAGAAACAGGTAGTAGCTGATGGTTCAGAGAGGAATGCTACTGGAATTATATTGAGCAATAGCTTCCCCACTAATCTGCTACACACCTGCTCAGTAACAGGACTCCCCGTGCCTCCTGCTCTATCCATAAAATAAATCCATGGTTCCCTGAAAATGCACTGATGGTTGGAAACACAAAAGACATGTAGCAACCCTAAGGGAGAATTATATCTTCAACTAAACATGGCAAGGTACTAGTTAAAGAAATAAAATGAACAATAAAGCTTAAGTCCCTTCCACCCTGAAAAATGAAGAGAGGTTAAGGGAAGAGGAAAAATGTATAGGGAAAGATTGCAAAAGAAAATTTTGAAGGAGGCATTTGAACACAGACAAAATAATAGCAAAATAAATCAAAAGAGGGAATTAGTTCCAAAATTAAGCCAAGAAAGTAGAGACCATACAGAGATTTGGAAAATTATGAGTATAAAAACTAAACAGAGGTTATGGTGACAGAAAGCCATTTAGTTTTATTATGCTCAGATAACACAGGCTGTAATTGTTCATGAAAGCCATCCAACTGAAGGAAATTTCCATAGACAAGGAGACATTTTCCAACAAAGAGCTGAGTATCTGAGTAAACACCTCAAGGGACATCCAATGAACACTGGCTTATGAGCCTCATAAGGCAACACCAAAGTGGGTTTTTCCTTTTACTTTGCAGTAACATACCGATGGGGAAGAGAGAAGCACGAGTATTGGCCACAACTGCTTGTCAGCACACAGGCTCTGCGGGGAATTGGTCTGAAAGGAGAAGCACAGGCAGTTTTTCAAAAGCACTTGATGGTCTCCAACTGTGCCCAGTGGAGTTTAGTTTGGCCAGTGGTAACTGTTTGTGAAAAGATTCCTCCCTAAAGTCTCACATGTTAATGGAAAGCAGACATGGAGGGTATGTAAATGCAGACGAATTAGAAACAAACAGCTCTGGTCAAGCGAGGCATCATTTCCTTCGCTCCGGAGTCAAACAAGGTCACACCGAGTCAGCTGCGACACACACGTCAGGAGCACCAGTGATCTCAGCAGCTCTGGGGAGGCTTTTCATGGGCTCAAAGCTCAGCCCAGGCTGGAGCCTGCAGCTGAGCACAAACTCTACCCAACCCTGCCTTCTCAGCCCCAGGAAGCTCACTCTTACTTGAATTCTCAACGGCGAAATGAGGATATAGCATTAAATAAATACACGAATTACTCAAAATATGGGAAGTAAAAATTCCATATGGTCTTAGCAAACACTGGAAATAATATTCAGAGAGGACTATTTATCTCAGCTTAAACTCATGAACCTGAAATGTATCCTGGGAAACATTCAACACAGGGTAGGAAACAAAAAGTAAAGAAGCAGGGGAATGTTCTTGTCTGCAGGAGAAAAGTTAACGTGCCAATATTTGAGATAAAGTTCAGAATATGTTTAAGAAACCTTCTTCCCCCTGTATTCATATCCCAGAGTTTGTATGAGCAACAAAAATAAATTTGTAATTTTATAACTAGTTCAGTTTCACCTGAGTTGTTCAGGAAAGAAGCAAAGAAACTAAAACCAAATGGAAAATCACAATGACTGCCAAAAAGAGACACAAAGGATTTTAAAATGGAATGTTTGGAAGCAGAATTTAGGCTAAAAGTGTGATTAGTTAGCTAAATGTCTGTGATAATTTTGAAAGTCCCATCACTTTTATCTCTTCACTCAAGGAAGAAATTTTAAAAATTCTGCTCTTGCAAAATTTGTAAGCTGAAAGCTTTCCTCAACAAACAGAGGTTGTTAGACAAATAAATACATAAATATTTCAAAGAACATAAAAAATAAGTACCAACAGGATCCTTGCCAAGAATAGGGAAAAGCTCTCTGATTCAGTTGGGTTCATTGATAGCCTGATCAGTACACACAGCTATTGTTTTAGCCTGTTTTCCTTATCTTGGAGTGAAATAGGTGGGGTTTTTTTCCCCTCCCTCTGTGATAATTATTTTTGACAGTTTCACTGTTTATATGTGAAACTGAGAAACTGTTAATTGAAATAAAAAATGAGTCACTGTTTCCCGCAAGTTTTGCCAATGTTTTGATCTGTGTCAATCTGAGCTTAATAATGAAAGTTTTCTTTAAAGGAAGAGGCAAAACTGT
The DNA here is from genome assembly GCF_028769735.1 of Zonotrichia leucophrys gambelii. Lineage (NCBI taxonomy): Eukaryota > Metazoa > Chordata > Aves > Passeriformes > Passerellidae > Zonotrichia > Zonotrichia leucophrys. The sequence continues at coordinate 65,726,285 of NC_088171.1, forward strand.
ATATTTTAATTTGGCCCCATACAGATACTGTGCTGCTCAGTTTAAGAATATGAAATGCTGCTAAGTAGGACTGAAAATATATTTAATGACTATGCACCAGAGACCTACAGTTAAAAATAACGCAGATGAGAAAATACATCTTTTTTTTATCCTTCCTTTTTTTTTTTTTTTTTAGAAAAGGATATGAGAAGCCTTTATAGCCTTTCAGCAGATCTGATTAACCATGATATATGCTCTATCACTAATGATGTTGCCAAAATCAACGTCTCTGGGCTGTGAGAGGGAAATCATGTGGAAAGCCAATTGTGTGTCGTAGGCGAGGGGCAGGCTCTGCGCCCTGTAGCCATCCACACATTCCCCTGGTGTCTGCTCTACAAATACTCATCTGCTGTCATAAACTTGCATAGGAATTCCTCGGTGATTTTACTGTTAATGCACAAATTTGGCTTGGCAGAAATAGGCTCTGGGATAGCAGAAGTGCGAGGAAAGATTTTCCCACATGTTTACGAGCCTGGGGTGTACATGAGAAGGAATTGGGGGGCAGAGGGAAAAATGGAAATAAAAAATGCCTTTATATCCACAAAGGAAAAACAATAATTTTTGTTTTAATTGTCCTGGGGGTGGTTGAGGAAGCTGAGAACTGTTGTAGAAATCTGTCTCAAGAAGGCATTTTCACAGCAAATTTAAATGACTCTACAAAAAACCGCCACATCTAGTGAATATACTTGGCAAAATATATTTTAAAAGATGCAATTATTTGAACAGAAACACAGCACACAGTCATGGGCCAGTGACATCACTGGACTTGGGAAGAGAGAAGGTTGCAGCTTTCCTGTGTCACAACAAATTTCTTTCTTTGTTTGTTGGTTTATTTTTGCATTTGTTTTTCCAAGTCAGTATAGCTCCAAGAACTTTAAGAAACTATTTGCAAAACAAGAGGCAGATAGTCCGACTCCTGAATGCTCTTGCTGTCCTTAGACATGGAAACACTCTTACAAGCAGTGGAAAGATCATTGAATCAGGAATAGCAGAAATTTCAACCTACCCCTTCCACTAAACTCCTGGCTATTCCCAAAAGCAGGCAAATTTTCCAGTTTTGCCAGTAACTTTCAAGCTTCTATTGATTTATAAGCTCCCAAGTGTTTTCTCTAACTCCTATGTAAGTGGAGGAGCCTGACAAAAATGAGTAGTAAAGCACATCAGCCCTTTGTAAAGCAGCACAGACTACAGCGCAGATCTCCCAGCAATCTGCTGCAGGCAGCACCAGCCCGCTGCTCAGCAGCAGTGCCAACGCACGGCGTGTTTGAGCAGCAGGCTGCCCCTCACACCCCCAGCCTCTCCCTGTGACTGTGTCCTGCTGTCCACACCTTGTCTGTGGGCTGCTGGAGCATGTGTGCTTCCCAGCATGAAGCTGCATCTCTCCTGTGGGACACTGAGCCACTCACCCCAGGTCAGGGACAAGATGGACATGGAACACTCGCCCATCACAGCCATCACTGCATCAATCTCTTAAGCCTTTGAAACCTCTCATTTTCTTCTCCTCTCTAGATGCAACAATATATTCAGTGCATTCACAGGTTCTGTGCCTGCCTTTGGGCTGCTTCACTGTTCATACTTTCTGGCTCTTTCTACTGTTCTTTCCTGGGCACGCTCCAAAATACCTGTCAAAATGAGGTGCTCTAAATCAGCGTGCCCGCCAAAGGCTTAGGCTAAAGCCTAAAAATGAGGACAAGGTGCAGGTTTTCCACCACTGCTGCCTTGCCATGGGCATTTTGGGATTTGTTCAAGGACAAACTATTGTTCAGCTATGGAAAATTAACTCTTTTAACTGTTTCTCAAAGCAGCTTAACACATAGATTTCTGACTAAAAGAAGTTACAGGGATTACATATGAAAACTGTGTGCACTGAAGATATTTTTCTGGTTAAATGAATTCAGGAATCACTTGTACTGATACAAAATTTCTGCAATCAACCAAGCAGGTTGTAGAGCTGAAGAATATCTTTGTGAAACAGAACAGAAGAAAAGAACAGTGCCAATTACTGAAAGGAACTGGAACATAAAAGAAATATTTTCTATCTCTTTTCTCTGAAAAATGAATAAATGAGATGGAATGGTTATTTTGATATAAGGATAGCCAGGTATGAATTTCAGCTCCTGGTTTTGGTAGGAGGGCTGAAGAAAGACACTCAGCTTTCAGGAAGTGATTACTTGGAAGCAGCAGACAAAAGTGGACGTCCATTCTTAAACAAATAGCTAAATGCATGCATGCTGTTTATAGCTCACTGTGCATTTAAAGAAATTAAGGTGTATTTTTCACAACCTCTAGCATAAATACAAGGTAGTAAAATTTTGACACTATTATCATATCAGATAGTGACCACAGTTTCTGAAAAACATGTACATTAAAAATGTTAGAACCATTTATTTGCGACAAGAGAAATCTTCATACCATACACACAGCAGGGTATGCCTTTAGGGAGAAAGACCAAAAAAATCCTGAGTTTGACCTTTTTTCTATTTAAAACTCTATCTTTCTTTCTCTGTTGCCCTTCTTCCATACCTCCCTCATCTACCTATGAAACCATTTACTTAATTACCAGGAAATTAAGCAACTAATCAGCTACAGTTGTTACTATAGTTTTTCTCCTGATTCATTTCATTGACTAGTTTTGCTTTGTTGCTCCCCAAAATTGTTTAAGCCATCTGTTCTAGGTATTGCAATTCAAAGTTATCGTTTGCTTGCACAAGGAATACAAAATTTTCATTGGGGAAATTTCACCCAGGCAAATTATTTTCTAAAATTGTTTCAAATCAGTCAAAAATTTGAGGCATTAGCATCCCATGAATCCCTGCATTGTCCATTTAACATCTGAGCCCAGAAGGCTTTCTGCTGTGTTCTCAGCATCCCCATGGTGAGGAGCATCCCTCTTGGAGGCATCTCCTCACCACAAAACAGTCAGTGCCACCAAACTGTCTGCCCAGAGCTGAAAATCCTCCATGCTCAGACAGTTATCATTAAAGCCCTTGAAACTGAAGCTGCAATTCAAACTCTTCAACGAGAAAAAAAAAAAAAAAAAGAAAAAGAAGAAAAACACATTTCTCCATCAATTTAACTCCTTTCTGATTCTGGTATAAGCTTGCTTGAAGTTTCTTCATCCCCTTCAATCACAGCTAACTGATGTCTCCTGTATGTTTACAACCCCATTTTTCCATTTACAAAGGGAAGCAGAACACACTGGGATTGCACTGGAGCAAGTAATAAAACGATACTATATAAAGCACAATAATGACTAGAAGAGAACATGAAGGCAATTCAGCAATTACTCAGTGAGTTCAAGGAGCACTCCTCTGGCATCTTCAACTGCACATAATGATAGAGCTCAATATCTTTTGTACCATAATAGGAAATATTAAAAAAAAATCTTGCATTAAAAAATGCAAAAGGAGAACTCACCTATTATAAACATAGACCACGCTACAGGCAAGACTCATTTTTATATCTTATTAACAAGAAAGTTTTTGTGCTTATTACTCTAGGGATACTTCATTGTAAAAATGAAGTATGCAATGAAGAATGCACATTTTTATGCAATTATCCTCAGTATTGTTAAATAATTCTTTGCTTCTGAGCAGGTGCCTGAACTTTATGATCAGCAATGACTGAAGGCAAGGCACTGTGATCTGTCAGTGACAGAGTCTCTTTTTTCCCCAGCACACAGCTGTATTGCCATTTGCTCTCCTGGAACTCCTTGCCTTGCCGCATCGTTACCCAGCAAAGAAGAAGGGATTGATCCTACTGGGATTTGTCGCTTTTCTGTATATCAGTTGGTAAGAATTTAAGTATTTTTTTCTCCAAGTAATCTACTTTTTAAAATAAGGCCCAAATGCTGTACTTTTGACCAAAATTTCTCCACAGTCTTTTCTGTGGAGAAATAATTTAAACTTCAACTGAGACCTATGAAAACTATTTCCAAACATAAGCAAGGCAGGTTTCTTCAAACACAGTATAGGTCCTGAGAGCTCACACAGTGTCTCCTGCTCTTGTAAGGCCTCTTAAAGGAAAGTAACTAAACTGCCATTAATTCAGGGATAATTTGAGTAATTTCTTTTGGGCTGGAGTTTTTACTTCTACTGGTACCATCAAATTTACCTCCACTCACTGTCCTGCTTGCTGCTAAACCAGAAAATCTCAAAAGGTCTGGAGGTCATGGGAGCAGGAGAGAAGTAAAACTCAGTTCAGTGTTTGGCAGGGACACGTGGCTGGTTTTAGAAACTTGAGACAGAAAATGATACTCTGAGCCAGGTGCAAACTGGTGGGTAGCGAGGAGACATCTGCCCACCACCACCTCCCACTTCACCAGTGGTCACTGCCCACATTTCCAGCAATGCATCCATTGATCCCCAGCCTGTTGGAGAATGATACTGAGAAAATAAACTATATCTAATCAGCACCTCTCACAGCTCATAGCCATCTGTCCACCTGCTGTGTGTGTGTCATGCACCCCTGGAGTGGGTTTGCTCATTGCATCCTGGCTGCAGTGCTGGGATATGGAGGCACTGCCACCCCATGTAACTGTGGGCAGCTGCCAACACCTCAAAGCTCTCAGAGGATGCCTTGTATTGAGACCCAGCTCAGGAAGAAGGCTGTATAACTTCAGGGTATTATACAACTTTCCAGAGCTGAGGAAACATCCTGGCTTTAGGGGGGAAAATATAGATCATGTGTATAACAACAAGAGGATACTGGTCAGTGAGGAAGCAACTTGTCTTCATGCAAAGGTTTCTGAGAAGTCACTGGAGCTAAGAAGAAACCCATCCTTCCCATTCCTACTCACCAATTCTCACTCTCATCTAGACACCATCTTCAGCCCAGCGAGTGAAAATCTGAAACAGAAAATAAACTGTTCAGATGAAAGACTGGAGTGACTTGAAGCCCATCAGTGGCTGTGGAAACAGGGGACTTCACCGATACATTACATAAGCAAATTAGGAGCCATTTATTCTAATCCTGCCCAGAGCCTAATAGGATTACGACCATGGCTTCCTAAATTCCTTTTCTATGTTCTGATTCACCCCATTGCTTAATGCCAGCTTTGTTTTACTTGTCTTATGACAACATTTGGGTTTTACTGTCTTTGAGACCAGACTGCCCTTACAGCCATGTGAGCCATGCTTTCCCCTAAAATCCCTATCAGCTGAGCAGTTTCATCCCTCAGGAGACATGGCTCACATCAGGACCTGAATCTACACCAAAGAATGAACACATTGGAGCCCTCCCAGTATCTTCTATGAGCCGGTGCTGCATTTGTTTCCAGGGTCCTGAGAGGAAGGTGGTCCCTTAGAGTGCTTGTCCCCTGTATGCCAGGGCCCTGATGAGTGGATAAAAGATATTAGGATGTCAATACAGTTTTCAAATCAGCAAGGAACCTCCTGCCTGCTTTCTTTTTGCCTCTACTTCGTAGTTCCCTGCAAACCACAGATAACAGCTTTCAACCAACAGACAAATTTTCTGTCCTGTGCACTGAAATCTTAACACATGTACATATTTTACTGTTGGTGCTACAACCTGGTGATTTAATAGCCCCATTTGGGCACCATATGTTTCACAAGCAACAGAGTCCTTGCTCCAAGCGTCTCCTTGGACTGTCACTGCCATCGCTGCAGCGCCAATGGGCTGAGAAGTGACTCGTCCCTCCAAGGCAGCAGAGAAACTGAGCAGCCACTTACACCTAGCAGCAGACACCTGCCTCTGAGCAGGGTGTCACTGTGGCTTTGAACAGTCATTTATTTGGGTCTGGAAATACAGGTTGGAGTGCTTCATATGAGACACACCAGCTGGCCAAATTGCATGAAGATAACCTAGTTCCTCGTTGTATAAAAGAAAGGTGGTTGTCACTCTCTGTTTTACTGTTGGAGCTACAATATGAAAAGAGGAGTCCTGTGCAGTGAAGAACACATGCTGACATTTGCACTCCACTTAGCACTTGGAATTCAGTGTTTCTGCTCAGCCTCTCAGGGGCCTTTCCTGCAGGCTTTTTTTCTTTTTTTTTTCTTTTTAAATTACTTAGGTGTTTCACAGCTCTGTTTGTTAGATGAAGAAATCTTGAATCATAAAAAGGAATCCCTACATTTAAAGATTTCCATGCTCAGTCCAGACAGCTCTACTATCAATCCCCTCCATTGCTCCACTCTATCCCTCAGGAGAGGATAGTAAGTCTTTATTTACAAGCAAGACAAAACCACCTTTTTATGCCCCACGTCTTCCTTTTTTTTACTAGAGAAAGGAAGAAGCATCCTTTCAGCCTTTTTTTTTCCTCCTTAGCATTCTCCCATTCCTCAGTGTCATGACACAGTTTCAGGATAGTGTGGCAGCCCATTTGTCACTTCTCTTTGAGGCATGATGCTCAGTAGCAGGATGGGTGACACCAGAAAAAATTGCAATTGTGTTGCTATGTTAGCACTAGTAGTGGAAAGTATGGCATAATACTCAGATATGTTTTTTTAAATGAAGAATTAAACTTTTTAGGACCATTTGGACCCAAAAGTTTGTTTTAAGGAAGTACTGTCCTTGTTAAAATGGCACATCCTGATAACAATCAATGAAGACATACCCTATTTCTTAAATTCTTTACATAATCAATACAAATAATTTTATTCACAAAAAGTATTCACAAAAAAGCATTTTTCCTATACTTAAGATATATAAAGATCACTTCTATATTCTTTAGTTCAGGCATTCTGTATTAACCACTCATATGAGCCATAAACAATGAACATATTACCAGCAAACTGACAGCCACTACAAGATATTTTCTGAGAGAATAAAAAAGGCAGAAAGAGAGAGCACAATCAGAAGAAAAGAAACCCTATAAACCAGGCATATTAATCTTCTTTCTTTTCCAAACCATGCTTTGCAAACAGTTCTGGCACAAAAGGGTGAAGCAGCCACATCTGTTTCCCACCTAGCCATTCTTCTTCTTTTCCTTCTCTTACAAAAGAAAAGCTGCTGGAGAATTCCCCTTGCTCTCTCACCTTCTGAAAATTTCTTTCCACTCCTCAAAACAGTGGTCAACAGCAGAAGGATTGGGACAGGCAGGAACAGCTCTGTGTCCCCACAGACTCTAGGGATCTGGATAGGGGCTGAAAGGCTGTTGTATCTAAAGAGCAAACATATGTGAGAGCTTATCTGAATAAGCTTCACTAGCATAGCCAAGTGCACATCCCTGTTCCTGAGCATTTTGCTGTTTTACTGTGCTTTTACTGCTGTTAATAGCCAATGCCACCAGGGTGACAGAAAAATATTGTGTGCATTTCCACCTGCACTGAAACCCATCTAATTTAGCACTGGCTCAAGTGTGCTTCACAGCAAATAGCCCAAGTGCCGAGGAGATATATTGACAGCTGAGCTAATTTTCTCTGTATCAAGCCTGTTTTGATAACTCAGCCCCTCAGGAGCTGGAAATTTTGAAGTGGTTCTTCTAATTGAATGGTCCTAACCAAAGGTAAATTCTCTCCTTCCTTGACTAGGGTCCTGTGGATTTATTCTGTAACAGGAGAGTGGGTATATCCTCTCTTTGCTTTGTTCAACCCCCCTGGACTAGCAGCCTTTTTTGCTGGTAGCCTTGCCATCATCGTCGCCTTCTACAACTTCGGAGAGTTCCTCAACCGTATGATATGGGGTCAGTCCAAGTTTTCTTCATTACTTCTATGCATATGAAAAAAATACCCCTGAAATGAACTGCTGTGGTTGCCCAGGCAGACAGGAAGAGGAAGGGGGCATGAGCACACTGGGGAAGGTGCTGGGATCATGGCACTTGGGGGTCAGGTTGTCATTGTTATGTCCCACCTGCATGCTAACAAATAGAGAACAGACTGGAGCAGACAAAGGTTGGACCAGCTTCCTCTAATTTGGGTCAAGAAGCACCTCTTACCAGCATAATCACTGGGTTTTGAATTTCTGCTCAAAGAAGGGTCCAGAGAAGCGACATGTCTTGGGCTAAAACTCTTACACCTGCATCACATGTTGTTTGTCAGACTAGGGATTAGCAGCGTTTACTGCAAATTTGCAGGAATGTGTTCGTGTATCCAAGGAAAAGCACTGCAGCAGCAGCAGCTCCATGACTAAAACAGCACTTTGGAAACTTTTACAAACTGTTGAGAATTTTTCCCTTCTGCTTTAGTAGTGGTATGGCCAGTAGTGACCTAAAAAAAGTGAAAAGCAGTTTCCTTGGACATAATGGGCAGTTGGAGGGCGGGAAAAGCGTAGTTTAGGAAAGCATATTTAACAAATGGAAGAGAGAACTGAGGAAGAACCTTTGGGGGTTTGGCATGAGATACTATTAGTATTATTATTGTTATTATTATTATTATTTCTGTCATTATTATCCCTTCTGGTTTCCTCTCCTTTTTCATTCAAGATTGAATTTTTGAGGATGAAAGTGTTTCTGTCAGGAAAACATGTGTATTTTATTTAGGACAAATGTGGGAACATTTGCAATTTCTTAAACTAGCTTTCTGATTGAAGAAAAAAACACTGCAAAAACACCTCTGAAAATAAATAAGACAACCTCCCTCTGTTCTCAGGGAACATTTGATGCATAATCCATTTTGCAAAGTCTCACATGCCTGTCAAGCCAAAGTAGAGTGTCTGTAGCTAGTCTCTCACCATCCGTACTCAGCTACCTAAAAGCAGCAGATTGGCTTTCAAATGTGCTGAATAACCAACTTCACCGCTTGCTACCTTTGCAAACAGGATGCTTGCTCTACATGTCCATGTTTGGAGATTTTGGCCACATTCTATTCTGCAAAAGCATCATATGAGATGAGGATTGCTGGTAAATGAAAACAGATCTGCAGACTTCTGTACTAGCTCTGGTTTAAGAGGCATCACATATAAATAGTAACTACTGCTAATCAAAGACTGCATCATCACCACATGATGGCATAAGTCTTTATATGAGATATCTGATATATTTATGTATCCGATTTTTTTCATCACTGAGTACATATTAGTAATTTTAGGGCTAGGGTATGCCTGCTGCATAAGCTGGAGATAATCAGAATTAAAAATAATTTGATTTCCAACGTGTTAACTGATTGGACAAAATATTGTGCCAAGCAGAGATCAAATTAACTGCAAAAATTAGATGCATATTCAACAGCTGACTAAAAAAACTTGGGCAAGCACTCAACTTTACTGTGCACACAGAGAGGCTGAAAAGCACCCCAGTTGTGGTAGCATGAATGTAACCTCACAGTACATATATAAACAATACACAATATTCTCCATTGATATCTGGTGTGCTCTTGTGATCCCTGGAGGCCTCATCTGTGTGGTGGGTCTGCCTTTCCATGCATAGTTGCTTTTTTTCAAAGGAGCCACAAAATCCTGGCCTTAACAATTACATGGTGTTTTCATCCACGTGCAAAACACTCCCCTTGAGTTACAGTTCCCCATTTTGGTGCCAAGTGTTTTTACTGATCCACATCCCAGCTGTGTCCACCCAAGAGAAGAGTAGGACTTCCTTAAGCTGGTATCAATAATGAAGTCCCAATAAGCCTTGAAACATAGCCACAGGGAAGCTATTCCAAATTACAGTGTGCCAGAGTTTTAATATATTCCTGACTGAGACAAATTTTTGGTTCAGCATTGCCAGAGGAAAAAGAGCTGTAAACTGAATGAAGATGCGATTCCAACATACCTTTGTTCCCACAGCAAAAATGGCTCCGTGTACTTTTTTTCATCCTACCCTTTCCTCTCCTTCCCAATCACAATAAGACAGAGGATGCAGTGGAAATGATCCTGCAGAAAACAAAAAAAGAAAACAAGCAACCAATCAAAAAACATTCCCCACACCCCCCAAGCAAAACAATCAGTGGCGGTAGAGGACAGACCTCTTCATCTTTCCATACTCTCCACTTTGCCCCCCTTCTCTCCTCCTCAAAAGATAAAATGCACGGAAGGGCACTTTTGATCTCTCTTTTGCTTCCTCTTCATTCCCCAAAGGCAGTTTGGGTTACAGGTTAATACAGATATCTATTAGGTTCTTACAGAGACATCTGGAAACACCTTGTCTAGTAACACCTGAAGCCACCAAAAAATTACCTGATGCCGGTGGGATCTGACAAGGCAGAGCTCTCTGGCTGGGCTGCTGGCACCAGGATTCTCCTCAGTGGAAAAAAATCTGAGGCTGTTTCTTTTTTTTATTTCTTTCCCACTCAAATGAAGAACAGCTCCCCAGAGGTGTTTATTCAAAGGTGCAAGAAGCATTAGCAAACAGCTCCACCAGGGTGGCAAAGCCTGGCTCCCTCCTGGACTTACATCCTGTGGCAGACCATAGGCTGCTAATCAAGCCTGCTCTACAGCAAATCATGCTTCATATGGGCTCTTCCACACTTCCTTATAACTCCAGGCTATTATTATTTTTCCTAAAACCAGCTACATAAATATGTACTCTTTTTCACACTTAAAGGTGTATTTAGTTCCAACTTATTCCAAAGTCTGTAGATGGCAGTTTCCAGCTTCAAGCAAGTACGTGTTAAATCTACGTCCTGTGCTTGACCGAAAAGATGCAGAATCATTTCCGAGAGCTGGAAAATCTAGGCTGTAGAATAATATAACCTTTTTTTTCCTTTTCAGGATGCCAGACCCTAAATTCATTTTATTATTTATAGACAAACTGCTTCATACAGCATTGGAGGTTTTAAAAATGTATTATCTCTCATGCGCCTCTCCTCTCCCTCCCCTTGCACAGTTGGATTGGTGGTAACTAAGGCAACCCAGCTGCACAGCCTGAGAGGCACAGAAAATAGTACCAGTAATGACTTCTTTTTGTTTTAAATCCCAGAGTTTCTAGAGTACAAGACAATGTTGAGCAATAGAGAAACTCCAAAGAGGATAATTTGAAACAATGAGCTGATTCTTTTACTGCCATAAATTTACCTCAGCCAAGAACTTGGCTGCAGGGTCTGAGTACCAAAGATGAACCGTGTGATCGTTTCTCCCCTTCCTGATGGGTGGAAAACATCACACAGGCAACTGATCTCATGTTTCTTCAACCCGTCAAACTAGAATCCTCAAAAATAAAGCAAAGCAGTGCTTGCTTGGGGTTTGCTCTGTTTGGGACAATCAGATCCTTGGGAGAAATTTGGATCAAAGTTCTCCACATCAGACAGAGCAACCTTTCAAATGAGGTCTCTTATCTAGAACTCACATTTGAAGATGGAGCACATTCATTTGTCTTCCATCTAACACATCTGAAAAAAACCCCAAAATAACATTCATCAGCTGCTTCATTTCAATACTCTGAAATGCAGCTGGAGAGGAGCTATAGCTAGCAACAGCTACTTGCTCCAGCAGTGATTGAAAAGCCTCCTGATGCTTTTGCCTCTATTTGCAAGATTTTGTGGGCCCAAGGGCTCTCCCAGAGAAATGCTTATCCCCACATGGTGGAACTGTCCTTTGGGAGAGAAACAGGGGAGGAAAGAATGCTGATTGCTGGAGTGGGCAGCAGCTGCAAGAGACCCAACCTAGGTGCTTGCTGTCCACTAGAAGGGAAAGCTTTGGCCAGCAGCAGGCTGAGGAACACTGTCAGGGGAAAAACAAAAATTAAAGATATTATATTGCAAGGGGTAAGGCAGCTCAACAGGAATGAGAGCCATTGCTTTCAGGAAAAAGAGAAAACTTATGGTGGAATACCTTTCTCATGCTCAGTGCATAGATGGATGCACTCTTCCAGATCTTCTATGAGCTCTTAAATATCTTGGGAAGACATTGCTGAAACCTATTTACCTAAGGCTGAAATAAAGTTAAACAACATTCTTCTCTCTAGCCTGTTTTTCCTCTTTTTTTTTTTTTGGAGTTCTTTTGCATTCAGCGCATTTTCCAGAATCATATAACATGTTTTCACAACTGATTATTTTCCCTGAGTTTTATTTTTGTATTTATGGGCTTTTGAAACCAAGCTCCCTTAATACCCTGTAGCCTTGGGAAATCCAGCCTATGTGACAGCTCACAAATCTGTGCAATACAAAGCAATACTATAATAAGATTGAATTCTTGATGCTGTCATTATTCTGAGCAGCTGTTGAGATTGCAGAAACCCGAATGGCAAATGAAGGGATGCAAAGGGCAACTGTGTGGGACATGAAGCCGTGCCACCATTGTACTGGTACAGGCTTATCAACAGCAGGTTTTGTATGAATGTTAAAATGCTGATGTTATTGCTCCAGACCCAGGTTTCACCCTTCGTTATTACAGTATCCAGGAGGGATTTTTAAACTGAGATTCCTTTCCAGGGTATTTGTTGTATCCTGCCAAGAATAAGAGTCTAGAGTCTATCTATTCTTTTCAGTGACCAAATGATGTTTATATCCATAATTTTCCTATATTGCAAATGATTAATGGAACTCAGATTTTACAGGATTTAAATCCCAGAGTTTGAAAACTAAATATGAGTATTTACTTTTGACTCATCCTAGTTGTACCACAAACCTGTGATGGCACATTTATGTCCTTCATATTTGTCACTCCCAAAAGCTGCAGTTTATTCCTCAGGCAGAGATGATTGACTGTGTGAAGGAAACTTGCACTATTTGTCACAGGTCCTATTTTTGGTGATAAGTTTATCTGGCAATCCACTGGAGGCAGACTGGACCAGAACCTCTCACAAACCAGAGCTTACAAATTCATCAGTGGAGGCCAGACATTAGGAAGTACTGGTTAACATGCTGGTCCTGGCCTGCCAGGCTATTTTCTTTCTTTGTGGTTTGGATTTTTTTCCCCTCACCCATAAATATCAATTTGGTCAGTATATACGAATACAACACAGCAATTAGTGTTTCAGAGCCTCTGAGGTCCATGGACAAGGAAAGATCATTTAAAGGAGAGTTTCCTATGAGTGAATATGAGGGGAAGAAGAGAGGCTGAGACAGTGTGTTAGAAAAGACACCCATGAACAGTTGATTATTGGTTGGCCCACAGCAGCAAAAAAGCTGCTGCTTCAGAAAGCTGTGGGATTTCAGTAGGTCCTGTGCTGTCCTGACCAGCCATGTGAGGATCCTCCAGCTTTTCACATGCTCTTACAACAAGCTAGGTTGGCTGGGTGGCTGACACTTTCTCCCTCTGGCAAAGCACAATTATTCTCAATGGGTGTGGCCCATGGCAGATTTCAAATAATTCCTCAGTCGTTGAGTAATCTGTTACTTGCTGGGGACATCCCAGGCTCATTTGACTTCTGCAGCACTTCAGCATTAGCAGCTGGTCCAAGACATGCACTTGCTGTTCACTCCCACTCCCAGATGGATAGAGTTCCCCAGGGATGTTGGGAGGCTGGGGCCAGTTTCACATCCTCCCCATCCCTGATGTGTGAAAGGACTTCTCAGTTGTGCCTTCCCCTCAGGTCCCAATAATGTCTTCTCCTCTGTCTCCAAACAGGAGATTCAATAGTAATACTGGACCACAAGTGGAAAGGCAAGTGAATCCTCCTCTTGAAGCCAAACAATCCCTCCATGAATTCTGAAGCCATGAAGTAGAGGAAAATAAACGTAGCTGTGATAAATCCTTTCTCCAATGCATTGCAGCTTCTGGTGAAGCCATTATGACATCAGACATATGGAAAACTGGTGGAAAGTATGAAATGTTTGCCTCTTTCATGATAACTCTGCAACTGCTATGAATAAGAAAATTGTGTTCATCTGTTTACACAGATTTCTCATCTCTTGCACAACGTGCGTGAGGATGTGTCCATGGTTAAAAGTTGTCACTGGTAAATGCACTCCCTCATGAGCCTCACACCACTCTGTAAAAGACCTGTGAATGCAAGCCAGCTCTTGTTTGGATTGCCCTTCATCAAGTCTGGAAAAAATTAAGAGGAGAGATAATTTTAACCCAAGCTAGCTAGATAACAAATTGGGCTAACAAGCACTGTAATTAGAAATGTCTGCTCAGAAAGTTCACCAAGAAGCCGAGTTCTTCTAACGAGAAACTTTCTGTAATATTAATATGCTTATATTATGCTCAATATCTCCCCTCCATTTTAACAGGAAATCCGAAGGCAACAATTTCTTCCTTTTTCTTGGTTTCAGTTAATCTCGCAGCAAAAGTAACCTAATTATACTGACTGTATGATTGCTTTGACAGAAAGCATGTTAATTTAAAGCACTGTTTAACATAAAGCTGCCTGCCATATAATTACACTCCATTCACATGTTTACTAATTTTCCTCAATATAGTTGATTTCTGTTATTAGCCTCAACATTTTGTTAACATCCAAAACACTGGAGATCTGCTTTGCAAACTCCAATAAACATGCAAAACTGAGAGTAGCACAAGTGTTCCTTAATGGTCAATGTGAAAAAGAAAAATCTCTTGTATTATTCCTGCATTCAAAGAGGATTTGAAACTAGTTGCAGTACTTAAATGTCTAAATCCATCCTCATTGCCAAAACCCCTCGCTTAGTGCTACTGTGCACACTGTTCACCAGGGTGTTATTTTCACCTTTCAAATGCCGCTGGAGCTCAGTAAAAACAAAACACATTGTAAGCTGCCTGTGCGCAATAAAAAGATAATGTGTATACATAAGATTGTTCTTCTCATGTGTTAAGCACCTGATAAAAATTCTAATCTGGGAAGTTAACATGCTAGGCCTAGAATGTAAACTAAATGAACTCAATGAGATGTGTGCATGCATTCAGTAATTCCCAGCCTATCTAGATAACCCGCTCCAGCTAAATTTGCAAGGGGAATGTAAGCAATTACACATGCCCACACACAAATACACTCCTCCCTCATTTTGTGTTGAAGTTGAAAGATGCTGGTCAGAGGAAATATATTGGAGAGACAGACAGAAGAAATAACACAGAGGGAATTAGGGAAGAAGAGAAAGTTATGGGAACTGCCTGTACAGGTTTGTTGGGTGTTTTTGTCTCTACCTCCCTTGTTTTTAAAATAATTTGTTTTGTACTGATACTCCAGTACAGTTTAATTGTCAGAAACTCAAAACAAAGCCTGGGCCCCAGCACAGACTGATAGGTCTTTCCACTTCCAACCAGAGAAGCCAAATGACAGACCTCACCCTCAGCTCCTGCTCACACCAGCGGTACCTTTGGGATCTGATGTGGTGGCTGAGCTGCTGGACTACAGGGCTTTGAGGAGAATCACGGGGAAGGTTGTTTATTTCTTTGAAAAAGGCTCAGAAGAGGCACTTCTTTCTGCTACATCCTGCATGGAGAGAAGCTGGATTCCAGTCATGCACTTTGAGAAATCAATGAGGAATGCCTGTCCCCAAAATACAGCTGCTGGGATCTTGGATTTGCTTTGTTCCTTTCTCTCATATTCACAAAGTTCTGAAAGGAGGAAAATGTGTCATTGCTCACAAACCAACATTTCCCCCGTGATTTTTCAAAAGGCTTTACGGAGACACCCTGTGTAAGGATCTGGCCTTGACGACATTTACACCAGATTTCTCTTTCCAGTCCATCAGTCTCTCCCATTTCATTTTAAGTGTGCGAAGCCAGTCAGAACTGTTTATTTATAGCCCTAGATGTTCGTGGCTGTATAAATTAGCTGTTATTACCGAAGGAGGTGCCGCCCACTCGCCCAGAGCAGCTGCCCAGGAGCCCTTTCATGCCGCTCCACGGAACGCAGCCCCAGCAGGCAGGGAAACGACGCTGTCCCAGGCAGACGGAGGGACCACGGCTCAACCCCCTGGGAGAAAAAACAGCAATTAATTTTTTCCACAGTGAAATCTGCAGCATGACAACCACAATTACCTAATACTGTTTAGACCTGCCACTTGCATTTGGCAGAGAGAGAGAGAGAAAATGAAGGATTAAATTCACCAGAAGAAAAAAACCCACCCAGACTAGAACCTACCCCTGGACTTTTGTTTTATAAGATTAAGCGATATTTGTTTAGAAGGGGTGAGGGGGAAGGGACAGTGGGGGGATGGAAATGCAAAACGTTGTTATTTGAGACAGAGCACCATCAGAAAATAAGAACCCATCCCATACACACAAACACGGAGCTGTTTCCAGCAGAAACAGCTGGAAAGCAATATCCACCACCACGAGGAGCTTTCATCTTAACTCACACCTTTGTAACAGTTTACTTCCACAAAAAAGCATAGGCAAGTGTTAATTTATTCCCTCCCCAGTTTCCCACACAAATTTCTTAGTTTGGGTCTCTGCCAGAGCTTCAGGGTCACAATGTGACCTCAACAACATAATTTAAGATTGTTCCAAGCCTTCAGTGGAACTACTGAGGATTTACTTTGATGGATATGGAGCCAGGATCTGGCATGCAGAAAATATGCATTTACATTCTACCAAAGTGTCTAAAATAGTTGCCCAGGGATGCTGAAATTCAATTTGAGACCTTGTATTCACTTGGCAGAGCACATAATTAAATATTTTGTGCCACAAAATTAACCAGAGTCTCAGGGGTATGGGTAAGAGACGGCTTAGAATCAACCATGAGAGCCAAACTAAGACCTACTTCCCAGGCAAGTTATTCAGTAAATATTGGAAAAAAATCATTGCAGTCATAGATAGGTTCATAACAATTTTTGTTAGTATTTAATCTTGCTGATTATCTGTAGTAACCTCTTACCTCAGAGGAAGAGGCTGTCGGCAGTGTGGATTCATTTAAATAACCCCAATATCAAGAACTACTCTTGAACTAAAGCTCCTGCTTTACAGCTAAAAACTGTTCTTGAATTGACCATTTGGAAAGAAGCATCAGGTAAAAACCAAATACAATCACAATAGGCCAGACCTCAGAACAAGTGGTTAAAAGCCCTAAAGTGGAATTTTTGCCTTTTGAGGTCTCCAGAGACCCTACACTGCAAAGCGTTCAATGTTCCTGAAAAGCAAACCAAATTCCTTTTGTGTTTGATGTCACAGCTCTTCAGATTTCAGACATGGTGAGTCTAAAAACAAGGGTTTGAATTAAACCCCCAGGATATGGCCCAATAATAGTTCTGAACTATAAAATTTCATGGTAATACTTGGTGTTTCAAATGTCACTTTCTATCAAATGCTCTCAAAACATAAACATAAAGCTGCCTGCCTTGTTTATGAAGCTTTCAGCAAAGCTTCAAGTTCCTTTCACTTTGAGAGGGCAATTTCCCTCAGTACCTGGAAAACAGCACACATATAAGAGAATAATGCGTTATTTTACACCTAAGACAAGCAGAATCACCTCCTCCAAGGAAGCAGGACAATATTGTTTCACTGTTGGTATGGACTCGGTTCCTTAGACAGAGGAGAAAGAAACTAATATATACCGACACAAGACTGCTTCTTGAGATGTTAGTTCAAGTTTAGACGCTTTTTGAGATGTTAGTTCAAGTTTTCGGTGTGGAAACCCCCAGTGGGTGTGCAAAAGCATCAGTGCTCAAGGGAGGAAATGAAGACACGTGTATAAAAGGAGCTCCATGGTTAAGCATTTCTTTCCACCAGGCTTTTCTAGCTATGGACAGAGAGAAGCACAATTGTGGAACTGTGCTTCAAACAGGGAAGAACCACACTTTCAACCGTAGAGGTATTAAGGTTGGAAAAGATCTCTCAGATCATTGAGTTCAAACATTAACCCAGCACTGCCAAGTCCACCACTAAACCATGTCCCAAAGTGCCACATCCACGCGTGTTTTCAACACCTCTAGGGACGGCGCTTCCACGACTCCTGTGGGCAGCCAGCTCCAGCGCCTCCAGCGCTCCATGTCCTCGCTGTACCGCGGTGCCCAGACGCGGACACAGCACCGGAGGCGCGGCCTCACCGGTGCCGAGCACCCGCCGCACTCAGCACAGCAGCGGCAGCGCCAGAACCAGCGCGGCACAGCCCGGCAGCTCCGCTCCGCTACGGCCGCTCCGTGAGGGGCAATTCCCGGAGGAAGCGCGGCAGGGCGGGAGCGCGGCTCTCATCCCGAGGCGGCACAGCGCCCCCTGGCGGCGGCGCGGCGCCATCGCCCGCCCGCCCCCTCAGCGCTGAGGGGCCCGGGCGGGAGCGGACATCCCGGCGCGACTCCCGGGAGAGCGCTGCCGGCCCCCAGCGCCGGGAAGGGCTCTTTCCCACCGCGGAAAGCCGCCGTGTCCTCCCCACAGCAGCTCCTTTCATCGCCCATGGGTGGGCGATTTCAGTTTCCAGGGGTGCAGCAGCCTCAGCGTTCTAAGCTGAGTAATTCCCCTAAACGGAATAATTCCGTCAGGACACGCCTGATGGATGCTCAGGGATGCAGCAGCGCTCAGCTCTGGAGCACGGGGGCAGTCCTTTGGCACCGGCGTTCTTGCACTCGCACATCTGCGAGCCCAAAGCAGCCCCAGCCCGAAAGCGAATCCCCGCGGTGTCCCAGCGCGGCGCCTCACAGGCAGCCAACACCACCTTATTAAGTCAAAATCACAGGAAGAGGGAGAACAAATAGAATGTCAGTTTGATCAACACATGTAACAATTATGCGCGAGAGGAAAACCCCGAAATTTAATAGAGCCCATTGTTTTTGTCCATAGGTTCAGTTTTGTGGATGCTTTGCACTTCTTCCATTTTTCCCCCCTCTTTACCACGCCCCTCCCCCCCCCTTTTTTTTCCTTTTTAAAAAAACAGATGTTGCCAAGTGTTTTTGAATCACACACACTCCAAAATGCCTCAGAATCATTTGTGGAACCACCCCCAGGCTCTAAACCCTTATATCACTGATGCAGCCTCCTTGTTGCTAGCTTGCCAAAACAATAGCCATTGTTCCTGAAGGGTCCAGCCAAAAATAATATGATGTGCAACTGCCTTCCCACTGTTGTCTTTACAAAACTACTTAAAAGTTCCAGAGATGCCTTTACGGATGGTGTACAGTACAAATAAATCCAAAAGGAGCAGAACAATTGGAAAAGCTTGTAGGAACATTGGAAGTGGGTGGAGTAGAAATAAAAAAATTGTGGGGGGTGAAAGAGAGGAAAGCATTATGAGAAAGAGTTTACATTAAATGATAGTGAAGTGTTTAGTTATGCAGCTGGTTTTGTGTTGTTGCAGAAGTGAAACCACAAATATTTTAGTATTCATATCACTACAACTTGCATATAATTCACGAGTTTGGTAGCTGTGCAATTGCACCTTAAATGATTCTTTTATGCAGCTCTGATTTTGGAAAGAATCACTTTGAATGAAGATTTGGGAGGGAATAGAAAATGGCTACCATTCCTGCTTGGAGAAATACAATATCTGAAGAAGAAATATCTGGAAATCATAGGGGTCACAGACCCACAGCTATATATATATATATAGCCTGTAGCTTATGGACAGTCTGGTCTGTATTGAATTCAAAATGTAAGCATTGAGGCGGGGGAAAGAAAAAAAGAGTTATTTTGAACGGCCATCATAAAAATTGAATTTATTTCTTATGTGTAGTTCATTACATACCAGTGAAGGATCAGCTTGACCTTTCTGCTATTAGTAGTCCAGGCCATGAAAGAAGCTCCTTCATGAACCAATGGAAGTTCATACTGTTGTTCTCTGTGTAGTACATCTCCGGATAGAAAGATCACGCATCTTCCGTCAGCAATACATTTATTGATAAAGAAAGCCCTGCAAGGCAGGTCAAATCCACAGGCGCACTGTGTGTGGAATGAGAATCGACTCTCAAGTGTTCCTTCGCATTTCTACTTCTAATCATCGATCTATTTAGTCATCCTAAGTCTCAGTCCTAGACTCTGATACAAATTCAGAGCTGAACTTTGACCGCAGTCCTGAATCAGAGGTATAGGAAAAAACTGAGCAAGTGAAAAAAAGTCACCACAACTACTTCAGAGGAAAGTTAATTGAAAAAGAAAACCCACAACATTCTGGCAAATATCAAAGCTGATATTTCTACATAATGTAACTCAATTATGAGGTATTTACTAATCACATCATATTTATTGTTAACAAATTGTTGCAAGTGCCTGCTACAATGGGCCTCTGTTTAGCCATTACTGGCTGCTTGACAAATGATCTGTGGTGTTAGAAGGTCACAGAAAGAAGTTGAGAAGCACTAGGAGGGGGAAAAAGGGAAGGAAAAACCCCCAAATCCCAATTATATAGCAAGACAAAACTGTGGGAGAATCTCCGACATGCTCTTTAAGTGTAGCCATCCCTTATAAGGAAGAAAATCATTACCAACATCAAGCACAGCCTGTGGGCAAAGCCTGTGCCACTCAGATGTACCCCCAGCGTGTGTCCCTGGTGACGTGTCCGTGTACTCATCCTGCAAGTATGTCCCACTCAATGTACAGCTGCAGCGTCTTCCTCCCTGGGGGACACGGCATCTATATGTCCAGAGAAACAACACGTGGGCCCAGGTCTGACCCCCCGACCTCCACATGCTGCAAGCTGCTTCCAGAGCTGAGGGAAAGGAAATGACCCAGAGGAAACAATGCAGGACATCATTCCGTGAGTGCACTCTTGTGGTCAGCTGGGAAAACAAAAAACCAAACCAAGAAATGAAACAGTCATGACAGAAATTAGGTTGATCTGGTCATTACACTGACAGAAAAAATGCCTTTCCTTTTAGTGGTTGTGCTGCCTTTTAGGAGTTTCTGTTTTGTTTTGCAGAATTGCTGGCGTTTGGAGTTTCCCGATTATCAGAGCCCTCCCAAAGCACTCCTACACTCTCTGTCTGTGCATGTGTGTGCTGTCTCCTATTCCCCAATGAGAAAGGCATTTTTAACAAATTGATAAGACAGAATTTTCCCATACAGTCACTATCAGGCAAGCAGAGCACTGCATGGCGTGTTAGAAATGAAAAAATGTGCTCTAACTTGGACTAGCCCTCCAGTTCCTCCCCCTTCCTCATCCCAGGGTCAGAGCCAGATAGAGAAGCATCTCCCAGTCTACAGCACTCACATTCCTGAAGCAAATGCCAGATGCAGTCCTGTGTCCTGGGTTTGATGCATTTGCCCACCTATGTTAACTGTTGGGGAATTTCAAGGAAGCAGGAAAAACAGCAGCTGAAGGAATGAAAAACCAGCCACTGTATCCAACATTGGCAGCAAGCACACAAAATCTATGTGCTGTGTCTTCCTTGTGTGTTGCCCCATAGGCTTTGAGGAGCTATCAGTAAAGCCTGATTTCCCTCATACAGATGGAAAATATCTTAGACCTGAGCTTGTAATGAAAACCATGCTTAGACAGGGGTTTCTATATCAGGGTTTTTCTATGCCTCGTTCTAGGGAATGAGGCACGGGGCAAAGTAGAATTCCCTTTTTGCTAGCGTACCATCTATAAAACAGCTAAAATGTCCAAAACATTGAAGAGGAGATTTAGCTTTGGGCAAGAAGTATTGTCACAAAATAATTCAATAATTAATGGAGAGGTTCTTTCATTTAACTCCAGTTGCAGTGAGCTTTCTGTTCTCCTTGGTGTTGGGAGCAGCCAGGGTTTTCCAAGGGTGGGCAGCAAGAGGCAGCAGGCCATATCTGTCAACAAGGCACTGTGTGGGCCAGCTTAAAAACCTCTCTTCCTGCCATTGTTATCCTTAAAGCCCTGGAATTTCATCCAAATGGATTTGACCCCTTGCAAAACAGCCTGTGCATACTTCCCTGATTAGGGTATTCCTGTTAGATGAAAAGGAGGGGGTGGAAGTGGAAGAAGAGGGGCTTTCTCCACCTCTGCCCAAACAACACAAGTGTCCTGCTGCATGCTGGACTCCAGGATGGGCACATGGCTTTGAGGAAAACCAGCTTGTCCATTGTCCAGTGGGGGAGCGGGTCTGTGCACCTCAGGTGTGCCCCATGAGCAGCAACTGCTAAAGGGGGGAGAAAATAACTCAGAGGAGTTGAGTTCTTCACCCTGCTTGCATTTGCTTGTGGAAGAAAGTTGCTAGTCATTTTGACCCAATCTTTAGGAAAGGTCTTTTATTATGGCAAATTCAGGTCTGAAATGCAGTCCTTTCCCATGGTGCAGCTCTCAGTCTGCCCTAATGCTTTGCCATGCTTGCAGGTAGTTCTCAAACCGCTCCATCTATTTCCTCCCTCATTTTTGTGCCAGTCTTTGCCCTGCTAAATTCCCTGTACCTGACTGGATGATCTCAAAATTTCATATAACTCAGAAAAATTATTGATTGGTATTGCCATCTACTTCTAGCTCTCCCACCTTGTTTTTCTCCATTCTATTTCCCCAACTTCCTACAAAAGGAACTTCACAGTTTCTTCCTTGACAGGGCTGCTGATGTCCAGGACAGGCCACTGCTACCACTTCAGCTCTATCACTCAGCATATCCCTCTGCCCATACATGAAGATGTTCAATAATCAAACTGGATTTTTTGGAAATAGAAGAGCACTTAAAGCAAAAACTACCTTCAGCATACCTGAAACTAAAAGGTTTGGACAGAACATTCCAGACTTAATCAGAAGAGGATCTGGGTCTTCTCACTTTTGGCACAAGACTTCATTCCCTTTGTCTTCACTAGGCTTTGGATCAATGCATGCAAAAAATATTTCCACTGGGCTTTAACTTTGGCCATTCACCGAGCTGTGCACTCCTGTACAGCCCTGTGCTGTTATTGTGGTTCTAATTAGCAAAGGTTACACAGCCATATCTATTGTTTCAGCAGTTTGGGCCACCAAGTTCACATGATCATACTAGCTGAAAATAGAGGTTATCAAGCAATCAAGCTAAGCACATTACTTGCAATTAGAGCTCCTTATTTGTTTTATTCTCATGCACTCACCTTCTTGTCCTGCCTTCCCTTCTCCCTACTGCCAGCATACCACTTGGAGCAGTGCTGCAGCTTTGCTGTGAGCAGTGACCCTGCATCGTGTAGGCAGCTGAATTGAACCCTATTGCTGTACCCATCTAAAGTGACATTGGGACAGAGGTGACACGCATGTGCCTTGGCAGATACATGGCAGTAAATGATATTACAGCAAAGACACACCACTGGAAAGGACAAAGCACATTGAGTTAAACCTCAAGCCAGGCTGTTCGTAGGCAGTGGATGCAAATGATTGACTGAGAGTTCTCTCTGTGCCAAAACAATAATGAGAGATAAAAAGTGATTTGGACATTGCTCCCTTTTCACTCTCAGCCAGAGTCCAAAGAAACAATCATCACACATGCACACATTCAGGTATTTTGAAACATAAGTGCACACAGAAGATTGAAATTGTGCAACCAACTCTGTTCTTAGCATCACTGTCAGTAGTTGTGTAAACCACTATGGCTATATGGCTATATATGGCTGTTTTCTTATTTACATTTCACCCATCTTGGACTCTGTTGTTGAATGAAACCATTTTACTTTTATACTCAGTCTGTCATGTTTTTGGTTCTAAGGAGCTAGCATGAGGTAGTTATGGTTGGACCACAGTGATGAATATTAATATTAAAAATTTGCAAAAAGCTTAAAATAGATTGTTAATTGAATTAATTCAATACCTGGAAACTATTCTATGGATAGTGTTACCTGTTTAAGCCTGACTTGGCTCAGTTTAATTGTGCCTCTTAGAGAGTGAAGTTACTGATAAGTGTGGTCTGCCACCACACTCTGCTTTTTACTGACTTTAAATGCCATGCGGAAAAACTGTGACATTAAAGGTACTTCAACCTGGGGTTCTTTCTGTTTGTATTCTGCCCAGAGACCCCTTAAACCCTATGCTGTTCTCAGAAGCAAAGTGATGTCTAGAATCTCTTTTTCTGCCTTTTGTGCTCTATTTATGAAAAATCACATTTCCTCATAATTAAGTGACACTAGAACAGTGGACTCTAAACCAAGATGACATCCCTATTTATGGAAGGAAAATTAGGGGCTTCCAATGTGGCTACTGCACTCCATAGAAACAGCTTGGTAATACAGCCTCTTCCCAGAGACCCCCTTTTGTTCTTTAACTTCTCCCACTAGTTTATTCCTGAAGAGCTTCTCTGTATAGAGGAACCTTGAATAGTTTTCTTGAGCTCTCTAGCTTGAGAGAAAAGGTTGCCAGCTGTCCTCAAATCTAGCTGTGATCTCTCCACCAAAACTTGCTTAAAGCAAGGGTTATTTGTGGGGCACACAGGTCTGTTGTGAGCCAAATATTTTGTGCCTGTCATGGAGTGGTTACCTCCTTTCTCATAAATACAACCACAGAAAAAATCACATTCCATTTAATTAAATAGTAAGATTTATCCTTTTCTCAAGAATTAAAGGTGTTTAAAATATGGTGGTGAAAACAAACTTTTCTAGATCTCAGAGCAAATGAAACCACTTCCTCGAAGACAACTTGGAATACCCCAAAATGAACATTAATATTCATCTTGGAATACCCCAAAATGAACATTAAGGGAAAAGATGCAGGCAATTCTTTGATAAGAGGCGAGAGGTCAGATCTGATATAGCAAGCAGAAAATTTATGTTCTTTCTCAAAAAATAAGGGAGGAGATCTAATCAGGATTCCTCAAAAAACTGTGCAAGAACTGACTTACAAATAAAATGGTTATTCTGAATGGTAATTCTGCTCTTCTCAAACATCTGTTTTGTTTTTCCAGGTAATGCATTGTTAAGCACAGTATTGATTAGCTTTGATTTAATGCAGGTTCTCCTGCGACTACTTACCCATAACAATGGAGATTTTTCCTCCCTAAATGGAAATAAGAAGCAATAACATTTTAGAGCAGTAGATATCAAACCCCATGGTGGCTTATACCTGGAATATAGGAGTTCAGAAATTAAAATAAAAAATACTGTTCATTCTTAATAAACCAAAATTTAAATACTCCCTTTATTATACCTACTTTTTAATTTCCCTTCCTAACTTCCACATTAATAAAGGCTGTAGGTATAATAAAGTCTGGGAAGCTAATGGAGACATAAAGTACCTTCAGAACCACGTTGGAGTGGTAAATATCAACCATATTTCATTTGACTCCATGTAAGAGAAACACCTAGCTGTCCTTTCCCAAGCAAATTTTTGTGGTTCTTTAAGAACACAGATTTGTTTGCATTTTGTTAAAACTGGTGCCACTTATGGAAAGAAATGTGGGCTTTCTAATACAGTGATTTCTAATACAATTCATCTGTCCCTGCAGGAAATTCATATTGCAATGAAAAATGAGCAGCATAGCTTAGTTGTACACTGGAGACTTTTTGCTAACCATTTCATTCCCAAGCTCTGAAAAGGCTTGCAATTAAATCTGGCAGACACAAGAAATTACATAACATGAGGCTCACACAGCACAGACCTCCTGAGAAAGGCCAGAACAGCAGACACTCCCAGCCCAGGCCTCTGCTGCCTCTCAAAGAGCAGGGGCAAGAACACCTTCTTGCACAAGTGCCATTTGTTTAGTTAATCTAGTCCAGGCTGTCCTCATGCGAGGCATCCAGTCACTGGGTGGCTGAGCAGGACACAACAGGTGACACAGGAGGTAGGATGCCATCAGACAGTGCCAGACAGATTGTGCAAGGGCACTTGACTGCTGAAATAAAGGTGAAAGATCATGCCACCTTCTGCCCCTTCTGGCAATGGCCCTGAGTCCTGTTTCATGTCTGTTCAGCTGACTCACACACATGTAGAGAGCAGTGATGTAAAGCCTTGGTTGGCATTTTGGAAAGGTCTTTGGTTGAGTTTGTTCCCCCTGCCTCACCCCAGGAATAGTATTTCTATTTCTGTCTCTGCCACTTCTCCATCTCTAATGGCATCTTTAATGTCAGACAGAGTAAGAAAGAAGTGTAGCAGAGTGAGATTGGGAAAATACTACAAACCAAACCCTTTTGCTAAATCTGTCTCTGCATTCCCAATTTCTATAAGTACAGGTTGAGACCAATATGAAGCTGAAGAGACATCTAAGAGCCCCATGTTACTTCACAGCCTTTGAACCAGGTTTTCAATTATTTTCTCACTTTTTGTGTGAAAGGGTTCAATGAACCTAAAAGAGCATTTCATTAGAAATTTTTAAAGTGCTTAAAAAACCACAGTGGTGCAAGGACAGCAGTTGGAACTCTGTGTAGTGGATACAGAAATATTTTAACACCAGGGCTGCTGTTATAGAATTACTTTCTATTCCACAACTTGCTCCTGCTTTCTTCCTCTTTGGTCTCCTACGTGTTGTACATATTCATGGCAGTCTTCCAGTGGTGAGGTTGCAATGAGAGTGCAGACAGCAACCCTCACCTGCAACAGAAAATGAGCTTTTATTTATGCCAAGAATATCCTATGCCATTTATAAATGCCAACTTGTTTGGTTGTGGATTTGGGTTTTGGGGTTTTTTTCCATGATATATGCAATTTGGAAAACATGCTTGCTTCCTCAAAATGCTAAGCAGCTTCACAATGTCTCATAGGGAGGAAATATAACTAATAGTCATCTTTTAAAAAGTGACAACTGGCACATGAGTAGCAACTGTGCCTCATGCAGCATAATTGCTGGTATTTCAAAAGGTGACTTTGTAAGCAGGGATGTTTATAAGGCACCCTGCTGTCTGCATGCTATTCGAAAGTTTCTGAGGATTTGCGTGATTTTCTTTTAAATTTTTGTTTTGAGCTTTTATCTTCTCTGTAAAAGCAACACTTTGACATTAAAGCTGAGTTTGGCAGGCAATTTAACTCTCAACTAACAAAGTTGTGGTGTCATATAGTGTCTGATATCAGAATAGAACATGGAGAATAGAAATGAAACAAGGAGATAAATTCTGAAAATTATTTTAAAAGACCTACTTCTAAAATACTGTGTCTCTGTGTGAAAAAACAGCCATGTAAGAGAGAAGAATAAAATGAACTTCTTTCTACCAAATATTTTTTTACTGAAATTTCCTCAAGTGATGCATTGAAGTTACCTGCTTTCACCTCAAACAGGTTCAGAGGATCATGGAGTAAGCCAGGTTAGAAGGAGCCTAAGGAGATCATCCAGTCCAGCCTCCTGACAAAGCAGAGTCAGCTGTGAACATGGGGGTTTTAAAAAACAAATCTCCCAATGCTTTCTGTTTATATCCTAACCACCTCTGAGGACTGGAAGGCAGCCTCCTCCTCATCAAGCTTTTGAAAACAATTACACAGGAATTTCTTTTCCTTCTTTAGGTACAAGGGTATTTATTTTAATATGACAGAACATGAAGCCTTTTCCATGGTGCAGTGAACAAGGCAGGGAAAGAAAAGCCTCTCTTGGTAAATAAATACATCAGCACATACAGGCAAGGACTCGTGGAGACAATGGAAATGTGGACACCTGACTTGTACCAGTTAACTCCAGGGAAAAGAGGCAAAAACCACGATTGCCTTGGACATCTATAGTTACAGCTTTGCCATATGGAATTACAGTGATGTAAGCCCAGACTAAGTGAGCTCATAATCAGGCTTTTCAATCTAGTCAAAGGAGGTGTTGGGGAGAGGTAATGTTGACAAGTAACTAAAGTGTAACTGAGACAGTATTGTGAACAAGAAGTAGTAGAAGAAATCAGAAAAAATATTGCTCCCTCCCACCCAAACCTCCCTCAAAACAATAATTTTACTTTCAGGTCTGACTTTGATGCTGTTGTTCACATGTAGTGAACTTGAGTTTAAGCCCAGGACAGCTTAAGGGTTTCCAGGAAAGAAACTGGCTCAACAACAGAGTAATAAAAAGGTAAGGAAGTCCACATCATGTGCTGAATCCTGAATGTCTGCACAAGGAGTGAGCTAATGTGCAATGTGACGAAGTAGGAAGCTGCTAATGACAGACAAGCTCCAAACTGGATTGTTCCTGGGGATTCCCAGGTGCATATCAGATGAAAAATAATAGCAGCAAGGAAAATGCAAGAAAACATTAAAAAAAAGAGTATTCTTATGATTTCTTGGTTGTGTAACTGTCTCCATAGCCTCATCTTGAGTCACTTTTTCAAAGCTTTGTCAAGTCAATTATAAATACACCTCCTAAAGAAACAAAATTGCATTGGCAGGGAGAAAGATGTGGTGATCCAAAGGGTCTTTTCTATCTCTAATTACCATGACCTCAGCTGGACATGCCCAAAATCTTTTAGAGAGGAATGTGTGTTAACACTTCCATGAGGACATGGGCCCCTGGGGAGGTGAATGTGTAATTGCTCCAGCAAAGAAACATCATCTAACTAGTCAGGAATGAAAAGTTATTGTACACTGAGCCAGTGTTAGTCCAGTTGAGAAATTTCTTGTCTTTTTTTTTCCCCTTTATCATCAACAGTTTCCCAGTGCGATCCATTTCAACTAGGCTTTCTATCCCACTTAGCAAAGAATCTCCAAGATTAGAAATATTTTTAAACTTCAGATGAACAGTTTAATTCAGTAGTATTTTATAATATTTTTTTTACTTTATTATTATTAGATAAGCAAAATTTGGTTTTGAAAAAAAATTCCAAGGTGTTTCAGATGATCTCTTCACTGAGTATGCCTCTCCTCTAAAAATCAGTGTCTGTAGTAATAACTAGAAATGACTGTACTGCTATTGTTAATGCTACTTGAATGAAAAAGAACATTTCAGCAAATCTTATGACTATTTCTATGCTGGAAAGTTTTTAGCTAAAAAACCCCCAGGTTTAGAAAAAAAAATTATATTTAAGTTTTCAAACAACAAAGATTTTCTTTTAAATTGTTACAGAACTTTTCAGCAACATTACATGCAAGTTTCTTTATTCACGTCTTTCTATTCTACAAGTACATTAAAGTGTCATAAGAAATTAAAAAAAAAACCAACAAATTTCAATCATAACCATCTATTTCCTGTGATGGAAAAGGAATTACTGACATTTTAATGTTGTTTTATTTTAGTTAGAAGAGGCACAACATGTCTGTTTTGATAGCAAGACCTGAGAACTTATCAGAACAAATATTACTAATGACTAAAGTGGTGATAGTTGGCTGCAATTTAGGTTCAACATTCCCAGAAGAACTAATTGTGTAATCAATTTGAACCTACATAGTTAAATCAAATCAAATCAAATGAATAACATAAAAGTCAGCACAGGAGCATATAACCATGCCAGACCTAGGCACACTTCATCTCTGTTTCAGTGTTTGAGGCAAAGACCTGGGAATAACATCAAGAGTGGAACTATTTGGAAAGTGAAAAGTTGGGGAGGCCTCAGCTTGACATAGGGCAGCAACAAGGTGCCCTTTAAGTCTGAAATCAGGGAAAGATGTTGTATTTTAGGGTCTTTCCCACCACAAAACCTGCCCACCACAACTTGCTGAGACTGAGAGGATTGGAAAAGCACATACCTGTGGATGTATGCCTCTGGCTCTTGATACCAGTTTTGTCAGTGCTGAAGATAAATATTTGAAGATAAAAATTTACACATTTTTATTTTTCTTTGTTAAAACAATAAGGGAAAAATCTCCTGCCTCTTGCTTCACAGTGATGTGACTTTTTTTGGTCAGTGATAGCATTCAAATTGCCTTAAGGGCTGTGACAGGAAAAAGCTAAACCTTATTTAAAATAAGGCTTGAAAGAGGCATGAACTGCCACCCAATCTCTGAGGGAAGTGGGGATCTTTTTATTATTATCATCATCATCATCATTACTTTGTTATTGTCTTGAGATTAGCCTTAAAAACAAGAGCTATTTTTGAAACTGAAACATGGGTGAAAAATGCTTGGGTACTGAGCCAAGGTTTCCTAGGGCACTGTTCCTTAGCTGGGTTTTTAAACATTGTAGAAAACACTTCAAAAAGTTTATTGTTTTTAACTTTTTTTTTTCTTATTAAGTAATATACACAATACAATGCTCCTTGATAAGGCTAAACCAGACGTGGAGATGCTCGAATGCAGGGGGAGGCAGGCAGGGCAGTCCCCGCTCCAGCACTGGGAGCTGCTCACCTTTGGGGCACTCAGGGGAGACACAGCCGTGCCAGAGGAACCTGCTTCTGTGCCTCTGAAATCCCTTTGTCCTCCAGGTGGGTGAAAGGGCGGCAGTCAGAAACTTACTTAGCCATGCTCTTTGAGGGTCACTGCTTAGCAGGGCCATTAACCCCACATGTGGAGCCCAGCTAGCACCGCAACAGATGGGAAACTCTGCTCCTTTCCTCCCCACCGACTGGCTTTCCATAAGAGCAATGCTCTCCTATGATGCAGCTTGGCTGTGTTTGTTAAAAATACCAAACTGCATCGACTGCACATGACAGATGCACATCAGCAAGGAACTTGAGTGTGTGCCCCACCTTTAACTCGTTGGAAACAACCTGTGTGCAGCTGAGTATGCATTTACCCATCTTGGTAAACTGGAAAGGGTAAGATCTATAATTAAGATCTATAAGATCTACAATATAAATCAGGCACATATTGCTCTGTTTTCTCAGTTCCGAACGTGCTGTTAAAACTTGGAATGACAGTTTAAGGGATGTAAGATGAAATGAGTGTTTTTCTGTATTGTTATGAAAATTCTCATAGATTAAAAATAAATATATTACAATTGACATTTTTTCTGAGGTAGTTAAGGAAAGAAGAGCTTTTCCTGTCAGCAAAGTGTGATCTTTAGAAGATCATAACTTGGTGGAGAGGAGATAGTGGGTACCTGTTTCCAAAAATGTGACAGCTTCACTGTGTCCTCAACAAAGATAATTGATTAAGTGCATATTGGATTAAAAATTATGTTCTAGGGGGATCTTGTCAACTGTACAAATGCCTTAATGTCTACAGTATTACCATATGAGAGCTGCAAGATGGTATTGGCAATGAATTCCTAAAAAGGGATTATTTATTGTTTTCCTCTCAAAACTGAGTTCTTAAAAAAAAAGAAAAGGCAAAATCAAAGAAAACTTGGCATTTGCCCAGCTGTATGTTGGCAATAAGTTATGAATTAGCACTTTGCAAAGGACAAGCTCAGCCCGTGTTTTGGAAGGGTTTTCTGCATTGCCCTTTGTTTGTCACTGGGCTGCTCTGCACCTGTTTCATACTGTACATACTTGGAATTTTTCTGTATTCTTCATCATTTCAAAGACAGGAACATAAACAGCTCAGCTTTTCCTGAGATGACTGTGTCTGTGTGTGTGTCTGTGTGTATATATGCATCACTGAAACTTCCTAGACTCAAATGCTGTTTTCTCCTGCCAGACTCGCCTGTGGGTCTTCCTGAACAGCAGGCACTTTTTCAATAGCAACTTGGAGATACTGAGGGAGAATAGAAGGTCATTTTCTAAGACAGGATGCCAAGAGGACAGGAATTGAATGGTGCTGGCTGGCCACTAGACGCCATGCAAATCAAGAATGCAGCGTGGTCCCCAGGGAAATGGCTCATGAGCCTGGAGTATATGATAAACTTGCAACCAAAGCCTTCTCAGGCAAGTGCGATAACAATGTGTCACATTCCAGAGGAGTCAAAAACAAAGGTTGCAAAAGTCCTTGCAAAGCAGCACTCCCTCAAGACAACTGTGCTTTCAAGGAAAAGGAAAGATTTGGCAGGTTCTGTCACTTCTGGCTATTTTCTGAAAACAACACGGAACGGTTTGGGGTCAGTCTATCTTGAAGCCTCTATGTAAGTGACAGCAGAAAGGAGGTGTAAGAATCTCTAACCTTTAAGAGGTTAAAAAATTGATATGCATATGCAGCCACACACTGAAAATAAAGTAAATGCCACAATAAGGAGGTGGTAAACAGATATTTCCACAGTACATTACAAATAATTACCTGTTTTAATGTAGTGTTAGCCACCAGCTAGACTAAGTCATCTCTTTAATTGCTTTCTTACCTTTCTCATTTGCATATTGTGCTGCTTTCATAAATAAGTAGTCACTTCATTGTTGCTCATAAATTGAGAGTAAACAGCTCAAGATATGTACTCCTTTTGTTTGCCATTGTTCAGGGACCAGTCTGTGCAAACAGATTATGAAATAACTGCACAGAGGAGATGGTATTTACTATTAATTACTGACGTTGGCTGCCTGGCCAAGTCCCGTGGTCTGCAGGAGAGGGGGGCAAGGGATGGGAGACCAAATAAATCACCCTTGTGAAGGTGATAGACAAAATCCTGACATGTGTGTATGAAGCACAAGATTCCGCAGGTAGAGCATAACTTATGGTGTCCTGAGAATCAAGGAAGGAAAGACCAAGTGTGCCCCAGAATTCAGAAAGTAGCTACACTGTTCTTTTGTGAATCAGATCAAGCTTACTGCCTCACCCTGCTTTCAACTTTGAGGTTTGCTGCTCCTCTTTCAGATCTGAAGGTTATCTGAGCTCTTATGCTCCTTTGTTCCAGATATTTCTGCCAATAGCAGTACAAACAACACAGATCTTTGTGGTGTTGCTTCATAATAATTCTTTGATATCATCAAAGATCCCTTCTCCCTCGCAGAGTATCACAGTGCACCTCACAACACACCACTTCAGCAGTGGGATAAAAGCCCTTGTGCCAAGCTCTAGAGCCAGACATCATTAGCTGAATTGCAAAGAAAGAAGTAGAAAGCCTGGAAGAAAAAAAAAATAAAAATAGCAAAACTGAAGGCTGGAAAGACTGCCAAGATCACAGCTGAGCTGTCTGTAGCAAGGCCATGTTCTTCACATGGATCCCCAAAAGCTGTTAAGTCAGGCTAAGGTAGGCACTGGCTCCATATTCCCAAAGGCACCCAGAATTTATGCATAGGTGACTATGAGGCACATCCACATCAGAAAACAGCTACAAAGAGAGCCTGTAGAACAGAATCTGCTGGGCAAGAGTGTAACACCGTACAGCCAGGAGACCAACAGTGTTCAAAACCAGATCGATGTCCTGTATAATACCTTCCATTTTTGGCACTGTTTCTTAAGGCATTTTTCTGCCTGTCTTACTGT
Organism: Zonotrichia leucophrys gambelii; assembly: GCF_028769735.1. Classification (NCBI taxonomy): domain Eukaryota; kingdom Metazoa; phylum Chordata; class Aves; order Passeriformes; family Passerellidae; genus Zonotrichia; species Zonotrichia leucophrys. Next base: position 65,758,992 of record NC_088171.1, read on the forward strand.
TTATGTAATGCTCTATCTCTGACTACAATTACATGACAACCTCTAACAGCCCTCAGAAGGAACTGTCAGACCACCATATTTTAAAAAAATAAATAAAGGCTAGCAAGTTACCGGTCATTCACATCTTGCAAGGACCAAAACTTATCCTCAAACACTCCAGCAGCTTCTAACTAAGAATAGAGAAAGTGTCAGCTGTATCATAGACAGTGCTAATAAGCTCTTTAACAAGTGCAATTTGCCTTCGTAACTGTCTCCTGAAGAAAAATCCAAAGGTTGCCATTAATTTTACTTTTTATTCTCAGAAGTGCATTAAAGGCAATCAGCTCTTTGCTTCACTGGTAATCCACACAGTGAAAAAGGTTTCCCTTTCTCCTCTGCCCCCATCTGTGCTTCTGAGGAAACACAGAGCCTTAGAAATAAAGGAAAGTTGCAATGTCAGTCATTCACTTTCACAGACCCCCCTTCCTCCCAAATTATGTCTGCTGGCAGTAGTCTGCCCACTCTGGATAGACAGAAAAAGTTATCCATCAACTGGCCAGAGCATTACAGGGGCTTGGGAAGCCAGGACATTTTGTTGTTTCTGCAGCTGGAGAAAATGCAGTCTTTGTGACAACATATTTGTGTGCAACAATCACAGGTCTCCTTTCCTCCATCCCATCCCTATCCTGGGCAGTCATACAGTTTTCCAACAAAGCTCAGATCTCCAGGTGATATTATGTCTCAAGGTCTCACACATACCAGAAATGAGTATGAATCTCAGGTTGGGATTTGCAGCCTGAATTTTCCCCATCGCTGTAAATTGATCACATTTAATCTTCCAGTTTAGACTCACCTGCAGGGATTAATACATTTGGGAAAAACAATAGCAAATTAGAACAGTGATTCAAAGTCTGCCCACTGAAAATAGATCAGTTTTCTATGCAGATATCACTTATAGCTGAACATATCTATTCATCACAAATCTATCTAAGTCCTGGCTCTTATTTTCTGTTTCCTCATGCTTAAAAACCTCCTACACAATTATTTCCTATATGATTCTTTCCTTCCTACCCAGCCCAGCCACTGCCCTTCCTGGTAGTGTGCCAGTTCTGTTATTGTTCAGAGGTGAAAAACAAGACCTATCCCAGGAACTCACTCTGGCAAAGCTTAACCCAAAATGATTAATTCAAGAAGAGGGGCACAGCCCAGTGCAGGGGCCTCTGAGCAGGGCTGGTAGTGGTGCTATGGCACAGAGAGTGTGCAGGGCTCTGCTGTCCACTTGCTTCACAGTGACAGGGGGGACAGTCCTGCAAGGACAGAAAGCTGATCATACTCAAGGAGGCCACAAGTTACATTTAGGATTAACTTTCTGGCAAAGAAATAATGAGGTTGCCATGAGGGTGCTCTGGGGTTTGGGAATGAAATGGGGGGTGAGCCATTAAGTTGTGAAGAGAAGCCGTGCTTCCCTCCCACACAGCCTGAACACACAGCTAACAATTTTATCCATTTGTACCATTTGAGGGACAATTTGACTTGGCATCTGAGCTGCCCAGGGGCAACCTACAGCTTCTGCAAAGCCACCTACAAAATGAAGCTGAATAATGAAGTTCTGAATATTTGTACCCACTGGAGACCTGCTCCTCCAAGGATTACAGGCATTCCATAAAATGCCACTGTTGAAATTTCACACTTCTCTTTCCAGTTTACAAGATCAACTCACTGGTACTCTTTTATTATTTTTTTTTTTTCTGAGAAAATAAGCAGACACTATATGGAAGTGAATTAGCCTTCATTCAAAACATGTTTTGCAAAAGGTTGGATTTCATTCAGTGCCAACCAGAAGATAGACAGTGATCTTATTTATGAGGTCTGGATCTATTGTCCAGGTGTAATTAGTTGATTATTACACTTCCCATTTCTGTTATTGTAGGTCCTTAGTTCTTTTTGTAACCTGATGTTCTTTGATGTTTTTCAGAGCAAGCAAAAGACATTTCTATTTGTCCTAATTGTTCAGGAAATTAAAACTGCCAATATTTTTTCAGCTAATTAGAGTGAAATACTTTGTTTGCTACTCCCAGAACAGACCTGTAACATCTTTGTTGCTCTCTCTAAATCACCAGCTGCTCATTTGCTTCCTTTCACCATCCTCCATCACTCAGCAACTTTTTCCACAGGACATTTCCTCTCACCAGTTGTTCATTTGCCCACCACAAAACGTATCCTAATGGAGACATTGAGCTTTTTTTCTCTCCAGATATGACATAGCATACTGCTGTTGACAGCAGAAGTCACCTCTGCAGGAATAGAGGCTGCAGCTTCACGTAGGAGAATAGGAGTAAGGGTGTGCAACAGGCCTGGGCTGTGGGATGCTGCAGGCATGGGTAGGTGGGATGCTGAACAACTACTTCTTCATGTTCAATGTATTCTTTAAATATTGTGATTGTGGGGGGAAAAGAAAAAAGGGAAAAGTTTAGGGCTTTGCCATTGCTGCTTTAGCCGGTAATTAGTGTAATCACATTCGTAAGTCATAGGGGTCTTTAGATACCTCTGTCAGCACCATATAGGACCCATCAATTAACTCTTCCACATGACACACGCGTTTTAGAGGCCTGTTTTAACAACACTTGTCTACACCTGATCTAGGCTAAGCATTCCCATGTAACTTTCTGTAGAACCCTCTTACCTTAGAATTAATTACTCTTCCATTGTAACTTCACATTGTGGAAGTCCATAGGAAGGCAGGCCCTACACGCCTTACCTTGCAAGCCTCTGTGGTTTTTGAAGTGTCTGAGATTGTGCCTATCCATAGGCAATTTGTTTTTGTAGCCATTGCACTTGGCACACCTCATCCTTCTTCAGATCCCAAACTGCTGTCACAAGGCTGAGGATTTAAAAGTGAATTGACCCCTCCTTTTGACATTGGGTCGATGCCCCCGTGAAGTGTGCTGCAATGAAGAATCATGAGTGAAATTCATTTCCTAATGTATGGTTTGCTTTTACTGCTGCTTCAGTGAAACATGGAGTGCTTACTTACAAAGGTCAGTGGCATGAAACATCTATCAAAAGTTTTTCTATGAAAATAAATCAGAGCATGCTTAAAATAACAGTAATGCTCCTGAAGGGTTGACAAATACTATTTGGTACTGAGACAGGGAACACTCTCTCTATCCATAAATCAAGATGTCACAGAAAAAAGCAACAGGACTTCTTCATATTCTCCTTTCCTACACCTTCACCCTTTTTCTCATGATATCATTGCCCCAGGAAAATGATGAACACTTACAGGAAGAAAATCATTCTACTGCCAAGCCTGTTCATTACATGTCATCCTTCAGACTGTACTAATAGCTTGTTCTGGTGGCATTTGCAATATGAACAGCCATCTGCAAAGCCTGAAATCCTCAATATACTTCTAAATATATCCTCCATAATTGAAAAGTTTTGAAATGCCTGTGTCTAGGTTTGGGAGTTTGTTTATTTTTCAGGTTTTTTTTCTTTTGGTTGGTTTGGTTTCTTTTTATTCTAAGTATCTTTTGGCTTAGGGAAAAGATACCAGTGATTTTAAGATTTGCATATTGACAAAAGCAAATTTAAAGCCCTGTACATGTGCTAACCAAAGCTGTGGTAGTGCTCATCTAGCTAAGGAATATTGCTAACTTAAGCTATTATCCTAGAATTGCCATTCTCTAAAATAACCCTGGGTCTCAGAATAAAAGATGGGACTACCCCAGTACATCTTTTCCCCTTTCTCCACTGCAACACTAAGTCCTCATGGCAGGAAAGCAAATGAACAACACTATCCTGTAAGATAGACACACTTGCAATAATATTGCTCATCTTCAGCTTGAAATTCCTTACTGCTCCCTGGCAGATTGCCTTTCCTAGAGAACAAGAAGGAGAGGAGATTTTACTGTTGTACACCCATATGTTTCCTCTCACTCCTGAAATCCAAGAGGCACATTCTCTGTACTGGTGCCCTTGTGTCTGGCATAAATCAATTATTTCTTTTCTCTTATATAACTAAGATGAGTCATAAATGCATAAAGTCAGACAGGTACTGCATGTCCTGAAAGCACCTGGAAAAAGATACCCAGGGGTAGGGAGAAAACAGTAATTTTGCTTGCCCACAATATAATGATGGGGGGGTTTTCTTTTAATTGATTTTTAAAATAGATTTTAAAGAGTTAGTTATAGGCTGCATAATTTCTGTCCCAAGCTGCATGAACATAAAGTTCTCTTTCCATAGCTCATTTAAGGAATCCAGCCAAAAGTAAACCTAGGTGAAAAGGAATATCTGACAGTACTTTTTCATAGCGTCATATTTGCAATATCAACTATCCCAGACAGTTCAAGGAAAATAATTTTGGATATCTTGCAGCAAGTTTTATTGGAACTGGGGACAGAGGGGAGAGTAATGCAGAAGCATGCAAAAGCAGCTGTAGTTTCACATCAGAACATAAATGAAAACATTAAAAAAAGGTGTCATCTTAAACAAAAAATAGGAAGTCAGACAGATAACTCCAGGAAGAATTAAAAGCTATTTGAAAGAAAATGATACTCACTGAAAAAGAGGCCTATGATCAGCATAGCTGCCAGCAAACCACAGCATGAGGAAGACCTGGCAGACTACTGAAAACTACTGAAAAACTCTTTAGTGCTCTGTTAAGAGCAACTAAATATGATTGTGTGTGTTGCAGGACTGATACACACTAGGAATTTCTCCTTCACCACAGCTTGTGCTACTCTAATAAATATATGTACATATGAGCCACACCTAGGGCATACCTAGAGGATTATTGCTTTGTATAAAACATCTCAGCTGACTATGGCAATGAAAAAAATGGATCCCATAATTTTACTTAATCTCATTCTCACTGTAAGAGGTGAGTTACTGGAGGCCAGGGGGACCAGTAGGGAGCAGAATCCAGCGCAGGTAGGTAGCAGTCTTTTAGAAGAGTCCTGCTGCAAAAACCACATCAAGAACCTGTGAAAGAGAAGGCAAGAGAGTAGCAGCTGTGAGTGAGTAGGAACTATTGAGGAACAAGCTAGCCTTAAAGATATTCACACCTGGAACTTATGGCGGGCTACCACTGACCACTGCCTACACACCACTCCCTGTGCTGTTTACACAATAGCAGAAAGTGTGCAGGCAGTGGGAAAATTTCATGGAATATTCACTGCCACAGAAAGGAACACCCAAAATTTACACCATATTTGGTTTTTGTAGGGCTCTTATTTATTGTATTTGTGGGGTGCCCCAATGAAGGAAGGAATGAGGAATCTGACTCTATGTTCTCCGAAGGCTAATTTATTATTTTATTTTACAATATTACATTAAAGAATATTATACTAAACTATACTAAAGAATACAGAAAGGATAATTTCAGAATGCTAAAAAGATAATAATGAAAACTCATGACTCTCTCCAGAGTCCTAACACAGCTTGGCACTGATTGGCTAATGAGTAAAAACAAATTACACCAGAATCCAATGAAACAATCACCTTTGGGTAAACAATCTCCAAACACATTCCCGATGAGCAAAACACAGGAGAAGCAAATGAGATAATAGTTGTTTTCCTTTTTCTCTGAGGCTTCCGGCTTCCCAGAAGAAAAATCTTGCGTGAAGGAATTTTTCAGAGAATGTGAATGTCACATTTTTTCACTACAGACTAACAATAAATGTTATGACACTCCACCCTGTCCCCGCAACCTGTGCATGCTCTGGTGCTGAGCTCTCAGCATTTATTTTTATATAACCATAGGAGCCAAGAAATTCAACCATGCTCCCATTAAATTACATGTTTGTGAAACTGAGCCTGGAAAGGGAAATTTCCTGGCAAATACAGAAGAGAAGCTGGAAAGACCAATTGATACAACCTGTTTGTGACCCATCTGTTATTCATAGGAAGCAATTGGGCAGGCAGTGTTACAATCACTAATATTTTCACACAGGTGTAGCACCATCTGCTCCTCCTCTTTTTGGCATAGGGCTATTAGATGTTCTGTCCTAACTCCCTGATGTAGGTATAGGATGAAATTGCTAGGTTGAACCTTTACAGACCAAGGGAGACCAGTGTCAAACCCTTGAAGGAAGATCAGAGCAGAGAACACTTAAGAAGCCTGAGACTAGGCTGTACCTTGCAGACCCGTGGTATAAGATTTGTAAGAGCTACTTTATCAAAGAGCAGACATACTTTGAAAAGCCTCAGATGCACATTTTTACAGGTGAATAGGGTTCATTGTTTAGCTAACACTGAGACTTCATTAAAGGAGGCTGTCCCCTTCTCTCACCTGGAAAGAGAAGTTGGGAAAGAAGCTCTTGGCCAGCCCCAGCAGCACATGCTCACCCTGACTGCTCTGCTGAGGAGCACGGGGTGTTCAGAGGGTTAGGCTGGACTCTCCCCTCTCAGAAGTTGGATATCCACCTTCGTTCTTCCTGTCCTTCCTGAACTCACTCTGACCTTTGAGTATGGACTTGTTTTGTAGTAGCTCAGACTATTTAGCCCTTTGTTTGCTTGTTTTGTTTTTAAGTTAAGGCATGATGTCTTCAAAACTCATAGCTCTACAAGTTTCAGGTTTAAAACTGGAACTATGTGAACTCAAGGGCTCTTCTGCCACTTGTAAGTTCATGTTTTGACATGGAACAATGATCCCTCATGCAATCTCTGGCATTAAAAACCTGCTTGCTTTACTCTTTCTGTTTAATTACTGAAGTAATAAATCTCTTCTTTACAGTTTATTTAAAGTACCTTCCAAGCATATGATCCACACACTACATTGTTTTGCTCAGTAAAAGCAAGAGCATTCAGCTATTGAATTGTAAAATTACTAGAAAACTCACTCTTCAGACTTATGGTAAAAGGCAGAATATTGCTGTTATTGGCATTGTTGAAAGTTTACAACAGGGACTCACCATTTATTTTTTCAACTGGAAGTTTCCACGGGATATCTAAAAGATGTTTATAGCTTAGATTTAACAGATTTCACCATGTTGGAAGAATTAGTTGGATGACTTCAGTTAAAAGGAGCATTCCAAAGACTGTTTAACCTACTTGAAAAAGGGGGGAAAAGACCCCAACAAACAATCCCCCACAGCTTTTAAATTTAGAGATTTGAAGTCTTCTTTATCTTATTAACCTACTTGAAATCTGTACTCAGAACCTGACAAAGTTAAACATAAAGAGCTGACTCTTACTGATCCCAAAAGGAGTTAATTTGAAATTAAGAGGATTGTCATAGGCTGAAGTTCTTATTTTCCCCTTGACTGGCTCCAGGATAATACACTACTATAAAATACATAAAAATAGGCATTAATCTTCAATATGAAAATGGGTGGCTCAGCTCTGGGCATATGCAATCACTGTGATTGTGGGGCTGTTTAGGCAGATAAGTGGAGGTATGGGAGGTCTAATGTTTATATGAGGAATTTGAGGCACTTTCCCTCTCTACTGTAAAGCTGTTGGAGTTGAAGCTCACTACAGAACTGTTTGGAATCTTTGCCATGGGACACGAAATCCTGTGAAATAGCTCTACTTCCAGTGGGAATTGGGGAGTTTCTGTTGCAGTTGACTGAGATTTTAATGCGACTTTGACAATCTGGCTGTTTTCAGGCTGATCTTCCTCAGACATGCCAGTCAAGGCATTAGTTGACCAAGATCCTCTCTGTCTGCGAAGTAATTACTCTGACTGCCAAACCCTTGGGAAGTGCTTTGCAAAGATTTAAATGCCAGACCCTGTCTTGGCACTGAAATGCTTCTTCCTGTAGTATCTCATATCTCAATCTGACCCACTGGAAAGCCAAGCAGGACTCCACTTTCCAAAACACACTGAAATGAGAGCATTTAATGCAATGGTTGTGCACTGAGAGAGGCAAGCCTGAAACTGGCCTATGGGAATCTGAGTCCCAGCTTGCATGAGTGAACACAGATGGCAAAACTGTCACATTCAGCTCCTGAAAAATTCCCAGTTTTACAGGCCCACTTTGTCAGCCTGCAGAACTGCACTGCATGGAAAGAAAGGAGGGGTTCCAAAGAAAGCACCTGCTGTAGCAGGCCAAATAGAAGTATAGCCTCAAGAAGAGATTCCCTTCTGTCCCAGTTTGTTGCACACTCCCACTTTTACTGTTTCCTTACTACATCTCACCAGACAAAATCTTGTGCCCTGAATTCCTGAGCCAACACACTACTGCTCTGTTCCTGTATTTGGAAAAGCACCCACCACCTTCACCACCAAAACCCCATTTCTGCTTTTACTCAGGTAAAGAATAATTTAACATTGAAGTGTTCAAGATCTAGATTTTGTCATCTGCTCCTAGAGTTTTTAGTTTGAATTTTAGAAATATTCATGTCATATAGCACAATGTTAAACATGAAACCAGGAATAAATAATAAATAATACTTTGAGTACCAGACATCATAAACAAAAATAAAGTTATGAAGAAAACTGTGAGAATGAATAGTTTCAGCCTGTCCTAAGCTTTTAAATCTTAAGATTACTTACCTTTGTAGACATAATATTCAGAAGCAGCATAAAACAGGATTGTAGCTTTGGTCATTATCTAGAAGTGCAGTGTGGGAGGAAGGAGGAGAGGAGGGAGAGAAATCATGGATAGGCCAAGATTACCACCTAGTGACAGAACTTCTGCTTTGCAGGGGCTTGCTTAAATATCAGACAAACTCCTGGTGCTGGAGAAACAAACCATCCAACCCTTATACAATAACAGTCCTCTGAAGGACGGATTACATTATTATATTATTATTGCTTCAAGATTAGGAAAAAATTCATAGCATACGACCTGGTAGAGTGAAGTATGTAGCACTTTGTTGGTTCTTTTTGTTTGCTTGTTTTAAAAACTATCAAGAAAAAAGTTTTCTTGTATTTGTGGAAAACCAATGTGGCTAAGCACTTGCTCTACTACTCCCCAAAGTAACAATTTAGATAAAAACAACTTAAATATTATTTGAACCTGAACAGGTTTTTAATTAATTATTTTGTCATTAGTTAATAGAGGCATGAGTTTTCTGAACTGGTGGCATCCCAAAAACCACAGAATAAGGACCACATGAAAGAGGAAGTGTTCCATCTGCATGAGAGAAACAGCCCTGGGTGGGTACCTTTGTGCAGCACCTGACTCTGAAGGAGAGCTGGGTGAAGTAAGAAGATGGGTCTGGAATCTGTCTTTAATTCTCCCAGCACATTATTCTTTTCTTTCATATCTCACTGTTTTCCTTCCTTCCTGTACAGAACTGCCATAAATAAAAATGCTAAACTTGAAGCATGGCCTTTGTTGTGGATGTCTACCTTTTTATATTCAGAATAATAAAAAAGGCTCCTAGCCTTCCAGATGAAGCTCATTCAGCCTCCATTCTTGTTATTGCAACATCCTTTCCCCCCATTCTGAGAAATACACCTTTCCTTGCTCCCTTTCACACCATAATTCAGTGCATCCTCATCTTGCCCACCTTGCCTCTTGCCCTGCTTCCCCACCCTAGCTAAGTTCCATGCTTTTATTTCAAGGTATTCCAAAGTATGTGCCACTGAAGCCACCTAATGGACTGTCAGGGCATTTTCACCCACATCCACTGAGCCTGTCATGTCACAGTCTGGCAGTGACTGACTTCTCAAGCACTGTTATGCTTTGTCCCTAATCACTCAGGTTACTTAGCTATGTGATAACCGCCCCAATTTTGACTTTTTAGAAAGCAATTTTCTGAATCCTATCATTTTAGCACACTCAACAGTGCTATGGGCTCAACAGTGCCTTTAGGTGACATTTTTCTAGTCTCACACTGAGTTACAGCTCTGTATTGCAGGTCCTGTGCATGCATGCCAGCCCAAGAGGGCTGCAGTCAGGGTCCAAAGCTGTAGGCTGCCCAGGGCTAGGAGCAGGGCTGCACACCTCTGCCAGCGTGGTTAGGGAACAACAAATAAATGAGGGAGGGCACTTGGAATTGTACTAAAAGCAGAAGCTGTGCCCAGCAAGGTTTGGAAATGGAAAGGCATCCATTAGCTGTAACTGCTCCAACACTGAAGAGAGAACAAATAGTGCAGGCATTAGAAACATTCTTTTTTAAGGCACCATTATTTTTTATTTTTTTTAGATAGCACCAGGGACAGTTTAGCTGCAAAGTAAAATGGAACCACAGTACAAAGGTGCTGCTCAGCTGATGGTCTGGCACTGTGCAAAGGGGCAGCTTTTTCTGGTTCTGAAACAGCTGTGTTGGGAAAAATTCCATGTTAAATAGGAAGCTATAGGCTCAGACTACTGATTACTCTGGCTCCCCTTCCACTGATAACATTTCAAGCTGCTATTCTACAATAATATTTTCAGTCAGCTTTTAACAATTTAAAAAACCCCTGATAGTGCCAGTATCTGTCATGCCTGGAATGTCAGTAATCAGTGTTGTTCTAATATCCATGAGCAGAGTTGAGCTGACACATGCCATAATTTATGTGGACAAAAGGAGCATACTTGAAATACAAATTGTGTCCTCATGCTCTCTGAAAATTTTAAACTCATATCCTATTTTACAGTTGAACAAGCTTTATCTACACTGTATTTCTGTGCCCAAGTGAGACCCCGCCACCATTTACAAAGTATAGCCAGGAAGAGAAGCTCAAGTAAATATGGAGATATATATATATATATATTTGTGTCTATATTTACATATATGTTTGTAGATTTATATGTCAAAATATGTAGAACACTTTAACATAGTTTTATTCTGGTTGCACCCAGCCCAGAAGGCTAATTACCTTTGGCATTCTAAAGTTGACATTTTTCTCTCCCCATCAGCATTTACACAGTATAGCCAGGAGAAGAAGCTCAAGTAAACATGGATATATATATTTTTACGTGTCTATATTTACGTTTGTAGACATATATGTTAAAATATGTAGAACACTTTAACACAGTTTTATTCTAGTTGCACTCAACCCACCAGGCTAAGTACTTTTGTTATTCAAAAGTTGACAGATCATTTTTCTCGTGTGTCAGGAAATTGCAAATTCTGTCTATAACCTGATTAAAAAAACTTTCTGTGAGGCAATGTAAGATGTAATGCTAAACAGCATTCCCTGAAACTAAGCTTCTCAGAAAACAAGAAAATCTGTTCTTTGGGAGAGTATGTGTCTTTTAAATAAGCACAACTTACTTTTTAAGAATGAAAAAAAAATAAAAATCAGCTGTGAATGAGCCATTGTGGGGCACTAGAAATAGCATTTGGACATTGCTCTTCCTGGGATGAGGGCTCTGGATGGGCACAGAGATGACTTACCTTGGAGCAGCTCTCGTGCTCTCAGCTCCTGCTGTCCCTGGCTCCTGCTGGGGACACAGCCCAGGTGTCACAGATGTTCCTGCAGAGGCCCCAGGCAGGCAGGCAGGGAGCAGGGTGGCAGGGGAACATCCCTGCTGTGTCCAGGGGCAGATCCAGAGGGTACCCATCTGTTCTGCAGAGGCAGGCACCCCACCCCATGCAGGGTGCAAAATCAAAGTAGCTGCTTGCTTCTGGCAGTTACTCTTAAAGCTGAGACTTTGGCACATCATTGCTTTGCGCCTTACACAACTTCCTCCAGAGTCAATAATCAGAAGATTCAGATATTTTTGAATCCTTCCCTCTAGATTGATTTCCCTTTTTGTATCCCCATCACTCACGGTAAAAGCTCATCTTGAAAGCAACTTTAAATTACAAATTAAAAAACCCCAAAATCAAATTATCAAATGCACAAAAAAAAATAGCAAAACAAAAAGACTCACTACCCACCACTACTTTGAGACATAGCAATCTAGTTTTATACTCTCTGCAGCCCCTTAAGCACTTCATAAATCAGCTCCTGCAATGCCATCTCTAAAAGCAGTACTTTCAGCCTCCATGGGAAGACCCACAGATTTATTAATGAATGTTCTCAGACAGATTATTTAAGAAAATATAAAGCAAATTAAACTTTTTTCCTTTAAAATAAGCGATAAAAAGCTTACACTGCAGTTTGTCAAAATAGCAACTCCAAGAGATAATCACTAATCATGATGAATTAGACTTCCTTAAAAATTAAGGACATGGGGCAAAAGCAGGAATAACTAGCAGCTAAAAAAAAAAAATCAAAAAAACCCCAACTATAAAAACATTTACATCATGTTGACTAAGCATATTTTTCCCAAATTGCTTTCTCTTGTGAGCTGGCTTAACCTGATGAAATGTATCAATGTTGTTCTCATTTCTGCAACCAATTTGTTTTCTAAACTCCATACAGTCAGTTGCATAAACAAATCCTTATTATAACCACAGAAGCAGCTGCCTCAGCTTCTGCTGTAACCAGCCATTTACAGATGATGGCAAATGTGCTCAGGCATGTTTTTTCCCACATGCTAAAGTTTAGCTGTAAGAAACAGAGGCCATAGGTTATAAAGTTGTGTGTGGAAACAACAGAGAAATGAAGGTATTGCTCACAACACACTTCAGTCTGGTGATCACACAGGTACCAGTGAGGGGGTTTTTCTATCTATAAATCACAATTCAGACAATTGTAGGGACACACCACTGTGGTCTACAGGAAGGTACATCATTTATTTACTATTTTTAGCTTTATTTTTATGTGTACATCTGTACATTTCAACCAGATTCACAAAATGTAAAATTTGTGTTGTCAGAGTATTTCATACAGAGGTTGACACATAGCTTCATGATTACTTAGAAGAACATGCAATAAGCTACAGAAAGTTTGTGAAAATATTTTAATAGAAAATTTTAGTTAAACAAATGAGCACAAGAAATCATGTTTACCTTGCAAGTTCTGTTTATAAGCTGCTATGAGACATTTCCTACTACCAAAAATAAAATAAATATAAGTAATTGCCGAAAGATTCTTTAAATCTTACAATTGGACAACTGTTCCACTGTGTCTGCATTCTAAAGAATGGAAGTGGAAATTGTGCAGGAGAATGTTTTACTTTAAATAGTGTCCAACTGTTATTGCTGTTTTTCAGAGAACCTGAAAGCATGCAATGAAAACTTCAAACTAAATAAACAGCTGAATGTACATATTTAGGTTGTTAACACAATTAAAATGCAAAAGATAACTACAAAAGTTTCTCAAAATGTTGTGGTTTGTTTGTTTTAGGGGTTTTTTAAATATGTACATAGAGAACTGTACACAAACAGGGAAATAAAAAAGTTGCTTAAAAATGAAATAGAGTAGTATACAGTATTTACAACTTAAATGCCATCCCTTTTTTAACTGGGGCTAAACTATTACATGAGCATGCAGTACATCCACTCAAACAAGTACCTTTTGCACACTATAACAGAGTCCTGTACAAAGCATAAGTCAACTAAATGTTAAGTCACTCTTCTCCATCACAGTTGTTGCTATCTTTGAGCTTCATAACTTTGCCTAGTTCACAACACTTTGGCTTAGGTAACTTCACAAAGTGAAGCTATGAACATCTATTTCTAATACAAGTTTGAAGAATGCATTCTGTCAACAAGACAGTTTATGGTGAGACACCAACAGTGTTCTGTTGTTTAAGTAATGCTTGGTGAAAAGCTGTACTGAAGGAGCACAAGTCTATCAGTGGACTAATGGATATTTTTTACCTTTATAATTTTTAAAGATTTTTAAATTCCTGTTTTCCTCTCCTCCTATTTGTTCAGCCAAATCCGAATGATTATAGTACTTGTATTTGTAAAGCTTATAGTACAACTGTTAAAGTTAAGAATACAGATGCTAAATATTTTTCTAACTGTAAAATAGGTATTTATTCTTAGTGGCTTCTGTAAGTACTTATGAAGAATTATGTGCTATTCTATATATTGTCACAGTCAAAAGTTTAGTTCTATAGATACCTGATTATCCTCTAAAACACCCAAAATATTAAGGACCTTCAGAACTCCATTATCTGTATAAAATTTAGGCACATTTCAAACAAGCAAAACGTCTAGCCAAGTAATGTTAAAAGGTTTTAGATTTTTAGCTCCCATATACCTTATATTGGTGGATAATCCAAAATGGATTTTACAGTGTTCATACTAAATTTCTCAAGTAAGCCTAGAGAGTTAGGTCTCAAACCAAAAGGAATGCCATTTGTATCAAACAAGTATTGTTAATTTCACTGAAAATATTTCACTCTTCAGTATTTACTTTGCCTTAGAGTTGGTGTTTTGGTCCACAGATGAAGCACAAAAGGACATATTGTCCATTCCCTTCAACAGCTATCAAATCCTGCTAGGATTCATGCAGTAGCTTCCTAAAGTCTTCAGTAACTACAAGATGAACAATCAGAAGTGAAAAAATGCATGTTCCTGAAAGAAAATATTTCTTTAGATCATTATTTTAGAGAGCAATTGTTTTTATACCTGCTACACTGGGAGAACACCCCAAGCAGTAATACATCTTCACAGGCTTTGAGATGTCCTTGTGATTACATTTATAATTAATGCACAGCCTGAATTTCATGTCTAACTTCAGGCACAGTTGTGGGAAACAGCAGAAACAGCATGCTTCAGGATACAATCTATCACAATTTTAGGATATCAAATGTATGCACTCAGGTTGAATTCTATTTTCTGTGATAACTTCATTTCCCCAAAATTATGTGCAGCTTCCTACACCAGTTAATGAACCCAGATGAAGATTTCACTGCTGTAACAGAGAATACTTTTCCCACTGACTTTAAAGGTTGTGAAGGTGGTGACCAATGTCTCCACCAAATATCTGACCACTAGGCCAAGATAAATGTTCAGCTCTGTTAAATTCATCTTTACTCAAAGAACATTTATTACTTCAGCTGAGGATTAGAACAGTCTTTCCACCTGAGGCTGCTCCCAATCTAAAGACCAAAAAAAAGTTATAATTCAAAAGGTATCTCATCAATATGCTGGTGCACCGGTATGTTAAATTTTGGTAACTCCGAAAAAAGGTTCTGCTTTAGCATTTTTGTGTATGTAATACCCCATCATAATTTATGAACAACATTCAGAATTTCATTTTGTCTCAAATTACATGGGATTAGATTGGTTATTAGGATGACAACTGTGAGCTATCTCCATGTTTTTTCCCCTTAACTGAAATACCCATATGATAAAAACCCTATTTCTAGAAACAGAAGAGCAACTGAAAAGCATCTCAGGTTCACAATTGCATTTCTGGGCCTTATTAGAGCCACAGACTTTCTGGGGAGGGAGGCTAACTGATTAACCCACAATTCACTACACCAAGCAATACTATTGTGTCTGTTCATCTGGAATTATACATACGTGATGTAGGATAGCTGTGTACAAAAACATCCAGTTTAATATGCTCATGATATAAATGCTTAGATTCAATGCAGGCAATGCATTATTTAAATATGCCTAGTGCATGAAATACATAAATTAAAACAAAAAGACCCAGTTCTTATAGTTATTAGAGCTCAGACTCCATTACAGTTCCTCATTATATATGTGCTCCCCACAACAGAACTCAAATACAAATTGTAAGCTAAATAAATATTAATGTACAATATGTTGAGACAGCAACACTATTTTCTTTATCAAAATCAAAACAATGTGCTTCAAAAAATAGAAAGCTACTTTAGACAAGTTTAGACAAGCTTCACATCCATGTTGAATGTTCAAAACTGGTTAAATTATTGTTTTCTTAAAAAAAAAGCCAACAGCAAGTCTTGACTAGCCACAGCACACAGCTTAGTTTCATAAATTCAAAATTACTGAGAAATTTAAGGACAATAATTTTTGGAACGTTTTTTTCCTGGAACATAACTGCAGGTTTTGAATCAAAACAGAATTTTTTTGATCTGGGGAATAAGTCAAGCCAATCAGAGCAGCGCCAAATGCTCCTCAGCTGCTTCCCAAGAAGAGAACCCAAAGAGCAGCCACCTCCAGTATATGCCTACAGAGATTGTGGAAGCTCAGTTGAATGCCAGAGTCAAGGTCAGAGAGGTCATCTCCAAGGGGAATCTCCAAGCTCATCTGCTACTGACCTCCCAACACCATTATCTCCAAGGAAATAATACTAATTAAACAATATTTGGGTCACTTAAGAAAGCTTTGGGTCAACAGAACCTGGTTCTAGGTGTGATTTTGGCTGCCTAGACACTTGTTGGAAGAACAATACAGCATCCCACAAGTTATCCATCAGGTTCCTGGAGTATGTAGAGGATATATTTGGAAAAAAGATGGTTAGATGTGCCAATTAAGGATGGGGCACTGCTGGACTTGCGACTCACAAGCCAAGGAAACCTGCTTTGTAAAATTCCAATCAGGGACAGCCTCAGCTGCCATGGTCACAGTACTGGGATCCTGCTGAGCTGAAGGTCAGTGTTAAAACAAACATTTTAGATTTAGAATAGCAAACTTCACAATGTTCATAGCCCATGGGAAGGGTTGCTATGGAGGATGAAGTACTGGGAGTTCTTCACCAACAGTCTCCTGGAAACACTAAACCAGCTCATCCCCTTTAAGGCCAGGAAAGAGACAGAGCAAGAGACCTCCTTGGTTTAACTGTGAACCTCTGAATTTGCTCAAATCCAGAAGAGAAGTGTACCAGAGATGGAAAAGCAGAAAAATACACACTAAGAACTAAAAGGACATCGATAGGATGTACAGAGAACTTTAGGAAGTTCAACAATGACAAGGGTAACATCTTGCACCTGGCAAAACACAATGCAGGAGTGCAGCACAGGCTGGGATGGACCTGTCTGAGGAGCAGCTCTGTGGAAAGGGATCTATCTGGGGGTCCTGGTGAACAAGCAGCTCCACGTGAGTGAGCAGTGTGCTGTTATGGCAAAGGAAGCCAACAGGATCATTGACATGATGGATGGACTAGATCAACAAGAGCATCACCAGCAGAGTTAAAATCACCATTATCTCATTCAGCCACCTGACAGGCCACATCTGCAGTACTGGGTTCTCTGTGTCTAGCTTTGGTCCCTGCCATGCAAAAAACACACAAAACCATGGACAGGCTGGAAAGACTCCAGAGAAAGGCCACGGGGATAATCAAAGGTCTGGGAAGCCTGACATATGAGGAAAGGCAAAGAACTGGGTTGATTCTGCCTTGAAGAAAGAAGGCTTAAGGGAGCCTTTATCAACATATTCCAATTTTCAAAGGGTGGCTACAAAGAAGAGACTCCCTTTTTACAAGCAGTCACATAGAAAAGATGAGGGGTAATGTGTACAAATTACTTTGTGATATTCCAGTTGGACACTGGAATAATGCCATTGGAACAAAATCAGAGGGAAGTGTTGGACTCCCCAGTACTGGACACTTTAAAGACTTGGTGCTGGGCTACCTTGTCTAGACCATGCTATTGACAGGAAAGGTTGGACCAGACCATGGCTGAGGTCCCCTCCAAACTGGTATTTTACAATTCTATGATCATACTGATAAATCAAGTGTGTGGAATGTTTAAATCTTTGATAGTAGCAGCTTCTAAAAAAAACAGTAGCTTTCCCACATTAAATAATATATTCAGTACTCCCCCTTCTTCCAAACATTAAACTGTGTCGATGCATTATTTGTTCTGCACAACGCAGAATGTGCACTTTGATACAATGCAGAGACAGGCAGAGCTGATTGAAGACAGTGCTAAAACATCCTGTGTGGACAACACTGCATTGTCCAAGGGTGAACCAGGGTACCATCAGTGCCATTCACACACAAGATGCCTTTGTAGCTTCATTAAGAGGGGAAGGGGGAGGGGAGGCTAGCTAAAGTAATTCTATTTTCTATTGGAAAAGCTATTTCAGTTGTTAGCAATTGTCAGGTACAAAACAC
This sequence comes from Zonotrichia leucophrys gambelii, assembly GCF_028769735.1. NCBI lineage: Eukaryota > Metazoa > Chordata > Aves > Passeriformes > Passerellidae > Zonotrichia > Zonotrichia leucophrys. Next base: position 65,776,745 of record NC_088171.1, read on the forward strand.
ACTCCGCAAAGCCACCATTCACTCATTCAAATATACATATATACACAGACACACACACAAACACTGACTAAAGCACCTTATGCTTAACTGTTTCTAGGGATATGGAATGAAAGTTCCAAGTTTTGCAGACATAAGGCCACTTACACTTTCTTTCACTGCTGGAGTTATTAAGCAGTACGTTCATGCTGTGATCAAAGAACACTTCACAGACAAACTTTTCATCATTATAAACTCCTCACAAGAAACAGCTGAAAACAAACTTCTATCAAATAAAGCCTTGTCCCTGTTAGGCCACTTAAGCATTACATTATCTGCCTGTCCCCTCTTGCCAGGCAATAATGCCATACAATGCAGAGAGAGCTAAACACAACAACATTCTAAAAGTGAATACAAGTACCTATGCAATAAAAAATTATTTGGAGAAAAGTAGCTTAAAACCTGCAAAGATGCCTCCTTGTCCAAGGGGGAGAGTTACAACAGCAACAACTTCATTGGCACAGTAATTAAAATGAAGAATGAAGTTCATCAGTACAAGCACATGTATCTCATCAGCTGGCAGCAGCCTGCTGTAGGTTAGCTTAGTGAAAGACAGTCAGCCATTGGCCAGTGGCAGCATAATAGCCTCCTACAAAAATTAAGAATTGAGATTAAAAATTAAGAATTTGGAGCATGTGAATAAGTTTCAGTGTGAGACAAAGGCATGAGACAATCTAAATTACTGAACACCGTGAGTGCTTCGTGATGCATTTGGTTTTGATCCAGACAAGCATTTCCAGGTTGTCAAATAAAATGTTTTAAACTCTGTTGAACAAGACACTGTATCAAGTAACCAAATCAATCAGAAATAATCAAAGTAGAACAAGAATGAAGATGTGACAATTGTTTTTAAATCCTCTCACCTAAACATATATGTAACAAGGCACATTAGGAAAAATATCTTCAATCACTTTATTATTCATTTGACTTAAATACCTGAAACCAGTTTTCTCACAATTTAAGACAATGGGGGAGAGTTTCAATTGCTTGTTACAGATGTCATAATTTCATTGTCTATTAAAGTGCAATGGTCATGTGCCAAAAATTATAAGCAAAAAGTAAAAGACAAAAGACAAAAAAACAAACCACAGGAAAGTTTTTGACAACATTCAAAAACAGTGACAGTATATGTATTCAGCCACATTTTTGAAGCAATTAAAAGTAAAAATAACACTGAAAATATTTATAAACCTATACTTTAACTTGTTCCCTGCAAAGCCCATAACTTTGCATGTTTTCCAAACAAGACTCTGATGCTTTTAAAGAAAACAAATACTATTAGCATTCCTAGCGCTTTAAAGAAATGTGGAATAAGATAAAGGCAGACATGTTAGTTCATTATATTTTGAAGTACTAAGCAATGACTGGAATTGCAAGTTATATTTTAAACATATTCTTTTAGGTGTGCAGTAGGTGCCAGTGTTTGTGACAGTCCTGAAAGTCTTTTTGACATCATAACAGCAAAACCCTTGAGTGATTTATTCCCCGTCATCATTAAGAGACAACTGCTGAAAAGCATTAAACTGAAAAAAGATGTAAAAGATTCCTCATTCTTCACAGAACTTTATGCCCTTTAAATTTTGTATTTCATAAATAATTAGTCATTAGACTTAATTTCTCTTTACTCCAAACACTCACATTTATGACATTTCACATGCACAACACCACTCAGTCCCTTTTAAACTAGAAAAGCACAAACCACTAAAAGCTAAGTATTTGAAAGTTCTAGGTATCTTGACCTTTCCAAAGATACAAAGTGTTCAGAAACAAGGTAGTAAATACATTAGTGCTGCCCCACTTACAAATTTTTGGAGTACAGTAACTATTTCATTACATTTAATATTTTTGTTCAGTAGAAAACCAAGACATCATATTGTTAACCCTTTCCATTTTCCTCATAGGTTTCTCTGACAGTTTGTTGTATTTGTGTTTTCCTTACAGAATGCATGTAGGGGTAAGGGTCCTACCAGTGCTTAATTAAATATAGGGAGTTCATTTGCAATGAGCACCCTTTTTCTGAGGTTTGCAGAAGGGCTGGTAGCCATGTGTATGCTCAAGACAAAGTAATTTCAAGGAAAACACCAGTTTAAGATTTGTTTGTGCATACACAATGGTTTGTACTTAATAACCTTCATATAGTCACCCTAAACTCCTGATTTCTGACAGGCTAAAATCACGAAGAAATGTGCCAAGGAACAAAACCGCCATGAGCCATTCTTCACACAGTGCTAATTATATCAGGGTTGTTAAAGCTGTGGTTCTTAAACCCCATCAAAACTAATCTACATTTTGAAACAGATCTAACAGTTGTTTTGAATGCTGAACAAGAATATTCAGCATTTAGAGAGATTCTTCTAACACACAGAAGTCAGTTATCTTGCTATTTCACCTGAATTCAAGGAGAATTGTGCACATTCACGGAATCCTTCTACATTCCAGAGCTTACCCAGCCACCCGCTCAGAATCGAACCCCAAGTTTGGCACACGGAGCAGCTTTCAGGGCGGCCCCTCTGTTTCCTTCCAAGGTGTTAAGGACAGTGATGCCACCACCAAGCAGGGACCTGCCTGGCAGCTGCTGGAGGTGCTCCATCTCCATCCCTGGATCTCACAGGGATCCCCCTGGCCCGCGATGGAGGCACGTTAAGGCGCAGTGCAGGAGTGCAGCAGTTCCAACACTAGAGGACAGCCTGCTCATTTGACTGAGCCTCGAGATTTGTAGTGCACTTTCCACATAGCTTCCTTCCTCTTGCACCAGAACTCGAGTTCATAAGCTGATGAATCCACTGTCAGGAAGCTTCTCTTCAGAATAAAGACGTTTTTCTCCCCCCTTTCTACATGAGTTTCAAAGCGTTGCAAGAATTCTTGAAAATGAGATAATTAATGTCAGTACTGTCTGTCCAACGCCAAAGACAAGAGCTTCTAGGGGAGCCATGTTCTTTCCTGCTACTCTGTAAATTCCAGCTACTGCAGCACCTAAGGATCACAAGGAAAACAATGATCAAATCACAGAAAAAGCCAAGGTTGAAATATGTGACAAATTATCTACTCTATGTGTCAGCTATTTATAGAACATTACCAAATACTGCATTGCTTCATGGCATTACACAATTACCAGCCTTGTTTGTATTTTTACAGTTATACATATCCTTCAGGAATGATTTTCCCAATTGAACCAGATCAACTTTTCCATCACCAGTTTAAGAAAATCAAATCTTGTTGCTTCCCTTTACACATCTTCAAATTTTTTTAAACATTTTTTGCCTTGTGCCAGTTTGAAAAGGTAGCAGAACAGTCCTCTAAAAATTGACCAGGTCTGAAGAGTGGTTTAATACTGCTTGTATAGGCAGGGAGAAGACAAGAACAATAAAGCTGCTAGTGTCAACAAAACAATTGCAAACACACATTGACCAGCTTCATTTAATATTTCAGCTGAATAAACTGGTCATACTAAATGAGTTTATTTCAACTTAAACTACTGAATTGTTAACAATTGTTTAGTAAAACCAGCAAAACATGAAAAAGGCCAAAGTACTGCAGTGTTTGCCATAAATGTGTATGAGAGGAAATTTCTAACCAATACAATTAGATTTTGAGCTATAGCACATAAAAAGATTCCAAACTGAACAGATCATTTTTCTTGTACATTTGTGTGCAAATTCACATTTGAAATATAATCTAAAGGCCAGGACCAACCTCAACCAAACCCAAAACTTAATTGTAGACCTTCAGTATGGATTGTCTCAGATGTTATCTAGTCATAATTAAATGCCTTCAGAGATCAAAGAGGCTCTTTCAGGCTCAAAGAGAACTGAAAAGTCATCACAATTTTTTTAAATAATAAGCAAGATTTAAACATAAAATGGGACTTTTTTTTTGGTTTTGCACAGTTACTAACAGGAATAGTCTGCTGGAGTGATCAAAAATCCATCAGTGACACAGAAATACATTGAGTCACAACAGATTTTCTGAAAGTACAACCAGCATCTGAATCATCTGACATCTTCAAAAAGTAACACCTCAGATTCACAACAGCTTTAGCAAGAGTAGAATTCAGTCATGATTGTGGCCATAACAGTACTTACAAACACTATTAATCACACTGTTAGGCAATTTTTTGGTTATTTTTATTGTTGTTTTTTTTTAAAACATATTCTGTAAAGTATATTTTGTCTCAAATATCTCACCAGAAGGCTAGCCTTATGGTATTTCACTCAGCTACCTTTCATAAGCTTTTCCATTTGTTCCTTGGCTAGCTGCTGTCAAAACCTGAAAGAGATCCATTAGACTGAGCCCACTACTGACATTAAAATTATTTTTCAGATTGAACTCTCAAAGCAAATTCAAATTGGCCAAAAAAGTATACCAGAATTGTCACTACTAGATCGGTTACAGAAATTTTGGGCTTCAAGAAAACACTGAGATACTCTGGGAAGTATCCAGAATAAAACAATAAAAATTTGGTAGTTTGCTAATTATGTATTATTACACAAATAACAGTGTGCAGTACAACCTGTAACGCATAACCCAGCACAGATGGTATGGAGCCAAAAGTATGTACAATAGGCTGCCAATGAGGGAAATGAGAATTTGTTACCAAAAAGGAGTGTGCTGGGGAAGAGGAGGAAGCACAGGCCCTTCTGGATCAAATACAGCTAAAATTCTTGCCTTAAGCTGCCTGGTGTTTATATATTCTTGTCTGGCTTGGTGGGGTATTTTTGGTTGTTGCTTTGTGGTTTGTTTGTTTTTATTAGGGTTTCAGGTTTGTTGGTTTTTTTTTTTTTTGGTTTTTTTTTTTTTTTTACTGTATTCCCTTCTGATTAGTAATTTTTCAATACCTTTAAAAATTTTTATTTAATACCTAATTTAATTTTAATTTTTTAATTTCCATGACTTTTCAAAGCTAAGAAACAGAGGAGTCTCCTGCTTTTCTATATGCTGCTAAAAAGGTTCCAGAACATTAGAAAGTTTGAAAGATCTTCCTGACCAAAATTAAACTTACATTTTGCAATAGTCTATGCTGCATTCATTCTCCTACACAAACAATGCAGAACACTGGAAATGCAAGGTGGAAATTGAAGTCAGTTGGCTATTTCAATTTCTTAAGCACTGGACCAGGCATATTCAAATAGCTGATATTTCAACTTGCATCTCTCAGTTTGCAGCATAATAGCTATTAAAAATCCTCTTTAATATTTGATCACCATAATTTGCCTTCAAAAGCTCCCCACAGAATTTCTATCAGTATGAAACAACTGAATTCTGGCCAGAAACAAAAAATACTTCAAGGTAAAAGTACTTGCCTAAGCAAGCTGCAATGCTCTGTGCAAAACCTTTGGGAACAGCATAACAAGTCTACAGTCTAAGCTTGGAGAAGTTCTCAGATGAATCTGCACACAAACAGGATTGCTTACGTGCTAAATGCTTTGACCTGCAAAACTGGATGCCAAAAATACAACCGTGTTGCTCCTCTTTTTATGCAAAGATAAAAGACACAGAGTACTTTCATTTGAGAGACACTGATCCTGAAACCTCCCCACCACAGAAAGCTGTGAAAGTCTCTGCTTGGATCTTTCAACACCACATTTCCTATCTCAGTTCTTCAGAAATGCTCCTGCATGGCTGACCTTGTAACAGGCCACTGCCATTTCAATCCTAAGACAAAAACCAGCATAACACATAACAAGCCACTCAAGTAGTTCCAACTTATCTTAGCAAAAAAAAAAAAAAAAAAAAAAAAAAAAAAAAAAAAAAATCCAACCTCCCCCAAAAAACCCAACAAAAAATAGCTATACTGAACCATACTGTGTTAACTGGTGGAAATTCTAAGATGAGAAATCTGTAGCAATTAAAACAACATTTTGAAGAAAGTTTTAGTGAAACTTCTCATACATTTGCATTTTTATTTAGCCTTGAAAAACAATAGTCAGGAAGGTCTTTCAGCAGCAATAAGAAATAATCTGACACAAATCCTCTATGAATGAGTAGTGATACCACTATTCTTATAACCTGGGCAGAACACAGGAAAACCAAAAGGTGGGAAAGGTGGGAAGTTTTGCCTTCAGACTATATGGTGGTTGCTAGTGTTAAGGTGCCTAACTTGAAAGGTCTCTGAGGGTAAGGAAATCTTTTCTGCACCACTGAAGATTTTGGGGCAGAAACTACTGCTCAGTTAACATAGGCACCATTCAACACATGGTTTTTAATGCTGAGAACTCCTTACCAGCACTGCTGCAGACAAGCATGTGCTTCTTTCCTGAAAAAATAGCATTCACTATTTTTCCCCACACAAGAGAAAACTCAGCATGCTCCTACTTGCTTGGGAAAGCTACTGTAGTCTATTTATAAATTTGATAAACAAAGCTGGATATGATAAAACCAAAGAATGACTAAAGTATCCTAGAGGTTTTATGGCCCGTGTTTCAGTGCTGACATAGATAACAATTTCTTGGGAAAGATGGAAAAGCAGCATCTGATACAATAACTCTAGATGAGGACAGATGAGCAGCATTTCCTCAAAACATTGTTGGCAATGAATTTGGTCAGCTGTAAGCCTTCCACATTTCACTATATAACACACTCCTACTTTCTGCAATGTTTTAAACATGAGTGTGGTTTTTAACAACAGCTCTGCGAACCTTTGGGCTTTAACAGAAAAAATTGTTGCATCTATCTGAGGATACAATGTCAAGAAATAATGAAAAAATGTATTTTGAGTGGTAGCCATTCATGTAATTCCATAAGAAACTCTGTAACACATGCCCTTGCAAAACAGTATTCCACCTAGAACATCAGCAAAGCTTAATTTTTCTTTTTTGGGAGGTGAGGGGAAGCCACTCTATAACTATTGCAAAAATCCTTAATAAACAATTAACTAAGAAAAACAGTTGTTTTTTTTGTTTTTTTTTTTAATTTTAAGTTAGATGTAACATAAGAAAGGAAAAAACCCCAAAACAACAAAAAAATCCCAAACAAGAACAAAAGGCAGACTTACTGGTTATCATTGCTCCAGTTACAGAACCCAGAAATCCAATGCTGACCACAATGACAGATATCAGCCTCCCCTGCCTATGCCTCTGCAGCATCACAAACATTAACACTCCCACAGCACCATGGACAAAGAGAGAGGAGAAGAGAGCCCAGAGGAAAACCCAGTACCACATCTCTGAAAGAAAGCAGTCAAATAAAGGGTTAATGTTTTTAAGATAAGAACTTCACAAGTAAGAAACTTTAAAACATTGCAAACAATCAACAGTAGGAGAAAATCAATACTGATTTCCATTTTAAAAGTGATACATGTGACACCATCAGCACATGCTCAAGACTCTTTCCTCATTTCAGCAGTCTGTCATAAAGGACTAGCTGAGTTACATTAAAAATAATGAAAAGGATTTTGGCAAAAATCTTAATTCAGATTTTTTTTACAAGTAGCCATAATTCCTTAAATGGCTTCTTTAAATAGTGTTGACTGCAATTTCATAGTGGGCATTGTAACTGCTTCTGTCAAATGAAATATTCTCTGACACAAAGACTGAAGGAGGAAAAAGTCAAGAACTGGTTTGGGGTTCATTTGGGTTCTGAGTTTTTATTTTGGGGCAGATGTGGATTTTCTGTTGTTTCCCAAACCCCCACACACACAAATAAGAGGCAGCACCAGGTAACATCAGATGGAAAAACTGAGATTAAAGACTTTAGTTATCTACACCCAGGAGCTGTAATAGAGTGCTCCATCAAAGTAGCTTCAACGGTGCAAATAAAAACATTATCATTTTAAGAAGAAATTTCAACACATCTAACTCCTTGCTTCTAATTCCTTAGTAGAGAACTTCAGAGAGAGGCAGTGACTATTATTTGAATTACTAAAAAGGGCGTCAGATCATGAGAATGTTTGGAGCACAAACATTTCTTTGAAGAATGGCAGATGTGATGAGTACCTTCAAAGAAAAATCTGGAACCATCAATGGAGCCACACAATAATTCAAGAACTTTACTCACTTGGTGTCAACTTTCTAAAAACATTCTACAAATCAAAAGGGTGAGCAAATAAAAGAAAAAAAAATCCCTTTTAAGTGAGCTACAGTGGGTATATATCATTACAGAACTTAGCAAATTAGGGTACATATTCCATAATCCCATGACACTGTCATTAATTCAGCTTTTGCTGCAGTTCCCCTCAAAAATAGAACAAAACAAAAAACCCCAGCTTCCTTACAAAAGCAAGATACTTATTGCTTATGAGGCAAGCTGTATTAATGTAGCTTGACTCATATCAACTATTTGAGGAAAAAAATACAACCCAATTAGCTAACTTTAAAAATACTGAGCAGCACAAAACATACTGTGAAAAGATGCTGAGAAAAAAATGTTGCTACACAATAACCACAGCCCTGGGAGTCCATTGTCAGTAGGATATGTATACAGATAGCACAGATGGAGAGTTTAAGCTTTTTTATTTAGCAGTACTTTGGGAGTTGCTCAACCCTTCCCCTTTCACACAATGAAACACTATGTCTGCCCAAGGACGTACAGCTCCTCTAAATCATGGAAGCCAAAAGATTCCTTTAAAAGAGCAGCAAGAAAGGTGGCTGGCAAATCCACATCCAATGAATTCTTCAAGTGTAGTTCAAGGTGCAGCTTTTCCTTCTGAGTGCCTGGGTCCATGTGTCCACATCCTGAGGGCGGCTCAGAGCAGCTCTCATCAGATCCTCCATCCCTTCACCCCTGGCCCCAAGATGGGTGTCAAAAATTTTGGCAAAAGGATAATGACCATGGTACTCTGTTCCACTAAATTAATGTCTCATCATTCTCAGAAGCCACTGTGACAGAACAGTGGCAGGAGTGTCAAGCAGTCACTCCACAAACTTCCTCACTAAAATTAAGAAAGACTGCTGACCTAATCTGTGGGAAGGGAACCTCTCCTGCTGTCCTAATAGGCCTGGTCCATTACTAGCACAGCCTGGGTATTTCCATTGTTTTATTCAAGTGGCAGCACACAAACAAAAGGATTAACCAAAGATCCACCAATATAGAACATGGCAGCCCTGCCAGACCTACAGTAGGACAACAGGAGGATTTATTAACCAATCTGGACCAAGAAAGTCTGTGGGAATCTGACACTGCCATACCCCGTAATTTCTACAGCATTTGTTAGGCACTGCATCACCTTTTAGGAAATTGTTGTTTGTAGGCATTGTCAACCTTTATCAGGTAGAAAAGACAAATAACTTCCAGTCTTAGGAAAACTCACCAGGATGACTGTATTTTTAGAAGAAAATGAAAGCTTATGGGAAGGCAAACTACTCCCCTGTAACTAAGAAACCAAAAATATTTACAAACTCTTACACAACAAAATAGCTCCACAGTAAGCGATGATCTTCAGTCTTATTTACGTTCCAAATAAGGCTCAAGGAAAATTAACATCACCCCTCACTTTATATTTAGGGCAGGAGGCTTGAGAATAGAACCAGCACCAAAATGTCCTGTTGGCTAAAGAAATATAAACTTAGTTCTTTGCTACGCACTTTCTTCTCCTACTCCTTAAAAGCAGCAGGCATATTGAAAAGGAAATTAGAGAGCATCCAGAAATATTCTTTGTTTGACACAAAAGCAGCTGGAGCTTTGTTAAACTATGACCTCCCTTCATTAAGACATCATGTATGTCTTAAAACATCATGTAGGAGCTGAAACAGGACAATCACTTCCAAGCACATTCCCTAGGAAAGGCCAGAAGTTATCCTTTCTTATCCTCCTTTATTTACTCTTTCTATGCCTGCTAGTTCAACACAATCATTTATTTACTCCTGCTTGTAGGGTGAGTGATGAAGCCAGCCAAGTAAGTTGTTTAACAGGGATGAACAAGGTAAGGAGAGAGAGAGAGAGACAACCCTTCAAGCAAATCAGAAGACCTTAAGCTCCATTCATCTAGAGGACAATGCAGACACTCTTACCCTGATATGGTGAGGGCAGAGAATTATTCGTGTTCTGTAAAATTCGGTATCACCTAATCCCTGAACTGCAAAGAGAGATGACTCTCAAAAACAGAATCTTAGAGTAACACTGAAAGACACAAAGAATGGGTTGGGAATAACACTGAGAGGTGCCACTAAAGAATAGAGAAAAAGAATGTGGACTTCTGAACACAAATGGCCAAGACTTCACTTGTTCAAAAACGACTGAGTAGTTTGATTGCTGAATTGACTTGCAACATCTCTAAGGAAGAGGAAGTGAGACTAAAGTGTCTCAGCTATTTATGTCCTATACACTGACTGATCCTTTAAGCAGCATAAATTTATGTATTGCTACCCTGACAAAAAAAGCACAGTCCAATTTCAGTCTTTGTGCAGCTATTCTAATTAGCTGGCTCTTTTGACAGCATCAGCTGCTGTTACGGAGGTAATGATTTACCTATATCTGTCAGAGAGATTCAAATACTCAACTAGCCTCAGTTCATTTAGTCATGCCCTCAAAGAGATATGAATAGTATAAAATTTAAAAAAAAGCCAGCAACAAAATGCTTGCAATTTCCTTTGCTTGACCCTAAGAAAATTTCAGAGCTGACTTTTAGAGTATCCTAATTATTTGAAGTCACCAAAACACAACATACATCTACTAAAACTCCACAGTTCCTACAGAAATAGAGAAACTAGGGCAAGCCCAGTAGTTTACGACATCAGTATGTTGCAAAGATGTCACAGCTCTTCTAATAGGAACAACTAAGATACATTTTTCATGTTTAAAATTCTTAGTGCTTAAACGGAAAAGAAGATTTAAGACAGCGTTTATGCTCCTTTCCTCTGGTTTGCCTCAGTTGGGGATTTTTTTCCTACCAGAAAAGCTGCAAACTCAAATACCTTGTAATTAATGCCCAATGACACCAGTTTTAGAGCACTTTGTTAATTTTGGTATTCATATATATCAGACAGATATCATGCATACATTATGCTTATGCACTACAGATACACATTATATATATATTAGTGTAGGCATACACAACATTAGAGATTAGGAAAAGACTTATTAAAGCATGTCATTATTTAGAATAACATTCATATCACTTCCATCTTATCAAGATTTGAAGTTGCACTCCATCATCAGTTTCATCTTACTCAATAGATAAATGATTTTTTCAAATATTATCTATAAAATGTATCAATATGCAGTCCTACTGCCACTCAGCTTCAATAAACATGGAGTATCTCCTAAGTCCTTCATCTTCAGCACTTTTCCTCTAGTTCTAATCTTGTTTTGCCAGATGAATAATGATTGTCTACAACCTGTCATAAATCAAAAGTGATTACTCCAAACCAAAGTGTCTCTCTCCTCTTTCTATTTTAAGCCCAGTACCCAGCCTACTACTATCAGTTACAGAGGTAGTCAAGCAATAAGCACCTGTACTAAGAATACAAAAATACAGATTTAAGTCAACAAGGCAGCACTCGTGAAATTTAGAATTAGAAAAACCAGTAATGTTAGATTCCTGTAGCTTATAAACTCAAAGCACTCAGATGAAGTGACAGCTATAATAACTGCAAATGTAACTCAGATCTTTACATGCTATATTTTTTCCTTCAGCACCAGGTCCTGTCCCTAATTATTGTATTAACTGGTACTTTCAAAGTTATCAACAATACAGTCAAAGTGTTCTTTGGAGATGTTAAGATTTTTGCTGCACTAAGTGGGGAAAAAAAGCACTTTGCTGAGGATCATTTAAATCTCAAATTACAGACTAGTCCTCTTAAGTAACAGCATAGGGGGCAAAGAAAATCCAGACAATCTGGGACAAATTAGCACAAGATGGAGCTTAGGAGCTTCTATTAGTAGAAATATTGCCAAGTCCTTTATTGTGGAAGCAACCTTTAAACAATTTTTATTTTACTGGATACTAATAATGGGATATTTTTTCCTCCTTTTTCAGTTCAAATTCAACTGCTATCTGATCTGTTCTAGTAAACCCTAGACTCTAAAACACAACCAGCTCATATAAAGGAGATGTTCTTGGTATTTACTGGAGGATGCAACAAAGAGTGAGGTAAAAGCCACCCCACCTCTCCGTGACTCCCAAAGCCTTACTTGCACCTCCCAGGAGAGGTCAGGAAGAGAGGAAGCAAGCACCCCATGGTGATGGGCCTGTGCTCAGCTAAAAGGAACAACACCAGCAGCTTCAGCTGTTACAGGGTGTGATGTGTATGGCAGCAATGAACTTGTCTGTGGTCTCCTGGGTGTTTGAGGCCATGAACGAAAGACAGGGTTTCCTTTTTTTATGTTGAACCTGATCCACATATATGGTGTCAAAATAATCTTTCACTTTCTCACTGACAGGAAAAAGAACCCACCAAAACTAAGCTATTAGGGTATGAAGCATTCCTGGCTTATGCTGGAGTTCATATCAGGACCCTGTTGAAAAATTCAGAAAATTAACATATTTTTAAGAAGGAAGCTGATAACATTTTGCAACATGTTTGTGAAAACATAATCAATATGGTTTATCCAAAAGAGATAAATCTTCACTTGTGCAACCTGAAAGTCCAGTCCAGACCACAACGTTAAGTCCAAAAGTACGCACGAGGTAGTCTTGAATATTCATGGAACATGGCATATTAATGATTTTCTTGTCCCAATATTCTGGGGAAATTTTTCCTTATACCTAACAGAGGTGCAAAAGGGAATGGATTAAGTATTCAAAGAAGATAAACTCATTCACAAACCTATTTTCTTGGCAGGGAAAAGAACAGAATTTCTGGTCTTGAGCAAAGTTTACTTTGATAAGGAGTATGGAAGGGCTCGTAACTAGTTCAGCTTTTTGATAATATCAATGATTATATCAATATATATTTTAACCTGTGGAAAAGATTTTTAAGCCCAGAGCAAGTTTTGGTCTGTTGACAGTCCATGAGAACATTCAGGTCAACAGGTTATGGCTGAAAGAGCAAACATCGTTTAAGCACAAAATTAGAAACCTCCACTACAACTGGCAGTGACACATTCCCCAACAACACTACAATGGATAAAAAATTATTTTTCATATTTTTAAGTTAAAAAGAAAAAACATTCCACATTAAAAATACCTTATGCAAGCCCTTATCTTATTGAAAAGCACTGAGAAGTGAGCTGATTTTAACTCTCAGCACTAAATTTCATAGAAACGCCTATGCTGCACAATGATCTAATAAGAAAAACTTTATAGAGGATGTGTGGCACAAAGCAAAGTGAAATCCATTGTGAACTTTTTCCTTTAAGAGTACAAGTTTTTAAAGTAGGTATGTTAAAGTAACTACTCAGGAAGTGAGCTGTATTTAGTGTGTCATCACACTAATACCTGGAAACTCTAATTATCAGACACACGCTACAAAGTTCGTAGACCAGATAAATATGAAAAGGTTAATCTTTTTTATTACACTAAGATGCATCCTGAAAGTTAAAAGAGCAATAAAGACAATCACTTTCTGTTTGCTACAGCTTCAACTTCAGCTACACTTCTATTTTCATCCCACTTCTACTTCCATCACAATTCTTCCACCTTTAAAAGATTAAAAAAGAAAACAGAATATATCTATTAACCATTAATATAGAGTGCAAAAAGGTGACATAATACTCTTTCATAAATATTAGATTATTTCCATAACTGTTTAAAACCTACTCCTACTCAACATTTTCCACTCATCTGTCACCACCTAATACACCCCTACAAATGAGCAGAAAGAATTTACTCAGTTACATCTCTGCTACTGACACCCAATCCTGTTTGTTCAGAGCTGGAAGCTTATGTTTTTCTTCACACAAGGTCAGAATAAGAGAAGATACCCCTCTCCACTGTATGCCTTGGGTCTCACAGTAGTCCACACCCATTTTTCAGCCTGAGACTGAGCAGAAAAAAGCCAGTTCCTGCCAAAAGCCAGCTGAAGCTCCCCTCTCCTAACAGAGGGTGAAGGACCAGACTCTACTTTGGTTCACATAATTTTTTTTGGCAACAGCTCAGTCTTTAAGAATCCCAGATGCTTAAGACTACAACTACTTGTCAGAAAACAGCTGTCACCTCATTCACTCCCACAGGTCTCATTACCCACCGGTATACTCAGGGGTAGTGGGGGAAGTCTCTGATTCTCCACACTCAGAACTTTGTGGTTTTCTAGTTGGTTTTTTATAGCTCTCTGTCAAATGCCAATGAGCATATACCCACAAGGGGGAAAAAATAAAATAAAAACCCAACCACCTCCACAAACATACTCCAGCCTTCCATACGTATTTATACACTCGCTCACTTTCTACGATCCTTCACTCACGCACAGGTACTCATCACCTCACTCGCACACACACACCCTATGCCAGTAGCCTTCTTTTATTATACATGGAAATAAAGAAGTGAGGGAGCACATCCCACACTCTCATGTCCTTTGTACGGGCAGGCATCGCGGACACCTCACACAGACCCCACCCGGCTCCCGGACCCCACAGCAGGCACAGACACAGACACACACACCCGATATTCCTGCTCACAGAACACGCATGCAGGCTCCCGGAGAGACCCGGGAACACCAACACCAGCCCTCCCTCCGCGCAGCACACAGGGAGACCACCGCCACCCCCCGCCCTCCATTGTGCGGCGGCCCCGGAGCGCTGCCCGCAGCCGCCCGGCCCGCCGTGCCCCGTTACCCGTGAGGCTGCGCAGGACGGTGCCGTGAGCCCACAGGCTCAGCACTTGCTGCACCGACAGGTTGATCATGGAGTTGTCCCCCGCTTCCACCTTCATGGTGCCGCCGCCGGGCGGGGTCCGGCAGCCGCCGGGCCGCGGGGCGGGAGGGAGACGGCGGCGGCGGCGAGGAGCGGCAGGGCGGGGAGGCGGCCGAGGGAGCTCCGCGCCGCGGAGGAGACATCGAGGACGGAGTGGGGGAGGCGGCGGCTGGGGGAGCCGGGCGGTCTCGGGGGAGGAGGGGAGCCGGCCGCTGGCGCTTCCCTGCCGCTCAGGGGCAGGGCCGGGCGGTGGAGCCCATCATCACCATCATCATCTCCGCCTCCTCCATCAGCAGCGGCCGCCGCCGCCTCGCCGGCGGCATCGTCACCCCGGTCACCGGCATCACCAGGAGCGAGGGCGGGGCGGCCGCGGGCCGTGCCTAGGCGAGCGGCTCCATGCGGGAGCAGCGGCGGCAGCGGGGCGGCTCCCGGCGCCAGAGGCTGCCGGAGGGGAGAAGAGGGAGCGGCGGGAACGGGAGCGGGAGCGGGGCAGCGGGAGCGGGAGGGCGGCCCCGCGCAGGCGCGGCGGGAGGAGCCGGGGGGCGCGGGCTCCGCCCACCAAATGGAGAGCCAGCATTCGGAAGCACGATTTGACTCAAAGAGGGCGGGAAAGACTGGGAATGTCGTGGACCCCCAAAGAAACTTGCTTTAGCAAGTGTCTCAAATAAAATCCGCATACACCTATGGAAAATGAAGTGATAACATTTCATGGTGTTAAAGCTGGTATTTAAGTTGATGCTGCTGAGTGCGTTTAAACATCGGAGGAGAGCAAAATGCAGAATCTGAATTCTCATGAGAGCAGTGTTGTCAGCTCGCCGCTCACAGCCTTAGCCCACAGAGCTGTAGATTCAGGGTGGATTCAGCTCCACGGCTGCCTCGGAGGGGTCTGGGGACACAGTCCCGGCGGAGCTGGACGGCACAGGGACAAAGGAGCGGAGCGCACAGGGGGAGCGCCGCTAGGAAGTGCCGGGGCTGCCGGAGCGCAGGTGACAGCACGCGTCGCAGCGGAGGAGCTGCCATCCCGCTGCTGCCATCCCGAGGCACCATCCCGGCAGCGCTGCGTGGAGTCCCTGCCCGTCCCTTTGAACCTCGCAGCTCCGCCGTCACTGCGGCCGCAGGTTAAAGCCGCCGAAAGTTAGAAAACGTCAGAAATCGTGAGCGAATCTTTATTCCGTGCTTTTGTTTTCTTTATTAAATAAAGGAAAAGACGCTTTAAGCTGGATGCGGCTTCTTTCGAAGCACTGCATGCACGATGCTTACCGATGTGAAAGCCAGCAATCATCCCGCATCCATTCTTAAATACGCATCCCGAGGCCACATTTAGTGCCCGCACTTCCTCGCTGGCATTTCTTCAACAGTGCTTGCTACAGTACTTCGTAAACATAATTTTATGTCAGCATCCTTTGATGGAAAGGGTTGGAGAAGTAAAGCAATTTATAATAAAATTTGCAATTTATAGATTAAGAGCCAGGACAGATAAATCAGCTCATATCCTGCTTGATGCCAATGACCCGTTTTTTTTCAGATAGACTTTTGCAGGATGTCTGGTTCAGGGGTGTGCTTCCAAAGCCTTTTGCAGCTGACAGTACTTGGCGTTTCTGCAAGTAGGTATCGAGCCAGGCAATGAGAAACTCACAGGCAACAGCTCCCTAGGGGGCTCTGGGTTTCACTGGTTAAGCATGGCATCTCTGATGGAGAAAGAACTCAGCTGCTGGGCCAGGACACTGTTCTGTGGTCAAGAGAAGGTCCTTTCTCTTCCCCTTCTTATAACTCACCACTTCACAGCTGTGTAAGTCAGGCCCTAGAGAAAACAGTTCCCTTCATTATACAGTAGTGATTTATTTTTAGGGCAGAATTATTCCATACTTGGAGTAGGGCTCAGTGAGAAAATAGCATAAAATTTAAGTTTGAATGTGAAACATACAATGAGTTATTTAGGAACAGTTTTTATGGTTTATTCTTTTTAACTCCTGCATGCCAAACATTGAGAAAACAAACATTTTTAAATGTCCTTAAATAAAATCCCCACCCCTAAATTTATTTTTGTTGCAGACCAATGTCCCAAGAACCAGGTACACTCTGCAGGACACTGTGGTGTAATAGAACTTACAGTAAAAAGGAAGACTACTTTTGGTGACCATTATCTCATAAATCTTCTATGACAACCTACTGACAGATGTCAGCAAGACTATCTGATAGGCCAGAGGCATGCATGGAAACATGCATGTATCTGTAAACAGTGCTGCATCGGTGCCTGGTGACCTTCCAACGTGCACATGGACGATTTCCTTGTGTTCCACACAGGGAAGAATGCATGGGGAATTTTGGCTTCAAAACACTAGCAAGTGTCCAGAACTTGCTAGAACACCTTCCTCAAGGTTTTACAGTAGAAGTACAGGGAGCACATTCACGTAGAGGTCGAGTGAGTATCTCTGTAGTTCGCAGATTCTTGCAATATTTCCTTCAAGGATCATCCTTCAAGGCTTTGCAGATGCTCTTTCCTCCCAGGGAGGGCTGATCATTCTGCAGCAGTACAGGGACAGCAGGAACACAGAGCTGCTCCTCTAAGTCCTAGGAGAACAAACCAGAGAGATCCACCAAAACCACAGTCCAGCTTCCACTGAAACTCCATCTAAGAAGCTAAAAATTGTTGTCAAACCTCAGGCATGCAACACCTAAATTAACTGAGCATTTTCTATCAAACACCTCCAACATGCTTGGACAGTGTTCAAGTAATAAAGGGATGGAGATTCATCTTAAAAATGGCCATAATTTATATAATTTATTCAACTTCATCCTCAGCCCATCATTCAGCAGGTGAGATGGATAAAAATTTGAATGCAAATTCATCATGTGTGAACAAGGCTAACTGGGTCATTCCGGAAAATAGGAAAATATTGCTAAAGTACTGACTTTAAAGCAAATTTAAACAAGAGTCATACATGTCAGTGACATTTCCCAGTAGCACAAAAATAGGAGGATGTCATTCTGGAGAAATAGAGTCCCTTGAATGAAGCAGCAGCAGAAACAGTCACAATTCACTCTTCCAAGCTGCTGCTTCATAGGAGCAGGGAATTGCAGCCAACTCTGTCCTCAGCAAGACCTCCCACATGGGTGGTGCTGCCACAGAATCCCGAGTGTAGCAGCTCCCTGCAGGGATTATTATCAGCTCTGTAGGCAGCGATGCACGGAGCAGCAGCAGTGATGGCAAAGGGCTCCCAGCAGGGCTTAGGCTGCTGCTGAAACTGTGACTCAGGGGAGGAATAAACCACCTGTGCTTGAGCAAGGCAGGCAAAGGGGGTGAGGGCTGCAAACATCTCAGGGGGGAGAAGCCACAGTGGGCAGCACCGTTCTGATAAGTGAAACGGGAAGGAAAAAGAAGAAGAAGGAAGAAAAAAGAAGGAGGAGGAGGACAAAATCTCAGAATTTCATCAGATAAGGTAGCTCCATTCCATAAATTATTAATGGTTAAAAAAAGAGAAGGAATCCTTTTTCAAGGGCATGGTAAGACCATTTCCACTGCTGTGGCACCCTGACCATGGTGGGGAGAGGCAGAGCAGAGAATGTGAGGATGCATCAGGGAAGGTGACTGTGCCAGAGAGGAAGACTTGCTAGTAGGATGGCAGAGGGAGGGCTGGCAGGCTGGGTATGACCAGCTGTAATAATCCTCTGCAGAGCAAGGATCAGGAGAAGGCTTGGAACTGCAGGGAAAGAAGCAGGGGAGGGGAGAGAACCTGACAAAGAAACTTTCACAATTTGTGTAGAAATCCCAGGTTTCCACTCCTGTGTGGTATTCCAGAGGCAGGGACACAACTCACAAGGTCTGCCTGACAGCCAGCCCTGAGCCACCACAAACACCTGAGAGACTCCAGGACTCCTTTACACATCCAAACCCAAATCCAAAGGGTCCGTGGGGAGCACCTGAAAGCTTATACAGGGACTGATCTTCATCCCAGATGAGCTCATTTTCCTTCTCCCATTCCCCTGTTCCCTCACAGCAGCTGGGAGGTTTGGGAGTGTGCAAAGCACTGCAAGGAGCCAGCTGTAAACTCTGACTTCAGCCAAAGGAAATTAGTTTTACAGGTGGAAAAGTAGGGTCAGCTTAGTTTCTCTGCTCTGCAAAAGATCAGAATACCTCTACATAAGTTGCTATTAACTTCTGGTACTGTTTTCAGAAGCTAAAGAAATAATGATAGATTTCTTTGGAGAGCCCTTGGCTGAATAATTTTCCACTTGGAAAGGTAATGCTGTTCAAAATGAACTGATTCCTTAAGTCACATTTCTTTAGAGACACAGACAAGACTGAATATGTTCTATTGCCATGCTCTGGAGCAAATATTTAATTTTCCATAGTGAATACAGCTTTTCATCGTAGTAAAACATCAAAATCCAAATAGAAACCCCTTTTGGTCTCCTTGAAGAACAGAATTCTCAATTGAGATTTTCTATCCAGAGCTGGCCATGTAGATTGACTGGAAGTGCAGTTAAAGATCTGTTTTAACTAAATGGAAAACCCCAGCATTTGTTATATATAAGAACACTTTTTCCCTATTTCAAAGGGGTTTTTTTGGCCTTTCACCCAAGTCACTGACAAGCTGTTACAAATACAGAAAATAAAATAATACCTCTGATGTTAGCAATAGATATCTTCCTACTTGTCCCCTTTCTAGACCACCAATTTATGCACAGCAGTTACTACTCGATAGTAGTAGTACTCAATAGGAGTAGTAACAGCTGAGTTACTACTCAATAGGAGTAGTAACAGCTGGCCTGCAAGCAAAGCTGAGTTAATAGAAGAAACAACAATTGATGATTTTTGAGTGTATCCATAGCAAGGAAGAAGACAAGGCCATCAGCATGGAAACAGATTAGAAAAGAGACATGAAAATTTTTGTAAGCTAGACTACATGCCTAAGTAGATGTGTATATGGATCTTTTTAAATTTCTGTAAAACTTTTGCCAATTATATTGATGTTAATTGCTTTGCACCAATTAATATAATTAGTTATTGTGATGTAGATCATGCTTTGTTAAGAGTATATAAGGTGGAGAACACGCAGAATAAAAAACTTTTTTCTTCTTGGACCCTGATCACGTGTGTGTATGTCACATCCGACCTAACAGTGACACTTGTCCCCTTTCTAGACCACCAATTTATGCACAGCAGCTACTGCTCAGTCAGGAGAATTGGCAGCCACAGCTAGTTGTGGCTGGAGAAGCGGGTCTTTCAGACATCCTCGGCCTCCTAATCTCAGCTCTCCAAAGGCTGAAACGCGATCTCAGCCGCTGACCTCGATGACGGATGAAGATGCCTGGACAGCCATGCAGGAGAGGAAGGAAGTAAGGCGATACCACGGGCTAAATATCGCAGCTCTCCCCAGCACGAAAGCAGCATCGCAGGTTGCTCAGAGCCATCGGAAATCGTGCGGAGCCGGCTGGCAGGGCGGCAGAGGGAGGCAGAGGTGCGCAGGAGACTTTTTTTGCTGCGGCACCGAGGCTGCTCTGCTCTGCACCGCCGGCTGCGCTCTGACACCGCCGGAGCCGCCGCCGGAGCATCCCCGGGCTGTGCTGGCACTGCTGCTGCGAGAAAACACCTGTGGGTACCGAGAAACTGCAGATAGATTTATTTTTTTTAATCAAAACTTTGGAAGAAAAAAATAATCTGCTTAGTCTATTTAGATAATATGCCTCTGTAAAATACATTGATTTTTGAGCCAATAGTTTGCATGTATTAAAATGCCTGAAGGATTGAACCCACCATGAAATAGAAAAGTCCCACTGACTACTCTAAAAAGATTTGCCATAAGTAAAATTACCTAAACTTGGATCTAATTTTTTTTTAGTATTAAAATCTGCACTGCGTAAAAGATCAACTCAGCTATTTGTTTTTAACAATACCATCATTCAGAAATATAAAGCTTTCTCCTACTCTCTCTCTGCACACACTCACAGACATGTGCACACACGCGTGTGCATTCACGCACATGTTGCAGTTTAAGGTAAGCACTACTGTTAATATCAACTGTGCTTAGAAAAGAATTTTATTGCTCTTAATGAACCCCTTCCCAGGAATCCTTTCCTGTGACTAATAATGTTATCAGGGTTCATATGAAATCTAAATTATTGTTTGTGTTTTCCTTTATAAGTTGACTCAAAGCAGGCACTTATCTGTTAAAACTGTCAGTTGGAACAGTTTAGCAGGGACAACCATCTCTCAAGACATGGATGAGACCAGTTTCACTGTTCCTTCTGAAGATAAAGTAAAAGTGAGGAACAACTTTAGCTCCTTCTTCTCTTCACTGACATGTTCAAAAAGCCTGTTTGGCTAAAATGCAGAAAACTTGCTTCCAGCAAGACTTATTTCTTTCAGAATAGCCCTCCCTCCTCCAATTATTTTTTAAATAACTTACCAGACTCTCACAGCCCATATCAACAACGTGATTCATGGTAGCCACATCAGGTTTCTCATATGCTTAAGTCATTGGGTAGCAAGAACATTGTCACACTATTATTTTTTGAAATATCCTATTTTTAGATTATTTTGGAGTTGCTGGAAGTTTGATAGAGAAATCTGTTCCTTCATTTGTTAAACAAATTCTTGTTTAACCCTCACATATGCATGCCACAGTCCAGATAGTACATAGGCATTTAAGTTTATCTTCTGCACATAGCCCTAAGCTCTGGCTCATCTGATTTGCAATACATTTGCATTTTTTCTCTGATTTAGAACTGAAGAAAGCTCAGGTTCAAAATATCTGAGTTTAGTTGAAATACCTGTAACTTCAAGCTTCACAATTAAAGCCATATCTGCTCTTACCCTCACACTGAGCTCCTTCCCTCCCCTTGTTTGTCTCTCAATTCTTGAGCAGGCAGGAGAGGACACATCAGCATCACAGAGCAGGACATTTCCTCAAAACTTCTAGTTTTCCCCTCTGTAGCAGTGCTTTTCAACACCATAAACCTGCAAAACCACAAATATTTCAGTTCCTAAGCAGGTCCTTCTTCTGCTGACCCAGCATCCTCTAAAGTAACCTGGAAGTGCCTAATTGATTTCAGTGGGCTCCAGTGCTGAATGGGGGAATTATCTGATCTTATCGTGTCTTCTTTTCATCTGACAACAATAATTATGTTTAGCAGAACTGTTACAGGTGTTTCTAGAGATTCAGCTGCCTTAGGGCAGAAACAATTCTGTTCTGCCAGTAAGGGCCATGTATTTTTGTTCCTCTTTAGTATAGGCCAGTTGTAACAAGTCTTACCCACTTATTTGATTATCCCAGTGTGTTTGCAGCACTGGTTTACTTACCCTAACTCTCCATTTCATCAGTACAGTCTACTTCAGATAATGTCTTTTAGGGCACCTCAACAACACCTTTGTTGTCAACATTTTTTAAAGTCTGCTGGTTCTGTCAGCCCTACCACAATCCCATGAAATTCAGAATCTGGCTCTTGGTTTAAATTTATGGGTTAATTAGGAATTTTTGGCACCACCACAAGCATAGATTAGTTCCAACCATTGTGAGATTCCCATCTGAATTCCTGGAATTTTCAAACTATTTTAACAAGTCTTTGACTTCCTGTCATCCCCTTTAGATTTTCCTCTCCTAGTTCATAGTTCAAGCTGATCATATAAATATGTCACAGAACTATGCTTTCAAAAATACCTCCCTCTGCAGTGCTGAGCAAAACTCAAGGTAGACATAAAGAGAAAAAAACTGAGCTCATTCCTACAGCAAGGGAGTCCCATTGCTGGAAAAGAAAACCAAAATCATGTGAAACTATGGATAATTGAAACAGTTTTGGATCGGGTCTTGATACTTCATAAAATTCTTCAGGTATGATCCAAGAGGACACCAAAGATTTTCTTCTTGTTTATACTGCCTTGAATACTGCCTGACCCTTCAGTAACATTATTCCTAAAGAAAGGAAAGAGTCAGCAGCATCACTGAGGTGCACAACCAAGAATCAGGAGACACAGCATCTCTTTCCAGACCAGCCTCATGCTGACAGGTGAGTCACAGGCCAGATTCACTCCAGGCACTATCACACCCTGTGTCTTGTTGCCAGTGGCCTTGGGTAGTGCTCAAAACACAAAGTATCCTAATTCTATTTGTAACCCCTTTGGTGTTTGGTTTCTACAGTTGGAAAAAATGAGGTAACCTTACTCGTGGGGTTTAATTAATGGACAGTTTAAAATGCACTGAAAAATTCAGACAGACAGAAATCAGAAGTATAAGGTATTTGCAGAGATAAATACTTCCAAGGTGGCTTTGTTATTGTTCTGGCTACCTGCCCACAGAGCTTTGCATGCAATTTAATACCACCAGGAGAAGAAATATTTGATTTTATAGAGTTGTTAGCTCTAGCTGATCAAAAAACTCATGTGGGGAGGGGGAAAAAAAAGTGAAATACTTTATTGTCAGTATTTGTCAGATGCACTCTTCCAGTTCCCTCTGAAAGGGGCTGTCATGATACTCAGGAGTCTTAAGAACAGGGTAAAAGAGTCAGGTGAGGATGGGAAGTGTGTTCTCTCACTCACAGGATGAACTTGCTCACTATGTCTGGGCTACAATGTCCCCTTTCATCCAATCTAAGAAATCTCCTTACAGGACAGGAAAATTTTGCCCCTTCAGTTGTGCAGAGCACAGATAGCTGATGGAAACTTGAACTGAGAGGGCCACAGAGTGCAGCATCCTCTGGCCCCTAGGGTCTGGAAGCAGCCTGGCCACATTTGCACGGAGCTGCGCCCAACAGGAGGAGCTCTGCCTTCTGCATTTCATCCTCCTGCACTCACAGCTCACGGATTAACTCAGGCTGCAGTACATGAAAGTGATGTGCACCTGCCTGCATGGGAGTGCCTGAGGTCAGGGGGTTTTGCAAACAAGTGTGCTCAGTGCAGGCCAGGCCCCCCCGTCCGAAGCCCTAATTAAAGGTGTAGATCACAATCGGTGTAAGGATACCCAAGGCTGCACTGACCCTGAAAATGACCATCCTCCCACTCTTCCCTCAGGTCCTCCCCAAAAACAGCACTGACAAAACCATGCAGAGATAATTCTGAGACTAGAATAACAAGCGGAGTGGTCTGAAAACAAATACACCTGTAGGAACAAAAACAAACGCACCTGTAGGAATGAAAACAAACAAGCAGTTAAAGTGGCAGAACTCTGAAAACATTTGGAGATGGAGCTGTACATGAGTGTGTCCTAATTCCTTGCTTCCTGTGGCAGTAGTGGAAGAGAAAGAAGTAAAACAAACTTACTACTGCTAGGAAAGGTGGGATCTGACCCAAAGCAGCAACAAATGCAATGGTAACATTCCCAGCTTATACAATGTTAGCTTTTGACTATACCAGCTGCTATGACCCTCCTCTAAAAATAATTCAAGTCCTGGTAAGATGATAAACATCATTTCACAAACATTTTCCTCACCTTATGCTTGCTTGGTAAGTATCAGAATCAGTACAGCAGAATTTGTGCATTCAGGTAGCAGTTATCACAGAAATTATAACACAAGATAAATGCATAATGTGAACAAACTTCCCAAAGGCATCAGAATTTCAATAGGTTTTCTTGTCATATGCACTGAATAAGGCACCCACTTTTAAACAATCAACAACTCAAGTAAAGCAACACAAAAAATCAGAAAGAATCTTACAAAAGGGAAAAGGGCCACAGCTAATTTAAGAAGGTGCTTGCTACTGGCATTTTACCTGTCCTTACTCTGACATCAGGAAAAAAAGTTGACTGGTTTCAGATAGCCATTAGCTGTCCTGTCCTTAGATAATCTCCGAGAGCTGAGGGGGCAGGAATTAACATACACAAATAGAGCACACTTGAAAAATATTAACTAAAGCTGGGAATAAACTATTCTCTAATGGAGGTCTCAGACCTGATTAACAAAGAGAAAAACTGAAGCAGATACTTTCCAAGGGAAATGTATACAACAGAACTATTCCAGGCTTTTATGACTTGATTTTTAAAACTGGCCAAGAAGAGATTTAATTTTGTTTACTTAAACAGCTTTGGAAAGAAAAACGTCCCAGTGCTCTAGCACTTTGTCAGACAGATTCCAGAGCAGAGGATTAGCTAACTGTTTGGTCTCAGTGTGCACACACACGTACCACCTCACATCTGAAAGGGGAACTTGGTCAGTTTGCAAAACGAGGACAAATGCATGCTGGCCCAAGTTCTCTGTTTCGGTCAGACTCTCTGATGAAACAGCACAGTGGGTGAGGACTGCAGGGAAAAGGTTTTACATGTTGGTTTCCACTTCTCACTACAAAAGAAAATGTAGCTTTTCTGTTTCTACTGGTTCATGTGGGAGCAAACAAATGCAGCTTCTGTAAAACCCATGGCAGTGCTGCAAGTGCTAACAGCATCAGAATTACAAATGTGTTAGTAACTAAATCCTCCTGACGAGGGGCTGAACCCCTGGGACAGCACGAACCCTGGCACGCAGCCTCCCAGACACACTGTCTGTCTGTCTGGGGAGGAAGCTGGAGAGAGTGGCTGCAGCCTCCTTGCAGCCAGAGCATCCAGAGGAGACCAGAGCTGCTCAGGATCGGGGTGGTGCTGCCTGAGGAGAGCTGTGCTGCCAGGTTCAACACTGCCCACCAGCAGTGCCCTTCTGCCAGACCCTCCTTGAGAGCTGCCCAAGGCTCACAGCTGCCCTCCCTTCACCCGCCCTCCTTTCCAGCCTGCAGGGCCCTGTGCTGGGAATGTGATACCTGCAAGGCTTGCTCAGGGAAAGGGGCTCACTGAAGGTGTACCTTAAGGTTGCTGATTGCCTTCCTTGCTGTTCAGATGGAATCCTCTCTGCAACTCCTCTCTCACCTTCAGCTCTTCTGCTTCTACATGTCCAGAGGCAACCCACTCTGTCCAGCAGCATCTATAAGCATGCAGAGGATCTTAGAGCCTGGAGTAACAACCTTTGCTTTAAAGTAAAGTTAAAGCATCGTTTAGTTGAAAAATTCCTAGCCTATTCCTAGAGCTTTATAGTGGAAGGTGCTTTGATCACTGACTCTTTTCTATTACTCTTATTTTGACCAATGCAAGTGCAGTCTGACTTTTGTGCCAGGGGCTTGCTGATTATATTAAATTTTGATAGTGCAGTTTTGAAAGGACTTCTAATAAAAAATCACTGCTAATGAAGACATAAGTGCAAAATCAGGACATTACTCACATTTCCAGACTGAGCTGAGATGTCATTGGCAAATAGTGTAGAGGCAAGAGCAGATGCCTCACAGTGGTGAATCGCACCTAATGCCCTTCTGTAATATGCCACAATGTGGCAAAAGCTGATCACATTCAGACTTATTTTAAGAACAAAATGTTAGGTAGATCTTAAAATACCCAGAAAAGAGAGGCAGGTAAAGAGGCTGCTGTGTGTTGTTTTACCTTTCACCACAGACCTCATGGTTGCTACAAGATGCTGGAAGAAGTTTTGTAGCCTCTGGTGCATGAGATGAATTTGGTTTGGTCAGATGATTGCAGGGATGGGATTTAGCAGAGCAGATAACCCTTTTGATTCTATCCTCCATGAGAGTCTTTTTGCTAAGCAGAAAGTTATCCTGATGTTGGATCCCGTGGTTTGCAATGTCAGCGTTACCTCAGCTCGCTCTGATCTTCATGGAGTGAACCATTAATACAATGAAAATACAAAAGGTTCCAAAAGAATGTGTGGTGTAAGGTCAGATTCTGACAACCCATTTACTTTACTCTTTTACAGGCTTCAGTATTGATAGTGATGCCATTTGTGAAAAAAGAGATTGTCTAAAAGAGCCTCCCCTGCCAAGGCATTAAAGAGGGGATACTGATCCTTAGTGCTTAAATATTTGTTTCAATACAAATTTTCCATTCTAGGATGCTATTTGGAAAAGCCCAACAACAAGAAAACCCAACAAAAGGTCAGGGGGTGCTGTACAACCACCTGGACAAATAAGTTACAGTAGCTGTTCTTATTTGCTGCAGAACACAGCTGGATTTGGTCTTCTATTTCAGGTAGATGGTACTAAATTTTACATAAAAGTGTCAGCACCTTTAAATGTAGCCAGGTAAGGAACGCAAAGAGGTCAGCTTCAGGGAGGCATATTTGGAGAGTGTAGTCATATTCAGGCTCAGTTTTTACCAGGTTTTTGCAATGAGGCATGATAGTATAAACCTAAAGATTGAAATTCCACACCAGAGTGAGTAGTCCAAAAACACACTGCTTTGACAGTGTTCCAAAAAAGTCAAAGCTTAGATAGTGCATGAGTACTGCCTGGGCTTTAGTCAGGCTATCCATTTAAGGCTGAAATGTCACTCTTGATGAAATCAGAAACAACCAAAAAAGCACATTTCTCAAATCACTCAATTTATCATACTGCTTTTTGTCACAGTGCCTACTGGGTTTCACAATCAATCAGGCTTCTTTCAATATGCTCAGGATCATGGAGGTCTCAGTGACAAATTAAAAATTTGCCTTTGAGATAACACCAGATGTGCATCACATGTGAAGAGTGAGCTCTTTGTGTAATTAACACCACAATTATTATCACCAACACATTAACTGTAGTCCAAAACATGTCTTCATGTGACTCACATAATAATACCAGAAGCCTAGCAAAAGCCTGTAGGTGACTATAGCCTGCTGCTTTCAGTGTTTTAATGGCAATCCCCTGAATCTACTCTGACCTCCTTTCTGGTTCCTATACTACATCACTGGGCAGAGCCATTTGCTCCCTTTACCTCTAACCTCTATAGCATTCATCTGCAACTCATTTTCATTCCTCTGCTGTCAGTCATAGGCTGAAGTGGAAGCAAAATTCAAATAACAAGGCATTATATCTATCTATATCTATCTATATCTATATCTATATCTATATCTATATCTATATCTATATCTATCTATATCTATATCTATATCTATATCTATATCTATATCTATATCTCACACACATACACATATATATGTGTGTATACTTTTTTTTTTTTTTATCTGGAGGTGTACAGCAAGTCTGGAGACACACATACTTGTGCATCCTTTATTCCTAGTCATAAGGAAAAGGTCCTCCATATGCCACTATAGGCTTTGGCTGGAAGACAATTTTATTTTACTTTTTGATTTAGTTCGTGAAGACAACAAGGGGATTGAGCTTATGAAAATCTCTTTAGGTACAGTAACCAAACATTGACAGGCACGTGAGTAATTCAGCATTGACTTTGTGGCCAGCATAGCAAATGACACTGGAGAATTAATGTTTCATTGCCCAGGAGCCCACTTATAAATGCAGCTGTAATTAAGCACTGCCTGCTGCGATGCCCAGCAGTAGTGATGAAGGAGACGTAATAGGCATTTAGTGCTGTTTGGTTTTCAAAGCAATATTTTAGCTGGGAATGCTACTCTGTAAGTTCCCTGGGAGCCATCAGCTGAATCTGATTTCACAGACAAGAAACACGAGAGCCTAGAAACATTTGATCTACCGGATATTGCTGGCACTGCTTACTGCTGCCTTCGAAGAAGGCAGAGCTCTGTCACGTACCTTTCCTCAGGGCACAAATCGCTTTCTGCCCCGCTCAGGAGGAGGTTGCTCTGAGGAAAATGCACATATAGCTTACTTTTATTCAGGAGGCCACCAAAGGCTTTGCATATTCTTTGGCAATTATGTAAGATATGATCTGCAATCCTCCCCCACTCCCAATTTATACCTCAGAACAATTAGAATATTTATTAGCGAACAGGTGTTGGTTAATTGATGCAGTATCTGTGACAAGGCACTGAAGTTGTAAAAGATTAGTCTGTGCACAGAAACCAGGAACTGAGAACAGTCAGGCAGGTTTTCTTCCTGCAGGACAATGAAATTTTGCTGAATATTTATATGTCTAAACATTCATGTCTGAAAAAAGGAAAGAGAAGGAACAAACATGGGTCACAAAGATCTTATCGGGAAGGCAGGAAGCCGAGGTTTTAGATATCCCAATGTGATGTTTTTCACTTCTGAAAATGTGGCAAAAAGGATCAAAATAGTGTTCTGGAAAGTAAAGCGATCTTTCAAAAATTAATAACAAATCTGTAAGCAGAAATCAAAGGTCCATGTCCCCCTAAGGGCTTCTACTCCAAGTTCCTAGAGCTACTTTCTGCTTCTTTGAATGGCCTATTACTGCACTATCAGCTACTGCTTTTGTGTGTCTGTATCCAGAAAAAAACCAGTCAGGTTCTTCAATGCAGCATCTGGTGCTGCACACAGAGGTGGTCAGGGGCCTTCCTCGTGGTCTGCCAGGGGAAGTATCCAGCATGCAGCACCACAGGTGGTTGCACTGATGGAGAGAGAGGCTGGGACAGGTCAGCACAGACACAGGAGCAAGCAATCAATAGTCTACTTAAATGACACTTGCTGACACATAAAATGCTTCTGGTAACTGCATCCTAAAACTTATGCATTTCTAGAAAATAAAATGAAAAAATAAAATATTTGTTTAGTTTCTAGGGGAAAATCTATGCTTAGATATCTGGACTCTGTTCTCTAGATTTTCCCTTCCTTCATCCCTGTTCCTTTAGAGGCCCCTCTATGCCACTGATGGTTAGGAACCTCTCATAAGCTGCTCAGCAGAAAAGTGGAAAAAATGTTTTAAATTACTTCAATAACTGTTTTATTAACCAGCACTTCAGTTATGCTCTATGATGTACCAGCAAAATTGCTGAGTGTTGAGGATGTTATTGGGCATTTCAGCTTGTTTCTTTCACACTGTCATTGTTGTGGATCATCATATTCCTGGCAAACAATTATTGTTTGTTCACTGCTTTAACCCAGCTGAATTCAAACAAGGCTGAAAGAGTGGACTCCATTACATATTCATGAGAAGAAGGTTTTTAAGTTTACTGGCTTGTATTCACTACCACCACCCCCCTGTTTTGACTAAGTCACAGGTAAAATACGAGCAAGGTGCATGTTGACACATTTTCACCAGGTTGAGAAGGCCTTGCTTCTATCCTATATATATTTGTTCCAAGCACTGCCATGCTCTGTGCCTCTTGTCAGTGCCTGAACTGCACTGGAGCTACTTTGGAAACTGGATTTAACCTGAGTGCAGCTCATGGTGTCTGGTCCAGAGGAGAAATCTAAGGAAGTACCTGTAAAACATCCACTCAAAAAATAAGCTCTATGCAGGATAAAGCAAAAGAGCACCAAGTGACTGGTTTTAGTTTTCTTAGTCTTTGCTTCTGATGGATAGCTGTAGTTTTCAACTATGTTTTATGTTGGTAGGAAGGAATACCCTTTGCTAGCCCTAAGGAATAGCTAGAAGACATAAATCATGTTTAAAGCTACATCACACTTCCTTAGTCTAGTAGCACCTGCCACTTTTTATATTAAAAGAGGCAAAGGAACCTAACTAAGCTGATCATAAACCGTGAGTGGAGCTGAGAGGGAGGGAGTGTTAAACCAGTCTACATCTGTGATTTCCATCATGGACAGTGTCACTCAACACGTACAGGGAAAAGAAACTAGGGATGGAACCAGGCCACCGTGAAGTTTGAAGGACTCCAGAATGCAGCAGGGTGGCCAAGAAAAGGCTTCTCTGTCCTTGCACCCCGTCCTTACTCTTGCCATCGAAGTATAAATGTGCCTCCAAAAGCATTCCCATAGAAGGGATTGGTGAAAGAGATGGGGCTAATAGAAAACCATGCAAACAAATACAAAGCACATTTGGTGGGAAAGGCGGAACACATCACATATCTTCTTCCCAGGAGAGGGAAAAATGAGGAGCCTAACCCTCCCTCAGGCACTTATTTTCAGTATCCTTTGCACTCACCTGTGTTCTTAAAAATCCTGTGCAGGTTGTGTTTGCTGGCAAATGCTAGCCTGGAAAAGCATCAGCTGTCACCTTTCTTATGGCAGATCAGAGTCCTTTCCGCTGCCCTATCCTTAATAAAACATCAGGAGAATTAGAGTCATCATCTTTAGCATCCTCAGACTGCTACTGATATCAAGTACCCCTTACTTCATGGTTATAAATTTGCCATTCTATGACCTTTTTTTTTGCTACTTCATTTTCTGGATGCTATTGTGACATTCTTTCTTATATATTGTGTGTCCTTTCAAATGAGCCCTGCTAGGAGGATTTTAATCTGAGAAGTAAGCATATTCTTCAGGGTGTTTCCAGACTTCAGAGTGTAAGAGGATGATGCACAGCACAACTGACTCTTGCTGACGGTTAAAGCAGAATGCCAAATAAAGGCTACAGACAGGTGAAATATTTAGTTTTGGCTAACCCAACTCTACTTCTTGCCTCATTCTGCTGCTCTGTGTGTCATACTTGATTGTGGTCTATCCCTGCTCTTTCTACTGGCAGCTGATAGCTCTCACCAAGAAGCGATAAAGGAGATTATTTCTGGATAAAGTATATATTTATGAAAAGTGATTTCAAAGAATAATTAACTCTGATTTGCAGTTGTCAGAGCATTACTTGAGATCTTCTCTTGCATTATTTACATTATTTAAGCAATAAGGTGGAGCTTTACGCTGGGTTTGAGAAACTAGATTTTTTTTAAATTACCAGCTAATTATGAGAAGTTTCAATCCAGCCAGAAGGCTTTGTTCAAACATCACCTGTTGCATGTGAGGCATGAGAGTTTGTACCAACAGAACCCAGCTCTACTAGGAGAGACTTCAGAAGATTACAGCTTTGGAGTGCAAAGCCTCAACCAAAGCCACTTCTGCAAATTATGCAACCCTTGATTTCAGAACTGGCAGAAAATGTTCTTCCCCCTTCATAGGCAGCAACTGTTACTACACATCTTACCATTGTTAAATTGTATTACACATTGTTAAACTGTACCATTTAACACCTTCTAACAAAACCTTGATCAAGCTGTCTTGGAATTTTGTAGCTCTACTGCCTTAGAGTTACACAATGCAGGCTGATATTGGGTAACACTAATCTGGGTGATCCAGCTCACCCAATTTTTTGAAGTAATCAGAAATATATAAGAAAGCTTACAAAACTTTTCAGATGTGTGCCAACATAGAGAAGAAATTATGTAGCTTCAGATAGAAGCCTGCTTGTATGGCAGTCTTTCAGACTCTTTTTGCCACTCTTTTCCTAACACTTCTACTTTTCTGTTTGTTTCCTCCACCACCAATTCCATTGCTGAAATCAAAAAATTAAGTGATAACCACTGTAGGCATCCCCCTTTCCTAACTCCCATCAAGGCAGAATGTAAAGACCTTGCACACCAAAACATGCTGGTAACACTCAGATTTAACAGGTGAAACTTCCTCCAGAGACATAACATTTTCATGGTGATGGGTTTCCATTTTAACCTAGTGGGACTGCTGCAAAGAAACCTTTTATGGCAGGATTTTCCTGGGGCTTCCTTTTCTCAAAGGAAGAAAGAGCCAATTCAATTGAAAAAAAAATCCAAAAAAACAAAATCCAAATACTTTCCCAGAGCAGGTCACAGACCATGGATACCCAAAGCTCTGTTACTTCATAATTCAGGTTTATCCCACAGTGGACCAGAGATGAAGTCTCCATGAAATGCACAGGAATTTCTCCCACAAGCTGAGGTGGCTTCTGCAGCATCAAACACTGAATACACAGAAGCATTATCAGAACAGCAGCAATATCCATGTCTTGGGGAACACAGTGACAAGAGTGACTTCCCAGCTGACCTTATTGGATTTGTACAATATAAGCCTTCTCAAACCACTGGGAGCCATCCAAAATTGCTTCGCTAAAATAAAGTTTCATCAACCCTTTCACACTTTTCTCCCATACTTCAAAAACTTCTGTCAGTTGTAGTAGCTCATGAATCTTGTTGGAAGTAAAGCCAGAGGCTTTTCCTTGTAAAGAAGGCACAGTAGCCTTAGGGCATCATCAGACACTTTACCTCCAAAGGAAAGACTCCAGGGGCTGGGTGGCTCTAACCCAACACCAATAGCACAAAAAGGTCAAACCCAAGGATTTCTGTTCCCTTTGGGAGAAAAGCACACAGCATGGCTCTGTTTCCCAGTCAAGGCAGTTGTTTGCCACCCTCAAGGATGCTCTCTCAGGACAGGACAACACACAGCCCCTCCTCACAGGAGGCAGCAGCACAGCACCGGAATTGTAACCAGCTCCCTTTGCAGAGTCCTTTTCTGTTCTGCCAAGGTGACTGAGGCAGGTGATTTGGTATGGAAAGTGTCCTCTTTACTTTGAAGTCAAGGGAGAGGATTTTTCTAAATCATGATGTTTTTCTTTCTTCAGTCCAATCTTGACTTACGAGTCATTAAAAGTTACCTTGATTTGGAGCAGGAACTTTTCCAATGTCTTTGATTTCCTCCCTCAAAAGCCTGCTCTGTTCCTTCAGGCTTGCACATAGCCTCAGAGGCCCTTCTGTTTTCAGTAGAGTTCACAGTGGCTGAGCACATGAAAAGCAGCCTTGATGGTGGGTGGCTTTCTGCTGTGAAGTGTGACACTGACCTCCACCTTCCCCTGGCACTCACACCTGCTCCATATAATTCACATCATGCTCCTAAAAATGAGTTCAGAAAACCCTTTGATACAAGTTCATCAAGGTCTCACTCAGCCAGGGGAGTACATGTAATTTACTCACAAGGGGCCAGTGTGCTTAGCACAATGGGCTGCAGCTTTGCACCAGTGGGTTTCAGCTGAGAAGCAAAAGGTGTGACAAGCTGGGCACAATGTGCCCACCACATCAAACACAGGCAGCTCCTGAGCGATAAACAGGTCATGGGAACCTTATAAAGCTCTCTTTTTGTGCCTTACTGAATGCAAGATACACAGATTCAGAGCGTGTTGGTGCGTTTTGGCCAAACAGAATCACAAAATCAAATAAAATAACTAAAAAACAATAAAAAACCACACACACACACACACAACAGAAACAGCAAAACAACAAACACAAAAAGAAGAGACAGGTTCTGGACTGATCCTTCTTCCAATAAAGTCAGTAGGAGTTTTGTTGTGTGTACCAAACAGTCTTTCTTCTCTCACAAACAGTCTTCCTTCCCCCCACATCATTATATGTACCATATATAACGATATATTTGATCAAAATATCATTAAGAGAAAGCAGGTTGGTTTGTGTAGAAAGGTGAAAGAAGACATGATGAAACAGAGCCAAAATGAAACAGAGAAAGAAGGTATTAAATTGTCCCAGAAGTTGTTTTACCAATCTAATATCAATTTACAATGAATACTGAAGCAGGATGACAGGAGTCTGACCCATATGACCAAAAAACAAGACAATTACATAGATATTTAAAGACACATGAAGTGTCAGCTGAAACTGATGCCAGTAGTAATTTGAAAAAGGATACAATTTTTTCAGAATCTGGTGTAAGATAGCAGATTTCTGTTGGTTTTCCAGAGAAGATGATTCAATGCCCTGTGATCCATAAATTAGGAATCACAACCATGACTCACCTCTTATATTTGTAATACAGGTTGCCTCTGGACTTGTAACTTGTTCCCTGTCCTAAAATATGTTCTCCTTGTTCAATTAGCAGATGTGGGTCACTGCATAGTCTCATCTAGTGTGCAATTAAGAATTATTTCTAACTGCTTATGTCTAAAAAGGCTCTAATTAAAACAAGCAAATCTTATCCTTGGAGTTCTTAGCTTTCAAGCCTCCGCTGTTTCTTTAATAAATTACCTATGATTTCTTAGGAGCTGGGGAAAAGGGACAAGGGACTCCCACCACCCCATTCATTAAATGATTGTTGAATATTATTACCACTTTTGTGCCTTTTGTTTTCATGGATGTACCTCTGTCCAGTGTCTGCTCACTTAATTTAGAAACCTTTCCACCAATTCTGGGTCACATTTCTCATTTCTCCCAGCAGCTTCCAAATTGAGATTTCAAGGGGATCACAGAATTTTCTCCTCATATTTTTCTTCTGACTTCTCTTTCTCCCCTGTACTAGCCTCAGCCCTTCAGTCTGGACTTTTTCTAAACAAATGAGCCTATTTCAAAAACTGAGCCCAGAGCATGTCCTCAGCAGGGAATGTGGCCTCCCCTGCCACAGAGGACATTTGGCCAAAAAGCAGATCTGGTGAAATTCGTCATTGTTCCTCAACTCAGCCAAAGACAGAATGCAGAATTTGGGGCAGCCTTTGCAGTAGCTCCTGCCATTTGTTAACCCCGCCTGCAAATACAGGAGTCAATAAGAAATGAGCTGGTTGTACCTGGGCAGTTTTCTACTGACGTAAGGCAACACAGAGAGCTGCCTGAAAGGAACCCCTGCTCTTTGATGGACGTTCAGTAATGGATTTGCTGCACCTAAAGCAAAGTTTTATTTCAACACTTGTTTTTAAAAAGCAGCAACCAGTTGTCCACACCCCAGTGATCTGTGTAATTGAGTTCATGACATATCGCAATATTTACTAAGAAAGTGGCAGATGCCAATTATTGGGGTCTTTCTTTCTTTTTCTTTCTTTCTTTCTTTCTTTCTTTCTTTCTTTCTTTCTTTCTTTCTTTCTTTCTTTCTTTCTTTCTTTCTTTCTTTCTTTCTTTCTTTCTTTCTTTCTTTCTTTCTTTCTTTCTTTCTTTCTTTCTTTCTTTTCTTTTTTTTATTAAAAAAGCACATCTGTATATGATGATTATGCTCAGAGTATTCCTGTTGAAAACAACTTTTATTTACTAAAGGATATTAAAGCTTGTTTAAAAAACATGTCCTCCATGAGAAGAGTGGCGGAGAGATGGAGTTAACAAGCTCATGTGTTATTTTACTTGAAACACTGAGTAATCAGTGGTTGTATGCTTTAAAAAATGTATTCCCGATATAATTTGTAATCCTTTCCTGGGGAGAGGACATAAACACTCTGAGGAAGGTGACATGGCTCTGAGGAGAGGACATTTCTCCAATGCAGAAGGGCTAGGCTTGGAAAAAGGAAAGGTTGGTTCTTCATAAAAAACTGCTGCTGAATCTCAAAGTGAGAGAGAAATAAGGGCAGCCACACCATGCAGGTTTTATGCTCATTTCCATCAAACTAGCAAATACAGAGGAGGCAGGTCACAGCTGCAAATACCTATGAAGAATGGAGATTTTGAGGCCACACTTGGGCATTTGAAAGGACAAACTCCTGAGAGGGAAGTAAGTGTCTCAGTAAATCCAGAGTGAAATTGCACAATTTGCCCTATGCTTGCCCTGGCTCTGCAGGTCAGTTACAGTGCCCTGCTTGAGGGACTGCATTTTCTTAGCACGTCGAACTAAAAATGCCCAAGCCTCCTTTCTAGTGGCCAAGATGTGGTCAAGATCTTCTAAACAGCATTTTGCCATGTACATGTGACACACTGTGTAAATCCCAGGGACCTTGGGCCTGCAGACCCCTCTTGCTCCCTCATGATGCTAATGGCTCTGCTCTTTGCCAGTCACTGGTTCATCTCTTTCTTCCTTCAGCCCCACTGGACAGAAACATTTAAACCCTTTCAGGTTGTTGCCACTTCTCCCAGCCCAGATTCCCCTTTCCTGTCTCACAGCAGCTGGGGAATGTAGGCAGACTCCCCAGTGATGTCTGAAGCAGTAACAGCACACTGGTCTTGGTGACTGCCAAGGGTTTCAGCAGCTGTTGTCAGTGACTGCTTGTCCACAGAGATGCAAGAATGGTGCAGGTTTGGAGAAATTATTTGAACTCCAGAGGCAGATGGTTTAATAATAGTTGTCAGAAAAAAATAAATATTTTTTTTTTAAAAATAGTGGAAAGGCATATATTCATTAATAACTACTTGAGTAAGACTTGAAGAAGAAACTGCTAGAAGTTGATTAGCATGACCCTTTAGGTAGCAAGATATTAACGGAATGTTTTCTACCTTGAGGGTTCAAAATTGAATTACTATTCCAGGCTGTCCTACGTCTTGCAACACAGGATCAGCATTTCACATGAAATCAGTGAAAGTAATTCAGAAAGCTGGAAGCAGAGAAGATGGCAATGAGAAGATTAGCCTTTTATTTTCCTTTAAATGATGCAGATGTAACAAAGTGTGACACTGTGTTTATGAAAACACCTCAGTCTGACCCCACACCTGAGTACGGGTAGGCAACAAGGGTATTTCCTTTCTGTCATGAGGCTGGTGCTTACTGCCAGTGCTGGTCTGCAGCAGAGCATGGGTGTCAAAACACTTCTCAGATAAATCTCAAGGATCTTTAGAGTCTGTGCACTCTGTACGTGGAAAGGACTCAAACATTGCATCTGAATTAATACAAGACTTTATGAAGATTCAGTAAGCTTTGTTCCTTTCTGAGCACAACAATTCACTGAATACTAGAGCTAGATTAATAAACCTCACAATCCTTGGAGCAAGACCTGTGGCCTGCAGCAAGTGTTTAGCCACCACCCAGAGGCAGAGTCAATCTTCCATGCTTGTCTCTACCCTGATAATTACACTTGTAATTACTCTGAGCCAGGAAGAGCTGTAACAAAGAGAGGACCAGGTCAGGATACGCTCTAGTTGGCTGCTTAGGATGTTCCCAGGGAAGTGAAAGCCACGAATTCAAATGTTCTTGAGCAGGAAAGAAATACCAATGGTTTTGTCTCCCCTTTCAGAAAT
Organism: Zonotrichia leucophrys gambelii; assembly: GCF_028769735.1. Classification (NCBI taxonomy): domain Eukaryota; kingdom Metazoa; phylum Chordata; class Aves; order Passeriformes; family Passerellidae; genus Zonotrichia; species Zonotrichia leucophrys. The sequence goes on from NC_088171.1 coordinate 65,814,032, forward strand.
GGGTGGCTAAAAAGCTGCCACCACCCTTTCATGTAGCGCTGCCCAGGCAGAGCTCTGTGATAATTGCTAGAGGCTTGGAATCAGGTTTTCAGATCCCCTAGGGCTGCACTGAGGTTTTGGGGATGTTTTTAGTCAGAAGTATTCCAAACTGACATTAGGCACCTGAATCCTTTTGGAGAAAAGCCCTTTGCCTACCACTTCAGTCACACCTGTTTCCCACAGGTAAGACACATGCTGCTAAAGCAGGGCCTGAATAAAACCCAAAACATGTTAATTTCCTTAATTTGACTTTTAGAAAACATAAAATGGAGAGAACATGCACTGCCTTAATTTCTTTTTTGAAACAGCTCTGCATTCATCAGCATTCTGTGCTCCAGTTAGCAAAATTCTATTTTCCAGTTTTGCAGACTAGCAATCACTTGAAATGCCAAAAAAACTTTTACTCCAATGGATGACTCTGAGACAAAGGCTGTGCTGTGCCCACCTGGGTTGCTAGTGAGCAGCAAGTGGGTGCCAAGTACATGACAGAAGCAGTGATTTACTGGCAGAAGCATAAACACAGCAGGAGAGACTGGGGTACTCTTGATACTTTAAAAAAATATAAAAGTAGAAGCACTTTTGATTTTACTCTTAAGGAAAAAGTGACAGTGGGAGTTGACAGGGAACAGACTGTCTGCCCAAACACTTCAGCAGCATTGAAGGAGAAGAAAACCAGAAGCTGGAAAAGCACCCAGCCTGTATCTGACATGGCTAATGACAACTATTCATCGTGCTTCAAAGTCGGACATCTGGGTTCTTGCTCTTTGCCACCATCTCGGGAACTCCTTCTGCGAAGCTTTGGTGGCTTTCCACAGCTGCCAGGACAGCACGAGGATGTGAGGCTGACAGGACTGAAGGATCTTTCTGCAGGAGCTGTGAGTGAGGTGCCAGCCCTGCTGCAGCACTCCCTGCCCATGCCTGGGGCTGTAGGTGTGCAGTTACTCACCTGCTCTTATTTGGAGACCAAAGGCCCTGTCTTGGCCCACCCCTGGCAGGTGTTACCCTGGTGTTTGCTGTTGGAGGAGACTCAGGGGAAGAAGACAGGGGTGGAACTGGTGCTTAAGAAGCTGAAAAGAATTAAAAAAAAAAAAAAAACCAAAACCAACCCTGCGCCCCCAAAAACAAGAAAAAAACCCCCACTTGCTCCATCTAAGTTCAGCTATTCCTCAATTTACAGAAATGGAAAGAATAACATTGAAATTATTTACCAAAAAGTCTAGTGCGCTCTTTCACTATTACAAAAATAAAGTATTTTAGATGTCACTGTATAAAAATAGCCCATGACATCAGCTCTGTTTTGCCTCAGCTCCAGAAAACGCTGTGGACTACATGGGATGTGTGTGGGGTTGGAGGTATTTTTAGGTTGCCTAGTGGGGACTGTTGGGAATAAAATCGGTACTAAATCCATCTCATTCATTCAGGGAACAGAATTCACTACAGGGGAAGGGGAGAAAGCAGAAGCAGCTAATTTTTCTTACAACACCATGCTTTAGACACTTTCCCTGCATCGCCAAACAGAGAGAGGAGCAGCAGCTCCCTCTGGAAGAGCTAATTCATGTTTTCCCTCAGCTGACCTTTAAAAGAGCCCAGAAAGACTAAACAAGGCTGGAGGAATCTAGATTCTGAGGCTAAACAGCAAACTTTTTCCAAGGAGCTCCAAGAGCCACATGTTGCCAGCACCCCCTCTGAGACAGCAGTGTTAGTTGCGAATATCCTGTGCCAGCTTTTGTATCTTCTCCTCCTCTTCCTCACCTTCACCTCTGCCACAGAACCAAACTGTGAGTGACCTTTTGGGGGCTCTTTTCTGTCACATTCCTGAGCCTTAAGAGATTCAGATTTTCAAGTTATTATTTACAGCTGCAGTAATGAGGAACTCGGACAACAAATTCTAAAGCCATGAAATAACCAGACTGAATAAAACTTGCAGCTACATTTTCTTTAAAAAAGAAAAAAAGTTCTGAGGCATTACATTACATGATTTGCAATGTAATTGATAGCAAACAGCACAAGCCTGTTTCATTAGCGAGCAAACAACAACAGTAATGAAAAGACTTCTTGTTAAGGCACTAATCTCCCATTAAGGGACAGCTGTGAGGTTTCATGGACAATGTCACTCCGGGTACCAGCAGAAATCACAGTGTGTTCACGTGCAAGGTTTGAAATCAATTTATGAGAAAGCATGAGCAGGTTGCAATTGCATTTCTGTTCCCTGCAGGAGGCTTCAAAATAATGAGGCATATTCTGAAAATTCTGTGGTTTTTTTCAGATTATAGGTTAGAAATATTATTAAAATAGGAGCTATAGGAGAAAGGCAAATTACTGAGGAAAGAGCTGCCACAAGTTTGCAGATTATTGCACCAAGGAAGAGACCATAAACCAGAGGCTCTCAGTATATTTTTATTGCAGTCACCTTTTGCATGCAGTGCTTGGCTCATGAGTTTACGTGCCGGGTACCCTGTCTGCACCGGGAGTACCTGTGCGTGCTCAGCAGATAACAGCTCCTCCTGTCCGCTCTGTTATCAGGCCAGAGGTCCCACGGCTGCCCGCCCTGACTCACACACCCATGGAGCCCAGGCGTGGGGAGGTGGAGCTGTGGCCCCAGCACTCTGAGCCGTGGGCTGGGTGTTTAGTTTGCCATATCTAAATGGTGAAACGCTCGGTGCTGCGTGACTCAGGGCTGCGAGCGCCTAAGTGGTGTCAAGCACAGCAAACAGCCTGTTTGGTAAACCAGTCAGCAAATACCTACAGATGAGGGAAGAGCTTAAAGAAGTCTGGAATTCCCTGGGAATAAATCACAAGCACTAAACTTGCCCAAATTTAGCAAGCAGTGTTTTCCAAGCTGAAGGACTGTACCTACATGAAACACTCAAAAATTGCAAAGACAACGCAGCCCTGGCTCTTTCACAGATAGAACACAAAGCACTTTGCCAAGTAGGTCGATATCATTACACTCCCTTTTTAAGGAGGGTGACAGAGGCTGGCCTGAGGAGGGGCAGCCTGCAAGAAAAAGTGTGGCCAAGGGCAGAACAAAAGTCTCCTTTGTCACTTGCCAGTGACCTTCCAGTCTAAAAATACAGATATTCTCTTTTGTTGGATGGAGAGGGAAGGAGGTTGCTTCAACTTCAGATTTGTGCTTCAAATCAATTATACTTTAAATTTATTTAATCTAATTTCTCAGATTTAAATTTTTCCCCTTATCAAATATATACTAAAAATACCAACAACTTTGTAAGAGGATCTGTTTAAACCAAAACCAGTCCCACTGTAATAAGTTCTTAGGTCCATGAGGCAGGGAGCCAACACTTGTTATTTAAATGGCCCCATCCTCCCTGTTACCAAAATTTCTGAATAAAATTAATATGATTCATATTCCTGACACAACAGCATGGAGAACAGGGGTTTGCAGAAGCCAGAGGAGACACTGGAAGAATCCATCTGTTCACATTCCCCAGTAAAAGGCTGGTTTGTGAGCTTACAGGTTAATGGAAGAATAACAACATACAGCAGAGCCATGAGGGAGAAGGCAGGAGCTGTGATGAGGCAAATGATCACAGCCTTGGCATCCTATATCCTGCCCCACAGTTAACGCCTCTTCTCCCACCCAGACCTTTTCTCTGGGCAGACTCCTCTAAGACTACTGTAACTGAGGAAAACAGAGAAAAATGCTATTGAGCAAGATGCTTGAAAGGTGAAGGATGGGTCTATTTGTCCTCCTCAGCTGCTGAAAGCAGGAACACAGAATAATTAAACTCCATGTGATCTGCCGGCAAAACGTTTAGATGTGACTGCTTTGTTTCTCTGAGTCTTTGTTACAGAATCCATTGCTGGTGATGGTGGGATATTGCCATGCACAATCAAGGTGCTCCATTATCTCCACGTTCCTTTGAAGCAGGTCTTTCTCAGGAGCTTCGCTGCTGCTCCAACAGGTGTTACCTCATATGATGCCCAAAGTTTTCTCATTCAGTTTATTGTTTCCATCTCTCCCACTCTGGGTTCTTACATTAGACAAATTTCCCATCAAGCCCTGATAATGCAATAGAAAATTCTCACTGTGCTGCCTCTAGGACAGCTTTTGATTTGCCATCAGCCTTATGAATACTTTTACTCTGAGTTTCCTGGGAAGCAGTATCAGCTACATCTAGTCCAGCATTAGCTACTTTATGTGATTCCTTCCTTTACAAAGATTAAGAGGAATATTTCTTTTCAATTGAAAACTAAAGTCCACCTAGAGGGAGTATCTGAAAGATCCTTGCTTCTCTAAACCATGCTCACATGAACAGCACCACAGCTTGCTTACAGAGTGAAAACATGTTTTTCTGCAACATCAAGCCCATCTCGCTCACAAGCAAGGGAGAGGAGGAAGAGTCTTGTGCACTCTGTATGATTTGTGCACCCACTAGCCAAGAACTGCCTGAAAAATAACTATGGTGAAGTCTTTCCTTCAGTCACCTTCAATGAGGCTAAGCATTTTTGTGCAGTATAGAAACGAATGGTCTTTTACACACAGTTTAATACACAAAGTAGGAGAAACACAGGATTTTTACAGTAAAAGTCACATTTTTGCTCTTAGAAAATCTGGATATTTTTCCAGAGAAAATTGTTAACATTAGAAAAAAGACAACACTTCCTCCTTCAAATTACAATGAACAATTGTGAGGTTTGATACACCTGGCCATTATTAGTTGTCTCAACTGTATTTATCTAAACTCTGTTTATAATCATAAACTCTCTTTCTGATTGTATCCAATATATAACACATATTGTAGCACACCAATAAAACTAGATATGAGTCACACCTTAGACAATGCATAGTTCAAGGACTTCACATTCATCTGCTGCTTTTATTGCTAGCTGTGGTGAACTAGGCCAGTTACTTCAGCCCTCCACCAGGAATGGAAAAACACCAGCATGGCAATTCATGTGCTAGCAATCATCAGCTTTTGGGGTATGACCATAAAAAAAGGCGGCAAAACTGTCTAGGGAAGGGCTACTACTGCTTTTCCCAGTGCTTTCACTCTGTACTCCAAATGCTGTAAGAATGAATCCCTAAACTTACAGACTCCTTCACCCTGTGCCTGGCTCCCTTCCAGCTGGGGAAGCACATGAATACAGCAGCTGGAGACATGAGAAGGCTCAAAGAAAATAGGTTAACTAGGGAATGTTTAAACTCCTTTTTTACAAGCCCTTGCTAAGGGCCTGAAACCAGGAACTGTACAGCTTTTAAGAGCTTATTTTGTATCATATTAAGCCCAGAGTATTTATTCTCTGTCTTTGTCACAGAACACAGAAAGGAGAGGATCTTCTGCTGTACTGACAAGTAACCTTACCACTCTACTAATTTCCAAAGGTTCTGTTGTGGTTCTTCCTTTAGGCCATCCCAGGACAATGGGGCTCTCAACAATACCTGCAGACAGGACACAAAGCTGTCTCTCAGCCCTTGCTGGACTGCTTGGCATTGCTGCCCCCTGCACAAGCTCCCTGCAACTTTGTGGGCAGCTCTGCAGTGCTGCCAGCCTCTGGAAACCACCTCCTTTTTCAGTGCCTAGCAAAGGGTTTCCTTTGAAAATTGTGGTCATCATCATTATCTGGCAGTTTAAGAAAAGGTGCACTAAATATTACCCTGGAAGTCAGAAAGTTCCTTATTGCTCTCTGATAAATATCTGACAACCATTAAAAGCCGTGTTCTGCAACAACCCAGGGCAGGGAAGCAGCATTTTCCTGTCCTCCAGTGTTTAGAAGTACAGGCATGCCCAGCCCAGTGACACACTAAGCAAACATGGAATATCTGGCTCTTATTGCAGGGCTTAAAAATATATGTTTCTCACAGGGCTCCCCTCTCCTCTCCACAAGCTGGGGGCTGCTTTGGAGGAGATAAACACACAACAGAGTTTTGAGGTGCTCCTGAAATCCACCTCCTGCGCCTTCCCACCCTGAGTCACTCAGAAAAGTGCTTTGAAAATCTGGATTCAAGCTACAGGAGGTCAGTGTTTGTCCAGCACACAGGACATACCTAGGAGCTTGGCCTGCTGTATTTCCTTGTCATACTGCAAAGGAAATGGGATCCCTCTGTTTGGCCAAGCCTCACACCTCCCACAGCCTCAGTGGCCCTCCATGACTACTCAGCCAGGAGAGCGGCAGGGCAGGGCAGGTTCAGCTGCTCCCCCCAGGCTGTGGGGATGGGGAGCAGTGCAGGTTCTTAGACCTGTGTCAGAGCTTTTGATATCAAAAGAAATCCTCCAGATCCCTGCCCAAAGCATAACCAGCCAGCTGTAACAACAAAATAATCCCTGAGCACACTAATGCCAATTTAAAAGGACAATATCTCAGTTTGTGTCAAGCTGTTATGAAATTCAAAGGCGAGAGCAGCATTTCCCTGTGAGCAAAGCAATGGATTAGCTCTTAGGGGTTTGTCCCATGTGCAGTCAGAACTGATATCCTATTCTATTATGTTATGAACATGTTGGATCTAAAAAAGGAATAACTTTTAATGTTATCAGAAATATCTTCTCTTCATGTCCCTGTGCAAGAGCTGATAAGAAACACTGTGGTGACTGGCTATCACTGCTTTTGTACATATCTTTTAGAATGGACAATGACAAATTGGATTTTGACTTCCTCCTCCCATTAAGATTCAACTTAATAGTTGCTACAGTTTCATGTAATGGAGTCCACAAACATATTCTCTCACTGAATTTGTAGATTGTCTGTAAGAGGCTGAAAAGAACAATAAATCTGAGAGTGTTCCTTATTCAGAATGATTTCCCTAAACATTTCTAATGCTGTACATAGTTTGTAATCATGTGGATTTCAATATTCAAAGTACAAGGCAGACTGGCTAAGTCTGAATGGCCTGATGGACCACATAGAATAGTTTTTGCAAAAAACATTTATACATCTCAGGTGCCTGTTGCAAAGGAAAGCTCCATTAAGAATAGAAGTCATAACAGCTATACAAAAATTACAAGGATGGAAAAGAACAAAATAGTCAAAGAACAGAGTAACACAGGTCTATGAAATGCATTTGAATCTGCAGCTCCTCTTACCCTTTGCATTTCAGGGGGAAAAAATGCACTCATTGTGCCAATAAATCTGCACATTTGGAGGCATTTTAGTGCATGCCTAAATGCAACTCTTGGCTTACAAAACCGAGGACTTAAAAGTTAAGAAATGGCAATAGGAGGATTTCTTTTGCATTCTGAGATATCTCCTGTCACATATGCAGGTGTGCACACCTCAGTATGTAGTTATAGGTCTCCCAGGCCTAGCAGGGATACAGAATCTGTCACATGTTCTCTCAAAGTACAAGGCCAGCAGCAGGAATGACACTTTGCTATCTGCTGGGGACAGAATGCAGTACATCCTAACCAAGAAAAAAGCTTACAGGTAGAAGCAATATTTTTCATTAGCCCAATTAGGGTATTTAGGAAAAGGAGAAAATCTTCTAGGCAGACAAGTACTTTTAAGGTCAGAAGCAGAATCACCCAATAGAGCTGCAGGTATTTGTTCTGGAAAAAACAAAAAGGAGAAAACAACAAAACAACCAAAAATCCCCCTCTCCAACCCCAGGATCTGAGCTCCATGGAGGCAATGGCCTCCCCAGCAGACAATACAAACCCCTGCAGATGGGTGCTTGTCTGTCACAAGGGTTGAGACCTGCTTTCCCCAATCTATATTTCCTATCCTGGAGGGGCCCTTCCTCCCTGGCAAGCAGTGACTGTGGCTGCAGAGGTAGAGCAAATCCAGGCTTCCCAACTGCTCTGGGGGACAGAAGAGTAATGGCACAGGCCATAGGAGGACGGAGGCAGCACAGGGCAGGAGCTAATCCCTCTGCACTCATGACAAGTCACAGCAGCCCCACCACCCAACCCACAAGGTAGATTATATTCATCAGGGTCTGGGTCCTGCAGCCAGCCTGAGGCATCACTGTGCTCCAGCTGCCCATCAGCATTTTGGCCCTTGCTCTCACAGATCTGTCTTCCAAGAAAAGTTATTTTTCTTGTATGCTTCCTCATGGTGTTGGCTGAAAGGTCTAAGGAATGCAGGAGTTGCATTATGGAAAGAAAAAAAACCCAAAACAAACAGATAAATGGAAGGGATAAATAGGAACATTATGAAAGCAGTAGGACAGATACACCAAGATCCAAGGTGGGTCTGTTAGTAATTTGGAATGCATTTCTCATTTAGGACAGCTGGTACCAAGGGCTGCAGATCGTAGGTGAATCATCAGGTACTTACAGGAGAGTAAGGGGGGCAGTGGCTGCCCTGGCAGCCTTGCTGATGTTTTTCTGAAATTGGAATATGCACATAGCAGTTCTTTTCTCCTTATCTAGTCCTCAAAACTGGTGTAAGTATGCATGCTTGCAAGTCACCCCAGGTTAGCTGTGTCAGAATAACAACTGATCATTCCACATACACAGGCCTGGCTTTTTGGAATTCCCTTGAAGGTTGAAAGCCACTAAGTTGACATGTTTTTCTCCATGTGATTCTCTTGGTATGGCTTTGTGGTGGCCTGATGTCATACCTAACCACAAAAGACCATGATCTAATATACCATAACTGTTAAAAAAATATAGTGTCCAACACATTGGTTTCCAAACCTCACAGGGAAAATATTTATGCCATAAATCTTCGCAGCTTTTCAAGGAGAAGGGCCTTGAAAGATGACATTTAAAATACCATATGGTATACTTGGTGAGTAGGAACATTAAATGGGTGAATTTGTTTTTTTAATTGTTATTATTTTACAAAAACATTTGGTACTTCTATAGAATATAGAAAATATTCTAGAGACATGAAAGAACGTTCCTTTCAAAGCCCAGGTCTCTTTCATACCACACTGGCAGTTCAGCGGTTTGAAATTGCTGGAGCAGTATAAAGCAGCCTCTGGGTGAGAATCTGGTTTGGGCATTGGGGAATTGCATTTTAACAAATCAATCATTTGCAGGCTGTAATTTAAGAAAATATTTATAGGGAAGAATACACAATTAATTTGTGGCAAAATGATGTTAGCGAGGGTTAGGCAGCAGAAGATATTTTCAGGACATTGTGAACAGGCAGGAGACTGTGAGGGGACAAAAGTATATTTAAAAAAAAAAAGACAAACCCTTCAAGACAGACTTCAGTGTTGCCATTTATTGCTGTTTTGTTTCCAGCAGCTGAGACTCTGTGCCATTTTACAAACACGCTGTTTGTGTTTAGAGCTAAATGGGTTTATCTTGAAATGCAGCCCTTTTCCTGAGGCCTTGTGGCCTGTACAGCTTTCTTTCTGCCTTTTTTTCTCCCTTTGCCCAGCTATGGCTTCATTCCCACATTTGACCAAGGTGGAAGCTGGGAGTCCCTTAGAGGCAGGGGAAGGGCTGAAATTTTCCAGGTCACATGCAGGAATCCAGCTTTCTCCCAGGCATGGGGCACAGCCTCTGAGCTGTAGGGTGCCTACAGCTGCTTTCTGCTCTCCAAGACAAGTTCAATAACGTCACTGTCTCAGTTAATTCATCCTCTGCAGAGCAAGAAATACAGTCACTGCTACCAGGCAATCCTCAATGCATGCATTTCTATTTCCCCCTCCTTGCAGTAAGCCAAGGAAAAGGTGTTGCTCATTTCTCTCATCACTGATGTCTCACAAGATTTGTCCTGCAGCTGACTGTGGCACATCCAGAGATGAAGGCATGGGGTCATCAGACTTTCCTGCTTGCAGCTCAGGCTTGGCCAGATTTTCCTGAGAGGCAGGCATCCCAGCTGGTCCCTTACTCTGGTCTGACACCAGGCTCCACATCTGGGCAGATGCAGACATAGATTTGGACCAGAGCTGCGTGTTTTGGGACAGCTCCAGTGCCCTGGGCTCTGCCTCAGGTCTGGCAGGCGGAAACTTGGGCTGCAAAAGCTGGGAAATCAGTCTAAAAATATGTATTTCAGTAAAAGTTTGTTTTTCAGGTCTGTTTTTCTGCCTTACACGCTAGAAATGTTGGGCAAGTGGTTTTTGGTACCAAGAACTGCTTTTTCATTAGAAAAGAATGTCCCCACCAACCACATCCCCATGTAAGGAAAAAGCAGCAACTTACTGGTAAAGCTGTTAAGTGGGAAGGCAGAATTACATTCTCTGCTGAGCCTTGCTGTCATTTCAGTGAGGTTCCATGGTTTCAGCAGCTCCTTGTCAGGAGTGATGTACACACAGAGGTCAGCACAAAGCCCACGGGCTCAGCTGAGGGCTGCTGAAAGCAGGAGCCTCACCAGGCTGCCAGGCAGAGCTCTGGTCCCTGCTGCATCCAGGGGCTGAGGTCTGTGTGTTTACAGAAATCAGAGAAAGCGTGGGATGAAATGCTTCTTCATTAAGGCTGCAGCTGGGGTCCTGCCTTCCGATTTTTTGAAAAGCCCAGAAAAACAAACATTTTGCACTTACTGTTTTTGGGCTGAAGGAGGAATGTCCCTCTGACAAAATGAATGCATGGAGAGTGTTATGGAAAGAGGTGAAAAAGTTTCTCTTACCTTGCACAGAAGTGTGCCGCATGGGGCTTGATCTGTCAGCTGAGGGAACTCATAAGCTGTAACTAAAACTTAAAGGCCAAAAGGTAATCACTGCTGGGCATTTGTGTGAAGAAAAAAAATAATAATTATCCATATACATATATATATATATGTGTGTGTTTGTGTGTGTATATATATGCACACATATATATACACATATATATGTATATATACATATACATATATATATGTGTGTATATATATATCCTGAAAATAAGAAAATAAAATAATAAAAAATAAAAAAAATAAGAAAAGAAAAATAAGAAAAGAAAAATAAGAAAACTGAAATCAGTTTTCAGTCTGCTTTTGTACATAAATTCTGCTTTTACGATGGAACAATCTCAAATTCCAATACCTGGGGAAACGATAAGCAAAATGGAAAGTTTGGGAGATACAAAGTCTGGACACAGGATGGCATTTTGGAGCACGGATTCTTCTCCTGTTGAAAACAAAACCAAATGCTGAACTCTTTAACCCAGCCACAGTATCCTGCTGATTCAAGAAGCCCTTCCATTCAAAGAATGTAAACTCTGCTATGACAGGAGCTGAGAGCTCTCTTTTATGGAGAGCAGGAAACTTTTAGAAAAGGCCAGTTTATGACCTGGTTGGAGAGCTGGAAATAATTAAGTGTTCTTGTCAAAGGCCAAAGTCATAGGGTTAAATTCCTAGGAACTCAAAACAACCCTCGGTGACTGTGCCAAGACTGATCATTTGGCCCTTTCCTGCCCACAATGGGCAGGCACTGAGCAGCCTGAGACAGGAATGAGCCATGCCTCGGCTATCTGCTCTTTCCAAATCCAAGCCTGACAGTTTTAGACTCATCACACGCTTGTGGTCTAAAAAAACAAACCCGAGGTTAAAAAAATAAAAATAAAATCTGGAAATAAGAATTGCAGCCAAATGACCTATTTATATCCACTCCAAATATGAGCTAAATGACAAATGAAGATCCTGATTCATATTCTTCTTCTGATGTAACCCTGCTCGATTTGATGAGCCACCAGACTCTGCAGGAAGAATCTGGCCCTTGGGGAGCTGTCACGCTCTGCTGTGCACACTAAAACTGCAGAACTGTCTATACCTACAGGGATCTTGCTGCTTAAATTTGAAGCTGTACATGGTGTTCCTACTGAGCAGGGCTCAAAGATGTAGTGAGGGGAAAGGGGGAATTCACTCGTTTGGTACTTTTTTTACCAAATGATGACATCAGAGGAGCAACAGACTGTCTCCCCTTGTGACACTTAGCTGGAACACAGTGCAACAGTGGGTTGCCAACACCCCTAAAGCAAGTTATAAGCTTGTCCTGGTGACACTCTAACCAATGCACTCAGCAGCCTGAAAGCAGAGGCAAGAGGAGAGCTGTGGTGGAGAGGACCAGGGCTTGCTCCACAAACTGTGTGGCAAGGGAGAAACGTGCTGCTGCCCTTGGAGTTGCTTTTCTCATTGCTTCTCACTCAAAGTCTTTTGCCCTGGTGCCTCCAAAAACTGTTTGAATCTTGCTTTGAGCATCTTTATAAGGCAAAAAAAATGCCCCTGAAATCCTCAGAGAGTGTTTCTCAGCTCTAATTGCAGTCAAATTGTCTGTTAAAAGTCAAGCAGATTTTCCTTCTACACCAGAAGAGCAGAATTACAGTTTTGCTCCACTGCTTTAAGCTCAAAATCATCTCCACTCAGCCTTGTGCAAGGAATTGGTTTGTCCAAATCCCTTGTTTCAGTCAAGGCAACTCATCTGGTATCAAACTTCTCTTTTAAAGGTCAAGGTCTCAGACTGGATCTGAAATGTTCGCAAAACTTGGTGGACATCTTGCTTCACAATTGGATGAAATGAGGTCAAATTATAAATATTTCTGCAACTTTGCAGATCAGATCAGGTCCTGGCACAGTGGGATGAGCCAGTCTCTATTGAAGGTGGCCCTTCTGCTTGTGTCTCTTCTCAAGCTGTGGTTCTGCCAGTCCTCAAGCAATCCTGCTCCATCAATTCATCCTCATTCTTCCCCCTCCTTCCTCCCTGTTCAAATTTCTAAACCTGAAGAGCAACTGAGACCATCCGGTGACCTCCTGAACTGACTGTTCTGTCTTTTGTGAATCTAAATTGATTTTCCTTGCATGGGAACATCCAGGATCTACCCTTTGACCTTCAGACTGAGGTTCTGTATTAGGAGTGAGAGAGAATGCAAAAGTGGCATTTGACTGTCAGTGTTGCCAAGAAACATATGAGCCATTCTCTACTAGGAAACAGTCTGTTTGTGTCCAGTGCCTGGAAATAGGGGAATTGCCAGACTTGCTTAGAAACAAGGGTCAATATCCTGTCCCTGATGCTAGCCAGCACCAGATGCTTGAGAGAAAGGTCTGGGAGGCCTGCAGCTGGGCAGATATGGGATAATTCCATCCTTATCTCCCTGCTTTGGGGAGCAGTATAGCAGGCATGGACACAAACACGGACACAAACACAGACACATGCACACAAATACATGCACACTGGGAACCATGTGCCTCAGAGAGCTCTTTTCCTGGGAATATTGCAGTATTCTGTGTCAAGTCAAGAATTTTTAATACCCATTACAACAGAATTCAACAGGGATGTGCCTTTGTTAAGGAAGGCAGTGAATAAGGCACAGGACGATGAAGGTTCAGGAAATGTATTTAGCTCTTGGTTTTCCATCATCAGTGTGCAGCTAATAAGTCAACTTAAAATGGCCACTAAAAACAACCTTGTTCACATGCCCAGGAGCTAAAATACCATCTTTTTGCAAAAGAAGAGTGTTGTTGAAAGAAATTGCAAACCCTTCACCCATATTCTACGTGTGGGCATATTTTATAACCCGAGTATATTCCTGATCATGGTTTAGGGCCCTTTTTCCATGCTTCTAGGGCCAGGCTTCCAGATTATTTTAGGGAGGTAGTCAATGGTCTTCAAGTCTCTCAGGTATGTTCAGCTTGCAGTAATGCTCCTTCTAGTCCCTACATACTGGAGGGGAGATGAAGTGGGACCAGGCTGGGCCTGGATGTGTTTCTACACTACCCTGAACAGATTGCCCTTTCTACGTATGATTTAATAATGTTGGATTTTGCTTTTTCCATAATGGCACTGATTCACAGCAAAAAAGAGGCTTTCTTTGTGTCAAGCTACAGCTGGGGATTTGATGTGAGGTTTGTCAGGGATTCTGGAAAGCTACTGGAACAGCCACTGTGGATTTCCTGGCCCAGTTTCTTTCTGTGTTTTGAGTATATCTGCTGTTACATAAATCTGATGATTATGAAAACACTACACTGTTTAATACCCACAGCTCAGATGAGAGGGGGAGGAGGAAGTTTGTGCTGACCTGTAAGAGAATCTTGTTATTGATACAGTTGAGGAAAACAGATCTCAGCACACTTTGCTTATTTAATTAGTGTCTGTTTCTGTGCCCCAGCTGTCCCACAGAACTCTTTCTGTACCAGTAATTAAAACACATAAAATTGTACAGAGCTATAAGATGATAATCCACATTATCTGATACTGCTGTTATTTGATAGCTCTTCAAACACAGCACAAAACAACCCTGACCTTCCTAATGGGTTTTACTCAGAAAGAGACTCAACACAAAGAGACACATAACTCTGCCCTCTAAAACCAGTGGGCATAGAAAAGAGGATTGCAATTTCTTGGCCAAAAAAAGAAGTGTTTCCTTGGTATTAGTGGAGTAAGCTATTTTTAGTTTTGTTCTGAAGTCTTTGTGAGGGGCCTCTCTGAATCAGTCCAAAACACAAAGTCCTCCTCCCTAATCTGGAGAACATTGTACTCTTTCTCTTGCAATGCATGCAATTGAACAGCAAAAGAATAACCTCATGGGCAGGTTTTTCTGGAAAGGTTTCTCAAATAAAAGCACCTTGTGTCCTCCCTCATCCTTTGTAGATGCAGCTCCATCCAGGGCTTACCAGCTCCTCTGCAATCAAAGGACAGCCAGGGCTGAATTCCAGGATTAAGTCTCTCCTAGGACAGTTCTGTGGGTATCACACTTTGTCCTCACTTCCCAGCAGGCAAACTTTCTTCTCTTTCTCTTTCTACTCCTCCCCATCCTTCCCTCAAGGGCAGACAAACCATTGAACTGCTTCTTTTTCTCAGGCAGGGCATCATTTAGGAGAAACAGCCCATTTTCTACATACTGCTAGTTCCTTATGGGAGACTGTCTGGACATGTTGGGCAAAAGTTAATCTGATAGAAATTAATTCTGCTGGCTCAAGGTGATTAAAAAAAGTGTTTATGGTCACCCTGCATTGGCAGAATGAATACCAGAGCAGAGCTTTGCCAGCAGCACAAAGCCCCCATAGGAGTGTGGAATCAGCATAAACCCTGTGCTGCAGGCTTTGGCTGACTGGCCCACTCATCACGTCCAGATGTCACTCCCTGGTGATGATCAAGCACATACTGAGGAGTGGCTGCTCTACAGAGTCTTGCAACAACAAACATGACGCTGGGTGCTCCAGGGTCCCAGCAGGTTTGGCAGTGCCATCCACCACTGCACCTCTGCACAGGGACTTCAAGAGGGGGAGGCATGATTCCAGCTTGTCAGATGTTTTCTGGCCTGCCAGGCAGAAAACCCTTCCTCACCCCAGGCTGTGGCACGGTCTTTCAGCCAACTGTGCCCCTTCAGGCAGATACATCCCCTTCACATGGGATCCTGAGGACACCAGCCCACACCAACTCCTGGCTGTCCCCAAGGGTGTACTTCAATCTGATGTGTCCCTGCAATACCAGTCTTCAACAGAAACACCAGTTTGCAACCAAGAAACCTCTCTTTATGCCTCGGTCCATCTTGCTTTTCCTAAGGAACACAGTCCAGCACTGGTCTCTCACCTTGCTCTGCTAGGAAAGCCAAGGCAAGGCAAGGCAAGCCAAGGCAAGCTAAGCCAAGCCAAGCCAAGCCATGCCAACCCAGCTGGTTGAAGGATTGGTTTCTGAGCATCCCCAAGAAGCTGCCTGGCAGCAGCTGCCCTGTAACTGCTCCCACCAACCTTGGTAGGACAAGCCTGGGCTTTCCAAAAAGAGCCACCTTAGGATGGAACAGGAGAAATTAGGGGGCCTTACAGGCTCAGAGCCAGCACAGTGCTGCCTCTGAGGATGCTGTTCAATGTGGCCAATCCCTGTAGCTGATAAGGAATAAATTGCTGCATAAAGTCATTCTGCAGTCAGGTAGAGCCTCGGGAGAATGACTGTCACCCGAGAGCTGTTGAGTCCTCATAGTTAGTTGCTTGGTGTTACAAATACCCCCTAGGTTATAAAAGCTTTCAAGGAAAACGTGTTCCCCCATAAGCCCTATTGCTAGGGCTGAGGCTGAGGTATAAAGTATGTGGTCCTGCTGGGCAACCCACCATCTGCTCTTTGAGCTGAAACAAAAGCTTTTTCCACTGCAAATGCCTTCCTATGGAAAAATCAGGGGGTTGGTTAAATGAAATTATCCATCATGCCCACCTAATACAGAGTAAAACATAACCACTTGTTGAAAGAATACCTTATATGCTCCTAAACTTAAAAAAAAAAAAAAATCGACACACTCTAGATTTCAATATGCAGGCCAACTCAGTGTTTTCCATACAAAATGTTTTTAAAATAGTGTTTCTTTTAGAGGCACCCTCCACCTTCCTATTTCCTCATTAAATAGTCAGGATCATACCACTGTTTTGCTGTTAACAGTAAAATAAAGAAGTTATATGGGGAGTTCAGAAACAATTTTTTCCCTGCTCATACATTCATGATAAATTACATTTGGAAGAAATGGGAAGATATATGATTGTGGAATTTATTTTTTAACTGAAAGGAAATAGAGATAATTGCTTTCTTCTGATCTTGACATAAGTCTTTTTCCCTGGAGACTGCAGGAAGAATTTCCTGTATTTTCCCATTAGCGATGCCCTGCTCTGCTTGATGCCTTTCTATGGTGCTCTGTTCTCAGGGATCACATTTGCCCATATGCCAAGGCCCTGCCCTTCTGCCTTCCAGTTTCCTCACTAACTTCACAGATCTGTAGGAATTAAGTGGCATAATTGAGAAGGAAGGTAATAGGCCTGAGTCTTGTAAAGTTTTCTTTTAGCAGGTTGAACAGCCTTCATGCTAAAGAGATAATGTGAAATGTTTCTCTTAAATTCAGAGGTTGAAGAACATCACTCCCTCAGTGCTCCCCATCCATCTCTTTTTAGCCCTCATCCCTCTCCCTGCCAACTGAGTCCTGCCCTAAGGATAGTAATAACTTTACTATGAGTTCAGGAATAACTATTCCTTTTGTTATCTGTGCCATTTCCAGACTCTCAGATGATTTCTAACTTTTACCAAGCCTGGAAGCTCTTAAATTACAGAAAAAACTTATATGAAAAGTGCAGTGCTCCGTTCTAAACAAAGCCCAAACACATTTTCCTCATTTATTTACAAAAGCACAGTGATAACATTGAAGCTACTGCCACAGTATAACTTTACAATGAAAAGCCATTATGTGCAGTACCCCACTGTGTTTTTTGGGAATGGGAGGTATGAACATCCCTCACACGAACATAAAATGTGAATAATGATGATACTTGCAGGTATGTGCTCTAAGAAGAAAAACATGGGTCCAAAAGCACTGCACATAACTTTTATCCCTGCGAGTTATTAAACGCAGATGGCTACCAGGAAAGCTGGGTTTCGCAATAGCAATCATATAGGATCCTTCAGACTATTTGGCTAGTAATTTAAGTTAGGAAAGCTATTTGCAGAATGTGACCTCTGGAATGTAGTTCTTCCAGGAAGATGTAACATATTATCAAGGAGTGAATTCCAGGACTGAGTTATTTCTGGTAACAATTGAACTATGACAAAAATATTTACAACTAACTTATAAAATAAAAACATTCAAATATTTGACAAGGAGTTTATTTACAATGAAAAGTTTCTGCAGATCTCATTAGTTTCTACTTAGGAGAGAAATAAAAGGACAGGGGCTTTGGAAATGATCCTGTGTGCTCATTTACAAGATACATACCATTCCCATTAATTTTAAACAACGGGGCCACAAACAGCAAAGACTAACGAGACACGCAAGCCACAAACTGCTGCAAGTGCCCTGCTCATAGCTCAGCTCTTCACAAAAGTTCTCCATTTCTTCACAGCTGGTCTCCATATGAACCAAGAGCTCAGTCCCAATGAGGACTTTTACCCTTGCCCAAATAAACCCAAAGCAAAGGTAACTCAGAGCAATGGTGCTGCAGCTCTTTGCACAGACCTGTGCAAGCACAAGGCACTAAAAACACGAGGGAAGATCTTAAATACTTCCTGTGTAAAACTGCCCAACAACTAAAAAGATTTTGCTCTCACCACCAGATATTGTAAACTTTGCTGAAAATGAGGACAGAAGATTGGAAAGGATATTCCAACCCTGTGCCATACAATTCCTTTCCATCTGCACATTCAATGGAGGTTTGTTTTTTATTCCACCAACACTCCCTCCTCTCATGGGTAGAGGTCTCCTTTCAGGGCTGACATGGAAAGCATTTGAGGTTCATTTATTCTCACATCAGAGTTCTTCTTCAGCCTGAACAGCTTTCTCTTTTTTTTGGGGCATATTTGCTGAATATAAACAGCAACTGTATCTCCTTGAAGCTTTTGTTTTGCAAAGCTAAACAAACCAATAGGTATTTTAATACCTTTTCCTAACAAAAAAACAACCCCTAATCATCTGCTTAAGGAACCTAATGACCTCTCTTGGCATCTGTCCCAGTATGAATTGATTTTGCTTGAAAGTAGGTGACTAAATTTCTAGATAACATCTTCTTGGTACTTTACAAAATATCACTGCTATTTCTATGCCCTGCCTGGCAATTTAATTCCTTTTCCTTCAGGGCAGGTCGTGTTAGTGACCCTGGATGGTCTTGTGATCAGTTAGAGCACAACTGGCACCCTTGCATCTTTCCTTCCCCTCTCTACACAAACCAAGCATGGTGACTGCACAAGCCACATACAGGCTGACCCAGCAGTTCCTTCCTCTAAAGCTCCTCTTGCCCCCTACACCAGCCTTGGCCCAGAAATGCAGATTTGAATGGATGAATGGTATTTCACCCAAAAAAAATCTTTGCC
Source organism: Zonotrichia leucophrys gambelii (assembly GCF_028769735.1). Taxonomy (NCBI): domain Eukaryota; kingdom Metazoa; phylum Chordata; class Aves; order Passeriformes; family Passerellidae; genus Zonotrichia; species Zonotrichia leucophrys. Next base: position 65,832,675 of record NC_088171.1, read on the forward strand.
TCCGAATACCTCCCACTTGTTAACAGCCCACAGACCTTAACTGGGTCCCACATTACACCTTCCTCATTTTGCCTTCCCTATACACTAATACCTGACACTTCTCTCCAAAAAGGCCTCCCAACCACCCTGCTCACCCCTGTCTTGTCACAACACTGCACACTCGTCAGCCTCTGCACTGCTCAGTCACCCATGGAGTCAGGTTTTATGCTGCCTCAGGGCCACCCTTGGCTGGTTTTCCTGGCACCCACAAAAAGAACAAGTGCTTCACTCCCAGATAGTCTCTATTGCTCTGTCCTCTTCCTACCACATTAAAAATTACTGGAACAATGCACAAACTCTTGCTCAAGCAATGCCAGTTACGTACTTCATTATTTCAGGGAGAACATTTTGCAATAGCTAAAGATAGTCCTTGGGCTTTATGTTATTTACTAAAGTGCCTGTTGAGCAGTCTAACCTTAGCACAGATAAACAAAGTATCCCAGAGAAGTTTTAGCACAATAATCTACGTGTCCTTAGAGAAAGTCATGCCTCAGAAACTTTCAGTTAGAAAGCAATAGGAAAATGGAATTTGAAGTGCGGCTGACTATACATTATTAAGCTGATCATTTCACAGTCCTTATTTCTATTATTTCTTTTGACTGCAAGCATCCCAAAGGTGGGAGGTGCATTAGGACCCTGGGGGCAGCTGAATTGAATCTATCAGGCCCATTGCAATGGCTGAGTTTGTGCTGTACCTTCCCTTCCCAGTGGTCCCAGAGCTGTCTCATTTGAGAGACACGGGGCCCACCCAGGCTGTTGTGCACTGTTGGCCCTGCTTCCTGCAAACTTCTCCTGCACCCTGCACTGAGGTGCAGCAGAAAGGGTTCAGCTTACCCATTTATAACCCAGCTTTGTGTCATGCAACACTGCTACTTAGACCACGCTCAGAAGCCACCTCTTGGGTATGCATTTTCAGTTTTGTAAAGCACACCTGGAAGCCACAGTTGTCTTTCCTCTCAGAGCCACTGCTTTATTCAGCATCCAAACCAACAGAATTTGGGAATACTCTGTTTCCACTGGGTGAAAAACATATCAAGTGCTTTGTGCTACAGCCTTCCTGGCAAGACACAAAAGTCTCTAAGTCATACCCATTTTCAGATTGCGATGTCAAAACAGATGTAGGACCAGATTTGCTGTAAAAGGCTTCTTCTGGCCCATGAATGGTCCAGAAAACCTCTAATGCCCTGAGCACAGTTTGGAACAATTATACCCTCACTCATAAGCCCAATGAGATTTATCATTTCACATAATTTTGACACAAGCCCACTTTAAACTCAGTGGATTGTTTTACTTTTTGGTACCTGCCAATGCTTCAAGACAGCTTCATTCCCTCAGCAAAGGCATTAACCCAGTGTGGCAAAATGATATGGAGACAGTTTGTACCTGGTTTCAATATCTCTACATTTGGGATATTTTAACACAGATTGTTGTTCCAGTGAAATGTGAAAAGGTTTTTTGGACTGCTTAGCAGAGTCAGAACTAAATCCCCACAACACAGATCTATTTGAAATGCAAGTTTTTCAGGAAATCCAAAAGAAGCTGTTCCCAGGACCTCACTGATACATACCTCACAGACACCCACAAGGTATAATTCCTATTTTTTAGAACCAAGTCTCACTAGTTCCTTTTTCTTTATTGCTATCATTTTTCAAGGTTTGTACTGAGGATCACTTCCAATGTGTCCATCCATCTAATGTAGTGGCCAGGGGAAGAGGAAGTAGTTTGTAATGATGTTGAAAAAAACACAAGGCAACAGTCAGTCCTGACACAAAGAAGCTCTGCAGTTGATACTGCCAGGGAGAAGAAGAGAAAAAGGGTATTAAAAAGATGCCAAAATTTCTTATCAGAGACCACACTCCATAGCAGAGCTGGGAAAAAAGCCTCAAGCCTTTTAGCCTTCAGTCCACTGCCTTAACCTTCTACACCAGTTTTATGAACACTTATCTTACACTGGGGTGGCACATCCATCTCTTCCTGAGTATTTATTCTGCTTGCAAGCTTCATCACAGGTCAATTTACATCAAGGCATAGGAAAATTGGGAAAAAAACTGCAAATTAGCCACAACCAGGGGTTTGGTCTATTAAGCTTAATTAGCTAAGCAGTGCTCCAGGAGCAGCTGAGGGACTGCAGACCCTGTGTCAGAGGGCTGGACAGGACTGCCTGCCATGACAGCCACATTCCAGAGGCAGTGAAAATGGGAAAGGGGCAATTACAGAAGTCCCCAAGCCTGCTGTGTCATTTTGTGCAATATCTGTTTCGTGTCATGTCTCATGCAACAACTGTGCTACGTAAAAGCAATTTGTGTAAAACTCCCTTTTCCTGAGGAACTGGAGTGCAGATACAGAGACAGCTCTGGAGGCTGAAGCTCAGACAGAACCTGATGAGTCTAAACATTACAAGACACTAATTACCTCAAAGGGACCCATAAACATACAGATTCGTGGGGCTGTGGAAAGATGATTTGGCCACAGATTTATCTAGGAAAAAAGAAAAAGTTGGCTGCTGGGCTTTGGGGAAAATTATTACAGATACTGTTTAGGAAAATAAATGGGTCTGTTGGACCAGTGTTGAATAGGAAAAGGATTTCTTTTAAATGAAGAACACCTCTGGAAATTTTGGCCAGGCAGCACTGTAGGCAGTAAGAGAATAAAAGAATTAACAGACAGCAAATAATTTACCAGTAAAGCCACTGGTGTTTATACCATGAGTCCTTCTGTGAGGAAGAGGCTCTGTGAGCCAAAAACACAGCAGTAGTGCACTTTGAAACAAGCTGAAGCTGCCTGAAAGGAAGAGTCTGTTTTCTTTTGGTGTTTGAGCAACACCTTGCTGGTGGTTTTCACCAACTCTGTGGCCATCAGGAAGGATTGCCAAATCTCTTTTTTAGGTCAAGTAAGCTTGGAATTTATTATGCAACCAAAAATTTTAGAGAATAATGAGTTTCATACGTGGAAGAACAAACTGACTTCCATGTCCATTTAAAATAACAAGACACACAGCTGGCACCAATCTGGACACACAGCATCAGTTTGTCCAGCTTTGGAAAATGAGAAGCTGGGAGTGAAGGCTTTGACTTGAAAGAGATGGGAAAACCTAAGTCATTATATTTTTGTGCTCAACAAATTGCAGCAAAAGCATCTGGTTATTCCTCTTCATCTAAAGTCAACCTTTAATCTCTGAAGGAAGGAAGGTCCTCAGACATGTTTCCTTACATTTACTGCAAGATTTCTATTATTTGACTGTTCCAGGAGCATCTATCCATATCCCAGCTGGAATTTGCTATTTGAAATAACATCTCAGAGTTTACAAGCCTATGATGAGACTTCTGAGGATCAGGCAAATGCTCCATCTCTCCACTGACACAGACAACAGCAATCTGCTCAGTGCAGCAGAATTTAATATTAAAAGTGTTATAAGCACCTATAAAAACATAAATTATTTTCAACAGTAAGAGGCATCTTTTATCAATATGCCACAGTATGCTCTGAGGACTGTGCAGGTTAAGAAAATAAAACTTTTACCTCATCAGAATAACAAATCCAGCCTGTTCAGGCCTGATGTTGGATTAATCCAGCCTAACTAGTTGGATTTCCTATGCCTGAGGACCTTTTCTGCCTTCTGCCTGCCCTCTTAATTCAGAGGTAACAGATACAGCCCAAATACATGGTTGCAGCTCCTGCCTTTGCTAAGGAAGGTTCATTTCTGCGGGAAGCAGATTTCCAAACATGGCCCACAGTGGCAGAGGTGTCTGTAGGCTCTGGGTCACCGTCTAAACAAGGAAAAGGTTGAAAAGGAGGAGGAGTCCTTGTTGCTGCAGCTTGGTGTCTGCCCTGCTTCGGCTGCAGCAGTCCAGCACAGATTGGGTCACAAGCCAGGAGCTCAGCCAGCAGGCTTTGTGGCCAGGTTGAATTTGTCACCAGTCATTTTGGGACACAAGGTCATACTCACAAAAGCAGGAGCTGGTACCTTAGCCAGGCTGCTGCACCTGCAGAGGTAATAACCTCCGGGCCAGGGCAAGGCAGGCAGTATGTTTTTGTGGACCTGAATCTAAAGCCTTGATATTGACACCTCAAAATGCATTAGCAGCCATGGAGCTAGGAACTGCAGCCAGCTTGGATCATGAAGCAGAAAGGAAATACACTCTTAGGAAGGAGACAGCATGATGACCATCTGCCGGACATTAGTGCCTTTCTCCTGAGTTAATTAGATTTTCCCCTGCCTTGATCTGACTTTTCAGAGCTGCAAGGCTCTTTTTTAGCACTGTAGCAAGACTAGAAAAATCCTCAGGAACTGGGACTGCCAAATAAATCATGGTGACAAAATGAAATCATTACCCATCATAGCTCCACAAATTTGGTGACAACAAGACAGTCACAGATGACCACTAGACTCTCCCTGTGGACTCTCTGATTCAAGGAGCACTCCTCCCGAATATCTGACAAATATCTGCAGCTTGCAAAAACAAGGCCTGCCGAGTACAGGGGAAACCGGAAGAAAAACATCTCATCATTGTGGTTTCTCTCTTACACCAAATGTTAAAAAAAAAGAGGGGGGAGGGAGTAAAAATGTACTCCTGCAGCCAAGCCTTCCGTATGGAGCCAATGGGCAGATGCGGTTTCCTTGGACTACACTGACCTACCAAGGACTGGAGAAACCAGATGAGAAGGGTTGGGGAGGGAATCAGGAACAGAGCCCCTTGCAAGGTAAGTGCTGCCCAGCAAAACCTCTCTGTTTTGATTGCTGGTGCTCTGGAGAAAAGCTGCTGTCCAGTAGCTGAGCCTGAGCCTGCAAGCCTATAAATAATCTGGTCTCTCTCCATTTAGATGTGCAGCCACCTTCTTGAGTTTCTTAACAACATAGATTCAAAGTCCATGCTTGTAAAAGGCCAAATTAATTGCTGTTTTACCCTCAAGGGCTTTTTTTGTTGAAATATTTTTTTCTGTGTGACAACTGACCATCTCAGTTTAACTCCTCTGACTGTTTGGGTCCTGGTAAGCTGTTTAATGAAGATGCATTTCATGAGTAATCAGGGAAGCCCTGCCTCATTTCCAAAGGCAAATCAGGAAGTTGGCTTGTAGCAGTGAATTTATTTGCCACTCCTGTTTGAAAAGGGGTCAAAACCCATGTACCTGGTGTTTGCCAAGAGGAAATACATTGTAAACTCTGCTGGACAAAGACCATCTTTATTCCAAGCTATATGTTACCAAACAGATCATTATCTCTTAATTGTATCACTGATTATATTTATCAGATAGGAAACTTTTGGTTTTCTTTTTAGCATTGAGTTTACAGTAAAGTACACTTCAGTCTGTCCTGGAAGCATCAGGCTATACTGATAGCTCTCTAAGCAGAAGTTTAATATGTGACACAGTTAAAATATAATTAAAATAGAGTTTTAAAGACAAAATATATCACTCTTTGCAAGTGCAGATTTCACCCTAGGTCTGCCTCAGTCATTCCAAGGCTTTCTAGCCTACAGATTTTCATGTGGCTGAATTTATATTACAACTTCTTTTTTTCTGTATTTAGGCAATTTGTAGTGATGGAGGAACATAATGTAATTGCTGTACTTTTTAGTCTGTGGTGGTGGGTGAGCTGTTTTCTAATGCTAGTGGAATTTGATTTCTGAAATAAAATACATTTTGGTAAGAAAGCATCTGTGAACATTATTTGAATAACGACTACAAAGCTGTGTCAGCAGTACCTGCCCCTCTTTCACTTTTTGCAGCTGTTCACAACTGCTCTGTGACTGTACAGAGAACGAGTATGAATACTCAGGAAATATTACGTGGACCTGCCACAGGCAGCCCAGCCTCTTTCCATATCACAATTCAGGGCATGGCAGGATATGACAAAAGGTTAATGAGGATATGACTTGAGCCACATTTTGTACTGAAAGCAGCAAATGCATTGTTTTGCCCTCTTTCAGACCATTTGAAGGAATTATTTCCTGGGCTAAAAAAATACTCTAGGAAAAATGCTTGCAGAGTAAATTTTGCTAAGGAATTTGCAAGTATGGGGAATTTGTACTGAACTGCATAGTTCTGCCAAAAAGACAAGGCAAGGCTGGAGACACCTGTGCAGCAGCCTGACCTCACTAAAAGCAACCCTCATCAATGTCCTTGTAAGGTGGTATCCACTAGCTGCACATCCAACAGAGGGACCTCTATCGATGCAGGGAGCCCCCAGTGTGGGAGGGATGTGCTGTGACTCCATGATTCAGAATGCTGAACAATTGATTTATTAAAACTATACTACATTACACTAATATTCTATTATACCTATACTCAAGAGATACTATACAATACTATACTATGCTATGCTATGCTATGCTATGCTATGCTATACTATGCTATGCTATACTATACTATACTATATTATACAAAAGATACTGAAGAAAAACCAATGACTGTCTGAGACAGTCAGGACATAGCTTGGACTCAATTGGTTAAGGAATTAAAACAACCTCCAGTAGAGTCTAATTGACAAATAACTTTGGGTAAATAATTTCTATAATGCATTCCCCAGGTGCTAAACAACAGGAGCAGTGAATAGAGATAATAATTGTTGTCTCTTCTTTTCTGAGGTTCTCACTGCCTTCCCCAGGAAAAATCTTTGGGAAGCTGTGCCTGATGCTCTCTGTGAAGAGAGCTGTGGCCACAGATCTCCCTAAGCCAGGAAATCCATCTCAGTGCTGAGCCTTCCTGCTTCACAGGATCAGCTAAAATGAGTTAATCTTTGCTGGTAAAAGTGGGGTATGAGCAGTAGACAAAGCTTAACCAGGGATGGGCATTGAAGTGTTGTGCTGAGGTTAAGTGCATGGAACATGACATTTTTTTGCCTGCTTCTCAGGAAAATAAAAGTGAGCTGATAACAGCAACTTGTGTTTCAGTAGACAAGCCACACTGTCTCTTGGGATGAGCTGTGACTCTTCCACTGGAAGAGCCAGGGAACCCACTGTGGCTGATAGATACAGCCTGCGACTGGAGAGCAGTAATAAATGAACATGTAGGGACCAAGCTTTGAAGACGGGTGAGTCAAAACACCTCAGAGCAGGAGCATTCATAATTCAGGTCTGTGACAGAGGATGTGAGAGAAGTGGCAACAGGGAAGGAGGAATCTGGTTTTTCAAGTGGGAAGGGGGATGAGGAAAGGAGAAGCAGTTTGGGGAAGGTACGGCATTCTCCGTCATCCTCTGAACCGTCCACATGAATTCCTTCTGCCAGTCATCCCACCTACTCTTCTCCCAGAAGTGAATTTTTCTCCTTACCACTACACCACACATTTTAATCTGCATGGTTTGCCACAGAGAGCACAAACTTGATGGAGCTGTTACACAAAAATGTAGATTCCTGTTAGCAATCCCCTACTACGTATTCAGCCTGACCTCCTACATGCAAACTTAGGACTGTCCTCTGTTCCTGGAGTTTGCCCTCAGTAATCAAAGTGGGCTAATTGATAATGATAGTTAAGATGATTTTATAGTTACTCTGAATAACTTCAGTGGTAGGTAATGGCTTGGTTTTTGCAAACAAAATACTTCTCATTAGCATACTCTCACTTAATTTTGCTCTTTCAAAGCAAAGTATTCTCTAAGTGCCCAACCATACAAGCTTGGTGGAAGGCATTTTATCAGAAGTAGTGTATTTTAAAGAAATATTGGCATTTTAAAGAAATCTCAAAGTTGTGCTTCTAAGAATAAAATGGGAAGCTATTGTTCTTGCCACTCAGTGGGAAAATGTTTTGAATGAATCACACGCTAACCAAAGAGTATGTCATGAATATAAAACACTTAAAACACTCCTAAGAGTATCAGGGGAACAGCCTGAAAAGCAGAGACTCTTTTCTGCCTGTGAATGATACAACAAATAGTGAAGCATATGCCATTACTTGGTTTGGAGCATGTGAGGGGCTGTGCCCAGACCCTCAGACATTCTGTCCAAGATCACATCAGTAATTCTTCTCAGGAAGCAGTAAAAAAGAGATCTAAGCAGATTCACAGAGGTTTTAGGCAGATCAGCATTTTACAGAACAACAGTTAGTGGTCCTCAATTAATCTTCACAATCCCTCTGATTTAAAACTCAGTGGTTGTGTTTACATGGCATGACAAAAAAGCTGGAAGGGCAATATGCCCCATAATTGGTGCACCCTGTATTCTTTTTGGAGAGACTCTGAATACATTGCCTACACGTCTTCCTTTGGGTAAGGAACAAACAGGGATCAAACCCATCTACATATTTGTGACCTTCTTTCTGCCTAATTACTGATCAAGGTCTTCCTGTCCTGTGCCTGAGCAGCACTGGGCTCCCTGCCCAAAATGGGTATTCCAGCTGTGCCTGTTGCTGCATCATGGGTTCCCTGCCCAGGTGAAGAAACTGAACTAGGTGGTGTCTAAGGTTCCTTCCAACCCAAACCATTCCATGATTCCGTGATCTTCTACTTATCTTTCAGAAAAAGTGTAATCTTTGTTTCTGGACCTTACCTGTTTTTGTGGAAATGACTGAAATGTCCATGCATTCAACATGAACAGGAAAAGCTCTAAAGGATTCTGTGGCCTTTAGGGATGCTTAAACCAGGGCAGGTCTAAGTTCTGTGACATTTTTCTCTAAGGTAGCTTGTCAATCTGTGGCTTCCTTCTACAGGTTGTCTGATCCTAGAGAGTGGCCAAAAGGCTCTGCTAGAGGGAATACCAGGGACTGAAACATCTGAGGAGAGGTTTATTGTTCACGTGTTCATGGAAAGAAGGGAAAATGGCTCTTACTTTGCACATCATCTGAAGTGCAAGAAAAGACCTCTTCTCTCCAGGGTTCAAAGACTGAGGGATGCTGCCTTGGCTCGCTGGGCACCAGTGTGTCCTTTCCTCACAAGCTCCAGATGATGTGCTGAGGCAGGCAGTCATGATGGCCTGCTGCAGGGACTTGCTTATAGGGGGTAGATGACTCTGAATCACCCTCATCCCTATCCCCTTTCTTTGCCCCAAGCTGCTGGGAAACAAATCTGCTTTTACCAAACATCACCTCCCTCCAAACAATAGCTTATTTCTCTCTGAATGGATGAACTCCTGTCTGCCAATACAGCATCTCTAAATGCCTCAGGCAGGACACCTCAGCAGGACTTTGCTTTGCATTACTCTTGTATTGCTTTCTAAAAATAGGACATCCTTGTGTGACAATAGCACTGATTGTTTCTACTCCAAAGTAGTACAGAAAATGTTCTTTTTCTAAGATGTAACCAAGGAGCTTCAGAAATTTTGATTTTCAGAGGGGTTTTCTCCTTCCTCTACAGCTAACAGTTGGACATTGATAGACAGAAGTAGCAACTTATGCTGTTTCTGCATTAATTAAACAGCAAATTAAAAGTGGTACAGAGGTAAAACTTCTGTCATGCCCTGCCCAGACCCCCCAAAAAACATTCCTCTTAACATAGAATATCTTGATCTGAGGTGAGGGAAGAGGAGGAGGTTTTTACAATAATTTAAGCCCCCATGCAGGTACACAGCTCACTTTTCAGCCCAGACAGGGACATGACCCACTTCAATGGAGATGAGAAAAGAGCTCTGCCTTTCGTGAGACAGATATTCCTCAATTTAGTTTATGGCCACAGATGACATAGCTGTCTAGAGGCACTGGTGAGGAGAAGAGCCAGTGTGGGGGTGGAGAGCTGCAGCTCTGCCCCTCCATTTGATGTGGTCTCTTTTAAAGGTCACCCACTGGGACCTGACATCAATCAAACTATTTTAGTAAAAATGAAGATTTATATAACACATTTGTGCTATAGGTCTTGGTTCTTCTTTCTTAAATTACTTAAAGCAATATAATAACTTTCACAGGCACATCATAGGAGACTGCCAACATTTCAAACATTTCCTTGATGTAGAATGATCACAATTGAAAGGAATGTGAATTTTATCCAGCCGTCAGTAAGGTTTTGTTTTCCTTAATCCCTGAGACTAAATCATTGGATAGTTTTCAGCCTCCAAACTAAATCTTAATTGAGACTAGCTGTCATTTAGGCAACTGCAGGACTCTTATAACAAAAGCACCTGGGTACATTTGAAGAGAGACTGGGGCAGTCCCTGGGATGGGGGACTCTCAGCACTTCTCATTAGTGTGAGTTGGTTGTGCAAGAGCTCTCTAGTACATAGGAAAAAACCAATCAAACTTTCTTGTCAGTAATAAAGTCCCTTCATTTGAAGTGCTCTTCTACTCAAACCTGTGAGAGGTGCAAGCCAGCCAGAGTTCCCACAGACTGGAAATAAAGCTGGTGGTTTGTGTCCCAGGGGAATACTATTTAGCTTCGTGCTGCACACACACAAGTGATTTTTTTTTCCTCCAACACAAGAGTTCAGTTTATCGCTCGAACTGTACAAAGCCAACACCTTCCATCCCCCAACATAAGTCACTAGCAGCAGGGTTCTATCTAGGCCTCTTCAGAGGTGTTGAAGATAACAAGTGGTTCAGCTGTGACACTGAAACTAGTAGACAAGATTCTCACACAGAGGGGAAAATTACAGATTTTTCAGTGCCATAACTGCAATAACTTGGAATACCCCCAAGCACTCTGGCAGGCAAAGGCAATATTTTTCCACAAAGTAAGTTAGGTCCCTTTTCATCAGGAGCAGAGGGCAGTTTCTGTACCCTTTGCCAGGATCATCCACATGATAGACGGAGATGAAAGGAGATGGGAATGGGAACACCAGGTACAGCCCTCTGTTCACCTCCCCAGCAGCAACAAATGCAGGGAAAAACCAACCGCCCCAGCACCAGCACCAATGCAGGGAAAAAGTCCTGTCAGAGGTGGGAGTGAGGGAGGAAGAAGAGAACAGTGTGTTTGCCATGTCCCAAAGTTTTCCCTCCCACCCTCCACCCCCCTGCCAATCTCCATGGCACCCCTCAGGCAACACAAGGAATGGTCTGGAGGCTTTGTTTGATTTGGAGGAAAACCTAGAAGTACTCTCAGTTCTCTGTGACTTGTCTGGGGAAGAACCATTTAAGTTGTAATGCCAAGGCTTAGCTTTAATGAGGATTTTAGCCCCAAGCCTTACTTAAAGATTAATAATTTAGATGGGCTGCTCAGGTTGTGCCAGCGCCAGTGAAAACAGACAGGCTCTTTTTCACCCTGAAAACAAGTAGGGAAGAGGTGAAATCCAGGAAACCCTGCAGGGACCCATTTCTCCCCTTCTAGAAGGATTGTGGATTCCTAGCTTGGGACTGCATATCTTACATTCTGGCAATTAAAATTAGGTCAGAGGTGTCAGAGTTTCTGCACCATGGCTTCTTTCTGTTAAACAGAGAGTGAAACTCATTCCTGCTTCACAAGGGAGTCACAGGGGTGAATTCAATGTTGCGCACACCAATGTTGTGCTGAGCACCAGCCTGAGCCCCTCAGCACTTCATGGCTTTCATTCCAAACAGCACCAGCAACTCCTAGAAACAGTATTAAATGTTCTTTTTATGTGAGCTGGTGAAAGTTCACACATCAGTCTCATACTTTTATTTCACGTCAGGATTCAGCTAAATAATGAATCCCAGTGAGCATTTTGCTTTAGAAAAGGATTCCAAATAAATACCAACAGGCTTTTGATATTTTTGAAGCTATACTGAATGCATGGCCTAATGATAATGAATGGGTGACTGCTGCTTCTTATCACAGCTCTCGGCCATAGAAAAGTTTGCCAAAACCCTACTAATGGAATATTACAGATTGGGGAGCAACTGGCTGCAGGAAGGGAGCACTGGCAGGGAATGAGTTACGTGTGTGCTGGCAGCAGGGACAGCTGGCAGAGCCCTGGGCTGCACTGGCAGGAGCATGGCCAGCAGATGTGGTGAGGTGGATTTTCCCCTTTGCTCTGTGCTCATTGGAGCATATCTAGGCACGGTGTCCAGTTTCATCCATCCCATTCCCCTGTGCCAATACAGGAAAGGCTCTGATAGCCTTGGGTGAATTCAGTGTAGGCCTTCCACCACAATGGCCATGGCTGGAGCACCCAGCATAGAACAGAGGCCAAGGGACCAGGAATCATTCTGCCTGGAGAAGCAGTGGCTTTGGGGTGATCTATCAGTGGCCATACAGTACCTACGAGAAGGTTACCATGAAGACCAAGACATGCACTTCAGAGGCACATGATGGGAGAATGAGAGACAAAAGCTCTACTTCAAAACAGGGGAATTTCTGACTTGATGTGGGGAAAGCAACTTTCCCCAAGGACAGCCAAAGCATCAGCAGGTTGCCCAGAGACACCACAACATCTTTGTCCTTGGAGGTTTTCAAGATCAGCTGGACAAAGCCCTGAGTGATCTGGGACCTACTGTGAGCAGGAGGTTGGGCTAGATGAGCTCAAAAGTTCCTTTTCCCACCTGAACTTTTCTGACATTCTTGTACTGTAAACTGTTATTTGTCATGAAAGAAACAGCATCAATCATCACTGAGTATCTTTTGACACATGGGGCAGATAAGCTACAATGACCTGTGGGCCTTCTCTCCGAGAGCACTGTATCCCCTTAGTTAAGGAACTTCTGAGGCAAGAACTCCCAAAATTAGTTTCATCATAACTACATGAGCGGTCATGACTAAATGCTGATCTGCCAAGACCTGGTCTGGAGCCAGGTGAAGTAACTGGAAAGTTTGAGGGTGCACATCAGCTGATGTAGATGTCCAAATTTGAACTCATTATTGGCAACTCAATTACACTCCGTGAAAAGACGCACTTAGGCAGAAAACTAAAATAGGTCAGAGTGATTAATGCCAAAACACATTTGCTCTGCCCTGCTACAAAGGCAGCCTGACTACTCCAGCCATAGCTATGTGTAGTGCACACCTGTGCAGTCAGATTAGGAGGTTCCTGCCCCTACTGACTTCAGCAGGGGGATAAGGTGATGGATAATGCTTGAAGTCTATTGAGGTCAGCACAGTCAGACTCTGAACAAAAATGCAGAAAGTCCATGCAGAAATGTATTTCTGGTGTGTCTTATTTGTTGAGAATATATTTTCCTCCTTCACTATCATGGGTGGTACTGTCTCAAGGATGATAACAAGAGACTGGGTGAAATTTTACCACAGAAAACATGAGGAAGGCCAAGGAGAAAAATACCTGACTACTAGCCTATCTTACAAGTTATGACTGTGCTGGGGGATCTGATAACTTTTCCCTGAAGCCTAGATACATTGTGCCAAGCTTCTTCCCAAGTCCAGGACAAAGGCAATATGGGCCTGCTCTCATAGCCCTAGCAGAGGAAAAGGCTGGTGCCACCTTCCATGTTATCAGGGGGGATGTTTCCAGCAGATACAGTTGAGCTGCCCAGGCTGAGAAGGGTTTTGGGAAGCATGAAGAAGCTGGGGTTAACTCTGTAGTTTCACAGTCTGTTTCTGTTGGCAGAGGCAGGAGGCCACGGAGTGAAGCCAATCAAGGCTCCAGGGTTAAAAATAACAGCGTGGGAGGAGAGGGCTGCTGGAGGGTGAGGATGGAGAGAAGGGCAGTGGCCAGCTCTGCTTCCAGACAGGCAAGGGCCTGGCACGTGGCACAGGATGAAGGGTGGGACTGCTGCTCCTGGCAGCCATCAGCTCATGCTGGCTGGGACCTCCTGGAGTGGAAGCCCTGGCAGCGGAGGAGCTGAGCTTGGGTGAGAGAAGGTGAAGGAGGGTCTGACTGCTGCCCCAAAACACCCCCAGTGGGGAAACAGAGCAGAAAAGAGTGAATGACAGCAGCTGAAAGACAGCGTCATTCCCACGCACTGGAAATATGTTTATCCTGGTCAGTAATATGTTTAGGTTGGAAATTAGAATAAGGTTTCATTTCCTCTTCATTTCACTTATTTTCTTCAGTCTTCATCATTTTTGCCTCCACAAATAAAACAATGTCCAAACCAGAATCCCTCCAGCATCCACCCTCCATTAATAAATGCCTGAAAAATTACTTCTCTGTCTGAACCCTGGTGATGGGCAGAGCTACAGTACTACAAGAATATAAATGACAATCAGGTCTCAGAGAAGCAATAGCTTGCATTAGGCAAAATGAAATTAAGAAAACAACAGAAAAACTCCCAAGTACAGAGGTCTGAAGAAATGTCATGTGCCCAGACCTTATTTGTTTCTTCTTAGCAAATATGCCAGCCTACAAGTGGGAACTTCCCCCATCCCCCACATTTTTCTGTGTTGTTTGGTTTTCAGCTCACACTGCCCATGTTTCCATTTTATTTCATTTCCATTTTATTTTGCATTCCTCCTACATTTACTAAGCCACCTCCAGGTACTCACCACCTGTCTACCTACACAGTGGAGCCCAGGACACAAAGTGTTAAAAATGGGACACAGATGATCATGAGGGACAGCATGAGCCCTGAAGGTCTTGCAGGCAGATCCAACACACTTGCCTAGGTACTTTGGAAATCCTTTGATAAAGATGTGTCAAAGGCCCTGAGTATTCAGGCCTCACCTCTAGCTTTCTCCCTGCATATTTTACTCCTCTCCTGCAGAGCCCTGACACTTGCTCTCTAAGTAGCTGGCAGCAGGCACACAAGAAACTGCGGCTTGTGCTGCCTCAGCTGCCTCAGAAAAACCCACGCTGAATGAGCTGCACATCTAGAAACAGCCCCCACCCAAAGGAAAGTGTTACAATTACCATCACTATCGCAATTACCACAATTAACATCTCATCTCAACTCCCAAACACGTAACAGAAAATTCACATCCATTTCAGACCCTCTTTTCCCACTTTTGGAAAGTAGCTTTGCAATTCTTGTGTAATTACTCAGGAAAAAAAAGGAAAGTAATAAAGCAAATTATCTTGTCCTTGAGTCATGCCACTTGCAGGCTTAGTGCTGCGAGCTGAATTTCCCAAGTGACCTCACTGAGACAGCTCTGTGGAAATTTGACACAGTGTTTGGGAATGCCAAGCCAAGCAAGCAAACAGTTTATCAAAACAGGCTTTTCTAAATCTGTCCCATGAAGCGGAACAAGCACATGGGTAACACCATCTCTATGGAAAGTGGGACCCCAGTCCTTAAACCAACTCCATACTTTGGCTCTATCATAGCTGTGAAAATAAATATGTGTTAAAAATCACCCCATCTAAAACCTGTTGAAAGGGAAGGCCCCAATATGGACACAATTGTATTAATGTCACAAGTCCTTTTTCTGATGGTAACATTTACTCCAGTTGGGAAATTATTCTGGGCTACAAATGGATGTAAAGTAAAGATTCTTTCAGCCTTCCAAGAAGTCAGAGGACATCAAAAAAATGAGATGTGTTACTCACTGCCTGTGCAAAAAGCCTTGCTCTGCAGTGTTTGTTTCAGAAAGAAGAGGAAGGCCTTACGGACAGAATCAAGAGGCTTTTTCAGTGTATTTGTTCAGCAGGCACTCATTCCTGGCCCATGGCATGTTAAGCAGGATTGTTCAGGTATCAAACACTCACACAGAGGATGTGGATACACATACATTTTACCACATCAGTGCAGCTCACACATGCCAGAGGTTGCCCATGCTGACCTCTGAGGTGGTGGAGCAGATTGCTCAAGAGTGAGACTGTTATCTCTACGCTGAGTAATGACTCTGTGCCTCTTTCAACTCCTGTCTCCCCCTCAGAGAGGTCAGTGAGCCCCTGCCTCTCACTCCTACTGAACTCCCACCACCTCACACTCTCCAGAGAGCAGTCACTTCATGCAAACCAGAGGTGCTCCTGCTCCCCTATTATTTTCAGTCTCCTAAGTCAGCAAGGAATGCCTTTGCAGTGTGCCTGCTACCTAACCCAGAATGCCCTCTCTTACATCCAAGAGCAGCCAATATCTAACATTCCCATCCCTATTGCACCCATGGAGGAAAACTGGTGATGGTCAATCTTGATTCACGTATGTATAAGCCAGTACTTTCAATCACTGACAGGTTCCTGCTGTCCCAAAACTAGGATTCAGGACCCACAGTTGACTGAGAAGCTCATCCTGATATAGACTTTCCTACGTACAGATGTGCAGTACATCTGTTACTGCTCAGCCTTTAATGTGTCTATGTACAGTTTGCCTAATATTTGAATCTACATTATTTATATACTGATGATATAACAAATTTGAGAAACAGTTGTGGCACAAAAATTCAGTGCCTCACAGGCCCACAAAAAAGCCATCGTTTTTATTACGAACTTTGTTCTTTTATTAAGAACTTTGTCCTTTCATATTCTTCCTGAAAGTCTGCCCACAGCCCAAAAACTACAGTGACAATCTTCACTTTTGTTTATTGCTTGCAATGTTCAGAAGTGAAACAAATCCAATAGTAACATCCTGGCTTCAGAACTAAATAACTGGTAGCCATGAGGTGAAAATTATTATTAGATCTGTATTTCATTTTTGTTTGTGTGTTGAACAGGCTTGTGATACTGAGCCAAAGTCCGGCTTTACTCTGCAGGGAATTTAATCACTAGAATAGCACAAAGCATATATAAGGACAGACCTTCCTCCCTAAGGCCCCCACAGTGCTACCACAGAACCACCCCAGTGAGCCTTTGCTGGGTGTCCTCACACATCTCAGCTCCTGAGCACAAGACACCCTTGCCCAAGGGACCAAGGAAAAGCTTTAAGCTATGGAGATGGGGGTGTATCCTGCCTGCTTTAACACACACCAGGAATGGCAAACTGAGCTTAACACAGAGTACTGGATGTGGGAGAAATCAGCCCTGTCTAGAGCATTTGAAACTCATGAATTCTCTTAGCCTGGCCTGCTTAAACTACAATGCCCACTGTGCTTTTACCACAAGCTCTTGTGCCTTTACCACAAGCTCTTCTTTGCCAGAATTTTATTTTTTTGAAAAGGATTCAGTGCTTACTTCATATAACAGGCAAACCCTACATCTTGAGTTAAGCAGTCAGTTGCTGGCACTGAAAGAAAAAGGCATTTTTAGTTGCCCTTTTTCTAACCTGTATTTGTCCACCTCCAGCACCTAACCACCTTGCTATGTCCAGAGATAATCTGCCATTATTAATTCTCTCCCTGCTTTCAGTTGTTAGTGGCAGAATATAAAATGTCATCTTTGACAAAATAAATTTATTTGATAATAAATTGATTTAGATTCTCTTGTCTCTCTTTAGACAGCACAGTTCAGCCTATGCTCATGCAGCTCAGGCAGTCTCTGTTCTCGGCCCATCTGTCAAAATCCTTTTAAACCCGTAAACATTTCAGAAACGGTCTCATTAATGCTGCACACATGGAAATGTCAGCTCCTTGACCTTTACTCAGCAATCTGCTCCCATCAGGGACAGTAACATTTGCTTTTGGGTACACTGTATCACACAGGGAGTGCGTGTTTAGCTGGCTATCCATTACAAACAAGCCTGAGTCACTGGTTTCCAAAACACAATCTCCCAGACAAATAGCACAGCTATAAACGCACATCTTTGGTCTGTTAGCACCTTGAATTTGGCTGAGAGTTCAAATACATATTTTTGGGGATGAGATCAGTTTACCAGACAATGCAGAAGATGCTAAAAAATAGGCATGTCCTTGACATTGTCATTTATTACTTCATTTCTGGTTGCATCACCATCATTGTCTTTGTCTAATGAAATAAGTCATGGGTTCTTAGGTAAGAACCCAAGCAACTGAGTACTCTAAACCTCAAAGAATGAGCCCCTTGGTAAATCCCTCAGGAACATCAATTCTGAACGCCTCCTCATTTACAATTACTTTAGAAAGCATGACTATTAGCTAGATTGAAATTAATTGGATGTCTTTATTTATTGTTATTGTCTAATATTATTAGAGCGTGGGTGTTTTGTTTTTTTTTTTTTTTACTCAGAGCATCACGTGGAACAAAATCATGTCTTACAGAAATTTCAATATGTGTATGTTTAAGTTGGTATCAAAAACTTTACCAATTAAACAGATGCCATCTTACCAAAATTACATTGCAATTAGTTCACAAGACAGTTTTACATTGATTAACATGAATTATATCACCTTTTCCTAATCCCTTCCTAACTTCCTTGTTCTGTATTGGCTTTCCTGTGATTTGCCCTAGAATTTATCAGATTGCTACCCACTTTTCAGCTATTTGAGCCATAACTCCCATTTTTTCCTTATTTTTGGCTTCAATGTCTTGACAACTGACTTCATTCTTTTCCAGTTCTTGGTGCTGAAACATGACAGAAGTACATATGAGTGCAGTAAATGAGAACATACTTTTTCTCAGGCTGCAGCAAAAAAACCTGATTTTTCTTGGTCATTCTGACTTCTTCTACATCATGTCTCCTCTGCTGGATTAGAAAGAAAAATTTTGCATATGTGCACAAACATGGTTGCTTAGGGGAAAAAAAAAAGGCAGAAAATCTTTTTAAATGTTAAACTCTCAAAAAACCCCAAAACTTAAAACCCTCAAAACTTTCACCTTTGCTCTTCTTTTGGTTAGGAGAAGAAACCTGTTGGAAGAGTTGCAGGTGGAATCTATCCCTTCTCACACCAACCTCTTTCTGAAGTGATGCAACTCCATCACTCCAAGCCACATCATTTGTTAAGCTTTGGGCAGCACCAAAGTCAAACACAGCCAAATCTGACAGATCCCTGCACCAGCACTGCAGTGCAGTGATGAAAGGATAAACCAGCAATGAGGGGATAACCCTCCTGCCTTCCTTCAGCACCACCTCCCCCTGAAAGGAGCAACAGGTTTAACTCAGGGCAAGGAAACAGGGCAGATACAATATGGAAAGGAAAAACCAACTCTCTAAGCATGTTAGCCCTTGATTCCTCTGATTCCTTTAGGATACCCTCTCTCCATGGCACACAACTGGAGCAAAGGCAGACACCAGAGGTGGGAGGAAGGAAGGGACAAATGGCCTTCAGGAGATGACCATTTCTGCTTGGCGCATCTCTGTGCGTGGCCATTACCATAGGTCTGCACAACTTGTGCTATTTAAAGAAGGGATAAAGCTGTGACAATTTGAAATTAGCTGTCTGTGTAAAATGATAGTGAGAAACAGAACAGAAACATCCCAGCCTGGACCCAGTAACATGGATTAGTAAAGACCAGTATCTCAAATTTCAGGCTGGAGTCCGCTGCTGTTTCTTGTTACATAAATGGAAACACAGGGCAATCTATCAATTCAGTGCTACCTCACACTCTAACTTGCTGCTAAATGCCTGCAACAGGAGCTCAGGTCACCTTCCAAATCCAGGTGGAAGGTTTTAAGAACTGAATTATTACTTACATACCACAGGAAAGTAACTGATACTCTGAAGTGTCTTTGACGAATGTATTTTGTCTAACATTTCATGTGCTCCAAAATTGAGTCCTATTTATCACCTCTGGCAAGAAATAGGATCACTTGTGTGGCAAGCTTTACTGATTAAGGTTGAAAACAATTTGTCCAATATTATTGCCACCTCTGTTGAAGAAGGAACAGCTGCTACCCCTTACAACAGCTTTAAAGGGCAAAGATGGATGGCTGGAATCTGCACAGGCATTCATGTGGGAAGCAGGAGGAAAGGAAAACACTGGCAAGACCCATGCTATAAGCACATCTGGGCTCAGAGAACAGGCATCCACTATTTAAGGAATGGCTCCCTGATGCTCAGCTTTGAAACTGGAACAAATATTTAGTGCTGGCTCTGAATTTTCCAGCTTTTGAGTTTAGAGCAACATGAAACAGCCTTTGCAGCATGGAGCCATTCCACACTAATTTGCTCATTGGGTTTGGCTTACAGGGCTACTCTGGGGATGGCCAGCCCTCAAGAGGTGATCCACTGTGCCTTGGCTGGCTCTGGAGTCAAGCCACCAAAGATCATTGGAGGTTTCCAAGGCCTCATCATCACCTCATTTAAGCACCATTTCCTTGCTGATGCCCATACTTGGAAAACTAGGCAAGAGTTAAGGACTTCTTGGAATTAAACAGTGGTGTGACACAAGATGATTAAGAGGATTTTGGGAGGGGGCCTTGCACAAAGTCTTGGACTCCACCTTTTTCTCTCTTTTCGTCAGCAATACACTTCCTCTCCCACAGCCTGCCATGGTGTTCTCCCTGTGCCAAGCACTCCCAGCAGGAAGGGCAGCAGCAGCTATCACAACAGCAGAGTGGTTCAAGGGCAGAGAAAGCCTCACTGACCTGAGGTGTTTGACATAAAGCACGTTTATCAAGGAGCAGCAGGCAGCTGACCTGCTGGAAGGCACATTTTTGGTCAGCCTTTTTTAATTCAGGAAAGGGTGAGGATCATTTGTCTGAGGTGTCAGTGGAAGATGGAGCAAGAATTATTACATAAAGCCTCTTTCAACCCAGCTCATGCTGTTTTCTCTAGGACTTCCCCAGCAGCTCTACTGCTGTGCTTGTGCCTTTGAGAGAATTCTCTGCAATTTCAGATTGGAAATTTTAAAATATCATTACAGGACAAATAAGTATTAATGCTGCCCTTGATGGCAGCAATGGATGGATTTGCTCAGACTCTGTTCATGGCAAGTCCTAGGCTGTGACCCTTCTCATTGGCTCTCAAAAGCAGCAGGGAGCAGGGGAGATAAAAAGGGAACAATAAAACTCTGAAGGAGGAAAACCCAGTGGAATAAAGCACCAAAGCAAAGAGACAGAGAAGAGAGTTCCTGAAATTAGGTCCTATAGGAGGTGGGAGAACAGAAGAGTAGGTCAGCCTCTAACAGTTCCTGCTCCATCAGCAAACAAATCATTGCTCCCAGGATCTCATCCAGATTATTTGCAAGCCCATTTAGTGGCAGTGTCAGCAGCCCTACAGACTCCACAGCATTGCTAGTGGCTGTGGGACAAGCCATGGGTAAGGAGGGTGAATGATTTCAGACCAGCTTGGTTGGTCCTACAGGGACCTACCTGGTCCCTGTGTTGTTGGAAAACCTTGTGGGCACTTTGGACTTCTTGAAAAGCTTTATGTTCATCACAAGGGATGTCAAGAACATTCCCCCTTACCTACACACATCTTTGTGGTCTGTGGGGGAAACATCTCCAGCTCCTCAGCGTGGCAAAAGGGGATCTGGGCACAGCTATCATGGCTGGGCCCCCACCTCCTCCATGGAGGTCTCTCCTCCCATCCTGCAGGGTGAGGATGTCAGAAAAAGCTGGAGTCACTAGAGGAGAGCAGAGGAGGTAGGGTCAGGATGGAGAGCAACAAAATTCAATTTTCCTGTTGTCTGGCCTCCAGGTTGCTGTTCAGCCTCCATGCTCATGCATTCAATGGCGCTTCCCTGCGCAGCCCAAACCTCCCCACACCCTCCCTTCAGAGACACCATCATTTTTGTTTTATGAGTGCTGTCTGGAAAGCATCAGAGAGAACGTAAGTACCCCTAACATCACGTGGGAAAGGCCTCTGGTTTGAGTAGTTCCACTAAGAGACTGACTGAGCCAGATTTCCTTCCCTTCTAAAAGAGCATTTGCAAAACTGTCTATCGTGGGGGACACTGCTTTACTGCTGAATCCATAATAAACTGGACTAGAAATAAATCTTTTGCATCAGAGAAAACATTTGAGGCTTTGATAGAATTATTCTACAGAAAAACCTAAATGTTCAAACCCAAGAAATCTAAAATATACCTAGCCCTTCTTTCTCTCACTGTTTTTGTTGGGTTTTTTCCTGGCTTTGAGGACTTCAAAATATATATTGACTTTTTCCTTGTTTTGGGGTCCTTATGACCAAGTCTTAAAATTAAGGTAATTTTGAGATAGCGCTTTTGTTTTGAGCTAGAGTTTACTATGCAAAAATATCAAAACAGGCCATTCAAATAAAAATATCTGAAATTTTCATAGCTAAGTCTCTCAGAACTACTAACTCTCATAGAAAGGGTTAGTTTTAGACAAAGTAGGATCTAGTTTTGATAAAAAAAGATCTGGAAAAAAACCATTCCCAAACAGCTTATCTCTAACCAGGCTGTCAAATGCCTTGTGTTCTTGTCCCAGGGAAACTGTTTTGTAAACTGAAACTTATTGCTATTGCAAAAGCAGGAAGACTCCTCTGACCTCCACAGCTTCCACGCTTAGAAAAGCACGTTCCAGTGCCACCA
Organism: Zonotrichia leucophrys gambelii; assembly: GCF_028769735.1. Classification (NCBI taxonomy): domain Eukaryota; kingdom Metazoa; phylum Chordata; class Aves; order Passeriformes; family Passerellidae; genus Zonotrichia; species Zonotrichia leucophrys. The sequence continues at coordinate 65,854,704 of NC_088171.1, forward strand.
GAAAAAACTGACCTCTTCTAATACTCCTCTGAATGCACAATCCCCTCAGTAATTCGCTCAGCAACAGCAACAAAAAAGTTTATATGCAACTATGAGTTTGTGACAGCTGGCAGACCAGAGCAAAAAGATTGAAATTGCTTTCTGATTGCCCCTGTGTGCATCTGAGCACTGCTAGGGCCACCAGAAAGTTACAAATCCCAGTCCTGTCCGGTGTTAATCACTTAGCACATTTAGAAAATGTGTCACCTGTTGAAGGGCAAACCCATGTCCTCTTTCCCAGCATTTGAATCTGCTGTCAGATTTGACAGAGTTGGCACAAGCAGTGGGATTCACTCCTCTCAAGGCACATGGTTCCCACAGAATCAGAGGACCAAGTCATAAAAAAAAAATGAAGTGGCATTTTAGACCTGTTTTCATCTGTTACATGTAGGGGCAACGACATATTTTTATGGATACAGCAGTTCTGCTAAGCTAAGCAAACAGAATGACCCCTTGCATTTTCATTTGCTACTCTTCCCTTTGAAATAATTTTCAGCTGCAATTGAACATTAGTTCATTGCTGTTGTGCAGAACTAACCTGGGCAGAACCTCGAACTGTCAGGTCTTCACTGCAAATTGCTCAGTGGTTTCCCTCCAGAGACCTGCCTCAGGAAACTACAGCTCTCCCTGGTGCTCCAGTAGGTGCCTTTTCCTGCACTGAGCTATTTGCACTGAAGACACGACACCATGTCCGAGGCTCTGCCCAGGTTAGCTCTGCACAGCTACACTGCAGTGAACCAAAGTGATCAATTATCAGATCTATCTGTAGCCACAAAGCATGGAATAACTGTTCCACAGGCACCTTGCCATCCCAACAGCCCAGAGATGAGAGCAACAGGTACAACAGCTCTTGCTCCCACACAAAATGATGTGGTTGTGTGTGGTCCTGAACACCCCGGGAAAAGGGATGGTCTTTCCCACAGGAGGAGCAGAGGACATCCAAATCATGGTAAGAGCTATTCAACACACCACTTGTCTGAGCCATTAACGCTACATTCTACAGTCATTGCCCTTGCAAGGGAAACACTCTGCTTTGATTATCAGACCCTCTGAATGACGACAGATTTGCAGCACTGTGGGCAAAACAGTCCCAGCCCCACACTGCACCATGGCCTGGGCTCCCACGGGCTGAATTCCCCTGGAGCAGACCCAAGTCAGGGTCAGGCTTCAGTTCCTCATATCATCTCCTAGGGGTGCTAACCCTGTGGCACAGCTGCTGGAGCATGAAACTCTCAAGAGTTGCTTTTGCACATGAGAAAACTGAATAACTGGGGTTATTTGCATGGGTGGCTGAGCCACCTCACATAGCACATTTCATCACAGCCCTGTTTGCCTGCCAGGGGGTGTCCACCCTGCTGCCACCCTGCACCCACCCCCCATCTGTGCCCTGAGCTCATCTGACCCCCAAGATAGTGAGTTCCAGGCAAGCATCCAATGCAACAATTCAGACCTTGCTGCAAACAAGTGTTTTTCATTACTGTTGGAGTTTAAGGAAAATAGCTTACAGAACTTTGGGGACAAATAAAAGGAAAACAACAAAAACAACCAAAACCCCATTGTATATATGTATATATATATATATGTATACATCTATGTCAGAGGACTGCTGAACTTGGAGAAGCATTTGGTGCCAAGTGGCTTGCCCTTCTTTTTGTCAGCAAAACCAACATATACATTTGGGCTTGGATGATTGCCTGACTGGGATGCTAAGGAGATGTTTATCTAGGGATGTAACTTGTTGCGATTGGGAGAAGAAAAAAAGCCCACAAAAACACAGAGGAAAAATGAATTAGAAAAATGTCACCAGTGGTGTTTTTGTATTTATTCCAGCCCTGAGAACAATTACCCTTTGGCAAATTTTCAAATTCTGTTTATTTGACAGTGCTGCACGTAAGCCAGGGGAAAATAAGTATGAAAGGGAACAAACATATTCCTGATGCAGAACTGGATTGGAGCTTAGAGGAAAGCATACCCAACTTAACCTCCAAATGTCATGTGCACGTCATTACATAAAAATGAACGAGGTACTATTTATAGGGCTTCAAATGAGTAGCTGACAACTGATACTTAAGTATGCACATTTAAATACATATCTTTCTTAGGTAACTCCTGCCTTTCCCGTAAACACATTTGGTTTCAATGAAAGGGTATGCTTGGGGATTTATTTACTTTTTTTCCTCCTGCCTCTGGCACAGCATACAGCCAGTGTAAGCTCGTGTATGGTCAGAGCTGCTCTTCTGGGTTATGTTCACACAGGCAGGAGCAGTCTGGGACAATGACTTCCCCAAAGATCCTGGCTGCACAGAGGGGTCCCATCTCCTTCCAAATACATGGGCTTGAACAGGGTGGAACCACCCTCCTGACAGCTGCCTAGGCAGAACCTGAAAAGTGCCTGCAGCTCCTCTCCACTGGCACACCTACCTTTGTTGCTTGTTTATTGCCTGGGACCATGCTGGTTCCTCATAAATTGAGCTTGTGCACCAGAGACTGCACAAGGCTACGGGTTGATGCCTATCTGCATCCATCAGGCACCAGGGGGGCTCCTGGCATGCTGATGGGAAGAGTGGGACTCCAGGAGGCAGAGTTTGGCACCCCCCAAGGCTCTGCTCTGCTGCCTGTGACTAATTCTTCACCTAAATTAGAACACGAGGGCTCCTGCTGATACATGCACTTCCAACAGGAGAGCCAAGCTTTATTTTTCGTTAGCTTCCAGCTACGGTACTTATACATTAACTCATGTCTGCTCTGTGTGTTGCTCATGAGGCCCTTTAGTACCCCCTGTTTCATGAGACTTGCCTCCTCCTACCCCCACACACCCCTCAGGAACCAGTGGGTGGCAACCACCACGCTCACAGCACTGTGAATGGAATTAGGCGAGTCTGTAGATTTTCCCAGGAGCAAGTATGTGTACAGTAGGTGTAATCATGTTCCCCAGGCACCTCATCCAGCCAGGCCAGGGGCTTGAAGCCTCTGGCTTTCCCACTGCCAGGTTGTACCTCCCAAAGTGTGGTGGGAAAGTGGCAGGGCCTGGTGCACACTGAGTGCTCACTGGTGCAGGACGTGATCCCTGTTGTTTGGAGGTTTAATCCCAACCAGGAGCTAAGTGCCATGCAGCCACCCACTCTCACACCCTGCCACCCCTGCAGTGGGATGGGGAGGAGAATTGGAAAAAGGTGAAGTCCACGGGGTTGAGATAAGAACAGTTTAGTAATTGAAATAAGATGATAATTATAAAATAGTAATTGCAATGGAAAGAGAGACAACCAGAAGAGAAAGATAAATAAAGTGTGAGAAGAACAAGTGATACACAGCACAGTTGCTCACCACCCACTGACTGATACCCAGCATGCCCCAAGCAGCCATCAGCCCCTCCTGGACAACTCCCCCAGCTGACAGATTGAGCAGGATGCTCTATTGTATGGGATATCCCTTTGGCCAGTAAGGGCCAGCTGTCTGGTCATGCTCCTTCCTGCCTTCTTGTGCACTTCCTTGCTGGCAGAGCATGGGAAACTAGAAAATCCTTGACTTAGGGTAAGCTCTACAGAGTGACAACTAAAACATCAGTGTGCTATCAACATTACTCTCATATCCAAAAATACAGCACTGTGCCAGCTACAAGGAAGGAAATTGACTTTAACCCAGCCAAAACCAGGACTCAGATCAATCTCTTTATCATAGTTCCCTACCTGCAAATACGTTGAGAGAGGCCCAAAGCAACAGCTTATACCTAAAAGTTCTCAAAAGTGGAAAGTATAGAAGAGTATTACAGTGCTTGCATCCATCTGCTGTAATTGCCCATGCGGAATTTCCCAGCGTTTTCCTACTATTCTTCAACAGATGGGACAAAAGCTGCCAGACACTTCCAGGACTTAGCCTAGCTTGTTTTTTTCCTGAGCATTGAATTAGCACTGCTGAAAAACAGGCCTGGCACAGTTTGCTCAGGGAGCTGACAGAGCTCAACCCAGCAGCTACGGAGCATGCTGTCAACAGAGTGTCAGCAGCCTTTGCTGTGCCCCACAGAGAAAAGCTGCAACATCCACACTCCTCTGACATGGAAACACAAACAAATTTCATCCACCTCCAGGAGCAAAAAGCTGGAAAAACTAATCTTTGGTTTTGTTTTCTTCCTCTTGCTAACCTCAGGCAAGGCATTTACCATCCTGCTGCAACTTGTCGTGCCAAAACAAACACCTTGCGTCAGCAGGATATGTGCTGCAGCCCACTGGATTTTGTGAATTAATATGGCAAAATAACAAAGGCAGCCACCAAAACGTCTCCTCTCCCTTGTCCAAGTGGAGCCTCCCTGCTGACCCAAGAAGCATCGTGCATGCCACACTTAGCTGGTAGTGCAGGGCCCTGCATCACCCTGTGTGCTTACAACTCTCAGGAAGGCTGAGAAGCTTTAGGCCCCCACTGCCTCAACTGTCCTCTCACAGGCAGAATAAGGGCTGGGTGAATAAAACCAAGCACAGGTTTCACATCAGCATAAATACTTTAAATATGTATATCCATATATGCATACACACATCGGTCCGCCCTACAACATCTCAGTCCAGCACTACTAGCATCACAAATGTTTACAAATTAAAACAATACTGTAGCTACAAAGTCGAGTGCTCTGAACCCAGACTGTACAAAAACAGCCTCTGTATCTGCATTTCTTAGCTTTAGTCCTCCTGCACATGCCCTTTATCACCTACTATTTGCCCACAAGTCCCTTACCTCCTGCAGTGCCAGTACTTCAAGTGCTTCTCAGGGGCCGTGCTCTAGTATCCTGTCTAGAAGAACTCTGCTTTATTTTCTGTAAAAAGTTGTAATAAGCTGCTGAAGTAGTGAACATTGTATTGAAAGAAAAATCATGGCATCTTATACCAAAAATACTTCCGTAACTTCAGATTGTATCCATGACATTTGCACAGTTCCTGAAAAATGCCTATTACCTTATATAACCCCAGACTTTAAAAATAGTTAATTCATATTCATCTACTTCCAATTAGTTACACTGAAATATTTTTGGCCTGCTGTGCTAGAATGGTACATACATGCAACAACAAACAAAACCAGAGGGCTATACTTAAATTAATCAAGTAGCATAAGAAAAATGTTATGTATGAGTAAAAAGGGTTTGGGATTTCTTCCTCTTAATCTCACAGTTCATTTTGACCTTAAACAAATCTGGTTTTCATTTACACCAGCCTGTGAGCAAAGCTGGGTCAAAATCAGTAAATAGTTGTCAGCAAGTATAACAAAAAGTTCAAGCATTTATGTTTACTCTTTCTCAAAACAAAACTGTTTAAGAACATAAGTATCTAAATTTTGATATTAAAAGCATGTTTAAGTGGAAATGAAAAAATTATTTTAGATTACACGTTTTTACATCACTAACCCCCCCCAAAAATTGGAAGTAACAGACTTCAGCTCAAGAGAGGTTTTAGACATGCCTTTCCTCACCCACTGAGAAGTGGCTCAGATGAGATGCCTGATGGCAGGTGCAGCACATCCTGCCCTGGATGATGATGAATTAACTTTCTGTGCTCCCCTGCTCCTCCCAAAACATTGCCTCTCATCACTAGGCAGAAAAACACTGTATGGACATCTACAACAGCAGCACTACCTGAGAGCCAAACATAAAAATAACTACATTAGCTCAGGGCTGAAGGGGACATAGAATATCCACCAGATCATGCACGGAGCCATAAAATGTGAAAAGGAAACAGACTGAGTGTGCTGCATGACAGGGAGAAAAGTTTTATGATTCTATTAACTTAAACTAAAGTTCATATAGATGACCTTGACTTTGGCATGTAACCACTATTGAAAGTACCATTAGAATTATTTAAAAGCACAAACTCACATTAATAGGATGCTCCTAGTATCACTTTCTTAATGTTTTACAATAAATATACTGACACAACAGATTTTCACTTGTGAAAAGGGCTCTTTGAGCAGCATTTACACCTCTCTGCTAGAGCTAGTAATTATTACTCCAAAGGGAGTAATAATGGGCTAGTGCAATAGCCCATTATTACTCCCTTTGGTCGTCCCAAAAGGTGGGTGACCAAGCTTCCAGCAGGTTTGCAGCCTATTGCTGAAAAAGGAAATGCAGACCTGAAGGAGAGTGACCTCTGGGGTAATGCTCCTCGACTTGTTACTCTCCAGATTGCTTAACAGGCTGAGAGCATTTATGGTCTAAGTGTGGAGATTAAAGTTGCAGCCCAGTGCAGCCATCAGACCTGGCCCATGCAGCCACATCAGGAGTGGCTCCTTTCAGGAACTGGGACTGGTTACAGGATCTGTGCCTGTGGTTTGACCCCAAAGCCATCAGCCCACCTGGTCTAAGCCTGGCAGACCTGTAAATGTCGGGATCTTTAGCTTGTCAGAGTGACCCTGAGAAAAGTTTGAAAGTCTCTTTTCCCAGCCTGGCACTTGAAGAAAGAGTCAGGGCTCTTCATTTCTCAGTCTCAAGGTTGTTTATTGTATCTTATCTATAAAATTCTTTCTCCTGTCCTGTCGAGGTCACCTCAGCAGGACAGTCTGAGGCACTCTGCCTTCCCCCGGGGTGGTGTTATGTCTTTATACTAAAAATTACATTTACAATTACTTTCCAATACCCATCACCTATGTTAGACAGTGAGCTTCTACTCTAAACCAATCTAAAATGCCACCATCACAGCAGAAGATGGAGGCCAAGAAGAAGAAGGAGAAAGGCTGGACATGCCCAGATCCCTCCATCTTGCCTCCTGAACCCCATTCTAGAAACCCCAAGATCTACTTTTCCACCCCATGACAACTTCACTATTATTCTCCTTAAGCTGTTGTGGCTTGCTGATCTTCATATAAGGTTGGTAATTTGCTCCACGGGTCATAATCAAACCCACAGGTGTTTTGGGCTCTGTGCCAGGGCTTCTGAGCCCCCTGGCAGGGATCTTGGCCGTCCTGGACAGCCAGAGGGATGTCCTGGGTTCCCACATGTAAACAGCTCCAGGCAGGATCTTCCAAGCCAGAAGCATCTGGCAATTCTCATTGCAGGTGATTTGGAAATTAGGACACATTCCCTGAATGTAGGGTATGTTCTCAGTTCCCATGCACATTCTGAACAGCAAAACCAAAGACTAACCAATGAAGGCTTATGTCTCAGCCATCTAGTGGGAGGTGTCTCTCCCCTTGGCAGCGGGTTGGAATTAGATGATCTTTAAGGTCGATTCATACCCAAACCCAATTTTGAAGTGAAGTGAGGTCACCTCATACCAAATTTTTTTGATTCTATGATCTATCCCTTTATTTAGACAGCTTCTTCTGGTTTTCTCCACTCCTACCTACCAACACTTTCCTCTGCATTTCTGCACCTAGAATTCTTCTCACTGGCTCCCCTGTAAACAGAGTATGTTAGATAGCTATTTCCAGCTGTAAGGGACTACAGCTGGAATCCTGCCATAGAGAATTGGCAAAGATGAGACTTCCCAGGATGCCTAAAACGTGGACTCAGTTGCCCAAGCCACCCTTACAAGTCACTTCAGGGCTCACTTCCTCACTGTTACCTGCTCAGCTCAGAAGGATTGCCCCAGCAGCCTTCTCCTAATTAGAATCCAGTAACTTCCTATAGCACTTCATTTGTAACTGAAAGGGCAACAATTTGAAATATACTGGTGAAAATAAGATACCTAATAAAAGGTGAATTCAGTGTCAAGGAATAAACTATCTGATTGTGAAGCAAAGGCACAGAACATTTGTTCATTATGGAGCAAAAGGAGGAGATGAAATCCATTATGGCAGATCTGGAAGGCATGTGGGTTGTGCCTTATTTTCTTTCCTCACTGCTATAAGAGGGTACAAAATAAAACCATGGAGTACACAGAGCAGCAGTCAGCCCTCTCAGTACAGAGTTGTCCTTCTAAAGAAGAGGGGGGCTTAAGATTTTATGTTTGCATTTGACAAGGATTTATTTAGTGCTTTTATTTTAAAAAGTATTTTAACTATCTGTCTTTCCATCATCTTTAGTAGTATGGTTTACCCTCAAAAACCACATGGATCAATAATTTGTTCTGGTACCACCTGGGAAAAAAAAGGAGTTTTTCATGTGCCTCAGACTGCACTACAGAACTGAAAGTATTAATTGGAATGTCAGAGTACTGATCCCAAAACACTCATTTGAGAAACCCTTTTTTACCTCTGGAGTGCTATTTTGTCACCTAAGCTATAAAGTCAAGCTCAAGTATCCTGCAGCCTCTGGTTCATGGGATTTAGCATGAGGTCACTGCTGCCTAACATAGTGGCAAGAAATGCAGTTCCCTTCAAGAATCTCTGAAGTAAGCAAGAGAAATGAATGCTCTGGGCACTTCATAAACTGGTTTCATGCCTTACTCTTGGGCAGTGGCAAAATCCCACACCACCAGATGAAATAACATGTCAGCAGACTTCAGACTCGATGCCCTAAACAAAAGGCCATTCTGCTTTGCTCTGTTGGGTGGATTCCCCTGCCAATGGCTCCCTCCAGTTCTGTGTTCCTTCCCAGGCTCAGCATGCATCAGCAGCTCCATATCACGTCTCAGGAAAGCAAGGGACTGCTAGGATCAAACATATTGCCTATCCTGCCATAGCTGAGAGTTATCACTTCATAAATATCTCAAGGAGACTGAGCTACACTCTTGATCCACGGGCATAGGATCTGACACTGTCATTACTGCAATAGCATAACCTCACCCTACAGCCCTGCCTGCAGGATTCCCACTGCTGGGACAAACTCCAGCAGTGCCAGCACACTTCCTGGGGCACAGGAGAGATGTGTATTCAGCAGAAACAAGAAATCCTGCCCAAGCCATCACTCCCCTGAATGGACACAGGGCAGGCACAGACAGCCCTTCCTCAAGGTCACACCTTACAGAGGAAAAGGTGGCCTGGAGGCAATGCAAGAGAGGGAAATAAGGCTCTTGCCCTGTGCCTCAAGAGGAGGGACAAAAGCAGCCTATGAGTCACATACCATAGGGGCTGGAGAGGAGGAAGAAGGGAGCAAAAGTGATCACTAAAGCTTTTACAAAACAGGGTCCAGAAAGAGATGAACTAAGTAAGGCCAAAAGCAGCAGTCCTGCAGCAAGGCAGAACATGCTGTTTTCATGGGGAGTCCCCTCAGAGCCATCTCCAACCTGGCCAAACTCTTTGGCAATGTCTGATCACAATTGTGACAATATATTGTGCTAAATACACTGCGTTCGGGGCACCACCTCTGGCTCCTTCATTCCTCTGAACTTGAGGTATGTGCTGTACAGAGAAGTCTTTGTTCCTGTCCTTTCAATCTTCTGCAGGCTGGATGAGGAGTAAGCAGTTGGGTCCAACATGTTGAAAACATTTCAGAAGTTGGGAGGACAGAGGGAGTAAACAAGAAAAAACACAACCAGCAGCCAGCAGCTACTTGCACACAAAATTGTAATTTCTTTTTCTTTCCTGGGAAGTTCTGCTTCTGTGCTTAAGACCCAGACAGACAGGAAAAGCCCTTGCCAGGACATCAGTTTTCCTCATTTGTGGGAACAGAGAAGGGAGGCTGCTGTGCAACCTTTACCTACAGTCTTGCTGTCAGCTGAAGGACCCTACAACTTACTCAGGGCCTTTCTTATAAATCTATTTTGGTCGGGAGTGGTGGCAGCTGTTAATGCCATGATGGAAGCATACTTTAAGGCAGCAGTCATTTTGTGCTGTCATGTCTCCTGTAACTTTGGACAAAGCATTAATGTAGTCTAGAAGACCTTGGGGCAGGAAGGAAGTCATGCCTCCTGAATTCTCCACATGCTACCAAGAGGATAGTGAAAGCATCTGAAGTGCAGGAGCCACTGCCATAACTCAGAGACCCCCCAGCCCCAGGAAGCCAAAAGAAACAGAGGCATTTGTTACAACCACTTTCCTGGATTTGGAAGTACAAATAGTGAAAGTTACCAAGCTCTATGAAAAAAAAGCAAGTGTGCTCTGTTTCCAAGGTTTCCTCCAGACTGATTCTCCTGGCAAACAGAGAAGATCCCCAAGCCAAGTAACTCTACTCAGCCTCATCCTGTGCCTCGCATGCTCAAAGGATTAAGTTATGATTTACTGCAGCCATACCCAGAGCTCGCCTAAAACTTCACACCCTTCATGGGTAGCATAAACTCTTTGCATATTCCTTTAACTCACAATTTTCTCACAGGCTTGCTCAGCTATTTCCTGACACCTCCCACGGGTCATTTGGTGGGTTTTTTCCATGCAGTTCATCTTTGAAACGTGAAGTGTCTCAGAAAATTCACAGTGAGTAATTGGTTGTCAGAGGACAGTCACCACTTAATGCTCCGGAGGCAAATTCCATGCAGAATCACAGTTTCAGCATCCCTTATCAGAACAAGGGTGGGGCCTCAGCACTGTTATGTTTATGTTTGTTACCCAGGGCAACAAGCAGGTTTAAAAAACAAATCAAAATGACCTTTGAAAGTTGTGACAGCACGACTGGTCATTTTAAAGCTAGATTAATGATCTTCAGTGTAGAGATTGACCCTTTATTTTATGTTTGCATAATCCATATGGTGGGTCTGGCTCCAGACACTGTCCCAATAAGAAGAGCAAGAAAAATATTTTTTAGAAGTCTGAGTTATTCAAACTCATAAAGCATTATAATTTCAAACCAAAATTGTGATTTGGTTGTGCTTTGGTTTACCAACTGCATTTCTCTCAAAGCTCATTAGTGAAGCCCACAAAGTAGCTGATTTTACCCTGGATGAGATCTGTTTGTCCTTTAGCTTCCTCAGCACAGAGCTGCAACATAGGTTGCAGATATGCAGATGAAGGTACTGCTGAAATAAGTATTTCAGAGCTATTGGGTATCAGCCTCCCCCATAAATGTATAGGGAGCAGTAAAGTAAGGCTATGCAGCATGCATCAGTTTATACCTGCCAAAATTCCTTAGACCTTTACAGGGATAAAAAAAAGCCATGCCATTGATTAAAAACATATCTTGCTGACAGTGGCAAAGTTATTTAATGACATTTTGGAGAGAATCAGAGCTTTTTCCTGAGTAAAGTCCTGTGCACCATCAGGAGAGGCATGCAGGGAAACCCTGTGTGGAACAAAAGTGTTTGAATTGGCAGGACAGTAAGTAAATGGAAAGACATTTTCCTCCTTTGCTGATCTCTGTTTCATTGACCTTTTCTTACAGAGGGTGGAAAAAAAGCACTTGGGTCTGTGAAGAAATATTTGGAACAAGGAAGTCCTGCAAGTGAAAAGAAGTCCTACAACTGGGAAAGGCAAAAAAGCAGCCAGTGTAACCACAATACTGGATTTCCTATGGAGATAACCATCATCAATGCACAAAGCTCCTGTGTTCCTTCAATTAACATACTGTAGGTGGAAGCCAAAAACACTGGATAATGGTAAGTTTCACTTTCTACAAAGTCAAAAGCTGTTTTAATAGAAGCTTAAGTGCCTTTCTTTTCAGTTCAGCAAGAAAGAGAGTATTTTCTCAGAGGCTGACTGAACACCCACATTGTTCAGATGCCAGGCAGAGCGCTCCCTGTTAAGCTTGCTTGCAATTAGTTGTGGAGTCAAAACTAGCAAGAGCTGGTATCCTGGGTAGGGATAATGCAGAAAGTCCTGGTAGTAAATGCATTTTCATTGAACATATTGCCAAGAAGATTTTCTCTGGCAAAGAAGGGGATAGTTTGTCTCTAGTAAATGATGTCTCAGGGGATTGGTACTGCCAATTGGGGTGCAGTACATAAGCACAAAGACATGAGCAACTCAGTCCATCTTCCCACTAGAGATGAACTTTTGAAGAACACACCAGTCATTTCTCATATTTAAGGGAAAGTTCTAGATGTCAACAGGAAAAATTGAGTATCTCCTATACACCGTCAAAGGATACTGGAGGCCCTGTGTCCAACCACTCCAAAACCTTCACAAGTTCCCAAATTCATGCTCCCCATTTGCTGGTCCACAGCAGCCAAATTGCCCTGCACAGGGCACAAACAGTGAAAGAAAATGAGATTAAAAATGCTGCTGACCTACTCATTTTATGAAGCATTTTTTCTTTCTGTCAGCCCAAGACACAAACATACAGGCATGTCTATGCATTACCACACACCTACTCCTCAGCATTTGAAGCCTAGATGACCCTTGAGGCAAGAATCACGTCATGCAGAACAAAGCACAAACTCCATGCCATAATAAACATTTTTATCAGTAATGAGACCAAACTGGAGCTGAACTACAATCTTAACTTTGCTCCTTAGCTTTCACACCCAAAGAACACTCATAGAACCTACATCCTTACATGGGCGATAGAAAAGATAAGGAAGTATATTTATGATGTAATTAAATAAATCATGCTGGTCTCCCAGTAATGAACCCATTTCTAATTATCCTGGAGTTATCAATTTTGCCTGTGCTGCTTGCACACTCATTTAAGGTGCTGCCAGAGAGCCTTGTCCATAGGACATGGCTGCCAATAGAAACTTCACAGACCAAATCTGAAGCCAAGGCTTGCATGCCTGTCCCAGTCTCTCGCACTGTATTAATTCTTGAGAAAACCGTTTTAAAAGAAAAACACAGAGCAATTTTGAAAAGGGTCTGGGTGAAAGAAATCAAATAAGAGCTTGGAATTGATGATTTCATAAGCAACATAAAATACTTTTTCCACTTCATTTTAATAAATGAAATGCTTTCCAACTTTCAAGATCAAACAGCCCGAAGGGTTGGGTTTGATAAAGGAGAGAAAGAATCTCCAAGTTTTTTTTTTAATCCCCTAATATCCCAGATGCATCTCTTCATATTTTTCATTAATCTTTTAACATATGTCTTTTTCCAGAAGTCATACTTGTTTAGCGTTTACTCCTTGCCCCTTACATTTATTCTCCTCACCTTTTGCTGTTCCCACTGTAAATGAAAGTCATGGTTCTTTTTACCCCTTTTAAAGAAGACAAGTGCATAAATAACCACCAAAAATGTGTCCTGCATAAGGATGTCAGTTATACAATTAAACATTTTCTCCTTCTCGTGATATGTTTTATTGAGGTATAAATCAGGACTACGAGGCAATTTAGCACAGACAGGAATTTTATGGAGGGGGTGTGCAGATCCCCTGGGCTTGTCTGGAAAATGAGAAACATACTCATAGATGATACAGCTTGCTGGGTACAAGATCCACAGGAGCTAGAGAGCACTCTGTCTAGACTGAGATTTAACTCTCTCATTTAAATCAAGTGAAATAGGACTGTGCTGGATGCAATTGCATTAAAACCTTTCTGTGGTGGATTAAGGAGCTTTTTGCAAAGCCAAGTCACACTGAAGAAATTGTGTGGGCAGAATGAATTGGTGCCAAATCACAGGGAGAAAGCAGGAGCTGAAAGGTAGCAAAAGTCTCTCTGTGTTTAACAAGGCTTTAGCTGCACTCACTGTCTACCACTAAGCAGAAACTTTCCCTTCTCTCCTGTTACTAAGACAGGCAGAGAAATCCTTGGGACACACTGCTTTCTCAAAGTCAGGAGTCTCAGTTGCAGAACCCCCTTACTTCCCTCTAGGAAGGTGTAAATTGAGGTCAAATAAAGAACTTTGGCTCGCTTGCATCTGGAACGTGCCTGGAATCAGACAGCAGGATTTAGATACAGCTTTTTTCTTACCTTCAGACACTGGCCAAAACCACCTCCCTGTGCTTTGGCCAAAAGGCAAAGTCCCCGTGATGGAAGGGAAGTCTGTGCCTTGCAGTGCTGCCTTGCAGAGGTGATTGTCCCATTGCCACTGATGGAGGATGGAGTGATCCTGTTCCTCTCTTAGCTGGGCTGTGAGATGGGTACAATCACATTTGTCCCCATGTCCCCCACACAGACATTCCCTCCCACCACATCCCCAAGTCCATACTCAGGATTTAGAGAAGGAAGTGTTTAAACCACGGTGCTTTATCTCTCCAGCTAGGCCGGCACCCAAGGATCTGGGGCATTAGCATCCACCTCCCCTAACAAAGACAGCTAGCCTTGGTTGTTCTCCCCACAGTCAATAGGATCTGGTGTTAGACCTAACAGGCCCTGGAGACACCTCACTCTCAGCATCTCAGCCAGGCAGGACACATTTCAACCTTTCTGCTCAGAGAAATATAACTATATAACTAACACTAACACCTTCCAGAAACCAGCCAGCTAAGCTCTGCCCACACATCTTGATGCCTGCACAGTAATGGGGCAAGGGCAACATTTTCCTCTCTGTGCACAACCCAACCCATACCTGGATTCAGGGCAGCTGCATGAGTCAATTATATTGTCCTCTTAGCTGCTCATTTGGAAGCAAATGGCAGAAGCAAGGAGTTATAAGCTGAAACAAATGCACAGGCTCAGATGGCCCCCAGGCAAGTAATATTTGAGTCAGGTACTTCCCTCTTGACATGCAGCACCTGAAAGCACACAGCATTCATTCTTTATCCTTATGAGCCTTCCATTGTCCAGCACTACCAGCTCATGATACTTCTCCAGAGAACAAGACCATGTGTCCCACCAGCTCCCAGATTTTGCAAGAATCCCAGCATTCAACTAAATGTTTTAGCAAAAAATACATATTTTTTACTCAGCCCTCAATGCTTTATCTGCTTCTGCAGTTCAGACCACAAGACCCATCCATTGGTTTGTTCAAGCAGCAACACCAGGCCCTTCCTGAGGACCTTCTCTCCTAATATGCCACCATGGATTTTCTCTGCACGTTCCCTGGTGCCTTGCTCCACAGTAAATGGAACTGCTCTGTGACTCTTGTTCAGCAGCTCATCCCCAGCCCCTGATCTTCTGCACTTCATCCTTGGCTTCCAGCTGAACATGTACACCCTGGCTGATTGTTAGGGTTTCCAAACAATAGCTAAACACAGCTCTGGCATCAGCAGCAAGCTCTGAATCAGTAAAATTGTCTGACCAGAGGCTAGCATGGGGAGAGGCTCCTTGCCAGTGAAGAAGGGAAACTGGGATTAATACTTGTACCAAGACCCACAGAGAAAGAGTGGGAGGGCTGGAAGAACTCCTTGTAAAGAGGGTGAGGGTTAACAAGAGAGCACAGTGCCTTTCAACCCTCTGTTTTGTTTTGTACTTCAAGGTGCAGTAAAATGTATTTATACCAATTCCTCAGTTTACAAGGAAACCAGGTTGCCTTAAAGGTTTTAAAACTGAGAACTGCTGAGAAGCAGTTCTCCCAGACTGGATTTTGGGGATTACATTTCACTCCATGAATAATACTTTCACTCATTTTTTCCATCTACAACCTCTACCTCTAGTTGACAGAGATTGTTTATTTTCATCTCCACTGAAAAACAGAAAGATAAAGGCCTGAAGTAGCAACTACCTAAAATACAGGCAATTAGAGAGATATGGTGCATAGAGCTTTAGGTCATTAAAAATCCCCATGGAAAAATTTGGGTGTAGTGCTGAGTGAGACAGCGAGAAAAACAGAATGGATTTTGAACAAAAGTACCAACTTTGATTTTATATATATATATATATATATATATATATATATATATATATATATATATACATGTGGGTATATTGTGGGTATATATATATTTAAGGGGAGAAAGAGAAGCTTCAGACTAAATTAGCAGTGCAGGCAGAAAATATACAAGCATGCAATGTAGATAGAGTTTTGTATGCTTTCCATTTGTTTCCCATCTGCTGTGCAAGTAGTTAGTTCTTAGTTCATCAATATACATTGGCCACAGTTTATCTAAAGGAAGCCTGGCCTTGGGAGCAGCTCCTGCATTTACTGATCTTTAATACAGCAGTGAGACCTCAGGGACACCTCATAAGCAGAAATTCCATCCCCTGATAATCCTCATACAAAAGAGAGCAGTCCTCAGGACATGCTGGCAGACACACAAAGTGTGGAAAAAAGCCTAAGCCTGCTCTGTGTTACCCTGTGTCCAAAGCAGTAAGTCCTAGACTGCAGCCAGGTACAAGTTTAAAGCCAGCTTAGTCCTCCTTCCTTTCCAAGTGTGTCAAAGTGCAAGCGATGCATATCTCATGCTCCAGCCAACTGGAGAGTAATGAGAAACAGAGATACAGAGACTTAGCTGAAATTTAGATTATGGATTAAAGCATCCTTGGATTAAAGTATCCCTAAGTTAACAAGGATGAGTGCAGAAGGGAGAGCTCAGGGTCTAGATGACAAGTTTATCAGCTGTTGAGCAACCTGCTATTCAAGGGCTGGGCTCTTCCAGGGTACAGTTCTTTATTACCTTGGCCAGGTTAAAGACAGCCTCTACTTGTTATGTTTCACTGTTGTGTGGGGTTACCACAGTGTGTATCTGGACACCAGGATTCACCTAAGAAACAGCAGAAGTAAACACACTGGGTACCAATACAAAGCCTTTCTTTGAATGGCCATTTTATATAAACCCCTATCACACAGCCACCATTGCTATTGCACTGGAGAGGGGGGGATCCAGAGCAGCTAACTAAATACAGATAGATATAAAAGGGCTGGAATAGGTCAGTGCAAACATGAAATGCTTGGAAACAATGCTTTGATGGTCAGAAGCAGTCAGACACCAGGGAGAAGTCAGAGAGAACTCCCTTTTCATCTGGCTGAAGCCATTCGTTCTGAAGAGCACAAAGAGAAAGCCAAAGCAAAACAAAGCCCCTACCTTTCACAGTTTCTCTGTCACCAAAGCCAGAAATACTCAGATTTTACAAGAAAG
Source organism: Zonotrichia leucophrys gambelii (assembly GCF_028769735.1). Classification (NCBI taxonomy): domain Eukaryota; kingdom Metazoa; phylum Chordata; class Aves; order Passeriformes; family Passerellidae; genus Zonotrichia; species Zonotrichia leucophrys. The sequence continues at coordinate 65,871,415 of NC_088171.1, forward strand.
ACGGATCTGCAACACACCCAGCAATGCAAACAGCTCAGTGGAGTGTGGCAAGGCAAGACACCCAGAGGGGCCACCCTGAGAGCTGCCCACACATGAGCTGGCACATGCAGGGACACAGGACCAGCCACCACACCTGCAGGCTGGGCTCACACCCAGGGCAAACATTTGCCTTTCACAACAAAAACAAATTAAAGGCTCTGGGTTGCCCCAAATGAACATAAATATTTTTCTCTAGGAATTCTTCTGTTTTATTTTTTGTGTGCATTTTTTTTTCTGTAAGCTAACACAGAGCAGGGTACACGTGAAGGGGCTCTCTGAAGACACTTTAAAGATTTATTTACTTCAATACTAAAGCAAGGGGATCTAGCATCTACTTCAGTTCCATGAATACATACATTACTTATTAGCAGCATTATAATGCCATTAAAGAATAGATTCACTCATCTGCCTATGAATTATTCTGCCTTTGCTCACAATGCCTGTTCATTTCCCAGAATATTTTTAAGAAGTCTCATTTAATGTTAGTCTTTTTCTCCCTTCTCTCATTCATGACATTTCTGTATGCTCATGATTATTTATCTGGCATGGCATTTTGATGTAAGAGAACAGCCAAGTCTTGTGTGCATACATAGCACAGAATTTCCACTTTAAGGGACTTGGATTCTGTAATTTATAGATGGCACAAAAAAGTAACTTTAGGAGTGAAAGCTGAGAGGTGTTATCTGTGCATGACTTTTGGCAAGACAAATTGAAGTAATATCATCAGCTTCAGCTTTAGACAACTTTTGCCCTTGGCCCTGAACACAATATTGCACCTTGAACCTTGCTCTGCTATTGAGCCAGAAAAAACATCTTGGCTCTATGCAGCTGGCCTGCTCTAGGGGACGGCCATACCACCAGCAGTGGCACCCCAAGCCTGCTCAAGTGGACAGGGGAAACAAAAAGGTGGCTTGGCTCAGGGTCTCTGCATGAGAGCTTAGAGATCGACACAGCTCTGTATTTTCCTCCCAGAGGCACAGAGCTTCGCCCAGAGCCGGGTGACTTCTTTCACAGCTCAGCCCAAAGGCATTTGCAAGCAGCAGAAAGACTTAGTGACTTGACTGGATTGCAGAGCTCACCTTGCTGTTAAAATCACACTTGCCCAGGTTCAGCAGCAAACAAAAACACTTCCCTGCATCACACAAAGGATGATAGCAGCAACACGGGCCATGCCTGCTGCCTGCTTGCCCACAGCTATGCAAACACTAACAGCTACAGACACCTGGAAAAGGAACTGCTGGCTGCTTTCCTCCCTGCTAATGAAGCATTTGAGCTACAGCCATTGTTTATTCAAGAACCTAATAAGAGATGACTGTGGCTATTTTCCACTTAACATCATTAGTTAAAAAGGAACTGATTGCAGATGGAGAACAGCCATTGTATTTTATTACCAATGATTTGTTTCCTGGGATTTAACAGCAGATCTAGTTTGGCAGATCTGTTCCCTTAGGCTGCAGACACTACTAGGTGTGGCCACACTCCGTGTTTACAAGCCATTACCAGGGCTGCTTTTGGCTTTTTTCAGCTCCAGGCATGTCAATAAGTCTTAAAGGCTCTGTGTGAGAGAAGCTGAGTAGAGCTTGGTTTGTTTGTTATCAGTCAAAAATTGCTGACATGCTTTATCTCATAATAGAAAAGCTATCCACTACAGGTAATCATTACTTGCTTTCAACAGAAGATCTCAGCAGCCTTGAACAGAAATGGGCAAAAAAAGGAACCTAAATGGCTTTTAAAAATCTTAAGTCATTCAAGTGAAACACAAAAGAGAGCTCCAATCCACCCAGTTTAGTTCGGCTGGGCCTTGCCCTCCCCCTATGCTGTACCAGATCAGATTTGTGGAACTACACCTGCAATAACTGGCATGCAAGCTTGAACATTGTCAGGCCCATCTTTCCACATTAACACTGAATGCATATGAGATCCCACTCAAAATTTTCAGCTGGTGCTTATTAAAAATGAGACCAAGCTAATTAAAACAAGCAGTGGGTGTTCTATCAAGCAAATAGCTTCAGAAATCTTTACTGGCTCCCAGGACATAGTGGGAAACAGTGCAAAATACTACTGTTGAAAATCTTTTCTGGAGCCCGTATCAGATTTTTTTGCCTCAGATATCCCCCTTCTGTGACTTTTCCCCTTTGATACTCCAAGGACAAGTGTCCCAGGTACTCTCCATTTACGAGGATGTCAGCAAATGACAGCGCTGGTAGGCTCTTGTAGAACCTGGTTCTCAGCATTTAGCCATGCAGTATCTCTGGAGCAATTGTAAGATGTGACTGGCAGATCCCTTTCACTGTGTGCCCTCACCATCTGATGGAGCTTCCCTCCCGAGCCTGGCAGCTGGGGTACATAGGAACCACCATAAAAACTAACTGTCCTCCTGACCATGTGCTGCTTTTGGTGTAAAGCCAGCTGCCTTGCTGAGGTACAAATAACCTAGCAGTGTCCCCAGAGGAGATGTTTGTCCCTAACTTCCATTAGTTACAGCCAGCTCATGCCTCAGGTCTGAAAATTTATAGCCCTTCCACTGGCTTCTGACCCATACCAACCACAAAGCCATCAAATACCTGCTGGCACTCAGCTTGTCACTGGGATGGATAAACTCAAACAAAGAAATTGATAGATTGTCCTTCCAGGCTCCCCATGACCACAGGAGCACAAAAAAGAAATGGTCCACCCTGAACCTTGCCATCCTCACTTCACATGACCATCCATGGAGACACACTTTCATGAAGCCCAGAGATGGCAAAACTGTACTTACATATTTTTTTATCTGCCTCCAAACAGAAAATTTAGGGGAAATGTTTTCAGGGAGTTACTGAGACCAGTTGCAAAATGCTTTCCATAGTGCCATATACAGCAGCTGATGTAGAAAATGCACAGCATATATTGTAATATCTTAAATACAAAGCTCAATATTCTGCTGACCCTTCCGAATGTTATGTCACGTTTCAGACTAACATCTGACTGATGGCCCAAACTTGGATCAAATTTACAGCAGGTACAAATTATGCAGGGCATGATTTGTAGCAAATCTAGTTGGCTAAGTGCCCCAGAGTTTTCTTTCAAAAGATTTTTTCCTACCCGGTACAGTGGTGAATATCAAGTGCAACAATGGGAATTTCTTTCTCATATGAAAAATCCTGTATTATATTTCAATAATAAATAAATTTTAAAATTCCATAAATGAATACCATAAATAAATTCTTATTTCACAAGACTTAAAAGTCCATCTATTGTGAAAATCTACACAGTTTGGTATCGCTAATGGGTGCATTAGCACTGCCTCCTGTGTGACCTCGTACAGTGGTATGGCATTTGTTACCTTGTTCAATGGCACTACAATCAACTTGCAAATTCAGATTTCATGGGAGAGTTTTTGTTCTTAGCAGCAGGACTGCTGGCAGCACTGTGTGTGTTGTGTGCAATTGCATGTGGTGTTTTGTGCAATATCATCTGCAACATTTTATTTTAGATCATCCTCCCCGTTCCTCCCCAAAATGGGACTAGACCCTTTAAGTGTGAGAATAGATTTTACAGTGGATGGTTGAGAGCTTAAACTTCATGGGGCCTCAAGATAATACTCCATCTGTAGAAAAAGAATAAAGAATCTGCTGCAAATACATTATGATTAATGCAGTAATCATCTGCTGGCATGGCACACCCTGGGAAAGAGGCTAATTAAAAAGGATTTGTGGAAAGTCACGTAGGATTACTCTACTAAAAGCAGTGGCAAAATATTTGGGTTATCAGTGAGTTTTAAAAGTTCTAATTAAGGTTCTAGAAAACAGTTTTACCAAGAAATTTAGACCTTCAACTTCATCTACACAGGAAATACTCTTCATATTAGTTCTGCAAGCATTTACAGCTTTAAGAAACTTGAAAAAGTAAAGACTAGCATTCTATTATCTCAATACTCTAAGTCCTCTTCCCATAAACTGCTGGGGTAATGACTTCCATTTACATCAGTGACATGGTCTGAAGAGAGAAAGCAGTAAAGTTCTGCTGATTTTATCTGCTGAAGCTTGTGATGCACAGGACATGGCTCCCAGAAAATTTAACTAGCGACCAAATTAAGGAGCTGAAATGCCAGCTCTGCTCTTCTGACAGGTATAATTGTGCCCAAAAAACGCATAGTGTTGAGTTTTTAAAACGAAAACTAGAAATTGGGTCAAAGGACACCTCCTTTTCCATCTCTTTTCCTTTGAGGACACTGCTGTGCACTTCAGGAACAGATGTTCATACACCTGGTTTTCACCTGCTACCAGGAAAAGCTTGATCTTTCTTGCATTCAGAGAAGGAAATAGTTCAATTACATCTGTAGCATGATCAAAATTCCATCTAACAACAAAGAGGGACAGACACAGGCAGATGTGTTTTGTGAAGCAGGCGTCCTTCGGAGTGCCATTTGTAAGAAGAGACACAGATTGTGTCCCTGAGTGCAGAGCCTCCTGTGGAAACAGCTCAGGTGCTCCCTCAAGCCAGTCTCAGTCAATCACAAGCTACAGCACCTGTGCAGGAAAGTTGCATTTCTGCACTCTGTCCATCAATGGGCCTTGCAACTTGCCCTGGCCTCAGAGCAAAAGGAGCTGCATTGTCAGGGCCACGCCAGCCAAGGTTCTGGCTGAGGACCATTGAGGGGTGGTACAGAAGAGTAAATTTGAGGTAATCTTTACAGAAAACACAATTTCATGTCATGATAGGGCCTCCTGTTTGTAAACTGAAGTGTCTTAAATACCCAAGCCAGAAGAAGAAGAAAACCTTCCTTACAGAAGCAGCAAGAACCAAGACAAAGAACCTTTTTTCTTTGCTTGGTAACAGCCAAGAGAGATACTTCATGGTTTTGCAATGCCCTGAGAGGGCAGAAGCAGCTTTTTGCACAGATGTGGTTTGGTGGGATGAATGATGATGTGCATTTAATTCCTGTTTTGGATTACTGGGGAATGATGACTAGAGAGGGTCATAAGCCATGAAGTTCAGATCCAGGTCTGAAACACTTTGAGCATTGCAGAGCATGGGTTGACAGGCCTGGGGCTTGGGTTTTGCTCCAGATCATTGCAGAGAAAATGGTCAGCAACACAATTTAGCTCTGGAATCATTCCCAAATTTTTCTAGATTCATGGTTTTGGCTTGGACCCTTTAGTGGTAAAAATTATGAGCAAAAGCACAAGGGAGGAAGAAAAGATAACACAACAGCATAAATTCCAGTAGCTCCTGGAAGAAATACATTTGACCTTTATTATCTACTAACTTCTAACTGTGATGCTTAACTGTGGTTTTTCTTTTTAAAATATTGTCCCTGGCAGGATGGAGTCCAAGGAGAAAATAGACTCTGGAAAAAAGTGTGAGACTCTGGGGAGACAGTTATTTACTGGCAGTTTCACAACCATCCCTGCACTTCTAATGAAATTTCATTTGTCAAATTCAGTGCAACTTGGTGACAAGCCAAGCTTATTCTGTCTGCCTTTTAGCTTAGAAACATCCCTTTGGTCTCTTGCTCTCAAGAAGTGCCTTCAATTAATTTGAGATTTAAAAAATAAAAAATTTGCAGCTTGTAGCTAGAAAGCTGAACTGAAGCTCTCATGGACACAATCTCTTATTTTATTGTGAAAAATGAGTTAAAATTTTGAAGTGCTGTTAACACCATGTGTAATGAAACATGCTCCTCACCAATAGTACTTCAAAGGGAAATAGATATAGCTTTGGCAAAAAAAAAAAAACCAAACCCAACCCACAACTGGTTATGATTTTCTATGGACTCACCACTGTCTGGGATGAGGCCACCTAATAGGAGTCTGGTCTTAACATCCTCCCAGCACTGGATGAAATTTGTAGCTTCTAAAGAGGGAATGGATCTAACTCATTGTTGATGTCTCTTAACAAGTGAGGCAGCATTTGTCTACATAGCTTGCGTCACATTCCAGTGGTGGGTAAACCAGCTGAGCTATTTTGACTTTTCCTGGTTAAAATACTACTTTAAGCCTGTTGAAAGTTTTTGCATGTTTGGGTCTTAGAGCAGAGCTGTCAACAGAAACAGTCACAGGTTTTCTTTGGATTTAGGGAAAAGGAGAATTAATGAGTAGAGTTAGCGCAAACAAAATGATCACACTTACCCCATTGTTCAGGAAAAAAAGAAGAAGAAAAGAACCCAGTGATTTATTTTAGACAGCCTGAATAGCTGGAGACAGAGATCTAAAATATGGCAAGGAAATTGCTACCCTAAACAAGTTTCTGTGAGGAATTTGTTGATTTTTTTTCTTTTCTGCCTGAGTTATGAGCCCTTGGAATGCACATACCATTGAATTGCTTGGTAATTTGCACAAACATCTCTTCCTGAGGTCCTAAAGCCACTGTATATCCCTGAGTGGAAATATTACCATGATAGAGAGGGACAGAGTCCTACTGTTTGCCAGAGTCTGGCTACATAACCCTGTAAAAAACATGAGACACTCCAGCTTCTCCCAGGAAACATGGGAGCAAGTGAACATGTGCTCTCACACAGAGAGCAGCAAGCATGGGGATACACACACCCACTTGCCCTTCGCTTGAAAACTTGAAAGATCCGTTCCAAGCTACCCAGAATCTCACAGATGCATCATTGCTGGGGAATTGAACGCCTGGGTGTGAGCATCTCTACTGAATGGGGCCTCTTCTTCCTGACATGTTTGTGCCGTGAAATGTTCTCTTTTGTTAAAGAGGTTTGTTTGTGTTTTCGTCTAAAATATAAACACAACCATAATTATAAATATGAACAGACCACAGTTTTATGGGATGAGATTTGTGTGGGTGGTTTGGGTGCCTAATTGCCATGTTCTGCACAAAGCCTGTGGTTCCAACCATGGGAACCTCTGCCTGCAGACACTTGTTTTCTCTTCCATTAGCTCCAAACTGCTTTGTGCCTACTAAATGTTAAATACTGGTTAACTACAACCTGCCAAAATACATGCTCAAGTGGAGGCTATGAGAACTATGCCACTCTTTTATAAAGGGAACCAATGGCCAAATTCAATTTCTGGGACAGCAGAAGCAAGAGCTCAAATTTTTTTTTGCCTGGTATGAAACAAACTGGTGCCTGACAAAGGTTTCTCAGACTCCCAGGAGCAGCTATGTTACAAGTTTATCTGGGAGTGATCCTCCCAGTGTTTCACCAGAGGGACTTACTACACTCTGCTCCCTCACCTAAACCGGGACAGAGATGGCACGGGAAGTAAAAGGGTACATCAGTAACCCAGCAAGTTGTGTGCTGACCTGGAAGCTGGGCATCAAGCTGCCTTTCAGCATTCAATTACATCACAGACACTCCCAACATCCCACCAGGGAGAAGGAGACCTAAACTGTAGGACCCCCTCTTCTTTCAGTTCTTTGTTTTCCCTGTGGAACACTGGGCAGACTCCCTCTGAACCCTTGCCCCAGCACCCTGCCAGTCTCAGAGGCCAGGGGGGGACCCACTGGGAATGGTGCAGCTCACAGCCTCACCCTGGGGAGGGACTGCAGTGTCCCATGTCCCCTCCTCATGCAGCAGCACAGTTCCCAGTGAGGGGTCGGGGTCTGTTCCCCCCCTCAGGGTGCATGGGGGGCACCCCGATTTCCAGCAGTCAGGGATTAAGTTCACTGACTCACACAGCTCAGCCTCCTGTCTAACTCGAAATTTATCTTAGAAAATTAAGCCTGAAAGAGACCTGCTGAGATCATCTCATATCATTTTCTGCCCACAGGCAGGGTCTAATATCTGTGGGCTAACCCCAACATGTGTTTATTTAACATGCTCTGGAAGGCATATGAGAAAGGAGAACCCATAAACTCATTCAGATTCCTGCTTCACTACTTTATGCTCACAGAATTTATCTTTTTTGTCATACAGTCAACTAACTAATCTTTACTTCAAATTTATTTTCTTCCTTTCCCAACATATCTGAAAGGAAATATTAACTTGATGTTAAAATACTGAAATTAAATTTCAAAGTAAATCTGCTCCACTGAAGCTAGTAATTAGTAGGCAATTTTTTAAAGCAAAATAAAAGGGAATTGCTAAAAAGAGTCATATCTTAATGCTGTGTCACTGTGTATGGAACCTCCTTTTGGAGCTTTGCTGTAGATGTGGCAGCTCTTTGTTTATTTTGAAAGGACAAGTTAAGCAGTCACTCAAGGATGGGTAGGAAAAGCCTGAGGCTGGAGATTACCATGTAGCTGTCTAATTAAACTGGAATGAAAATAGGTCTAAATCCATTGAGTAAACAAAATATGTTTGCACACTTGGTAATTGATAATAATTATGGTTCCCTTTAACAACACTAAATGCTTAGTTGTTATTTTGTGACCTCAGGCAAATGAGTAGGGTATTTGTTTTTCTTAAGCTGACAAAACTTGTAAAAGAGGCCACCACAATGACATTCCAGAGCACAGGGAGAGCTGTCATTTCATCTGCTGGCTGGTAAAAAAATAATATATGATTTCATAATGTCATCCTACTAAATGCTTGAGGGATTGCACATTTCACTAGCTGGAAGGATCTGAGGAATTAAAGTTGAACAGTTCTAACTGTGAACAAACTTGGTCTTACCTCAGTGCAGGATAGGCAGCCATGTACACCAGCAGCAACACAAGAACAAGCTTGTTCTAGAGAAACCAGTGGAAAAGTCTGACTCTCATTTCTTTACATTTAACAAATTAAAGAAAAGCAATCAATAAGTCAACTTTCAAAATACCCAAATGCAGACACAAACTATGTGGTGAACATGTGTTAACTGACAGACAAAAAATACCTAAAGAATAATTGTGGTTATCTAGGGAGGGACAGGAAAAAACCAAGGGTACATTCATACAATGGATGGTTGTTAAATGGTGACCTTTTTCTTTGGGATCTGATTTAAATGGTCAGGACTTATGCAAAAAGGGGAGAGATTTTCAGCTGCATGAATAGAAGTTATTCAAAATCACTCCCAAAGCCACAAGCCTGGTTAGCACGGAGAGAGGTCGAGATTTGTATGTTGAAAGCATGACAGCAACCACGCATTGCCTCGTGCTCATTTCTGAGAGCCACTTAGCACTGCAGCCCCTGTAAATGTGCCACAGGACAAAACCGCATTCGAGGGACCAGCACAGTTTGTTAAACTTGTGAAACTGATCCTCAAACTGACCTACAAAATGCCCATCTGTATGAGTGTGCACCTGTGGGGGTGGAGTGTGTGTGTGCCTGGTTTCCTAAGGAAATGAAAGCTCCAGGGATGCACGTGTATGTATTTATTAGAAACTTCACTGTGCTTGCAGATGACCATTTAGCTAAAGAAACTCCCAACTCTCAACTTCCAGAGAGCCAAGGCTGGTAGCACACCCACAGCCTATCGCAGTGAGATGGAATTCCAAATTGCCTGTGAAGCCCTGGATGTAGATATAGTAACATCACCAAGAAAATCATCTCTTTGCAGTGCAGAAATCCCCTTTGTAGCAGACATGGAGCTGCAAGCTGATTTTGCATATTGAAAATTCTGGGGATTTGTCAGGGATTTCACAAAAGGAGATGATCTATCTGCACCTATAAGTGTCTCTGAACACTTTATAAGACAGCTTCTTTCTGCATTTTTTGTATTTGGGATTAAACTTGGCAACAGATGTGGTTTTCAGGTCTGGGAGATATTTAATTTCTGGACATGCTCAAAGCAAGCTGCTCAGTTTTCCAAAGATTTGGGAGATTCATACATATTTAAAAATACTTCAGTGCATTCCAGTGGATGAGTTCCAGATACTACAGTGTCCTGCAGAAGCTTCTGGCTACCTCCTTTATGGCAGCCTGGATTTTAGAGAAGGTTTTATTAACAACAGGCATAAGTCCTTTACAGCACTACCTGAGAGAGCAAGAACTGTTCTGCTGGGTAGGCAGGCAGAGCCTTAGTCTTCTTTTGTTTATGTGAATAAATAAACTACTTCAGCTGTTAGCAAAACCATGATGAGCAATAAACACAGAGATTTGGTCTTCCAGTGGAAGGTGTTTACAGCAGTAGACACTCATAAAAATATTGGCCTAAAGGAAGAAGAGGTGCTAGCCGTCCAAGTGCTCCTTGGAAGAGGGAGAAGTAGATCAAGAGCTTAAATTTATTTACATGTTAAACAAAATGAAAATAAAAATTAACCTCCCCAGTTATTGCAGAGGTTTTATTCTCTGTAATTTAAAAATGCAGGGAAATATTTGTATAATCTTAGGAGGCAAAGGGAATAAAACACTTTCATGCAACATCTGTACACTATTCACAACTAGAAACAGGGTACTACTTCCTCAGACTAGAAACCCCAAAGTTTCAACCTCCTTTTGTACATGAGAAAAAGGAAATAAATCAGTCAGAAATACCCCAAAATAAAAGCACATTGTGTCTCTTCCCAGAAAACAATTAATTACATTGAAATAAAGATCATTTGGCTTTTTTTTTAAAATCTCTGCCACCAAAAGTTTAACAATTCCATGTAGAAAGCTATGCAGTTTTTTCAATCTGCCTCATTACCTGCTGTAAACAGATTTTTTTGATACACATAATTTATTTGCCAGGGTGCCACTATTCTCAGCACCCAATGTTCATTTGACTTCATATACCAAAAATCTCATACACTACAGTGCTTAGCTAGGCTCTCTCCACCTGCATTTTCAATATAAGGGGACAACATTAGTGGGCAATACAATATTCACAGGTAGGGCATGGAACATAAGGAAAGAAAGGACATTTTTCTTCATTGTCTTAAAGGTTTTCTTCAATAGTAGGAAGGAAACTACTATTTTCTAGTAGAAAATTGTTTCCATAAAATTAATTTAGCTCATAGAAAAATTATCTTAAGATAAAGAAGAACGAACAGTCTTTAACTATCAGCCATTTATAAATCTGTATAGAAGAACTTCACATACATGTATAGTCCAAAATCTATGTAGCAGTTGGATGTGGGTGGTCATATTCCAGGAGAAATGAAGGCTTCCCATTCTGAAAACACCTGCAGAGGCAAGTAGAAGTTCCCAAGTTCCTTAATACAAATCTTTTGCTAGGAGAATTGCAATTCTAAATCCTATTTTGAAGAAGCCCAGGGAGGTAGGGAACAATGACTTTCAGCAAACGCATCCTCAGTTTTAAAACTACAGAGGGAAATGGTGATGATATTCACATTTCCAGCTCTTCCTTGTTCTGTCACCCAGAAGGGGACCAGGTTTAATTACTCCATGTCCATTTACTGGTTGGTTGTTTTTGTGGGGTTTTTTTAAGCTGAACTAGAATGATGGAAAGATTTTTAGATGCAGTTTCAGAAAGTGAGTAAGGAGGCAAGGGGAACAATTTTTCCTCATTAGCCATCCAGAAGCCCATCCCCTCAAGAAATAGACAGAATTTTCAACCAGAACCATCTATGTTTCTTATTGATCTGATTTTTGTCCTTTTGCAGAGGACTAGCAACAACTACAGAAGTCAAAGATCTATATAAAGGTAAAAGGGAAGCTTCTTCTTGATTGTCTAAGAAGAGGCAATTGAAAGGTGGGAAGCAGCATGCTCTAAAGGTCTGGTACCTCTTCCAATCTAGTAGAAAGATACTGGACCTTAATCCAATGCAAATGAATGGATAGTCAGTCATAAAAACCTTGATTGATTATCATGCAGTAGAGGTCATTTCACTCAGCCATTTTGAAAGGCCAAGTCCCTGATAGTGAAGATGTAAGTTGATTAATTCAAATCAGTGCATCTGGGATGACTTATGCTAAGCCAAGGGAAAATCCTGCAGTTTTTACACTTCTTCTTCTTCTGTCTGCACTTGACACCAACTGGGGACTTCTTTACGTTTCAGATAAATTGAGTTCCAGTGGCTGCTGTTTAAAATATTTTGAAAACAAAATTTTAGCCACTCCTTTCCCTCATTCAGGAGGATACCTTTTAAGTTGGAATCTCCAGCTCTTCAACTCAACCTTTCAATAACTGATGTCATATGGCATAAAATAGGAAAAAATGTGTCACATTCATTTTGAATTCCTTTCTCTTTGAGGTTTTTGTTGCAAAATTCCTCACTACATTAATCGGCAGAGGTGCTTGGGTCACAGTTGGTTGCACTTCCTCAGCCAGAATATTTACTTTTCACTTGCACTTATGAAAGAAGACAGACAATTTACCCAATACCAGTGCTTTGAATGAAGTATGCATTCAGTACTCACTCACTGTGTTAAGGTACACTTATGGTACTTAAAAAACAGAGAAAATTTACTCTATCAGTTGTAAACTGATTAAACTGTAAAGTGAGTATCTTTACACATAGATATAATTTTCACACATATAGATATTTTAATATCCATTATTAAATTGGAAGTAGATTGCTAAAAGCCATTATTCTCTTCAGAAAGTACTGAATCCAATATTTGGTTATCCAGATTGAAAACAACTTGGTCAATGAGTAGCATATTGAAATCAGTCATGATGCTTCACAAATGAAGAAAAATCCTCCCCTAGACACAGATTTAATAATCTGGCCTATGGACTTCTGTTGAACTTCTGTAAGAGCTGCTGCAGTCCTCACCATTGAGATACTTGCATGCCAGGCTGGTAGGAACAATTTGAAATATAAGTGTTCAGAAAATATTCAGAGAAAAGAGTGGCCTGGGAGCAGATCCTAACAATGTTATTTAAAGGGAAGAGCATCCAGTTCCCCTGGCAAACTTTGTTCCACGTGAAATAAATGACACTATTAGCAGAACAAAAGATAGCTAAATGTACACAGAATCAGGCAGGGTTCAGATTATTGGAACCACATCCTGGAGTGCAAATACAGAATGACACTGCTGTTTGATAGAAAGGTCAGGGCCATTTTCACCTGTGTTTGGTATTCTCTGAACTTGGAAAATTAAGTTAGAGAAAAGAGACATGCTCACATGTTAGCCCATCAAAAACAGTGCTGTTAAACTGAGGGCTGGCTCAGTAACCACAAGATCCACCCATGAGTGTGAGCCCCCTTGAAGCTCATTCACTGCTTCAGGAAGAAGCTTCACAGCTGCAGAACAGGGCTGCAATATTAAATTTGACATAAATATTGCATGTTGACATGGCTAGATTTGGAAAACAGACTGTGAAAAACCAACTAATGCAAGATTTTAGAAACTTTGAATGTTATGAATGGTTCAGTAGACCTGCGGCTACGTTTAACAAAAAACAAACAAACTAAAAAAGAGCTGGAGAATGTATCTAGTTTATTTGGGTTAATGCAAACATGCCCTGAGCTGGCCCTATATTTTTGCATCCCCACACTACCACGCAAATCAAAGTGGGTTTTTTTTCTTAAGTATGGGCTTAAATTTTGCAGTAACATCAGATCCAGCAGCACTTACCATCTTTTACCCTGAGTGCTCTTCTGCCATACCAGTGGCAGGATGAACTGCTTAGGCCAGAAGCCATTTTGACAGCATTGTGCCACTCATTAAAATCCCAGATGAAATCAAGACCAAAAGTAAATGGTTGTGAAGCCTGTTTTTCACATTCAAAACATATTTATGGGAAAAAGAACCCAGCCTATGGATGATGATTATGCTCTAAATATTTTCTTTTGAGAAAAAGAGAAGCTTGTCCAGCAAAAATGAGATACTCTGGAAAATTATTAGAATGTAATACAAAGTGATGTTCTTGTTCTTTTAATAGCTCTTCTTTGAAATGAAGTCATGAAACTAGGTTGTGGTTTTAGGGAAGTGTTGCTTTTTTTTATGAGGTCAGAGACCACAAATTATGTAATAATCTCAAAAGCCTGTCCTTAAATATCAGTTTACTAACTGGTGGGCAAATATTTCCTTCAAACTTTTTCTTTGGTATCAAAGTTTCAAACCATGATTCTGAAGGATTTTAGATTATAAAGCTTTTTTTTTTTTTCACTGTATCCTCTAAAGAAGAAATGGTTCCAGTGCCAGCAGTAAATAACTCCATGTTTACCATGATCCACAGCTCCAGTTCTGTTAAATGTGATGCTGATATAAATTTATCAGGGAGAATCAAGCAAGCCCTCTGGCCAAAGGCAAGTGTGGCAAATGCCCACAGGATAAGGGCAGATATTGAACAGCCATGCACATCTCCTGGTCACACCAGCAGCAAACAGCCTCAGCACACAGCACAAATGGCCTCAGCTGTTTGCCAGTGAGCAGAGGAAGGTCATTAGCATGGTAAACCCTCTTTCTTCTCCATTTAATAGCAAATCTGTCACAAAGGAGGACAGAAAGCCTTTGGTCTTCCTGTACAAAGACGCACGGACTGGTGAGCTCTAAGCAAAGACTGTATCCCTCCCTGAAGATATAGCTCCTCTGATGGTGAGCAATGACTGCCTGCCAGAAAAAAAGGAAGGACAGCCCTCTTTCCTGTGTTATGACATTCACCAGGACTGAGTTAGGTAAATTAACAAAGCTTCTTCAGCAGCACAGCTAGTCCCTGCTGAACTAGTGCTGTGTTCCTAGAAAGTAGCCCGTTTAGAAGATGCTTCAGGACAGCACTGCATTTGCTTTTCCCTTTCATTTGGTTTAAGGAGTAGATGTCCCCACCTATATTTCATCCATGCTAAGCCTCTCATAACTGAATAAGATCTAGTTGCAGAAAGTAACTCCCACAAGCTCCTCCAGCAAGGCCCTTTGCAGACCCCAAACCCAAAGGGCTGACTCTTAAACACTGGCAAGGACTTGGCAGATCCTTGGAAACCAAAAAGGTGGCAGGCATATAAGGATTCCTTATATAGGGAAGCTTTAGGTATGGAGTCAAACCAGGAGGCAAATTCTAGTTATGCACCCACCTAGGAGGATGAAAAACTCGAGATTTATTGCAGTGATACCTTCAATTTAAGCAGAAACCAAAACAAAAAGTAAGGGCTAGTTGTACTGAGTATCTGAGCAAGAATCATTGTGCTGCATATTTCCATTTGCCCTCCTGTCCCAGCTATTGTCCTACTGTACCCAGAAAGCAAGCTAAACTGAGTCTAGCCTTCCCAGCACGCCAGCTGCAGTTCAGAGGACTAAAACAGTGGGTTTCATCTCTTTGAGAAGAATAAAGGCAAAGCATGGATCCCAGCTGGCACACTATACAGCAAACTTTCTGAGTCCATTTTGCCCTTGCTGCTCCACATTGCGAGCTGAAAACCACATCCTGAATGTATGTGAGTTTGAAACCCCCGGTGTGAGGTGTGATTTCAGTCTAAAAACACAGAAAGACACATTTTGTCATGGCAACTAGCAAGGCAGTCTACTGATGCACAGAGCAGGATATTGATGCATTAATCAGTGTTAATCAGTGATGGATTTGAGGGTCTTTTACATATTGTACAAATTAGTAGAAACAGAAACCCGGAGAGAGCAGTTTTTCTGTACACTGTTTTTGCCTTCTGTGTGCATTCCATCAAATGAACAGGCTTTTCAAAAGTCCTGGGAAAAACTTACTGACTACTTTGAGCACTGAGATGCTTGACTGCAATGAATCATTTTCTGGTCCTTGCTGGACCAGGGAAGAGGCCACATTGTTTTCAAAGGATCAAAGAGGCAGAGGTCGTGGTCGCCTAAGCAAGCAGGCTGTGACAACTTCACAATGGATGAATTTTCACTTGGCTGAACCTTAGGGACCAGAAACTGGCCCCAATTTTTATACCACTGTTACTCTAACTTCCAAATCTTTCCTGCTCCCAGAACTCCTGGACCAAATTTTTACCTGGAAGAAACTCAAACATTTTTTGAAGATGTGATGATTATTATTTTATGTGTTTTCTCCTCTGCATGTCTGGCTCCTACCAGAAGAAATGATTTGAAGAGAGGGAGAAGCAGTTCTCAAACTCCAGCTCAGCTTTGCTGAGCCAGGACATTTAGGTATCTTGGCCATGATCCAAATAAACATTCAGGGGTAGGATTTAAAATTCTCAGGCCCCCATTCTCAACTATCCATGCAAGGGTGGGTATAATGCAGCTGGGCACACTGGCTATTGCTGTGTTCCTGGAGCTGCAGCTGTATGTCAGCTGGGGCACCCCAAGACAGATGTGTCCCAAACTCCATGCCCAGGGAACCCAGTCCCATTCCTGGCAGACACACATTTACTCCTGAAAGTCTCGCCCTCAATATTCACATGCCTAAGTGAGCCAAACATCAAAACCACTTTGATTTTTGAGGACAAGGACAACACAGGCCCTAGAGCAAGTGAAATCCAGCCTGGTGATATTTGTAGCACTACCACACAGGCAATGATGTAGTGGGGGGGATGCAGTGAAAATACAGAAGCCCCATCTATATGTAATAAATCAGAATTATTACCCTACACATATGAATGCAACTATCAGCTACTTCAACACAAGCTTTATCAACTGGACTGGTGTCAAGAAACAAGTGATGACTCAGAAAACTGAGGAGCTTCATTGTAGCTTGTGGGTTCTCAACACCACCAAGATCCTGAAGCAATCAAACACCATCTTTAGGATGTATGGCTCGTTTAATCAAGCAGTTATATCAGATATGCCTTTAAAACTGGCATGCCTGATGTAGCTTAGATTATCTGGGGCACCTTCTTACAGACAATATATCTGAAATCTAGAAATACAACTATATAAACATGTCACATACATGTTTGTTTTCATGTTCTGCAGAACAAACCCTGTGAGAGAAAACAACAAAGGCTAAAGCTGAGCTGAAAGCTGTCCAGAGCTGCAGGTGGAAAATTCCTCTCTCCAACAGGTGTCTTTCATTGTATCACCATGCAAAGAAAAGGCTGAAAGATGCAGACATACTTTTTACTCACACAGATTTTTGGGTGGTGATAAATAGAAAAAAAGTTGACACAAAATCACAAGTTTTCATGGAACTCCAATTTTTCTAGATAGTAACATAATGAAACATCTACTGTCATACTCAAAGAGGAGAACTGAAGTCAGCAAACAGAGCAGCCTCAAAGCCTGAGAGAAAGGGGCACTTGCTACTCACCATATGAATGGCAAGCAAAGGAAAAAGCAGACCTGACCTTTCAGGGAGACCTGGAAACAGCCCCAAGAGCTCTGGTCCTTAAAACAAAACAAAACACACAAAAAGGCATTAAGAAAACCTCACTCCAGTGGGAAGAGGAAGTGGTTTAAGGGGATTAGCTCCCAAAAAACAAAGCTCCACTCTTCCTCAGACTGCTGAGGAGCCCCAGAAATCTTCTATATTGAAGAGGGCTGTGAAAATGGACAAATGTTGGCAACCACTCAACAAATGATAGTAATGTGAGGTGACATCTCTGGACCTCAACCAGCCAGCACACAATTGTCTCATTTTCATGCTGTGTCAAATTAAATTCAGACTTTAGCGCTTTGCTTGTCTTGCGCTGTTACCTCCTTTCCAGAGCAGAACACAGAGGAACATTTACAAATTTACACTGACTTTGACCTGCAGACACAAATGCCAGCCCGCAAAAACTAGTGCTGAATCATTTCTTTTCCTAGCTGCGACCTTTTTACCCCCCCTCCCTCTCATGCCACACCATTTCTTCATGAGAGGCTCTCCTGCATCTGTATCACAGCAGCATTTGGGAAGAGCTGGTGGGTTTGCACTGAGCAGCTGCAGGGATGTTTTCTCAACCAGGAGCCTTTCATGTTGGGCAACAAACACGGTGCCCCTTTTCTGGCTGCCCTACAGCAACAGTCATGGCAACCAGCACAGCAACAACCACAAAGCCTGGGCAGCTCAGTAACCTATTTCACAAAAGTGCAACGCCCCAAAACCTTGGGATGTTAGAGAGTGGCAAAGCATTGATTGGATACAAAATAGACATCAGTTCTGCCTTGGCAATGTGAAAATGGGATAATTGATTAAGTCTTCTCTACCTTGAGGCTAAACTGATGATACAGTGGCGTCACAGCCACACTTGGGTCAGCTTTGACAGGACCAGGATTACACCCTCTCGCTCTTTTACTGGAGTAACAGCCCCTTCAACTGTGCAAACCCAGCCCATCTGGAAGTACTGTTACTGAAACCAGACACTTTAAAAGCCTTGATGCATTTTTTGGAACATTAGGAGTCCAGTGTCTTGCTGCATCAAGGCTAAAAACATCAATCACTTCAGTTGCAAAAATACTCAGAGATTTGAGCTTTAAAATGGGAGGGAGTTTATGGACTCAAAACAGGGCAAAAATTATAAGTCCTTGAAGATGTATAGTTGATTGTGTGACTTCAGGAGACTCTGAATTTGAATTTGAATCTGACTGAACAGAGAGCACTTGCAGAGGTGGATAAGGAAACAGAGATATCAAAATGAAAGCAGGCAGTGCCAGTTCTGGGTAACTGCTTGGGGATTTTTGAAAAGAGCTATCGGTATGACTGCCAAATTAGATCTGAATAAGCCTGAGTTTACCACAGAAAAAGAGGCATATCTTGCCCCAACTGCTTCTGCTCAAGCTGGAAGTACTAGAAAAATTCCCTCTGCTTGTGGCATTTTGGCACTTCTGAGTTTAGATGATCAGTACAGAGAGATGAATAAAAATCAGGGAAGTACCTGAACCAGAATTCTATCCAACATCCATGTATTTGAGAACTCACTGTGTGGGGGCCCGAATATATGTTGTATTGTAAGACCTGTGTGGGTCCGAGTTGCTCCAAACGAGCTGCAGCTGCAGAGTCCTTAGCTGAGCAGCAGCTGTAGCTCGTGAAGGTAACTGAAATAAATAGGGGTGGGTCAAGAGCTTAGGAGGAGCCCCTGAGAAGACAGAAAGGACTGTGCTGCAGAGATGAGGAGAGAGCTTCAGCAGCGAGGCAAGAACAACACTGCAGTGAAGATTACAACATCACTGCACATGGATCAAACTTTGTGGATAAGTTCAATGGGAGATGGATACAGGAGAGCAAAAAGCACAGTGATTTCTCAAAAACACTGAAAAACTAACTCTTCTGGAACAGAATTTTGTTGTACAAGTAGACAGAGACTTATCAGGAACCCAGTTCTGTGAAGCACAGACAGAAATTAATAAAGGACTTGAGAATGTGTGTAAAATTAGCATTAGCATGTGCTCAGTTGCTCTGCTGATCAGAATGTAGATTCTACTCCCTAGCAGTCATTTCCCATTTGGAAACCCTTGTCAGGAAGAGAAAGGGGAAGAAGGAGGGTTGTTTAGCATGATATTTTTAGATAGATTTTTAATGGAGTATTTGTTAAGCTTTCTTCCACCCTGACTCCCCCCTGCCTGCTGTCTGGGTTTTGTGTGTGTTTTTTTAATGGCTAGCAATGCATCACAGTGTGGCTGCTGTTTAAATATTTGCCTGAAAAAATGTAGTCTGTGCTTAAGAAAAGTGGTTTGGCACAAACTGGACATTTTCAAACATCCATTTACCAGATGGATCACTTTGTTCAATTACAAAGAAAAAAAAAGATGGTGAAGGAGTTGAAAATCGAGTGGAATGTTCCTAAGCACACAGCATTGTTTACTATCTGCATGTCTCCTGGCATCCTGTGAGAATCTATCAATAGGCTCTTCAAAAATGTTCCTTTCCTTTCAAAAGTCTGCATTTTTAACTATAATAAAAAGGCAGTAAATATATTCTACAATAGCCTGATGGAAAAATGTGCTAAAGTATTTCTATAAATCAAATGTAGCAGTTTGGCATTAGCTCTGAGGCAGTAAATTTAGTAAATTAGGACCAGATGATTTTAAAATAGAATCTTACATAACTTTCTAGCATGATATATTTTTGTTTTAATTTAACACAAGTTTGTCTGTCTTCATAAAGTTATCTTGGCTGCTACCAGAATGTGGTTCAGTCTTTAAGGACTGTATTTTTTATTTATAAAGTGTAGAATATTTAAAATATCAAAGTAAGAAGTTGAACAGATTTCTCAAAAGACAGAAAAGGCCATAATATGTACTGACCCACATAAGGTGTGGGCTGCTTTGTATCCCTGATGCCCCTATTTCACTCCTATTATTTTGATTAATAAGAGTTTATATCTCTATTCATCTTGCTTTTTTTGCCCTCCTTCCCTTTTCCCACAAATTCAAGGAATTGTCTCCCCCCATTACTCTCTAGAGTGGTTACAGCTCCTATAAAAGCAGCTTGGTCCAACAGACTTCTCCCTCACCCATGTGCTTAGGTCAGCATTTGGGACTTTGCATTTCTTATGTTATCCCACTTTGATCTCTGCACCAGAATATCCATCTCTGAGAAATAAGCAAAAAGAAATTATAAGAGGAGTCTAAGGACCTTATGCCACCAGCTCCAGTCTAAACCTTTTGGCCCTATCTACACATATATCCCTGAAACCTGCTCTCCCAGCACACCTTTGATTTTCCTTTCTGTGCCAACATCTACCTCACCAGATAGTCACATCAGATCACTGCTTATGATCTGAGGAGAGGGGATGTCTGGCATACATCTGTGCTCCATGGTCTTCTTTTTGGGCAATCACTCAGCCATACCATGGTCTTTCACTGGAGGCAACAACTTGTGGAATAGCTACAGTGAGCCATCCCACAGCAGCTGTGCTCACTAGGGTGCTACAGTGGCTGGGAAAGCATGATCCTCTTACAGAGCACTCTCACTGAGCCAGACCAACACCCTCTATCTCAGGACTTGCAGATAAGGGAGGGTCTCTGCAGTACTGACTCATGGCTCCCAGACAAATGTACTTCAGAGCATTATGACACAACTGAAGAGCTAAGCCCCTCCTCAGAAGCTGTAAGGACACATGCAGACAGACCTTAAGAGCTCCCAGACAGGGCTGAATTCTGAGGATGTGAAGTGTCAAATCCTTGTGACTCAAGCCCTCATCAGACTTCAGAAGCAAACACCATGAGTCAGCTGGGGTGTAAGGGAAAGGGCAGACAAAGACAAGAACTGAGGTGTTGAGGGTGAGGCCAGCCAGAGTTGTGCAGAGTCTTGCTTTCATATGAGCCCGAGACTGGGGCTCCCATCACCTGTGCAAGTATCCAGATCGAAGGATACCGAAGGATAACTGAGGTGGATACTTGTGAGGGCTGGGTTATCTGCAAGTGCTGTCTCCCTCAGCAGAGCCAGCCTGCTGCGAGGAGCCAGTGAAGTCCTCAGTCCAAGGCTTGGGATGCTGCATGGCATGACCAAATCCTTGTCCCAGGCAAGATGAGAGGAGCTTTGCCAATGGGAGCATGCTCTGTCCTTTTCACCCTGTCTTTGGCTACCCTAGTGCTGGAAGCATTCAGAGTTTGCAAATGGAAAAGAGAGGGAACAGAGTTCCCACGTTCCTTCTCCTCTAGCATTGTTTCCTGAGAGTCCTGCAACACACAGCAATGCAGTGATCTTTTCTCTAAACGACACCACGCTGAAATGCTTGTTAAAAATAACAGAGGAGGAGGAGGGGTTTGAAAGTCAGTCATTTTCCTTTAAAGAATGATTTTGGGAGAGTAGACCATAAACAGATTTAGATGGCAGCAGAGAAAACCTTTTTTGGCAGTTTTGTAGAGATGCAAATTTACGCTGAATATGAGATGAGAGCTTAAGCACCAACAACCCAAAGAAGAGAAAAATAAGTCAGACACTGTGAGACATTTCATATGCTGTTCTCTGTTGTTATGGATATCAACTGATCTCCACAGATCTGTTTGAAGCAAAAGAGAGAAAGATGATTGCTTTCCTATCTTATATCCTCCCTCCAAACGAAGGAATTCCTCAGGCTTCAAAACACATCTAGTCTGAGACTTCATGGGAAGCTTGGCAGTAAAGGCAAAACAGAACTTTCTCCACTGTATTTTTTTTTATCCCAAACTTGCATTTTATTAAAGTTTTATTTTTGCTTCTCCTCCTACTGGAAAAAACTGGCTGCTGGCTAGTGAACAACCACTGAGCTGATGGCCTTTCCAGAGAGAAATGCTTTTGGTTTGAAAGAGTTGCTGATGAGAGATGGGGAGAGAGAAAACATGAATATATAAAATACAGCAACAGCAAATATTTTTTTTAAAGAAGTGTGGGAGATTTGCAACAAAAGGTTTTAAAAACAGAGAGAACAAATCTAACAAGCTTTGCAAAAGCAAAATGGATAGTCCAGTCGCAGGATAATTCCTTGAATGATGTGTAAAACTGATGGACAAGTTATGGTCAGGAGAGATTATATTTTTGGGTCATTACTGATGTTTTGCCAAGTTAAAGTAGTGTGCATTTTGCAAATCGGAGGAAGGAGAGAGTATTTTGACAAGGTTGGCTTTGATCCTGACTCCCAAAATGGAGTTAAGACACACAAATGCTCTGTACAGAGGATTCATGGGTTTTCAAGGATTTTTATGCAGTATTTTAAATCTATCTAATATATGTATGAGGAGTTCAGCACATCCCCCTCATTACACACCATTTTTGTACCTTCATGTGTCTGTACGAGCTCCTTCCACACAAGTTCGGAGCAAAGTGCTAGCATATGTGCCTGGAATTGGGCCTCTCCACCCTGCCAGCTGCAGGGCTGGGAAGGCAGGAGGAGGGGAAGGAGAGGTGGGCAGGAAAAGCAGACAGGAGCAGGGCACTACAGACTGGAAAGAGCAGAACTGTGCACTACTGTGCTCAAGAGAAAGCTTCTGGGGATGAGTGTTGCTGAATATTATTCTCTGTGCAGGTGAAGAGGTGAGAGAGGTTGTATCTCCTGAGAAAAAACTTGCTGATCCTAGTCTACAAAACCTTACCTTTCCAGGGTGTCACAGGAAAATGAACCTTTTTATTCCTGACCACTCTTTCCTACTTAATTGTCCGCACTCACACTCCTGCTTCCATTTAGAAACTCCTCTGCAGGTGGGCTATGTGCTAATTGAGTCAGGATTTTGTTCCCACAAGCCCAGTATGCTGGGTGAATGTATTCAAAAGAAAATAAATTCTTAACTTGATTAATTCCCATTTTAACAGTTTTTGTATCTAGTGGAATAATGTAATATGTTCCATGTGAATAAAATCCCAGCTCTGGAGTTTCACCCAGCGTGGGGAAAGCTCAAGTAGAAAGTTCAGGTAAACATCTGAGCTTTTGGATGCCAGCACTATGAATTCTTACAACTGCATGAAAAGGTTAACATGCCTAAACTTTCTGCCCAAGTTTCTTGTCTGAGGCAATTCCGGTCCCAATTCTGGATTCCTTTCATCTTAAACAAGCTGTGATATCTAAACATACATTTCC
The DNA here is from genome assembly GCF_028769735.1 of Zonotrichia leucophrys gambelii. NCBI lineage: Eukaryota > Metazoa > Chordata > Aves > Passeriformes > Passerellidae > Zonotrichia > Zonotrichia leucophrys. The sequence continues at coordinate 65,894,548 of NC_088171.1, forward strand.
TCTTGAGCAACCTCCCTGTATTTATCATATTTCATCCAAACAATTGTGAACCAGAAAGAACAGAAGTCCTTTGCAGCCTCCAGAGTTGTGCTATTTCTCAGTTTTTCTTAGGAAAAACAAGAAAAACTCTTTTGGCATCAGTAGGTTGAATGGCATGCACGCCACATGTCTGGAAGCAAGCTGGTATTTTTTAACCCATGCATTAAACATATTCTGTGCTGGAGGGGAAAATAAGGGAGTGTGGCCTGCAAGCATGACTGTTAGACTGGTTTGTTTGTTTGGGAAATGAATAACCCTTTGACAGTATCTCTGGAAGGAATAGGCTAGTGCGTGCTCCATGCTGACATTCTTTTCCCTCTCCAGTCTTCCCTGCATACCTCACATTCTTCCTCCCCTCCCAATAACATCAGTTCCTAGGCAAAGAGTCATTGGAGACCCAATCTGCCAGTCTGTGCTCACCTGGAAGCCATGAGGGGCTTCTGACATCTCTCCTCCCACCAGTGGTGCACCAAATCTGCACCAGTGCACGTGCCAAGGTTCCCAGAGCTCCTGCAAAGGGCGCACGACCCTTTGTGCTGTCCTCCACAAATTCCTGCCAGCACTGCTGAGAACATGAGGACTCTAGTGCTCCAGCCATCTCCATGGGGAGCTGCTGCACGGACCTGCAAAAGCTTTCCACAGTATCACAGAATTTGCTGATCTGGATCATTGAGTCCATCTCCTGGCCCTGCATAGCATACACCAAGGGTCACCATGTGCCCAAGAGGTTCTGGAACTCTGTCAGGCTTGGTGCTATGACCACTTCCCTGGGGAGCCTGTTCTAATGCCCAACCATCCTCTGGGTGAAAAACCTTTTTCTAGCATTGGCCTTGTCATGGCAAATTTGGGAGGAAACTTCCAAAGGGGTCTCTCTAGAAAGCAGATTCAAGTGGCCCCTCCCCCAACTGGTTCAGGAAAAATTTCCTTGGAGAAAAGTGGAAAAAAACTGTTTATTTAATAAGCAAAGTATTCACAAGCATAAAACCCCAAATAATATTACACAATAAAACCTCTTGCTGTTCTGAAGAGATGGCAAGTTCAGAAAGTCCTTTTCATGGGGTGTAGGTTGGCTCACTCAGTCTCTTATCAGTCCCTCCGGTGCTGGAAAATGCCATGTCCCAGGCCCAGGTGGGCCACAGGTGTGAGCTCCTGGTGTTTTTCTGGTTTTTCAGTCCAGAGCAGGGCTGATCAGTTCCAAGAAAAAGAAAAGCCACTGTCCAGAGAACTTCTCTGCCTCAGCTCGCTAAAAAAAAACTAACTGAAAAGCAAAGGAGAGCTCTCTCCCACTGTCCATGCTGTGGACAACACAGTCCATGAGAGAGAATGTGTGGGAGCAAGTGCAGCTTCTGCAAACAAACTCCACACTTCTTTTCCCCCCCTTTACTCTCACAACCAGTCTAAAAGGTGCAGAACTTAATATCCAGCATAAACAGAACAGACAATTGGGGATACAAGCATCATAAAGTCACCCTAGGACAAATATCCAACCTGAACTTCCTCTGGCACAGTTTCACACCATTCCCTTGTGCCCTGTCACTGGTCACCAGAGGGAAGAGATCAGTGCCTGCCCCTCCTCTTCCCCTCATGAGGAAGTTGTAACTGCAGTGAGGTGTCCTCTCAGTCTCCTCTTCTCCAGGCTGAACAGACCAAGTGACCTCAGCTGCTCCTCACACGGCTTCCCCTAAAGGCCCTTCACCATCCTCATGGCCCTCCTTTGGATGCTCTCTAACAGCTCTATGTTTTCTTTGTACCCATGTCCTTTTTCTTTGCTTGTGCCTCCCAGAACTGCCCCCAGCACTGGAGGTGAGGCTGCCCCAGCTCAGAGCAGAGCAGGACAATCCCTCCCTTGCCTGCCTGGCCATGCTGTGCCTGATGCCCCCCAGGACAGGGCTGGCCCTCCTGGCTGCCAGGGCACTGCTGGCTTGTGTTCAGCTTGCCATTGCTGAGAATTATTTCTGTGGCACTGATTTCCAGTGCTGGAACAGAGATAAATTTACTTCTTTTCAATTCTACATTATTTGCCTTTTCTCCAGAGTAAGATGTGTCCCTCATGCTGTTTTAATAGTCATTCCACTGTTTCCCTTTCCCATGTCCGTTCTCCCCTGAGAAAGTGACTGTTTGCTTCTCATAACAAATGAAAATTGTAGTGGTATTTATATCCACTCTTTTTTTTCCTTTTTTTTTTTTTTTTTGTGGTTTTTTGTTTGTTTGGTTGGTTGGTTTTTTGTTGGTTTTTTTTTGTTTGTTTTTGTTTTAACTGAACAAAGTTTTCAGGTTTTATTCACTGAGTAAGTCTGGTGGCTTAGTGACAGCCAGTGCCAGAATATCTAAATTCCAACTGCCTTCCATGATTTCTCAAGCTAACAAAGGCTGGATTCACTTTCAAAACCTTTTGGGTGGGAGGAACACCAGTATGTTTCTTTCTGGCTGGCATTTGAAGCAAAACAGAGAGGATAGAAGGAGCTGCATTTATTCCCCTTATCTGAAGGAGGGGCACTAAACAGGGCCTTGATGGTTGACTTACAAAGTTAAATGAGCAATTCCTGATGAAACACTGCATAAAATGCCCTTCTCAAGAATGTGAACAGCTTTTGTGCCTTATTGTGAAAGGAGGTGGGATGCCTGTAAGATTAGTTAGTATATATTAAAGTAAATGTAGAATTCTAAAGCAAGGCAAGTGAACTAACCCTGTGGTTAAAAGGCACCTTAGGCATCTTAAAATGGCAAAGCACAGGCCAATTTAAGAAGATAATTCTATGCCACAATTTTTATTCTCATAATTTGACCTTGCATTTAAATCTCACCACTACAATGACTGTACCCACTTCTCCATCTGTCAGGACAGATTTCTCATACTGTTAAATGAAATAGAACATTTGCTTAAAAATATTTCCATCACTGCTCAAAGAAAAACCAAGCAGACTTTGCTTTGGTTTGCTGAAATGCAAAATATTCCCTTCTTTGGGTGAGAACAAATCTTTTTCTTATTATCTCCTAGTGAGGTGGGAGAAGGAGCCTCTCTATGCAGACAGACACAGAATCCTGCCCGTGTCAGTGGTGAACTTTTGTTAACGTTCCTCTCAGAAAACAAGAGCGTTTCATCTTTTTTAACAGATATGTCCAAACAAGCAAATTCCACCACTCTGAGTGCGTGTACAAAACCATTCTGCACTGAAGAAATTCCATCCGCTTCACATCTGCTGAACCAGCCTGGGTAGTATTACATAGGTGACAGGACATTAAGCTAATTATGACTCCTATGCTCAGAAAGTGCAGTGGCACTATAACTAAATTAATTTTATTCCAAACCCACTGGCCAAGTATCACAGCAAGAAGAAATGCAGATGCCGCCCAACATTATCCAAGAGATAGTTAGGCCTTTGTGAAGAGGGGGAAAAAAGAAAAAAGACAGCTCAATGTTTCCCAAACACAGAGCTCACAGACCCTTCCTGAAAGGACTCTCTCAACTGTGAGGGAGACACTCTGCCGTGTCTCTCTTTTCTCAGATTGTGTCAATGGGGAAACGGGAACAAGGGGATTTTTGTTTGAGTAACCATTCAGAGCAGGATATCTGCCTCGTGTTCCCCTATCAATTGTCACAAGGTGATAGCTGGCTGCGGTGCTTCAGCGGGTATTCCCTTCCCAGCCCTCCGGCAGCTCTGCTCCGTGCTGCATGCCGAGGGCTGGGGCAGGCCAGCCGCAGAGCCCAGCTGATAAGCAATCCCTGTGGCTGCCCCATGCGGTAACCTCACCTGCTGCCACCTCCCAAACACCTCAGCACCCCAGCTGGCAGCCAGGGGGGCAACGGGAAGACACAGAGCACAGACACGATTGGACATAAAGCGAGCAATAGGCTCAGCAGGGTGGGGTATGAGAGCGGGATACAAGCAGTAGGTTGCCCAAATGAGCAGAGAGTAATATTAATTGCCCTCAGCAAAAGCAAGGAAAAAAACAAAAGCCACTGACAGAGGCACAAGACGAAGTCACAGAACCCATTTGCTACTCTGCTAGAATTGCAGTGGAATAAATATGAGGCAGTGAATCAGGCCATTGCTGTGCTGTGAAGCAAAAAAGGCACATTACATGAATTACCCTCCTGAGAACTTCAATGGGACCTTGTAGTTATAAATCCTGGCAATAGAGCTCAAGTTGCCTCTGAAACACAGACATCAGTAATGCCTGGTCCCAGCTTCCTCATCAGCAAGTTGCATTGTATAATTGAGCTGATTATCCAAGGCAACCGCCTCAAAACTTCCCTAGGCTGTGCCTGAAATACAATATTGCACAGCAAAGGCACGCCCGCCGCCAAGGTCACCAAGAGCAGCGGGGCGCTTGCACCAACCACAGACGTGCCTGCTGCAATCCCAGCTTCTTACAGCAAAGCAAGGAACTCAGCGGATCACGTTTACAAATCCCTCTTTCAAGGTATATCCAATTCCCGATATCCGTGATAGACCACGGAGCTCCGCCATGCTGCCGGCTCTACTGCGAGTGTCCCTCTGAGTGGGAGTGTTCCACCCTGGGGGAAATTAAAAACCCCCTCAGGGTAAATGCAGTAGGTGAGAGAGGGGCAGGGAGGGTGAATAAAACGAGTAGTGGGACTTTGCTGCGCAGTGCTGAGCTATGGCAATCTATTTTTCTCCCCGTAAAACACCAGCTCCTGTGCCTGCTCCTTCAGAGTGTAAAGTACAGCTACTGACAGCACTGTAAAGTACAATTACTGTAAAGTACAACACTGACAGACTTTGTGGGTTTGTGCCCAAAGTGTCGTTCCAGTGGCATCTAAGTAAAAGTATTTCATAAGAGTTATGGAGAGCGATAAAGGCAAAACAATACACGCGCAGGAACACTCCAACTAGAATTTCATATTGACACATCTGTTGCCTCATATTAAAATCAGTCAGGGACTTTTTACTCACATTAAAAGCAATGCAAGCTAAAATAATAGCAGAAGGCACAACTTCTCAAATGTGCTTAGGTTTCACAATGTGATTGTAAAGCATTCTGAAAAAACACCAATTACAAGAAAAGCACAACTATTGGTGGGATGACTGGAAACCAGATGCTCTCTGAGTTTAAATATAGGTGAAGTCAGAAATACGATGTTACTTATTTTTGTCTCCAATACTTACTTGGTTCTTACTGATGTGGTTCTACAGTCCTTAATGCATTTATCTTCATGGTAATGGTGCCATGGGAAGAGATTAAACAGAGTTTATTCAAGGAAGGAGATCTGGATGCTAGTCCAATATTATACTAACACCTTAGCCATTGCATCCTCTGTACCTAAAAGTAATTTTCTACTTGGAGTATGAAGAGCAAAAACATGCAAAAAGAAAAACAGTGTTTCTTTGATTTTTAACTCTTCAATTAAGAAATGCTCCAAAGAGATTTGCACTCTCTTAATAGTAAGCTGGTTACACATAATCACTGGAGGAATTCCTTTCTTAATTACAGTGTCTAAGGACGCAGCACACAAGTAAGTTTTAGTCTCTTGAAACTACCCACATTTATTTTGATGCTGCACTTGAAACAACCCTACCCTAAACCCAGTGCATATAAAATATCATCTGTCTCACGTTTCTTCTTGGGAAATCAGAAGAATCAACAGCAACAACAAAAATGGAAAGAAAGGCCCAGAGAAAAACCCCTACAGGGGATTGGAACAGCAAATCTACAGCCCAGCCACAGTGGCTCTTTTGCACTGCAGAAAGCAGGAGCTTGTTCTTCTCACAAATTTCTGAGACTTATTTTGTGCTGACAGGGACACACACCCATGAGCTATTACAGCATGTGCAGTCAAGAAGACAGCATAGGGGAAAAAAAAGCATTTTTTTGTGGCTGTACTCTACAAATTAGTAAATTTGTAGACTACAGCCACATATTTTATGCTGGAACTGGAGAACAGAGGAGACTGCAGATAAAAGTATGATATTCCTTATCAGTCAAGAAGCCATTTTAGCAATAGGATCCCTCTCTAGAGGATTAGTCACATGAGAATTTAAGGATAACATTGTACTATGGAATGTAGTTATGTTTGTAATCTGCTAGTACAAGATTATTCTTTGCTATTTTTCCTTAGGCCACCAGAAATAGCCTTGAGTCCATCTGTGACCTAAAAATGTTGGGTAAGATTCAGGTCGGGCAAAAAGGAGAGAATTTATTTCCTGTTCCTCTAAACAAGCTGGAGTATGTCCCATACACAAAGATTCCTATTATGTGCACCATATTAATCATGCCTGATTAAGAGATCTAACTTGAAAAGCATGGAGGATCACCACACATCTATTTTCCCCGCTCTTTCTTGCTTCCAAGATACCAGAGTTAATTATTACTCTCTTCAAAATAATCCTTATTTACAATGGTCACTCTTTATAGTGGACATCTCCAGGCCATTAAAGCATTCTAGGCCTCTGGAGTCTAATCAGCGTTAAAATAGCAGCCAGGCAAAGCCAACACTTGGCAGATTGATTTGAGCAGTAGTAGTTGAAAAAGATCCTCTTCTGAGGATGAGTGAGAACAAAAATAATTGCAAAGACATGAACAAGGCAGTGTTCAGTGCCTCCAAGAGCTGCACGTGAGAAAAATGGCTATGGGAGGGATGGACAGAAAAGGTTCACTGACTCAATTAGGAAATTGGAAAAGGAAAAGGTCTCTGAGATCATGGAGTCCAACCCTTGACCAAACACCACCTTGTCAACTAGGCCATGGCATTAAGGGCCATTTCCAGCTGTTTCTTGAACATTTGCAGGGTTGGTGACTCAACCACCTCCCTAGGCAGCAGATTCCAATGGCTTACCCACCCTTTGCAAGACAAAATTCTTCTTTATGTCCAACCTGAACATCCCCTGGACACCTTGAGGCTATGTCCTCCTGTCCTGTTGCTGGCTGCCTGGGAGGAGAGACCAAATCCCACCTGGTACAACATCATGGCAGATGGTTGTAAAGAGTGTCAAGGTCCCCCACTAGCATCTTTTTCTCCAGGCTAAACATCCACAAGTTCCTCCAGTCTCCCTTCACAGGACTTGTGCTCCAGACCCATCACCAGCTCCGCTGCCCTTGTCTGGACCTGCTCCAGCACCTCAAGGTTTTTCAGTGAGAGGCCCAGAAGTGGACACAGGACATGAGATATAGTCTCACCAGTGCCCAGTACAAGGGATAACTGCCCTGTGGACCACTGCTGGCCACACTAGTGCTGATCCAGGTCAGGATGCCATCGGCCTCCCTAGGCAGACGCTGGCTCCTGTTCAGCCACTGTCAACCTGTGCCCCCAGGTCCTTTTCCACCGAGGAAAAGTGAAGGCGAGCAGCTTTGAAAAGGCATGGCGGGGTCCCTGGGAGCAGGGCCGCCAGCCCTCGCTCTGTAGGGCTCTCTCTTGCCTGCCATCGGCAGAGGGAAAGGGCGGAAGGCGCCGCGCCCGGTCTCGAACTCGCGGCCCCGCCGGCGCCACGGCGGTCCGGGCGCGGGGGGGGCGGGGGCGGGGCCGGCTCGTGCTCGAGTGCCGTGCAAATGAGGGCGGCGCTATGCAAATGAGCGCTTTGGGCTGGCGGGGCGGTGCGCGGCGGGGCGCGCAGAGCGCGCGGGGATGCGGCGGGGCGCGGAGGCGGCGCAGCCATGAAGTACAAGGTGAGCGCGGCGGGCAGCGAGCCCGCACCACGACCCGCACTGCACCGCGGGCCGGGTCCGACCGCTCGGGGATCCCCTCCGCACCTCCTCGAGGCGAGCCTGTGCCCGCGGGACGGCCAGCTCTCCCTTCTGCCCTCCGCTGCGCTGCCTCCGGGCGCAGAGCCCGGGAAGGTGCTCGCGCGGAGTGGGAAACGAGGGCGCAGGGAATGGGTCGGGCTGCGGGGACCCCCGGGTGCTGTGTCGGTGTTGGCGGTGCGGGGAGAAGGAGCTCCTCTCGCTTTTGCCGCTGGTGCTGGCTCTGAATAACGGGCTGAGCCCGGGATCGCGGTGCGCGATGGCCAGGCGCGTTTGGGACAGGTACCCCGATCCTCCCCGGGAGCTCATTCACCTCCTTCCAGGCGCTTGTGGATGTTTCCTCATCACAGTGCGGTCTGTTTGATGGATCACAAGCGAGGGGGAAAAAAAAACCCCTAGCATTTTTTTAAAATGGGTAGCCTATCCCCTGTACAAATTCCTATCATCCCCGCTTATTCAATAATCACTTTTAGCGACTTTTTACCAGAGGGGGTTGTGGTTGGTTGGTTTTTTGGGTTTTTTCCCAAAAAACACAAATGTGGAGCCTTTTGTCCTAATATTACTCAGAAATGTCTGGGCAAGGTACAGAATTGCCGACGGGGCATTAGATTACTGTACAGACATACCGTAATCTTGTGCGATTGGAAAAAAAGGGGGAGGGAAGGAAAAACTTTCCTTGCCCTGCCAAAAATAACTTCAGCGTCAATAAAAAGGTGATTTTGGAAATGTCACACGCTATATACTTACTTGGAGACTGGGTTGCTTTGGAAGTGAAGTCCATCTCCGTACTCCGTAAAGTGAGGCAGCGTGGTGTGAAAGGGTGCTGATGGAGTGGCAGTGTGTGTGAGATGTGTGAGTGATACCCAGGTAAACGTGCGGGGATTTTTGTGCTCCTCTGTACATCTCTGAGCTCAGGCCAAGTTTTCAGGGTCTCTCCAGCCAAACTTTGGGAAAGGTCAGAGTTAAGTTTCCAAAGCAACTGCCAGTTTCTCCATCTCATGGAAAGACAAGGCAAAAGAAATTGTGTTAGATGTGGGTTGACAAAGGTAATCCGCGGTTTTCACAATTTTGAGGTGGAGCTCATGGCTTTTTTTTTTTTTTAATCGTGTCTCAAACAACTGACTGATTGGAAGTCTGAGATTAATTTTATCTATTCTCTTCTATCTGCTCCACCTCTGATCAGCCCAGGCAGACTTTATACCTGCCTAGAGAAGGTGTTACTCTGAGTAGAAAACATCAGGCACTCGAGGGTAGAGGAGCAGTGTCACTATTAGTCCAAAGCTCACAAACTGCTTTCAGGCTGCCCAGGGACAAGGAGCACTTGTATCCCAGTAGCACAGTAATGGTCCTGCATAGTTATACAGCTTCCTGATTTATTGTATGTAGGCCAGTGGCCCTGCAAGAATAGGGACAGATAAGGTGGCTCAAAAGGGGGAAGTCTTCCCTGCTCTGTAATGTTTCCTTTGCCCTGTATTGTGGGATTGAGGATTTCGGATTTGGTTTGTAATGACGTAATTCTAGACAGAGAAGACTAGACAGAGAAAGAACAAGCCATTAAAAATAAATAAATAAAAAGAGAAGACTGAGGGGTTTGGCCTCAAAAACCTTCTTGCTGGATTACAGTGTTTACTTTCCCTGGGAAATGTAAAGTAGTTACAGTGTTTAACTGGGACAAACATTCTTAGATCTATTTCTTATCCCTAGAGTAATACACAAAGGAAATACCTGCACATTCAGTCTTTGTTCTTTTGTTCTTTCTGTATTTTCTTTATCTTCCTATAGAAGAACATTATTTTTTTATTGTACACATGAAATAAAGGAACGAAGAATGTTAATGGCTGCCTGGGGACATATCACTTCAGAGGAGGCTTAGCATCCAGGTGCAGATTTGGCTCTGTTTACCTGCTCCCAGTGTTATACTGGGGCCTGTCATTCCTTCCTTTCATTGTGATAGTCTGTAAGGCCTCATTTGAAGAAATTATTGAAATGCTCATTGTAGTTTAATTCAGAGTTTTAACAGTAGGACAGAACAGGAACTGATTCATGGGTGAGACCCTGAATATGTCTCTCCATCACTCATGATTTTGCTTTCAGTGTGACTAAACCCAAGGTCATTTCTGGTCTAGAAATCCTTTTGGTACACAATCTATACATTTTTTATTCAGACATTTTCAAAACTTGTTCCCTCCCTCTCTTCCTTCATCTAAGCTTCTTTTATTGTCCATTGCATTTTTCCACCTTAACACTCAAGTCTGAATCCTCTGAAAGGGAAAATCTCTGTGGACTTAAGCAAGTTCAGAATTTTACCTTAAATATGTCTTCTCACCACTGTCTAGCTTTTGCACACTGTGTGAAATTCAGTGATTCTGTGACTATTTAAAGCAAAGAGAAACTTAACCCCAGGTCAGGTCCTGCTGTCCCATTCATGAACTACTTAAAAGCCTGAGAACACAGAAGTTATTTTAGCTGAGCTGTGGAAAGATGGGAAAGGTTAAGCATAAGAAATATTTGTGTTGGTTTGGAGCATTTCTTAGTCCTGCTTGTCTAAAAGCTGCTTTCAGAAGTAATTCCTGCAGGGGTGCAGTTGCATGAGGGCAGCACCTCAGCTCTTTGAGGACAACAGCTTGCTTTTGAGGTAAATCCCCATGTACAACAAAACTGCAACCCATCAAGTTCTCACAGGACTCCATTCCAGTGTTCTGTAATCCAGGAGTAGGGTCAGCCTTTTCTGGAACCAAACCCAGGCTGTGACTCCAAGGATGGAGCAGTTACAGCTAGCTACAGTGTACTCTGTAGCAACAGAAATTCCAATGGGTTTCCATGATGAGGGAAGGACATGGATGGGAGAGGGTGTATCTGGCCCCCAATTCCTGCAATCTTATCTCAGGCAATAAAAGTGCAACAGAAGCAAAAGGGAGAAGACATTATCATAACAAGGCCTTTGTAGCTTGGTGGCTGTTCACATGGAAGACAAAATAAGAGGGGGAAGGATGGAAGAAAAGGGGATTTGTCTGTTTACTAAAACTTCCAAACAGTGAAAGAGGAGAAGAAAAAAAGCCCTGCATTCCTTACCTCATTTAAGCCAAAAGGAATGACGTAGATGTAAAGTATGAGGTCTTGATTATCTATTTTTAGATAATTTGTTGGGCAAGGAAGAAACCTAAATAGGGTTCGAAATGCCTGCCATTTGTGCTAAGGCACAGTCCTGTAATATATAGACTTGATTACAATGTCTGCACGCCAAGACAAACAAAATAGTGTCCCTGGGAAGAAATACAATATTCCCAACCAGAAGTGCTTGTGAAAAGCTGCTTGTAACCCTGGCAATGAAAGACTTTGAGTGCTGGACCATATAAAAGGAAAAGAACTGTCTGTACTTTATTAACCAAATCCTCTCTGTTTCATTTATTCCTTCTTCCTCTTTGTTTCATTTTTTATTTCCAGTATCTCAGCAATCGCAGGGTGGCAGTCAAACTCAGAAGTAAATAGGAACTGTAAAGTCTTGTAAAATGTAGTTCGGAGAAGAACAAACTGACAAGGGGAAAACCAGTCCAAGTTTGTGCCAGGTCTCTTACTGCCATGGGTTTAGAATGGAAGTTTCATGATTTTTCTCTCACCTGTGCACCTACAGGATGAGGTGGCTGAGGTCTAGCAGGGTCAGGCCCAAGTCAGCAGCAGCGCCAGTGAGATGTAGCCAGAAGGACTGTCCCCTTCATAAAGCTTGGACGGCCACTGTCATTCTCAGCTTCTGGCTGTAGCCTTGTGTGCCCTCCTTCCCCTCCTGTACTCCCCCTGTAGATTTATATTAGTATACTTAAAAGGGGAGAGTACCCACTTCCCCAGAGTAATTGAGAAATTCAACACACTGTTGTGTCCACTTGCTCTACCAAAGTCTTGGTGGGACAGCAGAATGTTTTTACTTCTGTTTTATATGGAGCTGCTGAGGCTTAGGGATGTGACAGGGCTTATTTCAGAGAAAGAATAAGAACCATCACAAAACATTGTAGCCAACAGCAAGCAGTTTTTTTACCTGATTTCTAAACTTCTATCTTTTTATGCTAACAGCTACTCCTGAGTAATGTGGCTGTGAATGTATTGAATCAGGAACTGGCAGCCTAATCTGTCTCTGTCCAGTAGTTCCTAGTGTTTGATGGGGAAGCAGAACTAGCAAGTGAATGGCCTTCCTTATTTATTTGATTGTCCCAATTCAGTTTGATTCTAGACAGAGCAAGAGGCATTAGATACTTGTCTGGGATGGTTTTACTTTTGCTTTTAAGGTCCTGCTAGAGGCTGCAGGTTGCACATTAGACTACTACTTGGCCTAGAGGTGTCTTGGCTCAACTCTACTGATTCCAAACAGTGCCATACTATCAAAATACCTCATCCAGGGGGACCTATCGGATCAGAGAGCAGGAAAGCTGTCTAATAGTAAGACTTTATGGAAACATCTTCTGCAAAGGAAAAATGAAAGCACATTTCAATGGTTACTGTCTTAGGCTGCAGAACTCTGCTATTTTGCAGAATATAGTCTAGACATCAGAGAAGTCTCATGAAGTGTTATCAGGAACTTGCTAAAGTGTTGGAGCACAGTTCCTAAGACTGCAGACAAACTTATCTTTGGAATCTTACCATCTCAAACCCAGCAACAAGTGGGGTTAGAAGGCTATACTTGCGCTGGTACCTGATCACTGAACACTGAACTCCTGTGTGTGGGGTCTGAGGAGAAGATTGTATTTGTGTATTGCCTGTGCTCCATTATAAGTACCAGAATAATTGCAGCAAGGCCAGGTGCATCTAGAAAAGTAGAAAACCAGGAGCACAGAGCTTCCTACATGTCCTGTTGCTGCTATCAAAGGTGTTAAGGGCATGGGAGTGCCTTCTGCACACAATAGATCTGCTTAGGTCACTTAAGGGCCAATGGGAAGTCACTCTTGCCATGCTTATTTTATTTGGACTAACTTATTACAGCATTTTAAGTATTTAAATCCCATTCATACCAGTAGCAATTAGGAACCCACCTGTCTCCCAGGGTCCAGAGTTTAATTCCATTTTTAAAGCACCATGAGTGCTTAAGAGGAGTATGCACAGTCTCAGCCTTGGCTGCAGCACTTGTGGAGGACCCTTATCTTGCACTGTTCCCATTTCTGGGTGCACTTGATGGAGACAAGTAGCTGAACTTCTTAGGACATAAAAGTCCACATGCCTCTCTAGGTAACCACTTTCAGTGACATTTGGAATCATAAATGCCTAAGTCACTTTTGAAGAGGCTTCTTTACATAACAGATGCTCTCTGAGCATCCATGAAAGCAGTGGACATCTCCTGTTAGAGCAGCACTCTGGCCCCTGAAAGGTGCTTTATGCCGAGCCTTCAGTGGGCTTGATCAGACACTCCTCTGGGACTGTATTATGAAAATTGTATTTATGGCAGGTATTGAGCAATGTTTATTAAGTCAGGCCACTGCTAAGAAAAGCTGCATGTAGAGGCACTTCTGCCTGTCAATGGCTGCAGCTCTCAGCGCCAGTGAAGCCGGGTCGCTTTACAGCAGCTCAGAGTGCAGCCTCTGCATATTATTGCCTGATTATCACAGCCTGCTCTTGGCAAGTGCCCGTTTTCTTTTGCCTTTTGGTCTAGACATTACAGTAGTGGAAACTGTCTTAATTTTAAGGAGCTCATTTTTCCACAGCAGATTTGGACGTAGTTTGTGTTTGACATGAAACAGGGCTGCTAAAGCCATACTTCACACTCCTAGAAACACAAATGCATAGCATGACAAAAATTGTTTAATTTTTTTGTCTATAGGGATGAGGCCTATTCTCACCTTTCTATTTTTATGTTGGTTTTGAAAACACTTTCTTCACAGTCAGAGTGGATCAGCCTGCCAGAAAAGGAAGAGAAATGAGAATGGGTTTACTCTACAGGAATGCAAGTCAGCACATCAGAAGCCCTTTCTTAAGCAGGCCTCATCGACAGCAAGGTTGAAAATTTTAGCAATAGCAATACCATAAATCATTTGGTAACAGCAAGTCTTAGAAAATGCTGAAGGAGCCCAGGATCAAATCTCAGTTCTTCCAGCAAATGACCTGCTTAGCTGAAGACACAGAGAGGAAGATACAGACCATTAAAAAATCAATAATTCTCTTTCTAAAGAAGTTTCTGATCCAAAGGGTTAAGTACAAGACAACCAGAAGTGTGCACTCTGTTTAAGATACAGCTAGCAGTAGGTGGTGTCATGAGTGCCCTTGTCCTGTGGACTTTACATCCCGTTAAAATGCTTAGGGTAATAAACCAATTTTTACTGCTACAGGAGGGCGTATTTACAAGCAAATATCTTCTTTTGTTTTCTGTCTCTCTTTTTATACTGCTTTATTTTATTTGCAGCCCAGGAACTGCCCAAACCAATCTCGCACAAGATCAAAATCTTACATGATGAAGCTGAAGTTGTGCTTCAGCCTGAGATTGAGCAGAGTAACCAGAGCTGCTTAAAACTCACCTGCACCTTCACCATCCCTCTTCTCTGGGGGTACACTTACCCAGAAAATGTCAGCTTGCCAAAATCGAGCTGTTCTGGGAGACTTGGTGACTTTTGGCCACTGAGATGGCTCTGACTGGACCTGGCAAACCTCAGCTGCCAGCCAGGCTTGGCTCCCCTGGAATTCTCATTCACAGGCAATGTGCCTCCTGTCCCACCAGCCTGCTGAGGGCTGGAAGTAGCCTAAAAAGAGGAGTTCCTGAGCTTGCTTTTCTTTAGTTAGCTGCACTCTCAGGGCATCCCAAATTGTAGCTGCTGTGTAGTATCCTAGGTGGTAACACTAAAGTGGTAGAGTAGGATGGCTTTCCCTTCTAATGAATTTTTTTTTTTGAGAAACCTGGGGGAAGAAGAGCATGTCCTAGTTCATCGAGGTTCTAGACTTTAAAAAAAAAATTAAAAAACATACTTTTAAAGCTGAAGCCATCAAACAAGTGAGTTGGTGGCAATACTGAGGTCCTGTGTCTACATAGCTGTGGTTTCTTGACAATCAGGTTGGAATTGTTTCCCCAGAGCTGCAGAAGGAAGGGTTAATTTTGGAAGGAGGGTTTGGGTTTGTTTTTTTTTTTTTTTTTTTTTAAGGAAACTTTGTCTGGGAGAGGACTGCTCACAAATGCCAGAAAGTGGAAAACTGAGAACTCAAAACACACGTTTTGGGATTCTTTCTTTCCGTACTTTTTTTTCCCCCTTCTGCTCTGCTTCTTCAATTCTTTAGCATTTAACATCCGATCTCCTTTCATTAAGTTTTTAATTGCTTGCCTGAGGGAAAGAGGTTAAGTTTTACATCTGCTTTTTGATTCTGATGTACTGTGGTTTAATCACAGTGAGATCATATTTACTCTAAGGGTATTGTTTGCATGCTTGCTTTTTTTTTTTCCTCTCTCCCTGTTGATGTCACAAAAGGCACACAGCCCTCAGACAGATTTGAAAAGGCCTTTTAAAGTCATGGAACAAGATCACGCCCTTCCTTGGGTGGGGGGAAAGGAAACCGGTTACGAGGGTGAAGCATATACAGAAACTTAGTGAGTTAGGTGTGGTGGAATTTCCCAAAATATTAATCGATCTTGAAGGTAAGTCAGGGGATGTGATTTGTAATCCCAGAGAGAGTAAAGAGAATGCTATTTCGGCACTCCTGTAAAACCCCAGGAGTTCAGAGGGAATGAGAGGAACATGTCCTGAGTGGATCAGCGCTCTGCCTGGCTTTAGGTGTTTCTGTCACACGCTGTGTGTGACGCCTGCGATGGCAGCAGCACAGGGTGGGTGGTGTGCCAGCCCAGCAGGGCCTGCTCGGTGCCAGGCTGTTGTGCCGGGCTGTTGTGCCGGGCTGTTGTCCCAAAGGATCCTTATCCCAGCCATGTCCCCTGCCCGCGGAGCCAGGACTGCCTGTCCTGCTGGCTGCGCGCAGGGAAAGGGAGCGCCCCGCTCCCCTTGAGCTCCTCCTGCTCTGTGCCATCCACGTGGGGTTTGGGATGAGGTACAGCCCTGGCAGCGTCAGGAACAGCTTATTTAACACCTAGGATGTTGTGTTCTGTGATTAACTTTGTAATGCCTCTCATTCCCTCGAACTGATACAAAACTGGGCAAGCCAATAAACCAAAACTCAGTGAACAGATGAAAGAATATCGTCTGAGCAAACAGAGACAGCCTGGCTTTTTTTTTTCTTCTTGCCAATGTAGAATTATCATTTTGTTGCTCTCAATAGATATGGAGCCAGAAATCTTTATTTTCAACTCACTTTTCCATTGGGAAACATCAGGCATGGCAATAAGCTGATGCACTCAGTGCAGAATTGTGAAGTATTTTATTCACACAGGCTGGAGCACCAGTAGGAATTTTTTGGGTGAGCAGCACTTGACCAGAGAATTATCTTTGCTAAACCAAAAGCTTGTGGGTTTTGATGTTAGAAAGCAAGAGAGTGCCTGAAAAGCAGAGCTATGAGCTTTGCCTGAGGAGTGAACTGAAGCATTACCATGGTGGGCACTTGCAGCTGGACCCCTTATTTGTCATCAGCTGGGAGAGCCAAGGGAGCTCAGAGTTCCAGAGCCACGCTCAGGCTGGGTGCTCGGGGCCTTTCCCCTGCTGCAGCTGTGGTAGCTGTGACACCCTGTTAGTGCGGAGGCTCTTTGATAGGGGCTGTGGTAGCACTTCCTGCCTCCTCTCTGCAGCTGCACACTTCATCTTGACATAAAGAGCAAAAGCCTGCACACACTTGTTGCTGGCAATGAGTTGTTTCAGGTCTGTACATGGATGGGGGCTGTTATGGCCAAGCATTGCCATTCCATGGTCCATTCCCCATGTCACTGCCTACAGGGACCTGCCCAGGAACATACCAGGGCAGCTTTGTGTGTATCAGGTACTGCCTTTGCTCTTCACACTGCCTTCTTCCAGGTTTGAGCAGACCAGCAAAGACATTTTTCAAAGCTGAATGTCTTATTCAGTGACCTCTGTCAACTTCTGTTAAGTAGCCTTTGTGATAGGTTGCTTGTTACAGATAGACCTGTTACCTAGTGTGCTTCAAGAGTTGCTTTCCCTGCCAACACAGCACAATGAATGCTTTATTTCAGGGGCAGTGACAGTAAGAAATAGAAAAGGAGAAAGGAACCGAAGTTAAACTGTCCAATGACTCTTGCACTGAAACCCTTCTGTCAGAAGGCACAATAGAGCTAAAATTTTCCTCTCTTCTCTCTGAGTCCTGCTTGTAGGCAAATGGTGTATCTCAGAATAAAACTTTTTACAGGGTTTTCAGAACAATCCTTTTATCTCACAGGCACATCATTACTACTGGGCCTAATGCAGCCCCAGTCATTCATTTTTAAGAAATCTAAAAGATGGGAATCTGTATGAAAAATAGTGGATAACTAAAAGTCATCCAACCAAAATTAAGCTACTGGTTTGTTCACAGACATTGCCCCCACCTTTCCTTCCTTTGTTCCTCCCTTCCTACTCCCAAGCTAAACATAGGAGAGAAGCTGTTTCTCATTTTAAGAAACAGTTTGCCCAATAATAGAAAAAAGGGGTCCCACCCTCTTTCAGTGAAGAGCAGAGGCAGTTTTCCCAGTCGTGTTTGCACATAAACTCTACACACAGGAAGCAATATTCTAAAACAAGACAAAGCCGAACCAAACATACGCCTCAGCAGCCAAGCACAGAGCGGGGATCAGTATCTTCCTATTGCACCTCTGAGGGATGCAGCAGGAATTCTTTGAGCTCATGGTTGGTTGAGCCTTTTCCTCGAGCGTTCATTCATCGTGGAGCTGGCAGAGAGGTTCGAGTGGGCAGCCCTGTGCTGGGAGCCTGGCACTGCCGCTGGGCCCTTGAAGAGACCATTGTGTTTAATCTCCTGGCATGTCATTTGTTATTCCTGCCTTCTCTGCCATGGCTCTGGGCACCTCACACACTCGTTACCCACGTCACTGCATGTGTTTACTCTAACACAAGTGGTAGATGTTTCCACTCTTCTCTTTAACTCTTGCCTCTTCCCTCTTCTGCCACTTAGCCTCATCAACAAACACCTTCTTCATCCTCCAGACTATGAATTACAGAATTCAGTTCTCCTCACTGCAGAGAAGGGCAGCCAAAACAGGTCGTGATCTTCAAAGTGTTTTCGTGTGTCTCCATCCAGCTGCAGATGTGTCAGCCACCAATTGCCACAGGCTAAGGAGAGAGCAGACACCTCTGACAGTTCTGTAATAGACCTCATTTATACAGCTGAATTTGACATGTTGTTCCTCCAAGATTTGAGAAGAAAAATAGCTTACAGAGTCTTTTTTTTTTTTTGTTTGGGTTCTGCAAGTAGAACAGCTGACAGTTTTCAGAGCAGCATCTCTTGCTTATTGGGTCATGCATCCTAGGTGCAAAAGAAAGAAAAATCTGAGGTGTACAGAGAATACAAATTGTCCCTTTCCAGCTTTTATCTAATGGACTTTAAATGGCATTAAAGAAAACCTCAGACAGAAGTTTCAAATCCCAGGTTCACTTTACCTAGAGGGAGCTTGAAAGCTTTACTTTTGTCTCAACCAATGTAGAAAGTTGGGACCACGGGCACTGTAATCTGCATTTGATCTTGAGAGTATCCATTTCCATTCCCTTACTTTTAGACAGTTTCTGACAGAGTCAGCAGAGTCTGCTGAGCCTTTTCCTGCAGTGTGTTCCAGCTGAAATCCCCAGGCAGCAGTCATTAGGGTCAGGCTCCATTTTCACTTTGACCTGCTGACAACTGAGATAGCACTTTGTTAAACAGAAGACTGTAAAACTTCCGATTTTCAGTGATTTTACATAAGATGCTTTCTACTGCACTCATGAGCCCAAGGTTAAGAGGAATTTAAGCTTCTTGAGAACAAATGTGGGGTTTTTTTGTTTTACTTGTACAGAGCATTAACACCATGGGGCCTGACCCTGGCTTCAGCTTCCAGACATCCCAGTATTGCTAGCAAGGCTTGACACAGAAGCTGAACTGAGTCTTTCCAATCCACCATTAGCTGCAGAGAAGCACTCATGACTTGAAGTAGGGCTGTCACAACGCTGGGAGCGCAGGAGAATGGAGCTGCTGCCCAGGGACCACATGGACTTTTGGATTTTGAGGAGGGCACCACTGCTCCTATCATGTAGTTAATTTAACTAGACCAAAGGAGAGCAACTGATACTCCCAGTATTAGTCTTATTACAAGAAGCTGGTAGCTGCCAGTATCTTCATTTTATGCAATGCAGCTGATTTCTATAACAAAATGATTTTTTTTCCCTATGTAGCATAAGGTAATTTTCCCCAGCCTTTACAGAACTTGATTTTGTAGCTCTGCATCTGTTGCCCTCCCTTTTTTTTTTTTCTTTTTTATTGGGAATATAAATCCCTTTAAGGGGACTTTTGTGCAACTTACTAGTTTTGAAAACAAGTTCCAAGGCAATTTTCTCATTGCCCTTTCTCTAGGAAACAGACAAAGTTTTTTTAGCATTTAGTGATACAAAAAGGTCACTGCTGTGCTTTTGTCTTCTCATATCAGATCTTAGTGCTTACTTGGTGCCAGTTCTCAGGCAGTTGAGTGGACAGATCTATGCCTCTTCAGAGCAAGTCCAATTAATTTCATGTAACTGTCCCCACTCTCTGACCTGATGAGACCAATGAGAAGGAATATTGATATATGGGCTACAGTGCCCACAGAATGAGAAAATGATTCAGATTTGTCAAATCTTTGGAGATAAGGCCCACAGGTGTTGAAAGATGTCTTTGATCAGAACTTCTTTCTGTGTGATGAAAAGTAGAGACGACCATCGCGATCACCACAGCAGGTAAAAGGTACCTGTGGTTTCCAAAGCTTGCCTTCTGTGGTCACAATTGCAATTTTCTCAAGGCTGATTCTGCTGACTTGTGAAAGTGACTGTGACACTGTTTCTGAAGCTCACACTAAGCAATCCTCTGAAGGAAGAATGAAGTTGGGTAAAACACAGAAGGTTTGCTTAGCAGGAGCAGCGCCTTTGCTGCTGGCACCAAGCAGCAGGCTTAGCATTTCTGGTCCCAGTGCTTATTTGGAGGAATATTTTTCCTGCTTCACTGCTCCATCAGTGAATGGTGCTGGTGGCATGGCTCTGGGCTATTTAAAAGGCCTCAGGGAAATGGCTGTGAAACAAGTGGCAACCAGTTAGTATAATTCACATACTGGTGCCTGAGTTAACACCAACAATGAGAATCTGAAGCTGTTCGCAGCAAAGAAGTTCTGAAGCACATCCAGAAAGTGTTAACATGCTGCATGCCAGGTGGTGAGAAGGTCACTGGGACAGAGATAATGAGCAGCTAGAAAAAAAAATTCACATGGGAACTTTTATCTGCTCTAATTCTACCACCATTTCAGTTTTGTTCTGAGAATTGCTTTGCTGCAGAAGCTAATCAAGTTTTTCAAATACCTTTAAACACCAAAGTACAGAAAAATACACATTTATCTTTGATTTTGCCTGCGTGGTTAGTGCCTCCCCCACCAGCTGTAATCTTCCTCCTTTAAACAACTGCCCTGTGAAAGTCTTCTTTAAGTTGCACAGGCTCTGGTGCCATTAGTAGATTTCCCCTGTGAAAGACATGCTAGAAAGAAATGTGGAAAGATAAGAGATTGACATGAATATTCAGATTAGGCTGGGGCTTTTGTTTTCTGAGCTTCAGACTCCACTGAGCAGCCTGGTTGACGCAGCGAGAGCATAGAGGTAGTGCCCAAGAAGAGACCACTGGTTTTGACCATGCTTAAATAATAGTTCTACAGTCTTGCCAAGGCATGGACAAAAATTGCTCCCTGCTTTATCTATATTGGGATATCTTAGTGTTACTGACTGATGAGCTGAGTAGACATACATGAGAGGGAATGGTGAGCCCCAGTGCTGCTGTTTACATGGGAGTTCAAAATGGCAATCCTGCTTTTCCAAGCCAAAGCTTAATTTATACCAACCTCGCTAATGATGCTGATGAAAGGTAAAGCCAGTGTTTCTCATACATTTGAAAGCTGATCTCCCATTCAGAGACGAGGAAATTGATCTCATGCACCCCATTTCAACCCTGCATGTCTTGGGAAATGCAAGTTCACCTACCTTTTATGTGATACCTGAGCTTATCCCCCTTCCATCCACCAGTCAGCCCTGCACACAACCTGCTACACTGAGCAAGGTCAAACTAAAGTCTCTGTCTCGAGGTAGCACAGGAATGATGGGAAAACATCAGTGTGTCAACAGGGAAAGATATAACAAGTGAGGGATGGTTAAAAGAAAAAGTTCTGAAGTGTCCAAGAAGGAATATAAATATGACAGATAAAAACACTAAACTGTACTTGACGCTATTCCTTTGACATAGGAAAGATAAATCTTTAAGGCAGCTGCATATCCTTTTTGGTGGCATAGCACCATTTCAGTTTGTGTACTGTATCCAGATATTTCAGCTTGAACACTTCAGATCCAGGGCACTGTATATTTTTTCAAGTGCTTACAATTGGATTATAACCACCTCTGCTGACCACCTTCACTGAAAATCAGGCAGTCATGGTGCAATTGTTTCCAATATGTCTGGAAATATCACCAGAGCCAAGAAATTAAATCTTCATGGCCTTTTTGAGGGGTCCAAGAATGTTAGTGCAGACAGCCTGCCTACTTTCCATTGAATACCTTGGCCAGTTACTCAGAGCTGGATGTGCCATAGAGGCCTGCAAAGAAAGAGGAAAGGGAGGTGGGTCCATCTGGGAGAGGAGGTGGTACTTATTAGTAACTCATCACAGCCTTACGTCAACTCAGAGCTGGCTTAAAACTGCATAGCAGAGGTGCTGCTTGGAGTAGAACCCTAGCAGGAGAGAAGTCAGGGCAAGCTGCAAAGCCTGCCTGGAACTCTGGGCAAATGCTTGGGGATAGAGCTGTGTGAAGCTCCTTGTGTTGATGGTACTGCTCCACTTCACATAATCAAGCAAAGTGCATCTAAGAGTGCTTAAACTGTGTTGACACAAGTCAAAGACACTCTTTGGCTGCCCTAAGTCTCCCCTTATGTTACACACAAAGGCTCTTTGTGGTGCTGGTTGATACCTACATTCTTACATTCTTTTAGATGGGCACTGCTTTCCTCAAGGCACGGGCATGACCCTGCTTGGGGTCACTGGGCAAATTATTTTTTGGAATTATATTTTTCTCTTGAAGATCTTTCTACAGAAGGTGGACCTCAGAGGAACCGCATTCTTTGAAGTTGGTTTGGAGGTTTTTTTTTTTGTGGGGCTGGTTTTGAGGCAGCAGGGGAGGAAGGGTTTTATCTATTAAACTACTGCTGTGCTATGCTGTGCCCCTGAAGAAGTTTGCAGAGTGAGAAGGCACAAAGCTACATGCAAAGATGAGCATCGTAGCTCAAAACCGTGACGTTTTGTCACCTCATTTTTAGATAGGTTTTCTTACTAGGTGGTCTACAGATCCATCACTTTTAAGGCCACCTGCAAGCGTCAGCTAAAAAAGCCAGGCCACTGTCTGTACACTAAATGGGATCTGCACCTCCGTGGAAAGTCTTTTGGGACCCCACAAATGTAAGACTGTTTGGGAAAAATTACTCTGGATTACTCACTCCTTGTGAGTCTTGCTCAGGTTTATTTTTAATGGCTGCTAACTGGCTGTAGCAGTACACAGAGCATGTTTGTAGGGAAATCAGTGTCAGGAGATGAAGGTACAAGCCCCTCATTCACAGGAAGAGCACCTCAGTGCCAGGAGCAGCACTCTCCTGACTTTCTGTCTGTTCAGGTGACTAGGCCGTATAAAGAGCTTCTATCTGACCCACTGTTACTGGAAGATTTCTCACTAGCAGTGTTGCTAATGCATAATCCTCTCATTTTCCCAACTTGAGACAGAGGAATCCTGTGCTGTATGATTTTCCATGTTTTTTTTTTTTTATTTCCTACACACTTCTTTTTCAAATTCAGTCCATATTTCCTATCACGTAGAATGTGCTTGAAGATACGGAAAAATTCTGCCTTGTTTGTTGACTTGCTATTCTTGCCTTTGTTTCTCCACAGAATCTTATGGCCAGGGCCCTCTATGACAATGTCCCCGAGTGTGCCGAGGAGCTGGCCTTCCGCAAGGGCGACATCCTGACGGTGATAGAGCAGAACACCGCGGGGCTGGAAGGATGGTGGCTCTGCTCCCTGCACGGCCGCCAAGGCATCGTCCCAGGCAACCGCGTGAAGCTCCTGGTAGGTGCCGTGGTGCAGGACAGCCCTCCTGGCCAGGACGTGCCCGGCCCAGGACTGATGAATCAGCCCTTCAGCCACCAGAAGATCTACCAAGTGCCGAGCTCGCACGCCTCGGCACGGGACCCTGTCTACCAAGTGCCGCCTTCCCACCAAAACCAGGGAATTTACCAGATACCCACCGGTCACGGTCTGGTGGGACAAGAGATTTACCAGGTGCCACCCTCCATGCAGAGGTGTATTGATGGTCCAGCTGTGACTAACAAGGTGTGTGCATTTGCTTTTATTTCATAGCTGCAGAGCAGCTCACTTGGGCTGGGAGAAGCATGGGATTCAGGCTCCTCCCAGGCTGAAGCACATTTGGCCTGTGGCACTCTCACATTATGTGTTCAAAAGAGCTGCTGCAACTCATCTTCATCTTCATGAACTCTCCCACTTCTTAATGAACAGTTACATCATCTGCCCGAGTAATTTTTGTTTAATTAAAAATTATATACTATCTTGCTGGAGCAGTCCCAGTGGGTCTAAACTACAAAGAGAAATCGGTGATTGATGTGACAAGGGCCATACTTGTAAGGGTGAGGAAACAAGAGGATAAAGATATTGAGGGATGTTTTAATATTAAACCTAAACCTTTTAAGAGTGCACTTGATGTTTATCTACAGTTAAGTTTCTTGGCTGAGAGTGAGAGCTGCAGCAGCTCCATGATGCAGCCATTACTGCATTATTGCATTTTGCAAGGGTCACCCCTTGTTCCTGCTATTCTTCTTAAGTTCTCCCCATCTTCTGCCACTCCCTCATTTTACCTCACAGGATACCTGCCAGGTACCCTGGTGACAGAAAAGGAAGGATTAAGGAAGATACCCAAGGAAGGAAGTATTACAGAGCCAAAAAGAAATTCTTTCAGTCCCTCCATTCCCAACAGCTCCAGATATCAGCATCCTGCTTACCATTAGAGCTTAAAGCACAGCATTAATATCCAATTTATGTGAGTGGATGATGGCTCTCTCAGGAAGTTCTTTACTGGTTTAGACTTTCATCTAATTTAGTTTGGCAAGACTGTCTGTTTTGTGTTTTCCCCCCACATCACCCACAACTCAGCCTTTTTCGTATCAAGCCTTTGGAAGACGTCTTCTAATGCTTTTATTTCCTTGTTATAATTTCATTTTCCTTGATAAGAATAAATGGATTTTTTGTCTTCTGAGCAAGAAAGAAAGATCTGTGAAACCATTCCAAGTCAATTTATAAAGAGGTTTGCTTGCTCATCTTTTCCATAGTTATGCTTTATAGGCTGTGCAGGAAGATAATACAAGAAAATTGCACTTGCTGCACAGGCAGAGATAGGAGCTTTGTTGGAGCAATTACGTGAATTTTCTTGATAACTCCCATGTATTTTCTCTCATTTCCTTCTTTCCATATAGACTACATACATTGAAATATTTTCCAGGGATGGTATTGTTTGCATATCCACAGTGGATAACCCTCCAAGGTAGTTAGTGAGCACCTGGTAAATAGTCTGTTGATAGGGCAGCAGAGAAGAGATCTCATTTTAGGGTATGGCTGCAGGAAACATTTTACAGCACTGTTCAGAGATGCCTCAGCTATCCAGCCTGGGCACAGGAGATGCACCATACAGCAGATCTGCACTAAAGTCTGTAGGAAAGCCCAAGGAATTAGTTTGGAATGAGCACTATGTACCTTCATTTTAGTACCTGATTTGTGTAAATACTATTAGGATAGTTTGCTTAGCATAATTAATGTGCGTTTCTACTCCACACAGAAAGAATTTTCCAACTGATAAGAGGGTTTTTCTTCTCCCTCCTCCTACCCTCTCCAGCTCCAGTGAAAATAACAGGACATTTTGCATAAACCTGTTGGCTGCTAGGACTGTGTTAAAACCATTGAAACCCTAAGAGACTGAAATCTTTGTTTTAGTCTAAGTGCAAAGTTCTTGTTGAGATAAAAAAATCAGAAGCTGTGAAGCTCCTGTTTTCTCCAAGTTTCTGCTGAGAAATTTTTTCAGCAACCTTGATTATGAATTTTTCTGAATTCTTAATAGATAACTTTAGAAAGTTATCTATTTGTCAGAGTTGTGACTTGTTTTCATTTAATTCCTTGCCACCCATGAAAGACCAGCTATGCTGCTCACTGTAAAATAACTAAACATACATGTTTATAAAGTATTTCATCCTCAATCAAAGTAAATGCCAATCTGCTTAGCCGTAGCCAATATCTTAAAGCCTGACTTAAATGTATTTAGCTCAAGAGTCCTTAGTCTCAGTATTCACTGTGTTGTATTAGTGGCTGGCAAAGCTCATGGCAGCATCCTGCTTTGACCAGAGGTAGATATATCCTTTCTCTTTGGGATTGCTCAGTTCTACACTAAAAGGAACACATTTGGATTGAATCCATGACAGGCAAGAGACAACTTAGCAGTGAAGGAGGTGTCTAAGGTAAAATACTTTGTTCTGTATCATCTTGATCTTGCTAAGCTGCTTTTTTACAGCTACAGCTGTAACTCTGCTAATGCCTTTGTGAAAGAAAAGCCTAATTAAAAGGAAGCACTTTAGCACTTGTCTCCTTTGTATGGAGGAAACAGTCTGCCCTCTAAATCCTCCTCCTCTAGGGATCAGTAAAAACAATCCTTAATATTAAGAAAAGCTGGGCATCTTGAAGGTTTGATTTGGGGTCTCTTTGCTTTGTCTTCCAAACTGAATGATATCTTTTCTCGGACTTGTGACACCTGCTTCAAAGGCTCAAATGAGCCACTCTGGCTCCTTCCATCAGCAGAACCAGCTGGTCAGCAAGCTGTGTATTTTGGTAGTCATAAGGACGTTGAAGGGTTTTGCTGCAAGTTCTTGCTGTATGCAAGCCTTCTCCCTTCCCACAGCAGGAGCTAGAGAAGAAGCCTGTGTCCTCTGGACACCATTCCAAGCAGGACCAGCAGCAGTTTCTGTGCCATCCCTTTCTGCACGTGTCTGCTTGCTTCCCTTGTGCAAACGTGTGGCTTGGCTGCCGTGCAGGTTTTGCAGGCAGGGCTCAGGAGCTGCTGTCAGGCAGGAATTGTCTAGCCTGGAGCAGCAGTAAATCAACAGCAGGCATGTTATTAAGCTGTGCTGAGGTAACCCATCTCCTAAGCCAGCAAGGCAGAGCAAGTCAAAAAGGAGTCCTGAGGCAGGTAATTACAGTGATTAATTGATTCTGGCCAAACTGGTTGCTGACAACAGAGCTGTATTGGCTCCCTCTATCAAATGAAAATAGCACCTTCTAGAACTAACCCTACCAATGACAGAGATAAGGAGCCTTAAAATTAGCCTTGGTTAGCCCCAGGCTTTTGCAGCTCTGCTGCAAGTTCAGTCACAAAACCCCAAAGCGTGGAGAGCATCTCAGGGGTGTAAAGAGGTGGAAGCTGTGTCTTAGAATTTATTCCCTCTTTCTGTACTCTGTCTTGGAACTTACTCTCTTTTGCTGCAGCCAGCAAAGAGAAAGAACCTTCAGACAAATCTGACATTCAGGAACCCTGGTTTTTATCCTTGTCTCAGAATTCTGCGTGGTCTTGAGTGGTGCTTTTGCATCTCATCTGCAAAATATGTGGATTAATTATGAGGGAACTCATTCTGTACAGATTGCTTTGAGAACATCCTTTGGGAAAGGTGCCAACAGAGCACAAAGATTGTTTTGCATCTGATTAATCATTAGTGATTAATCATTAGTTCACGCCTAAGCTGTGAAGTAGGGAAAGCTACACATGAAAAAAAGAGTCACTGCCATAATTTAAACACTCATTTTCTGGTTCAGTGTTCCCCCTAACTGATCTAGTTGTGCTGTCCCTGCCATCCTGAAAGTAGCATTGGCCAAAAAAATTAAGGGAATTATTTCCTTGCTGGAAAACAGCTTTCTGTAGGAACTAGTAGCTGTCAGGAGGATTGTTGGTCAAGGAAACTCTGCACAAAACAGAGTGAGGCTGATGTTTGTCCAGGGAAGAGACTGCACTGTGGGAGTTACCAGCCCTGAACTACAGCTCCCACAAGGTACAGACCAAATCAGGCAAATAGAGATTAATGCCAGCTTGGAACAAATCACCTTTTTTGTTTGTTGGTCTGTTTGGACTGGAACACTTCAGTTCAGGAACCACTCAGATTTACCCACCTTTTAAAAGTGGATAGAGCGGAATAGGGAAGGGACTCATCTTCATCCCTGGCCTATTTTCAAGTATAAACATGTCCTTGACAAATCAAGGGTTTCACACCCCACCATCCTACTTTATCAAGAGGTCACTGCCTTCAGCAGGAGGTTTGGGTAAACCATGGCTATGGGAACGGACCTTGTTCCCTGGGTTTTATTTATGTTAAGAGTCATGCTGGTTCAAAGCACGAGAAAGTAGAAACACCACCCCACAAGCAGCACCACCCTGACAATTCTGGCACAGACTTCAGTAGCAGGGGCCAGTTAGCCACATTATGACATTTTCCCTTTCAATTACACAAATACTGTCCTAGCTGGGAAGAAAGAAATGGCTCCTTATAATGTTAGTTCCAGAAATAAGCCTGCCTTTACATTATTGTCTTATTTTCCTTGCCTATTTTTACATTTATGAAATAAGAAGATAAAGACATTAAGCACAGTAAAGAGTTGTGTGAGTGATTAGTTTGTTATCAGAAAGAATGAGATCATATCTAGTGTTTTGCAGTTTGTTGGTAAAATGTATTTACATTCCAAGATAATGTCCCCATTTACCCTCAGGCTGAAATACCACAGTTTCCTGTGGTGGGGTTTCCATAAATGGCCCTAACAGTGATCATATAGTCATTCTTCTCTTTTGCTTTCACATTACAAACTCTACTTTGGGGAATTGTATCCCTCATAACAAAATAATGCTTCTGTGTTAAAGTGCTGAACACACAGGAAGTTTGCTGAGTGCAGCAGCAATGGTAGCACATACCTCAACACTCAGAGCTTGCTTTCACAAAGTGTGTGCTGTAAAGGATGAAAATACCTCAAGTTAAATGCAAGCTCAGTGGTTAAAACAGCTCACAGCTGTTTTCTTAGGCTCGGGAGTTTCCCTTGTAACTTTCCATGTGACGTTAATAGGAGAACAACCATTTTACTGATAAAAAGTCAGTGCAGTTAATCCCTCATCCACAAGGCAGAGTAAGCAGTAGTTAGTCACTGATGTGATTTGTAGAGAAGTATTTCAAGAAAAAGACTGCATTTTATTAGGCTGAGCAAATATATGAGCTCAACATTACTCCCTGTTCCTCCTTGAGCACAGGGCTCTTTTTCATCAATTCTGTTTGTAGACCAGAGGCGCGCATTTTTCCCCTGGAGTATCAGAAAAAAAAGGCCAGTCCTGCAGTCTCATCTAATACCTGAGGGCTCCAGGGACACAAATCTGTCTCCCCAAGAGCCGAATCAAACCTCTGCTAAAAATAGTAAAACAATAACAATAGTAATAATAAAAGAAAAATGCAAGCTTATGGGCTCTTTCTTGGTGGTTAAAAACCTAACTGAGCATTTGGTTATGTCTGAAACAAAACACCAAATTCAGGTAATCTAAATTGCCCTCTAAGTACTAAAAACTAAGCACAGCAGCAGAGCATTTTAGAAAAAAAATTCCACATGAGTGGAAAACTGATTATTCAGAAAGTAAATCTCATCATAAGGAGGAAGTGTGGTTTCTGGAGATAGGAAATGGGTAGATGAAGACAGGTTGCTGGCCATCAGAAAATACAGTTCTAGTGAAATCTAAAGTCTTGGCAGGCATTCTATGATTTTTTAGATGTTTTGATTTGGAGGATGACTAATTAGCCTCAGAATATCATCATTCCATATGTTTGCATAAAACATTTCAGTTTTTATTTTTTATATAGCAGTGGCAGTATTGCATTTTTTTTCCTAACATGAATCTAAATTAATCTTTCTCCCCAAACAAACTGTTAAAATGGGTGCAAAGTGAAATTAAGGTAGCTAAGTTCCTAGGAGACAGGAACCTTCCATAAGCCAGTCTAATCCTTAAAAGACAGTAATATATTCCCATTGGGTCTTACCATCACAGCTTTTAAATATACACAGGCAGTCATGACTGAGGTCTGGCAAAAAAACAATTCAGGATGGAGTTTATATCTGTTTAAAAGGTGTCTTTGCCTTCCATAAACTTGCCAAAGCAAGCTGTGCTAATCTAAACACCTCTTACTAGAAGCACTAGTCTGTGCAGCTGCCCTGAGATACCCATGCAGAAATGGAGCCAGTACAGCTTGTGAGCCAGAGAGGCTCTACAAATGAAATAAAATCAAATCAAGCTTCTTCCTCATGAAAGGTTTTATTTGCCTCCCTCTCTCAGAGCAGTGTAGTTCCCAACTTAAATGATTTAGGGCCACTTCCATTGTTTCTGACCAAGTGTACCTCTGAGAGCACTCTTGTGGAATTGAAACTCTGGCAATGCTTTGTCTCAGCCATTTTTTTGCCCACTGGGAAATGCCGATTCACAAAAACTGAAATTGATGACAGGGAAGGATCTGTTCTGAGAAATGTCTTAAAGGAAGGGAAACGAGAAGTCATGGAAATACCCTGTTACAACAATTCCCAAATGAAGCTTTCTCCCTAATCTAGAAATTCAGTGTAGGAGGAAAGAAATAACAGAAAAAAGATGAAGCACCTCAGAAGAATTAAAATTATTTGTATGAACTGAACCAAACTGGTTTTTGATTGTCAGCCTTTAGGATTTCATGTCATTCACAGCAAGACACAATCTGCCCTATCTGTCTTAATACCTCATTCTTTTTTCTTTCTTTCTTTCCTCTCTTCTGCCAAACTTGCCCTAAATTTGGGCTTCTGTCCTTGAAAAGAGACAGTCATAGTATTATGAGCACAGAAAACAAGCTCTGGTTTGCAGTTGGTTCTTCATGTGACAACCTTTTTAAAGTGGGGAGACTAGACAGACTGGGATGGCCAAAGCAAGATATTATTTTTTTTTTATCATGGACAAGAGACCCAAATGCTGAGGTGCTGAGTTTTGCCACATACTTTTCCTTTATCAAAACTGCAGCTCAGACTTAATCACAGTTTTTCGGAGAATGCTTTAGCGGTCATGCATATTTGTCCACTAAAAATTATCACACAGTAATTGGGGGAGATTCTTTCTCTGTAAGACCCATCCATAGGCATTATTTCAGAGTTCATGCCTGTTCTATCACCAGTCCTGTGACACATCAGCTTTTTAGCTCTGTTGACCAGTGCATGCAAAAATGATGTTTCTGTCTGCCTAAATATGAGTAATTGTCATGGAGATGACATGACACTGGTAAAACTCTTATCAAGAATGTTGGACAACTATCCTCTTCACACTCCTCTTTAAAATGCTGATAATTTAATAGTAATGGTATGATTTGCTCATCTCTCTTGTTCTCTTCCTCTCCTCTGAAAAATGGGACATTCTCAGAAGTGTTAGTTTGATTGTCTTTAATTACATTTTGTGAGCAAGAATGACTCTTACCAGAATCTTGGAAATACCCCTTCCCAGTCAGCCTTGCAGTTCAAGGCCAGCCTGTTCCACTGAAGCAAGCAGAAATGTGCTCATAACACAACTGGCAGCAAGCCCTAGAGCTGATGTGAGAGTGAGTGGGATCATGTCACGAAAACATCATAAAATAAAGAAAAAAAAATTCCCAGTAAAATCTTGCCAGTGACAAAGCTGTTGAGATTTTTTTTTGTGTGTGTTTTGTACAGCTCGTTTAGTAAGATCTGGAGATACAGACCTTTTTATCTGCACTTAGTTTGCAATCATGAACATCAGTGAGAAAAAAATTCAACGCTCTCATCTAAAGCTACAACTAATGCAAGTTCAGCACTATTCCACCACACTTCATAGAGCCCTGTCATTTTATAATAATCAGAACTTAGAACATTTGTGTAACTCCACAGATTTATTTTTTTAAAAAGTTGTTTGGAAAGACTATAAACCTGCACTTCAGATTTAGGAAAAAAGCAAAACTTAAAAATATTGTAATGACCCTGCTTTTGTGTATTGATTAATGGAAGAAGTCCTACCAGAAGTTAAAAGTTCAGGATTAGGCTAGTTGCAAAGCAGTTGGTTATACCCTTTTCACCAGCACTGAGGGTTTAAATCCAGGCCAGCTTGTGATGTCACATTTTTTATCTTAAATTTGTTTCACAGCTTGTCCTCTATCTCTTCAAGACTCACAACCCAAAACTTGTGTAAGTCTTGTTGAAATAATACATCCCCAAAATTGTAACACCCATTTTCCTTACATGCTGTTATGACAATACACAGGGGTAGTTTTTAAGACTGGACATCTACTGGTGAGGCCCTTCATAGGCACGTTTAAAAGTTTCTGTTTAAATGCCTGAGCCTGAAGAGTTAAGCATTTTTAACACACCATGAATAAGTGACATCTGGACCTGCTTTAGGTTTTGAGAGCATTTACAGCAGAATCTTCATAGGTGTAGGTCTTGGACAGCACGTGGAGAAAATAAGCAGGTTTTTTAAAGATAAACGCAGCATCAAGAAATAAACCAGCTTTGTACCCGGGTAGTATTTGTCATGTGTCTGTCCTTATCTTCACACATCTGAGTATTCTAAGAAATCTCAGTGGTGAACACCCCCTCAGAAGCAGGCAGAGGTGTCACAACGCTCCCTGGTGCCGCGGTTCTTCTTGCTGTGTGTTACAGCTGATAACTCACTCAGCCCAGAAAATCTATACAGCCATTTCTGTCCATTTCCTCTTGCTGGCAGAGACATTTGGGCCTTAGCACTAGAAACAACTCATTATTGGGCTACAAGTCCAGTGCATCAGAAAACATGCCTCTACAGACTTCCTCTCCTCCATCCTCTTCCAGGTTGTGAGACTTGATCAAAGCTCTCCAGCAGCTCAGTCTTGGCAGAAAATACTACGCCAGAACATTTTATAGTGGTCCAATGTTCATGCATTATTTCGATTTAAATAAGGTGCTATGAGTTCATAATCTTAACAGCTTACAAACCCAAACATTGATAAGAGTATCCTTAGCACATGTGAAACTCCAGCCTTTACTTGTTGGCAGCAGAGAAATACACTGTCATTGTATACAGCAAATAAGTAAGTAAAAACATGATTGCTTGGTTTTTTTCAGAGCAGGCAACAGAAAGTGATATGGTAGGTATTACTGTCAGGAAATTTAGTATCAGTCACTGGAAATCCTGATGCAGCTTGCAGAATACATAAGTGGAAACACTGTGTGCTTTCTGTAAAAATGACAGTTTTAGCCAGCTAGCCAGGTTCTTTCAAATACCTAAATTACCTGTGTGCTTTTCAACCCAACCTTCCTCAAGTTCAGCTTAGCCACTGAAACATCCTCAAGGGGAAAGAAATTGCAAAACATTTAAAGAGACACACATGGCTTCCTAAGTACATGCATCAGAACAGAAAGAAAGGCTAAGAAGTGGCTCACTGCCTGATCTGACATAATTCAATGGCCACTGTCCCTGCCTTGCAAAAGGCTAGGACTTCAAGAGAATAGGGAGTTCTTTTCCTCTTAATTCTCTCTGATATTTCCCTATATTCTCTTTGTCTGTTTTATTCTTGTTCCAAGCCTCAGAGAGCCCAGGTGGCTGTTACATACCCACTTAAGGGGCTCAGCAACAGAATTTCAATAATTAGAGCTTCATGTTAAATCTAAAGAAATCATTTACAACAGTAAACAGACATGACTTTTTTTTTTTTTTCATTTTCTTACACTTTGATTTATTTTTGCCACACCCAGGCTTCATGCCAGCCCCCTTTTATGCACCATCACTGGGTCAGAACTCTTCCCAGGGCAAGCAGTGGATGGCAGCAGCTCATCAGCTGCTGAGCCCTGCCCGAGGGGTGAAGAGGAGAGCATCGTGGGGGGAAATATGTTTTAATGCAGTTATTTGTCCCAATTTAAAATATATGCCCCTTCTTTCCCACCTCCAAAAAGCACTGTTTATTTAAAAGCAGTCAGCAGGCATCAGTGGGCTCTTGGGGTTGAGAGGCCATACTGGGAATTACCAAGCTGCCCTTTTTAGCTCCCCTCTGCCTGTGATTTGGGTGGTTCAAGGTGTTGCAGAGGTGCAGTGTACCTCTGATCAGTTCTGCCACCTGTAAAACTCCCTTGTTACCCATCATTCTGCATATCAGGAATTGCAGTTCATGAGAACAGGCCAAATTCTGCCCTCACAGTGCTGCTATAAATTCAGAGTAATTTGGTTTGCCTCAGTAGTTTTATTTGCTCTTTGTCCTTGTGAAACAATGTAAACTACAGTGTTGTGTATCTGCTGTAAGCACGAGAATGGGAATGGTCTTCTTGTTTCCGTAGTTAGGAATGTTCTCTGTTGCAGCCTAACATGCCTTTTAATCCTGGAAGAAATAGAATGTTGGTTTTTCCCCCCTATATTTAGGAAAGCAGGATTTAATGAACCACAGGGCTGGATATTTTGTAAAGTACATGCACATTCAGCTCTTTTTTTCTTGGTTAGGGACATGCCATTGGCATGGAAAAGGTCCAAGTAATTGCTTTTGGAAGAGCGTGGTCTTCAGAAAGAACAGAACAAACTTTCTGCTCAGTTGTCTTTGTTTTGCAGTACTGAAAGTTTGAAGGCTCATTACACATTTCACCAGAGCCAAAGCTGGTTCCTGTTAGCTGCTCTGCACGGATTAAGTGGTTAACAATGTTTTGAGAATGTTGTTGGGCTAGATGGTTTGTGGGAACACCATCTGTTTCCTTTAACACGTAAACAAGGAAAATTGCTGGTTTGAAATGCAGGATTATTTTTTTATACTTGGGTGACCACAGGCATTCTTGAAAGAGAAGAGGTAAAAGGGAAAATAATCCTTATGAGGTATGAAGTGCAATGACATTTGTTCAAAAATAAATTTGTGAGTGTCAGATGGGGCTGCTATCCCTGTTCTAGAAGTGGCTAATGTGGAACGTTTCTCTTGCAGTCACCTCCTTCCTTCTGAATTCATCTTCAAAAGTAAACTACCATCAAAAATAAAACCATAAAAAATTGTTCAGCAATGCAGTGGAAGGGCTGAGCATCCCATTCAGAAGCAGCAAGTTAATTTAATATATTTATGGGTAAATATCCAGAATGAAAAGTTACTTCTGACTGGGTTTGTTATCTTCCATACTTCATCTGCCCAGCTCCACCTCTCTTGCTCAGACAGAAAAAGCAGCAAAACCCCATGTCCTGATGACCCATGTGAGGTCATGAGAGTAAGAGCAAATGCCCCACATTTTTCCTTTGTCAAGTAGTGGGGGCATTCTTTTAATTACTGTTACAAAATGTTTATTCAAGATAAGCTTTGGTGATGAGCTTCTTCTGTTCTGAATTGACCAGGAATAAGCAGTGCAGCTTAAGGAAAAGCATTGGAATGAAAGAGGGGTGGAGGTACAACAGGAAATTTTCTTGTACTCAGTACAGACCAGATTATCATCTGCAGGAGATTTTGCTGTGAAATTGCTCATAACATGTTGTTACTGGATAGTGATTCTCCACACAGGAAAATATACCCAAGTCACTGGGAGAAAAAAGCTGTCTTTCATGTTATCAGCAAACCTTGGTTGTTGCTGGGTGTCTTAAAATCATATTTTCTGCCTTTCATATGACTTGTTTGAAAGCCTCAAGAGGAGCTGACATAAAAGCATCTCTTGCATTTCTATTTGGAAAATAAATGCCACCATAAGTAGAGTGCACTGCTAACCACAGCCCTGCAGAACCTCAGGTCCTCTGTCCACAGTTGCACTTGCAGGCAGACTTTAGTCATGAATACCCAGAATCAAGGATTTTGCACTTTAACCTCTCACTTTCTTTGACAGCAGTTAGACACACCCAGAGCACATTTTTGTTTCAACCAAATTAAGGAGTGACACTGCTTGACCACTGCCTCAGGTCTGGGAAAGAGCAAAAGTGCCTAGATGGTATAAAAAGTCCTGCAGTGCTGAGTGAAACTGGTTTCCTTTGTGTGATCCATCTAGCTTTAGTGTAACTTTTTAGGATTGTATCAGCACAGTAAATAAAACCAGCACCCTTGTAATACTGTAAATCTTTCATATGGCATCTACTATGTCAGGATTTTTTGAAAAGTGAGGAAGGCCTCTAAAGATGGGCTACCAGAGTAACTGCAGCTGCATGAAATTCCTGTGTGCAGACTGAGGCAGAATTTCTCTGCAAGTACTGAGCATGAGCAAGCTTCTCTTCCATGCATGTTCCAGGCTCCATGGTGCAAGGATATAATCTGTTTTGTGACCAGGGATTCTTGTTACAAAAGCAAAATACCATGTTTAGCTATGAGAAGAACAAGTGGTTTTACTTGTGTGTGCTTAGGGACATGGCTTAGTGGGGCTTGGCAGTGCTAGGTTTATGGTTGGACCCACTGATCCTAAAGGTCTTTTCCAGCCTTCTGTGATTCTGTGCCTTACTGCCTGTGCTGCTTGGATCAACTCCCTTTTTTATATTAGAGGCATGTGAGTTTGTTCATGGAGATCAATTCCCTGAGGAAGAAGAGTGCTGGTGTCTTTTATCACAGAATCACAGAATTAACTAGGTTGGAAAAGACCTTTGAGATCATTAAGTCCAACCTGTGATCTAACACCTCCTCATCAGCTAAATCATGGCACTGAGTGCCACATCCTGTCTTTTTTTTTAAATGTCCAGGGACAGTGACTCCACCTCCTCCTTGGGCAGACCAGTGCCCAATCACTCTTTCAGTGAAGAATTTTTTTCTAACATTTAATCTAAACTTCCCCTGGCACAGCTTAAGATTGTGTCCTCTTGTTCTGTCAGTCATTGCCTGGGAGAGGAGATCAGCCCCCAGCTGCCTACAACCACCTTGCAGGAGCTGTAGAGATTGATAAGGTCTCCCCTGAGCCTCCTTTTATCCTGAAGCGGTTCAGTCATTCAGCTTCTGGTGTAGAACAAAACTGAGCAAGTTGCTATAAAAATTTCACACTGAGCAACCAATATCTGTCTTTTTGGAGCCTGACACATCCTGAGTCCTGCATTGTCCATGTAGGCAGCGAGCAGCAGGTGAAGCAGAGCTAACATCATTCCTCCTGCTTCCAGCGCTGCGTGGAGCCTCTGGCTGCCTGCCATGAACACCCCGTTGTTTCTTTTCTCGAGGATGGTCAAGCAGTTTCTCAGCATATTAGCAGGCAGCCTAATGCCACTGTGTTCACAGCAGCAGAAGGGCTGGTGGAGATGGGCTACCCAGGAAACAGCCCTTTGCTTTTACTATACATTGTCAGTTCTCCCAGAGGATCACTTTAACACGCTGAATGACTCATTGAACCAACTCCATGGTTGTAATTTTGTAGCCCTTGGAAGGAACCTTTAAGTAAACACGACTTTAAACCAAATCCTTCTGTTCTTGACTTGGGTAGAAAGCATTTGACTGGCAGTACACAGCTGGGGGGGAAAAAAGGATTCAAAATGTACATGGCAAACTATTCTAGCGTGGTCACTAACTCTCACTGGCAGAAAAAGCATGAAGAGGTGATGGTGATACAAGTTAGAATTTTCTCTGGCAAACAGAATAACCCCAGTACTACATGAGAGAGGCCTGGGAGGGATACTGTCTGGAGTGACCCATTATGGGAAGCTTCCAGTAACTTCAGAAAGAACTTCCTTTAAAGTTTAGCCCACAGATACCTTTAACAATGCAGTATGTGACTCTGTGGGATAGGAACGGTGTGTCATATATGCAATATTTTTAGATTCTTTTTTTGAAAAACTCCTGTGTGTTTTTCAAAAAAAGAATCCTAAGCCCTATTGGCCCCATGCCCAATTGAGCAGTTCTCTCATCTGCAGCATTCTGGAGACTCTATCACTTCCAGTTCCTGTGTCTGATGGCAGTTCAAGGAGAAGCACTTGCAAAAGCCATGGTCTTCCCCTGCCTGCCAGGTGTGACTGTTCCTCCTTCCCCCAAGGCCCACAGAGTCAGGGCAGGGCTGGTGCTGCCTTGGGATGCTCACTGAATCAGACCTGTCCTGGTGCTGGCAGGGCACCCACCCGAGGGGGAATCCAGTGGTTGTTTCATGGGACAGGGACAGAGACTGCACAGGCAAATCTGGGCAGCAAGTGAAAAGAAGGAGAGCCTGTGTTGTTAACATAGCAGAGAAGAGGTAGGGGGTCAGCATGAGGGACTTTCCCTGAAGACCTCAGTCAAGAAGAGCTCACTGTGAAAATGTGGCCAGGATGTGAGGATTCCTTAGAGCAAACACTCTTGCGGGATCCTTACTGAGTGTTTGGGTAGAAATGCTATTGGTATGTCTCTCATACATTTCTAAGGAGAGTTAGGTAGCTCTGGTATAAAGTTTTCCCCAGCCGAGTACCAAGCCACATCTTATACGAGCCTATGTAATTTATCATGTCGTGCCTTTGAGTTACAGTATTTATATTTTTTTCTTAGAGCTAAATAGCACCAGCAGAGGTTCAGATGCCAGCATTGCCACTACAAACACAGTTCTCTTTTGGGGTTAGGTAACATTTATTTTATACCACACTATACTGAAATTCTGCTGTGCAGATGCTGTCCAAGACTTAAGGCATTTTTTTTTCACCAAATTTTATTTGCACTCATTTTGGTAGTTAATGGTTTACAAAATGTCAGAAAATGTAAATTCTAAGCTTTCTTGTTTTTCAGAGGCTGTTATTGCATTATATACTTCAAGAATGGCTTGACATTTCCCATCTCTTAGCCACTGACATGGATAAACCAAGCAGAGACAGCAAAATTCAATGTCCTGCTTTGGAAAGTTTAAGCATGGCATTTTTATGTAGAGAACTTCCAAAGCCTCAACTCACACTCAGTTCTCCAGGATGTTGTGCTATGGAGTCCTGCTGGAGTAGCTGGGAAATACCTCTACAAGCAAAGGTGTAGACTCCCAGAGACTAAACACAGTATTTTAAGCCTCTGACAAGGAGTGGGGACACTCACACCTGGTGGGATCAGCCCTGATCTCAGCGAGTGGGTGGTGCAGCCATCGCCTCGTGCAGTCTGTGCTAGTGGGAGGTCAGTGGGAAGAAAGGACAGAGCTCTCAGACCTGCACAGAATCTGTGCTTGGCAAGTAGAAGACAGTGTAGAGCACTAGCAAACAGTCATGTCAGGGCTGGTCTGGAAAGAAAAAATGCTGCATTTGCAGCTACTAGCACTCATTTAAAGTGTTCAGCTCTCAGAAGGGTATGCAGACTGGTGTTACTAACATTGCCAATGATGCATGAACGTTAACAGGATTGGATTGTAACAGAGAGAACATCCTCAGAGACTTAACCTTTCCTCTTTTTGCTTTACCCACAGGTAATAACACCAGTCAGGTCAGGACAAGGTTATGTTTATGAATTCCCTTCTAAGCACCAGAAGGATGCCTACGATATCCCCCCCGTTCGCCCTCTCCAAGGGGTAAGTACCAATAAAAGTGCCAGCAGGGCTGACAGAGCACAAAAGGTGATGAATTTCTACCAGACTTTTATAAGCAAGGCAAGTTCTCTCATTTCAGAGAGAAAATATGTTTTAATTAGATGCTGTGGCTTATTCACAGATCACAGACGTATTTCAAAGTTTTATTTGATGTTGACTAAGATTTGGCAGCACACCAAACGCAAAAGTCCCATTTGTTCTCTCTGTTTTGATCAAAGAGTATATCTAAACAGAATAAACTTGCTGCCTGGGAACATTTTTTCCCCCTGTACTCTGTTGATGCATAGTTGACAGTAATTCACTCAGTAAGGGTAAAATTATCACCCAGATGAGCAGCTGCTATGCAGGGAGTTGTTTTCACCATCTATTGGCTGCACCATGTCACTGAGCTTGAACTATAGCATTGTTCTGGGGAGCACCCTTAGCAGTGAGTGCCCAGCACCACAGGATTGCAGAGTGGATGCTGGCAGGACCTGGAACTCAACCCCCCTGAATGGAAGGGTGTGATCAGTTCTGGTAACATGTTCACCCCAAGAGTGTGATCAGTTCTGGTAACATGTTCACCCCAAGAGGTGTCTGTAATAGACTGACCCTGATTTACCCTTCAAGAGGGAAGTCAGCCTTGACTTCGTCTCTCCAGCCTGCTGTCCGCACCATTGCCCAGAGGAGACATGGCAAAGTGCATTTCCTCCTAACTGTCCAAAATTGTAGGCAAATCCAAGATGTTCTCTCATATAAAAAAAGCCAGAAGAGCTCTGGTCATGTTCAAACTTTCTTAGAGGAAACACAGAAAATACGAAAATCCATCTAATAGCAGAGCTTTCCCTGAGGTGACTTCTTTCTGTAATCCATTTATTCTTTCTTCAGATATATGACATTCCCCCCACATCGGTTAAGGGGCCTGCACTTCCAGTTCCCATGGGAGAAGCAAAAGGAGTGTATGACATACCACCTGCCAAAGGGGTAAGCATTGCTCTGTTTCCACAAGATCCTGTATTTTCATGTCTGGCCAAAGACGTGTTATAACAAGGATTCATGTAGGATCCTGAAGGAGAAGGAGATTCAGTACTTCAAAAACTTCCTTAGGTTTTTAAATTGTTACAACTGGTGAAGTGAAGCGCTGCATCAAAATTAAGGTTATGAACTATAAATTGATAATTAGAGCTACATTATCATTGTGGCAGCATGCTGCCTTTTTGGATTTTGCTGCTTGTGGGAATTTGTATCAAGATGAGTGATAAAAATGAGATATTAAAACTGACTCTCAGTCAAACTTCAGATAAGTATCTGACTCTTTGAAAGTCAATAGCAGATCTTCCATCCCAAATGGAAGATGGTAAATATTTCACTATTCTAGTCAAAGGTTTCATGTTTTGTTTTCTGTGATTCAGGTCTATGCTGCACCTCCATCTGCATGCCAAGATGATACAGCCCTGAGGGAAAACTTGCAGGATTTTTCATCTTCAGTGGGCCACAGTGTAAGACCAGAAGGAGTATATGATATTCCTCCTCCCATCACCAAAGCAACTGGAAAAGAACTTAATAGATTTTCTCCTGAGAGCCTGTTATTGCCAGGTGGAATGCCACAGACACATAGTGTTTATGACATCCCTACAAACCATCAAAACCATTTTCTTGGACAGCAAATTGCACCTGAAAAAGATGTTTATGATACCCCGAGGGGAGTTGCATTCCCAGGACAACAGACAGGACTCAGTGAAAATCCCATTGCAGAAGGAAGAGAAGGTGTCTATGATGTGCCACCACCAGTCCTCCAAGATAATAAAGGCTTACAGGATGTGACTGATGGGATGAATAGGTTGTCTTTCTCCAGCACAGGAAGCACAAGGAGTAACATGTCCACATCGTCAACGACATCAAAAGACTCTTCTCATTCAGCATCAACTGCACAGGACAAAAGACTAATCCTAGATCCAGACACTGCCATAGAGAGGCTGTATCGCCTCCAGCAGATGGTGGAGGCAGCTGTCAGTCACCTCACAGCCTTCATCACACCAGACTGGCGGTCCTATGGGTACATGGAGAAACACATCAATGAAATCCACGCTGCTGTGGATAAGGTAGAGCAGTCGCTGTTGGAGTACCTCCAGTTTGCCAAAGGATCGGCAGCCAATGCCTCCTGCCTGCCTGAGATCAGCCTCCTCAACAAAATGAGGAGGGAGGTGCAAAGGCTGGAGGACTCTCACCAGATCCTTACCCAAACCAGTCATGACTTGAACAGCTACAGCTGGTCTTTGAATGTCCTAGCTGTCAACAGAGTGCAGAACAAGTGCGATGACCTGGATCGGTTCGTTATGGTGGCAAGGACGGTCCCGGACGATGCCAAGCAGCTGACCACCACCATCAGTGTCAACGCTGAGCTGCTCTTCAGACAGGCACTGGGCAGCTCCCGTGTCAAAAACACAGCAGAGAACATAATGAACGCTGCTGACTGTGTGTATGACAGTCCTCAGATGCAGCGGCATGGAGAAAAGGCACAGAACCACTGCAGCTCCCTTGCCCCGCTCCTGGGTAAAGGCCAGCACCCTTACAGTGCCACCAGTGAGGGCTCAGAAAAGAGCTGGATGGATGACTATGATTATGTTCACCTGCAGGTAGGTAAACCCAACACCTTGTTCTGCATGTAGGAATTGTTTGTGGTTTTGCTGGAAGCTTCTTGTGGGAAAGCAGCAATTGATTGCCATGCTAATGTGTATTCA
The DNA here is from genome assembly GCF_028769735.1 of Zonotrichia leucophrys gambelii. Classification (NCBI taxonomy): domain Eukaryota; kingdom Metazoa; phylum Chordata; class Aves; order Passeriformes; family Passerellidae; genus Zonotrichia; species Zonotrichia leucophrys. The sequence goes on from NC_088171.1 coordinate 65,935,654, forward strand.
AGATTTTTGATAATTTCACCAGGATGATTACTTCCTGTCAAAGAGGACTGTTGGATTTCTAATAGTGACAGCCTTTTGCTCTGCCACACTATCCTTTCATTTTCTGTACTCTTGGTGGAGCACTACCAGTGAAAAAGCCAATACAAAGCAGCCTCTTTCCTGACCTCTGAACTGCCATTTAGCTCAGAAGCAGTTTTGATTTAACACAGTCTCTTATGTTATGCAAAACAGGGGAAAGAAGAGTTTGAAAGGCAACAGAAGGAGCTTCTGGAGAAAGAAAATATCATCAAGCAGAGCAAAATGGAGCTAGAGCACCATCAGGTATGTTCTCCCAGGTGTATAATTGCCCTGAAATGCAGCATTCCTCACACCAAGGGGCACTGGTCAAATAGAGCAGGAGGGGATCTGCCCTTAGTAGTGTGCAAAGGATACAGATAATAAAAAGCAAGGAGTTTAAAAACTCTAAAATTTCACCACAGAAGAGAAACAAGCTTTTGTGATGTCTCACAGCAGGTCAGGCACAAAGCCAGCTTGAGAACTGGGCTTTCCTCACCTGCCATCCAGGGCCTTAATCACTGAACCATACTGAATACATGTGCCACCTTCACATCTGCTCAGGGAACATCAATACCATCAGCTTAAATGTTGTGCTGAACATCACTTTTAGTGTTAAAAACAGTAGGTTCACAAGATCAAAGGCTGTCACTTTTCCCTCATATTAATTCTTCAGTATGTTGTTGCCGTATTGTATGGCAGAAAATTGTACAAGCAGTGAGGAGGTGAGATTTAAAGGGTTTTCATCTCAAAATCCCACAGAGATGACAGCTTTTTAAAGATTGTGTAGGAGTCATTGCCACTTGGATCCATCTCTCTCACTTGTGATTTCAGAATACTCCAAATGAGCAACAGCCTGTAAATTCAGGAGTTTGTGTTGTTGGGGTTTTTTAATGCAAATGAGGTATTTTAGATGTTTCTCCATTCTGAACTCTGCATGTTTGGATTTACGGTAATCAAATCACTTGATCCTAGAAAACATACTGTTTCTTTTGACTTAGCATAAGGTAGGATACCCAGGGATGTCCTGAGGCACAAAGTGAAATTGCAATACATAACAACATCTTACAAGAACACTTGCTGATGGGAGCTTTTGTTTTTCCTTTCAGATCAATCAGTTTCAGCGTCTGGAGCAAGAGATCACCAAGCCGGTGGAGAACGACATCTCCAAATGGAAGCCCGCGCAGGCCCTGCAGACCTCCCACGACAGCCGCCTGCTTCTCTTCTACTCCGACCAGTGTGAGACTCACTTCAACTCCCTCCTCAACGCCATCGATGCCTTCTTCAGCTGTGTCAACTCCTCCCAGCCCCCGCGGATCTTCGTGGCACACAGCAAATTCATCATTCTGAGCGCGCACAAACTCGTGTTCATCGGGGACACGCTCGCGAGGCAGATGACGACTCAGGACATGTGCAACAGAGTGATGAACTCCAGCAACCAGCTGTGTGAACTGCTCAAGAGCGTTGTGCTGGCCACCAAGGCGGCTGCCTTGAGTTACCCCAACACGGCATCCCTGCAGAGGATGGTGGACCGAGTAACAGAGCTCTCGCATCACGCGCAGTTGTTCAAACTCTCACTGGCCCAAATGGCGTCCTTATGAAACCCAGCAGAATCCAATCTGTGAGCAGCAAAGCAGAAGAGCAGACAAACTGGAGCTATTTTTATGTAAATGTTATCTTTTTTTAGATATTTTTTATTAAATATTTTAAATACATTCTTATGCATTAGAGAGTCTAATCAAATCAGGGATCTGGGAATGTTGTCTGGTTCTGTATTATGTTTCTTATATACATTTAGATTTGTATACACACCGTATATGTATATGTTGCTTCTTTCCCTAAAACATCAATTAAGCACCTTAAAAATTACGTGTCAGGTAAACAGTGCATATCTTTTGTATATACAGCCTGTTTCCTCAGCATATTTGTTAACTGGATGCTGCACTCTTTTTGTTTCATTCCATCTTGATGCTGGTGCATGGACTTGGTTGTGAAACCTACTTGTAGCAATCCATGAAGCAAGTGTAATGGTTCTCATAGAACTCCATTCCCTTTTTAGAAATTACTTTCTATAGATTAATTCTGTGAAATTTAACTCCTCTCAATGTTACTTTGTTGTGTAAAACATTTGGTCATTCTGACCAACATACATGCACAGCTGCAATAAGCAACAGATCAAGCAAGGTGTACAGCATTTGGGAGAAAAGCATTTTTAGGCCATGTAAGAAACAGGACCTTCAAAGGAGGAGTGCAGAACTGTATATATTTAATATCTTTTGGCATTCCAATTTCGTTGTTTCTAATAACTGTGCAACATGGGATTTCAAAACCGTGGATGGATTCCAAGCAATGTAATTTCATACATGTTTACTTTGTATGTCCTTGCATTGGCAGTTTAATTTAGCAGTCAGGCATGAAAGCCTTATTGTTTATGGACTCGAGTTATCCTGAGGGTATCCCAGGATCCATTGGGCTCATCTTTGAGGCTGTGGATGAGCAAAGTTTCAGAATACCAATCCCTTTCAGAACGATTAACATACAAATTATATTTTGTATGGAAAGAAAAGAGTTTAATTTGAAATAACAGATATTTAAACATCTCTATAGCATATACACAATTTAATGAAGAAGTAGCACTTAATTTTCTAGGACGTATTATTGAGAATTAATTGCATCTGTTGCAATTCTGATTTCCATTAAACTACTGGGCTTTTTTTCCAGAATTCTGTTGTGTAGATGCTGGTCTTTTCTGCACTACACTGTTGCCAAAAATAATGTCCTGTTTTAATGGGACCATTCCATCAGTAAATACGCACAGTCCCACCTAGTAATTTTCAATGTAGACCCTTAAAAATTGTTAGCAGAGTGTTAGGCTCCTTTAGAAATTTCATGTATGCTGGTCGCGCCAAAACCCATATAAGCTTATTTGTCATTGCTGCCTTTTGTGAAGCCACTAAAAATAAGTCACTGAACACCATTTGCCTGTGATCCACAGGCTAAAAGCTGTGCTTCAAAGTGAGCAGTAGCTCAGGAAAATTCCAGGTAATTCTGGCATTTTTAAAGCAGAAACACTACTGTCCTTATTAATTCAAGGTGGTCCCACATTAATGTGTTCAGAACATTTGCCAGGTCACTGGTGACAGCAGGGTTGTGAGATCAGTAGCACCTGGGAAACAGGCACTTCTCACTTCTGCCTGACTCCTGCCTTTCCCATTTTGTAGCCAAACACGTGCCTTACTGAAATGGGATTTGCTGTCTGAGGTGACAGAACCATTTCAGCTGTGTATGAAACCCTGCAGCCTTAAGGTATTGTCTTAGAGCAAAGACCACTGGTCACTACCATAACATTCCAGAGTGCATAACATTCCTGGAAGGTCAGTGGAAGCCAGCACAACCCAGCTGGCTCAGGATGGGCTCCGAGGCTTGGCCTGGTGTAACGTCCTGGAAGAGCAGTTGTGATTTTGTAACCTATAACCAGTTGCCAAAAAGCAATCGGTGTGAACCTGTTTTGTACTATTGTTGTTTGGGATTTCCTTGTCCATTTTTTTCACTGTATATTCTTAGAAAGTGAAAAGGTGTTTCTAAGTGTAGTGGTTATGTTGATAGTTTGTGCTTTCCAAAGAAGAACCTTTATTGCAACCCTGTATTACAGTTTGTTATCTCGTAGAAAGTAATTTTTGAATGATTAAAATTGCTAGCTTTTTTTATATAAAAAAAGGCAGCTTCATCTTGTTTTTTCTTGTTTTCAGAGTCTTCTAGGTATATTAAAAGGAAATACTGCTGCTTGCTGATGCTATCAAAGCCATTCTAAAATGAGGAACTCATTTTCCATCTTTTCACTGGTCATTGTTTATAGTGTGAAATGAGAACTTGGTGATTTAAGAGGAAGGGACAGTTTCTCTGCCTGTCCAGAAGCAGCAGGTGAAACATTTATACAACTCAGCCACTCTGTCGAGTCCAAAATACATCTGTGAGGGTCTGCAGTACACTGAGCCACAGTCCTGCCCCATTCCTTGTGTGTATTCCTGCTGCGTAAGCTGCATCCCTCACTTCAGCCTGGCACTGACAGGCACTTCACCTGAGCAGGGCAGTTCGTCTCAACACGATCCCACAGGAAGGTGGGGTCACGGGACACAGCTGTGCCTTCCACCCATTCTGGCCTGCTCCCCCTCTCCAGCACTTACTGGTGAAGCCATTATCCATGCAGGAACTGGAAAAGCAGCTTTGCTCAGTACAGGCACCTTTCTCCCCATAGCCAGTGGTAAGAGCACCCCTCTTTACTACATGCCACGCTGAGCATTATGCGGGTGTGAGTTCCATCTGAAACTCCATGGCTTTAAGGATCACAAAGTTTTCCCTAAAGTTACTTTTACATTTCACCGCTGCCAAGGCACTCACTGCCCAGCCTCCTGTCAAACACCCAGGGATGCAAGGAGGAGAGAGAAAGCCCAGGGCTGGAGCTGTCCTTGCCCCAGTTTTTGGCTGCTAATGCCAGGACATGTAAGAGCAATGAAAACCTTGAGAGCAAAATGCTTGGTTTGGCTCACCATGTCCTTGCAAGGGGACAGATGGGGATACAGGGTTGCTCTGTGGAGCACTCTTCCACAGAGTGCTCCATTTTTGCTCCCCTGCTAAATGTAAAAAGGTCAACTAACAACAAAGAAGGGACTGGACAAACAAAATAGTTCAGAATAGAAACCAGAGCCTCTTTGTTCCCCTCCCTCGAGCCACAATGTCTCCATGCAGTTGTCAAGAAACTGCTGTTGTTTGGCAACCAAGATGATGGCCAGTGTGAAATGACTGTCTCATGGCCAGTGTGGAAAAAAGTCTGCCTCGCACTAGTGGCAGAACACACATGGCTCTTTACTGCATCCATTAAGTAATTACTGTTTCAAGTTTGTAAGAAAAACCCTTCCTCTTCCAGGATGATGAGCAAGGGAGAAAAAAACCAGGCAAAAGCCATCCTTGAAATGAGCATAATTGTTGCAAGGAGCCTCTGACACAGAAATAAAGAGCCTTGACTCCATGCTTTCAGAAGGCTGAACAAAAGCTTTATTAAGCTATACTGTACTATATTACACTACATACTATACTAAACTAAAGAAAAACCCCGTGACCCTTTCAGACAGTCACAACACAGCTTTGACCTAATAGGTGAATCAATCCAAACAACCATTACCAGAATCCAATTCAGAAATCTCTCTTTGGTAAACAATCTCCATAACACATTCCACATGTGCCAAACAACAGGAGCAGTAAATAGAGATAAGAATTGTTTTTTCTTTCTCTGAGCTTTCTCAGGATTTTTTTCCTGGGAAAGTTGTGCCTGCTGGTCTCTGTGAAGAGAGCTGTGGCCACATGGGCATGTATTACAGAAGTTGCCAATTCATAATAATATGACACAGGCCATAATTCATACTGCACAAGGCCCTGCTGCTACCTCTGCCATCTCTTGGAAGCCAGGCTTGTGCAGCTCCTGCCTTTCCCACAGCAATGCCCTGCTGCAGCCTCAGCAGAGCCACTGCCTGCTGCTCCAGCACAGGCAGTATGGGCGAAGGACACTCACTTCCCACACCATCACCTGATGCCAGAGTACACCCCAGCATCTTCACATCCCCCATAACTTCTAGGCCCTGGAGCTTTTGGCACTCTCTGACACGAACATCTGGGCTGCATTTCAGAAGTGTCCCTCCCACACCTGTCACCAGCTCTTCAGAGTGTTGTCACACCAGTGACACCTTCCCTCTGCCTACAAGCCAAGCATCTGTAGTTTTTCAGATCCAAATTCAATTTTTCCTTATGCAACTTCCAGGCTGCCTGCTCTACCTTAACATGCCTCAATCTCCACCTAAAGACTTTAGAAGTTCATGGGATTTTCTCCAAAGGTAATTCTTAACCTTCCCTTGCTATTTCTCCTCTCACAATGTCCACAGCTTTAGTCAACATTTAGACAGAAACATTCCCAGGGCAAAGCCAGGGTCATGCCAGTCCCAGAAGACAACACAAAGCATTTCACCCTACTCTAAAACATGCCTGCTCATTTCATCTTAGCCTGTTACTCTGGCAGTTTCAAAAGCTGCATGTGAGTATCTTTCTTAAGTCAGCTGAGCCCTTTTACTGCTAAAAGGCTTTCCCATCTCAGAGATGGACTGTCTAGATAATGCAGATTTGGGGCCTTTTATAAAATAATATATTTTTGTTACTTGCACACAAATTCATGTGACAGCATGCTTTCTCTGTCTAAGAGCCTGGATATAGCTGTGTGGTTTTTCAACACCACAGCAAAGCTACAGTTGTATCTAGCGCAGCAAAGTTCCTCCCAGAAATTCTTCTGACTTGAAGAGGGCATTGAAGCCAAGGCTTGAGAGTACCTGCAAAAAGTGAACAGCAGCAGGAAAAATATCTAATCCAGCCCTATTATAAACCAGTTGACTTCACAGAGAGCAGGAATGATGTTTCACTTCCTGGGAGGGTGCATGAGGGGAAGCACAGACTCTCAGTAACTTGTACTACTTCATTTTCCCTCTGATGTGCTGCCCAGAGACAATTTCACTTTGATTAAATTAGAGCTAAATTTGGAGCGGAGTTCACATCATGAGCAAGGCCTGACCATGCTGGACATATTGCCGGCTGTTGGATTCAATTCGGAAACCCAAGTACATCATTCTCTGTTCAAAACCCAAATATTTAGCCTTCAGTGCCAGGGAGTTATGCAGGGTAGGAAATAGCCAGTCAGCTGCCTGACTGGCTGTTTGAGCTCCTGGGAAGCTGTTTGAGCTCCTGGGAAGCTGCTGGGTTCACATCAAGGTGATCTTCATCCCCTCACCTTCCAGGTCAGTGGCTAGGACCACTTAGGGGTGGCTTCCCAGAGCAAAGGACCAACAAGGATAATTTTGGGTCAAAATTTCAGGGCACAGTCTGGGCATACACACAGCTGCTGTAGAGGCCTCTTCTTCAGCTCTCAAAGCAGCAGACAATCAGTAGTTGCCCATCCCATGGGCAAAAGCTCCTGGTGCCTCCTGATAAACCCTTGTCTCTGCAGAAACAGCCTTTGCTCTCAGATGTTGTGGACTGCTGAACAGGAGAAGCTGGAATGCTCAGAGGGAGAAGCAGTGCTGAGCGGAATATCACTTTCCCATCTCTCCTGGGGTTTAATTTGCAATAGTAACCTCCTCACAGAAGTTTGTGCTTCAGTTCTGTCTTTTCAGCAGACAGCATCAGGTTTGGCTCAACCCACAATCCGGCTGCAGTTTGCTTTTGTCTTTCTGCACCTCTCTGGGTTTAACTTCTGGCCCTAGCCCCCACAAGCAAATTCCACCAAGTCAATGCTCCTCACAAGAATTCACCCTGTTGCTATTGGCCTCTCCATCTCCAGGAGTCCTTCCAGTCCCTGCTGAGGGCAAAGCCCAGTGCCTGGGAAACCAGTGCCTAAGGAGCGCTGCTGCAGCTGCAATGGGCTCGGCATCCTCAGCACCGCCCTCACCTTCCCTTCCTCTGCTGAACACCAAGGGAAAGGATGTCTCTGTACAATTCCACGTGCCAGGCTGACTGTGGTGCAACCAGAAGCACAGAGCAGGAAGTCTCAGGTGTCCAGGAGATCCATGAAGCTCAGCTCACCGGCTCTGCGCTGCCTTTGCCGCAGGAACAGCAGCAGCTGCCGCCCCTGCCCGCAGTGGGCTCCCAGAGGGTTACACATTCCGTAAGGCCAGGCACAAATCACAATTCCCTGCTTCCGTGCAGGCTTGTGCCCACACAGTATCTGCTCCTGTAAGCCAAGGGAGGGATGTAAAAATCCTGCTGCTGGGTGGGGGGAGCTGTCCTCTGCAATCATGAGGACTTTTTTTCTCCTTCCACGTAACTTCCCTTAATTACAGAAAGAGCGATCAGGGCCCTTTCCTTGATGTAAAGCTGCAGGAAACCAAATTCAAGAGGCCCTTCACAGCTTCCTACTTAGCCAGATTTATCTTGCTCAACACTGCAGCCAGGGCAGCCCAAACCATTGCCAACCAGGAAAGCACAGTAACAATGTCCCAGAAGTGTTTGCTATTTATATGAAGGCAGACTTAACTGTGGTTAAATGAAGGTTACAGTCAAGGACAAGCAGAAAAATCTGGAGGAGAGCAGAGGATAAGAAAAGACAAAGTAAAAAGCCTGCTTTGGCTTTAAATTTTCTTACAGAAAGAATCCAAGTAATTCTTACAACTTTTTGTGCAGTTAGAGGATCCCAGAGTATTTTGCTGCACAGTGATCCAAGTTCTCCTTTATTCCCAGTCAAGCGCAAAGAGAAAAAGCCCCAAGGGTGAGTGGCCATGAACATGAAAAAGAAAAAGTAGACTTTTGCTGTTTTTTTACCTTATGCTTTGTTTTTATGAAGGATGTTGGGACCAGCTCACCCAAAAGCCTTTTATCTCAGGAGGTGACTCGAGCTGGAAAGAGGTACTTGTAATTAGCTTGCATTCCAGAAGGGGAGAAGTTAATTTACCTTGCTTTTCTTCAGGAGGCATTTCAAAGAGAAATTAATTTTTGATGAATGAGCATGTGCATTCTGTTGTGCTTGACCTGCAGCTAGGTTTTGCTCTAGACACAACTTTCACTTGTCCACCCACAAATGTACTAAAGTAATAAGTACAACAGCCTTGCTGGAAACCTGTATCACTTTCATGGCAATTACTGCAATGACCAAATGGACATTGCCAGAGCAGGGCTGCACTGCACAGGACACCTCATTCCACCCAGAAACAGCAGCAGGTGGAGCTGCCTGTGCTCCTGAGAAGGTGGAAATCCACAGGTCCCTCAAATACAGGCATTACACAGAAGCAGTAGTTCCATCTAAGAAGTAGAGCTGCTGAAGACACCAAGACACACAAATAAGAAAGCTTCTTCCTCACTCCCTCCTTTTCTCTCCATGGGTGGTGATGTTCAGAAATGCCTCCATTTGGATTAGCCTGTATCTACTCTCAGTGTGAGACACCTCAGATGCAATCCATCCTGCGTATCTAAAGACATTTGCTTGTGAGAAATATCATCAGAGTCCCCTTTAAGCTCATCAGGGTGCAACCTATATGATTTAATCTACTTTAGGATGAGACAAATCCTTGACATGCTCCAATGATTGACTGCATCTCCTTAGATCTTCAAAGACAGCCGAGACAAGCAGCACAGGTGCAAATGACCACATCATACACTCCTAAATTTTGAGGATGATGAATACTACCTGGAGACCTGCCTCCTGAAACTTGACTGGGGCCACAGATACAGCTCAAGTCACAATCTGAACACTAAAACACTGTAGAAACTCATGGACTGACCCCGGCCCACCGAGCCCAAAGCTGGTATTGGTACCATCAAAGCGCTGGTCCTGAGGGTTCAGCAAGTCAGGGCACTCCTGGAGCCTGAGCCAGCAAATGTCACAATCTGCATCCAAGCTGAGTACCCCCAATCCTACCACCTCCTCCTGCCCTCAGGCTTTGCAATCAGCCCTGGCTCTACAGGCTCATCAACAAAAACATGCTCTGTGCCACATAGGGGAAAAGTTGAGCATGCAAGCAACTGACAGCTCTGTGCCTCCACTCTCCCAGCAGTTTTCTTGCCAGCTCTTGTGATTGTAGCAGTGCAAAATCCAGGTAGTTACAAAGCTCCTTTCTTAGGAACTCCCAGCCTGAAGGATTCCTGGGTTAGGTTGTTCTTCTTTGTACCAGAGCAGAGAAGAGGAAAATAAGGCAGATTTCCTTAAGGTCATGGGGCTGGTTGATAGGTGAGATGTAACTCCCCTCCATAAGTTACCTGCATATATCTCTGCCCTGCTGAAAAGTGTAACCTGCAGTTTCAGACACTCATTTCCAGGGAGAGCATGCACCAGATGCCAGGTTAAATGGCTTTGGCACAGGAAGGGCTGAATCACCAAGAGATGTTAAAGGAGAGTCAAATGATAGAACAACTCATAGTTTTGAAATGTTGGTTACAAAATTATTTTCTGACAAAGTGAATTTGCTGTCTTCTTCTAGTTAGAAATGTTTTGTGAAAGTCTTTTTTCATTTACTCTGAATTCTTCTCCACTACAGCACATATGCCTCATTCCATTTTTGTCTGTTTTTCTCCTCATATGGGAATGAGAATGTCACAACTACAAACAGTAAGTACCTTACATGGTGAGTATGTAGATCTAGCTGACAGAGATTTCACATTTTTATTTTCCTCTTGAGAAAAAAACCAAAACCTTCTAAAGATCTTATTCTTGGTGCTGCATCAGCCAGGCACTGCCTATGCAGTGACCCGTGGTGGCAGCTGGCAGCACAGGAATAAAGAGTCACATATTTAGGCACTGTGCTCATTAGCTGTTAACCAGATAGAGAAGGGTCACAATACTCCTAAGCTACTTGTGTCCCACAAACAAACAACACATTATTGGATAAAATAAAAGTACCCACTTGGAGGCCAGCACAGGATACCAGTACTGCCATATAATCCAGAGCCCTGCAGTTGACTGATTTTCCAGCAAGTGATTCTGCCTCAGGCTGTTCTAGCACGGGGAGAAATCCCATCATTCATATATTTCATATGTAGCCATTACAGTTCATCAGCTACTTATCAGAGGGGCTCTGCTACAGTTAAGTTTTTATGCTAAAATTCCCATATTAGGCAGAAACAGGAGACTGTAGCATCTCTTCTCCAGCGAATCAAAATCTTTGGAGCAGCCCATCTGATCCATATAAGTTATTCACAAGTAATAACTTCAGCAGAAAATGCCCACCTCTACTTCCAGGCAAGGCAACAGAGCATAAAAATCTCCATGCCCTGTGATCATTGCTCAGTTTCCTATCCTATGAAAAAACCAATGAAGGAGAAAAGTGAAATTCAGTGTTTGCCACATGAATGCATCCATGGATTCCCAGGAGGACATTGTGTGACAAGCAGCTAGGAGGCCATTTAAGCAGGCTCTGTTCCTCAGCAATGCTGCTTTTCCACGGGCTCAATGATGGAGGCACAAGCCTTACACACACAAGCCACAGCTGTGGCTCCATCACCAGCTGATATCTATTTTTAAAGCTGTCTCCATGTACACAGAAGCAAGTCCTCCAAGCCTGATTTTTCTCTAGCCCTTGCACTTTAGGTAAAGAACAAATAACACTTTTTCCATGAATAAGAACTAATTAGCTCTTCACAGCTCCCCTACACAGGTGACATCAGCTACAGGAGGGTGGGACAGTCTAACACCTGCTGGCTGCAGCTCAAAGCCCAAAGGCAGAGCCCAGCTCTGATCTCTGCTGGTCCTGCTCAGTATGCAGGGCATCCCAGGCAGGAAAGGCTGCCATCTCCTCCCATGTGCTGCACTGAGTGCTGGCTTCTTACTGACTGTTCAGAGCAGTAAATATGACAGCTACTTGTGAAACAAGGAAGGGTTTTCTTCATTCTCAACTTGGAGGACTTTTCAGTTGAGGGTATGTGCATGTATTCCATTGGTTTTGTTCTCTGAGCATTTCTAGCTATCAGCCTGACAACATTTAAGTAAGAACTTACCAGGTGGATCAGGCCATTCTATTTCTGAAGGGGCAAGTGAGTCTGCTTAGGGTACATTTGCAGGCCGACTCTCCCTAGTTTTCACAATCATTGGATATTGGATGTTAGGAAGCACAGCACTGACTACACCTCTCATTATCCTATAAACTTGGGATTTGCCAATGAAGTATCTATTAGTTGGTATCTGCAGGTTCACAGCCTTATCTCTGTGACATCCTGCGGCAGCAGATTGCAGGTTTTCATTACCTACTGTGTGAAGTATTTATCCACATGTGGGACATCCCAAGAAACCTGGTGCTGCAGCCACCATGGTGATCCTAGAAAAGATAATGCTCCTGTCATGTACCTGTACCTTGAAATGGTGTCCTTAGTTTGTTGTGCTGTGTTTCCTGAGTAGGAAGCCTGCACTGAACCCACCAGCCCCCTCACGCTCCCCTCATCCTAGCACACTTTCTTCCTTTCCCTAGGACAGGCTTACCCTGCTGTCCATCACAATTACTTCTGAAGCACCCGCCAGTCCTGGTTAAAGTGTTGATGACAAGCATATCTCACCTAACATGAACTGAGAGAAGGGGTCTTGGAGAATGGAGAAAATACAGTGTGACTGAAGTATTTACTGGTTTTGTGGTTAGATCCTGGCTAGTCAGCCTTGGGCTGGAGTCTGGCCAAGAGAAAAAGAGAAGCCCTGTCTTTTAAAGCCTTAAATACCACACACACAAAAGGCTGGCTTCAGCTCTTCCTCCTGCTGGCCACAGGGCAGAGGCTTCTTCCTCCTGTCCATGCTCCTGCAGGATGGGTGGGTGGCCACAGCTGCAGTGGTCCAGAGCACTGGCAAGCATTGCCTGCTTTCCAGTGGCATTTGTGCTCCCCATGGAGCTGCCAGCTGCCAGGCAGAGGAGTGGTGTAAGAGGCTGCCACCCTCAGCCCTGCTTTGGTGTTACTGACAGCCCAGTTTTTAATCCCAGCATTTCATCTCAGTTTTGACTTGGAGAGTCTCGCAAACACTAGAGATCACTAACGCAAGAGCAGCAGCCCTTCAGACCCAAGCAGCAGATGAAGACTCCTCAGGCACACACCTGCACAGCTGGAACAAGCCTGAATTTCCCTGGCAAGCCACACAGACTGAAAAAAAGGAAAAAAAAAATTTTTCCTTGTTTTTAATGCCAGCGACCCTCTAAGTGTAAATGCTAGATTTGCTAACGGAGACTCACTGGAAGTCTTGAGTAATAAATGAGGTACTCAATAAGGGGAAAATAGGTTTCTCCAAAGCCCTTTGACTTTCTCCAAAGTCTTTCTCTTTGTGCAACAAAGTGCTTCCTCCTCCCTTAGCCTGAATACAGAGTCAGCAGCAGCATAACTGAACAAGGCTCCCACCATATCTCTTATCTCCTAGCTTTTCTCAAGAATTTTGGTCTTTAATTCAAGGAAAATGTTAACACGGGCTCTCTGTCCCCAAATCTAATATTTATATTGTGCTATTAATATTATATTTTATATTAATGGTAGGCTGCTATTGGACTAATACTAATATTAGACTTCGGGAGAAGGTTTTAAAATAAACTGATCTTAAGCACTTGTTTTACCTGCTCAATAACTAGCAAGATTTACACCAGCTTTGATGGGATGGAATGTCACATCACATCTCAATTGTGAGAAGCATGAGGATGCAACATCAAGAACTGGTTTTGAAGACATCTGAGCAGTGGGGAGCTTTCCCTTGCCATCAGACTAGGGAAAGACCCCACAAAACCAATATTTTTCCTAAGCTGCTGCAGATATTTGTACAGTATGTTTGTAACCCTAAGAAGTGGTGTGTTTTGTAGGCTTTTTTTCTTCCTCAAGCACGGTGAGAGTTTAGAAAAACAGACCTCTCTTGGCACTTTTGAGACGTCTCTTCCTGAAGCAGACAGCTTTGAGGTCACTTTCCTTTACAAAGTAAAGCAATGCACCAGTGCCCTTAGACTTGAGGTTCCATGCATTCCCACAGGTACACAGTATACAGCCAAACAACAACCAGGCTCAATACCTACAAGCAGCTGCCCTTGTACTTCCCAATCCCACCAAAAAGCAGCAGAATTACTATTAATTAAAATAATAATAATAACAATAATAAAGCGACAGCACCCGCAAAGCAGCATCGGTCCTGCCAGGAGGGCCCATCCCCAAAGCCTGGCGGCCCGTGCCATCTAGTGGTGACAAGTGCTCTCCCCACCCAAACTGGATACAAAAGCCTCCAGGATTTTACTATCTATTTATTTATTTAGTATTTCAGACTGGATCTATTATCTGGAAAGGGATAAGCGTTTTCCACTATCCATGACATCACTTGAGGGCTCAGGAGAAATGTGAGGACATCCTGGAAGCAGGGACAAGGAAAAGCAAAACCAAGTCTACCCTCAGTATGTGAATCTTTTGGAAAATGTAAAACTAAGGCTGCAAAAAGTGTCACTGCTAGTACTTCAGTGCCACAATTGTTAAATGAACATTGTGATTTTGCCCAGAGAAGCTGTCAGTGCCTCCCATCCTTGAAAATATTGGTTTGGATGGTGCTTTGAGCAACCCTGTCTCGTGGCAGGGAGGGTTGGAACTAGATGATCTTTAGGGTCCCCTCCAGCCCAAACCATTCCATGATTCTATGATTTCAGAAAATAGAAAGGCTAACAAAGAAATTCAGTAAAAGACCTGCAAATCAGAGGCACAAAGTGAAATTCACAGCTCCCTGCCATGGCATGGCCTCCCTGCTGGCCTGAAGGACAGATAAACATTTCCCCACGTGGCTGTAGTACTCATGGTGGTTTGTGTTTGCCAATGTGCCCCCAACCCACTGGCACCAGAGGTTGATCAGACTGGTTCTGTTCTTGGAAAACCAAAAATCAAGCTGTGCCACAATCAGAAGTCACAGCAGATGTGGTGCCACCCAGCCACCACCACGAGAGGGCTTTAGGGAATTACCATCACTGCAGAGATGTTGCAGACCTGGCACGTCCAAGCTAAGCACATCCTCTGCCTATGCCTTGCAGACACCTGCACCAAGCTCAGCCCTCTTGCAACCACCCAGAGGTCACCAGGCAGCATCTTCTGCTTCTCCTGAGGATCTTGTCAAAGCAGGGTCTTTCCAGAACCTGAGGGGAGCAAGTCTTCATATTTCTAAAACCTGAGACCACTGATGTTGGAAGTAAGTGGTGGGCAGGGATAGATTTTGATGCCTTCCACCATGACAAGGAAGTTGCCTAACATGTTTAAACACGTTAAAGACCAACAGCTGATCATCTGGCATCAAAAGATTCATTTGCCACAGGAACTGCAATTAACCCAAAATAAACAAGAAGTTCTCACAAAGACAGAAGGCTCCTGATTAAGTCCTTAAGGAAGAAGGAGCAGGGCACTGCGCTAGGGAGTTAAAGATTGACTTTAATAAAAATTCAGTGTTGACATACCCCCAGTGGTACCTTAGCACAGTTGTAGCAAAACTTGCTTTGAGCCACAGCCTGTGTTACTTGCGAGCAAATAAATTTGCTGCCAGAAGTCTTTAGACTCCCCAAAAAAGATGGTAAAATACTCTAGTGCAGAGGAGAGGAAATTGACATGACATAGAGCAAGGTATTCTCCTTTGTAGCGTTCTGAGGAAGACACAGGTTACATGTAACTTCTCATTTTGAAACTTGACTGTTACCTGCATAGAAGGCTGGATGTTTTAATAGACTGTGGACCGAAGTCAGCTGCCTGAATTGTTCAGCACACCCAGACCCAGGGAGAAAGATTCACAGGCAACTACCTCTCAGGCCACAGATCCCACATCTTCTTACCCTTCTCAGTTCAAGTACACTGCCAGCATTTGGGACGAGTCACGGTGGCAGTGACACAAAACAAGCCAGCAGAGACAGGTACACCACAATTAGCAGGTTATGTATTCTATACTTGGACAGTGACCAGAGCAAGCACATTATGGCCCTACCCCATCTTTCCCTACATATTAGAGTCTTCTCTACCAAAGTTAAAGGAACATTTGTGCTATTAATTTCCTGCTATGGAAAATGAACAGCCCTGTGAATAGAAATATGAAAAATAAAGCCCAAGATGTACCTGATTGCAGTGTCCGCCTTTGTGAAAGTAATTCCTGGAGTCCAACACTGCTAGACATGAATACTAGCCCTAGACCAGATGAGAGCCTTCTCCCAGGCGCCGTGAAGCAGTGCCAGAGTGTCTCCCTTCCATCCAACTTTCAGAGATAACACGGTGATTATAAACACCCACAGATGATCAAAACATAAGAGCTTCTGGTCGACATGAAGAACACAACAATATTCATGTCCTTAACATTTAACGTAAAACTCAGCATATTGACACTGCCAACTTCCAGTCTGATCACAGAAAAAAAATGTTCATGAAAGCAAAACCCAAACAAGATGTAACACTGCTTGTATTTTATAAAGATTGTGTATTTTAATTACATAGACCCAAGGCCACAGGAGACCCCTGACAGCACACGAACACCCATAGAACAAGTTAAAACAGCTTTTGGTGGAACCTGAGGCAAACTTATACAATGGCACCTTCATTCATCCCATTGGAATGCACCACAAAGGGGTTCTTTGGGATCAGCACCAAAGCAGAAAAGCAACCATGTGTTTCATATGCACTTGACACCAGTTGCCCTTCACTGATTGTTCTCACTTATATTAGCCCCCAACACAAACCACCACATACAAATACAACTTCCCAAGGTGAAAAGATCCAGGTGCTCAAGTCACATAACACCAAGACATTTGCAGTATTCCATTAATGGCCCGTTTTTAAAAGTAAGAAGATTAGAACAACAGCAGAACAGTTTGTTCTCTCATGATATTTCAGATTTTCCTTCAGAATCTTTTAATGTCTCATTATTAAATAAAATAACCCAGGATACAATGTATTTTACTCAACAGAAGCAGTAAAGGATGAAGCATGTTTTCACTTCCTTCTCCTGTACATCTTCATTTCCAAAATAACAATTTCCTACTTCATCAAGACACATTAGAAAAACTAGAGTCTACAACCAGTCTTAGAAAGATCAAAAAAAGCAGAGTGGGGAGGTGGTTTGATTTTTTTGGGGAGTTTGTTGTTTGTTTTGGGTTTTTAGTTGCTAAAATGAAATTACAACTTTCAAGATATAAGGCAGAAAAACCACATTTACTAACAACTACTCTAAAAGATATACACAAACCTGCCCACTACAATGAAGTCATCTGCAGGTGTTACACGAGTTAGAATGTGATTTTTGACAAGTCCTCTTTTGTAGTGCTTCACACTCAAACAAGCAGTCTAATTCTACAGACAAAATCCCACTCAAAAATGTAATCAGAAAATCACTCAGGTCAAACATTCCTATCAAGACTGGTTATTTTATTTTTCATCTGTGCAGTCAGTTAAAAGAACAGTAATGATGAAAACAGACAACCACAGAAGCTTTAGGTACAGTTTTGTAACACTGAAGAAGCAAATGACCACACTGAACACATTCTTTATGCTGGTCATTTCCAAATGAAACAGAAGGACATACACAGGTCTAGTTCAGTGTAAAACCTGATATTAAGCAGCAATGTGATCACAAATTGCAACACTGTCACATACAACACAGGAAATTACTGCTTATTCAAAGCTACATAGCTCCTGCAACAAAGATGATATGACTGTATTTAAAATAAGAACCCAAAATACATTCAAGATAACGGCTGCAACAATAAGGCAATCGTTTTAAAAATAGATCCCACTAAACAAAACAAGACCAACCTGTTTGTTGCCTTCATAAGGTTTCAGACTTGGATGGGTGAGTTCAAAGTTAAGTGCTTACCCACCATAATGTTTCGGAAGGACATTGGTAAGAACACCTGAAGACATGAGTATATTGGACTGCCAGCAATCACAACCCAGGTCTTATCACAAGCACATGTCCCACACACACAGCTTCGCTCTTACACGCTTGCATGAAGTGCCCCATACAAAGATTTCACTACGGTTTCCTTCAAGAAAAATTAAGCATTGACAGAACACATTAGCATTTCAAAATTCATCGAAACCACTTTATATTATATACCTTTGGCCTGCTACTAGTAAGATCATTAAAGCTACACACTAGGGAGACAGCATTATTGGCAGTTATGTCACAACATTAAAAAAATAGCATCAGCTGTTTAAGAAAAGAAAGAGCCTGAAAATAACTTGGGGAGTGAAATGTACTCCTACAGACAGCACGGAGGGGAGAAGGAAATTGTTTGGCTAGAGCAGATGAGCTACCCAGAGGTTTCATGTCCATCTTATTGCATATTTGATCAGTGTCCTCATTCAAACCCATATGGATTTCTCCTTCATTATCTTGCTCCAGAGTCTTGATTGTTGCACCTTCAGAGCTACCCTAAACTAGCCATATATATTGCCATAATTTCACATTTCTTCACAGCTCCAAGAAGCAGGAACTAAGTTACTGTTTCTTTGCCAGGGACACTACAGACATCAGCCTTTTGCTGTCTTCTGTACACTAAAGTCTAGGTAAAGTGAAGTGCAGTGGAGTGTCAATATCCTATGTCACTAGAGAGCAAGTTTATTTGTAAGCTGTATTAGCAAAGCTTAAGACAAAGATGCTAATTTCTTAGGAAAAATGTCCCAGTATTTGATTAGCACTGCTAGACTGGAAGTCTCACCATGTGACAAGACATAAGCACACGAGAAAATTGTGACATTAAGTTACGTGAGGCAAACTGGAAGCAGCAGGGAATAGAATCTGATTGCTTCTGCTCAGTTTGAATAAATGGGAAGTTTACTAATTAAAGGAAAAAAAAAAGAAAAAACAATCAACCATCATTAGACATTCCCTTGCCAGCACGAAAGACAGAGGAGGAAACAATCAGTATTTCAACATGTTTACAGGATATGTGCATAGCACTGCCTAATCATGCTTCAAAACATAACCTTATGCTTAATATATACATGCTAGCAAATGAAACAGTCTTTTAGACTCCAAAGGAAAGTCAGGGCTGATCTGTCTTACATATTTTAATACTGAAACATCTAAATGATTTTAAGAAGTGAATGGCCCTCATTGGATTTTGATCACTATCCAAAACTGACAAATTAAAACATAAAGGCACTAACAGAGTGCTCTTTTCCCAGATGTAGGCCTACTTGATAAAAAACCTAAATGCTTCTGCTTTCAGCCATATAACTGAACCAAACCACAATTTGGAAGCCACAGGTTTAAACTTCTTAACAGCTAAAAATACAAGATTGATTTTAAAGTCCTGATTAAGTTTTTATACACGGAACAATAATCCAAACACTATCACATATCCAAACTTTGAGAGAAAACTGAAGCTGTTCAAGATGAGACCTGTTGGTAGTTCTCTGTCATACACACAGAGGTGATTACATGCATGCTCCTCATCTTTACAAAATCTCATGCATCAATCTTCAGAGTTCCTAGATACACAGAAGTGGAGCACTTCATTGTGAAGTGCAATGTCAAAACAGCTGTAGCACTCATCCTCAGAGAAAACAGGAGCAACTGCTGATTACTGGTAAAAATCTGTAAGTCCTCCAGCAAACATGAGGTATCGAATTCCCTGCTGGAACACTGTCAGAGTGTCCCAGCAATGTCTGACAAACTGCTAAGAGAGCCTTAACTGCTTCTAGGAAAAAAAGTTAGGTTAGATACCAAACACCTGACACTAAGGTGTACAAGGAGAGCTAAGAGAAGGACTCATTATCCAAATACCAAAGATGACACTTCAGAATATTAAACAGTGAGCAGTGCATAACCCAGACACCTTCCCGTCTTCAGCACAGGTTGGACTTGGAGTAAGGTTCAGGAAAAACATTCAGAAGCCTAGCAGGACTGTTTAAACTATAATCCTTCTTATACACCAAAACCAAGAAAAAAGGTCTTGTTATCCAATTACTTTCTTTGCATCTCCTTCTTTTTTAAAAAAGAGGAGATAATAAAAACCTCCAAATCAAGTGCACCTAATAGAGTTTTTCATATTTCATTTATACTTTTTATATATACAAGAACTTAACTAAAATCTCACTTTAGAATACATTCTAAAGCAGGATATTCTTTCAACTGATTTTTTAGTTCACATGCTTTCTCAAGGTTGAAAAAATATATATATTCATATACAGCTAAGGAAATAAAACTCAATTTCATTATATGTAGTTACAGTGCTGTAAAGAAAAAATAATTTATAAACTATTTTAAGTCTGAAATATTTACTATGTTCAGACTAATGCAAAGGCTAAGCCTATGGTCCAGGACCTGTTCTTCATCTGCGTGCTGAGACCTGAGACCGAAGATACAGGAGCTCAGCATTTTTGTGATGGAGATTTCTCTCTGCCCCTCCCTTCTTCCAGTACTCTGTGACTTGCTGCCGAAGCCCTCCTGGAACCTCTACTGCAGGAGCATCATCCATTGGTAGCTCAGCAGTAAAGGTCCACAGGGATCAATGGCACCTCAGGTCAGTTTCTCAGTGAGGTCACACCACCGAAGGACCCAGTGCAGAGGTGTGACCCATTCACAGTTTACGCAGAAGTTCAGTGGATACTTTAAGTCGTGTCTTCCGTAGGCGCCCTTCGCTGCCGAGCCGATTTCTGTCTCCCTCTCTGAGGCGAGGGCGGAGTTTCCTGTTCAGTTTCAGCTTCTGAAGGCTCGTTGTCTCCCTGCTGGGACCCTGTATCACCTATCAATTCTCTCAGGAATTTGAATTTAGACAGGAACAACTGCCAGACCACATACCATCCTGCAGGAGGGAGAAAAGAGATACTGCTTAGTTACTTCATAGTATTGATAGTCAGCTCGCTGGCAAAGTGTATCACCAAAGAGAAAAAAAATTTGATCAGCTCCCATTCTCTATTTGCCGACCCCAAAAGCCCTCCACAGCACATCCACTTCTTTTTACAGTCCTGTAAAAACCAATTCAACTTCGTCAAGTTCGTCCTCATCCAGAAGCAACATTTAAGCTCCAGGAAAAGCCCTACACATTCCAAACTGAACTGCCACAGCAAGCAGGTGGGTGATCACCCTCACACAGATAAAGGTCTTAAGTGTCAGGAAAAAAAGAAGTCCTGTGGATATATCTCAAACAAGGACTCAGGATTCATTACACAGGGTCTGTGAAAGCACTAGAATTTCTCCCCTCACCCAGCAAACATTCCATTCTGGAAATCACATTTTAAAAGTTGAATTACATAATCAATATTAAGCACACTTACTCAGAGCCTCAAATTAATATCATATTTTATAGTAAATCCTATTCTGAAATGGACAAGGTCTTCCTTATGTTCACTAAAAGACCACATCCCCCAAATTCAATGAGATCCCTCACCGTGCCCAAATCCCACTAAGTAAAATTAACATTATGTGGTAAATCTGTGTTCTGCTCCACTGCTAAAATACTCTCGGTCCCAAAATTATGCAAGTAAAGAGCTGAGATGGCCACATTTCTAGAATCTATCTTAAAAAATACTTAGATCCATCTGCTCCTCCTCCTCTGTCTTGTCTAAGTGTTTTTGTAACTGGTAGCCAAAAAAACTAGAAAAAGCAGATATAAATATATCTAAACCTAAACCAGAATCTTCATTTTAAGAGAACCCACCAAGCAGGAATACAACTTCTCTGTGAAATACAGTTAAGTGGAGCAAAATTTAAACAGCTCATTGAAAATAAATGCTATACAAACATCATTTGCAACACCACCACCCATCTGCCTGCACAGAGCTATATATTTCATATTCCCATTCTCTGTTCAGAAGGTCTTGCCAGCTATTTAAGCCTATACTGCTGACCTATTCAGATATAAAGAGCCCTGTTTTACAGAGCTAGGGAAAACTGCCCTCCCAATTACACAGCTTCCAGCAGAAGCAGACTTCTGGGAATGGATAACAGGACACAGTAGAAAGGGGGGAGAAAGACTACCAACTAACTAATAAATAAATAACACTTATATAACCACAGCATGTCTGTATTTCTTCCTCTTCTATAATCAGAGTCAATACAGGCAATCCTTATGCCAAAAACAAGATCCCACCCTTCTCCTCCTTCCTGGAATACTTTTTACATCCTGAGGTTTTTTAATTTCAGTAACTTCTCTGCTCCAGAGGAAATTGAAGAAAAGCTTCTATATGAAAACCTTTTATGATCTAAATTAATTCCTAGAGGCTACACAATATTTGCTTTCCCATGAATACCTAACCCCTTAAATGACTTGTGATTAAATAGAATCTGCTGTCCTGCAAATGTATTACATTCCCTTGCACCTAGAAAAAAAATTGATGGTAGATGGCTGGGTTTGGCTTCTCTTTTCTTTCAGAACTAGAAGTAAAAATTGAGCTAGCAGCTCTTTGAAGGTTGCTTCTGTTGAAAGAGGAGAGGGAGGAGGATGAGGCAAAAATATTTGGGGCATTCCCAGAAGGGTTTTAGGGCACTTTACGCATGACTTGAGGATATTTGGTGTGAACAGATATTCCATAAAGGAGGTATTTTAACTTAAGCTAAATAAAGTGAACTACATGCTTCCTCTATCACTGCAAACAGGTTACTTAACACCCAGAATCACTACGGGGTGTGTTCTGGGGAAATACTAAAGAACATAGAAGTTCATTTGCACTCTCAAGAAAAACAGCACTAATTTCTTTTCAGTGTTTGGTCTGAGTTAGACAGCAGAGCAGAATGGTCTAAGTATCCAAAACCCCAAGTACCACAAACAAGATTTTGGAGCTCTCTAGCCTCAGACTACAAACAAGACAGTGTAAATAACCAGCCAAGGGAACTGGTTCTAGCAGGCAAACAAACAGACCAGAGGTAACAGGCAGGTGAAACAAACCACAAGACAGTGAGTTGAAAAGAAAATTACAAAAGGCTAAGCCAAAGGCATTAGTGGGAGGGCAACCAGGCTTGAAAACCAGAACAAAAAACCTCACAAGGTCTCCTATACTGTACCAGAAACCTTTAGGTATAAAGTAAGCAAAGTAGAGAGATTTCTTTCACTTGCTCTCGTTACTGTCCCAGCTTGGATGGAAAGGTAAAAAAAAAATCCCCAAAACAAACACACTTGTACAAATCAAGTTTGGATTTGCCTATTCAGCTGAGGCTCCCTGTCCCTAAATAAATAAGAATTTCCTTGGAAATAACTGGACTACTAAAGAATAAGTTATTCTGGGTATAGAAAAAATCTCTCCATCAACAATATCAGCTAAATACATCATTAAACAAAACCACCCAGACACAAAGCCTGGAGGCAGATTCACATTGTCTCTGAGAAATTAATAGAAAATGCATTGTCTTCTGATTCATCCTCTTAAGAACATTGCAAAATGGTAACACCCGTCATGGTGCCACACTGAAGAACTTAAAGTTACATAACTGTGTTTAAAAAAAGAAAATAATTGTAAACTAATTTAAAATACACACACAAGAAAAGGAAAATTAGCATCTCAAGGCATTCTTTCCTGTACGTGGCTCAGTTTAGCTTTGTGGGCTTTTTGCTGTAGAGCTCTTCCTGGACACGTAAGTGACACCACTGGTTTGCACCTCTAACACTTCCACTCTGTTCAGGTAAGCTGCTCTCAAAGAAGTCCTACTGGTTCAGCTTCACCACACACAAAACATTTGATTAGAATCACTCTTTCAGTGCTTGCTTTATTTTCTTTAGCTATTTGATTTACCTTTTAAAATCATCCTTAGCTTGACTGAGCCTGCGGAAGCCAAACAGCACACCCACAACCTGCCTTCAGCAAACATGCAGTGATGACATGCAGACTATAACACATAATATTTCTACACTAACTGGTGAAAGAAGTTGCCTCTCAAAGCAGTAAGCCAGATCAAACATACATCAGCACAGTGCAAAGCAGGGGATCCAGCTCTTGATGTAGCACATACCTGAATCCAGCGTTACAAAATCTAAGCTAAGATTTTTGATAACCCAGCAGCTAGGCAAAACAGCAGCACCCAGCCTTGCAGAGTTTAGTACTTATTAAAGCTGGGTGCCACCACCTCAGTTAAAAATGCCACAGCCAGATGCCATGCAAAGACACATCTGGTACCGTGCCATCAGTATGTCAACCCCCCTCTAATAAATCACAATGCAATGTGCTTGTGAAGGTGGGGCTGTGAGTCAAAGCCTTTGACTAACTCATAGAGGATGTAGGTAACATCCATGCAATTCAGATGTTAAACAGATTTTATGGTTTGACTAAACTTCATCAAAACTGCTTTTTCTGTTACTTCCCACATCAGCTCCTGGTTCTTTGTAAAGAAGAAAGAAACAGTGATCCAACTACAAAGTTAGTCCCACTCCAAAAGTGAGGGATAACAAGTCTCATGCCCATCTGCTTCATTCACCTTTCACTGCCTTGTATGCAACAGCTGAGTTTTCTTTATTGGAGCACATTTTCCTCTTCCATTTGAATCAGGAGAAGCAAACAAAAGAAAAACCCCAGGGTTAATATGGAGCTCTGAGTAAAAGCAACTTGATCTTTCTTACGTGAAATACAAATGAAACCAAGAAAGGCAGGATGGTGATGCAGTAACTGCAATAACAGCACAGAGAAGACTGAGCTTCCAGTTCTGACCCTGCTGTGGAATTCCTGTGTAGTTTTGAAAGATCATTTTACTTCTTTTTCCCTACTGATTTGAAAATAGGATCCTATCATGCCAGAACATGGCTACTAATTTAAAACTGGGGTATCACCATGGTGAATGTTGCCTATATTCAAATGCTGAAGTATCCATCGCAGAAAATCCTAAACAGCTACAGCTAAAAAAAAAAAAAAAGAAAAAAAAAGGAAAAAATAAAAGCATGGAGCTTGAGATACTAACCTGAGATTTTGGAGAACAGGGCTCTTCTCTGAGCTCTGTTAGATAACTCCTGCAACCATGCACAAGTCACTTCATCCACATCTCTGAAACAGTGCAGCTCTAGTACACTGCCCTAGCGGATAGCTTTGCTATGGAGAGGATCAGCCTGAAGGAAGCACTACTCTGACACTGGGATAACAGAGGACATCAGGTGACACAGTGCTTGGCCATGCACAGCTCCATAAACCTGCTCCCACTTAATGCAACACTAGCACTTGCTGATTGAGCAAAAGGAAATTTGCTCTCTTCTCATCTCCCATTTACAACTGCTTGAAAACTCAACTTCAAATTAAAGAATATTTTCTCTTTATGAGTGGTCTAATCAAGCATGACTTTCCTCATCTGTTAAGGTATTTCCCAGAAATCACTCCTTGAAGATAGTTACCAAACTGTTTAAGCAAAGCATTAAAGAAAAGTTATGCAGGCAGAATTTAAGGCTGAAATGTTTTCCCATCTGCAACTGAATTCATACTTCTGAAGTGAACCACTCATTCATTTCAGCACTTAGAGTTACATGATTTTTATTTTAAGGTTGTATGTCTCAACCCGCATTTCATTAGCCTCTTTTGACAAATGAGATGAATGCTTCCATCTGTTCCAGTGAAGGCACTTTGGCAATTTCACTTGGCTTCATGCATTGCTACACTGGGAAAATAGAAAAAATACACAGAGGTAAGCAGTACCAGAGTTCACCTTGGCTGGTATTTTATTTTATCCTATATCCTTGACTATGCACACGTTCCTCCCATCTCAGAGGTACATGGAATATGGAAAAGCAGCAATAAGACCACCAGAAAATCAGAAAAGGTGGAAATAAAAGAGGCGGGATCAAGCTATCTTAGTTCCACTTTTAAAAGAGCAACTGAAAGTTTGCTGTGTTTACAGTACCTCAGTGGTTTCTGTGTCAGATGTGATCAGTTTACAAATGCTAGCTGCAAGCCTCTCGTGCTTCTCAACTAATTCAGATTAACACTGAAAGTAGCAGTTGCCAGCATTCAGACATGTTTTAAAGAAAAGGAAACCAGGCCATTTATTCAAAGTACATTTATAGACATAAATGCCTAATTCACATTGCTGAAGAACCAGTCAAAATAACTTCTGATAATTTGTGCTCTGAATTTTGTCTTTTCATGTTGAAAAAAAAAGGTAAAGTGAATGTTTTACTCATTGTTTAATAGCCCTTATCACATTATATGTGGAGGTACAGCAGAAATCCACATGATCCTGGATATTTAAGTTTATTACTCTCCACAGGCAATCACACCATGAGTTCTTTTATGAGCCATTCAAATCCCAGTCCCAGCTCTTTACACTCTTGACCCTTTCTCTCAAGGCTGTTTCAACACCTCTTGTCAGATTGCTGGAAAATATTCTCATCATCAGATCAGGCTTACTCCAGATTATATCCAGCCCTTCCTGTATCAGGCTTGTCCATTAATTTGTATTTCTCACTGGCTGGCTTTTGCTCACATCCTGTCCCACACAGCACTTAGGCAGTTTCTCCACCACCTTCTCACCTGGACGTTGCTACTTTTTCCAGGGAAACTGCCTGTCGCTAGCACAGATAAACAATTAAGTTCAAAGTACTCTTTTTTTTTTTCAGTAGTGTTCTTGACACTGTTTTCCTTGAATATTTTCTGTGCAAGAGAAGTTAAGTGGTATAACCAATATTAATTAATTAATAAATGCTGAGTGATGAAAAAATAATCAAATATTTACAACACTATACTAACACTATACTATACAAATATTATAAATCCCTATCAAATCCCACTGAATCACTTCTAGCATGGTAATAGTTCAAATCCCTCCCCAAAAAATCCAATTAATGTATCAGCTTCCTGTGTTCAGTACACCTGAAATCTAGGTGACTTTTAGCAATCATTTTATAAAGTCTGACACTGATTAAAGTAAAATACAATGAAGGATTCAAAGCAACATATTTATGGAATTTAAGATGAATGTCCAATATGTAACTCCAAACAAGCTAAGTATTTACAAGCCAGTTAAAGTTATTCTTTGCTTCTGCTTTCTTTAACCAAGAAATCACTAGGCAAATGATTATGTTATCTGCCAAAGTTAACGCTTAGCATTCCAATTCCATTTGTCATATACAGACAAAGGCAGAAGGGCCTGAGGAAAACGATGCTTGTTTCTGAGTTTGAACAGTGGTTTCACAATTGTATTACACTTTCAGCAAGACAGTAAACAAAGATCTTGTATTCATACTTCTATATAAAAGCCCTAGCAATTATCTTGCTGCATCTTCTAAAAGTTGAAAAGTGGCCAGTCAACACCTTAGGAGGGTAGAGAAACATGAATAAATACCTGCTCAGGTCACTGCTTAGTCTGCAACAACAGACAGTACTGGGACACGCAGGAAAAGAGCAGGAGACCAAGTGAAGTACAGCCTTGCAGTTCCAGTTATCAGCATTTCACAGATTTCCTCACCCAAGATCATGACCAAGACATTGACCTCTCTTCCAGGAATTTAAATGGCAGAAGTTTCAGCATCCAAAATATTCCTTACTAATGAGCTTGCAAATTATTTCCCCATAGTGTAAAAGAAAACTTGTAGTTTTCAGCCTGTTGCTTGACCATTTAACTTCATGTACTCCAACTCCTCTGCAATGATGACATTTCACAATGCTTCCCACTTCACTTTTGACTTGCTAGTCAGTGGTATACCATCACCCCCTCTCCAGTCACCTATCTTCCAGGCTTGACAGATCTAACCTGTTTAGAGCTTCTTCATGCAGGAATAATTTCACAGCTCCAACAAAGAATTGCTATGGAAACCCTATCTTTTCAAAAAGAAGCTAGGATTTCATTTTTTAAATGAGGTAATACACTTTAACAAGAAAATACACTGTATGAGAGACAGGAACATGGATGATTCCTATAGCAGCATAATGACATTTTCTCTTGTATTTCAGGCTTCTAAAGTTTGATTGCCTGTTTGGTAGCTACAAAGGATTACAGAGATATTTTGGAGAAATGCTTGCAATTACTTCAGCTAATCCTTTCTTTGGGATAATAGCAGCTCAGTTTGGTTCCATTATATTTCTCCACACAAATTACATGTGTAAACATTTCACAGTTTCTACATGCCTTACTTAATACACGTTAATACTGGACTTCACTTCCTATATTACCATCCAGTCCCTTGATAATGCAAATTTTTCCACAATGCTTTGTCATTTTGTCAACAATTAGCAGTTTTTAAACTATTAAACATCAGTCCCCACTTTGCTCCCTCATTTCTTCAGAAACCCCTTGAAAACACACGTGTCACCAAGGTGCCAGGTAGGTTTATAAGTGGTTGTAAGTCTCACAAGCCTCTCATCACATATTATGGCATAGCTTGAATTTGCTGGTGTAGTTTTTGTTTGTCTGTTTTGAGAGCTGCAAGTTCTGCATATTGGCCACAACATTCACACACTGCACTGCTGATTCCTTCCAGGAACTCCCAAAAGACCTGCAAGTCATCCCTTCCATTGAAATAACCCTTCTCTCTGTGTATTAAAAAAAAAAAAATAAAAATAAAAAAAAAAACAGCCTTGGATGAATCATCAAGCTTGGAAGAAACTCTTTAAGATCACCCAGTCCAACCATTTACCCAGCATTGCCACTGTAACCCCTAAATCACTAAACCATCTCCCAGCGCCACATCCAGACATCTCTTAAAAAACCTCCAGGGATGGTGACTCCAGCACCTCCCTGGGCAACCTGTTCCAATCCCCGACCACCCTAACAGTGAAAAAATATTTTCAAATATCTAATCTGAATCTCCCCTGTCTCAGTTTAAGGCCATTTCCCCTGGGCCTCTCACTGCGTGCACAGCAGATGGACCTCACTAGAGCCTCATGTCAGGTGGTTGGAGAGGGCGAGGAGATCCCCCCTGAGCCTCCCCCTCTGCATCCACGTAAGAAAAAACCTCCTAAGAGCTGTCTTCAGCCAATCCTAGCAAACAGATGTGAGGGATGCCAGTCCCAAGTTTACTTCCTGCGCTCACTGGCATTTCAGACCCATGCATGTAGATGCCGCACAGGGTGACGGCTTTTTTTTGGTGAGCCCCATCACTAAAAAAGCCCTCGTTTCCAGAGGAAACAGCGAAATAAACAGCGAAGTAAGGCTCTGGGAGCACCTCAAGGCTGGAAACGACTCGGGAACAAAGAGAAGAGGGCGCTGCACAGCACACACGCTCCCCCACAGGCCGGGGCACGGTGCCCTTTTCCTTCCCGCAGTCAATCCGAGCCGAGAGGAACCAGCACAGATTGCGAGCCCGCCGCGGCGCTGCGAGGGCGCCCGGGGGGCACCAGCACCGCCCGCCGCAGCCGGGCCGGCAGCCGCCGCCCGCAGCCCGGCACTCACCGCACAGCATGAACAGCAGCACGCAGGCCAGCGTGGCCACGATCACCAGCAGGGTCAGCCCGACGCTCTGCCACATGGCGCGGCCGGGGGCAGCCGGCAGGACCCGGGCCGGGCCAGCGGCCCCGCTCCCGCTCCTGCTCCTCCTCCCGCCGCCGAGGAGCCGGCGGCCAGGCGGGGCGGTGCTCGCGGAGCATCGCGCTGGCGCGGAGGGTGCGCGGGGTGTGCTGGGAGCTGTAGTTTATCTCCCTCCACAGCGGTCGCAGCGGAAGGGCAATCCCCGCCAGCGAGGACTACAAGTCCCGGTGCGCCCTGCGGCACGGCGGTGATGGCGGGGGCGGTAAAGGCTGTGTGAGGGCGGGGGGAGCGGCATGTGGGGTAAAGCCCAGGGGCGGTGGCTGGAGCCCTGAGCGGGGCAGAGTTCCCGTAGGACTTACGGAGAGGTTACTCAAGGCCAGGTTGGCGGGGCTCTAAGCGGCCTGATCTGGTGGAAAGTGCCCCTGCTCAGAGCAGCGGGGGTGGAACTGGATGATCTTTAAAGTCCCTCACAACCCAAAGCATCCTATGATTTCATTGCTCTATAACTTAGATTTAGGGATGGGGCAAACTGATTTCTTAATCCTCCTTCTCACTCTTGCCATTCCTGCCTTCCTTCTCCCTCTTGCCCTTCCACCCAGTGGAATCGTATAAAGGGACAACAGGAATATCCAGGCCTTAGACAAGGAAGCAATTTTACTGGCGAACCCGGCATGGTTCGAATTCCACCTGGCCCTGGCTCTTGCCCTCTGATGACGTGGTGGTGGCACATCAAAGCTGGCCCTTCCCACTTAGAAGAAATCTGAGGAAATAATATCTCTCAGAACTGTGATATGATCTTGATTGTGATATGGACTTCGCTGTTAGCACTGGAATGAAGTAAAAATTTTCCTTTGTAGCATGCTGGTTAATGTTTCTAAAACTACTGGAAACGTGTAAATCCACTACTACAGAAGCTTCGTTTCCCATGGGCATGCCAACATTGTAGTGACACGTCAGAGAAAGCTAGTCCAGTTCTTTGTTTCTTTTATGTAGTATTTTAAAATCTTAAGTGAAGATTAAGCGAAGCTAACAATTCTTTGTTTTCCTGGACTCTGAGCATGCCACATGCCTCCTCCTTCCAACATACCTGTAAACCAAAATTACCTGCATGTGTGGTCCCCTATTCACATCCTTAAATCTGCTGTGATTTCACCAAATCGACCTAGAGTTCTTTCTTTCCGATCCTAGCCTTCTTTTCCCAACATTCCAAGCCCTGTTTAATACTCTGCCTGGAGTATTAAACCACTTAGCATGTCTTTTGCAAGTATCATTTAATTTGAAACATGTTTTCTGTTATTTTCCAAGTTTTTAACTTTGACATGACCCTGATCTTAAAATGTTATTACAAGTCTCGCCTCAGCACTTGTTACATATACTTAAGCAAGGTTTCTTTTGTATTACAAGCAAAGCAAAGTAGTAACAGTTGCAACCATATTATTTTTGAAAAATAAGCTTCCTCCTAGCTGCACTGTTCTGTTTCTCTGATTTTTTGCTTACCATCTGCAGTTCTCTGGATATGGGGCTACTACCTTCTCATTTCTGTAAAATAGCTGTCAAATGTGAGGGCTACTAAAATAACCCAAATATGCCATTTTATGGTTCCAAACTGCTATAATAATAGTAGCAATAGATTCATTCACATCACATCCCCAAGCACTGCAGAACCACACAGCATTCAGAATTGAAGAAAGAATTAATCTTGCAATCGGGTCATTTTGGAGCAATAAATATATGTGATCTGTGTATACAGGCCTTAGATATATATGGATATCTATCTATCTATCTATCTATCTATCTATCTATCTATCTATCTATCTATCTATCTATCTACACATGGATCATGCATTCAAACATATATAGTACTGCCCCAGGCAATATGGAATTTAAGGCACACAGTGATTCTTGGGGTGTCCTGTGTCTTGTGCAGGGCCAGGAGTTGGATTTGATGATCCTGATGGGTCCTTTCCAACTCTGCATATTCTGAGATTCCAATAGACAATTAAATAAAAAATGAAAATAAGTAGTAATTAAAGTTCTAATATGTTCTGTACAGCTTGAATGCCTTCTAATCAATGTATGTTCAGTTTGGAAAACCCTAATTTAACTTATTCATGTTGTCCCTTTCTCTAGTTCATTCACCAGGCTAGTCACCTTGTTGTAGAGGGCCATCAGGTGACTTAGGCATTATTTCCTGCGTATAAATCTATTTTGACTAGTCACAATTACCTTGATCTTCATGTCTTCAGAGACCACATGAATTCCAGGAGGATTTCCTCTGTGACCTTTCCAGGGACTGAGATGAAGCTCAGAGGCCTGAAGTTCTCCAGACCTTCCTTCTTGCTCCCCCTGAAGATAGAAGAGATGCTTGGTCTCATCCATTCTCCTGGAACATCTCCCAGTCAGCAGCCTATTTCAAAGCTAATAGAGAGCAGCCTCACAGTGACATCAGCCAGCACTCTCAAGGACACAGCCTCTCAGGCCCTGGGAACTTAAGATATTTCCATTTTGTGTATGTGTTCCCCAACCTGGTCCTCCTCCACCTGGGATAATTCTTCCTTGCTCCATTAGACTTTCCCTCTAATCCCTTGCCTGAGACTGCTGAATGCCAGTATGGGTGAACTACTGAAATTGTCCTCAGGACAGACATGAAAAGGACTTCCTGGCATAATGGCCAGGGAACTTCAATAAGAGGTAGATGTATAGGTGGGATGTAATTGGGGGTTACACTGTAACCAAGCCGTGAGATACAAGAAGAAACTTTTCCTCCTCCAACCATTTGCTTTGTTATTCTATTTTTCCCAATACATGAAATAAATCCTTTCTTTTGAGCCACTTTGTGTCAGTTAAGATTTATATGCAGATCTCCATATGAATGAAAAAAACCCAAACATATTACATGTATTTTACCTAAGACTTTTCTTCAGATGGAAGTTAAAGAACATGAATAAATACACATCTATCCCACTATGTATCATTTCATGTGCTAATGTGCCAAAAATCTGTACAATAGTGATGGTGATGCACTTGGGATAGGTGAGCTGCAATGTGGACATGGTTATTTTTCAAAACTCCATAAAATCACACAAAAGAAAACAGAACTACTGTTGGACACATGAGGTTTTCTATTCACTGAAGTTCAGATAAAAGGTTACTTACGCAAATCTAATCTTGGTATATCCAGTTCCTTAAGTGTATATGTGTGATGCGGAGTCACAAAATTGAATCTAGCTTATCCATTCCCTGAGGAGGATGGAAAAATCCCACTCATGACATTATGACCTTCTCTCCATCCTCTCGTTACATGCTGCCTGCATACTATCAATATTCCACATTGAACACTCTTTCCTGTGATGCTCAACACTGATCGATCTTCCCACATCTTCTCTCAGTGTGTACAACCACAGACACACCGAGATACATTTTGGGGGCAGGGAAAAGAGGATGCTCAGGCCATCAGGCAGCAGAAGGACTGCAGAGGAACCAGACTGCAGTGAGGGGGCACTCAGGGGGCCTCTGCCCAACAGTGCTCCAAACCACAGGCTGGCTCACTGCAGCAGCATTTGACATGTTTCCTCAAAGCAACGAGGCCCCACAATATTGTGAATAAGAAAAATAAAGATTCTTTAGCTCAGGGAAGAGGGCTGCAGATGCTGAGGGCACAAACCTTATTTTCAGGGTGTGAGAGCTAATGCATCTAGACCAACCAGTTGTTTTACAGCAGCCAGTCAAGAACTGTTTGTGTTTGCATAACAGGACAAAGGGAGGGATCTTTTTATCCTTCCCTCACCTGGGAGAGGGCTGAGGCAGACAGACACGTTTGAAATGTCAAATGATTTTTGATTGCCCCTTCTGGCCTGCTTTTGAGCTGGCACGTGGGGAAAATCTCCTGCCTCCCTTTATTTGTAGCACAGCTTTTGCTGATGTTGGGTCCTGCTGCAAGTGCTCAGCACTTCAACAAACCCACACTTGGTTACCTAGAGGGAGACAGCAGAAGGAAGAATTAAATCATTGAGCTGTAAAAACTTATATGTAAATAGCATAGAAATTATTCTATATAAGGCATTTTTCTTGTTCTGAAAAAGAATTTCAGCCACTTAAGTTTGGTTTGTTGGTTTTTTTTTTTGTCCTTTTCCAGATCCTTGCATCATTGATGGCCTCCTGTTTGTTTATTATCACCCGCACCCTACATTGATGAAGTGGGAGTGTTGCCGAATGCTATTATTGCAAATAAGGCTTAGTAAAATTAATGTGGGCAGGAAGAGCAAGTTAAAGTAATCCAGGCAGTTTTTGTTCTACAGTGTCCTAATTTTTTAAGCCTTCTCTTGGCACATATAGTATCTCTGAAGGTAACTGGCAACCATATCAACTACTGGAGCCAAAATAATGTATAGGAACTTGACTGCCTATCAGTTGTACTCTAGAAGCTGGGCAGATAGTTACAGTTCATGCAGAAAATGCAAATTGTAGCCCCTTCTGCTATTCAGAATGTACTTATTGACCTTCCCACTGCTGATTTTCTTTTGGCATTAATACACTTCTCTTTTCCCAGGGTGGGAATACAGAGTAACCCCTTCCTCCCACCCCTTTCTCTCTGTGTTACACTGTTACTCATGACACCATGAGCTCTTGGATGTTGGACACAGCAAGACCACGGTCCCAAACTGAGACTTCCACAAGCTACCCTAACACCAAATACTGGTGGCTGTAAGACAGAAAATTGAGGTTCATCCTCAATTCCCAGCAGTTAAGGCCAGCAGGCTCCTCACAGGAGACATGCAGACAGCGAGGACCTATGGTCTTTTGTAACAACTCAGCTTCAGTATTTGCTTTGGAGCCCTCATGCTTTTCCCAGTTCTTGGCTGACTTAAGTGAACAGCACAGACTATTTGTATAAAGATGATAAGTCTAAGAGGGATGAGAAAATTCTACTTATGTTAACTTATAGAATACAAAAATACATAACTAAGCTGTATCTGTGACTGCCACTGAGCACTTTTCCTGTTGCAAATGCTTTCCAGCTTCAGCCAA
The DNA here is from genome assembly GCF_028769735.1 of Zonotrichia leucophrys gambelii. Lineage (NCBI taxonomy): Eukaryota > Metazoa > Chordata > Aves > Passeriformes > Passerellidae > Zonotrichia > Zonotrichia leucophrys. Next base: position 65,969,588 of record NC_088171.1, read on the forward strand.
ACCCTTTAAGAGTAAACACCAGCAGTGATGGTTTGTGTCCGAGAGAGGGTGCTAAAACAAAATATTTGCTACAAAAACTTCAGAGCTCCACAATTGCTCAATTCAGTGCTCCTGCCTGCATAAATTTATTTTGACTTAGTTTTTATTTTGACTTAGTTTTTATTTTACTTACTTGCAGCTGGCAATTTAATGCAGCCATTAGCTTTACAGACATATTATACCAGCTGTAGTTTCAAAGCTGAAAATAACACTTAGAAAGAACTAACTATACCAGAGAAAAAAAAGGGAACCAACTTCCAGATTTTCACTTCAGCCTGATTACTCAGATTTGATTGCATGCAGTTTCATTACTGACAGTTCTGAGTTAATAAAATTAACAAAAATTAACAGAAGTTAACTGAAGGAGGAGATATTTAGGTTAGATACACAGAAGAAATTCTTTACTGTGAGGGTGGTGAGGAACGGAAACAGGTTGCCCAGGGAAGCTGTGGATGCCCCACCCCTGGCAGGGGCCAGGCCCAGGCTAGATGGGGCCTTGAGCAAGCTGTTTTAGAGAATGGCCCCTGTTTATGACAGAGAGCTTGAAACTAGATTATCTCTAAGTTCCCTTCCAACTCATTCTATGATTCTATAAAATTCTGTCACACTTGTGGGATCTCAGCACCTCAGGACTGAGGTGCTGAGTCACCAAGACCACCCTTGGGGGGTTCGGGAGTCCTAGAATGTTGCCAGAAGTATCTGGTGGCTGGACTTTGATCCTACACAGGAGACGACACCTGTATGAGGATAGGAGGATTTCACCGGAGTGAATGGTGAAGGGATAAGTTAATTAGAGAGTGAAACACAGGGTTTAAGATTTCTGTACAGGGGGGTTTAGAGAAGTAAGATGGAGGAATTGGGGCGTGTCCTGTCCTTCTTCTTCTTCTTCTTCTCCTCCATCTTCTGTGGTGATGGTGGCACTTTGGGATTGGTCATTACTAAAAGTGCACTGGTTAATAAGGGTAAAAGGTATTGGGGAAAAATGATAAATATTGTATACGTAACTTTGGGTATAAAGATAGGTGACTGCCCCGGAAGGCAGGGAGTGTGCTCATGGCTGGCTGCTGACCAGACCTCTGTCGGGCCGAGAGAAAATCTTTTAGATAAGCAATTAATAAACACCGAGACCGAGAAAAGATCTGAAGCCTCTTCTCGTCCTTTGAAGCGCGGGCTGCCTCAAGGCCATCCCGGGCCTTTCCAGGCCATCCAAACAGCCGAAAATCGGACAACACTGATCTTGTAACTCCCTGTGGTGTCACTAGCAAAATTGAAATCTGCAGGTACATAACCATTGTTCTATGCCAAAATATTAGCAAAAGAATGGATAATAGAAGAAATGTATCCTCTTTCATCTGAGCTAGATGCTCAGAGACAGAAGAGACATTTTGCCAGTGAATTAGATAGAGGCTGCTGGCAGAACAATTTTGTGAAACAGGCATGTCCTGAGTTTAAATCCCAAGCTTTGGAAGAGGCCATGGTCAGGTCAAGAGCAGTGACTGCTAGTAGGTGATGTGGTAGTGGGAGACAGAAAGGCTTTTCTTTCCTGAGCTGAAACTTTTTCCTGCTGATTGAAACTTAGTGGGATCTAAGCAAGTTGCTGGTAGTTGACTGATCAGGGATACCTTGTCCACCCTGTTTCCTACCAAGCTGTAAGCCCAGTGGGATCTGTCAGCTCTGAAGTCATTGCAACTCAAATGTGCTTTTCCTAAGATGTAGAGATATCCAAAAGCTGACTGGACACCAACTTGGGCAGCTGGCTGTAGGAGACCCTGCCTGAGCAGGTTGATTGGACGAGATGATCTCCAGAGGTCCCTTCCCACCTCAACAAGTCTGTGATTCTATAAATTAGGTAGTTTGTGATAAAATACAACCTAGAACCACCCCTAGACCAGCAGCGCTCAAGCTCACTCCCTGTGGTATTGCACTTTGAACAGCTGTGGTTGTGTAATAGCATTGCCCCAGAATGAAGTGTTGTTTAAACTGCCTCTTCTTACTCTGCCAGTTTTCAGGGAATTTCAGCTGGAACTAAGCAAGTCTATTTGTCCATATGTCAACTTATTTTTCTACCTTTTATCTCAGGACAATGTGCTGCTCAAGAATCACTGAAAGCTGGCTGGCAGAGGTCTGCTCTGCTTAGTGCCTGGGATCTAACTAAATGCGTGGCATCACTCTCCCTACAAAACAGATGAATCCAAATCCTGCCACAGCCCTTAAATCTCCAAATTCAGGTCATTAGAGAGGTGTTAAAAATATCTATAATGCTATTACAGCTTCTCTTAGATGCCACCAGAATCCTATTTGTTCTTCACTGGAGACACTATTGTTTTTCTAAAAAAGAAAGTTGCTACTGTAGAAGGAAACTAGTTAAGGAAGACAAGTATCAATTAGTAGGAATATAATTTTTCAGGAACAAGGAACTGAATAAATTAGAAATATGACATCTTTATAAAATTTGAACATAGGTTTCTTTTCTGTTTTAGACAAAGAATAACAAGAATAAAGACAAAAATACCTCGTATTATCATATTTTTAGGTCTAGATTTGGCTTGACACACTAACCCAGATTATTTTCAACAATAAAGAAACTGGAATAAAAATTGTGAAGCCAAAGCACTGCAATGCACTGGGTCACTCCTATGTTTCTCTGTCAGTCAGCTTCCAAACTGTTCCTCTCTCTACAGCACCTAAAGAGTGACAAGATTTTTGGACAAAGAGGCCAATTTTCTGTTTAGTGAACAATTTCTCTGGGGGAAAAATAGGCAGAGAAAGTATTTCTCCTCAGTATTTCAAGATGGTTTGTGATGGCGCACAAAGAATTAAATGAATAACCTATGGAAAAGATGAAGTAGGGGAAAGGTTGTGAGGTCAACCTCAGGAATTGGGGCAGTTAGTTTGGACTAACATGCTGGAATTTGGAAGCTTGAGCAAACAAGTTTGTGTCTGTAAAAGTGGGTTAGAAATTACATAAGTACACACTTTCACATGAACTCTTGGCAGTATCATTTCTAGGCAGGCAGCAGTCCCGGGAAGATCACCATCCTCACTGCCTTTGGTGGACCTCTGTGTATAGATCCAAGAGTGAGCAAGGGCTGAAGTAGCACATGGAAAAAGAGCCAATCAGGAAGGAAATATCAAATTCCTGAACATCAGTGCTACATTTTTGACAAATACAGCATGTCTGTACATCAAATACGCTTTAGTTTGTGAAGATGACACCAGTCTTGCACCACTCATGCTCTTCTTGTCTTATTTCCACTGTTTCTCCCACTGATGTGGAAACACATCTCTGAGCTGTGGTCAACCAAACTATGAACACAGAATTGAGAAGGCAGAGATGGAAGTGCATGTATGGATATGTAATTCCTTGACAAATTTTCCTTTAGAAAACAAAAATGAAAAATAGTAATAGTTTTTAAGAAATATTATTTTGATCTCCTTATTAAAAGCAGGGATAAAGAAGCAAGAAATTTTCAACCAACTTTGATAGTTTAAATAAATGTTTTATAGTAGCTGTAAGACTTTGTCACCACTTGGAACAAAAATGCATTTTGAACGTGTGAGATTTTTGTTTGCTTGTTACACCAAGCACAAAGCCACTTCCATCCCTGACTCTTTTTCTGTTGAGTGTCAGAGGCTGAGCTGTGATGGGATCAGTAGCTCCTGCTCTGTGTGATTTTTGTTTCCCTCCTAGCCAGCCTGAACATTTTCTTAGCAGTCACTCCCCAACAGACAGATCTCCTTGGCGATGCCACAGATGGAATCATGGAATCATTTAGAGACCTCTGAGATTATTGAGACCAACTGGTAACCATTCCAAGTGGTGGATCTCACTTTGGCACAGTGTGTGCAGGATTCAGGGCTTCAGATTAGAGAATTTCAGCTTGTAAAAACGAGTGCTGGGCCACCCAAGCTGAGTCCAACAGATTCAGTGACCCTGCCTGCTCCCAAAGCGGCCCGACAGTGAATTGAATCTTCCCGACAGGGTGGATTCCAACAAAGGCAAACGGCCACCATCTGCCGCGACAGCTGGGTGGGTGATGGAGCAGCCCCGCTTGGCTCTCCCCTGCCCAGATACCGCTCCCCTCCGCCTCCCCACGGCCCGGCTCGGCTCTGCCCGCTCCGCGGAGACCCGGCCCTCCGTGCTGCCCGTGCCCGCCCTCTCACGGCGGGGGCGGGCGCGCCGGGGCCGGGGAAGGCGGTGCCTTATAGGGCGGGCGCGGGGCCGCGCCTGCAGAGCCGCGCCGAGCCGCCGATACCCTGGACAGCGCCGCGCCGCCACCATGGTGAGTGGGGACCCCCGCGTCCCCTCCCCGCACACGCACAGCCCCCGGGCCCCCTGCCCCTCTCCTCCCTGCCCCCGCTCCACCGGGGCCGGCGGAGAGACCCCGCTGCCCGCCCGCCCTCCTCCCCTCCGCTTCCCCCGCTGCTGCGGGCCGCGTTCGGGCGTGATTTTTCGGGGGCAGAGGGGGAGCACGGCCTCAGATGCCCCCACGGCAGGCACCCGAGCCGCCGACGCGGGTCGGGTCGAGCGGCTGAGCTTGGGCATTGTAGGGAAGGAGGGAGGGACAGAGGGATCCTTGGGGAGCGGGGGAGAAGGGATGGGGGACAGGGAGCCCCGGGGGCAGCCCCGCAGCACCGGGAGCCCGGCGGGAGCGGGGACAGGCACGTGGAGGAACGCGGTCCTGCGTGGAGGGAGGGATGGATGGAGAGAGGGAGCGAGAGATGGAGCGCAGCTCCTGGGCATCCACCTCCTGCCCTGCGCCCAGCCCCGCTCCGAGCAGGTGCATTCTGCTCTACCCCGAGGTGCGTTTGAGCGTGTTACATAAACCGATTATTCCCGTTAATTTGTTATCTTAACAGAAGCTCTTGCTTTATCCACGCAATCTGTAGTGGAACGCTTCCTCTTCTTTTTTTTTTTTTTTTTTTTTTTTTTTTTTCTCCATGTAATGAATGAACAATGGAGTTTTAGACTCTAGTTCAGCATTTAAAAGAGTTAAAGTGGAACAATGAAGTCACCTATTTAGCGAGCAGTGCCGATTCCCCACAGCACATTGTGTCTTTGCAGTCATAGTAACTTTCCCAAAGGGGCTCATCCTGTTTATAAACAGCAATGCATTAAGTGTACTGTCGACCTTACAAAGTAGGACACTATCAAAGAAGTGTTTTGCAGCCTTAAATTTTGAAGCACATTGGGATGAATAATTTGGCAAAGCTTGTTGTATCAGAAGCTTGAGACCTGATTAACTGAGCCTAGTTTTTGTTTTATATGATTTAACAACAAAAATACTTTCCCCCCCCCAAAAAAAAGTCTTTGCATCACATATAGGAAATTCTGCCTTCCTTGAACCAAAATCGGTTTGGACCCTTTCTTCCCCCATAAATCCAGACATGAATAATATCCAAATAGTCATTCTATGAATTAACTTCAGTCCTCTTTCTAAAAGTCATGTGTACACCTGCTGTCAGTCTGAATCTGTTTCTCCTGTGTATTCTATTTGCCACCAACTCCACTTTGGGATGATAGATATGAGAGGACCCTATTGAAAAGACCTGAAATGGTGCAGTAGTTTATGCTGCCTGAGCCCCCTTAGAGTGACATAATTGAATTTCTATTTCCTTTAAATTTGGAATATAAACACAAAAGCTATGACTAAATTACCACAGCTGCACAAAGACTTAGTGAATACCAGCCATTGATAATGTGTCCCTTGTGGCAGAGGAAGAAGGTTACAAAGATACCTGGTGTTGCAGAAGGTAATGTACATTATTTATCAGTAATTGGTACAGGTAATACCCAGGTGCTCAGGAGTACTGAGGCAGCAGGAAAGAAAGGTAAAATATCCAGAACTAGTTAAAATCTTTCATTCTGATTCCTTCCAGGACTGAGATGAAGTCAGTTATACTGGTGCAAATCAAGGAAGCATTAATTCGTAACATAGGCATTGGCAACCTCATACCAATGGAAATTATAGCTGAGACCTACCCTTAATTCTTTCTGGTTCCTAGAGCTGTTCAATTAACCTTGACATTTTTCTTGAAATGGCTGGAAGCAATAACCAGAAGTGGCCATTCAGAGCTACAAGTGGGGTTTGGATTAGCAAATTTTGCGCTTCTGTATGTCCAGTAATCTTAGTGTTCAAAAGTTGCTGACATTTCCCAAGCTTTGTTGGGCAATGGCATTCTCAGGAAAAAATTGCCAATCTGAGAAAGTCCTTGAAGTGGTATAAAGGCTGAAGGTTACTTTGGAAAGAGTGTCTTTGGAATGATAGTTACTGAAACAGATACCTGAGCTATTGATGAAAGCTGTTGCAATGATGCTAATGCAGGGTTAAAAGTTGCAGCACATCGATTTCTAGATGGACCTGGAGCTTGGGGGCAAGGGGTCATGGGGACATCGGAGTATACTACCAAAGGTATCAGGAGCAAATGTAGGACAAGCAGATTTTTGGCCTAGGTGGTGGGAACATTGATTGAGCATTCCCTTCACTTGTATAGAAATAGAGATAAGCAGGCTTATGTTGCTAGTGTCCTTTAAACTCAACTGAGAGTTTTTTCAGCATCCTGGGTGTTCAATAATCACTATTATTTGTAGAAAGTTGCATAAGAAAACTTTTTTGTTTGTTTGTTTTGAAACTACATTTTGCTGAAGCAGCAAACCACTGCCATCATAAAGCACTTAGTATTTCCTCATCATCCTCACCGTATGAGGGCAACCACAGTGGCTTGGTTCTTCTGTTTATGTAGTTCACTGAAGCTCTCCTTGCTTCAGTGAATCTAGGTCAAATTACACTGGCTCAGGATTTGGCTGCACCCTTGAACTTTAAACCGATTACACATTTTGATTTGTCAGTGTATTTTCCATGGGGTCAAATCCCACTTTCATGGGGTAAGAGGGTCTATAGCACCGCACAGTCATGACAACTTATGCTTCCAAAGAGACTAGGTAGCACTAAGGTAAGCATAAACATGAGGACTGTATTTAGATATTATAGATCCTTTGCCAGTATCTATACCTCTACAAGAATCCAGTGGTAGAAGGAGAGACAGAAGCTAGAATATGCTTTTCATTTCCTTCAGAGGCTTTGATACCCCTGTAATCTGAAGTCAACACAGAAAGACACCTAACTCTTGTAAGCATTCATAAGCGTCATGGCCACCATATCAGGATATGGACCTTGGTGTGGGCATACACTGATTGCAGAACATATGCAAAGAGCCCTAGAGAGAGCAAAAATGCCTCTTCTTTGTTGACTGTAGCCAAAATAAACCCCTGTCTCATTGTCCATTGGTGTTTGTTAGTTTCTCTGAATATTGCATGAGAAGGACGATTGCAAAGACGACGTTCTAGCCCTTGAACAGTGGCACGCAAATTGGAAGAGAATGTTTTTCATCAGACAGAGATCAGCTCAGCACAAATACCTGATGACACCACCCCCAGTGCTACAGCACCCACCAGATCTCTCCAGCTCCAGCAGAGTGAAGAGGGAATGGACTGCAGCAGCCCTGCCATCCAGAACCAGAGCAGCAAGGCAGGGGGTTGCCAACTGACACAGAATTAATGGGCTATGAGAAACCATGCTGAGAAGCTGCATATAGAACAGGAAAGATAGGCTCTGCTTGCATAGAAACTCAAGAAGAGACACTGAATCCTTTTTCACATGGTGAAATTGATTAGGGAAAAAACCTTCCAGGAACTGTAGTAAGAGTCCACCAATTCATTTGCATTCATAGTTACAGATACCCACATACCAAAACCTGCATGCCCTTGGTGTTGATCCCTCTCATCTCTAGGAAGATCCTCTGATTCTTGAAGACTGATCATTGTATCTTCATTACAAGCAGTCTGATCTGTGAAAAAAAGCACAGTCCTCTTGTTCATTAGGAACTCAATTTTACATTAATTTAACTTTATAGTATCTCTTGACTTTATTGAAGAAAAAGGTTAATCATAGGCAAACACTTTAAATTTGAACCTCTGACTCAATCAAAAGTTGGGGAAAAAAACCCCTGCAATATTATTTTCTTGAGGCATTAGTAAAGTCCAAAGTAAGGCAAGTATTAAGGGCTGGTTTATTCCCTGATCTAAGCAAAATTCAAGTGTAAATAAATAGAATAACATCATCATTCTTCCCAAGTTTTGTTAAATACTGCCTGTAAAACTGATTTAAAAGCTGAGACATTGTTAAACACCATACAAAGAGTGTCTGAAGTCTATATTCAATGATAAAATAATATGTCACAAGTGCAGCCTGATTTGTAATTAAATAAGGTAACAGAGAAGGGAGGGAAATGATGGGGATGGAATTAAGTGCACAACTGCTTGTTCCAGCCAGACAGCTGCTGGGATGAGCCTGCCTGGTGAGGCAGTGGTGGAAAGGTACAAGGAGGATTTCCCAGCTCTAACAGAGAAGAATCAAACCCTGGATGTGCAGCTCTGTCACATCATAAATGCCACACTTCAGAATTTGAGCACACCAAATTAATCAGCCAATTTGTGAGTGCCTGGCAACAGTGGAGCTTGTAAATCCATTATCTGGATAAACCCTCCGTGGCTTCCCTTCTCATATGCTAAATACACGGGCCACACTATCTGAGTGACTGCATCTTTACCCATGGGACTGCTGCACAGCTGACAAGTAGAGTACAATGTGAAATGAAGTGAATATTTATGACTTCTATGGGGCATCTTATCTACCTAACTAACAGCAAAAGCCACTTTAAGTTTTTGAGGAATAGATAATTCAGGTTTAGCAGTGTAATTAGAATTCTTTACATCTTCAAGAAATGACAACATTATATTGCTATTAATACTGGAAGTATTCTGACTTGAAAGTCTAACAAGTCTAACAAGAACAGAGTATAAATTTAAAATATTAAATCAATTAATCAATATATTTAATTAACTAATTTAATTAATTAATTAAAATAATATATTAAATTTAAAATATTGAGTTCATCTAGATAATGACTTTTAAACTGCCCTGAACTTCCTTTTTTTAGTCAAAACTGACTGTGATAAAGTGGTAAAGGTCAGCACCCCATAGTGAAAGAAATCACAGGCTCTCTGGTAGAAATTTGTATACAAAGATATGTAATTAGAGAATAAAAAATTAAGATCATTACCTTTTTGATGATTGGTTGGAGAGATTTTGGTTTTTTTCACCATAAGGAGGACAGATATGGAAATGTAGCAAGAAATAGCTCATATTCTGTGTCGTCATTTGAAAACCAACACAGCAAGAAATGGAAATTAGAAGTAGGGTGACCAAGTTTCAAATAAATGTCCTAAACCCAAGCATTAGGAGCCACAACCAAACCATTCTTCCCTTATTTCTTAAAGAACTTCCTACAGGATGCTCGTCAGTAGTCACCATTCGTGAAGCTTTTTAGCCAGCAAAGACAATGTGGTACAGCAGCCTAACAGGGGGACTGACTTACACACATGATAAAAAGTCTGCAGCTGTTATTTCCTCTGGGTGACAATAACTGGGGCAGTTTACAGACATTTTGTATCACTAGGGCATTACCATGCAGCACAGTCATTAGCATTTTTATTCTGAGGAAAGTGTCGGTCTGGGTGTTTCCATGGTGTAATGGGTTTAAGAGTCTGGGCTTTAAAATTCCAGTTATGTGTGGATTAAACTCTAGGATACCCACTGTTGGGGCTGATGGAGAAAGAGAGCTAATTAGCTTGGGCACCCTCTTATCCTGTGCCAGCAGACAGCGCTCTGTTATTTGGGTTTCATACAGTTTCAAGAAGAGGTGTCCTCAGAGTTCATTAGGGTTCATTTGGGGTTTTAAAAGAGGAAAATTGAGAATTGTTTTGGAGGAGGAGACATAAGAGGACTTCCATACCCTCTGTTTTCTTCTTTATTAAGCTTGAAAATCAACTGTCATTTCCTTTCCTCTCCTTGTGCCGTCTCCTTTAAACATGACTGAAGTCCAAAACATGAATTAGCATTTGAAATACAAGGTTTTGCCCTCCAGGATTTAAGGGAGAAGTGGAAGGAAGAAAACAAAGTTAAGGACCAGTTTATAGAAGAAGATATTTCCTTCTTTAGTTGTTGTTTTGTGTTCTCAAGTGACTCTTTAGAAAGCAGGCATCAGCTTCTGCTTCCTTATTTCCTTATATTACACTTGCATTTTCACATCCAACTAGAAGTAAAACAAGACTGTTTCTTGCATTTTTCTGTAAGCATGGATGAAACTGTTCCAAAAAGCAAAGTGCCTTCAAATTGGCAAGGAATAAATGGTTGGCAAACTTTTGGAGAGTGATTTCCTTGTCAGGGAATTGGCACATCTCTTGGTAAGGCAGTTCTGAATATTACTGTCCACACCTGCTTTCTCTCCCATTGCCTCCTGCAGCCAGCCAAGTTACTTCTGCTGGAGTTTAAAAGATTAACTGTGAGGTTGTGCAAGGTCTGATCAGATAGGAGTTGGTATTTGTGCCAGAACCATGTTTTACTGTGCACATGGTGTAATTTTTTCCAGTTTGTCAGTAGTCCATGCAATTCCAGGGGTAAAAATCATTAAGTCTTTATATGTTTTTATATTTATATACTTGTCAATTTATTATTTAAATACCTTTATATATTAAGTAATCTACACAATTTGCATTGTGACTGGCTACTCAAATTCAGATGCTTGTGTGATATGAAAAATACCCCATGCAATGGGATATTTTTTAGAACCAGCTGCATCTGTCCTCTCAGCTGTTAGTATTATGTGTCTTCCTAGGGTAGCATTTCAGTGTTGCTTTGCTGTTACACCAGACTGTACTGTGGATTTAAATCTTAAAATCAGCCCTTCATACCTAGGAGTACTCACTTGACTCGACTTCTTTCCAAGGCATAGCTTTTAATGCTGACAGAAAAGTATGCATGAAGCCAGATAAAAACTCCATATTTTCAAGTTAATGGAGGAAAAAGAAAAATCAAAGACTTAGAAAACAAGTGTATCAGAAACCTGTTCAGATTAGCAAAGTCTTCATAGGTTCCTTTCTTCTTCCCACTTCCTGCTGCTACGGAAAGCAGAAATGAGAGATGTCTTCCAGCCAGCAGTGATCGTCACTCTCCAAGTAGTAGACAGCTTATTTATGTGAGTTACCTAAGAAATCCAAATCTTCTCCCAAAAATTAGGTACATCCACTGAAAAATGTGTTAGAAGAATCTGGATTCACCCTTAAAAGCAACATTGGAAATTTTTCCTGTTGGAATACTGGAGCTATTGTCATTATCTGGCAGCTTGATGATTAAGAACCATGAGAAAGAGCTGTTCAATCAGTCCTTCCCCAGAACTAGATCACATCTCTGATTTTAGAGCATTCTTTTCAATTTCCAGGGCTCTTTTTTCAGGCAGAATTTTAGTTACATATTCTCTCTAAGATTTTTTTTTTTTTTATATGTGGCAAAAGCATTGCAGGATCTTCAAGCTCTCCTTTGAGAGCTGAAATACAGCTTGTGATTTCTTGGTGCTGAAACACATTTGAAACTTGTCTTTAAAACTGGCATTTTGTGCAAGGCAAGAGAAGAGGTAGCATTCAGCTTTATTGTTCAGCAAAATAGAAATACCTCTCCATTTCAGTAAAAACTGAAATGAAAACCTTCTGGGTTCAATACAGTTGTTTCTTCCTTAGTGCTGTAGACTTTCTAAGCCTGTATTTTAATAGTATCTGCAAAAACCCTTCAAAGATAAAAGGGTAGATAAGAGTTCTTTTGATTACAATAACTTAAAGAAAAACTAAAAAATATCTCTCATAACCTTACTGGAGAAAAAGAACCATTTTTTCCCATTTTACATTTACTAAATTTGCAGTATAATTTTATTTCAAATCTGGTATAACTAAAATGTCCCTTCAGGACTACATTTAATAGGATTTTTTTTCACAAAATAATTTCCTTTTCATCAATCATGAAGTAATTTTCTTCTGTTTGCCAGACACCTTTGGGAGATGTCAGAATTCAGATCAGAAAGTGGTTTGATGGAACGGTACAAAGTTGAAAGCCAAGACAGAGAGCAGTGTCTTTAAGACAGGTGTAAAAGGGAAAGAAGACAGCACTGTCCCATTCTCCCCCCAGATGTGTTTTCCTGAGTTTAAAGGAGTGTGAGTATTTCAATATTCTGGCTTGTAAAACCTCAGGTCTTGCTGAAGCTTGACAGGCATACAGCAAACACTTAGTAAACCTAACAGGTCCTGAGCACTCAATAGGACAAGGAACATCCTGATCAGCTGAAAATGAGAAACCCATGCTAGTCCCCTGGTCTTAGGAAACTTGGGGTTTCACATGTTCTTGCTTCTTTTGCAAAGGTGTCTCCCCAGTGTTCCACCTCCAAATATGAACAGCACTCGTAAGACACTGGTGTAAGTGTAATTCTCAGAGGCTTCCATTGGATGCAATAAGGTGGTTGTTTCAGCAAAGAGGATGCAATATTATTCAAATAATGAGTCAGTGTAAATTAAGACCACTGAACTCAATAGCAAAGTAGATGATTAAATACCTGTGACACTTCATTCATCCATCTGGCATTAGATGGTGTTGGAGAATTCGTTGCCTGAAATGGTCATGCATTTGACTCCATAAGCCAGTTTAGGATATATCTTGATCAATACACAGCTGATCAGCTCCTCAGGTTAATAATGCAGGTAACTGAATTTAAATTAGGAGAGAGACATACGCACAGTCAGAATGAAGGAAGCTTTCGATTTCAATTAGAGCCCTCAAATAACACAGTGTTTATACCTAGCTGGGGAAAGTACCAGGGGACATCTTCAGACATCACCTCCTACTTTCTTTCTTATAGCCTTCATAAAAGAAATCATTCTAAATAGAGGGATTTTCTTTAAAATCAGTGATACTTGGAATCCTTTTATTTTGCCTGTTCACCTAACTCTCACAACTGTCACACATTTACTCCCTCACCACATTTATAGATTGCACAGACTTAAACAGAGGTATGTATTTCTTGTTATAGTTGGTTTTCCATGGGAAAGCTTCTTAGGACTGCTTTTTTGCCTGAAACATCTTAGTACTGTATGACATTAAATAAACTAGATGTACCATTATTACCTTTGCCACTCTGTCAGACAATGCATTTCACTGGCAAACAATTATTCTGTGTGCTAGTTTGTTTTTCTCCCTTAGTTGGTGTTTTTGGGGGTTTTTTTGAGTACAGAAGGTTCTAATTTTATCTTTATTATCTTATCTATTTATTTAGTTTTTAAGGTTATCTGTACTGAAAGTTAAATCAGCTACAAGAGCCATCGGTGCTGTTTCTAACTTCTGTAGAACAAACGTATTTATTGCAATTACTTGTAAGAAGTTATCTCTTCAAATAGTTATTCCTAACAGCACACACATGATGCAAAGTAAGAAGTGATGCTTATCCTTCTTGGAAACCTAAGCTGGTGAGGATATTCATTTTCTGGAAAGCGGTACTTGATCAGTGCATGTGATGTATATCAGGTCTCAGATACTTCAAGCTGACCTTGCCAGCAACTCTAGTTTTTCTCCCACTCCACTTTGGAGCAGCATTGAACCTCATTGATGCTTAACTATCAAGGGAACCAAAATTTTTCCAAATGATCTCTGTCTTTATAATAGCTGTTTCTTCTGAGAAGCAATTCATTCAGTCTGGAGCGGTGTTACAGCCACAGCGGTGCAGGGCTCTCATGGAGCTGTTATGGCACATGGAAATTCCCAACTTCAATGGTGCTTGACTTTCCAGGTCAGCTTAGGCTGATCCTATCAGATGATCTTCCTGAATGCTGAAGAAAGCTAGCTGTGTGAAAAGCCTCCACCAAGAAAGCTGATCTTCTAATACTGGACATAATTACAAAGGCACAAGATGTATTGCAAGACCAGCAATACCCACTGAAGTACTGCATGTTTTCTAGTCATGTTTACTTTACATATGGTTAGACATCATGACAGGCTTACCCTTCAGAATTTTTTGGGTTTTACTTTTCTTCTTTCAATCAGCAGTAAATGGTAAATGCTATCTACCATCAAGTGATAAATTAGGAGATAAATGTCTATTACAACTCACAAGCTTGAAATCTGCTTGATTTGAAATCTAAGGTACAGATTTTAGAAGTAGGTATTTTTACTGAAAACTTCATGCTTCTTTCCCAGAAGAATTTACACTCCCAACTGAAAAGCTTCCTGTACTGAGTTTTGCGTCCACATTTGTCACCCAGCAGTTAGACAGTTTTGTACATGGGTAATGACCTCGAAGTGAAATTGAAAGGCTTTGCATGTGTTGGAAGATTAAGGCTGAAACCTTAGAAGCTGGGATGTGAACTCTCTAATCCTCAGCAGCATGCTACAAACACCTCCCCCTCCTTCAAATTCTTTTCTTTCACCTTTTCCAACTTACATCCCTATAAATAGCTCAGGAAAGGTTCTATCCATTTGGGCAGAAACTACCGAAAGTAATGGCACAGCAAATGACTGCAAACCAAGGAAAAACATTTCTCTAGTGGGCAAAAGAACACACCCAAGCTGTAAGAACAAGAACAGCTGGGTGCTGTTACTTTTAGGATGAGGCTAAAGCAGGATACAACCTGACCTATGTGACCAGTCCCTGCATGGGACAGATAGAAAACATGCACACTCATACCTCAGACTTAGTTACCTTGCCAGAGTCCTGCACTCCCTGTCTTTGAAGAGAAATTAAGATACAATCAAGATACAAATTAAGACACAAGCACTCCACTGCTGGCAGTGGGTCCAGTGAGTCTGGCCAAGGAGAATGTTACATCTGTGTGGAATTCTGCTGGTCCCTCCATCAGCCAGCATGGCATTTACCCATAATGTGTTGGGTTATAATTGTCCTATGGACATGCTCCCTCATAAATATCCTGCTTCTTCCAGGGGCAGGGGGATGGGAATTTGTCCTGGTTTAATGTCCTTGTATAATTCAACAACTTGAACAGATTAGACAGAGTATGCACCAGGGTAGATTTTGCCTTTTTGCAGGTACTTAGCCCAGTTTGAATAAGTGTTTATAGGTGCAATTTTCCACAAAGGAGAAACAGCTGGGCAGAATTCATCTTAGTAAATTTAATGTATAAATAAGACACTCAGTAGAGGGTTTGGGGGGGAAAAAAAAGCAAACTTATAATAATAAGCATTATTATAGATGTGCTTTTGTGGGTTTTAATCCCACTTTGTTCCTTTCTCAGCTTTCTGAATTCACAGAGGTCAGTAAAAATCTTCATTTAGATGTATTTGTTTTAAATATAATTCTGGTTTTACTGTTACAGTGAAAAGCTTGAAAGTATGGCTTTAACTTGTAGATTTATGGAAACAAGAATTTGGTGTCTGAGTTCTGTAAAAATGCAGGGCAGAAGGGGTTTGATTTGGGGAATCTATACTAAAGAAGTTGCTGCAAAAGCTAGCCAAAGATATGAACACCTCTGCTCCTGTTCCAGCTGTGCCAGCTGCCAGGCACACAGCACCATTCCTTTGCTGCAGGTCACTGTCCTGCACAGCTCACCTGAACTTGGTACAGTGTATTTCAAGAGCTCCAGTTTGGACAGTTTCAATTAACCAATGCCTTTATCTGAGATAGGTAAGAGCTGTAGAACCAGCCCTGCCAACAGCTCTGCAGTGCCATTCCCAGCAGAGAGGCCCGAGCATGGCAGTCCAACTCTCCAGCCAGCACTGTGGCTTTCATGGTACTTAAAATGCCACAGATGTTTAGCTCTGATTTAGTTTTTCTCTATGTTTATAAGGAGTTCAGGGCACTTAAATAATTGCTTCAACTTGATACTGTTTCACTCATGAGGATGAAAGTATTTTCAGGACCATTATTTGTAACTAAAAAAATCCGGTGTCCTATGTTATAAATTTTCTATTTATGCATGGAACCTTTAATATTTAAAACAAGCTTCTGTACACAGTCCCTAGCTATTGCAACTTTAAAGTACTTCAGGAGTATGAAATTGATACTAGTGAATTTCACAAATTCATAAGATATTGCCTACGTGTACTGTACATGGTTAAGTGATGCAAACAAAATCTGCTGCATTTCATTCATTTTCTTACATAAAGTACTTGTAGCATTTTATGTGTTAGAAGTGCCTTCTAATTCCTATATCCTGACAATGAGACTTTGTAACTGGTTTGAAACAAGTGTTAATTATGTAGGAAGCTGTCAATTTTTCCAGCATCTCTTATAGTTTTCCTTTTTTTTTACATGCTTCAGAGGCTGTATTCATCTTCTACCACTCTTTTCCTTGGCAAAAGTGTATCTATAAAGGGAATTAAGACTGCAGGAAAAAGTCTGAATTTAGCAATTATTTACTTAATATTTTACAAGTTGAGTTCTTGACTTTCAGTTTTCTGAAGGGCTGCTGACAATTGCCTGTCAAAGATTACAAGATGTAAAAAGCACCCTAATACTATTTAATTTTATATGTTTACACTTTAGTACTTTAATTTAATTTCTTGTCTTTTAAAGAGAAAAACACACAGCCCTACTTTTAAGTGTGCCCAGAGGAACTAGAATTGCTACCCACACAGATTTTCAAATACTCCTGCCTTGTCTCCCCTGCCAGCAGCCGAGGACCCCCCAGCACTGGCATGAGCTGATTAAGAAACTCAGGCAAAACTGCTCACTGGGGGAAAGCCCCAGCCAGGGAACACATTTTATAAAATCCTTTTTGATCCCCCTGCCTCTGTCAGGAGGGGCAGGCAGTCCCTTGCACATTAATCCCTGCCGTGGGGACACAGTTGCAGACATCTGGGACGGCAACCAAGAAACCTACTTCTTTGGCATAGAGTGCCCTTTGTCCTCCTGCACTGCCAGGATTGTGGGAAAATCAGAGCTCTTGCTTTGGGATTTTTTGGGGGAGTTTTGTTTTAGTTTGGGTTTTTTTTAAGGTTCTTTGTCCAACAAGCCATGAGATCGTGTGCAGAGGCTGAGCATCTATTCATCTCAGATCGTGAAGTTTGTTGCTGTAGAAAAAGAAGAGATTTTCACAGTACTAAAAAGGATATGTTGTCAGCTTGTCCCTGTTTCTTTCTCCAGAAAAATGATCAATTGTGTATGCAAAGCACAAAATAAAGCCCTGCATGCATTATACTAACTTATGGAATCAGCTTCTCAGCAGCAACAAAATCTGTCTGCAAACAGTGAGGAAAACAAACTGATCATGATATGGCATACTGAGAAAACTGAGCTGCCATATAAACTAGTTGCTGTAATTCTCCTCTACCTCATTTCATTTACTCCCTGTGCCCTTTTGGTTTATTTATTGAATGGGTCTAAATGTAGGATGCAAAATCTTTGTTGCAAAAACCGTGTAGTAGAACATGGGGCAAATTTTGGGCAAACACTTTACACCCAGTATATATTTGGGGAATATTCTGTTCCAAAGCTAAATAATCTGGTAAATCCAAAGCCTTAAAAGGGTGATTTCCTCCTTTGTTTTGGTAGAATTATTTTCCTGTGCTTCTCAAAGTGCATCTGACTGTCTTGCTCTTATATATGGTGAAACTGTATACTGGTTCTTCAGATGCAGTTTGGTTGGGCATCCTTTATCAAGCCTAGCTGTTTGGAAACAGGTAAGTTAAGCTGTGCAGGTTTTCATATTGCTGATGTAAAATTCATTCTGACACTGATCTGTCTTCCCAATGTCTTGTAAAATCAACAAGAGCTGAACAGACAATTAAGAAAGCAACCAAAACAGAATTAACTTCTCTCTAAAAAAACTCATTGGGGTTTTTTGCTTGTAACTTTAAGACCTGCCTGTTCCAGAGGAAACTTTCTGTTATTCAAGCCAGAACCCATTCCCAAGGATTGTTGCTTTGCTTGAGAAAGTGATATATTCACTCAGGCTATTAGAAGGAGGCAGAATTTTTATCTACTGCGTAATTTTTAACTGATTTCCTTTTTGTTTATTCCCTCACCATCATACATTCTTGTCACATCATCACTGTCAGGAATTATGCTCCAACTCAGGCCATTCTGTCATTTTAAATCTGATTGTTGGGGCAAAGGAAAATGAGGTCAATAATTGCTACCATTTTCTTGGGAACTGCCAGGCTGCATCTGAGGTCTCCCTGGAGAAATCTTCTTTAATTACAAGTTAAGCTGATGTTCCCCTGTGTAGCAGGTAGAATTGAGCAGGATTACTTTTAAAAGGATTGCACTGATCTGCTTTGGTGACAGTTTCATTTTGAAATTCTGATAACAAGCAAGAGGATGGATTATAAAGATACAGTTCTTGGGAGTGTACATAACTGACAGATGCTGCAAATTGGGCCACAGCAGCAACTCTTCCTTTTTACTCTTCTTTTAAGGCCATATGAGATCTATTCTAAGAGCTGAAATTGGCTTGCATTATTTTAGTGATTACTTAGCATATTCACAAAGAACAGAGCAAAAAAAGTTTGGGAATTGTAGAAGGGAAATCATGCAAGCAGTCATTCAAGAAAGGGGATTTTTCACTTTGAAACATTGTGACCCTCAGCCTTTGATAAGATTGAGAAATTAAAAATGTGTAAAGGGTGGAATGCTTTCAAGCACTTCAGCTATGAAAGGGTTTTGTAAAGCCAAGTAAATATTAATGGGCTCTTAAATTACTTTTTTTCTAACCCATACAATTGTAGTGCAGAAACCTTCCAAATGCTTTTTCCTTGTACTTAAAAAAAAACCTAAACAAACCTTGAACAGCTGATTAAATTTGCAAAAGCAATTTATCTCACAATAACTGATCTGACAGTAGTGTGACTGGTAAAACAAACAAGTCTTGCCTCATTTTATGTAAGCAGTTAATATTTTCTATGACTCCTAGCAGGTTGCATAGTCCAGAAACAAGACTGATGTCTGAAATAGCTCACATACTTACAGTGTTTTCACTAAAATTCTTCTGCCTCTTAAGTGCTTTCTCACCTATGGTATTGATGGTGTTTTAAGCTGATTTGAATCCTGATGGAAACCATAAAGCCGCTATTCCTCCATCCTTATTCCCATGTGTGGGATAAGCAGGACCACAAAACCAAGTGAAAAGAGACCTCTTATTAAACAAAATTTAAAATCCCAAAGCAGAAAGGAGCTAAATATTAGTGCCTTTTATCAGAAGTGAAAAGTCTGGAGTATGTTGGCTCCCCATCTGAAAACAGCTCAAACTCTCATTTCTAATGTGAGTCATCAACCCACAACTGATCAGGCTTGAGAGAAAACTGTTCCTCCAGCATCTCCTGGTTGTAAAGGCCTGTCACACAGAGCTGAGGTGCCTGCAAAGTTCCTGCCTTTGGCAGCAATCCCCAAAGCCAGGCAATCAGCTTTTAGGAGTTTTACACCAAGTAAACTGTTGCACAACTCACTTCTCAAATGTAACTGCACTAAAGTAATACATGCTGGGCTTTGGGTTTTCATCATGCATTATTATAAATTTGTCAGTACGAGGCAGAACTTCCCTTCTGCTTCACTACAGCTAAAATCTGGCATTTTCAGGGAGCCATAAGAGCTCTCTTTCTGATACCTCAGTATCATGAGTTAAAACCCAGTCTTTCAGAGGAACAAGGGAAAAATAGAAAGGGTATTTTTGTCAGCTAGGAAGAGAGAATGCAAACACAAATGCAAAGCTTTACAGTTTGGTCTTCATTTTGTATCACAATTTTATAGAAAGGTGAATGTTAAAAGATCCAAAAGTAAATTTAACTTTTTTTCCTTTCATTGCATTGGGTTATTATCCATTGTGTTTTCCCTTATTTGTGAGATAATTTTACCAATCCCTAAGCTGTTGTTTCAGACAAGCAGCAGCAGGAAGGGCTGTATGTAGATTCACACCTGTAAATAACAAGAAAAAATTCAGCAGTGAAGGTGGATATTGCAGTGTAGATGAGAGGGATTACAGCTGGTGTGGGGCACTGTGGCTACAGCCACGAGCAAGATGGGGGTGCAGGCATGTTTTGGGAAAGAACAAGCATAGCAGATCTCCTTGGGTTGCTCTGCCATTCTGAGGTGACCAGCCAAAGCCTGGCCTCGGGCTCAGAGACCTGGAGCAGAGCGTGCTTGATGTTTTGGGGGCAGTGAGCAAGCTCAAAGGGATCTGCTTCCTCAGGGTGAGGAGCACTTGTACCCACAGCTTGTACTCACAGCTGCCATGTGGGCAGCAAGGCAAAGGCTCTGCCTTTAGTAGGACACTGTTTCTCTATAAGCTCTCTGAGAATAATACTCAGAGAGCCATAAGATGCCTAAGGGTGGGTTATTAAGAGAGCTCTGTGCCTTGACTCATGTGGAGGCCACCCAAACTCACATTCCACAGAGGCAATTTCTCAACCTTCAAGCTGCAAAGTCATCTGCTTCCCTTTCACCAGAAGGAGAGATAACACAGCAGCAGATACTGAAGGATGGGGTTGGCTTTCTGCCACCAGCTGCTTTAGCAGAAAACGGGAATTAAGTCAGGGGAGGTCTGTGCCAAGTCCCTTCTGGCCTTGCTCTTTCCTGTGGTAGTTTCTATCTGCCTGTGGGAGCTGTTGGTTTGACTCTGCTGCTCCTCCACTGTGGGCATTGGCAGGGGATGCTTGCTGGCTCCACTGTTCCTATTCCTGATATTCTGGTGTAGTTTGGTTATGGAAACACCCACAAAATGTACCATTGGCATAAATGGAACTGCAGAGAGGTGACATTATTCACCAGAGACATGGAATCTGCATGGAAACTTGGTTTAGGTGCATGTTTGCCAAAAGGTCAATTTCTAGCTCCCCAAAGTGCAGAGGCACATTATCAAGAGGAAGGATTTCTTCTTTGAGAAGCCTGGTCTGGTGGAAGGTCCCTGCCCATGGTTGGAGGGTTGAAACTAAATGATTTTTAAGGTCAAACTACTCTTCTACCTAACTTGAACTCATATCTGACATCTTTTTATGACTTTCTTAACTGATTGGGCTGGCAAATCCCCCTGATTTTTTAAGGGCAGTCAGCTATTACCACCATCAAAGAATAGGGAAAAAGTGGAACTGAAATAATTCATCTCCACATCTGGATTCTAGTCCCTGCTGTGACACATAATTAAGTTTTCCATAGGGAGACGAGAGCTGTAGTTGCAGAAAAATAAATTGCAGAGTTAACTGCTGGTCTGAGGCTCAGGGCAGGTTTAGAATGCAAGCTGAAGGTTCACTGGCAGATTAAACAGAGAGCAGGTGTGAACATTTGTATCACAGGCACACCTGGCATGCTGGCTGCTGCCCCTATCCAGGTACTGCTTTCTTATCTTGGCTGTGTTTGCAAGAGGAAATACTTGTGTAGGTGAGAGATCTGTTTGAGTAGGGAGAACACAGAAGTAAAATTGAAGATGAAATTAAATTCAGTTTGCTGGTGTAAGGAGCATCTTTCAGCATGCTCCTGGTAATTTAGGCAGTCAGAAATTCTGCCTCAGGTTTGATGCAAATACTACTGCCAGCCTCCTGCTTCCCTTCAGGCACTGCTAAACCCTGTGGTAAAATTTCTCTGGGCAGCAATAAGGAGAATCTGAAGTCAAGCCACCTAGACAGCTCAAATGCCAGATAAAACCTCTGGCTACCTTTAGCTGTGTCTTTCCATGGTTACCAAACTTCACATCCATTCATTTTTTATATCAGAAATAGCTAGCCAGTCTTCTTGTTGAGGAACCCACTGAAAATTGCATTTTCTTCCAGGCAGTGCAACCTGAGCAGCTACTCAGGGAAAATCTGCAAGCCCGCTTTCCCTTTGCAGCTGCCTTCCCCTATCTTTACATCCTCAGTAACACCATCATCAACTCAGCTCTCTCTTCAGTGACTAAATCAGCACAAGGGAAGGTGTTCAGCACTTCTGGCTGTAATCCCTGTTCCAACAGCTGTGCTCAATTCCTTCCAGAGAAAACCGACCTATTTGATGAATCAGTTCCCCCACCAATTTGCTTTGTCAGATAACAGACAGGCCTGCAAGCTCCCAGCCTCACCTAGGCTGCCAACCTGCAGTCAGTCATTTCCAAATACATGCAAAAAATAACCCACAACCACAAAAAAAAAAAACCTGTCACAAAAAGTGCTGAATTTGGTAATATCAACTAGGAAAATATCCAGACGTTTGCACATATGCATGCAATCTTTATCAGTGGAATGAATAATATTTTGCATAGCATAAAAAATTAATAGGAGTAAAATATGATCTGGTTGAAAGACACTGAAAATCAAATTTTTCAGACCAGACACAGCTCTCATTAAGACCTTTAAGAAATACTGTATTTTTCTCAAACATAGATGGTGCTATTCTATGCTACCTTCAAAGATGCTCTTGAAGTTTTAAAAACTAATTTACTGATCACAGTAACAACATCTTTCTTTCTTGGAGTTTTATGTGAAAGCCTTTAGAAGAAAGAGGAAGAGAAACATACAAAGACTATTCATTTTTTATTTTCTGTACTAAAGCTGGAATGGCGTTCCTTTATTTTTTTTCCACCATACCATATTTTTCAAAGATTTTTGCATTATATTAACATGTATTACACAGCCTGCATTTCCAAAACAAAGATGCAGCTCTCTCTTTTCTTGGAATTGTAAAAGAATTACTATATTTTTAGACTGAGTAGTTCACACATAGTTCTTTTGTTAGTTATTCTTGGCTATTTTCTGCAAAGTAGGAGCATTACCAAATGTTGTCCACATAGTATATTGGCAGTATATTGGTCTGGTCTTTCCAGACCCAGACCACCAGCAGGACTTCCCTCCCTTCCCTTGGCTTCAGTCACTTCTGTCACACTAAATTACATGCCTTTGAAGGAGAGGTGGAAGGATTCAGGCAGTGAGATTGCTACAGCCACAAAAGCATTTCCCATGGATGCATCTCATGTTGGCAAAAGAGCCCTCTAGTCAGCCCAGGTTACCCCAGAGGGCTGTGCAGCTCCTGGGAGCTCTGGCAACACCACTCTGCTGGGTGAGGCTTTTATGGCTCAGCCCCTAATCCTGGTCAGCCACCCGAGGGGAAGAGAATGTCCCAGAATGTGGGACACAGAAATCACCATGTCAGGTAAGGACTCAGTTTCTGTCTCTTCAAATGATTAGTCTAAAATGCCAATAAAGATGATCTAAGATAAAATCCTTTCTAGCTATTTTTTCCCTCCCTCCCAGTACATCCATGGGACACAGCAGCAGCCTCGTGCCCCATCTAGTTGGGTTTCTCTCACGAGCTCACTCCAGCTTGTTCCTACTCTCAGTGAGATTATCTAGCAGTGAGATCAATATATTGAGCATAAATTACACAAAGCAGCAATTTATTGCCAGCTCCTGGATGTCCTGCCTCCCAATTTCATTAAATATCTCCCATCTTATAAGACACAATTCATAGAAACATCTGGCTCACCTTTCTGCCTTCAGCTTCAACTGTCTCTGCAGTTCACATATAAATCCTTAAATAAACGCTTCCTTTGGGGATATTTTTAGTAAAAATTATATGTATCTGTTTCCTCTACAGATATAACACACAAATCATAGAAAGTAAAGATGAAAAAACCTTAGAAGGTGTCTCAAGCAATGGAGAATTGTCTCTCACTGTACATCTTTGTTCAAGAGTAATTTTAAACGCTTAAAACAATAAAAAGCTAAATCATTTAATATATAAGTAGTTCTGAGTTGGACTCAACTTTGCTTAATTTCATCCACTATTTCAGCCATTCTAGAGCCAACACTACCATTTACAAAATCTTCTTTAATATTTGTATATTTAAATATATGCATAGTAGCATCTAAGATCAGTTTCTTTAAACATGCTGCTAAATTTGGATTCATTCCAGTACTTCACAGACACTGACTATATACAGAGCAGAACTCTTCAGGGAATCAAAGAAAAATTGCCATTTAAATAATAAAATAACTAATGTATGTATTTTTAATCAGGGAACTTTAAAATATCACTGTTACTTCCAGGAGCTGTATCAGAGAGCAGAGGCTGGCACCCATTTCCACTTTTTCTTTGAAGTCTGAAATGAGATCTTGTTTTGTACAGAGTATTCTAATTTCTATGTAGCTATGTAAGAAGAAGCAAATAATTATGTCAGATTTTTGAGCCAGTGAATGACATTCAAGGTGTTTGAATTAAAAAAAAAAAAAACAAAAAACAAACCAACAGTAATACAAAAGATTTCCAGATAGCATATATAAGATTCATCTGTAAGAAGTTTATTTCAGAGAGTTTTTTTGTATTTCAATTGGATCCAAGTAGTTTGGCTATAAAACTATAGAAAGAGCCAGCCTAAATCACTTGAGGCAGTGCTTTCACTGATCAATAAATAATGCCTAATGGCAAAACATTGATATTTTGAGAAATCAAAGGTATTTTTGACAAATCAGAGTTATTTTGATTTCTGCACTGTTTAGATAGCATTTACCTAATTTTTACATAGCTTATACTACTTTTGCTAAAACCACTAGAAAACCAGTAGATATTGGTCTCTCAATATGTCTTACAAAAATATATAAATATATAACAAGAAGTGATATATTTTTTACATACCCAGTGACTTTGAAATTGTATTTTAGGTGTAATGGCATGAAAACTAATTCACTTATGTGCACTGTGCTACCTATTCACTTACCTACATTTCTGTACATTTCTGTGCAAAAACACTGAAATATCTCATTAGAGAGATCTCTGTTGCTTTATCATCGTTGACTTTATACTCCCTCCAAATCTTTCCGTTTGGGTGATTTCATTTGCTCAGATAACCTACTGTCTTTTTAATAGGTTTAGGTAAATAGATCTTCCACAAATCTGCCCAAAATCCTGCCAGGGAATATACATTGCTAATACCCAGTGCAATGTCCTGTACAAAAAAAATAAACAACATGAAAGACATGTTGATCTTTAGCCTTGTAACCTAAATACCTTTGTTGATAAAGGCTATTACTGTGATTTGCCAGAGAGAAGTGAGTTGTCTGAGCACATGGATTTTTGGTTTTATTTGCTTTTCTTTGGAAATGTGACATCGTGCTGAGCAAGATATTTGCATCTAATCTGCCCAGAGGTACACACAGAGGTATTAAGGACATGTTCTAAAACCCAGAAATACAGTATAGCCTCTTGTAGCAGTGTTGACAGGAAGGCGTCAAGACTAGTCACATAAAATTACCTACCATTTTTAAGAATTTCTTTTCCCAAACTATTACTACCATTTTTAAGTATATAAACAAATATAATTTCTATAACAATCTTACAAATCTGTATCTTGTAAATTTCTATTTTTCTTCCTGTAAACTAAAATAAGCTGTACAATGTTGAAAGAGAGACAGAGGCTGAAATATTCTTTGTAAGAAGAATATTTGTTCCTCTGCTGCACCTCCTAGAAAAAGTTCTACTCTCAAATTACTAATGAAGGCAAACCGGGCACTGAATTTTTGTAGTGCTAATTAAGATAGATGGGAACAAGTTTGTCAGCTGGTACAAGTTCTCACTGTATCATTTAAGCACACTCATGAGGAGGTAGATTTAATTTCAGGCTGGCTCATCTGCTCAGCATGCTGTCTGCCCATCCTAACCAGGTGTAAGAGGTTGCAGGTTGGATCAGTGAAGGTGCTGACCTGTGTTGGGTGGGAGTGTTGATCTGCTGGAGGGTGGGAAGGCTCTGCAGAAGGATCTGGACAGTCTGGATCGATGGGTTGAGGCCGATGATGTGAGGTCCAGCAAGGCCCATGCAGCGTTACAGGCTTGGGGCAGGGCGGCTGGAAAGATGCTCTGTGGAAAATTATCTAGGCCAGTTGTCAGTCAGTGGGATGTGAGGTAGCAGTGTGCCCAGGTGGCCAGGAAGGCCAGTGACATCCTGGCCTGTATCAGCAATAGTCTGGCCAGCAGGAGCAGGGCAGTGATCATCATCTCAATACAAGAACATTGAGGTGCTGGAACACATCCAGAGAAGGGCAACAAAGCTGGGGAGGGATCTGGAGCACAAGTCCTATAAGGAGTGGCTGAGGGAGCTGGGGGTGTTTCACCTGGAGAAAAGGAGGCTCAGGGGGGACCTTATCACTCTCTACAGCTGCCTGCAAGGAGGCTGTAGCCAGGTGGGGGTTGGTCTCTTCTCCCAGGTGACAAATTAAAGGAAAGGATGAAATGGCCTCGAGTTGTGCCGGGGAGGTTTAGATAAGGTGTTACAAAAAATTTCTTCACTGAAGAGGTTGTTGAGCTCTGGAACAATCTGACTAGAGAAGTCACAGATTTTATCACTGGCCCTGGGGGTATTTAAAAGATGTGTAGATGTGCACTCAGGAACATGGTCTAGTGGTGGAGTTGGCAGAGCTGGGTGTACAGTTGGACTTGATGCCCTAAAAGTCTTTTCCAACCTAAACAATTCTATGATTCTTTTGTTTTGTTCTGCTCTTTCTTCTTAATATCCTACAATTACTGTTCCTCCATCTAACTGTTAGAAGCATTCAGTACCTAATTTCCATTTCAATACAGCTGAGAATGGGTTTGTCTACAGTATTTTAATATAAAAGGAATATACATGGTGTTTTACTTTGTTCTGGACATGTAAGATTTGTTTATGTAATGTAAGCATGAAAGCAAATAGCTTTGCATGCTCATTCCTACAAGTCACTCAAATCCATTACAGTATTTTTTCCAAAGCAATCTGTTAAGTCTAACCACAAAACCATGAAGCACAGGAGTAGGTCTGTTTCAAATTAATGCAGCAGGTGTGCACATCACAGACAAGCAGCAGTGTGGCATTTCCCAAAAGGGAGTATCATTGTCATGAAATAATAACAGAATTACTGTATAGCTCAAGGGGATAAAAATGGAAGCAGATTTTTGCACAGGTCCCACACCTAGAAATTGAGTCACCTCCTGTGACAGAGGCCATCGTTAGGCTGCTAAGGTAATTGTCTGAAATTCAGAAAATGCCTTTCATTATGGGCTAGCTAGGACACCTTCCAAAAAGCTAGTTCAATTTCCTCAGTGCTGTGAAGCATGAGAAACCTTTTTGTATTGTGAATCATCAGTTTCTTTTGAGGAAATATTTTTGTTTGGTTGGTTGTGTTTTTGTTTGTTTGGTTGTTTGGTTAGGGTTTTTTGTTTCATTGGTTTGTGGTTTTGTTTTGGGGTTTTTGTTGGGTTATTCTCCAAGAAAACATCAGTGCATCAGCAGTGTCTTACAGAGACAGAGGTTTATAGCCCAAGGTGCTGAAAGAACCTCTCATTACCAATTGTTCACACAAGATCTGTCCACTTGGAACAGTCTGAAGACCAAAATCAAGGGCAGAAGAAACACAAGGAAGGGGCTTGGGAGTGCCAGGAGCTTGTCCCTGCCCAGATCAAAATCCAGTCCTAGTAAAGGCACAGAAAGGTTAGGGCTGGAACTTCCAGAGTGCAAATATGGTTCTCCATAAGGCAAATCTGTGAATGGTGTCAGCAGTCCAGGCTGGTGTGGGGATATCTGGCATTCAAAGGTACCCAGAGCCCACAGCAGATCCTGCCCTGCAGTGAGGCTCAGCATCACTCTGGGTCCCTCTCCTCAGCCTGGCAGCATTTTCTCAGTGCTGAAATCAGTCCATCAAGCACGGTAGGATGCTGTTGGGAAGAAGAGAGGGAGAGCCTGACTGACCTCAGGCTGTGGCAGGGAATTGTTCAGGCACAGGCATGCAGGAAGCCACTGCCCAGAGCTGCAATCTGGGAAGAGATCACCCCACCTAGTTGGGGAAAGGACTGTGTAGGTCATGGCTTAGCTCCCAACTCAGTCAAAAACAGACACAAATTTGCTAAACCTGCCAGCTTGGCAGCTTCATTGACCAAGACCTCAAAACACAATGTCTCTATGAAGTTACCTGCCTCTTCCTGACGCCCTGCATGGCCTGAATCTGGACTTCATCACTGGACCTCTAGGTTCTTCTGTAGGCTTGCTTTATAGGAACTTGGGGCCTGGTTTAGAGAAATCTCAATTGGCTCACCGTCACTTCAATCACTTAAAGATTTCCTTTTTTAAGTGTAAAGCATTGAGATATTCAGTTGAGGAAACATAATAAAAACAAAGAAGCATCTTTATCAGAGAGAAAACTACACCCATCACAGATGGGTTTACTGTGATACTTGCTGATTTTCATAAACCTTAATTTCCCTTCCTAAAGAGGTCTGGTTTGGGCAGTTTCCAGGAATGAGACCTGTGCTGGTATCCAGACAACAATCTGCCCTAAATTAATTTTTAAAGAGGTTTGGGGTTTTTCAGTATACATGATGTTGTGTACTTTGGAAATACTTGCGCATGACAAACTTTTTACAAATTTATTGGAGTTTTTTCAAATCACATTCTCTCTGTGACCCTGAGATAATGTCTTTTTCACATGGCCTTTTCCATGTTTTTTAGGAGACCCTGAAAGCTTTTGACCGGGAAGTAAATGCGTTTGTGGACTATATGTTTGGACCTCGAGGTAAGCTGCTCCATTTACAGCCCTTTAAGGAAATATTTCTAGGTATTACCACCCAAAAAGCGTTCAATAAATTTGCTGGGTAACTTCTTATTGAAAAATGTAAATTAGGCAGAATCACAGTATTATCAGGAAGACACCATCATTGTAGCAAATCTATCAGTGCAATGATTTGTGATTCCTTGGTTTCTGAGAATATCAGAGAAATTCAGTTTTTCATCCTAACGTGGAATGAAGAGCCTGAAGGGCTGGATCTTTCTGAAAGTGTAAGGTCTGCTTTGGGACTGATTGTCATTCATAATCTAATTTGTTTGGTCCAGCTAATTAATTAAATTGCCTAATTCAGAAGGATGTTTGGAGCAGAAGCAACTTGCAGGATCACATCCAAAATTTCAATAAACCAATCGATTGGGTGAGAGTCATCTTTTGACTTCCTATTATTGCTTTTCTGGAGCTGTTTGGACAAGAGTAACTTAAATAATTGTAGGTTGCAGGCGCCTCATACTCTGTTAGGATTGAAACAAGTAAGTAAAAAAGAAACCAAACCTAAAATAGGACTGCAGCCAAGGATAAAGCATCAAAGTCAGGGCTAAGAGAGCCAAGCAAATATAAGAAAGGGATGGGACAGGAGCATAGAAAGGACACAGTCTTCAGAGTAGGCCCCTGCAAGGCCACCTTGCTGTTGATAGGGCTGGGTTTAACTTCAGGAATTGCCTTGCAAACTTCTATCCATGGTAAAATCCAGAACTGCCGCTGTGGGGATGGATGCATGATTATGGATTCCCAATTTGTTGCACTAATGTTCTCCATGTCACGGAAACAGTTCTTGCTTAATTGGAAGTAAAAGGGAAAGATGTGTTCCTAAACACAAGAAATTCTGATTTTTCTTAGCTGGCTGGCTGGCTACAAAATCTTTTCCATCATGTCTACAGTAGATGTGAAGTTTGAAAGAAAGATTTCCAGTGAAGGAACACCGAATAGCTTGGGAACTGCAGCAGAAGTGGTTAAAGCAAAATAGGTTTTATTAATGGCTGCAATAGTACATTTTAGTATTAACAAAGAAATGTGATCAGAAGAACAAAAGCACTATTTTTGGCATTTTATTTTGGTTTTGTTTTTTTCCAAATAAACATGATGTTCTCTTTTGTTCCTCTTTCCTTGTTGGTCCAGACAAATCGTCCGAAGGAGTAAGCCATAGTTGATCCAATTCTGAATAGCACAGAGACCCCTTTGGGATTTTAGAAAGCCCTTCAATTAAACAAGTATTATTTGTGTTGCTTGCCAAGTGAATGACCATCCTTCTCCAGACATCAGTGCTGAAGATAGTTTTGTTTGTCCATGCCTCTGCCCTCTGATCTTTAATTTAACTGGTGGTATAATGACACAGTATCATACATTTCCTGAATAGCATATCTCCCTCCAGTGTGTCTATCCACATAAATAATTCACATAAATAATTCACATAAATAATTCACAGTAGACTGCAATCAGTTTTAAATCAAATGACCCCACAGATGAATATCTAATAAATTTGAGAGCTTCCCCAAACATCTAAAACCACAAACAATTCCTCTTCTTTCTCTCTACTGATTTTCATCCACAGTACGCACTTCATTCTGCAGCAAGATGGATTAAAAGGATAGATAACAGCATTCTATTATTTTAAAAACCACTCCCCTATTTATTGTTTGTATTTTAAGTAGTAACTCCTGAGATATTTGTGTCACTATGCAGGTCTTTGTCATCACTAACAGATGTGTCTGAGGGCACCAGAAGAGACAGAATGCCTCTGGCAACTGGAGCCTGGCTATCTCTGTCCCACTGGGAGCACCAGGTTAACACAAGCTGCAGTACTGCCCTACTGCAATGAGGGACAGAATATCTGAATTTGATTTATAAATATTGGCATATTTTGTACCTTCATTCACTGGTATCAGCTGGGCTTTGTAGATAACATAACCTCCATGTTTGCTTTTGAGCTAGCAGAACAAGTCGTTTGGATCGGGGAACAGCAGCCATATACCTGCCCATTGGTTTCATCTCTAAGTAAGGGGTGGTCTTACAATTTGGTGTTGGTCCCTCTTGTTCTTATGCTCAAGGCAATTTGAGAACGAGTGAAATAGCAATTTTCTTCTGTAAGAGATAATTTTTCCAGGGTAACCCTTTGTCATGGACATATTTTATGAAAAATCCTTTTGCTAGGATATTTTTTCTTGAGAAGCTGAGAGGCCTCAAAAACAAAATGTAAACAATAATTATCTGCTGCTGTGGAATGCAACAGGTGCATCTTTGATTGGTTTCATGTGGTTGTTTTTAATTAATGGCCAATCACAGTCCAGTTGTCTCAGACTCTAGTTAGTCACAAGATTTTATTATCATTCCATTCTTTGCTATTCTTTGCTAGCTTTCTGATTAAATCTTTTCTTCTATTTTTTAGTGTAATTTCAATATATAATTTTCTTTTAATATAATATATATCTCGTCTCTTCTTTCATCTTGGGACTCTTGTGAACACCACAACAGCCCTTCATCTGCGGAGTATTGTTTGGTGTTATGCAAAATTAAGCAATACTGAATTGCAGGAGCTAAATCTAGTAAACTGGTTGTTTGTTTTTAAGAAACAGAGGTGGTCAAGAAGATATGTATTTTGCTAAAGTTATGATAAAGTAAAAAGCACTTTTCCTTAATAGACTCTAATCAGTAGCAAGGCACTGGGGCAAACCCATCTACCCTCTGCACCTTAAATAGGAGTGAATCTACTCAGACACTGACTGGCCAAAGCTATACAGAAACTTGAATCAAAGTGTTTCTAAACCTCATTGATAAAGGCCTGATATGTAAAGAGCCTGGGAGGCCTGCCACTCATTTAAAGGGAGCCAGGATTTCACCCCAAGGGTTTGGCACATCATGGCCAGTGACCGTGAATGAGCTTATTCACGGAGCGATCGGAGCTTGCGGGCGCCTGCTCCTTCCCCTGCTGCAGTCCTGTGCTTTCCCACTGTGACTTTATTCACTGCTTTGGTCTCAATTTCAGATGCTGTGCAAGTTCAATGCTGTAAAAATAATCCTTTCTCCTATTGACAGTGTAACTTTATAGTACTTGAACATGGAGATTTAACTGTCGGTCAACAGAAATACTTTTCATCTCTCATTCTTCTGATACCTTCTTTTGAAATACATTCCCTTTCCTCCCCCTTCTTGACACATAAAAACCTCCCTCTGCTTGTCATTCAGGGATAAGTGGAAGTGGAAACAAAACAGTCACGTTCCTTGGCTGCCCTTTATAAACTACTTTCTGCCAGAAACTGTCTTACTCTTCAAGGTATTGAGGTCGTGGTGGGAAATATTCAGGAAGGGTACATGTTTAAACAATTTCTCTTGAAACTGGAATACTATAGAACTTAAAAATACTTGGCATGCTGGCCTGAACGAGCACATGAGTTCTGCTTTTGTGTGGATCAGCCCACATGCTTGTGGCCACTCAGAGCAGAATGAAAACTTTCTGAGGGCATACTGGGGCAGAATTTATTCTGTGTAGTTTAATTTGTATTCTGAATGCTTCTGAATATTTTTTCCTTTTTGAGCACACTTGCAGTTTTGCTATCTACTGATGCCAATTTACCTTTGTGCATGTAACCTTTATGCACCAAGTGTTGCCATCCTCAGATGGGAGACCTTTACTTAGATAGCAGTCTTGCTGACATGGCTGCTTTCTACATCATCATTTAGGGTAGCAATTAAATAAATTAAATCCTTATGCTCCTAAAATACATACTCCTAAGACATCAACACTCAAACACTCAACCTTTAGCTGTCCTGTTACTCCTGTGTCATGTTGAGAGCCCATAAGGGAGCAGAATCACTTCTAAAATATTCATTCCAATGCTTCACACGTGGCTTGTGAGCTTTAGGAGATTGTTGGAAGTGTTTCCTTCTCACACTGAGGTCATCTAAATAAGCACTGAGATCTGAAAACAGACAACAGGCGTTCTAGCTTGATAATGCACAACAAAACAAGGCTGCCATAAAAGGAAGGATTGTGCTGTTGTGACTGCTTTAATCCTACACCTCTCTGCTCCTAGAGGTTTTTGGGAGTCCAAAAGGGAGAGTCAAAAGCAGGAGAGCATTGGATTTCCATGGCAGTGGTGGCCTGGTTGAAAGTCTTTCCTGCAAAAGGGCTAACAAGCCTCATGGAATCCAAATTCAACAGATGAATGTTACAGCCACTGCAATGGAAGTGAGGGGGAGGCAGAGGAAAAGGTAACGAGAAAGAAAGCTGGTGTTTAAAGCCTGGCTCATATGCAGGTTGCTCCAACGTACGTGAAATTTCACTTTACATATGGTTCTTACACAGGTATTTCTGAGGAAGGAATTGTTGGAAAGAATACAGCAAAATTCCAATTAATTACTAATTGTTTGGGCACATTTACTTGGTGCATCATCCATTGCCCAGTCTTTTCCAATTTCAACACAGGCATAAAAACAGTAAAATGCTTTTTCATGCACTGTGAATACCTTTTGTTTTACAATTTTCAACACAATCTTAGCCTTTGTAAAAAAAAATCTCTGTACTTTAAAATGAAAATATTTTCTGAGACCAAAAACATCTTTCTGTGAGATCTGCACAATGACTCCTCACTGACTTCTTTCTTCATAAGAATTTCTTCATAAGTAAGTAATTTTAGAATTACTTACTCCATAAGTCATTCTAGAAACCAGCCATGATGCCCCCTTGTTCTTTCCATAGGTAAATGGCTGAAGAATGTTGCTATGGAAAATTGACTTCCTAGATTTTTCTCCATCTTGGGAAAAGAAATCACACCCCTTTCACTCATGACATCCAGTTGTTCATATGACAACAAAGTGGTGCCTCCAGCTTGGCATCTGGGATTAGGCTTTGCTCATATACACTGAACTATCTGATTACTGCCAATGGGATTACTTGTGTGAATAAGGCAAGCAGGATTTGACCTTAATATTTCATTTTGGGACCAGGCAATTGGGACAGAAACTGTGAGAAAGCAAGCCCTTGCCCAGCCAAAAATATTTGATAACCATCAAAGTAAACATTTGCCACTTGCTTTTCATATTCAGTATTTTGGAAACATCTTCCTCTTGTATGAATGTTTCCTAGTCAATGCTATGTACCTTCCTGTATGGTAAGTGCAGAATTAAAATAACACGTGAGCTGGCAACATTACATGCCTACTTTGGATTTAATAGTGTCTGCACATTGTCTGTTGAGCAGATTAAGATAGGATTTAAATAAATATTAAGTGAAAACATTGAATAATTTTCTTAAAAGCATATAAGAATGGGATTTCCCCTTTTGTTTTCACTTTACTATTAAAATGAGATGATTTAGGTGACCTTAAATTATTAGAGAATTCCATGCAGTTTTCAGCCCACATTCTCTGAGACTTAGCATGCAGTTTTGATAAGTTAAAACAAATGGATAGCTCTTGTGAGGAAACAGTGGCTCATTCCATCTCCCACTTTTAGCAGATTCTTTACATTATGTGTTCTGCCATGTTTTAGCAATACTTTACCATATCTTTCTTAATTGCCTGCTCTGTGTGTTTTTTTTTTAGATACCAGGGTTAGAGGATGGTTCCTTTTGGACTCTTACCTTCCCACGTTTTTCCTTACTGGAGCATATCTACTCTGCATATGGCTGGGCAACAAGTTCATGAAGAACAGGCCTCCTTTCTCCCTCAGACCTCACCTCATCGTGTACAACCTGGGCATCACGCTGCTCTCCTTCTACATGCTGATAGAGGTGAGTGCTCTGCCACTCAGCACGGCTGGGGGAGGTGACCAAGGCACAGTTCTTTAGCAGAAATATCTTAGTGACAGCTGGTTCTGCTAGGAAAGTTTACATCAACAGCAAAATAATATTAAAAAGTTCCTTCTCATCTTAGATCTTGGCATGTTTTGGTTGTCCTTCCTGAGCTGCAGACCACACCTGGGGGCAGCTCTTTGCTGCCAGGACCACGTCCACAAACATAAATTCGAATCTGCAGCACTCACTCTACTCAAACGTGTCTATACCTTGTCCTTCAGCACTTGTGAAAATGCCTTAGATTGGGTTTTATTTGTATGACTGACTGTGGAATGATTTTTCCAGGCCCATGCTTAAACATAAATAGATTTATAGATGAGAGCAAGTCCTGATTTCTTTATAGCATTGGCAATTTGGTGTTATTTTTCTGCTGTGTGGCTAAGAAGCTTTCCTCATACAGTCAGACAGTAAAAGACAGATGTTAAAAACTTAGCGCTTCATCCAAAAGCAAGGGCTGGGGGTCTTGGAGGCTGAATATGGTCACATAGATTATTTCCCAAGTACTTATCACAAAAAAAACATGCTCATATAATTCAGGATCCGTTTAGAATCAGAAGAGAGTTTTGAATGCATCTGAGGATTTTGCAACAGCAAAGGATTCAAACAGTGCCCCTCAGCAGACATGTGTGGTTTTACTTCTGCAGAGGGAAACAGAAGCCAAAAATCACTATTTGGATATTATTTGGGAGCTGCTCATTCTCAGCCTTTTGATAACTGTGATACTTTTAATATTAAGGTGTTAATATATATTACTTGAAGCCCTTAAAAACAAAAACTAGAAGACAAAACCCACAAAACCTTTCTTGTTAGGTTGTTTTCTTTTTTTTGCCAAAGTGACCCTGGGCATGAGAAGCCCTGGCTGAAGAGTGTGCTTGATTTCATGTGTTTGATTTCAGTGCCAGCACGTGCCTGACACTACTCTGTTATCTGCACAGCCTCACAGCATTTCTCTCAGCCACAGTTTCCACCTTATTCTGTTGGTTGGACAAGAAACTTTTCAGAAGCCAAACAGGACACCCAAAGACTTCAAGTTTTAAATTAATTTGAGCTAAACAGCAAGTGACTGGCCTGATCAAATGGCTGAGGAGCAGTTCAAGTTTGTGCCTTTGTGCCTTGCAAAGGACTGATTGTGTTACACAGAGCTTTATCCTGGTCAATGTTCCAGCTGGCTTCAGAGGCTGCTGTGGGTGCCTGGGAGTGCAGGATAAGGTTTGGAGCAAAGAAGAAACCAGCACAATTGCTGGAAGGTTTGATGATTCCACAGTGATTGTCCTCCAGAATATAAATTAGTACTTTGATGTTTAAATCTCCATTTTGCTGGAAGGTATGCAGATAACTGGCTGCAGTAGCAGGACTCAGCAAAAAGGATTAACTGAATAGAAAACAATACTGCTGCCCTCTTTCCCTTCCAGTCTGATTTGGCCTGCCACAAGTAAATAAATGGAAGAACAAAGACAATTTTAGCAGGTCTCATTTGCATGAATTAAGCTAATTTCATTTTAGCCACCTTCACATCCTGGTAGGAACTGTATTTATCCACCTCCTGTTCAGCTCCCTTCCTGCTCCGTCCTTCCTGAGGCTAACTTTGCAGCAGACAGTTGCTGAGTTGTGTTCATCCTCAGATTAGTCCCTTGAAACCTTGATTCTGAGGCTGGAGGCTGCTGATTTTCACCTCCCAGATGGCAGCTGGGCATGGCTGGCAGTGCCAGCTCACAGCTCCACATTCTGCAGATTTGGGAGTCCAGGGAACATGATGGCTGATCTGCACTGCCAGCTGTTCTAATGGAGATTTCTCTCTCAGCTTTGCACTGTCAGCTATGCTGGTTTTACACTGTACAAAACATGCTTCCATTTTACTGGCTCTGTATTTTTTCTTAGTCTACTTCCCTGGCTCCCATCACAGCTTCTCCTGTGAAGGAGCAGAATGGAAGTTAATACTTGCAGTATTGTACTGCCTGAGGTAGCCTGCACATTCCTGCAGAAGAAAAACAGGCAAATGGGAGAGCAGAAATCATCTTCATTACCAAATAAAGTCATGGTGATTCAATATTTCAAAATGTCTCATTTCGAAATCTTCTCTCTATGCCCCTTATTCTCTCAGTCTTTTGTGGACACTAAGCTCATTAAGGCAAGAGTTACCTATATTTAGCACATTCTGCACAGTGGTTCCTTATGTAAACACAGCTGATCCTTCCAGTGGCTGTGATCCGGGATCAATTCCTGGTCAGACACATCCACAACAATTGTTTTATTGCTCCATCCTCTCACTGCGTCTAAATCCCCCTGGTCTCTGTACTGGGGAACAATCACAAAATAAGAAGCTCTACAATAGAGATAAAACACATTCCCCCCACTCACCCACACCTCACCAAAAGAAACCCCCATAACCAACAATCTTTCTTTGTTTTGTTTATAAGGTGCCACACAGCATTTCTTGCAATAGCTCCAGAATGTAGGGGTTGCTTCTTAGACATTAAAAAAAAAAAAAAATCTCATTCACAAGAAAGGGTGTGTCTCCAAATACAGGCTCTCCCACATGATGGATTTAATGAGAAACGTGGTAAACCTGCTGGTGGGGGTACCTGTGCTTCAATTCCAGATCTCCTCACCCTCATCTCCTGACTAGTTATAGCTGGCACTTCATGACAGTTGAGCTGTGCAACCTCAAGGCAAGAAGGCGAAGGTTACAGCAAAGAGTCATAACAAAAGGGCTGTTTTTCAATCTCCAAGGGCAGATTCCTCTTTTGAGCCAGAGCTCCACGCACTGCACCGTGGGCATGAACTATCTGGGAGCCGATTTTATCTCTGAGCTTTGAGGTCAACCAATCCGCAAAGCACTTGGAGGAACAGCTCCAGGGCAGCTCTAACATGTGCCATTAGCATAAGGCCAGATACCCCTAGGATCCCCCAGGGACAAGGTCTAAAGATAAATGGCTCTGCCCTCATCCTAATGAGATATCTCAAAGTTTTCGAGTCAACAAAGAGTTAGGTGCCCCTGAAGGCCTCCCAGAAGGGCAGCTTGTTGGACCTTTGGACTTGTGAATTAGGCAGATAGATTTTCCTGAAGTTGTCAAAGGTGCTTGCCTTCCCCAGCTGAATGTGGTGAAGTTGGCACTTGGGTTTGGAGCACTTTTTTTTTCAAGTACCTGAAGCTTAGACAAAGGTCCTGTGCTTAAACTGAGCAGGCTGCAGGTGGGCTGCTGAGGAGGCAAAAGACAATTCCTTCCACCCTTGCTGCTACCAAAGAAAGCCACATCAGAAGTTTGTTATTGTTGTGTACTTTCGTGTAAGCGCTCATAGACCCAGACTAACTCTACTGATCCAACAATTTCTAGAACATTGTCAAATGCTGTATAAGGAAAAACAGCCAGCCCCTTGTTATTTCAACAAAAATCAAAATATTTAACAATTTCCCTTAAGAAATATATGCCTTTTCTCTGCACAAATCTTTGCTTAAGATGCTAAAATTACCAACTATGAGCAGTAAACCAGCTTACTGTGAAAAAACATTACATCTGTGCATATTTTAAAATTGTTTCACATGCTTACAAGCCACACTTCAGGGGTGACCTGAGGCACCAGAGGCCAAACTGTCGCAAGTTCAGTGATAAATTAAAACTGGAAACACAAGAGACTGGTGCTGATCTCTGAATTCTGAAATTACTCAGGTGAGGATACTCTCACTAATAGGAATAGACATAATCTCTACCACAGTCCTAGGCTGCTTTCCCCAGCAGTATCACCTCTGCCCTATTTAAATCAAATCTCAGCTGGTCATCAAGGTCTCACCCAAGTCCTTGTGTTGATCAGGCACTGAGAAAACCAGGACACTGGCACCATTTGGGTCAGATTAAAAAGGAGATCTAGAGATATGTGTCATTAGCAGAGGGGTGGCGTGATGTCTCAAGCTGCCTGTATCCCCAGGTAGCTTCTCTGACTTATTACAAATCCATGGGATTTGTAAGCAAGCAACCACACCCCTGTGGGGATGCAGGACTTGCCTGTGAGGACCCCTCATTTCAGAGTAAAGGGAAAAGAGCAGAACTCACAAGTATTGCCAACCTAGTGCATTAACCTTTCTGGAGGAGCCGGGAAAAAAGTCTTCTACCTTGCAGGATTAAATAAAATAGAGAGCAGTAAGCCAAATGCACTTTAGCTGTTTCTAGGAGCTGAAAATTCATCCCACATTAAGTCCAGTTTCTGAATTCTAGCCATAACTTGCATATTCACAGATGCCAATGTGATGAGAGGATTCCCAGGAGTGCCAGAATGATCAGGGCCATCAGCCACCACTTTTAGCCCTGAACCCTACAATTGAGGATATAGCTCACATATTACTAGAAAGTATAATGCCTGAATTAGACATAATGGGACAAAACAAAAGGAACAAATCAAAAATAGAAGGAGCACTAAAACTCTGTTTTATTCCATCATTATAATGACTCACATTAGAAGGATTTGTTTCCTATCTGTGCAAGTGTAGAAAAGATGGATCTTGTGTAACACAAATTCTAAGTAAACCTTTAACAGTGCAGATGATGGGAAAAGGGGAAAAAGATCTTTATCAATTTGAACTGTCCTGGAATTTTACTGAATACAACTACAACATAATCTTGCTTTTGGTATTTGTTTTGATTTTGTT
Organism: Zonotrichia leucophrys gambelii; assembly: GCF_028769735.1. NCBI lineage: Eukaryota > Metazoa > Chordata > Aves > Passeriformes > Passerellidae > Zonotrichia > Zonotrichia leucophrys. The sequence continues at coordinate 66,008,490 of NC_088171.1, forward strand.
TTGGGGTTTTGTGATAAATTATTGCTTACTCCTTCATTAAGTGTCCAGAAGTTAACAAATGTAAATTAAGTACAGAAATACGGAAAGATTCTAGATCCATCAATGTTGGTGCTTGAGGTGAAGGCTTCCTTTGAAGCAATTATTTAGTACTGAAAGACTATTTGTACCTTAGGGCAGAAAGAGAAAAAGAACAAAGTGAGAAACTAGAAGAGATCAGGTGCACTTTTCTATCATTTGAAGAAAAGGAGAAGAGGGAAAAAGGAAAACCTAGAGAGCAAAAGGTCACCGAGAGTGCATTGTAAAGCACTCTGTAAAATGTAAGGGCAAGAGCAAACTGATCTTTTGATCAAGTAAGAACTTTGTGTGAATGGAGTTAAATTACCAGGTGTTCTTCTATCTTAATCAAATAATTTATTTGGAGAGCTGAAGAGCTGACTCTGCTGTCCTTGCCTGCCGTTATTCCAGCTGGGTGCGTTGTCTTCACATCTCAGTTTTCATCCTCTGTGTTCTTCTTGTATTTCATACTGACCTTTCTGAGCTCTGCATTTCAGTAGAACATTTAACCTGGTCATTGAAAAATGCAGTGCTCTGGATCTCTCGTGCACATTCAAAAAGAATTCAGTAGAACCTTATGGGAAATCAAGAATAAAACTTCATACGATTAGGTTTTCCATATGTGCACAGCTTCTAATGCCACCACTGGTACCACAAAATATGATAGGGGAGATATTCAGAGCAGATGTAATCAAAGACTCATGGAAAATAGGCCTAGACAGGATTTCTTTTAGCCTGTCCCACTATCCCAGACAACAGCACTACTCAAAGTAATTACTATTCATAAGTAATTTTGAAGTCATTAGTTCACTAATCCTTCTATCAGGCTCCCATTTACTTAAGGAGTATTAAATAGAACTGGCTGGTAGTTTCTCAACAATGTGGCTTTACATTTGAAAGAGTTTTAGTTGATAAAAAAATTCAAACAGTTATCTCAACTTCACTTGGGAACAGGCTTGTATTTTTTGTCACCATGTTATGAATTCTCTGACCTAAAAACAGGAAGAAAGCATAGGACCACATATTTCTTCCATCTGGAATAACCAGTATCCTTTTAGCTACAATGGTCCAGGTGGAGGAGATATCCAGCTTGGGGTCCAGCAGTATGTTCTGCAGGTCAGGATAGCAAACTCCAGTTGGTGATTACAGAATTAACAGATCTTTTTGGGGGAGACACCATGCAAGCAATTTTTTGACCTCTAACCAGACCCATGGAAAGCTGGAGACCCTCACCAAGCAGTAGCCCAAAGCACACTTTTCACAGTTCTGTCCCCATGAAAAATATCTTGAATGCATCATAAAGAGGAACAACAAAATATTTCCCCCATGACAAATCTTGTGGGGTGTTTCCTATTCAGCACCTGGGTTTGTTTGGCACACCACCACCACTAAGTTTTTACATTTGGGGAAGCCATGGCACTAACAAAGTGGCACTCCCAGATCCCCTTCCACAGGGCTGCTCTCCAGCCATTCCTCCCCCAGTTCATACTTAGAATTTAAAGGATTGTGTTATATGAACCTATCCAACCATTCTAAATCCATCCACAAAAACATACAAAAACTAAAAGATTTAACAACTCAAATTAAAGAAGACAATAAGTCATAGTTAAATGATTTATTCAAGAATGGAGCTTTACACCTTAGCTAAGGGAACTTTGTAAAATAGGTCTATATGCATTAAGTGTTTTAGGGGTGATACTAATAGTAATACCTTACATACTTCAGTGTGTGCAACAAATAATAGACCAAACTATCAAAAAAGTTTTTGAGACATACAAGAGAGAGAAATCAGAAACAGATTCACAGAAAGTTCTCAAAATCTTACAGAGATAGTACATAAAAGTATAGACAGAGGAAAGTTGTTAATTAAGACCTTAAAACAAGTGAGACTTTTTCAAACAATGAATCATAATTACTATCAAATATAACTTATACCCTTTAAACTAACTAAATTTTCACAACATTAAAATTGCAGTGTTGTAATATAGTAATGCTTAATACAAACAAAAAAGATGCTTTAAACAAGTAATAAACAGATATACTGCAGTAAAGCTCTATAAAACACAAAGTAGTTAATAAACAACACAGTTACAAAAGTTTCTTTTTAGTTGAACTGAGAAGGGGACTTGTGGGAATCCCTAAAATCAGAGGGTTTTGGGAAAGCTGCAAAAGGCAGACCTCAGAGATAGCAGAACTGCAATTAGAGCTGAGCAGTAGCCATAAGATTTGTCAGCAGAAAAGTTACATAAGATGTAGAAAGTAAGGACATCCCAGCAGTCAGATCCAGCATTTGGATTTGTTACATTTCATCCCACTGATGACTGCCCAATGCTCCACTCTACCTCTCTGCAAAGACTCCTGTCCCCCAAGAGAGTCAGCAGCACCTCCCTGTCTTGTGCCATCAGCAAACCTGCTAAGGGGGCATTCAATTCCTGCCTCCAGACCACTGAGAGGTATTTGCACAGCTCTGGCCCTAGAACCGATCCTGAGGAACGCCCCTGGTGACTGCTCACCAGCCAGATGTAGCCCAGTGCTGCTGCCTTGCCCTCTGCTTTCCTCCTGCCCTGGGACAAGGGGGAATATCTTATTGCTTCCAGGCATTTCCTCTCTGAGAAGGTCCAACCACGCACAGAGATTTTTCTGTAACTCAAAAGAGCACGGAGAACCTGCAGTCAGTAGAAATGGCAATATCCATTTAGAAAATCACATCATTTTCCTTTCTAGCCTATGGGGAACAGATGAAAAACAAGCTACAGCTGTGAGATTTTTGAATTTGAGAGCTTAAAATGAGAAGAGCACAGGCCCCTGGGTCAGGCTGTCAGAGCTTACTCAGTGAGGTGAGAGGATTACATCATCTTTTGGTACCTGCTGCCCACCCCTGAAACCTCTGACAAAGGAGCCAACTTTCAATTCTGAACACTCTGATTCCCCATTTACAAAAATAAGGCAGGAGTTGGACTATAGTGCAAAAACAACTCATGAATTCTTGTGCTGTTTGTACTTGAGTAGATGAATAGAAGTAATTAGTGTGAAAACAGGAATCTGTTAAGAACAACATTAAGGGAAACAGCAAAAGATGAAAACTCTACTAATTAATAGAATGTTGCTACTTAGCAGAAAATTTTCGCAAGTCAGCAGTTTGCTCTTTACGTGATCTGTTTTTCCAAATAGCTTCAAACAATACTTGTTTTAATACTATTTTCAGAATAGGCTACCAAGAATGCAAAGAATCCAAAAAATTGTTTGTTGCAGGAAGAGAATTTCTGTTTCAAAAGATAGGGGGGATTTCTCCTCTCTTTGATAGTTCCTGCACTTGCACCATCTCTGAGAGATTGATACACCATCAGCTCTGCAGAGTTGTGACTCCTCAATATACAAAAGGGAATGTGGCTGAAACAGTACAAGTAATCTATGTTCGGTATCAGAGACCTTGAACCAAAAAAAAAAAAAGCCTTGTATCAAGACAGGCTTCTGTTCCAGATATGCATCTGGCTCATTTGGCACCATTGAGTCAGCTGCTTACCTTCCACAGCCAACAGGAAAGTCATGGCCTAGGATCACCAGGATCCCACAGGAACCCATAAAAATTACTCGCTGCTTTCCAAATTTCCACGCTTTCCTTTCTTTTTTTCTTTTCCTAATAAGGAAGTTAGCCAGAAATCTTGAAAATTATCTCGCAAAGCAGAGGAGTCAAAACTCAAAGTGAATTATTTTCCTTAAAGGAGACACAGCAGTATATTAGGTGCCTACAACAGAGAATAGAAATGTTGAGCTACAGAAAAGCTGATGTGAAAGACTGAGATTAAAATAAGTAAAAAAACCCTCCAGTCTAAGCTACTGCCTTTTGAAATGCAGACACAAACCAGAGGAAACTCTTCTGCCAAGTAAAATGATAGGGGAATAAATGAACAGAATGATCTTAAAAATCTGGTAATTTTAAAATCATGGAAGAATGAACAAAAGAAATTAAATAAAACCATGCAGTCTGACAGAGTGGTATTCTGACCCCAAAGCTTACTCCCCATTTGCCTGCTGACCATTTGTAAGGAGTTGCAGATTACCCAATTACCAAATTGAGAAATTGCGACACGAAAAGTTGAAAAGAAATATTGATGTTGAAAAGAAATATTTTTCATGAGCCTCTAAGGGTTTTTTCATCTCATTTTCAAACACGCAATCTTTGAATGAAATACTTGAAAAAAATAAACGCAAAACCTTGAGATACTACTGAGCTCATCTGTTCAGCACTGGCAGGAAAGCTTCATAAAATGTGTCAAGTTGGAAGACTCCCATCGAGATGATTGACTCCAACTCCTGGCCCTGCACATGACACCCCAGCAGTCACACTGTTGCCTGAGAGCATTGCCCAAACACTTCCTGAGCTTTCTTGGGCCTGGTGCTGTGACCACTTCCCTGGGGAGCCTCTTCCAGTGCCCAACCACCCTCTGGGTGAGAACTTTTTTACTGATATTCAACTTAAACCTCCCCTCACGCAGCTTCATGTTGCTCCCTTGGGTCCTGTCACTGGTCACCAGACGGAAGAGATCAGTGCCTGCCCCTCCTCTTCCCCTCATGAGAAAGTTGTAACTGCAATGAGGTCTCCCCTCAATCTCCTTTCCAGTCTGAACAGACCAAGTGACCTCAGTCTCTCCTTGTAAGGCTTGCCCTCAAGGCCCTTCACCATCTTTGTTACTCTCCTTTGGATGCTTTCTAACAGCTTAATGTCTTTGTCATATTGTGCCTCCCAGAACTGCCCCCAGCACTGGAGGTGAGGCTGCCCCAGCCCAGAGCAGAGCAGGACAATCCCCTCCCTTGCCTGCCTGGCCATGCTGTGCCTGATGCCCCCCAGGACAGGGCTGGCCCTCCTGGCTGCCAGGGCACTGCTGGCTCGTGTTCAGCTTGCCACTGACCAGGAGCCCCAGGTCCCTTTCCATGGGGCTGCATTCCAGCCTCTCTTTCCAGTCTGTCTGTACATCCAGGGCTGCTGTATCCCAGGTGCAGAACTCTGGTTTTTTATCCCAGGGACCATTCCATCTGTTACCCTCCTAGTCTTGTGATGTAATTTAGTTTACTAATCTGCACAGTGTCAGGAAGATTTGGAGCCCACATAAGCATTAGGTCTATTTTTTCCTTCAACTTTTCTTTTTCTTTCTGTTCCTCCTGTAGCTGTCTCTGGAGCTGTTCTATTTTAAAGGACAGTAGTAACTCTGTTGCTTTCCTTCTCAGTTTTCAGTCCTTGCTTGTCTTTAATATTATCTTTTCTGTAGTGGCAGGCAGCTTCTGGAAAGGTATCTAACACTTTGCAAATGATCACTTTCTTCTTCCTAGCCTTTATACAGCCCCTAGCAACTTACAGATGTTCCTCCACAACTTTCCAATCACACCAGTTATCCTGAGCCCACTTGTCTGAGAACTTAGGACTTGGACATCGTCCATGCTTTTGTGAGTAGTCAGTGATTGTAGTCAGCTTGCAAAACTGCTGACTACACCAATTTTTGGTGAATGCCTGTTTTAAGGTCATTCAACAAATTGCTGGCAAAGGTATCATCAAAAATAGGTTTAATATAGAAGTGAAAGTACAACAGAGTTCTTTGGCAAGGCTCACTCTACTACTTACCAGATGGTTAAAAAAAGCAAACAAAAAACCAGCATCAATCAATCCAGACAAAAATATCCCCAAGGTATCTCCATGAAAGACTGCAGCTCCTGACATGTGGTGAGACACCACCTTCCTTCCTCAGGGCTTTACCCAGGACCTGCTGGGCAATCAACTGGCCCTCACTCCTGACCTTTAATACACAAGGAGGCAACAGGCAAAAGATTTTTCAGAAATCAATCCACTGTAATAATTCACAAACTGGAAGAGTAGTAAAATAGACTGATCAAAATATTGAAAATTGTACATTTTCCAGCAAACTTCTGTGAACCAACATTTTACCTACTGCAGCACAAAATTTTGAGGCCAAGTTTCTGCAGCAAAGCCGAAAAATATAAAGGAATATGTTTGTTTCAATTGTTACATATAATTTCTCTATAAAACACTCATTAGCTATATACTCTCATCTCTCTCTGCAATTTCTATGGGTTGTTTTGGCCACCTAAAACAGCTAAGTTCACATTACAGGGACAATGACGGAGTGTGAATTCAGAAGAAAAATAGTAAAAGACTGTGGTTCTCCAGGTTTCAGTGCATTTTAATGTGAATTTAAAATAAGCATTCTAGGCTACTTTCTAATCCTCCAGATATTATCAATAATAATTTTTTAATGTATTTACTCTAGGAATTAATTTATTTTGATCACTGAGGATGTCTCTGCTTCACTTTTATATAGACTGTCACAGATTCAACACAGAACAGTTCTTTTCATTGTGAACTAGAGGGAAAAGTTCTGTGCTGACACACATCATTCCTGTGAATGTAGCTCCAGAGCTGAAGTGACCCACTTCTCTCAGCATCTTGCAGTTCTGCTTACAGCATAGCACTTGGATGCATTTCTCCCACCTTCCCTCTCTGCAGTGTCTGCAGAGGGTGAGAAAGACTCCAGAACATGAGTTGCTCAGTTTGTCCCCAAACCCACTTTGCACTTATTTGAGAATAAGCAAGACCTTTTAAAAATCAATGGATTCTACATGGCATTTATAAGCAAGAGATGATGATGTCTCTTCCACAAGGGCTGCTGAGTGCTTTAGGTGGCTGTTGCTATAAAAATAGTCCATATTGGAGGCTACCATATGGTTTTCTAGAAACCTGCTCCATCCCAGTGCTGCACTCTGATATTTCATTGCTCTGTTTCCCCATGTGACATGTGCAGAATCTAAGAAATTGCTTGTGTGCTGTTTCACCCCTCCACTCAGCACCGTGCCTGCTCTCCTTCACTTCCTCCAACATTTAACAGTGGAGGATAGAGTCATGTATGGCATTGGGAAATATTTCTCCCATTGCACTACTTTGCATTTGCCTTCTCTTTGCTTCCCTGGCAAACAGGGAATTTTTCTCAAGGACAGCTTTGCACAAGTAGCCGTGTTAAGCTCTGTTCATACTGCTTCAGGACAAAGATACAATATTCCAGCATTTTCTTTGGAGGTGCATTAAATAGTGAGAGATTTTAATGCATGGCTTGAAGGCTCTAAAGCCAGAGAAAGAGAAGGAATGCATCATTTCATCTCTCCAGCTTAAATGATGCCTTTCCCCTTTCAAAATACAAGATATTAGCAAGTTGTCTGGTTCAACAGCATCAGTTCGTGGAAGGAGTGGGTACCCACCAATGAGGACAGAACAACTGCAGGGGGAAAAACCATTCCATCTGTTCATGAATGTAATTCCTCTGTTTTCTGTTCCAGCTCATCCTTGCCACGTGGGAAGGCGGCTACAACCTGCAGTGCCAGAACCTCCACAGCGCAGGGGAGGCTGATATCCGGGTGAGAGACAAAGCAGCTCTGCCCTCAGCATCCTGTCTGTTTAAACCGTCTCTAACTGTCCTAGCACATATCCTGAGCTCTGATAAAATATCTCTACTCTAGAGAAAGATAGATTTCATTGTGTAGAGTATCAAATTTAGATTTTTTTCTTCAAAAGAAGAATCTGGCAGCAAAATCTGTTTAGGGTCAAGGAAATGGTAGCACCCTTAAAAAAACTGAACAAACGACTCCAAAATGAAGCAAAACCCCACCCACAAGACTGTACCTTTGGAAAAAAAAACCCAACGAAACAATTAGAAAACCCTTCCTCAAAGTTTCTATTTCTTAAATTATATTTTCATAATTTTCTATAAAATTTCTTAAAAGATATGTGTTTTTTTACAAAACTGCTTCATTGAAAAGCAAAATAAAATTCAATACAGAGCTTGTGCTTCTCCTTTTATAGCATATTAATGCCTTCTGAGAAGTTGCAAGCCTAGGGAGTGAAGAAGTACAGTAATATTTAAGCAATTGTATGGACAGATATTGATCTCCTGCTCCTTTGTTCTTGCTTGTACAGGTAGCCAAGGTGCTGTGGTGGTATTATTTTTCCAAAGTAATTGAATTCATGGACACTATCTTCTTTGTGCTGAGAAAGAAAAGCAGCCAGATCACCTTCCTTCACGTGTATCACCATGCCACTATGTTTAACATTTGGTGGTGTGTTCTGAACTGGATACCTTGTGGGCAGAGTAAGTCTTTGTTTGCTTCATCACCTGGGGTCTAAGTCAGCTGCAGCTGGGGAGGAATCACATCACCATGCAAAGGAATTGTGTCACTGTGCAATGTGAGGGCACCTTTAGGGTTCAGCTGCTGACCACCTGCAGAACACAGGAAAATGAAAAGCATTGTTGAAAGTTCAGGCCAAAAATACCTGAGTGTTAGGCCTTAGACTTTTCACTTAGCTGCCACAACTCATGTATTTACTTCTCTTCAAACTTCTTTTAAGCATCACAGTACTGAGTAGCACAGAGGAGCCAGCACACACAAGACCTACTTCAAAAGTAGATGCAGGAAGAAGTCATGGCCCTGGTAAAGCCTTTATCAATCACAACAAATAAAATCAATGCCCCTTTTACAGGCTCAACTCTTGCATAATCTCTGCTTTAGCAAGATACTTTATTTAGTCACTAATTAAAACACCAGTTTGAGTTTGTTCTGTTTTGTATGAAAATACATCCTCAGAAAGTTACAGTAGCTGTCATCACCTTCCCTGTTAGGAAGGGATCTGTAGTGCCACAGGCTGGTCACTTGGCATTTGTATAAGAACTTCAAACAGCAGAGAACTACTTCAGCTGTCTCACAACAGGCACACTTTTCCAGGGCTTCACACAGCTAGAGGCTCGTGTGGAACTGCTTCCAAAGCTGAGAAAAAACCCAGTTTTCCTGCAACATATTAGAGTGAGTTACCTCAGCCCGTTGCAACATTTGTAAAGAAACTTGTTGCAGGTCTTTTTCAGAGCTAAAAGCAGAATTGGCATTTGTTGTCACTTACTGTGGACAGCACAAAATCAAAGTAAATCAGTGTTAGAGGTAGAAGCAGGGATCAGAGATTTCATAGCGATTAGGAACTATTTCTAGAGGTGAAAACAAATCAGTGGGAGTTTGTGCTTTGTAATGTGTGGTGCCCACAGTCTACACTAGTGCTACACTACTGTAGTTAAACCAGCAGCTAAGTAATTAATCGGCGGCAAAATCAGAACAACTGGTGAGTCCCTCTTGTAGTTGTAGCACCGCCATCAAACTCATAAGCACACAGCAGAGCAGTGCTGCTGCTTCTCCACAGTCTGCAAAGTACAGAGGATAATTAATTTCCTCTAGAACTAGTATTCACTAAATGTAACTAATAAGAGTAGCAAGGTATTATCGGGGATGAAATTCTATAAACGTGCATCTAGCAGAGGAGTCAATGAAGAAAATAAGAGCAATGATCAAACACAGGCACAAAAGGCTGGTTCAGTTCAGAGTAAAGCCCTTGCTACAGCACCACACAGCAGGAGTACAGGAGCCTCCCAGGGTCCTAAGCTGCATACTAGCAGCAAAGTCACCCACAGCAGTGTTTAAAGCTTACAGGAATAATAGAAAGACATATAGCAAGAAGAACTTCAGGAGAGGGAAGAAAATAACCTGTAAACTACAGAATAGGAGAAAGTGGAGGAGAAGAAAAATACCAGATAAAAACACAAAATTCAGCATAAGAACAACTCTAGAAAGTACCATTTGGTTTTTCAGTTGCCCCTAGGAGAGCACCTCTACACATCAGGAATGTCTTTAGCAAGAAATAAGCATGAAAGGAATATGTTGTCATCTTACTGCAAGGGTTCATTACTGTTGTCTCCTTATCAAAAGGGTTTCACACCTTCTTGGTGTTTCTTATGGGCAGCTCCTCAGAGCAGTGACTCTTTCTTCTTCACAAAGGAGCCAACTGACTCCAGGTCCCAACCGGCCACCCCACTCTTTTATAGCACTCTTCTTCCCATGGGTTACAGCTGTGACCTGTTAAAGCCAGGCCTGTTCCTAATCTTTGATAACTGGCCCAGCTGCAACTCCTTAGGGGTAAGATTACTTTCTACACTATCTTTATTTTCTTATATTCTATCCCCCTACAGGAATACTTGCATTTGCAAGAGATTCAATATAGAAGCAATACAACAAGCAATAATATCCTCTCTCACTTTTTAGCAGTTGGTACTTAATTATTTTTTCCCTACTGGATTTTTATAGGCTTCTTTGGACCCACTTTGAATAGCTTTATCCACGTGCTTATGTATTCTTACTATGGACTGTCAGTCATCCCTTCCATGCGCAAATATCTCTGGTGGAAGAAATACCTCACTCAGGCACAGCTGGTATGTATCTGTTTTAATCTCATTTTTAACTACCAGAAATCCTTCAAAGTGTGAGAGAGGATGAAATGAACTATAGGTAAACATTGTTATTTACACAATTAAGCCAGTTAGAATTGAAGTACAACTAAACTATCATACAGCATAAGTCACTAGTGCAGCTTAATAAATTTAATGAAGGAAATTATGTTCAGAAGTGTTATCTGTAGATAAACAGTAGAAACTCTTTAGTCCACAAAATTCTGTTCATTTTGAACCATTGCATAGGAAATAACTGCTCTTTAATTGTGGAAAAAACTGATTTAAAAGTCACAAAAAATGTCTGACAGAGCCAGCTCCAAGACAGACACCCCTGCTGGCCAAAGCTGAGCCCATCAGCAAAGCTGGGAGCACCTCCGTGATATCATATTTATTCAAGGGTGAAACACATAGCACAGCAGCTGGGAGAGAAGACAGGAAACGTGAGAAGCCCTGCAATTAGCCAGGTCAGAACAGAAAGAGGGAATTAGCACCAAAAACTCCCCTGCAGCAGTGGTGGATGCTGGTGAAGCTGTTCCCCTGCAGCCCCTGGAGGACCTCACGCTGCAGCAATGGACATGTCTGCCCTGAAGCAAGTTACAGCCAGTGGGAAAATAGGCTCACATGGACCCATGGAGAGAGGAGCCCACCCTGGAGCAGATTTGCTGGCAGAATCTGTGACCCCATGGGGGCCACATAGGAAAAGCCTGTTCCTGAAGCCTGGACCCTGTGGAAGGGACCCATGCTGGGGCAAATTGTGAAGAACTGCAGCTCATGGGAAATACCCACATTGGAACTCTCTCCCATGGGAGGGATTCCACACTGAAGCAGGGAAAGAGTGTGAGGAGAAAGGAGCAGCAAAGCCAAAACAATAGGGGCTGACTACAAACCCCATTCCGCTGCACCACATGGAGGTACAGGAGTGAAGTTCAGAAGTGAAGTTAAACCTGAGAAGAAACAGGGGTTTAGAGGAAGGTGTTTTTAATTTTATTTCTTGCTATCCTTCTGTGTTATTAATTGGCAGCACTTGACACTAATCTTTCTCAAGTCAAGTCTAATTTGTTTGTAACAGTAATAGGTAAGTTTTATTAATTACCCTAACTTGATCTCAATCCATAAATTCTTTTCATCCTATTTTCTCCCCCTGCTCTACTGAGGAGAAGAAGGGAGAGAGCTGCTGGGTGGGCAGCTGGCAGACAAGCCAGGTTAACCCACAACACAGTGGTACAACTGCAAAATGCAAAATGGTGTAAACAAAGTTTAGGCAATACAGAAATTGATTTCTAAAAGTCTGTTCCACCTGTTGCTGTACCTGAGGAGCTGAGCCACATCAAAAGTTCCTATCAACAAGATATAAGGCTTGATATGAAATGAAGTTTCTTTTACTTTTATCTTAGAGCCTGTTCATATTATTTGGAAGTTGAAATTTTTGCAGTGAGCTTTAAAATGCCCATGTAGAAATTTGCCTAGCAAGAACTGCTTCTCTGAGACCATCCCTGCAGGTGAAACACACTTCCCTGTTGGAAATGCACCTTAGTACACTGGTTTGAGGGCACACTTATCTGGCTGAGGAGAATTAGTGTGGGCTGTGGCTGACAGTTCTAAATACAGACAAGTCTCTGCAATTGCTTCCCTGTCTCATTTCTGCTTCCTTTGTCCCCTCCTTAACTCCATTAATGCAGGTGATAACCTATCTGAAATCCTTGGACCTGAGTTTCACGTTTTCTCTTCAGACTTCTAAAGCTATTGCCAGGAATCTTCAGAGTTTCCTCTGGTTTCTGCCCAGCAAGAGACAACAACTGTACCTGTGACAAGGACTGGAAGATAGAACAAAATCTACTAAATCTGAGAGGAAAAAAAAAACTTCCCTTTTGTCAACTAGGCCTATAAACTTACTTTTAGAAACCTCTGACCCCTTAGGATTTTATTTAATTTCACAAGAGCACCATTTTAACTTAACCCTCACAATGCATTCGGAGGTTATAAAGGGATACTTTTCAAGAGTACTCAAACTTTTACGGAGCAGGACTAGGGGACATTGCTGTGTCTGATTCAGCTAGCACTGACCCTTTCTCAGCAAATACACCTGAATTGCTGTCTCTCCACAGATCCAGTTTCTGCTCACGATTGTGCACACACTCAGTGCAGCTGTGAAGCCATGTGGATTCCCATTCGGCTGCCTCATGTTCCAGTCCTCCTACATGGCCACACTGGTCATCCTCTTCATCAACTTCTACATTAAGGTGAGCAGTCTTCTGAGAGCTCTCTGACAAAGATGGGGGAAAATAGAACTTTTTGGATAGCAGTCTGGGTGCACTCAGATGTAGAATGACCATCAGTGCTTAAAATATGTTACTCTTAAAATATATACATCATTTAAGAGTAACAGATTCAGTCATGTCTGAGAGAGAGAGAGTTACTCAGTAGTGATGACCTCCTCATTGCAGCTCAACTCTTCTGCACTTGTATAGCAAATCAGGTACTGCATTTAGTACATAGGTGGTCTGAATTTGCTTTGGTGGGCAAATTTTTGAGTCTTTCTCCTCCTTCGGGGGAAAAAAAAAAACCAGAGCTCTGTCTTTGCCTTGTTTACTTCAACATCTTTAGCAGGGAGTGCTCTAGCTTGCCTGCATACATAAAGCTTTTAGCGTACAAGGCTTGAAATCTCTTTTGACATTGAGGAGTATTACAGTAAGGCTAGTAAAGTAAAATCACCCACAGCAGTGAAAAGGCTACTGTACTCCTAATGCAGTCTGAAGCAAATATATACATCTGCATCAACAAACAGCAGACAAGCTCCATTTACAGTTAACCATAAGCAGTGTTTTGGCGGGCTTTAAACAAATCCAAATATTTATTTTGGATTTTGCTTTTATAGACATACCGGAAAGCACCTTCAAGAACAGCTGTAAAGGAAACCCCTGCCACAACAGAAATCAAGAATGGTTTCCATAAGGACTACTTTGCTGCTGCCAATGGATTGCAGAATAATAAGAAGGCACAATAAGTATAGTGTTTCCTATGTTTTTTTTTCTAAAGAGAAAAAGAAAAAAGACTGAATTATAAGCTTTAGCTTAAAACCTATTTGATTACATTTATCAGTTCTTTGTACCAGACACTTATTAATGTACTGCTGTTTAGGTTTTAACAAAATGAGTAGAATTACTTGTCTTGTCAAAGATCAACATCAGAACAAAGAAAGCCAAGATCTTTCTCATATGAAAAAGAAAACCTTTCTGATCTCTAATGCTGACACAAAAACGCCTTATGAAACACTTGATGGATAAATCCATCAATGCCTTCAAAAGGTTAGGACTCTGTTCAGACTAACATGGTGAGCACTTTCTGTGCATGTCAGAGGTCTTGAGGCAAGGCTTCACAGTGCACCCAGTACATCCAGCTGAACTGCAGCCAAGGCCAGGAAAATAAAGGAGGGGTGGCAGGAAAGGTGAGAATTTCACCTCTTCCATCACCATACCCCTCTTTTCTGCTTCTCAGCAATTCCCCAAAGCACACTAGCAAGGTAGCATTTGACCCTTTGGGAGCCCTGGGGAAGGACATGATAGGGGGCAGAGCCCAGGTGCACCATCCCACAGTTTGCAGGCAGTTATGGCTCCACACTCACTTGCTTTACACGAGTGCAACCTGATTCAAATGAACATAGAGCAAAACAAGTCACTTCGGATGTGCTAACTTAACAGAAGTCCTTAGTAAATGGATTTTGAAAGAGATAGGGTCATGCAAACTTAAGGCAGATAAATCCTTGAGTGTAAATGTGTGTAAAGTTAATCCTATACAAACACTGCTAATTCAAAGCAAACTGTCATGCTACATATTAATAGACTAGAAGATACAGAAAATTTGTGAGTTCAGCAATGAGCCAAGCAGGTTATACAGGAGTTTCTGTGGCAGGTGGACCTTAGTCAGACTTGTCACTGGCTGGAGAAACAGACAGGATCAAGGCACAAGCTGCTGGAGGGGAAGTAAGGAGATATCTGCTGTCTGCAGCTATAAAGGTGTCTCCCAACAGTCCATCACCATGTCTGTTGCTACAGTTCACTGCATTTACCCCCACTTAAATGCTTAGAAATGAAGAATACCCAGGGTTAATGTCATGAGTCTGCCCTCACCCTTTTCTCATTTAGCCCACTTAATTTCCTCTACTAAAAACAGACACAGACTTTTTTTCCTCACAGTGAAGTAGTTTGGATCTCTTCCATTCTCATGTCTAAAATTCTCTTTTCAAAAACAACTTTCAGAGTCACTCCAGCCCAGCAAGTACCTTGAAGTGAAGCAGTTCTGTAAAGGAAATATGTTCTCTCACTCCTGTCACCTTGCAGAGTCCCACAGAAGGAGGAGGACAAAACACATACCTAGCCAACACAGAAGGCCCACATGTAGAAGAGGCTGTCCCAAATCCTGCTGTCCAATTTTTCTCCACTTCTAGAGGGTCAGTTATCTCCTCCAGATACCCCCATTTAGATGATCTGCTGTCAGGAGGTCTTGGAGACTGCAGGCATAAAGGCAGGAGGAAGGTTTATCCCAGGGAGCAGTATGGATACAGGGCAGCCAGCCTCACCAGGAGAGACTGCAGCCCAGAGGGCTCATGGATAGGAAGGAAAGAGGCTGAGGAAGTGGTACAGGAGGGGAAGAAGAACAGATGGGGTTGTCCAGTAAAAGCAGGAGGAGAAAATGGCATGAAGAAGGGTGTCTTGTGTCAGAATTCTGCTTGACTGTGTGCTTGAAAGTCCCATTGAATGCCATCTGTCTCCAGCCAGTTCTAGCTCCATTGTAACGTGGACAAAACTTTTCTGCTTCAGCAGAAAACAGAAGTTCCCAAAATGCTACAGCAGAAACAGCACCTCTTAGCAGCCTGACTGCTGAACTTCATTGTTGTCAACTGGGTGACCAAAATAGCTGCAACATTCAAACACTTTTACACCAGCACACCAGCCTAGGTCTACCTGGTACATATTCACATTTGCTCCCCTCTTCATGAAGATGGTCATGAAACCTCACTTACTGAAAGTCAGTGTTTTGTTTTATTTAACACTCAGTAAGGGGGAAAGCAGCCACCCAAAAGACAAAACCCAACTAAAAAAAGCCAAGAACCCTGCATTCACAAAGCCTGGACACTGTATGGATATGCTATTTCCCTCTGGCCCTTCCAGAAACTTTACAGGCATTTCTGATTGATACTGTAAAAATCCCAAGACATAAGAAATTAGTGGGTTTGACTGAGGGTGTTTTACACAGCCCTGAGTAAAGGGAGAGCTTCAGAGCTCTGTAGAAATCAGTTTAATACTGGAAGCCAGGGTAAAAGCAGAGGAATTTGAAGGAGCTGACAAGATAGTGAAGAAGGCAATGAGCTGGACCCTTCATCTAAAGCAGGCAACACAAGGGTTGTGTGGCCCAGCATGGATTTTAGGCCGAGTGGAGTCCATAATCTTTTGATGGCAAAGCATGCATTTGACTATCAAGGTGGAAAGCGTCAGCTGTGCTAAGTGTTAAAGTTTACTATGGCAATCAAACCCACAGATATTGTCTTTTGTTCTCTTGAAACCTCATTCAAAAGAAAAGGAAATAAATGCCTTACTTGAAAATTCAAAGGGCTGGGGAAAAAAAAAACAAAAGAAAATGAAAAAAAAAAAAAAAAGGAAAAAAACCAGATGGTCTCAGATCTTGCAGATCCAGATCAGCCAGGAAGGCTGGAATCAGGTATGTTTAAAATTCTTCAGATATGTCTTAACACCTTCCAAATGCCGCAACTTTGAAGAAAGAAGCATTGACTTTTTAAACTGATTTTCCTGTAATACATAACACTGTAAATAAACAAATTTTACTATCAGACTGTCTCCAGTTCTCCTCAAGGCATCAAATTGGGGTGGTAACTGGTTACTTGAGACTGCTTTTATTCTCCAGCTTTTTCAGAAGCATTTTAGGGCATTCACAACAGATTCAAAAACAATCTCCATAACTTGATACAATACCTTTACTGGTATTAGTGTAAAGCTTCCATACAGTTTTTTTGGCCCTCTACCTATAAAAATGTGGGCTTTTCAACAAAGGTAAAATTGAAGTAGAGAACTCGTTTGTTCAAAGCTTGTACTTGCCCATCAAGACCTCATTTGATGATCAGAGTGTTTTCACTTGGAACATGATGGCTGAAAACAGGAGAGAGACAATAGAGAAATCAAAATCTCAAAAATAAAACTCAGGATCTCAAAAATAAAATTTCTTTCAGATTGAAAATACACAATAGCTCTCCGCTGTTGCTAGAAACATGTCTATTTTCCAGTGCATTTCTCTCTTAGAGTTCTACTGCCTGCAGAAGCAGGACCTGTCCCCGTGTGCTCCAGCTAACCTCAGCATGCCTTACCAATAGCAGGGTGGGCAGTTCCTGGCCCAGGGTAAACACACACAACTCCTCTACCCATTTCCAGCCACAGAGGATGTCCTTTTTTCTGGCTTTACGCAGCCTTGACACGAATTAGCTGTGGCCTTTGGATGGGCCACAGCACTGGCACAGAATGTGCAGGTAAACAAGCACTTGGCATAGCATCATCCCCCAAAAGAGATGTAGCATAAATAGCAGGGGTTATAGTCAGTTTAATATTAAACCCTATTTAGAGCTTAAAATGCATAAAGAAATTGTCCATAATCAGAACTTTTCTATTTCCCATTTCTTTTTCTGGGTATTGATGCATAGTTTTTGCACCTCAGCACCTACATCTTTGTTATTCTGGTTCAGAAGTGTCAAGGTGTCACAGACATATTTTATGAAAAATCCTTTTGCCAGGATTTTTTCACCTGAGAAGCTGAGAGGCCTCAGAAACAAAACGTAAACAATAACTATCTGCTGCTGTGGTATTCCACAGGTGCATCTTCAATTGGTCTCATGTGAATTGTTGCTACTCGGTGACCAATCACAGGTCAGTCACAAGACCATACTGGGCCTCAGGCCCCTCACCAACAACCTCAGCCCTTTTCCCTGGCAATCAAAACTCACCATTCCAGGTTCCTGATGGCAGATTGCTGGAGCCACTTGGCACTGTCAAAGTAGCCGGAGTTGGCACTGGTGCCACCTTGGGTCTGGGAGGCATCCTGTGCCATGCGGAATTTCAGCAGCCAGCCCTTATTTCATTATTTTCCTTTCCTTGCTAGCCTTCTGATGAAATCCTTTCTTCTATTATTTTAGTATAGTTTTAGTATTTAATTTTCTTTCAATGTAATATATATCATAAAATAATCAATCAGCCCTCTGAAACATGGAGTTAAGATTTTCATCTCTTCCCTCATCCTGGGACCCCTGCGAACACCACCACATCAAAGCAACTGAACAGGTTGAAAATTGAGCTATATATATCTGCACTGAAAGGAAGAAATAAAAGAAATATCTGGATTAATAGCACTTTAAAAAGCATGAATTGGGAAGGGCAAAGGAAACCTGCCAAGGTCAGCTACCTACCTTTCAAAAGGTAATTTCAGGATAACCCAATTACACATCTGTTTCAGAAACCAAATGGACTTCAGACCATCAGGAGGTTTAAGGTCAAACATATTTAATTGACCCAGCAGTGCAGGAAGTGGTATGAGATGGGCTGTCCAAAGTCAGAACATGTCATTTCTATCCCAGATGTGGTCTCCAAACACTTCTACTGCCTACAGATGGAAAGAGCATTAGTAAAGTCCAGAGTTTTCACCTTAGGCAGTTCACAGGTTATCAAGCTGGAACACATTGAGCCTCTCAAATGCTGAAGAGTTTCATATGAAGGGATAAATGAGTGCAGGGGTAGAAGGTATTTAAGTAACGTGACATCCCTTTCTACTCTCCTATAACCATCATTAAAACACCCTTTTGGGGCTCAGACTTTTCCAATAAAAGAGCTAAAACCAAATGTAAAGTGCATACAGATACATTATGGCAATTTTTACTAAGTAAGGAACACTGATTTTTCCATCATCCATGCCCTCTGAAGTGCTCAACACTCACTTTCCAAGCTTTATGTGGAGATGCAACAGTAAGAGATACAGAAATGCACTCTAAGTTATCTAGCAAAGATACTTGATGAAAAGTATTCCTAACTTTTTCCAGTTAGAGGAGACACCAAAAGAGCCTTCTGCCAACACACATGAAGGGTGAGGAAATGTAGCAAAACAAGCGTTTCAGCACATCTACTTCACAGTGCTGACAAAGCTTAAAAGCTTAGCAGCTTGAACTTAAGAGAGCGATGAATCCATCCAAAACACCAGATTAAAAAAAATAGAAAAAAAAAAATCAAGCATTACTGTCATAGTTTGGAAAAAACCCACACCTTAAATCAGAGAGAGACATCCCATCGCATCCTTTTCCAATTTCAAACCTTCCCTCTGGGCAGCAAACTGCTTGGAGATGTAGATGAAGGAGCCTAAATAGGCCAACACCCATCCCAAAGGAGGTGATGTGCCCAGAGGGTGTGAGTTCTCAGCGCTGTTTCTGTGGCTTTGCCGAATTCAGTGTGAGGAACAACCCGTGCAGGCAGCTCATCTCGATTCTTAGGTCTGCTTCACATCAAGCACCTTGTTAGCCCAGGTTGCATCATCATTTTGGGCCGAGTGGTGGGGAATAAAAGCAAGGAATATAGGCATTTATGTGGGAATTACTGGAAGGCTTACCTTGAAACTGAGGAGTGGGAGCCACACAGCACAAGGGATCCCTTTACATTCACCAGTGTGAGCTCTGGATCACAATAAGAAGCAGCAGGGCAGGTCAAGCCTTATCACACTCCTACAGCCAGGACCTCAGGTTACTACTGAAGTAGTGAAAGCCCCAAATTCAGGACCTGGCTCATTGAAGCAGTAAGATAGTGATGGGATCAGATTATTCAGGCTGATATCTTAAAGCCTGTTTTGGTTAATGACACTGCTGGGGCCATCAGAGTATATAGTGGGACCGGAGCCTGCTGAAAACTCTGTTGCCAAGATGCAAAACTAGTTTTACCAGACTCAAACACAGCTGCTCACAGAGGTTACAGCTTCATCTCCCAAAAGTCATGGTTCAGCTTCAGCTGAGTGCTTTGAGATGCTAGAATCAAACAGCGGCTGCAAGGACACTTGCAGAGTAGCAGGAGGATGCAGTGTAGCCAGGTCACTAGGGCCAGCCCTCAAAGAAACAAGCAGAAGCCAGTGGTTGTAAAACCAGCACTTAAGCCCTTCACGTTAGGAATAGCAGGGGTAGACCAGTAGATCTGAACCTTTGGAAAGGGCAGAGTTGAAGAGGTCTTTTCTTTTAAACCACCCCAGGGAAAAAGCACCCAGTGCCTCTTGATGTGGATGATAAAACTTCAGCTCATGCCAAGCCTAGTTAGGACTACTTAAGATAAAGAAATAAGCATAAAATGGTAACGCAATGGCAACAGCAGCTTCTTGCCATTCTCTGTGCTGGTGCTACCCTGTGTGACCTTCTCGAGTAGGAACAGCATCAGCCCTACTTCAGTTATGAAACAAACTCTTGGGCTTTTGTAACAAAGGTACATTTCGTGCAGGGGAGGATTCCCTCAACTCTAACCCATACAGCAATCTGAGGTTGGTTCTCTAAGTTAAGGAGATAGAAACCCAAAGCCTGGAAATCTGCCATGTTCCCACAAATTCATTAAGGTGCACTAGTACTAATGCTGTTTTTGCAGGAATACATTCTCTTGTGAAGAACAACTATATTCTGGGGAACTCTGTCACATTCTGTCACAGCAGAGGGCAATATTAATAAGCATGGATTATCTGCTGCTTACTTTCCAGAGACCTCTGATGTTATTTTGTCCAATCCTAGCATTGTTCACTGTATTCTAAACTCTCCTTGGAGCCTAAAGTCACTAGTGGCAAAAAAATTTCTCCTGCTTCACTTCCCATTTTCTGTTCAGTTCTCTGAATTTCTTGCCCCCTGCAGTCTCCCGTTTGCCCACACATCTGGACAATAGATCCCTCTCTGCTTTCAGCTCTGCAATCCAGAACTGAGTGGCAATGGTGTCAAGCCAGCAGCTCCCACACTTATGCGCGCACTATACCTACCACATCCTGCACAAGGTAGACAGAACTCCAGAGTACCTTCCCAGACACTCAGAGTGCATCAATTTGAAGGAAAGAGTGAGACTGTTATTCTAGGCAAACAACTTTTTACTTTGAATCAATTGTTAAGTGCTTTTTCGCTTGATAAAGGTGTTATCAGAACAAAGTAAGGCAATATATCCATCAATTTGATGGCTATATCATTATCTTTAGTTCATCTTTAAAAATTCTTTGATATATAAAGGACCCAACCTTGCAATTTTCAGAAAAACTTGTTATCAACACAGGGGTCACAACTGCACCACTTAGCACTATATATTCTTTTTAGGCCAAAAAAATGGCTTAACATAATGCTTTTTCCTCCTCTTTTTTCTTCTCATTTAAAATAGACTAGACTCCTTCACAGAACCATCTTCTCTGTGCTGCACACAAAGTGCTCAAATGCCATGAGCAATAATGAGTTCAGGGGTTTGCTAGTCAGAAGGAACAATGAACACGTTTTCTTCTTCCTTCTTTGGTGAGAGTTCATACTGCAGGGAAGAAAAAAAAGAAAAAGGTAAGACAAAACATCACAAAAATTTATACAAACGTTGAAACTGTTCAAGATAAGAAATTGCAAAGATCCTGGAAGCACATTTAGATTCAGCTCTTAATTCTTAAGCATCTATCCTGGAACAAGTGCTGGAGGATGAGCAGCTCCCATGACACAAGTGCTCTTTTCTCAGCCCTGTTGCTCTTTCGGTGTCCTTATTCAGGAACACCTGTGTCCCTCAGCAACTCAACACTCATAATGGAAAATTTTCACTTTAGAAAGGCCCAGGATTCCAACTTTAACTGCTAAAATATACAAGCTCTTGATTTTCATCATCTTTTCTAAAATCCCAGGCTCAGTCCTGTGACCACAGGCACAGTTGTTCCTTCAACACAAGGAGCTTTCTCAGCCCTGTGAAGTGCAGGCATGTGGCATCCCACACATGGCAGTAATCCATCAATCTTACTGCAGAAAAGCTAAACTCCCAAAGCCATCAGATCAGCACATAGATCTGGAACAACAGCAGTAGCAAAAATACACGTCCATGTGATGGGGTGAATCAGATGGAAACTAATCATTGTACCAAAGTTTGCAAAGTATTTGTCTTAATTTACAAACTAAAACAAAGGCATAAAATAGTGATTAGACTCTGGAGAGCTTAAGAACTTCAACAGAATATTTAACCAGGATGTGAGTTAAATTAAAAAAATGGTTTTAAAAAAATCAGACTTGAATACATCAAGGCTAGAAGTTACCAGACCTAAAGAGCAGATAAGAGAACGCATGCAAGGTGCTGTTAGACTGCAGAGCCCTTAGCCACAGGTTGTCATGGATGTATAACTCCAAGGGCAAATGCATTGAGGGTCACAAACTACACAGAAACTGCCCCAGAGTGTGAGTCCAGGAGAAACATCACTTCCTGATGTCCCTTGTCTTTATCTTCTCCCCCAGGAAAGTACTATGTGACCTCTTCCCCTTATCAAACATTTCTTTCCCAATGGTTTCCATGCATCAGGATCAGAGGCCACATAAACAACAAGCCCCACAAATTAGCCAACCAAAGGCTTCCCCTCCCAGGATTTCAGCTTCATTTTGTCACTTTTGACACCAATCAGCCAGGCCAGAGCTCAGTCCCCCATCCATAGGGAGCTGCTTTTGCATCACACATACCGTTGTATTCTGCACAGTGTCGGTAAAATTCTTTGTTGTTTCACCCAGGGCTGAGTCAACTGATTCAATTCTGAAAGAAAAATGATCTTAGCTGGTTTTTCATGAAGCACTTACT
This sequence comes from Zonotrichia leucophrys gambelii, assembly GCF_028769735.1. Lineage (NCBI taxonomy): Eukaryota > Metazoa > Chordata > Aves > Passeriformes > Passerellidae > Zonotrichia > Zonotrichia leucophrys. The sequence goes on from NC_088171.1 coordinate 66,030,724, forward strand.
GGTGGAGTTCGAACAGATATATTTACCACCAAAAATAAACCTGAGAATGGTAGGTTTTTGCTCAGCATTTATGCCAACAGTGTCTTTTATACAGAAAATGTTCACCTCCTCTGACCCCTAGACAGAGTCATGTTGAGAGTGTGCATTGCACATTATCCCAGATCCTGGTACAGCTCTCCTAAGCAAGGTTCCTCTCCCACACAACTTCCCATACAGTGTTCCCTCATTACACTCTAATCCCAATTGAAAACCCTCACAAGGCTGCAAAAGCTCCATCAGTGGACACCAAGTGTAGTGGTGTTCACCAAGTGAAGATGCCATACTAGGTTTAGAATCCTTTCCCATCTATCAGCAAGGGTACCACCAGTGCCCTCTATGACCATCAGAGGACTTGTGAGCATGCAGGACAGCCGGCAGAGATGTACCTTTCCTTCTGCTGGTTGTAGAACGTATTCAGTTTGAGCAGCTGCGCGTTCCAGAAATCCTAAAAAGACCGCAAAGAAACCCCCTGTTACCTGGGAAGAGGCACCTCTTTGGGCTGGCACACAAGAAGCTGTACACACCAGTGCTTCCTTCTCCATAGCTGCCAGAATTTGAGTATCCTTCTCAAGGCTGGCAAGCTCTTCAATAACAATCTTCCGGAAGGTGTCAAATTTATTCAGCCTAGTGATGGAAAGCAGAAACAATTTTGCCACTTTAATGTGCAGTCACACAAGGTGGACAACAACCCCTTCAACACCAGAGCTACCTTGAGGCAGAGGAAAATTTCACTGCTGAGCTACATGGGGCAGATTTGTTCTCAGATATGTCACAGAGCATGTGAATAGCTGCACCAAAGGCACACTGCAGATAAATACGGCTCAATAGCCTGTCCCCAAACAGCAGCCAGGCACAGAGGACTGGGGCAGAGCACACACATGAATTCCCAGTGCAATACTTGCACTGCATGCTCTCCCAGCCTCCAGGGAGTTCAGCAGAGATTTCCTGTGCTGAAGACCTCTTTAAGGTCCCTTTAAACCCAAGCCATTCTATGATTCTATAGAGGCTCTATGGAGACTCTTCTTGCCTTAGGTTTGATATGTACAGGATGCCAGCAATTTCTAAACCTTAAGAAAGGTTGTGGTCGCAACATCCTTATTGACTTGGGTTTGCCACCATTCCCAGCTGCATTGAGGTAGGAAAACTTTGGCACAGCCTTGCATCCACTATCCTGTGATCCTGGTTAGATCCAAGTTACTTACTTGGCAACCAAGCATTGAAGTATCTCACTGCCATTTACTCTTATCTTCCACCACAAAACATCCCTTTTTTTTTTTTTTTGGAACTCCAACTTCTCCATGTACCTTAATGACAGCAAATTCTGCTCATAGAGGTCCCATTGATACCAGGGATTTTTGACTTTAAAGGTTACTATTATTTCATACTACATTTGATCTAAATCCTAAAAAGTGAATGTGCAATAGATACAGAGGCCTGACACACTTACAAGTACAGTATAGGATGTAAGTATCTCACTTATAGCAAATTCATAAATATTATAATTGATTTTTTTATCTAGCTCCAATCTAAGAAATTCAGGATCTGAGAAATTCCTTTTCTTCTCCTCCACTTCATTAAGCAAGTCACAACCTGGCTTCTTTCTTAAAATATTTAGAAATAGAAGTTACTAAGTTGATGACAAACAGAAGACAGTTCACAGACCACTCCAACTGTTTGTAACTCAAGCTAGTTTTGCATGAATTAACCCATCCTCTCCTCCTACAGGAAAATTAGAATTAATCCCAGGAGTTATACATCTGAAACTCTTCTTGTGTAAAAGAAAGAAAAAAAAAAAAAGAGAGACACACAAGTTATTTTGCCATACAAGCCATAAGCACAATATCCAGCTCTCAGTTTGGCTTTCCCTATCAACCAAAATTGACACAAAATTGAAGCTGTTTTCAGCCAGCACCAGACCACTTACCTGCACATATGTATCTGGTTCAGCAGGGCAGACAAGTTCTTCTCTGAAGATCTCAAGGCATCCTTTGTGTTGATCTCAATCCTTTTGTACCGGGACTAGCCACAGGATGCACAGTTAGGGATAGGCAATGGCCCTAGTCAAAACCTAGAAGTCTAGCTTGCAAAACCTTTCCGTGGAAAACATGTTCCTCTGCAGGAACTTGCCATTCATCTTTGCAGAAACCGTCTTAAATCAAATTTAATCTGCAGTGAGATGACACACATCAGTGCTGCAGATATCCTCTGATTTAATTCACTCACAGTAGTTACACCAAGAAGCCTCAATGTAACCTATGTGGCTTCAGGACAGTGTTGTGCTAGAAAAAATCTAATTTAAATTTTCTTTATGTCTTCCCTGTAACACTACTCAGAATATACAAGTTCTGTAGAATACTTCTAAGAGCTCCAGACTAACAGACACTGCCACTAAAGCCCTACTCCTGAACACAAACTAAAGATGGGATATTTGCACCAACTCTCCCTGAGATAAAGAGGTAATTTCACATAATATGATCAATTGCCACACATGTTGAAAGAGCTCACATTACCCAGAACAATTTCTTCAGTTGACCAACAAAGCTTTCAAAGGCAAAAATCACTCCTGAATCACTCAAGTCTTCGTGGAGCATCTTGGAAAAAACCACATCATCTTGGCTATCATCCATTTTCTGACCTGGGAGGAAGCACATGCCCAGTTAGCATTATGTTGGAAGAATTGCTGGAATATAAATCTTCCTGCTACTGAAGAGATTGTCATTCATGTGTGCAACAGCTTCTGTTAGGCAGCTGGAATTTGGGGCTTGTTCTTCTAGAGCTCACAAGCAGGAGGGAAACTGGCTCAATCAATCCCCAGGCAAATACTTGTTAGAGAGCAGCAGGGAAGGATAGGCACAATAGAGCAACACAAAGAGCTATCTACAGAGACTGAGGTAAATGAACAGAATGAAGGCAGAAAATAGGCCACCACTTCTTCTGTCTTCTACTTATGCATTGCAGGGAAAGCCTGATCCTCTTGTGCTCAGAGTTAGCAGTATTTTGCAGTTACTTCATCCATTATCTGCATGCTTTTTTCCCAGCTCCTGTGTTTGATGGTTTTTTAAAACTCTGGAAAATCATACTCAGAGTAGAAAGTGTGGATGTCATGGAGCAGCTGACCAAGTGAACCCCAAATTTCCTCATTCACACCTCTACATACACAGTATACACTGCCACTGGCAGTGCTGCAATATCTTCTGATAGTTTTCGCTTTGGGATTTTGGAGAAGGTGACCTCTCTACAAATGCATGGCTTCAAGCTTCTGTGTGACTACGATTTCTACCCAAAAAAAAAAACAAAAAAAAAAGGCTGAAAGCATTTAAGCACTTCACCTTAAGTACCAGTTAAGGATTTTACCTTTCTGGATCTCCACTTCGTCTTCTACTGAATCAGAAATTTTCTTTGGTGTATGGTTAATCTCAGAGGGCAAGTGATTTTTCTCCAAACTAGAAAATTTAGGCTTTTTTATGATAGTTCCACTCAGTATATCTAGAAAAAGAATAAAAGAGGCTTCAGAAGAGATCTGTCCTTTTGCATGAGGTACATGACAGTGCCTGCTCAAGGAAAAACCACCGCTGGAATTACCAATGCTTCAGAAAAGGAGGTAGCCTCACTTTATGGTCTGGCATCACACAAGACAGGATAAGACTTCACCTGCAAGCATCTTCCCTAGCAAAAGCAGGGAACTAGCCTGCCTGGTGTTACACAGGTATTTGGAAAGTTTCCATGTCTCCAACCTAAAGATTAAGAAATTTCCTTTCTTGGCCTAGTGCTATTCTAATCATCAAAACCCTCTGATGTCCAGCTTCTTCCCAATCCCCTTTCCAACCCAAGTTCTCAAACTGCTTATGAAGAAAATTTTTGAAAATAAAATTGAATCAATCCAAACAATCCAAATCAAAGCTGCAGGGGATTTACAGCCTCTACTTTAGGGAAAATTTGCTAAAACCCAAAAAAACAAACTATACCCCCATCCTTTTGTCTCACTTTTTCTGAACTCAGTAAATTGTCTGACAAATCATCTCCCTGGAGTCTCCATAGAGCAGAATGGAAGCTGGTGGGGCCCAGAACAAGGGAGTCAGACCAAGAGAAGCACCATGGAGTAGATTTAAGGTTCACAGAGAGAGTCCAAATGCAATCAGAAACCACACCTGAAATTTCTGAGCATAACCCTGCTTGTGCCTTTGCATGGAAACAACTCCTCTCCAACTGTAAGGCTGTACAACAAATAGTGACAAAATGAAGTCCTCAGCATCTATCTTTTCCCTCAAATTAAACAGATGTGCTATTTCAGTGAGGGCATATTCAAAAAATGCTGGACAGGTAAAAGATACATTGGGAACACAAACAGAGCCAGCTCATGAGAAAAGGGACGCTTTTGTCCAAGACTGAAACTTCAGTGACTCACTCCATAGTCACATCAGTAACTCAGACTCCTAGAACTACATCAGCACTGAGAATTGTTAGGATGGAAACAACCCCATTGCTGCTTGACTTGAAGTTCAGTTGTTTCCAACCACAAAGAGACTGTGCTGTACTTTTGAGTTAGTTTATGAAAGTTCAGTTTCATTTTTAAAAAAAAGATCCTGATATGCCACTAACCTATAAAAAAAGCTTATTACAGCAGTAATAAGCATTATTCAAGTCTCCATTTAACAAATGCTTATAGCAATGGTTTACATCCATGTTCTTAGATATAAAAAACTCAAAACTCAGCAACTTGAAGAGATGCTTGTTTTGTTTAAACTGAAGTTGCAGTTCACTTCTGAAACATTACAAATTATCTTGTGTGTCTCTTGGGTCATTAGCTCTACACTACTAGTCCCCCCTATAATCAAAGACAGGTTTTAAGAGTTTGCAATGAATTCAGGAATGTATGTAAAAGCATCTTACCACAGTCTGTGATGACATTCAAAACAGAGAAACAGAATTACAGAATTTAGCAAAAAAAAAAAAAAAAAAAAAGCAATCTCAAAAAAGTCAGGGTTATTTTATCTTCGAAAGAAAATAACAGCTTTGGCACCACCTCTTTCTGCTTTTACCCAACTCTTCCCCCCTGTTATCAACAGCAACAAACCTGAGTCCTTCCGCTTGTTACTTTCTTCCTCTCTTGATAATTTTGCAGGTGTACTATGAAACTTCTAAGGAGAGAAAGGAAACAAAATAAGAAGGTGCCCACCCTGCAGACAAGCTGCCAGGGTCTAGTCTAGTTATGGGAAGCAAAGGGACACAATCACTGGTTTCTGGCAGAGGTAGCCTGAGAGCACGCTGGGAGGAAGCAGAGCACTGCATTCTGCACCTGTGTGGCTTTTTCCACATCACTGGAAGGGCTCCGGGCAGACACACCAAGTAGCAGTGGACTCCCTCCAAGATCATCTGAGAGTGTTTCATCTGTGTGAGACAGTAATAAATGACACAGGCAACAAAGTTTGAATCCTGTATTGGCTGGAAATCACAACTTAATGACAGAAAATAAAACCCAAGCCCTCCATCCTCTCATTTATCTAGTCACACAGGGAAGAGGTGGTGGCTCAGACTCAGTCCAAAGGCTATTTTCTTCGTGGTTGTCAGTTCATTCCTTCATCTCTCAATGGCATCAGCTTATCTTCTCCTTGTACAAGAGACTGTATACACAGACAGTATCTACCCCTCATAGCCATCACAAAGAAATATCAGAAGGCAAATATTTATGGGAAGAATGTGAAGAAAAAGTGGCAAAATCAAAAAGAAAAACCCACCACCAAAAGAACTCATCCAAAAAAGTACAGACCCACACATATCAAAACCCTTCTAATGCACTGAAGAATATTAAAATAAAAATACCAGCAAGATTCACTGTGGGTAAATCATCTTCCTTGGAGCTCAATGAGTTTTTCTTTAGCATCTCCTTTTGAGCTCTTTGCCTTGGTTCTCCCTCCTAAAACAAAACAAAGTCTAAGCCTTATTTAAACATTACTACAGCAGTTGAGGTTGGGGTGCTGTTTTGGAGGAAGAGTTTTGGATGAATGGTTTGTTTTTTAAATACACTAAGAGTGGATACATACATTAAATATGCCTAACATACTGATGGCTCTATCCAGCATCAAAGGAGACCTGTGCCCTGAAGCTAAATGCATGCAAGAATTCTCCCTTTAGGCATTGGAGATGTATATTTGATGATGTTTTTGATAAGCAGAATAGAAGCATTGTAGTCAAGAAAGAAAGTTTTCCAGGGGAAAATAAAAGCTTTTAGTGTGACTACTAGTTCTGGGGATTTTTTCCCAGACTGCCTGTATTTCAAATATGTGTATACAAATATACATACACACACGCATATATATATTTGATATGCAGCATTTAACGGTTGTTTCTATGAGGTTTACCGTGTTTTCCTAAGATCTCCTCCATTAGACCAGTAGAGTCTCAACAGCACTTAGCAGACAAATCTCTCCATCAGAACATTTGAAAATTAAAATAGCACCAGTTTATTTAATTCTCACTCACTGGTACACATTTTACATCCTTAATGTTTTTAAATCTGAGGCACTAAAGCATGACACCTTCTTACCTTCTTTGACTCATAGTCACTGCCACTGCTTGCAGAAGACACTGGAAGCACTGCAAGAAGAAAAGCTTCCCTGGTTACTGGCAATGTAAAGGGTGTACTTTATGCAGTTAACTGAGTTAGTCACAATGCAAACCTTTTCAGTTTTGGTTTTCTAGCCCTTTACAAGATAAAACTTCACAACACTTACATTAAATTTCAATAAAACACCTTTCTCTAACAAAGACAGATGCAACGATGCAAACATATACAACTCACTGCATCCAGAGCAGTCAAAAAAGTAAAAAAAAAAAAAAAAGAAAGGCTCAGCATCTTGTCTGACAGTCCCCAAGTCCCAGGCAAGACTTGTAGGTTGACACTGCAGTGACAACAACTGCCCTGGAAACCCAGTATAAAGAACAATTTGAAGCTCAACTTTCTTTTGCTTTTTAATCCCTGGAGAATCCAACAGCTACCTGAGCAAGCATCATTTCTCCAGGAGTGGGAGAGAAACATTCCATCTCATTCAGGACAATTTGGTTTCCATTTGGGGGTCACAGCGGCACACAGCCCTGGAGCACGGCTGCAGGGGAGGTCTGCTGCTGGTCAGGCCCAAACAGAGAATACTATCAGAGAGAATCACATCTGACACTTAGAGGATGATTGGCTAATTACTGCATAAACAGGGGAGCAGAATGCCCTGGTCTGCAAATTGTGAGGATTTTCAAGGTTTACTTGCCAAGTCAGTGATGTTTCTGGGGAGGTGAGGAAGGGAAAGCTGCAGGGAGGAGGCATGGTAGCTTCAGAGAGATCCTCCTCCTAGTGCAGTCAAGAGCACCAACACAGCCACCAGCTGAGGGGCCATGGGCTCTTCAGCACCATCACAGAGAGTGCTGAACCCACACAGTTTGTTTAGGTGCCAAATGTCCACCTGGACATTTGAACCCCAATTTGGGAAGGAGACAGGAGCCCAGTTCAAGCACAAAAGTTTACAATGCCTCTCCTCCATAGGGTACCCCATGCTGCTGGCCTCAAGGCTGCTCTCTCCCACTCAGGAAAGCCAGGATTTGGCCAAAGTCTCCTTTTCAAACCATCACCAGCATTTACTTTTCTGCAGCACAGTACATCATGCATAGCTAAGTGTCAGAAGCTTACCTTTTAATTTACTTCTCACCCTGGGTCTTTTTCGGGTATAGTCAACAGATTTTGGCACTGGCTGTATCTGAGAGTCAAGGATCCAGCTTTTCTCACTCTTATCAGGGCTTGTATTTTCATTGTTACTTTCAGAGAAAAGGTGTTTCCTGTAGCTGGACTAAAGACACAGTTAAGTCCTTCTCACTCAGAAGCACCTCAGCCATCCCATTTCAGCTGCTACTAAGTTATCCCATTTCTTCCTCCCCACAACACAACGTAGAAAACTGTGAAATCTGCCAAAACAGCCACAGCTGGCTGTTGAAACAGCTGCATAAAAACACCAAGAGGCAGATGCTTGACTTTTGCCAGCATGGGGTTTTTACAGTACCCTCCTTCCTTGTCTCTCCCTCTCTCCTGTGCCTAAAAGAGGAGCACTCTTGCAAGGAGAAAAGGCTCAGTGTGTCTGAGCTGCATCCAGTGGCACATCGGGGGGAGCAGGTAACAGACAATTCACTAGCTGGTCTGGCAGTGATGGTGCATCCTGATCACTGCTTTCAAAATGACAGACAGAGTATTTAAAGGCTGTCAGAATCACATTTCTCCAACTATGCACTGGGTAGGCCTTAAACTTCAGCTTCTTTGTGGGTGGAACAGATTCGTACAGGTAGAAATACACAGCATTCAAATAGGCAACAATCAAAGGCTCTGGGGATGCAAAAGCATAGACAACCTACCCGCCTTCTCTCAAGAGTGCTTGATTCCTTGCTCTTGCTTCTGGTTTCATAGGTCCTGCCAAGTAACACAAAGACCCAGATTAGAGTAGCAAGCACAGCAATAACACACCACAGCACTGTGGAATGGGCACAGGCAAACAGAGGGGGCAGAAGGCCCCTCAAGAGCTCAGCAGAAGAACCAAACTGTTAAAGAGCATACAGTAGCCACATTTTTTCTTTGCCTGGATTTTGAAAGTAGCAATTTAAGGATATCTAGAAATCAGCATATTTTAAAACAAAAGTTAATCTGCATACATAGAGGTGGCGAGTTCCTGGAAGCTTGCTATGACTGGAAGGCAGCTGAAGCAAGGCAGGGAGTTTAAGCATTTTTCAAAAATTAAATCAGTCATTTTTGCACATGGTCAGAAAAGGATGATGTTTAAGAGTTAAAATCATATTATTGTCAAAGTTGACAGTAGTGTTTAGTCTCTCCAGTAACCTTTATATTCTCAGGTACTAATTAAAATATTGGTATCAATAACATCCACAGATAGTGTGGTAGCTAAGGAAGGAACTACTGTATTGGAAAAAAAAAAATCACACAGCCTTTTGGATCCTAACTTCAAAGATCTTAACCAAAGCTATGAACCCTTATTCACATAGTGAAAGGTTCATAAACACTGAATGTATAATACTGTACCTCTGACTTTGTGAAGAAGTTTTCTGGGCAAGAATCTTTCCTTTGGCTTCAGCAACCTGAAAGCAGAAGTTGTCTTAGAGCCCAGTTACCCCATAAAATACTCTATATATTGAAAACAGATCAGAATTCAGAAAGAAAATGGATTACCTTCCTGCTCAGAAATGTCATTTTTTAATGGAATAGGATTTGTTGAATGAAACAATGTCTTAAATTATAATAGACAAACAGCTGAGCCTTTGACAGAGTTCCTTTCTCTTTTCCTTGGTTTATGAATAATGCTCATTTGAAGCATCAACATCACAAGACATGCCATTTAAATCAATAGCAGCGCTGGCAGCAGCACTGTAAGCACGGTGCAGGGCCCCTGGACAGCCCTGGGACCAGGGCTGGGTTGCATGGAGCAGGGATTTATGCTGACACCCAGTGGCAGTAGCTAGGATCGGGCCATGTCCAGTTTATAATAGAGAAATTTGGGGTGCTCCATTCAGTACCCATTGCCTCACAGTTAGCAGCATCAGTGACAGCTCCCACATCAGGGAAGAGGCTGAAAGCCAAAAGGTTTGTCCAGCACAGCCACCTTGATGGAATCTGTCAGGAGCCAGTTCACAGCTTCCTGGGAAAGCCCACACTGGGTAAAGTTTCAAAGCAGCCAGTGTGATTCATTCTTATTCCCCCCTCCCTTTTTTTTTTTTTTTTTTTTTTTTTTTTTTTTTTGAGAGCCTGCAAATGTAAGTCAAGCAGAATTCTCAACAAAAGTTTTGCGAGGACTGAGTTTTAACCAGGGGTTCCCAGCTCGCAAAGCACAGCTTTAAGGGGATTTCAGTCTCTTCCAGTTAGCCTAGGAGGACGAAGTGAATGCTCAGCAATCTGCTTTTGGTATTCAGTAAAGCAGAGGTTGGCCTTCAATCACAGAGACATCCCACAGCCCCCATGAAGCAGCAGCTCAAATGCCTGTTGGTGTTATCTTGCATTATCCACCACAAACCTCACATAGTGATGAGCATTCTTGCCACTCAAAAAAAATCCATTTCCACCACACAAAGAAAACAAAAATCTCAGATTCCCAGTTGTGTGTCTTGCTATAACAGCATGTTCATCCTTACAGCATTTCTGCAGTAAAGGATGTCCCCTGCTTCAAGTTACTAAACCATCAGGTGCTGAGTTTCTGTCTCAAGTTTACCTTTTCACGACTTGAGGAGTCTGAGTTTTCAAAGTCATAGACTTCCTTCCTGCAAGACAACATAAATATGGCAGTGATGTACAATAGTGAAGAATCACCCCATAGAATTCCATTAAGAGCAGGGAAGTGATAATGTGGTTTCTTTCTGAGCCCGTCTCCTCAGATACCTTCTATACCTAAAAATACTGTTTTCTAAGCTTCTAAAAAATACTTGCTCCTTTTCTACTTAGTGTTTTTGCTGTCTGTCTTGATTCTCACTTTTTCAAATAGTAACTGTTCTAAGAAATATTCAGAACTTAGAAATTAACCTATCCCTGTTTATGTAGAGGATATTTTGTTCACACATCACCCATAGTAGTACATGGTAGGAAGAAGTAATGAGTGGAAATATAACATCAGAAGCATTTTAAAAACTCCTTCTCATTATCTTTTGAAAATTCTAGTATTTAATATTTGTTCTCTGATCTCTTCTCTGTGTACACCTAGATCTTGTTTTCACACCCTCCAACATTTAAACTTAACTGTAGTTTTATAGCTCTCTCCAAATCGGAACTATTTCAAAAAAAATACTATAACAATTGCTAAATATACAGTACATCTTCTTTTTACTAGTAAAAGAATGGGAGGACTAAAGAGCTGAGATCCTTGCCAAAGCTTCCCGAAGGAAGGAAACACTCATTTCAAGATGAAACACTAGAGGGAGCAACATGACCGAGCTAAGTTCCTCACCCCTAACTTCCGCACTGCTGCTCCTGTTTTAAAACCGGTATTTGCTTCATCAAATTGTCTTAAAATACACAAAACAAAAAACTTACAAAGCCCTGCATCTAGTTTTCCTATTCTGACCTACAGTCAGTCAAAAATTATCTAAGCACTTGGGGTTTTGGGAGGTTTTTTGAGCGGAGAGACTGCGGGCTGAAGGAGGACTCCCATGGAAGCCCCAGAACAGGAGCAGAGATCCTCACACACAGCTCATTTGCCCTCCTGCTCAGCAGCAGTCATTAACTTGAACACAACACTTGGCAGAGTGTAGGAGGAGGGTTCAACAAGGCAGACTTTTAGTGCTACAGGTTGCACAGAGCCCCCAAAACCTCAAGTGCTTCTTCCTGCAGTGCCCCCAGCCTCAAATGCAAACAGACAGACGTGAGGGGGCAAGGGAAAGGGACATCTTGAAAGAGGAGCCATCCTGAAACCCTAGGAAACATGATATCAAGGAACTGGCACAACATTACTTAAATATTTGTGAAAGAAGGTAGTGTTCAGAACTCAGCTCACTGGAGGATTATGGTTGGGCAAGTAAAAAGCCAACATGCCATGACATAGTATCACAGGAGTAGAGGGCATTTTTAGCAGGCTAGGGTTAGTTTTTGAGATCTTTATCACTTTGGGGACCCAAAGGGTCCTACAGAGACAAGTTTTGACCCTTCATAGCCTCATTTTGTTTTTCTACCTGCTCTAGGTACAGTCAGGCCACCCCCCATGGGGACACTCTTCCTCCCTGAGTGCTAGAAAAGGTCTAAAATGATTTGGTACACCAGTCCCTGCATGGGCACAGGGCTTGTGTGTCATACCTGCCTTCAGCCCTCTTCTTGGCCAAACTCGATCTCCTGTTTCTCTTTTTGCTGGTAACGTCCCTTGGAAAAGGAGAGAGTTGCAGGATCTGAAACAACAGTACCCAAAGTCATGTTCTGGTTCTAGAGCCTGCCAAAAGCAGAGAAAAGGTGTGCTAGGAAACTTCCCTCCTTCCTCTACAAAGATTTTCTAGGTCAACTGTTGCCTGTGGTACTTTCCTGCCACAAAGTATGAGATTCACAGAGCTGAAACTGGGGGGGTCAGGAGGGTGAGGGGAGAGAAAGTTGCTCAAAATCTTTGGATTCACTGTAGAGTGGGCAAGTGCTGCAAAACCGAACTGACAGTAAAAAATATTAAAAAAAAAAAATTTGGAACTAGCACCTGGAAATGTAAACCCAAGAACAAGTCTAAAATGTGATTTCTTATATAAGTACCCAAACTCAAAAATACTGCTTTGAGAATTTAATTTTTCTCACATAGTGCACTTACTTACTTGTTTTAATACATGGACATACCAATAGAACTTTCCAAGTGCAACTACAAATGACTCTCAGTTACTTGGAAATTTACCCAAGCTGCAAGCTCCTGCATAGGAGAGTCATTAGAGCCCAGATACAAAACTGAATAAACACATCCGTAGATTTCCAAGGCTTGTCTCCATTTAGGAAGCAAAAATTCCCTCTTGTGGAGGGTGTGCAAGACTTGTGACATGCAAGAATGTCCCACGCACCCCTGCACTCCTGGACACAGGCACTGCACATCGCTTTGGGGCTGTGGATGTGCTGAATAAACTCCAGTGAGCTTGAATCACTTGGCTGGGCCCCTCTAGGATGAGGTTGGCAGTTGTGCCTCTGCAGCTCACTCCTGGTGCCAAATGGCACAGCACATCAGGTGTGGCACTCTGGGGGCTCAGGACACTGCTCAAAGGCATGGCTGGGTCAACCCATCCCAGCTTTCTTCTCTCAGGGGGACCCCCAAGGCACACATACCTTTGGTATCTGCTCATCCATGGGTTCTTCTTCTAGGGGCTTCTCACTGGGAACAAGAGAACATGTAAAGGAGCTGCTCATCTAAAGACCAAAATGTTTGTGAAGTACTAAGTGGGGGGGAAAAAACCCCAAACTTGGACCAATTAGCACCAAAGCAACAGTTTAATGTATAGGGAAGAAAGGTAATCAATAGCTCTACAGAAGTCCAGCTCCTTAACTACAAGAAATTCTGTCCTGCAAAGGTCTGGGATAAAAATGTGAATTCAAGCCAAGGTGAATTCAAATTCACATCATTTTTTCACTAAGTCATGGTGCCCATAAGGAACAATCCACACTGGGCAAGCTCAGGTTTCACAGCTGAGGTTTAACAGTCTGTAAATCAGCTGCGGGCTCACCTTGCATTTGGACTAAGTCCACGATGAGAAAAAAGTCACACCAAAGCAGCAATCTAGTAAACAAACTGTTCAGCAACTCCAAAGCATTGTAACTCCAGGCAAACAGCCTTGATGTCCAGGTGGCAAAACAGAATCTTCAATGTAATCATGGATGGAATAACCTCAAAGTTACGTGCATTAAAACCACAGGGGGAAAAAAACCCAAACACACACACAAAAAAGAGCCATAAAAAACTCACTTTGGAACTTTCTGTCAGCGAAACACTCACCTAGGCTTAGCTTTCATCCCTGAAGATGGAGTTTTGGAGTTTTTTTCTGAAGAAAGCAAGGAAACTATAGTTTTACCCTCTGAATCTACTATGAAACTTTATTTTTTGCTGTAAGACCCACAAAATCATAGCCTTCAGCATGTCACCTGGGTGACATTTAATTGGGTCAGACTTAAGGTACTGAAGGGAGCCATGCCTGACCTTGGTTAGCATCTTCCAGGTCAGTCTGCTGGCTCACTGTAACCATGGCAACACCAGAATTGACCATTTTCTGCTTGGAGACATGAAACCATGAACAAAACATGCATATGATCAATAAAGAAGTGGGGGTTTCAGTGGTAGCATGTGGCAAGAGCTGCATGGCAGGCCTGCCATTGCCCACACATAAAAACCTTTTAAGCTGCATATAGGTGATATTATGGGTTTCTCACTAAAAGCATCCTCTGTCCTCTTACAAGAGGAAGCAATTTTTTTTCTTTTTTTTTTTTTTAAAAATGCCAAAATTGCAGCTCTGGAGATAAGTATTTGAGTTGAATAGACACAAACCAGTTTTCTTTAAAAGAAGGTTTGAGTCACACCTGTAAAAAAAAGCAGACTGGAAGAAGGGAAAAGGGGAACAAGGACTGTTCCATCATACACCACACACTTACTGCTACAGTCCCTGTTAGCTGCTGTCTGTGCTGAGAGGCTGAGTTGTCTTTTTGAGTCTCCACATTTTCAGAGTTTGAAGGATCTTTGCTCTTCTGTGTGTTAGAGGGCACAGGGGTTTCTGCAGAAAAGCAACCAGGGGGAGAATACCATTGCAGCAATTGAACACACTCACTGCCCTTTCTTTCCATTCCCACACATGCATGCATAAATTGCAGCAGTACAACCTTCTAGCCACATCTTAAACTCACATTTAACAGAACAAACCCAAGTGTCTTCAAAGTACCCAGTGAAGAATTGCAAGGCTAAATAAAAAACAGGCTCATCAATACTGGATGAATGTATGCAAGTTTATCATCTTGCTCTTTATATTGCTACATTGGCTCCTAAGCTCTGGAGGACATGGAACAAGCCTTTGTGTCTGACTAAAGTAGGGGGATCTTCCACCATCTATGCTTTCCTCCACTGAATCTCTATCAGGTACTGCAAAATTTGTTTCACTGCAGACTAACTACCTTCCACCCTTTATCCTCCTTGACTGCTTCAAGTAGCAGCACCCACCTTGCACTTCTCTGTGCTCCATGGTGGGCACTGATAAAAGAACTCCTAGCTCATCTGCATCTCCACAAGCTGGAGGACTTCCATTCTAGCTTTTTATAGGCTGTAACTGGAGGAAAATGGGAAGGACTACTGAAGAAGTTACTGCCCCAGACATTTAGAGGTGGAAGTGGCTCTTTCAAGTATGGAGAAATCTGAAATGCACAGGAACTTAGAAGAAATTAAAAAATTAAAATTTCTTTTTAATATTCTAACAGAAAGAATGTGACAGCTATCCTAAGAGCTCTTCAAATTTCACTTGTTTACAAGACAGTGGGTGATAGCAGTAGGAAGAGCTGTGATTTCACACCCTTAGAAGACATGGAAATATCTGTCAAGTTACACTAAGAAAGGATCTGCACAAAATGTAATCACTCTAAAACCTGAAATACAACCAGTTTTGGAGCAAGAGCAAATCCCAGCCTTCAAAGTTAAAAGATCACCATACAGAAAAAAAAAAAAAAACAAACACACCTTCCAAAAAATTTGATACCAAAGTTGAGCTAAGGAAGCTTTTCCCTGTTTAACACCAATTTTGACCATACACACCTCCTGCTTTTTTGCTATAAGCAGCTTTTCCTTAAGGCTGTGACCTACAGTTTGTGGGGATTTACAGAAGAATTTCGTGAGAAGGAAAGAAAGGAGTTACTCTCTCTTTTTCTTGGGAAGTGCTGCGCTTAGACCTTCCTTTGGGTCAGACAGAAATCTGTACTTCAGGCTCCAAGTTACCTCAACAACTCCTGAATTTAGAACATAATAAAACTCTGTCAAATTATCCTGGAAGAGGGTGCCTTGCAGAAGATTCTCACTAGCAGCAGCACAGGAACACCACCATTTGATGATGGAAAGCTTAATGTGCCCAGTTCAAGGAAACACAAAGCATTGGCTGTAGGGTGGTGAGAATATGGAAATAAATGCTATTCCAGGTGCAGCTAAGGGCCTGTTCTGCCTTAAGGCAGCTACTTTTGTAGCTGGGGCACACACAGGTACAGCCCTGCAGCACAAGGTATTTACAGCAGCAGGTCACCTCCTGCAGAGGAGCTGGGCTGTTGCTCACCTCTACCCACAAATAGAGATTGCAGCACTTCTGCTCCCCCAGCTGTTCTTCCAGGACAGCTCCAGGCACCTCCAAGGCATCATCCACTGCACTTGGGGACAGGGGACTGGAGCACATCATGCACTGAACATCACCTTGTTCAGAAAAACCAGAAGTTGCCTCCCTGCAGGAAGCTTCAGTGGAGGCTGCCCCCCCATGTGCACTGTACAGAGGAGAGCTTGTTGAGTGCCAAGGTGCAAGCACTGGCCCATCAGAGAACCTGTGCTTTCAGGAGGCCAGAGGCCACCCCATGGCATGGCCAAACCAGAAACCAGGCATCAGGCAGGCCAGAGGGGAGGACAGGAGGGTGCATCCCACCACACCTGCAGATGGAGAATCATTTCTGCACACCAGGGGTCAGCCAGCCGCTGAAATGTGCCTTGGCAGACCACCTGCCAGCACACAGATCCTGCCTCCATCAGCATTCCCTGCTCGTGCAACCCCAGCAGCGCATGGCCATGGTGCCCACCCCTCGCTCCCTGGGCTAGGGGGACTCAGCAGCTGCCACAAGCAGAGCTACCAAGCTAACAAGGCAGGAACAGAACAAGACTGAGCTTGGGCGTGGCTTTTGTTGTAGGGTTGATTTTGGTTTTTTTTCTTTTTCCTTATTTTAAGTGAAGGTAACTGTAAGCTGTGGACAACAAGTGAAAATGATAATATGAAAACAGATATTTAGATTTAAAGAAAAAACACCAAAAAAAAAAAAATCACCTGCTTCATTCTGCATGGCTTCCTTCCCAGAATGGACAATCTCGTCTTCAGACTCAAATATCTGTTGGTATGAAATAATCTCATGTGAAAGTGGTCTTACAAAGGGTAGTCTTGATCTAGTAAAGTCAGCTACTTAACACAAAACTAACAGCTGCTAATTGCCAGCAACAAATCAGTGGATACTGATTGAGTTGATCATGTGGAAAGATCGTAGCTCCTTTAAGGGCAAATGACAGCCACTATATTATGCTTATTTACTGTCATGTAAGCTTTTCTGCAAACATCACAGACTGTGAATGAATTACAAATCAAAAATTAACTATATTAACACTTGGGGGAAAAAAGAAAAAAAATCACACCAATTTATGTTTTGACATTAGCTAATGAAAAACCTTGAGGTTTAAAAGTAGTATTCTTTGTCTTGAACTCCTGTCTACAAAGTCAGTTGTATTTTTCAACACAATTCCAGGTTTTTGTGTAACAATTTGCTCATCCTGTGCAATGTAACACTTAAATATAAAAGCATGTCCATACTTAAGTTATGTAATTAAATGCCATAGGCTTTGTTTTCTACTTCAGAAATTCAGGAAAAGTTATAACACAAGGAATTAATTAAAAAATAACTTTAACCTGCCAGCTTTTAAACCATAAGTTTGAATATCTTGAAACTTCTTTCCTAAAACATCTAATTTCTCTATGTAGAGTATCATAATTGCACAGTGGGAAGGCAAATATATAGTAAAGAGACACAGAGCAAATAAAGAAACCACAAAACACAAATCCCACAATCCTGAATGGTTTTGTCCAGTGTAAAATATAGTTAAGAAAAAAAAAAACATTAGAACTTACCATCAGTTTTTCATCTCCCAGGACTTTTCTAAGTACAGCTAATATTTCAAGCTCATCACTGAAAACCAGTTTGAATTTTATTGCTTCTGTTTTGTTAATAGCGGTGGGTATCTTCATAAAAATTCTAACAATCTTTTTTCTATCCTTCTCTGCATTAAAAAAAACCAAAACAAACAATCAATTACATTTATTTTAGATCAAGACATTTTTCTGTTAATCCCAAGATGTCTGAGTAATTGTTTGGGATTTTAAAAACAGCCTTTTACATCTTGCCTGTGTATTTCCAGTTACTCTGTTTGCTCATTTCTTTCCCTTTGAGTCTTGGTTATGCTGTTCCCCAGGACACCAACACCTCAAGGTGTCCTGTTTGGGTAGGGAAGGGGGTTATTGTGCAGAATGGGCCCACACTCTGTCCAACAAGCAGAGCTAGTGCAGGATGACCAAAGGACAAGACAGAGAGGGAGGAGAACAGGCAGGAACACCTTGGTGGTGGTGGGATTTCAGGTGTCCTCCGTGTGTCTCATGGACCCCCAGCCAAACAGGATAATGTTGGGAAAAATCTTACCCTTCACACTATAAGTGTTAATATTTTCTTTTGACAGCCTCACGGAGTCCCAAAGAGCTCCCTTTGAAAAGCAAAGGCATCGTGTCAAAAGGGCTGAGGGAGTGCCCACTGGCTAGGCTAGCCCAAGGCCCCCTGGGCTTTGCTGTTACCTCATCACAATCCACATAGAAAGTCACACTCTGGCTGCCAACATTGAAGTCAATCCAAAACTCCTCCAGTTTCTCATCCGATGGCTTCTTCGCCTGGGGAGGAAAAGCAGCACTGCTGTTGCCCTAAAAGCCCCACAGCTGCTGTATCAGTCACGTTTTCTTTAGTGAGAGCAAACTGGAAGGCATTACCCTACATAAACATCCATACAGCTTACAGAAACAAGAGTTCAGATCACGCTGTGAGGTGCCAGCCCACTGCTCACCCAACCACACCCCTGTCAGATGTGCCTCTGCGTCAGCCAGGAGAGCAGAAATGCACAAATGCTCCCATGATTGCACCAGGAAAGAAGCTGTGGAAGCTCTGTTTCTGAGCACTTGAAATAAGCACAAACTGTGGAATCAGCTTCCATCTACATGGGTTTGATTCAATATGACTGTCAGGAATGGTGCCACAGTTTATTCAACAGCAAACCAGTGAAGCAAACTGCAGGATCTGCAACTCTTCTCCAGAGGCATCAGGCTGATCTTGTTTTCTGGCAGTCTGGAAACAGCTCTGCCAGAGGACTCAGTGTTGTCCTGCCCTCCTGTTCCCTTTTAGAACTCTCTTCTGTCATCACCATGAAGAGAAGCATTGCCTCTATCACTTGGCTGATACAACAGCAAAGTCAGCAGCATTAAGTTGGGAGCTAAGTGACAAACAAGCAAAATTTCCAGCTAGAGCAGAAGGTTACACCCTACGCTCCAAGAACTGAGCTCTTCAATGAAAAAGAGGCAGGGAAAACAAACCGTCAGAAATTTACCACAGAAGGCAATATTTCAGCAGCCATAAAACACTGTAAGGAAGGTGCCAGAGCTTTAAGAACTATTACCTCATTCATGTCAGCAAAAGCAGATATGCAAGGAAATGAGTAGACCCTGGAAGAGAAGCAGACCTCATATGATGTATTCAACATTAGAGTCTGACTTCAAATTACTTTATTTTTAATAAGATTAGTAACCATGCTCATTGTTCAAAGAATCATTTCAAATTTTCTAGAGGTAAATTAAGCTTGGATAAGCTAAAGAATATAGTATTTTAGTAGTGGTGTGTTATCTTAATTGATTTTGCTTTCAAAAGAATCACCATAAAAATCCATAAAATTTCCTTCTTAAAAAAAGGCTTAATTTTACATGTGATGTAAAATAATTTTGTATGTTTAAGCCAACCCCTTTCATAATTCCATTTATTCCCTCTGCAGTGATGATGGCACCAATTTATTCTGTTTGTTCCCAGCTTACCTTCTTTTATCTCCAAGCCTTTCGTTTAGGAGATTAAGAAATTTTCTGCAGTCCTTCAAGACAAATGACACATTTTTTTTAAATCAGGCTATTTCTCCTTTGCAAAGTTATTCTATTGTGTAGAATAATATTTGCTGTGTAACCCCTACTGCCCAGTTAAAAGCTTTAAGCTGTGGAACACCAAAGACCACTGGGAAAAAACTCTCAATTTACTGCAAAAGGTTAGATTCAACTTAAGACCAGTAAGAACTCAAATATAAACCCTGTAAATTAACTTATTTATGCATTATTTATATTTTTTATTTTACTTTTTATAGGTAAAATAACTTAAAAGTAGGAGATATTTTAACAATGTCTCATTTAATATTTACCATATTAATAAGAAAAAAAAAAGGTAAAACATGCCATTCACAAATAACTTTGTGCATTTATAAAATCAGTTTTGTAGGAACTTCGTGCAAGGACACCCTGACTTAACTCAACCAAAACTAGCCCCTATACACACTTGTCAAGTATGTTGTTTTCAAAATAAGGACCCTCACCGTCTCAAATTCTCGATCCTTGATCTCTTTGAAAGCTTCAGCAAGATACTTATCTTCAAACCAGTGGTGAACAAGGTCATCCCTCCATTTTTTAATCATTAACCTACAAAGTGCTTCTGACAGGGCAACCTGAAGGTCATAATCTGCCGGGTAATCATAAGCACAGGATAAATATCATCCCTCTGGCACATCAGAGGGTTTACAGCATTGCTACTCCTGCCATTTTACACTGCACAGTCACATCCATCCTCCAGCCTCAGTTCCCCCTAGGAGAACAGGGGAGGCTAACAGCCAGGTGTTGGCTCAGGCATCCTCAGCTCTCCCAGCTCAGTGAGACAGAGATATGGAGCACTGCAAACCGCAACACATGAGTGGGAGATGTGCTTGGGAAGGAGATGAGAGCAGAGACTCATCACTAACCCACCAGAATTAGGCTACATTCCATATACCATGGTAATACTCTAGAAAGTGTTATTACTAGGAGTAAACAAAAAAAGGCTTCACTCAAGAGGCCATTAACCTTGTTAGCTAAATTTTGTCCGTATCATGACAAAGCAAATTTAATTTTTTTAAGACTAACAGCCAGCATATTCTGTAAACACACATAAAGCTGATCTAATTACTTTTCTACATAAATCAGTTTAGCCTGCCTGATTAGTCAATATGCATTATTAATATCAACCAGAAAGAGCTAATGCATTGCTGTATTTAACTTTTTTTAATTTATGTTTTGTTAAATCACATTTTACTTGCTTCCCTAAAAATCAACTCTTGACAAAAACCTAAATTATAATTCATCTATAATAAACAAGCAGATGAGGTAAAGCTGGAGAACTTACCACCAACCTCCAGTATAGTTTTTGCAAGGTCTTTCCTGAAACAGCATAATGCCACAAGTTAAAATGGAAATAACTAACTCCTAATGCAGAGAAGGGGGTATTGGGGTACAGAAACCGGAGGGGAAAATCTCTTACGTGAGCGAGCACATCTCCTCAGAGAGAGGGAACTTCTTTCTCTCCTCCCGTGGGAGATTGTCAAGTATAGAGTTGAGGGTCCTCAAGGCCTTTCACCCCCCACAAGAGAAGGGGTAGAAAATGAAGGGAAATAAATCAATAATATAATTTCACATATTTTCATCTAATTACACAAACTTTTGCACAAATATATGCAATTTTCTCCTCCTAGTAAGAATCTTACCTCCAGGTGCAGAGCGCAGCAAAGATTTGCTTCTGTCACTAGGCGCCCTAGTTCAGGCAAAAATAAATTCACTAGTTCTTTTTTCCCTAGAAAAATAATTTGAAAGGTGAAGCTAGAAATGGGTGGTGTCCATATAAAAATAGTTGAAGCAACAACAGTTTGTTATGTTGAAGGAATAAAAACATCTCAGCTGTAAATTCATTTTAAGACAAAGCTTCCAACCATCTAATCCTAGATAGACAGAGGAACTGGTAACTTCTATCTAAAAAAAAATTGCTCCAGATACACTAACTTCTGACCTGAGTAACTATTTAAAGAGGCACAGAAAGGGGATGCTAATTACTAGCCACCAGAGAAAACCTGAATACACAGGTTTTGTCAAAGTCAACAGAGCAAGCCAATAAAGTACTAACCAGAAAATGCTTGTGCCACTCTGCTCCTACTAGAATAGGGTACAATGACAAATAAGCACACATTACCTGACCTACAGTGCAATGCTTCATTTTTACATGGATTGTGAGGCTGGATGACTGGTCACAGATATTTTCTGAAAGCACCTGCTCCCCTCTCCACCCCTCATAAAACCAGCCACAGCAGAAAATTTTGCGGCTGAAATTAATGAGACAGACAGACATCCCTCTATTGAGTTCAGAAGGCTGAAGGAGTTACCACATTATTCTGTGAAGATGGTTGCCTTCAGCAAGGGAATGATATCTGAAGCCAGAACAAAGATATGTGCAAGAACAGACTGTCTAGACTGAACCCCTTTCAGAAGCCACTTACTCTGATCAAGTGAAATGCTCGATGCTGACCATTTAAACAAGATAACAGAAACGGATTTTTTCAGCATGTGCATAGCAAGAAAACAAAGAGAAACAGACAAAAGTTTTGGGCTCCAATATAAATGTTAATGAAAATAAACAGAAGAGAAATCAGCTAGAGAATTTTTAAAAAATACATTGCAGAGAGGAAGAAGTAGGAAGCTGAAGAGAAAAGAGAAAGGTGATAGAGTTCAAGCAGAAATAAGAAATACACTCCTGAGATCAAGATTCACAATATTCAGGAACGGAAGGAAAAAAAATACTGACCTTCATTACTGCATTTGCCAATCACCTGATGGAAAGAGTAAAAGAAGCCTTCATTGGCACAGCACCACCCAAGAACAGCAGTACATAAAGTGTCAAGCTGTTAATGCATGCCTTCCTTATCCCCCAACTTTCAGATGCTAAATAACATAAACCAGTACATACCCACATCAGAATAATCTAAAACACCAGTGCACCCACATCAGAAAAGGCCACCTGATCCAGGTATGTCACATATGGTCACCCTGATCACACAAGATGCAGGGAGGGTAAAGGTAGCCAAGCACCCACTTCCCCCAGGGATTTCAGCAGCACTTGAGAGTGCAGTGCCTACCTGTTCCCTGGAAAACCCACATCATTGTGACATCCTTCTCTTATTTTTATGTGGGCCAATGTGAAAGCATATTTTATGATTATACACTACAGTACTAGATACCACAATGTGTATCTGAAGGGTGTTAAAGTCCCTTGAGGAAAATTAAAAATAATGCCGTAACACAAAACACTTCATCCTCCACAGTGAAAGTATGTGGAAGAAACGTAGCAGGAAGACATAATTCAAAATAAATTCCATTTTTGGGAAAATAAATGGGTATTTTATAATTTCAGAGTGGTTAGTACAGAAAGAAGGAAGCTTGATTTTGCACAAATATCTTTTAGCAGAGCTCCTGAATAGAGCCATAGGTATTGATATGAATTCTGATACACGAAGTGACACAGTTCCAGTAAGCTACAGACAACAAGACTGAGAGAAAACAGCTTGGGGGAAAAAATTTAAAAGCATTCTTCCTATTACAAGTGCTACATCACTAGGCCTCTAACACCCTTAAAGTCATGGATATTTAAAGTTGAAACCTAAATGAGAGTTGTAAGCTAGTTAAATCATTCTTTAGAATTAAATAACTTGTTTCAAACAGAGTAGGAACAAATTGCCAGGACCACCTTGGCAAACATGTTTGCACGTTAAGTGCAGCTCAGTGTCAGTAACTTGTGAGTTTTAAAGAGAGCTTTGGCTCACAAGCCTTTATTTACAAAATGCATCAGTATTTCTTGCAAATTTTTCTACAAAAACAAATACTTCAAGTTAGAAAATGAGAAAGCACTTCTCCCAAGTGTGTCAAATCTCAGCCAGACCCCAGCCTGGAGCACACTCCTAGACACTGCCCACCCACTCCCATCTAGGCTGCTTCCCAGGCTCAGCCCGAGGGCACCAAGTCCATGCAATTATTTCTTTTCTAACAGGGAATTGTTTGTGAACAATAGCTATCTTATCCAATAAAGACAACCCTTCTGTCCCCTTAAAAGAACAAACATACCAATGCAGAATCAAAGAAGTCTTCGAGCAGTAACATCAAAAATTTATTCTCATTTGGGTCGATGATGGTCACAAACACTCTTGCTCTTTCAAACCAAGATACCAGGTAAAAGTTAAAAAAATAAAGAGAGTTAAAAGCTGAGAAGAGGAATTAATCATTCTAAATTATATATGGCTGCAGGAAACCTTACAGAGTTTGTTACTCTTTAAACTTCAGAGTCATGTACTGTGTCAAAAGCTACATGGCTTTAAGGAGTTCAAATTTCGCTAGGAGGACATGAAAAGTGCCATTTCCCCCCTCCCTCCCTAGCCCTCCTTTTATCCTCCTTTTTTGTCCAAGGCACCCACTTGTGATGCTCAGACACAACGCATGCTGCTAGTGGCACCAAAACTACTGTAGACATTTCTAGAGGACATCAACTCACAGCAAAATACTGTAAAATTTTTTCAAGCTTTTTCAATGTAAATATTTTTTTATACTTTATGGTTTTAAACATTGCATAACATCACACACAAATGGTGAATTAGAAATCTATGTTCCACTGAAAGTACAGAGATCAGACTGGAAAAAAATTATTAATTTATCTCCATACAGGAATTGTGAGCAACTGTGTCCCTGACAAACATAACTGCAAGGCAGGAATACAACATTTTGGACTGAGGCTCCTCAGTTAGCTCTTTGCTAACAGAGAGCATGTGTTAGCTGTTTCCTAGCACCTGTGTTAGATCCAGGTGTTACTCATCTTCAGCACAATTGCCTTTCTGCTACTACAACTATTACCAGCTGAAATCAATATAGTGCCAGAAGATAAAACACAATTGCAGACTAAATGCATCAAGTTTGCTACATAACTAGAGAGGGACCTTCATAAACAATCTCACTTTTTAAAAGCATAAAAACACAAAGTACTCATCAATTCTATTACTAAAATTTTATTTTAGTAAAATGTATTTTGCTGGAGCATTTAAAATGCATTTAGAAAGTCTAGATCATTTCACTAATGGGACTTATAGAATTTAATGCTTTCCTTCTACTATCACTTTAAAAAAACCCAAAACAACCCAACCCTTTAAATCAGGTAATACATGGAGCCATGAAATTGGCTGCTATACCAAAAGAAATAAAACAGTAAATATTTTTCCCCACTCAGTTCATTATGTATATTTTTAAATATACTAAAAATATTTTAAAATCTATTAAAAAATATTTTGTTTCTGTGCGGCCAACAAGCCATCCTCTAGTTTTCACTTCCTTGGAGTTCTTTTACTGATGCAAACAACCTTAAATCACATTAGTAAATTGCATGCAGTATGTACTCATCTTTGCTACCAGTCCTTGCTCAATAAACAAGCTCTTCCCTTCTTGAAGATCACTTTTAAGGTAGAGCTGAATACATTTCAGCAGCAATGAAACATTCTTGAATTCATTCTTGTCCAGCTCCTACAGAAACACAGAATGCCATGCATCATTAGCCTGCTACCCTGTGAGTTGGCTGTTAAAAGATTTGAGATTATTTATGGTACTCGCCTTTCTCAGTGCTTTGTCCAGCTGGTTAAAGAGAGAGTCACTGTATTTCTGGGGAAGCTCTACTTCCTTCTCTTGAAGCAGTTCGTCTATTTTTTGAAAGCCCTTCCCTTTAAAGGCATCAATGAGCAATGACTCGAGCTGTAGAGGGAAGGGAAGAAAACAATTAGTGAGTAAAATAAGCAGGCATTGAAACAGGAGCAACACTAATTATGACTTGTAACGCTATTTTAAAAGTTGCAAGTTTCTGTTTATTTGTTTTATATTGTTTGTTTCTCTACTTTCATTTTACTACTACATCCAAAGTGAAACATCAGTCTTAATGTCCAAAAGAGACAGAACCCATGAAACAGAACAATCATCAGAGATACCGAGTAAGGAAAGAGGCAATTTAGTATAGCCAGTTTGTAAGCCCCCAACTATTACAATAATTTCTTCCCACTTACTAAAGAAAAGATTAAGAGGACTACTGCACTTCCCACTTTAAATAAAATTACAAAAAGTTCTGGGTTATGCTATATCCATTTAAGAAATGCACCTTTAAATATATATATATAAAAAATAACAATTTGTAAGATAAAGATAAGGACGTATTTAAAAGATCCTTACGTAGTCTCCTGCTCTGTCTGCCATTTTGCCACTCACATCTCTATTTCGTTCTTCACTTCTTTCTTCCTATAAAAATAAAAGGAAGAGAAAAACACAGGAAAAAAAAAAAAATCTTCTTTCCCCCGTCGCCCTCAAAAAAGAAAACCCAACCAACCAAAACAAACCCAAACGACTTTTTCCGCCCCAAAGCTGAAGAGCATTTACTCATCCCCTCGCTTCCAAAACGCTGGTTTTCCTTCATTATTACCTAAACTGCAAAACGCCCCCACATCTCTCAACCCGGGGTTTCTGGCGGCCGCGGGCAGTCCCTGGGGTGTCCCCTCTCCGCTCACCTGGGCCATGGCGCGGGGGCTGCCTCACTCGCTCCCCGCGGCCGGGACCCGCTGTTGCTGCTGCCGCTGGGCACAGCGGCGCCCAGGGTGGAGAGTGACCCTCACCAGCCTTTCCCACAGCTCCGAGCCCTCTCCTTTCCTCAGCAAGCCCTCACTCTACGCCCCAGAAGTGGGGGAAAACAAAGCACAAGCAGCCCGGTTGGCAGCCGCCCTAAAAAGCCGCAGCTGTGCGGGACGGGCCCCTCGCACCCCGGTACCGCAGCACGGACAGAGCCCCGGCCGAGCCCCGAGGTGCAAAGGAGGAGCTCAGAGCTTCCCTAGGGGCTGCTCTCGACCAAGGAATGCCGCAGCCGGCGTGTGCTGCTGCCGGGTGGGCTTTATCGTGCTCAGCTGAGGGTTAGCATCAGTAAATTTTGGATCAGAGAGGATGGGAGCGAATGAGAAAAATAATTGCCAACAGGTGGGATCGTTTAAACGGTGATTGCAGCGCTCGGCGTTCAACGGCTCGGTCTCTGGGCTGTTGTGGATTGATTTTTGGTGTGTGAAACAGAAAGAAAAAAAAACCTGTTTCCCTCCTTCCTTCCAATAATCTCCCCCCACTCTAAAAAAATCCCAAACAAACAAATAAACCACAAAAACAATAAAAAGAAAAACAAGCTCACGAAACCAAGCCAACCAAACAAAAAGCTCCAAACTTCAGACCCCATCGGCCGTTTCTTTCGAAAATAAAAAGGTAACAAAAAACTGTAAATGTTCAATAAGTTAAAATGCGCCTATCAATACAATGGCACCAACACCAACTTTGCATTTTAAACCAGGCGCTATAGAGCACAGGGCGAAGGGGGAACCCGCCAAGTAACACCGATTTCGTTTACGTCCAAAGAGCAGGTTATTCAGCACCTTTGCCTCCCTCCGCAGGCTTTACAAGCTGCGGCCAGCTCCGAGCCACGCTCCAAACCCAAGATCAGGAGCATCCCGGCGGGGCAGAGACGGGCACCCCATTACCCCTCCTCATCACCCCGGCCACCGGCGGGAGCGGGAGGCAGAGCCGCGCGGATGCCGGGTCAGACTTCCAAACCCAGCTCAAATTTGCCGAGGTCGCGGCCCCCAGTGCTGCGGGGTGGATTCGTGCACAACCCCTACATCCATCCCCCGTCACCCACCTCCAGGTGAGGGTAGCGAACCCCGCCTGTGGCGCGGAGGGGCAGCGCAACTCCTGCCGCACCCAAGACCGTGGCGGGGCTCGGTGATGGTGCTGCCGTTCCGCCCACACCTCGGCGACGCCCCGACGGCATAAAAAAGAGGGAGCCGCCACCCACGGCCGCTGTCTGCCATGAAGCTCACCTGGGACATCAACGACCCCAAACTGCCGCAGGTACCGGGTGGGCGGGGAGGTAGCGATCGGGGAAAGTCTCCGTCCAGATCTAACCCGGAGCTGGGGAACAGCAGAACAAACCTCGCTCTAAGCAAAGCTTTGTTTTATGTCTGCTTTACTTCTCTTTTCACTTTGAGTTGTTTTTAGTCTTTATAAAGTCACTTATAACAAAAGTGTGGATTCGATGCACAGCTTTGCCTACCTGGATATGAACTCCTAGAACAACCCGTGGCTCCATTTGCACAATTTCCTTGTCCCTCCTCCTCCTCATTCAAGAAATGTTGAATTGCAGCTTGAATTGACTGTTTACTAGTATTACCCAAGTTATCTAATTATTTCTTTGGTTTATTGATGCAACACTTTAATGCCAATGAGCACTCCACTTTTGTCCAGTTGTGAGTTCCAAATGCATTTTTTAATTTGCAACTTTATTCATCTTAGAGTTTATTTAAGTTTACAAAGCCCATGCTGTTATGTCTTCATGAATGTCTTAATGCTGTAAATGCTTGTAGCTCCATTCTCTTTGCTGGGATTGCTCCCATATGTGGTACATACGTATGTTAAATATGTACTGCATTATAAATATTTGCAGTTTATAATCTTCATTCATACCTCTGGTAATTACATTTTCATAATGAACTCCTGAAAGATGTGAAATCCCAAAATGAAATGTTTTCTGTTTGTGCCACTATACGTATATTGGAAGTATATTTGCAATGACTAAATTTTTATCTCTTTTTTGGGGAAAGCCTTATTCAAATCATATTAGATGCACTTTAGAAAGGCCATTCCATAGCTAAAACTTCTAGTTTCCTGCCTGCCGCTGCATTGTCCCACGACAAGGAGAACTTAATAGCAGTCGTGATCAGGGTGGCTTGTGTCCTATCTGAGCACACTGATAGTACACTGGTCAGTAAATAATTTCCCTATAAAAGGCATACGTATCAGCAGACCGTGCTACAATGGGTCATGATGCAAAAGAGGAAAGGATCTTGACTTTCTCTTCAGATATGGAATCTCAAACTATCCTAGCCCTCTTAGAGAGCACTTCTGAACAAGATATTATTTCAATATATCTTTTTCTGCTGCTTTTCTCGTGATAGAAAAAGCTTTCCCCCTGGTGTAATGTGTCTTACAACACGGCAAAAAATTAGGTTGTGATATACTAATAACGTTCTCTTGCCCTTCTCCTTGCTGCCTTGCCCTGCCGCCCCACCTGCGGCGCTGCAGGAGCCCAAGCACTTCGACGCCTTCCAGGAGTGGCCCGATGGCTACGTGCGGCTCATCTACTCGAGAGAGGAGAAGAACGCGCAGCGGCACCTCAGCGGCTGGGCCATGCGCAACACCAACAACCACAACTGCCAGATCCTCAAGAAGTCCTGCCTGGGCGTGGTGCTGTGCGCCCGGAGCTGTGCCCTGCCCGGCGGGGCCAGGCTGCAGCTCCGCCCCGCCATCTGCGACAAGGCTCGGCAGAAGCAACAAAGTGAGAGGCGCCCAGAGAGAGCTGCCGTGCCCAAGGGACCCCGTTTCCTTCATCCGGGCTTGATTTCCGAGCTGGAGTCACTCTTACTTGTGTGCAGGCTAAGGCACAATTGCAATGACTGATTAATTCCAAATTTCATCAATGTCTGCTTGCAAATATTTAAGGGGCTATGGATTTAAATCCTTTAAATTATTAGCATATACATCTAGCGGGCAGCTCTAGTTCATACCATTTAGCTATGCTTGGTAGTCTATATTGCGTTTCCTTGAACAATACATGTTAATCTGAATTTTGGAAAAGTCTGATCATGTTGCTCTTGAGCTCTCTTTACTCTCAGGCAGCATCCTTGTCCTTTACCAATCTCTTCAGCAGTTTCTGTCTGTTCACAGAGAAAGCCTGCCCCAACTGTAACTCTGCCCTGGAGCTGATTCCTTGCCGAGGACACAGCGGCTATCCAGTCACAAACTTCTGGAGGCTTGATGGAAAAGCAATATTTTTCCAGGTAGAAAGCAGCTGTATATGTTTATGCACACTGTATTAAAAAATACCTGTAAAGGGAGAGATTTCTTCCTCCCCCCCCCCCTTTTATATAACACAGACCATGATGAGCATGACAGAGGTCTAGTCCATGACTGAATTTCTCTTCAGTATGAACATAAGAACAAATAAAACAATAACACTTGGCTACCTCTTTGAAAGCAGTACTTATGGGTTGGCAATATTCAATTTTAACAACAATAAAACCGATAGGTAAAATTCTCCTCTTTACAGAACACAAATATGAACAAAAAGGTTGTCTTGCATCCTGGTGCATATGACAACTGGATCTCTCTAATGTTATTTCCAAATATTTATTTGCTACTAAAATAAATAGGAACAAAAAAGGTCCTACTTAATTCACAATGGCTGAAACATAAAAATTCTACTTCATGTGAAAGTAGTCTTTGAATTTTGAAGGATTTAAAATCTTGACAGAAAAAAGATAAGAATCTTAGCTGAAATTTGAAACTTCATCTTGATTTTTCTTTTCTAGCAACATTGGAACAAAAATGAAAGAAAAAGTTTCTGTTCCATGGGATTACATTTTCTCCTGGATCATTTTTTCCCCTGACTCACACAGCAGTGAATTCTGTTCTACAGTCAGTAAATGGAAGAAAACTGGCCATATTCCCAGATTCTCTCCTATATTATTCTTATTCAAGTGTTGCCTTACAGACATGCAAAACTGGAAGACTTGACTATCAAAAAAGTTGATAAATCCTTGCTTAGAAGTTAATTTCTGCTTGAGAAAGGACAGCGTTTTCAAAGCAATTTTTAGCTTGTATTAGGGACTGTATGTAGCACCGTTCAGACAAATGAGTAAGGAAATGTAGTGTCCATCACTTCATCACATGCCAATGTAACTTTAGTTATGTAGATCTGCATACTCACAGATGTTTCAATAGCAGAGCATCTTCAGATGTTTTTCCAGGATATAATTTTCGGTCCTGTTCAAGAAGTTGTATTGCTTTAGGAGGATGTTTTTTGTCTTGTGGCATGAAACCTCTTTAAAGCCTACTTATACTATACATATATCTATGTTTATATAAGGCAGAACTGAGATACTGGACTGCAGAAAACCAACCTAACTATGGGGCTTTTTTGTTTTTTCCCCTTGGTTCTAATTATCTACTCCTCAACGTCACAAACTTAGGTAGCACTTTTGCTCCTTTATCCGCTCTGCATTTCTCACTGACTTCTCCCTCACTTTTTCCTTCTACCTACATCCAAATCATTATTTATTGTATTTGTTTATTTTCACAATGAATTTGTCCTTGTTTAGTGTCTCCTTCCTTTTTTCTTGTGCCAAACCACAGACCATGCTGTGAGTACCCCTCCTGCTACTTAGAGCATTTTCTCTAATCTTAACCCGTTCTAGGTACACACCTAATTCTCAGTTAATCCTAATTTAGGCTAAAGGAGTCCATGACCATCCCCGGCCAGAAAGCAAACTGGAGGCAGAGGCAAGAAGAAGTGCAACTAAGAAGCAAATGTCCTCTTATCACCACTCCCAGAAAAAGAGATCTCTAAATTCAGAGGTAAGTCAAAGTCAGTAGTGAAATAAAAAGGTGACATAAATGAAGACTTCTTTTGTCAATTAAAAAGATGTGATAAGCACATACTGGGGATGCCAGGGCAAAACAAAGCTTTACATCATGCTATTAATATGTGCTAATAACAAAGTAACATCTGTTAATTTGGGGCTGAAACTAGCAATAGCACAAGTATTGAGACATATGTGTGTGGACAGTATTGATTCCTGTATCTTAAAGATCTACTTCTCCTTGTCAGGCAGGAAGGTACCCTGAAAGCAGTGGTTACACCAATAACCTACAGAATTTTCACTGCATGGATGGCCCAGAAAGAGTTGGTATCTTCACAGACACCAATTTTTCAATTCCAGCCCAGTCTTACCCTTCACTGCAGAACACAGACCTCTACAAGGCACCTTACGACTCAGCCAGCTTCCAAGAGGACCAGCTATCGCCATACCCTAAATGCCCAAATCCAAGGATCTACATGCCCGTGCCATGCAGCTATGAGTTTGGAGTTCCTACCTTTGTAAGCTCAAGCCCTTACCCAACATTTTACAAAGATCTGCCCAGTCCTGCCATTGATGCAGAACCCCTCAGTCTGAACGGGCCTCACTACAACGCTGTGACCACCCATGACAAAGGCTTTGACAACCCTGGCAGACATTACGGACTGAAACCAGCGTGGGGGAAAACCGGCAGCGGAGACCGGAGTGACTACGGGCAGATGGCCACAAGTGCTCCCCACACTTACTGCAGTGGGGACTGTGCCTGCAGGTACAGCCCCAGCCCCGCTCCCATGGCCCCGCCGCTGCAGACCGTCATCACCACCACCACCAAGGTGTCCTACCAGGCCTACAAGCCACCCGCGCTGAAGTACAGCGACAACCTCTGCGACATGAAAAACATCCAGAGCTACACCCACGTGGCAGAAAACATCTCCTCAGGTGCTGTCTATTCAGGGATGAAGATTCAGGAAGACTTTGGGATGATAAAGTCAGCGTTGCTCTACCAGCATGACTCCATCCCCACAAAATCCAAACCAGCTGAGGGCATGGAGAGCTATCGGTATGGGTTCCCTCTGGGGAGCAGCTTTGCCGAGCATGAAGGCCAGGCCCTAAGGTTTGAGAGTGCTGAGTATTGACTAAATGGTGCCTAAATGGCAAATACCTGCAGATGGGAGAATAGATTATTGTGCTGACTATGTGAGTGCCAAGCCAAGTGGTTTGGGATTTGAGGAGAAATAAAGAAGCAAAACACCAAGACTGCTTTTTCCCAAAGGCATCTTTTCTGGAGCTGTGTGCTGAGTGAATTATATTTTGCATCTAATTTCAAAGAAACCCCACTCAATCTCTAAAATGGCACAAGGAACTGAGCCCAAAACACACCTCGGAGAAGGTAATATGGAGGCACAGCTCCTCTGGAAGTCAGCAGCCTCCTCTGACAGCAAGTGCAATCCACTTAGAGCTACAACTCCTGCCTCAAGCTTTGAGAGAAAATGCCCCATCTGTAAGAAAGAAAAGACTAATCAGGTAATGGAAATAAATGAAGGAAGGTGGCTCTAGATTATAGTCAACAGAAGGAAATGTCAGGGAAAGAAAGAAACAACATAAATGTGAAAGCAAGACGATTTGCAGAATAATTCACCTGAATGTTTCATTCACCTGCCATGATCCTTTTGATGAATGGAAAGATCAACTAAGTTTCTCTGAAATGAGAAATGAAAAACCTGAAACCTGAGAAATGAAGTTTGCTAAATTCATGTTGCTTTTTGATCCCCTGTATCAAGAGTAGAGACTACTCAGCCTTTCTGTGTAAGAAGGACAACCCAGCACAGCCACACCAGGAACTGATGCCCCGAAACACTCCGCCTGGAGGCAGGAAGGCTCAGGCAACCTCTACCAAGCCTGCTCAGCATCACATGGCTGCCAGAGTTAACTTATGTGGTCCTGAAAACCACTTACAGTGAAATTGGTGTTTGCTTAAAGGGGCCTGGAAAGCTGGTGAGGCCAATTGGTTACTGGTGCAGCATTCTATTGACCCATGAATACAACTGGTCCTGTCTAGGAATGCAACATCCCAGCTGCTTAGTACAGGTCAGTGTTGAATAAACCTTTCCTGGCTGCCTCTCTGCACTCCATCTCCATCAGGTCTCTCTCTCTCTCCCAAAGGACTTTTTTTCTCTGTAAACATAGCTCCCCATGACAGCACTGCTTTGGAAATTAAGCAACCAGCCAACAGAGAGGTTACAAAACAAAATCTCCAAACTGAGCTAATCAATAAATTGTAAAGAAATGCATTCCCAAATTCATCCCTAAAACAACTAATTCTTCTTTAATCTGGAAAGAAGAAAAACCAGAGCAGTGCAGGTTTAAAACTAAAGATATTTTGAAAGCTGCCTAGTATTGGGGAATAGAACCCTCACCCAAAATGTGTGTGCCAAGCAAGGGAGCTAAGTAGACACGGGATTGATCAGGGTAAAAAAAAA
Source organism: Zonotrichia leucophrys gambelii (assembly GCF_028769735.1). NCBI lineage: Eukaryota > Metazoa > Chordata > Aves > Passeriformes > Passerellidae > Zonotrichia > Zonotrichia leucophrys. Next base: position 66,064,151 of record NC_088171.1, read on the forward strand.
ATTCTTTAGGTACTATTGTTATTGAGTTACCAAGTATCTTTAACTTTTTGAACTCTTTTTTTTTTTTTACCTCTGTCTTATGTATATTTTTGCTGTGTTTTGAGAAGCAGCATACTACTGTAGTCTTTCAATAAATGTGAAATCACAGTTAAATCAAGGCACCATGTAAAGGAATGTGAGCAGCTGGTTAGTTAGAATTATATGGTTCTATGCACTGAAACTATCATTAAACTGGTAAACAAATTGTATTTTCAAAGAACAGTTAAACAGCTATTTTAAAATAGTTATTTCTGATGTAATGTATTTTCTTTCTTTTTATATTTTTATGAAAACCATGGTTTTTTAAGTGTGTTCAGTCTGAGATGTCAAACTGAGCCCCACAGGAATTTAGTTAATAGCATCCTGTTTCAGCAGTGGATTGGTCAGCATTTTAAAAATTCAAGCCAGACAAGGATGGAATTCACAAAAAGACTAAATTAATTCACCTGCAGCAAGCTTACCTTATCTTTTAGCTTTAGTGTACTTTCTGTATATCTCCCTTAGCTTTTGTTAAACTCTTAGGGTAATTCTTCTAACAAGTATTTTAAATTACTGATAAGAAGAGATTCAGGTGAACAACATCAATTTGATAATTAGCCCACCTACTTTAAAACCTTTACTAAAGAAAAAAAAAAAAAGGTGGTTTGTGAGTTATTACCCAGAAAGACTGATGCAAAATTTTAGAGTTTATGAGTATATAACACTATGCCTGTTTACAGAACTGGGTTTTCTCAGCTGTATGCTAAATCATATCGAGGCATTTGATGTGTAGAATAATAATCAAGGCTTACAGTCCTGTAAGTTTAAAAGGGGGAAAAAGTATAAGAGGGGAATAAGGCAAAACAAAATGACTAAAAAAGCTGGAAAGATTCACTGCAGATGGGAAAATCAAGGAAAATATTCAAGCTGTAAATTGCTCTATTTTATAGTGATTTTAGAGGAGTTAGCTAACCACAAGTCAAGCACAAGTTATTAAAATACTACTAGCTATTAAAACAGACAAGCTGTGGGGGTTGCATACTGCTTACATTACTGGTATTAAAATTGTCATTATAGTTGTATGCTTAAATTGTTATGCTATCCAATTAAATATAGCTTTTAAAGCAGAACTTTGTACACCAGTAAAGAAAATGCAGCCAATTGTGTTTAGATGTTACTTTTAGAGTGCGGATTTATTTTATAATAAACATGACAGCTGTTTAAGCACAGTGGAAAGTTATGGTGGTGATTACCTTGCTGCATCATCTGAGAAGTACAACAAATAAAACTGCTCTAAAGGTTATTGCATTCTTTCTTCACCTTGATTCCTCTCATGTACAAGTGTCTGGGATGAGATTAGCTGTATGTTACCTTTTACAGATAAAAAAATCAGATGGAAAAAGTCTAGAGCTGTAGACAGTTTTTCTCTTCAAAATATATAAATGTAAAGGCAATGGGAGCTTCTGTAAAAAGAGAAAAAAGAGAGTAAAAAAAAAGCTGAAATTGAAAGCCTCATTGTAGGTTTATACAGCTGCAGCATTGACTTTAAAAGCATGTTCCTCAGGCAAAGCAGCATCCTGAAACAAGATGGTCCCTGAGTGAGCACCTTCTTTTCCATTAATCATCCCTTTCAAGTATGGTTTCTGGTCCTGCATTGAGCACCTGAGAGGAGCCCTTCACCAGCCTGTACCCTCTACTCTGACAGGCATCTTTGTCTAACAAAATCCAGTTGTAATGGCACAGTCACAGAGGGAGTGGAGGAGAAGATGCTTTCAAATCTCAGCCTCCTGTGACTCTGGCTTCAAATGGGTTACAAGGGCCCTACTGAGGTAAAGCACCACCTGTCCCCATGCTGAGGATGCCCTTTGTACCAAAACAGCAGCCCCAGAATGGCAAAGGTTAAAAGCCCAAGCTCCAGAGACACAAGGCCCTGTGACAATGTTTTTCACTCCTGTACCCACGAAATGCAAGCATGTGCCACACACCTGACAGGTGCAAATACCTGTGGGCATCACTTCATGGTCACACCTCATGGAGGGCAGACAGAACCTGGCAAACTGTCCTGCTCCATGACCACCTGTATCCACCCAGCCCTGCTAAAGAACTCCTGTGAGAGTCGGAGCAATCTGCTTGGCCCTTGCTCCTCTCCTGGGACCAGGTTATCTCTGGGCTTTACAAATGTGCTAAATGCTGCAAACAAGGCAGGCAGGAACTTGGCTGTTTTGGGCTTATTGAGCCTGAAGTAGTTGATCTCTTCATTTGGGGGTACAAACTATCACCTCTGCCTTTGCAGAGATAAGCTTTTCCTGAGTTCCGTGAGTGGAAACCAGCAGTGTAACAGAATTGAATATGATTTGAGACTTCTTCCTTCCTGAGGATTTTCTGGGATTTCTTCCAGATTGCTGGCATTTTTCTTAGTATCTTTTTGGGGGAAAGTTGTCTAAAACAACAGAGACAGCTTTCGCCAAAGCAGAGCATGTTTCCTGAGAGCCATCACTTTGCAGGATGCACAGTGCAACTCTAGGGATGCATTTAGGAAAATTCATGTCATTCCCACCCTTATCAGTAGACACCACATGCAGGCAAAAAGGAAGGAGAACTGAAGCATTTAGTGCTGGAGTGGTTCCTCCAAAAACACAGAGTGAAAAATTCCATACCTGTTAAAATCCCTCTGCCTGAGAAATAATGAGAGTGGTACACAATGGTTATCCATGCCTGGATTACTGCCCTTAGTGTTCCAGCTGCCTGAAGTTAAGTACCTGGCTGTCACTCATGAGCAAAGGGAAGGTGAACCAGGGAGTGTTTATGTAGTGATACACCTGAGATTGTGCAAAATGGAGAGTGCATTTCAGCACAGCACCTCTCCAGGCTTGCAAGAGTCTTCATGAGACACAAAGATCAGTGGGATGACACAGGTGCAAGTAAGTATCATAGGGAAACATTGCTGATTTGGCCCAACCTTATTCAAACAACAGAAAAATGAAGTTTACACAATCCCTATAAGCTTCAACATGCATGCTGGTACTTGTGATAGTGTTTGGGAGAAGGCAGTTTCAGGTATTTGGCTGGCACTTGAGCATAGCATCAACACCTTCAAGGACCACAACCAAAGGAGGTCCTTTCAACAGAAAATTACTCACTGGGTCTGCATGTGTTGTTTTGTAAAACAAAAGCAGGTGCATAAGGATGTTCTCAGAGGTCCTTTAGCAGGGCTCACAAACATCCTAGGTCTCTGTTCCATCCTGTTGTCTTCCCTTCAGCTTCCTGGTTCATAGCAAGAGCACAGGACAGCATCTCTCTCCTGTCTTTATGACAAAATGAAGTGTTAAGTGACTGGCTTGCAGTGCTTGTACTGCAACCCCACACCATGCTGCAGCCCAGCTCAAACACTGGCAAGTCCTGTCTACAGCTTTTCTGCCTTCACGTGTGTGAAATGTTGGGGACCATTACAAGAAGTACCAACAACTGACAGACAGGAGGTCCTGGTAACAGAATTTAGACTTAAACATTTTTCTTGTGCAAAACTAATACAGGAATTATTTAAACATCAACCCCTTGCCTATGCCAGATATCTTATAAGTGGCTGTAATTAGACTGAGGATAAGGTGGAAATGCCCCACAGGCAACCAAGAGCATCTTCACCTTGTTCAGCAACGTGGACAGTGGGATTGAATGTACTCTCAGCATGGCTGATGGTGACACCGAGCTGCGTGGTGCAGTCAGTGTGCAGGAGGGAAGGGATGGCATCCAGAGGGACCTGGACAGGCTGGAGAGGTGGGACTGTGCAAACCTCGTGGAGTTCAACAAGGCCAAGTGCAAGGTCTCACATGTGGGTTGCAAGGACAAACACAGGCTGGGGGGATATGGCTTGAGAGCAGCCCTGAGGAGAAGGACTTGGGAGTGTTGATTGCTCAGCAAGACCCAGCAGTGTGTGCCTGCAGCCCAGAAAGACAAATGTATCCTGGGCTGCATCCAAAGCAGTGTGGCCAGCAGGCTGGGAGAGGTGACTCTGCCCCTCTGCTCTGATGACAACTCACCTGCAGGGCTGCATCCAGCTCTGGGCCCCCAACATAAGAAGGACGTGGAACTGTTGGAGCAAGTCCAGAGGAGGCTACAAAAATGCTCAGAGGGCTGGAGTACCTCTTCTGTGAAGATAGGCTGAGAGAGCTGGGGTTGTTCAGCCTGGAGAGAAAAGGGTTCTGGGCTGACCTTGTAGCATCCTTCCAGTACCTAATGGGGGCCTGCAAGAGAGCTGGAGAAGGACTTTTTACATGGACATGTAGGGGGGATAAGACAAAGGGGAATGGCCGTACACTGAGACAGGGTGGGTTTGGATTAGATATTAGGCAGAAATTCTTTACTGTGAGGGTGGTGAGGCACTAGAAAAAGTTGCCTAGTAAAGCTATGGATGCCCTGGAAGTGCTCAAGGCCAGGTTTGGATTAGGCTTGAGACCTCTGGTGTAGCAGAAGGTATCCCTGACCATGGCAGGGAGGTTGGAACTAAATGATTTTTGAGGTTCATTCCAACCCAAACCATTCTATGATCTCATGAAACTGAGTGGCAGCACCACAGGAAGAGGACAGAGCCCATCCCTGGGAAAGGACAGTCGTGGGAATGGGCTAAACTGTTGAGAGAGGAAAGGACACAAGGCCAGGAAGGGGACATCACAGGGTAACTGCTGCATCATTTCCACTGACAGTGGAGAGGTGTTTTCACATATTTAAGGTAGGGACATATCCATGCAGTAGTGATCAAACATATTCTTAGAGGTTAATGCATGGTTAAATTCTTTGCTACGTACAGTCAGCTCCTGCTGAATCTCTGCCTGAATTCTGCTGTGTGGGTTATGGTACTTTCTTCCTTCTCATGTCCAAGTCTCACCTTTGAACTTTATTTTACCTGGCAGTCACCTGGCAGTCACCTCTGATGTTTTATTTCAGTAAAGGAAACACGCATATTTTGTTTCAGAAAATATAATGTTGTTTTCTTGTACTTCCATTTCAGCAAGCTATGTGCAAGCGGTCAAATCCTTTGAATTCCATAAAACCAATTCCCATAGCCCCATGTTCCACCCAGTTGACTTGAGGTAGAATCAATTAGTCTGTCAACAGTTCTTAAATCATCACAAAGTTACCATGCCAATTAATGAGGAGGAGGGAGGGGAGAGAAAAAAAAGGTAAAAAGAAGACAGATTCCCATTTTTGCTCAGCAAGCCTGAGCTGCCAGCATGGCGAAGCAGATAGGAATTTGAATTTCTAAAACAATTTTCTGCCTTTCACTCTATGGTGCTTCTAGTAGTTATTGTGTTGAAATGATATCCTCCTTTTCTTGCCCATCACTCTCAAGGAAGTGATTCTCATAGGAAGCTCAAGTGAATGTTGAGAATTGAAGCTTAAAATGAGACTTCCCTTCCAAAAGTGCCTCTGGATCAGACACTAAATATGCCATTTTTATTAACTGTGCCTTCTGTACACCCTAGAGAAATGTAAGAATACAAAGGATCAAGGAGAAAGTTCATTATTATTTTTGTAATAGAAATACATATATTTTAGAATGTATAGAGCACTCAAAGTTTCTCCCTTGCATTTTAATAAATTGCTTACAATAAATACTTTTAAAAATGCTAGGAGGAAAAATCCCTCGGGCTTCACTACTGCTGTGAGTAATACAGGTGGAAATTTCTGTACAAATCCTAAGTACACTGTGGCTTAGCTGGTAGCTTTATTTCTAAGATCATAGAATGGTGTGGATTGGCAGGGGACCTTGAAGATCATCCAGTTCCAACCCCCTTGCCATGGGCAGGGACACCTTCCACTAGACCAGGATGCTCAGAGTCCCATTCAGCCCCACCTCCAGGGATCCACAACTTCCTTGGGCAACCTACCCAGTGCCTAACCAGCATCACAGAAAAGATTTTTCCCCCCTATTATCTAATCTCTTTCCATTTGAAGCCGTTTCCCTTTTTCCACGCTCTTGTAAATAGACTCTACCCATCTCTCATGAAAGCTCCCTTCAGGTAGTGGAAGGCTGCTCTAAGGTCAGCCTGGAGCCTTCTCTTTTCCAGGCTGACAGCTCCAGCTCTCCCAGCCTGGGTTCACAGGAGACGTGCTCCAGCCCTCTGAGCATCACAGAGCATCCAGCCCTGCACTCGCTCCAGCAGCTCCCTGGCCTTCCTGTGCTGGGACCCCAGAGCTGGAAGCAGCACTGCAGCTGGGGTCTCACCAGAGCACCAAATACATATCCTATATATAATTACTACTAGCAGTAATTATAATAGGGACTGTCCAAAGAGGATCTCCCGTATCATGGGGCCACCTTCAGGAATCCTGTGACGCGGCTCTCGTCACCGGGCTCAGCTCCCGCTGCGCAGCGCTCCCTTTCCAGCACGGCGCTGCCCCGCTCCCCGCAGCGCTGTTTATCCACCGCCTCTCCGCTCCGCCCGGGACTCCCTGGCTGCCGTGCCCGCGGCCGGGAGGGCGGTGCCGGCGGCGGGCCCGCCCCAGCCCGGGCCCGGCCCGCGCCCGTCGCCCCGGTGACGGGGCAGAGCGGCCCGGCCGAGGGAGGCGGCGGGCGGGCCGGGGCTCGGCGCCATCGAGCTGGCTCCGCCCGCGGCGCCGCGGTGAGTGAGGGGCGGCGGGGACGGCAGCCCGAGAGCCCTCCTCGGGCCGGGCTGGTGCGCGCCGGTGCCTCGGGGGCTGGGCCTCCCTGGGGTCCCCTCAGCACGCAGGAGGTGCGGGTTTGGGCTGGAGAGAGAGCCCGCAGAGCTCCGTTCCTAAAGGGGAGGGTGCTGCCGGCCCGCAGCGTGCTCCGGGGGCTGGGATCGGTGTGCGGCGAACTGGCGTGTGGGGGAGCTGCCCCGCTCAGTGCTGGGCTGCGGGAGCGGGAGCGTGGGTGCGGAGCTGCGGGGACAGGGACCCTGCCTGCTTTGGCTTCGGTGGGGTAGAGCCGGGCCCTGGCGGCCTGAGAGCTCCGCGGTTAATGAGGGGAGGTAGGTGAAGCTTTGTTTAGGAGAATCGGGGTGAAAGTGGCAGGCCGGGCGGTGCCGAGTTTCACAGCCGGAGTGAGCGGCTGGAGCGCCGCGCTCCCCTCGGCGCTGGGAGTGCTGAGGAAGGGACTGGCGCACTCGGGAGGCGAATGGATGTCAGCAGGTGGAACTGGAGTGGAAACGCGCATTTGTTTCCATTCTCAAGACGGACAGGGGGTCTCATTAGTGCGCATAATTACCTCAAAGGCAGGTGCCGAGAGGATGGTGCCAGAGTCTTTTCAGTGGTGCTTGGCGACAGGATGAGGAGCAATGGCCATAAACTGAAACACAGGAAGTTCCACCTCAACATGAACATTTTTCACATTGAGGGTGGCAGAGCACTGGAACGGGCTGCCCAGGGAGGTTGTGGAGTCTCCCTCTCTGGAGACTTTCAAAACCACCTGGATGTGTTCCTGTGTCACCTGCTCTAAGTCACCCTGCCTTAGCAGGGGGTTTGGATCCCCAGAGGTCCCTTCCGACCACAAGGATTCTGTGTTTTATTGAAACTTACAGTGGTGCAGATGCTGAAAGATGAATGGTTCATATTCCTTCTGGATGCTGCCCCAAACTGGAGACTTGAAGTTCCAGCAGCACTGAAACCACTGTTAGCCTGAAACTTGCTGTACTGCATGGTGGGAAGGGGTTTCATGTGGGTAGAAAGTGGTAGCCTTGCTTGCATGGTGGTAATTTGCTGAAAAAGTTGGTGTGAATAACTTTGGTTTGAAACCAAAGCTAGTTTGTTGCAAAACAAGGGAAGATATTTAGAGCACACTGGAGTTCTTAATTTATAATAAGAATTTATAATAAGAATTTATAATATAATCTTTAATAATGTGTCCCATCCTTAATGCCTGATATACACAAGTGGAACAATATATTAGATTTTTAAGGGACTTTAAAAAGAATTAAGGCAGTCTATTTCAAAGCACCAGTATTTATTGTCAACGTTACTGATTTCTTTCTTGCAGCTGAGTGTCATGTTTTTAAATAACTGCTGGTATTTGATTAGAGTAATGGATTTGAGGTTAATCTCAAGAACTGGAGCCACCTGTCATGGGACCTGATTACTGGCAGCTTTAGTAATATACATTCACTACCAAGAGGGTTCTTGTAGCAAAATTCGTTTGTTGTTTTGTGGTTGGATTTGGTTTTGGGTTTGTTGTTTTTGCTTTTTTTTTTACTTTTAAAATCAGTATCAGCATGTGTTCTGTCCTGTGTAATACTGCCGGTTCTGATCATTGAGAACAGTACTGTGCCATGCAAATGGTTTTGGTGATTTCTTCAGTTACTGTAAACAGGGTAAAATTTGGTTGTGAGTGTTTTGCTTCTCTGGGTGGGAGCTCTTATTGGGTCATACATCCTAGTTTCTAATTATTTGAGAGTAGTTTGTTTAGGATGCAATTGTAGAACTCTTGGTAAAGCCTAGTATTTGTATATAAGAAATGTAAGTGATTTGTTGCTATTCATTACATTTTGAAATGTAATCCAGACATCTAAAATAATATAAAATTGCTGCTAGTGAGTTCTCAAGACACCAGTAATACAGTAAAAATGATGATTTGTTTCATTTCTCTAGTACTTGTCCAGGTTCCCTAAATTTACACAAATTAAGAATTCTGTCAAGCTATTTTATTTTGTCCTCTATTTGTCCCTGGCTTTAATCTTTCCTTAATCCTGTGTAAAGAGATTATGTGCAGTATGTCATTAAGAGTAACAACAAGCTGTTGTTTAGACTAGGATTTCTCTTGTCTGTTTGGTACCTGTTATGACAATTTTACATTTTAGAGCTTTACATCACTACAATAATATCATATAAGCAGGCCACTCCAAAGGCATGTTTTAACTAGAAAAGCTAGACTGAGCCCTTGCTTTTCCTCGGGTTAGTACCAAAGACAAAACTGCACTGCAGATTTGAAAAAGAAAATATAGAGAGACTGCTGAGGAAAAAATCAGACACCTGAGCTGGGTATGAGTGGTGAAAATTACAAAATCTGCAGAAGTCTGTTGTAGTGAAAGGTGAATCTCTGGGCCATTTATGTTCTAATCATCATGCTCTGTAATTCCAGAACATGCCATTGTGGGGTGGGTGTGATGGTACACAGACATTGTTGTCAGGGTATGTGGTTTTCACACCTTGTTTTGTGCATTTCCATTGAGTGGATTTGACACTTCCACTTGGTCGTTGAAGGAATGCACCAACTTTTCTGTACTTTACTTGATCAAGTGTTTTTGTACCCTAAAAGTTAAAGTATACAGCAGAAAAGGAGTAAGGTAATAAAATATATTACAGAACAGACAAAATGAATAATTTGGTCTGTGTTGTATTACACAGAATTTCTGGAGGGAAGGAAGAATTTATGTGAAGTTGTTTTGATTGCACATGCCCAAATATTAGAATTGGACAAAACAAATAATGGTTAAAGCTGGTGATTAATATATACTCCAACGAAAATTACTTGGAAAGCTGATAGGATTTAGGCACCAAAATGAGAGAATTTAAAGGTCAGAACTTGAGGTTGTGTCTAGATCTTGTTCTGTTTATTGTAGATACAAGTTTTTCTCACGTTGTTTTTGGTACACTTTGTTAGAGAGCAAAAACTTGAGCATGAAATGCGTGCAAATTCTCCAACTTCTTAATGTAACTCTAGGAGTTCAAGCTGGGGCCATCTGTAGCAGATATTACTAAATCCCCTCAGAAAAAACATACCTTAAACAATGCTCAATGATATTTGTTGAAACAGAGAAACACAAAACTTGTTACTTTTCACTTCACGTGATACGCCTGTCTATACCTATACACAAAAATGCATACACAGTTTATCATTGCTTTAAATGTGATTCTGTGTTGTAAAATGGGTATAAGAATACCCTCAAGGTTTTTGTCTTGGTTTGTTTTTTAATATATACCTAGAGCTAACCATTGACAACTTGCAAGATGTGTATATAGACTGTGTCTTGGAATAAATACATTTGATCATCTGCTTTTACCAGAGTCAACAAATAACCTTGTTGTAAAAAGGCGTTATTGATGGTATTAAAGACTGGAGTGCATGCAGGCATTCTGGGGAATAAGATATAAAGCTGAACTCTGAGAAAAACAATTTTCTTAAATATATGAAAGTCCAATTTAAAATCTCATCATAATTTAAGATGCCTATGTAACTTTTTGTTAAATCTGATTTTTAGCTTTGTTTCAGAATACGCTATTAACCAGAAATCTTATTTCACTATAGCTGTGACTTCAGGGGAGGGGAGGTGTAGATGGGTGTAGAAAGAAATCTTCTCTGTAACTTCCCTTGACAAAATGAAGGTTGCTTGGTGCAAAGATTATAAATTGAGATGTCCACTAGGCCAGTGGCATCTTGACCGGTGATGTGAGATTCTTTCCTGCTAACAGAAGCAACAGGGAGCAACACTTTGTGTTGTAACTTAGAGAAAGCAGCATTTCAACTCAGAACAAATTAGAAACATTGGTCTATTTTCCAGGCAGCTGTTTCCTTTACACAGCAGGCTGATCTGCTTGAGAATGTATATTTCACACTCCTGGAGAGGCCAGTTTTGTTGTTATTTTGCCAGGCCTGTAAATCTCAAGCCTGAATCTTGTTATCAGCTGAATCAGTTTCTTAATCTGTTTGAACAGACCAGACTGTAGCTAATTTTGGTATAAGGATAAGGACTAGAGAGTTCCATGCTGAGTTCTCAATCTCCTATAAAGGTAGATTGATGGTGTGTTCCCATTGATTTGAGTTTTATTTTGTATTTTCAGGCAGCAGAGGCAAAAGGTAGAGAATGCTATTATTCAGTTAGCATTCAGTGTTTGTGTATTAGCATTTGGGTTACAGGGAGCAAATTGTACAATGAGAGGTTGTTAGTTTTTCCTACTCCTGCATAAATGAGTGGCTCTTCTGAGTTTGTGTGTTTAACATCAGGCCTTCATCTGAAGCATTGGTGACAGATAGTATTGTGTGTAGTGGAAGCTGGGGTTCAGATTCAAACTTGGATTGGGATTCAAATTAATATTTGCATGGATTCAATTATTATTGTGATTCAGCATTGTTCAATATGGATTCTTTTCCAAATGACAGTTCAGATTTAATCTTCCATACCAGTGCATATAAGCTCTATGCGTCTCTCTGCAGGCCTTGTAAAACTGAAGAATAAACTTAACTCTTCAGCCATTATCATGCCTAAGAATTATGTGAACTTCAGAGCAAGATATCCATTTATAACAAATCAATTTGTGGGTGAAAAATGCAGTGGTTATCTTGCTGCTCCACCTCCCTTCCTCACTAACTTTTAAGCATAGGAAGCCTGCTTGCATTACTAATCCAAAACACAGTATTCAGACCCTAAGTTTGCTGTGGCACCCTGTGCAAAATTTTTGTCCTTATGTTTTCCAGAACTTCAGCCATGCCTTTGTAATAGTTCAGGAAGCTGCTGCTGTCTACAAATTCAGAGTAAGGGCTTCTATCAGAATACACCAGCTTTATAAACACTTTGCTGGTTCTAGGGAATTATGACAGTAACCTCAACTCTCCAGTCTCTGCTTACTCTAACCCTAATTGTACAGTAGGTTTGAAAAATTTAAAGGAGCTAATTGCGTTTACGTCCATTTAAAAAGCACATATGGTTCTGGAGGCTGTTATTGTTTGATACAAGTAGTAGAGTGTCTCTTTCCTAAAATATTGTAAAACTATCTAGTCTCTTTTTTAAATTTTTTTTTAGGGATCCACGTAAGAATGACCATGTTCTTCTGTCTCCCATTCTTCGTAACTGGATCTCAAAGCAGCTATAGTTTGGAAGAGAGCAGTGAATATCCTGCTGAGTTATGAGAAACATTCACCAACATAAAACAGTCTGGAACAAGATTTTTCTTGAGAAAATCAAGGAGCACAGAACCCTTTAATAAAACAGAATATATTTACCATTTCATAAGCTTTTGGCTGTCTGAGTCGTAAAAAAATGAATCGTTACACAATTATGAAACAACTGGGTGATGGCACCTATGGCAGCGTGTTGATGGGGAGGAGCAATGAGTCAGGAGAACTTGTGGCTATCAAAAGGTATGTAGCATCTCAATTCAGTAAAGGTGTTTGCAAAATCTTAGATTTTCAATTTTGACTTTATTGTTGTCTTCCATTTGTGTAGAATTGAAAAAAGTCACCTTTTAAAAGGAAATTAACATAGCAAAATTATTTTAATTAAGATGTTTAACAAGGTGATTTTGAGTCAGATTTCTGGTAACTGATCAATAGAGAGGCACATCAGTTTAATTTACTGGTTTACATTGTCTTGTAAAATTGCATGCTGCTTTTGTTCAGTTTGAACATGTTTCCTTCTAAAAATGTTGTTAGGCCAACACCAAGGGAGAAGCAAAAGTGAATGGGATTAATTAGAGAGCTTATTTATATGAATTGCAGGAATAGCGATCTTAACAGGTAGATTTGAAATCCCATCCCAGCCCCCCATATCTTTGTAAGTACTGCATTAAGTTTCAGGTGTTGCTACAGTGATAAACAACACAACACTCTGGTCAGGTAAATAAAGGCTGTTACCCTGGCTCTAATAAACTTGTGTTCTGTGTAATCAAGAGTATTGTCACACTTGCCTTAAAAGATGATTACGAAACAAGAAAAATTCTACTCAAGGCGTGGGGGAATTCCCCTTGTATTCCTAGAGAATTGCATGCAGGATATAAAGTGTAAGTTGAAATACCAAAAATTGTAACTTGCTCGGACACTTTCTCTCATTTATGAATCTACTGCAGTAAGATAATTGTAATATAATTGATTGACCTTTTTCTTTAAGAATTACTGAGAATTTCATGTTTCACCATGTCTTGCTGGTACTATTGCTGAAGTTAATATTAATCTAAGCTAAAGAAAGAATCTCCAATTGATTATTTTAATTATTATTAGCAAAAGGAACATTTTGTGGGAAGTGGTTCATTTTGTGATTTCAGGATTTGGAATTCTGTTGTGTGATTTTTAAGTTTGGGACTTGACTGGGTACGGTGTTGCTTGAAGATACTTTTATTTTAAATTATAAGTTTAAATCTCTTCACTTTAGGTGCTAGAACTTTACCAAACCACAGCAATGACATTCACAACTTCATCCCAAGATCTGAACAACACCAAATGTCCACATTTGGATTTATGCAGGACTTACAAATAAATGTATTACACTGTTATATATAACAATTAGTTTAGGGGCTATGATGTTGCTTGAAAAAAATTAAACCTTTTTTAATTAATATATTGAAACAGATTTTTAAAATGACCAGTCAAGTCAGATGCTTACTTATAATAGAATTAATATATATAGAATATAATAGAATATATGTATAGAATATAATAGAAAGTGTTTTGCAAATTTCAAAACTTTTTTTTTCTCCCAGAATATGCTGCTTGTGCATAAAGACGTGATTTTCCATGATATATGTGCAGTGTCATTGTTGCTTGCTTTATTATTAAAAGCACAATTCAAATGACCCAAAGAGGGTTTATGTCCCTTTTACTTTGGAGTTACATGGTCTCTGTCTGTACTCTTCTAAAAATATGTTTCAGTGTTTGATGATTAATCACTGTAAATTTTTAGCAATTCTAAGCATTGACTTTGTTTTTAATTATATTGCTTATGGGTATGCTAGAATGTTTTTAATTGAGTTCAAAATATAGATAATGCTATTCTTGGAAAATATATTTTAGATTTTTCTAATTCTAAAAGCATTGTGTACTGTTCACTGAAAATACTTTATCTTGGGCTTTATTTCAGAATGAAAAGAAAGTTCTATTCATGGGATGAATGTATGAATTTGAGAGAAGTCAAGGTAAAGTGGTGAACATGCCACATTTAAAAATAAGTGTCTGGTTAGGCTTGCATGAAGGAAAAGGGTAGCTACCGTGTCCAAGTGAGGCCAGACTCTGTGAACTCCTTAAATGCTGACAGATTTCACAAAACTGTGGGGTGCTGGCACTCCTGGAGGTCCTGCTGATTTGTGGAGTATCCCACTATTCTCAAGCAGTGTCCATGTCTCATAGCCAAGCCTCTTATCTTTGAGAAAGGAAAAGAAATTGGTTTTGGATGTGTTTATTTCTGTGGTTTACTGTCCTCTTCTTTAATTTTACTTCCAGATTTCTAGCTGTGTTCATTCCATATATCTTGTGTTTGGGGCATCTGTAGAAAGCACTGGGAGTTTTGGCTAGCCAAGTGATAGAATAACACTTGAAAACCTGGGCATAAATTCCAAATAATTCCATGTTTTGGGCATCTGATTTTCTGCATATACAAAACTCCCTACTAAAGGGCTTTTGATTTAACTGATTGGAGACTTCATACAAATCAGTATGTCCAAAATGAGCATCTGTAAGAGAATCCTTCTTCATGGCATGAAAGTTTCATGCCAAAAATAAAGGAAAAAATTATGCAGGTTTTCTTATTCAATGCAGTGAGCAAGAACTCTGTCAGCTTCAGATTTGCCTTTTGTTGTAGGGAATTAGGTTTTTGTGCTAATCTTTACTCTGGCTCTGAGGTAATCCCTAGAAATAGGTTTAAACTACTATTAATATAGTTGTTGCTTTTAATTAGAGGTTCATTCAAACTTTTGGGTTGTTTTTCTTTAGAACAGATTACAAGGTAAATAATGGGGTATCATATGAATATGTTGTGTGGATTCTGTGCTAGAAACTGAGATGGTACAAATTTAGCTCTGGTAAGGAATCAAGGTCACTGTGGGGTTATCTGAAGCTGTATTTTGCTCTGTTGCAGTCTCTGAAGAAGCTAAACCATGCCAATGTAATAAAATTGAAGGAAGTCATACGAGAAAATGACCACCTTTATTTTGTGTTTGAGTACATGAAGGAAAATCTCTATCAGCTAATGAAGGATAGGTATGTCTTTTTTCACAGAAAAGCAGTGTGCTATCATGCTCTAATGATTCTCATACTGCTTTGAAGAACACTTTGGGATGTCTGGTTTTGACTCCTCCGGTAGCGCCATTGACGTGGACAGGATTTGCTGCACCCGGTTATTTGAGGGTAGAGTTCTGCTTTGCTCTGTTACAACACTGAATATTGTAATGCTTTGGAAATAAGTTTGATCACTTGTTAACAGGAGAGCATGCCTTTGTGTAGAACCATGAGAGAAATTTCAAATAGTCGTGTTATGTTTCTTTTTCTTCATTAGCCTTCATTTTAATTTATGAAGGATTGGCTGAACATTGTTCATGCTACTTTTCCTCGTGGGTTTGACTTAAGGTGGGGACGGTGCATGGATGCATCTTTGTAAGAATGGCCTAACATGGGCTAACTCTGATGTTGCAATCTTGGACAAACAGTACATAGCAAGGCTTGCAAGGTGGTCTTCGGAGTAGGACCTGCCTTTTCAATAACATTTTCTTTTGATTAATTGTTTTGCCTTTGGTGTGGGTTTCCTTCAGATTTTGTCATGCACTTGTATCTCCCAATGTGCCAAGCCCTGGGTTGACATCCTGAGGTAGCTGCTGGTGACATGAGCACAATGTTGCTCTGCAGCTGAGCAGAATTGCTCTTAGCAGGGCTCCCTTAAGGGCACTGCTGGGTAATGCACCCACCTGTGCTGCACTGTGCCATCTCTGCCTTGCTACAGCACTGTGCATTCCACACCCACCTGTCCAGCACACTGCTGGCCACCCAGCTTCGGCAGAGAGACAGCACCATGAACATCTCAGCACAGAAGTTCTGCTGCTGCACTTGAAGTGGTTGAGATTAAGGCCCAAGAGAGTTTTGAAATGAGAGTTGCATCTCTCTTGCTTTGACTTGATGGGTGTGTTTTCTTGTGTTCATGATGTGCTAGGCAAAATAAAGAAACATGTATGTTCTGAAGGCACATTATTTTTCTGAATTATGCGCGTTTTTACCCTGTTTCTTCACAGAAACAAGTTTTTCCCTGAGTCAGTCATCAGAAACATGATGTATCAGATATTGCAAGGGCTGGCTTTCATCCACAAACATGGTAGGTTTCCTTCTAGAGTTTAACTGTATAGCACGTTTTTTTAGAAAATAAGATCATGCACAGAAATAACATGAATGAAATAACCTAGCAAGGGCTATTAATAATCTCTGATAAATCGTGGTTACCTGTTTCCAGTGTGGTGCAGTTTTAAACTTTGCCTGAAGTTACTCTTTGTTTTCCTATAAATGGATTTTCCTCTTTCTCTTGGAAAGCACTGGATGTTGTTAATACACAGTGCAGTAGTTTTTTTCTACTTTAGTTAGTAGATGAATGAACAAACTAAAGAAATTTATGTGCTCTCCTGTACTAATCACTTCTGCATCCTCAAAAAGATCTAATTGAGGAGCATTAATACCTAAGTACTCTTTTGTTGAGATACTATAACTAACATGATACTCTACATATAAAAAAATACTAAAATAACTTGTTCACTAAGAAATTCAAAGAGTATCCTTATCAAATACAACATGGATTTAAATATTTTAATAAATTGGATGTTTCTAGGAATTACAGGAACAGTGTAAATAAGAGCTCTGAGGTGTGCTCACAACAATAAAAAGTTTCACAGTGTTTGCAAAACTCCTAAAGCTCATGTTTAATATCTGTCTGTGAACTGTATTGCATTTAAAAAGGTAATAATTCACTCTCCTGCTCAACTTTTTGATTTTGTAGTTCTTCTTCACATCACAATGGTATCCTTAAAACTTTCCAAAGACAATAACACATTAGCTGAAAATAAAATGTGTTCCTAGCGAGGTTTCATTTGCTTTCAGTGTACCCTGAAGATGCCTGTTGGTGAATTAAATGAATAATTACTTTTACTCAGTAGTGTCAAATACCCAGAAATTGACATTTTCTTGTCTTTCTAATCAGGATCATATACTGTTTGTTAGCATCCTCCTTTCCTACATAATTTCTCTGCAAAATAAATTAGAAAATTAGATTTTTTAAAAAAAGTCTAATTTTAAGTTACAATATTAATATCTTGATTTGACCATAAGTGTATAAGGGAATACCAGGTATGATAAATTTGAACATTTACATTTCACTGTAATAATTTCAACCAATTTCTTACAGTTGTTTTCAATTTATGCATGCAGAAATTCAGTGCTTTATTCTAGCAAGTGGATTTCGTTCAAATTAATGGATAACATAACAAATTGTGTGTTCCAATTAAACAGCAGTATTAATTTGCTTAGTGACTTAACCATTGCCCAAGTATAAAAATCCTCAAGCCAACAGCAAGCATTGAAGAAACTTTGTGCCTGCATTACTAATATTAGCATTTCTGAGCAGGATTTGGATATCCTGTAAATGTCTGTATCTCCAAATTGTTGTCACAGTGATAAATAACTAGTTAAAAATCATTCAAGCCATTTTATTTATCAAGTAAGTGTGTCAGATGCTCAATTTTCCATTATCCAAAACTGATAAAGTAAAAGATTTCATTCTGAAACTGGTTTTAACTTGATGTTGCTGCCAGCTAATTCATTTTCCTTAATGTGCTAATGACAGTTTACATTTGTTAATTTAGGAACACTTGGTGTAATAATCATTGGAGGGAAAATGTGTGCATTTTTTGGGGGAGGGTTCCAATTATTTTATGTTGAATTAAAAAAAATAAAAAGAAAAAAGACTGAAAACCACTATATTATTCCAAAACATCCCAAAGTAAATACTGGATTACTCTTATTAGAAATTGCTCCTTAAGAAGTGATTCTATGATAATTTGCAACTCTTTTCTGTTTGGTCTTCTACAGGATTTTTTCATAGGGATATGAAGCCTGAAAACCTTCTCTGTAGTGGACCAGAACTTGTGAAAATTGCAGATTTTGGGTTGGCTAGAGAACTAAGATCTCAGCCACCTTACACAGATTATGTTTCTACCAGGTGGTAAGTATATCAAGAATTTAATACATTAGCTTAACTAATTACCCTCCTATGACCATTTTAACTTATTTATTCTTTCCCTCCATCCTCACAGGTACCGTGCTCCTGAAGTTTTGCTGAGATCGTCTGTCTATAGCTCACCTATTGATATATGGGCAGTTGGCAGCATAATGGCTGAGTTATACACACTCAGACCTCTTTTCCCAGGCACAAGTGAAGTAGATGAAATCTTCAAAATTTGCCAAGTCCTAGGGACTCCAAAGAAGGTGAGGCTTTAAAAACCTCACACAATTTTATTACAAAAAAAATTAAATCAAATTATTATAAAATATTCAGTGTTATCTTTCAGAACATACCTATTGAATTATTGTTTCAATAAGTTTCCTGCAGACTTAGTGTTTGCTCAACTGTACTTCTTTTCAGCTTCCATTAAGGCATGTAATGCTAGTCTTTCATTGTATATTAGCATCTGTTGTATATAATACCATTATATGAAGCCTTCATCTCCTGTGATGGAAACCAGATAAAATTGTTTAATTTTGTTATTTAAAGCTATTTATAATGGAAAGCAAATCAGAATTCTCCTTGGATTTAATTTACCAGAGCCAATTTGCATTCCCTTCCCAAAAGTGTAATTCTTCTGTGCGGGCACACAGAATTTGGAGCTTGTAAAAGTTACCATAAATAAGACAAATTATGCTTCTCTTATTTTTAAAGTAAAAAACCATTTAATCTCAAATATAGATGTCTCATAAATATTATTAGCAATAAGAAATAATTGAGGGAAAATGTGCAGTACTGTAGAGAGGAAACAACTCTTTTCATTTATTTTCTGTATGAGCTAAATACTTTTTAAAATTACAAGGAAAGTTTTGGTAGTGCATATAAAAATGGATGCAATTATATTCAGTTTAAAAGTTGTTTTACTAAATGGATGGGAGAATATGCAAGAAAAGAATAAGGTTGCTTTCAAAATTTCAAATGAACTGAAAAAAAAGACCATATGCTATTAAATATTTTTGTAGACTAAAGTAAGAAATGGCAGATACATATCAGTATTTTATGGGTGCAAATAGAACTTGGTGGAATAACTGACCAAACACAGTCCACCTAGATCTGAACTTCCTAAGGGTGGAGAAAGATACATCAATTTCATTAGTGTTCTACTTGTATAAAATACAGTGTAATTCTTGTCCAGTAAAGGAGCTGCTATCAATAGAGAAGTAAGGAACAGAAAACTTAAAACAGAAATAGATTAAGCTTAGCTAGGAACATGCAGATCTGGAAGTCGTGGG
The DNA here is from genome assembly GCF_028769735.1 of Zonotrichia leucophrys gambelii. Classification (NCBI taxonomy): domain Eukaryota; kingdom Metazoa; phylum Chordata; class Aves; order Passeriformes; family Passerellidae; genus Zonotrichia; species Zonotrichia leucophrys. Next base: position 66,083,370 of record NC_088171.1, read on the forward strand.
AAAACATCCAAGAGAACATTCTTAGAAACAGGTGCAAACTCATGACAGAGCAAAGAGGAAAAGGTCAGGTGGAGAGTTATGGATGATACGTTGTGGAAGTAAAAATTGAATCAGGAGGACTCAGTGAAAATTGGTATGATCTGTAAAACAGTGCTTGCCATGACAGAGTTGTGCCTTAGGAATAATGTGCAAATAGGAGCAGTATTTTAAGACTTGAGTTTTCAAATGCAGGTGTGAACTTTCTTGAGCAGATCACAAATCTAGGATAGTAAGAGGAACATTTTGATGTATATGAAGACTGAAAGACAGCACCATGCTGGCTTCTGGAACATTTTCAATGTACAGCATAAACAAGCTCTGAAATGCAGGGAGATCAGAGAGAGGTTTTCAGTGTGTGCAGTAGCACAGAAGCATTGAGCTGATTGCTGTAGTTTTTCTCTAACCTTACAAGGAGCTAACAGAAGCAAATCCTGACTGTTTAGAGTCTGTCATTCCCTGACTAGAAAGCTTAGTGCTTGGGAAAGCAGGGACCATTACCAGCTGAATATTCCAGAAAAAATTGTAGGGTCCCTTAAAGGCGCCCTAAAGAGTTAAGGACATTGTAAGTCAGCCTTCTAGAATCAGGAAACTGTAATTAATTGCTTTGTGTCATCTGCTGGGCAGACTTGGGAATTTTCTCTCCTTACGACAGTGCTAATGCATTCTTCAGGGAGATTGCTGTGTAAAAGGAGTGCTTAAATTGTATGATAGGAATTACCACAACAAATAATGCATTTGTTACAATTACTTCCATTCTGAAAAATATAAGTAGTTACTTTAATAGTCTGATTTTGCAGATAGTTTTACAAATATTATTTTTTTCAGACATGCGTTTTCATTTATTCTGTTATCCTGCAATAATGAATTACAGGAATTATGCCCAGAAGCTATCTTCATTCCAGTTGACCTTCCTGTACTTAAGTCCATAACATTCCAATGACTTTGGTGAATCTGGATGTTTTAAATAGTGGCAGGCAACTATTTTGTTTTATTTTCTAAATTAAGTTGCTTTATTTATTTTATAAATAAATTAAATTGCACCATTCAAGTATTGGCAGTGGTGATGCTCTTGTACTATGTGAATTTAATGAAAAAACTGATGACAACCTCAATGGCAGAGGTTAATGAAATGCCTTTTCATTAGCTGAAGGTTGGCAATGGCACTTTAAATTATTGCAAATTAATTTTTTTTTAATAGAAGTGTATTTTTTATTTTGCTCTTGTACTGTTTTCACCTTATGCCTATGCTTCATCAGTTCAACCCTTGGTACTTCGCAGCCCTTGGTAATTTGTTGTAAACTGTTCCTTTATTTCTAGCAGACAGAATGCCATCAAACTCAATAAAGAAGGGCAATGCAGTGAAGGAGGAAAGTTTTTCTCCATTGATTTAAATGAACAAACTGTTCTCTGAGGTGAAAGAGGAAGTCACTGGAAATCTTGAGACTTTTTGAAGCAGATATGGTTTATAATTATTTTTGAGGTTTTTTTATTACCATGGACTGTGCTAACAGAGCTAAAACTGTTGTACTTAAAAAGATGAGTAATGGCTATCATGGTACCTTAAGACCAAATTGTATCAAATCAGTCTGGTTTGCCCTGTAGCAGTGCAATAAGCGTGGTGGGTAGAGGAGGAGCACAAATGTCATACCTTGTCTTCAGTAAGGTTTCTGATGCTGTCCCTCATAACGTTCTCAGCAGCATATTTCTATACAAATTGCATGGTGAGAGCATTCCTGTTTGCAAAGAGTTGTCCAGACAGTAAGCTTCACCGTCTCTTATTCAAAAAATTCATTGAATAAAACTTGAGTGGTTCTGGCTCTGATTAAATTTTTAAGATTGTATTGAAGGCTGTCTGGTGGAGTAGATTTTGCTGTTTAAGCTAGTAGATGGCAGGCAGAGAAAAATTATGTTAGAAAAGAAGACTGGCATTTAGAAGGATTTTTTTTTATGTGTAGAATTAGAGATGTAGCTTTAAAGAAATTTTTTCAGTAGTGCACAGAATGCCATACTTAGGCAGGAATAATTAGCTACATCAATAGCTGTGGATCACCATCCAGCTAACACATCTGTAGGAGAGGCTGTAGGAACTATTTAGTGTGATGTATGTCTAAAGACAAATACCATACCAGTTTGTAGAAAAAGGAGTGTTGCCCATTAACATGTGAACTAATCTTTCTGTTTCTCTTGCTATATTATATCCAGTTTAGAGTTTTCAAGAGAAAAAAAATCAAGAGTCTAGAGAGGAAGTAAAATTCAAAAAGCCTAGACCTTAGGAATTGTTTGCATTTCTTTAGCCTGTACAAACAAAAGCTGGAAGAAAGGAAAATAAATACACCTTCCAATGTATAAAAAGGCCACTCTAGAGGGAAGAATTAGATAGTCCTTCTTGGAATCTATGGATGATAAGATACTCAACAATGTCATTTTTGTATGAGAAACCTCCATTTTCCTAATCTTGAAGAAATTACTCTCCGGAATAATCTGTATAGTCTGGCTATGGATTGCCAGAAATTGGAAGCTTTTTGAAACTTAACACATGTCAGGAAGGGAAATGGGTGTGGATAAATGGTCTCTTGAGGTCTTTGATAACCCTGTGGTTCTGTATTCCAAGAATGCAGTTATCAAGCAATGAAGGACTTCGGTGTTTATTTTTAGAAAGTTAACAACTTTTTTTAAAAGTGTTTATCTGGTGATCATGGTTTTTTATTGTTGCAATACTGGTCTGGTTGTAACCATACTAAGTCTGGTTGTAACTTAATCATTGACTGTCATAATGGTGGGATCAGTGCTATATTGTATAGACTGCATCATGGTTATACAGCTGGGAAAATGGTGAAAATAGCCTTGCCTCTGCTATTTCCATAAAGAGGGCATGCTGAAGTCAGCTGCTGGGCTCGTTTCTGTGGCAGATGGGGTGTGGCATTCCTGGTACTGCTGCACTCTGATCTCCTTCAGATAGGATGTGTCCAAGTGTGTTATTCATGGTGATGGTTCCATCTGTAGCTACAGGAGACCTCAGGAGGACTGTCATTGGAGACTGATGCTGCATTCACTAGTGTTGTAATAATTGTCACTGAAAACAGGAATGCTTGTTTTTGACCATAAAGGAAGGAGCCATGCAGACCAAGCATGACTCAAGCTGCCTTAAATTTTATCTAAATACATCTTTGTTCTTTTTTGGTGCTGATTTTTGTTTCCTTTGAAACAGAGTGACTGGACAGAAGGATACCACCTTGCTTCTGCCATGAATTTCCGTTTCCCACAATGTGTCCCTATAAGCCTAAAAACTCTCATCCCAAATGCAAGCAATGAAGCAATACAGCTTATGAGTGATATGCTGAACTGGAATCCAAAGAAGAGACCTACAGCAAGTCAGGTCTGAGCACATCAATGATTAAGTATAAGACTGAATTTTCTTGCATTTTAAAAAATTGTAGATACAGAGGCCAATTGATTGTCATAATAGTGATGGCCACAAATGTCTCCTCATTTTGAACACTTTGATGGGAATGAGACTAAGTGGTGAGAAGAGAAAGTTCTAAACTTGGCTCAGCAGACATCAGAAACTCCTCAGTTGTTTCTGCAATGTTGTCTTCTGTACTGTGTATCTTAAAATTCTCTCTGTACAGGACAGAGAAATAGCTGAGGTGCAAATGTTTCAATTCTGCCTGTCATCACTTTGCCACTTTTGTTTTCCTCCCCATCTGTACAAAGGGAGGTACCGAAAAGTTTGAAAACTTTGGTTTTTGTGAAGCCACAGATGGAATGCAGTATGGAAGAGCTAAGGCTTATTTTAACTTGGAATATAAGTTGTATGAAGTGATGAAGAAAGACCTTTGTGAAGAACATGCCAATAGGTCACAAAGATCACAATTTTTCTCCAAATTAATTTTCAAAACACATATTTCAAGGACCAAAGATGGTACATTCTGTGGATTTTTTTTTATTATTCTTACCTAATGTAATCCTATTTAGAACATATAAAAGAGGAATACAATTGAGAAAGAAAGGACATACTGCAAGTTACCCTAGGTGGATGTACCGTAAGTGATTCAGAAGCAGTTAAGCAGATGGTACCAAATAAAGCAAACAATCCTCTCCACTTTATAAAGCATGTCTATTGTACAGAGATGGAGATCTATCTGTAGTCCAGTACTATGTACCTGTACACAAAGTACTCTATGGTGCTTTATAAAAGCAAATAACCAGCTTTTACCCAGGTGAGTTATCGAGGAAGCAGCTGCAGCAGATGTGTAATCCACAGTCAAAAGGAAGAGTTTAATGCATATACATGGCAGTGTGTTCAAAGGCAGCTATTCTTGAGTGCAGCTGAGGCAAAACATGCATTTGAGAACTAACAAAGAGTAGGATCCTATCCAGGAGGATTAACAGAGTGGGTTGTTTTGATATAGTGGGAGGTGTGTTACTAAGGTGTGTCTGAGCTCTGCATCTAACAGAGGACATGGAAAGGTCAGAGGAAAGGATCAAATGAACATCTGCCTTAAGACAGACACTATATTTTCTTAATAAACACCATGAAGGCACAGCAGGCACAGTGAATGTATTTTAAAGAAAAGCAAAAGCTGGTGATAAGAAAAATGGGGGAGAAACCTTGCTCATTAACATTCTCTAATTGTAGAACCCATACACCATCTCACTTCTGGAGCTTTTCTTTTTGTTGGTTTTGTTCTGTTTTTAATTTGAAAACTCAGGCTATTCCCTGAGTTGCTGAAACACAGTCAGCAGTGGAGACATGTAAATAAAGCATATGCTAAAAGTAGCGGGATCTACCTCTTTGAAAGAGAAATTTGTTACTGCATAAATATAGAATGGTGTTAAATGTATAATGCATCTCCACCTAGCAATAAAGAAGGAAGCAAAAGGATATGACTGCTGTTACATGGAAAAGTGGATCAGTCTTACTAAGTTATGTAAGAGTTTGAAATACAGAACTGCCAGTTCTCAATATGCACTTTACATATGATCTCATTACCCTTCCATCTGCTGTAAAGCTTGCTCAAATGTTTCAGTAACCTGCTTAAATCCTTGATGAGGTTACCAAAGTCAACTTTTTGAAGTTAAAATTAATGTGTTATATCTTCCTCTGCAGGCTTTGAAGCACCCTTACTTTCAAGTTGGCCAAATTTTAGGACCTCCCCCACAGTATCTGGAGAAGCAGACTCCTGTTAAACCAGTTCAGCCAACAGAGCCAAAGCCATCTTTACCTAAACTGGAAGCTAAGCCAGAACCTCTGTCTTCACCTGATTTACCTGACAAAACACAGCCACAGCCCTTGCCAAAGGTTAACCACCAGCCTCTCCAGCAAATTCAGTTGCCTCAGAATACAGCTAACCAGCAAGTACCAAAGCAGCAGCAGCCACAGTCACAACCACTTTTTCCAATGATCAATAAAGACTCATCGCCTGTAAGCTGTCTTCAGTAACTACATAGATGGTTTTATTAAAAGTTCTTAGGATGTTCAGCCAGGTGATCCCTTGAAAATTGTCATATGTTTTATTAGAGAAGATGCAGATAGATAACTAGGGAATAAGTGAAGATATAACTGTCTGCTTATTAAAATTTTAGAGCAAGTCAGAAGAATAGATTGCTTGTAACAACAATGTTCATCATAATACCCCTCAGTGACATGCTTATGCAGTAATGGAGTTGGAACAGCTGTTACCTATTGACGTTTGAGAAACAATCACAACAATACTGTCACAACAGAGAAGTGGAAAGGGACAACTTCACTTGCCTCATGCAGGAAAATACCCAGACAGGTTCATCCAGCTCTTAACCTTGAAAGAATTTAGCAATTATGATTTTTAGGAAGATTGGTAGTAAACTTTGGTTTTGTAACTTCCATTTTGCTTTGTACTTGTACTCACTGAACTGCAATACAAAGTATGTAAAAAATAACAAGTATTCAGAGAATACTGGAAAGCAAATGATAGAAGGAGAGTTTTGAAATGTAATAATTTCCTTGAAACAGAATGTTAAAGAAATATTTCTTTTATTTGCTGTATTTACTTTGGGGGCACAGCAGTGTTCTGCACCACTGTGCTCTATTTCTTGACAGCCCACCTACCACTGTTCAGAGCATGAGTTCTGCAAGATGCCAGAAACAGTGGTTGAGCACTGAACTGGGTTTGCGAACAGAATGTTAACCTCACTAGTTCAGGTAAACTTGAGTAATTCAAGGATGAAAGTCCAAAACAACTACACTTCAAATACATGCTGGCATTATTATATTTTGTACTTAAAGTCATAATGAGACTATGACCAAAACAGGTACAACACACTGGCAAAAATTCCCTCAAATTCTGTAATTCCCTCAAAGTCTGTAGTCAGGAGTTATACAAGATACAAAATACAAAATTTTAGAAATTAATTAAAGTGCTTTTTTATTTTGATTTTAACTTCTATTATTTTAATTTATTTAAAATAGAAACAAGCAGCTAGTGGCCCTCTGAATGGTGTACTAGGTTCTAAAGCCTGCAGAAGACGGTGGGGTCGGACTTTGGTAAAGGCTGTGGATAGCTGGGATGACTTGGATGACCCTGAATTTGGAATGTCATCTTCAAAGAAGCCTAGCATTGCACTGTTAAAAGAAAAGAAAAACAAGGAATTTCTTTTTAGGTAGGTCCTGCAATTATAAAATAACAATTTCTTTTAGTAAACAGTGTCCAGAAGTAGATTTATGGACTGATTAAGACAAGTCTATTAAAATTCAAGTCACCAGAATTCTGCAAGAATGCCAAGAATTGCATGAGCAGATCAGCTTTGGGTGTTATGTTGTTACAGTGCCAGTAACAACATATCCAAACAGAATGAAATTTGTTTTCAGGCACTATATGGTTCAGGTATTTGTTGTGTACTTAAGAAATTGTTTTACTAAAATTTGACATACTAACATTACTTCCATTGTCAGTTGAATGGTACTATGTTCTGCCATTTGGGCACATTTGCTTTTATTCCATAGTGTTGGATACATTTCTTTCTTCAAATCTCAGGTCAGGCTCTTGTGAGGTGTTAGGTCTGACTGTTACCTTGTGGAAGCATACTCTACTGAGAAAAGTAGGATAAGCAAAGAGCACTGTATTCTTCAGGCTAAGGTCAGCTTGTGGTATTCTGATCTGGAGTTGTTGGTCACATGGTTTGAAAATTTTGATTTTTCAGTGTGCCAGAACCAAAAGCTTCACACTGTGTCCAGCCAGGAGGGGAAAACAAGATTCTGATGAGAAATGATTCTGAGAGATCAAATACATCAGCTAAAGATTATTATATAAGCCAATCAAGATATCTGCCTGGTAAGGTTAAAAGTCAATACATATGGAAAATACAAGCTGTGCACAATCTACATACAATACATTTAAGCTTTAGATTTCTTACTGGATAATTTTGTCTTAACCAAACTAAATTTTCATGTTTTGGACTCAATGGCTTTCCCAGAAGATATCACAATTGATGCAGCAGTTCCTGGCTATGAAAACATGGCAGGACCTCAACACTGCTTGTACACTATAAAAGTTCACAGGCCCTCTTATGACCTGTAACATAAAAAATCCTCAGTAATATAAATCCAACATCTCTTGGGTTACTAGGAATATATCCCGATTAATCTATGAGAAGGTGTATGTGAGGACTAAAGAAACTACATACATGTTTTTCATCAGGACTGTAGTGATAGGGCTAGGAGTAATCGATTCAAATGGAAAGAGGGGAAATGTAGAAAAGATATACAAAAGAAATTCTTTACTGTGAGGGTCATGAGGCACTGGACAGATTGTCCAGAGGACCTGTGGATGCCCCATCCCTGGCAGTGTTCAAGGCCAGATTTGATGGAACATTGAGCAACCTGGTCTAGTGGAAGGAGTCCCTGCCCGTGGCAGGGCAATTGGAACCGGATGATTTTTAAGGTCCCTTCCAACCCAAACCATTTTATGATTTTATATAGCGCATATTTACCAATTTTGCATTGTCAGGATGTTTGGGGTTTTCTGAACATACAAGTTTTGATAAACACAGTCCCCTTCCTTGTACAAAGTGTTTAGAAATATCCATCTACTGGCACTGGTAGGAATTCATACACTCACTTCCTTTCTCAAGGCAGTCATCTTTCTTTAGAAATAGATACCTTAGTCTAAATCTGGGTGATTTTTTTCAGGAAAATAACATTATTTAATTACTGGGAATGAGAATGAAAAGGAGAAAGCAAAGTGAATGTTTCCTTTAGTTAGTATTCTGAATATATTCTATAATCAAATTATTTTCTTGGTGTCTCAGTATCTTTTGTTACTGTGGTGGTTTGTACAATAACAGTAATCATACTATGACTTCTGTAATCCACATTTGAGAATTTAGGTGCCTCACAGAGGAATTCCTCATTGTCAGGCAAGTTGTTTTGATAGAACATATGATTAATTTGTCAGGAGCTCATTAGGGCAGTGATGACTTCAATTCTAGAATGTTAAATAGGATGCTCAGAGAATTAACAGTTTAAGTCCAAAAGAAAAATATAAAGAGTGAGGAACTTCTGTATCTAAAGGTAACACAAATAAAAAACTCATTTGTATTTTTTATGTTTTATTAAACACAATTCTAATGTCTCCATGGTTTTCAATGAGAGAGGCATAGATATAAAAAATAATTCATTTCAACATTTAAGGGAATAATAGGTCCAAGGAACATTGTTATTATTTATCCATATTACTTTAGTTCTGCAACCAGTAGATCTGGGAGCTGCTTTCATGCGTTCTAATCCTACTAACTGTTGTAATGCTTGTAACATGCTGAAGTCACAAGAACCTTTGTCCTACTTTTTAACTTAACCCTTGAAGAAATAGTTTATTTTCAGCCTTGGGAACCCAAATTTTGGATAGGTATTTTTAATTTGTGTGTTCCTTTTTTTGACAAACAGAAGTATCAATTATGAGATTATGGTTTTATAGAAACCAAGTAGCTATACTGAAAAGTCTTGTAAATGTTCTCTTGAAAGTATGAAGAGAATTGTTCTTAAATTAGTGTCACTGGTTTTCATGGTTCAGTTTAAAAATCTAATCAATGGACATGATTAATTTACATTAATGGTGTTTTGCATTATAAGAGAAATGGTTCAGTGTTGGTTTTCTGTTTTAGAAATATCATTTATTGGCTGAATTAAGTTTGAAAATTGGCATTTATAACATTTTGGTATAAAACATATATAAAATTTGGTATTAAAACATTTTCATTTGTTTTCTAAGGTGTAAACCCAAAGAATGTCTCTTTAGCAGCAGTCAATAAAGAAGGATCACATGGAACCTGGAACAACCAATTGTTTGCTAAATCACTAGGAAATGTTGGGGGAGGAGTGACTTACAGCAGAAATACTACAGGTAAAAGTGTAATTGAAAATGGTCACATTATATCTCCTCAGACTTTGATTTACTTTAGTTAAGATCATCTGGTTTAACTTCTGCAGTTAAGCTTAGGTTCTAGACTCTGTTTTTCTCTTGTTTTAGTGAAAGACTCTTAAAAAAACCCAACTTTTTCTTTTGTGATATGATGTATTTTGCTTTCAGAACATTAAGAAGGTACAGACCAGCTCTGTATATTTGTAAAGTTCTGTCAAGATAAATTTTGTATATAATCCACTGAGACCATTATTTTACTGTATTTAAGCAAGTAGTTTGGCCTCATTACTGCCTGCTCCCTATGCTGTGGAACACTATCAAACAGCAGTCTCACCCATGAAAACGTAACAGTGGGTGGTGTGCTCATGTAATAAAAGTGCTGCCTGATATTTTAGACATGTCTTTTATCAATTTACTAGCCTTGTCCTAAATCCTTTGCTGCAAGAAAAGTCCCCTTATTTCCAGGAAGGAACTTCCAGTGAGACTATGTTTTGTGAAGAGCACTATTATCAGCATTCTACAGAGTGAAGTCCAACACTAGTAAACACTTTATCTAAGATTTCACTGAGGAAAGCATCAGAATCTGGACTGAAATGTGTCTTCTCACCCCCAAGCCCTATAACTCAGGTACTCTGTCCCTGTTATGGGAGGTTACCTGGTTAACAACTCTGCAGCCATTGTCCAGCTAGCACGAGTCACTCTCCAAATACTTCAGTGCCAATAAACCACCCATCTTCACATGCTTGTTCAGCAAGAACTTGAGAAGGTTTGTTTACATGCAGATGCTGATTTTTAATAGAACTTTGATAGCCATTCTGCAGTGTCAACAAACCTCATTTTCCCCTCTGAAAGTCAGGCAAGCTGAAGTTTTTCATTTGAATTAATGTGCAAAATTTTAGAAAGTGGAGAAACAACAGCACCTACCAGAGTTTATTATGAAATAGAAGAGGTTTTTTGTATCATCTTGTATAAATTTTTTGTTTTCTGAAATAGAGTATCCATGTGCCTCAGAAGTAAATTATTTATAAATAATCTGGCAAGGGAATCAGGCACAGAAAAGCAAATAGCTGCTTCCAAAAGTTTTCATCAATTGGCTAGACATCCACCTACTGAACTGCAGTGAAGATACAATTGGAATGAATGCTAATGGTAGAAATCCTGCCTTTGTCTTACTACCAAGAATTTAAAGAAATAAAGCACTAAAACTGATTATTTTTTGTTTGAAAATACTTGGTATTTCTATCAATATCTTGAATTGCATGTGATGTTTCAAATACTGGGGAGACAGCAACATTTAAGACACACATGAAACACATGGAACCAGAATAGCTGGATCACAGGAATACAATACATGTAAACTATATCTTTTCTCTTTTCACATTGACAGTCTGAAAGTTGATACTGCTGTTTAAGTAACTATGTATAGTTTATTTAAATGGGCTTTTTTTTTCATCAGCCCCAACATGGCTCTAAGGCAAAATAAGATAGGAGCAAATAATTACAAATGCTTTATTTATGAAGGATTGTAAATTTATGATCAGTCAACTTTGAAGATATGACCAAGTCCTTAAAATTGTATATAGAATGTAATTGCATTGTTGGAGAATCATATTATTAGTCCATAATTAGAATGGGCCTTCTAAAGTTACCTCTTCGACTAACCTCTTCCTTTCTGCTCAAGAAAACAAGGATAAGACATTTTAGTTACTAATGTGTCAGATATTTATTCTTGCTTGCTTTTTTCCTTCCTCATTTCTTTTACATGACCTAAATTGGTTCTTCATACCCTTCTTCTGAAGTTCTGTCTTTCCATCTTTTTCTTCCTTTAATTTTCCTTGTCTACAGATGAGAACTTAATTATACCTATTGAAAAGCTATCATGCAAAGAAAGGTTGAATGAAAAATTAGAAGATCCAAAAGGTAAATTGTAGCAATTATAGCCTGGTTCTTTGTACATTTCCTATTTATGTTTTACAGTTTCTTGTAAAAAAAATTGCACTTATAACACAGGTTCCTGATGATTGTATCCTGCCATTTTTAGTTGCAATCTCTTTTGTCAAACTTTGCTTTCTTCATCATGGCAGTGGTTTTGCATGGGAGGCATTTATAGAAGTGATGTAAAAGCTTCTTTTGGATTCTTGGAACTTACTGTGCTTTAAAAGACAGAGAATATTTTATTACCCTAATCATAACCCACAGCAGGTCACTGGATAATGGTGAGGAAATTATCCTAATGCAGAACATGCTTGTCCCTGACAGCACTCAGGACTTGCACCTTTTCCTGCATTTGGGTTCTCCGCTTGTTACACTGATCTTACAGTGCTGTGCTTGCACAGGTTTTGGTGGAGTTACCTTTGAGTAAAAGGGAGGAAACTCAATATTCCAGGCTGCCTAGTTTGTGCCTTATAGTTCCACTGCTCTGAAATCACAGAGGTCTGGGAGTGTTTGTGTGAAGAGGAACATTATGGGATTGCCCAAAGGCCAAAGATTTAGGAGACAGAAAAACAGGCAAAGCAGAAGCTGTATTTTACTGTAACTACTGTTGAAGCTGTGATGAATATGCTCACACATGATAAAGGTCAAAATAAACTTAATACTACTGAACACAGAACCTTACCACTAGAGAAAAAGCATTTCTCTCTGGACATTATGCCAGCACAGTCTTAACATTGTCCCAAGTGATAACAGACGTGGAGATGGTAAGGGATTTTCTTGGAGCAGGGAGTAAGTATTGTAACAGACCGCTGTTCCGGTGGACACTAATTTCAGAACTAATTTTGCGTGTACATGCACAATGCTTCCTAGCTTTCAAATGAGGATGGTAATGTCAGCCTGCCCAGGGTAGTGCTGGTTTAAAGAAAGACATGGACCAAAACTAGGCACAAACAGAATTATAACCAGGGTTAAAGAGAGAGGATCATTTGCTCTGACTTGTATAGCAGGCCTTTAACTGTGGGAACTGTCAAAGTCAACTTCAAGTGGTGCACCACTTTGCACCAGAGATGTTGGATTCCATTATTTTCAATAGATTTAGGCCAAACATGTTGACCACAAGACTAATACTGAGCACTAGTTAAATCAGCTTCTGGTAAAGTAAGTAGATGTAAACAAAAGGTAAAATCCTACATTTCTCTTCAACTTAGTGAAAACCTTTCTATGTGGTCTTAAATTTGGTGGAAGAACTAAGGAATTGCTCATCCTGCTGTTTGTCTTTATTCCTGCTGAATTTCTGTCTGCTAGTGCTGAAAAGGGTCCAACTATACAAAAAGCAAAGAATAAATTCAATGCAAGAATGTTTGTTTTTCAAGAGATGAGCACTAGGGAGTTTTTAAAGAACACACATACTTGGCACTCTTGTAGTACTGCAAATATAATATGAAGTGAGTATAAAAAGTAGGCAGAGTTTTCTGAAAGCAGCTGAAAATTCTAAAATTCTGCAATGTCAACAGGAAACCCTGGCTTTGTAAGTAGTGGTGCTTACAACCCATTGGGACTACACACCTCTTCCTTCCATAAAAAAGAAGTTGGATCAGCTGGACAACGGATACAGCTAGCACCTCTTGGTGCACCTGTATCGGGTAAGAAATATTCTTTTACTGCTCATATCCAAGACAAAGAGAAATGTTAATTTTCTCTGCTTTCTAAGGGATTTATTAGCTCTTGGTTTTCCTCAAGTTTTGTAAATAAAATTGTGGGGCATCAGTTCTTAATACAAGTGAACTGCATGTAGGTGCCTAGAGCCTGTCCTGATAGAGAAACTACTGCTACTAATATTTGTTACATAAAAGAGAAAATAATTACAAAAGGTGCAAAAAAGATTTGGACCATTTGTTAAACTACTGTTCATTAGTGTTGATGGGCTAAGCAGAATTGTAAAAACATGTAACTCCACAACTCTGTAGTAAAGGGTCATGTTTTTAACATTCATTTGTTAAAAACAATGTGAAATCTCTTCTGAATGTAACTGTTACCTTGGATCCTCTGCAGCATTGGTGACATTCTGAGCACCTTCTTCATTGTCATGTTTCTGATGCAGAGAAGATGAACAGCAGTGCTCAGGATGCAGGAGAAAGTTTGTGAGTGAAGATTGGAGCTGTTGTCCACACCCAGCAGCCCACTTCTCTGGTTACTTCAGAGGAAATAGCAAGGCCCTAAACCAATGGTGAATTGTTTAACCAAAGGGTCCATGGCAGACCAATCTCACAAGTTCTGCTTAATAATGTTGTCTTTTTGCTGACATGCTCCTTTGAGTTACCTCTTCTCCTTAAGAACTTGCAAGTGGCTTCAGAGAACTGGAGCAGGAGGGAAGGAAGGAGATGGCACACACACACACATACATACATATATAGATATATATAAAATATGCTTAGATGTATGCATATTCTGTGTCCGACTTGATCAGAAACCCACCCAGAAAGGCTGGAGCTGCACTTCATTATCTTATTGATTCACTACTGAAACAAAACTGCGAGAGTTGATTTGTCACAATGCATGGATCAGGAAGTTCACAGGAGGACAAAATCTGCAATTCTCTCTAGACTGCTGTGAATAGTGAAAAAAAAATCACTTGTGATGTGCCACAGGAAATAAAATTTATTGTTATCTGTATTTAGAAATGGAGTATGTGTAGTAGAAGTCAGAAAGGCTGGCAGATGGAGGTCAATTAAGATACTCTTCTGTGTCCTGGAGAAGAACAAGAATCCTATCACTTAAACCACTCATATTTAGCTTAAAATCTTCAGAGTTATATGGGAATAGAGATAAGGACAAAGCAAATGGCAGGTTTAATCTCCTCGATGTCAGTATTTGAACATTAACATTTTTGGTGACCCCTTGCTTTATATTATCCAAAATGTACTAAGTTATGCTCTCAATTGTTTTCTGCTCTTTTAATTTTTCTGCTATTTTATTATGCCATAATTTAATGTAATATACAAGATCCATTTTTTCTGAGGAAAATACCAGGAAAAGCGGCCTTTATTGCCAAGATAGTATAGACTGGAATCATACTTGCTGATGAAAGATAGGGAATGCCAGCCTACAATAAAAAGAAAGAGTTTTCAGAGGTGGAGACGTGACCCCAGATTTAAGGTCCTTGATGTTCCTGCTTTTTAAATGTCTTGATCCTCACCTGTTCCTTAACAGGTTCAATCCACTGGTGTTAAAATGCTACCAAAACCAGGTGGTTTTCTCTAAAAAACAGAAGGATACCTAGGCACCAAAACCCCTATCAATTTAAATGTTAAATTTCATTTTAAAGAGTATCAGTACACAGTAAGATTAAAGTACAAAAGTAGGAATGGAAGAGGCAGAAACTACCTTAGGAATGCCTAGGAAACAAGGGTAAGGCATAGCAGGAGTCTGAATAAAAGGTGTCCTGGCTGGATGATTTTAAAGACTTAGGAAAATGGTTGAATTGGTCATGAACATAAAGAAATGTCAGCCCCTGCAGCAGAGCAATTATTTTAATCACATGAAACTTAAGGAAGTAGCCACTACCTGCAGTGTCAGAGGGGGAAATGTGAATAGGAAGGTCAGGAATACAGCACTGTGCTACTGCTAGTGCCTGAGATCAGGTGGGTGTAATTATTAAGAGAGAAAAAAGGCCTTCAAACTTGGAATAAATTCTATTAAATCAATAGAGAAATGGGGCAAAGAAGACTTGCCCCCAAGTACACCAGGAGTTCTGAGCTAAGCAGGAGGGGAATAAAAGGCATAAAATCTCAAAAGGAACAAGAGGGTCTCTGAGAGGTGTTCTTCAGGCCAAGCTGTTTCAATCTTACTCAGTTTATCAATATTATAATGACATGCTTTTTTAAATATTTGAGATAGAACACTTTCATACTGTAGCAGTTTTGTAATAGGAGATACAGAGTTGCAGGCATTTGCATCAGTTTTTCCACTGAATTTCGTTCTCAGTGCTTTCTCGGAGGATTACTGCAAAACCACTATTCAGTAGGTGAGAATAATACACACAAACTATTGGAAAAATAATATTTTCTGAAAACAAGCACAGACAGCATGGTCTTAGGCACGTGGTGTGATTCTTGGGGTTGTCCTGTGTTGGGCCAGGAGCTGGACTCTGTAATCCTAGTGGGTCCCTTCCAACTCAGGATGTTTTATGACCTATAGGAGACCAAAGCATCCTGTTACATCAGCATCATTGAGGACCATAAGTCCTCTGTAAGCACTCATTCTTTTCTCTGTAGAGGAGTAAAATAGTTGTAATTAATTCTGAGTTCTTATTCCTTTTTAGTCATAATTAATTCTGAGTTCTTATTCCTTTCAGATTATTCCTGGAAAAACAAAGCTGCTCGTCCTCCATTACCAGGTCCTGCTTTCAATGCAGCAGCAAAAAACATGAGTATGTTCACTCGCCCCCCAACAATTCAGCGAGTACACGGGAGAACAGACTGGGTGGCCAAATATGGAGGAAACAGATAGAAAATACCATCCTGTGTGGATATTACATGCTCTGTGAGAACCTGAAAAGCCTATTTGCTCCAGCTTTTCCTAAGACTATGCAACAGTAAAGAAGAAAAAAAGACCTTGTGTTCTATTATTTGTATAGCACATATAACACCATGTAAAATACTGGCTGTAAAGTAGGATGCAGTGAAGTATTGTACAACACATATTGCCAAAACTGAGATGTAGATTTCACCCAATGTTTTCTATAGATAGATCTCCAGTTCTCATACTCTTTGCAACAGCTTGGGTTAGGGTTGTTCATCCAGTGCAACATCTGCTGCTGGGATATGCTTGAAGCACGCAGAAGGGCTGAAGCAGAGCAGCACCAGGCTTCCAGGTGTTAGGCTGGGTCCTTAGCAGGAAGACAAGAGTGAAAGCACAAATCTGGCTTTGTGAAGAGCATCAGCATCCTGCAAGGATTTCAGAACTCACTTGTAACTAAGAGTTACTCAGGGTCTGTAAGGTACAAATATTCATGTAGCAATGAGAACTGAAACCCTTGTAATAGGACATAGGCAATCCACTGATAGATATTACACAAGGAAGGTCTAGAAATCTGGCTGATAGAGGGCTGTTGAATGATACAGCAATATTGGAAAATAGCTAAACAAGTACTGAATACCACTTACCAAGCTGTGAAGTGAAGCCTAACGATCAGATTCTACTGTTTTAATTAACTTGTTGGCATTTTTGGTCAAAGTTCTGTAGAGATTTATCTCTGTCCTGGCAAGGGCATTTCACAGTGACCTTTCAAGAGCCTAAATTACTGCAGTCAGTCATATTAAGGGTGAATTAGCCAAAATGCCTAAACTATCACTAAACTCATGTTCCTACATTCTTTATTGGGTGACCAGACTAAACTACAGAGTTTAAATAGGCTACATGAGGAAGACTATTGGTCTGTTCTTCAAGGACACTGGTTTCTGTTTTAGATCTTAAAGGCCAATTTAGGTACCTGAAAACACACACAAAACTTTAATAATTCAGTATGTTAGTGTTTATATGCACATTCAGTACTTTCCCCAGCTTTTATGCTAACTTTTATAATAATATTGCCCAAAGGACTTTGCAATGTACAGTGAATTTTTTATTAGGATGTTGAGCTGGGCTACTTCTGTTAACAATTCCATTTAGAATAAATGCTTTAGAGTTTATAGTAACATTAAACTTGCCCTTTTAAAGTAAAAAGTGAGTATGCTCTTTAAAGATGTGTAAAGTTGTTAATGATGACTTCAAGCATTTTAAAAAAAATTAATTTATTTGTATGGCTTTTATAAATGAATATTAAAATTTAAACTCCTTTTGTTGACCCAGTGTGTCATAATATATGGGTTATATTAACTTCCTGGAAAGCAATTTAATCTAAAACAATTGTACCAAAAAGTCAAATATTTTGTTAGGAAAATTGCACCCAGAGAAAATGCCCCTTTTTTTTGATGCTGTCAAAGCTCTGTGAGGATAGGGCTGTCTGGTTAGTAATGCACTAGCGAGTTTAATTCAATTGCCACTGGTCTAGGACTAAGTATTTGCCATTCCCTTAGCACTAAGGATGTCCCTATGCTACTTACATGCATCTTAATGTAACTGTAGAACATATCTATAACTTGCTATGGCAATGAAGGACATCCTCAGACAATTGGTAACAGCCATAAGAGCTGTGATTTTATAATTAAAAAACAAAATTAATCACTCTCATGCAAGATGCCAGTGACAGTTGAAATCAGCCTGGTCAAGGAATTAACTAATAATGTGCCAATAGCTCACGTGTCTGTGAGTCAGTCACCTTAGAGCACAAAAATAAACAGCTAAATGGCACTAAATGTGGTTAGAAGAAACATGCTGTCCTTGTCACATGGTAATGAACCTTGAAAGGGCTTTGACATAACCAGATCAGTCTTTACATGTCCACAAGCAAAGCATGACAAGTGTTGAATAATTCTTGTTGCAAGCAGCAAGAAAAGGCTAACAGGCTTTGTACAGTCATTTAACTCTGATCCATTGATACACATTGGACTGCTAGTGCATAAATGCTTAAAAAAAATTATTATATGCTAATAAATTTTCAAAGGGGTAAAAAGTATGTAAGGCTAAACTTTTTCTCTTGTCCCTTTGCCTGTATTAATGCTGTTTATCCTGAGCATGAGCATTCTACCACAAGTTCTAAAGGACTTCTACCAGCAGTTCTCAATTCAACCTATTGCCATCCAAAGCTCAGGAAACAGCAGCAAGGGTTCACACTTTGACCTAGAGTAAAAAAGCTTACCAACACACATACCTGTCCAGTTTTCTGCTTTTTATTGTCTTTATTCTGGTAAAGACAACTGCAATTCAAATTCACAAGTTACCTGGCTTGAGACCAGCATTATACAATTACAAAATTGCTGGGTCATGGCTGTTCTCCGTTTATTGCAGGAGATGCATTTATGTTTGCATCCTACTCCTACAGAAGAAAACTGCTTCAGTAGAAATATGAGGAGGCAAAAAAAAACTCCCCATAAAGCAGTTTAAGAAGTGTCTTAAATGCTAATGTCTGGCTTATTAACTTTTGCAAATTAGAACAAAGATGTGGGGACACCTGCCTACCAGTGCTGGGTCCTGGGCTGGAATTAGGCATTTAAAAGGGTGACATGGTAACAAACCATCTGCTGTCCTGCACACCCCTTATTTCCATGCAAGGAGGTAGGAGAAGAAAGTAAATGCAGGTGAACACCTGAAGCTGAACTCTGCAGGGTGATGAATAAGGGCTCTGAGGAGATGCTCTGATCTGTCTGTGCTCAAGCCAGCTCTGACCCAGGCTGTCTGGCCTGGGACCAGGCTGCTGAGACACTTGCTGGAGCGGCACCCCTTCCTGGCCACGTCCCTGCAGATCTGGAACCCAGTCTGACTGACGTGACTCCTGGCTTGATCTCAGCCCTGCCTCATCCCTGTGACTTGCCTGGCAAGCCACCTCCCTGCTGGCAGAGCCTGGCTGTGGCCACTGGCCCAGCCCTGCGGCTCCTGCTCACGCAGCACAGGGTCACTGCCCTGCCTGTTCTGCTGTGACAAGGGACGAGGGAAGGAAAACCACAGGATGTGACCCTCCTGCCAGCCATGGTACTACCCTGATACTCAGAGAACTCTGAGCAACCCCAGAGTCTCACCAATCTAATGCAACAGCCCTCCTGCTTCCATCTCTCTCAGTACCAGGCACCAAACAAAAAAGGCTGAAGAAATTTAGGTTCAGGATCTGTGCAAAAAGAGACATAAGTTAAATGTGACCAGAAAAGGGATACATTACCAACCATGTGTATCTTCCAGGATTTTTCTCTATGGGAGGTTTATATTTAGAATGATTTCAGGCATTAAGGGAATCAGCTGAGGACAAAGACTGATGAAATAAGCCCTTCAGTCTTTAAATAAACTTTCATACAGTATTTTCTAAATCTAAAATAGATTATCCCCTCAGAAAACAAAACAAAAAACCCAACAAAAAAAAAAACAAAAACAAAAACCAAACAAACAAAAAAACAAAACTCAAACTAAAAAACATCAATATAATACTTGTCTGAATATGTAGTCTGTATGGTTTTGTGTGGTTTTCCACCTCCCTCCCAGTTCAGATTTTTATATTTACAAGTTACTAGATTCAGGGATAGAATAGATTATTTACACAATTCATGCTCGCAAATATATCCTGACACCCTGCAGGAAAGGCACCAAACTGTATCAATCCAGATGACCAATTAGAGACAAAATAAGCTGTGTAGAACACGAAAGTTTGCAATAATAATTTCTTAGTTTATTTAAAATAATGTTTTAATAAAGCTGTGCCTACAATTCAGCATTTCCTAATAAAGCATATTTTTGATTTATGAGTAGTAATCTGTAAAAGTGAAGTGAATGACATAGAGCTGAGCTTACAAGTGATTGCAAGGCATGGGTATGCATTTATTGCATTACAGCAGAGCCCTGACCACAGCTGGTTCTGTGATTGTGTTTTGTGGGACCAGGTTCTAACACACAGTGATGGAAGAACAAACTCCCTGACAGACAAACACTGTGAACGGCCAAACTGGCATGGAAAGGGAGATGGAACATCATAAGCACATTTATTCTATTAATTACTAGTGACAAATCAGAAACTCCTCTCCCCTGCTTTTAGAGGTACACATGATTTTAGAAGGACAAGTCATATGGGCATTTCAGTCTCAATCCTGCAACTGTCTGCATGCAAGGGCCAGGAGGTCTTTGCTGACACTAAGCTGCAGGACCAGAAGCTAAACTAATGCTACACTCATATTTTCTTGCTTGCTTTCAGTGCAGAAAAGGTTGAGACAAACACCACACCATGACAAGGGCTCTCTGTGTCAGTCCCTTAAAAACACAACGCACGTGCATTAGGATATGAAAAATACAATGCACAGGTAGCAGTGCCTTTTTCACTTATGTGCAGCATATTTAGGCAGTTGCATTTTGGGCTACTCAGTCTTGTGTCTTCAGGTCACTTGATGCATATTTATGGCTTAAGAGGTTTTTCCATCATCTGCAATCCAAGCCGTCCAACCATCAGTAAACTGTGGAACAGAATAGTTATAAAAAAAGGTGGTGGAGGCAAAAATCCCATAAAGAACAAGAAGGAAGAAAACATTGACATAATTTCATTTACCTAAACACCACCATATGATTTCATTTTTCACACAACTCACCATGTTACATTTTTAAAACAATATAATCCACAAATAAGCTAAATAAAATGTTTATTCAATAACACAGACGAGAACAAAGGACAGGTGGTTACCTGGCACCGGCAATTATCCCGGGCATTGCCTTTTTGGAGTTGTAAAATCTCATTCCCATAACAGTAGACAAGGTGCCAGATGCCACTGTTGAAAAGAAGCCCAGTCAGAACCATTTGACACAGAAATGCCAGTGCAGCATTGCCACACTCTGACACTGAGCATACCACACATACAGACAGGAATGCCTCCCTCTGGGAGTAAACTATTTGATTCTCTTCAGCATCAAAGCTGTCATTAGGAGCTTCTCAGCAGCTTTGGTAAGCACGCTCCACTGCTCAGCAGAAGCAAGGAGATCTCACCAGGGCTGAGACCACGGTCTGATCCTCCATAAACTAGTCCTCTGAACAGGTCACTGCCTCTCCCTCAGCCTTTACTTGCAAAAGAATGACTATTTCCTCAAACACAGTCAGGCTCAAAACTGCCAGAAAGCTGGGATGGTGACAGTATTCACTAAGTGGGAGGTAAATATTATTTACACTTCCCATTTCTCTGGGACATTCTGGAAAGGGTCAATAAATACTACAACTGGAAAGAAAACAACGCCACTTGAAAATATGATTAGAAAACAGAAAGCAATCCAAAAGATCAAACTGAAAGAGCAATTAACATCTTAGACATTACTGCAAATTATTTTATCTCTAAATGTAGAAAAGGAATCCCATCAACATTTACAAGAAATGTACAGGGCCATTGTTTTTTTTTTTTTTTGAAGAAAGGCAGGTGAAAGTGTGGTATACCTTTTTCCAAAGCCTCAAGTTTGTTTGCATCAGACAGGGTAAAAGGTATTCTAGAGACACTCTGTCAAGGTTCTATTTCTGCATTTCTACCCCTGATGTACTGGGACCAATTTATAGCTCTGCAGCAGCCACAGCTGCACATTTTTTGGAGGGGTGCAGGCATGGAGAGCTGTGCTACACTGTGACACAGCACTGCTTTCAAGAGGTCCATTTGAAAACGCTCCATGCACTACATCAGGATATACAAAAGCTGCTCATCCCTCCTCCATGCCTAAAAATCCGTGCCAGAGATGCACAGCCACTCCCACAGCACGCCAGAGTGGAAGGACATTTCACAAATGGAAATTGTGCTTTACATTGAGCTGCATTTTACATTTCATTCCTTACTGATGAGGTTGGTCCTCTATAGTGGCCTTTCAGCACCCTTAGTCCTATTGGTTTAAAATAGTCTTAAATCACGGTAAAGCTAAAGTATCATAGCACTAGTAAACACTATGGAGTAGTTACAGAACTAGCAGGATCCTCAAGAACTCATCTAGGATACCCTAGTGCCCAAAGGCACAATCAGTTCCTGAGAGTGGTTTAACCCCAGATATTACACTCCTGCAGCAGAGGAACTCCCTGAGGTCCACCTGAGTGCTTCATAATACTTTCCACAGTGATTTCATACTTCTCCTTCCCCTGCAGAAGGTTTAACTGCAAGCTTAACACCCACAACTTCTATTAAACTCTACTGAAAGCAAGCGGAATAGATCACTGCCCTTTTTCTTCAACATACTTTTTCTTTCAGAGTGCGTGATGCATTAGAACATGTACTGCTCCTCTGAGATGCTTGTGCAAACCAGAGTTCCCTAAGGCCACATACCACCTGTCACACTCCTGTCACTATTGCAAAAATAGTGCTTATTCCACCACCACAAGCTAAAAACGCTGCTTCACAACCAAAAATGTTTCCTGCACCTAATGTGTTGGTGTAACACTTTATCTAATCTGGCAGAGGACTCAGGTGTTTCTCACCAACTTTGGATTCACACAGGACAAACAAAAATTGTGCTCCTACACAAAAACCTCCTGGCTGTGGGCAGGGGTTCCCGCCACCACTTACAACGTTTGTATAGGTATAACGGCACTGGGCAGCTGAAACATGCTAAGAGAAAAAAGGTTATTGTTCTCACCGCTACCAGTAACACTCAGTACTCGGCTGCCGAGCAAACTTACCGAGGGAAAGCCACACATTCTTTGGATCTTTGGACTGCTGGTACGCGCCTAGCCCCGCTAAGCCGCCGAACAGCAGACCGGCAGCTAGAGACGGGACGCTGCCTTGAATAAAGAATAAAGCAGTCAGCGGAAGAACAGAGAGGCTGACACACAGAGTCAGCCTGCACGCCAAACGAAAGCACTTCGCGACTTTGCCGTTCTAGTAAATCGACAAAACCAATCTAACTACTACAGCATTAGGGCTCAGGTTGAGGGGTTTGGAGAGTTTTTTAACACACTTCGCAGACCTCCGCGAGCACCGTTTCGTTGCACTTATTTGGCGGCAGCAAGGACTGAGCGGCACTTGCGCTGTCACCGCCGGCAGCGGCCCCGCAGCGGGGCGGGGCGGAGCGGAAGGGAGCGGAGCGGGGGCTGCCTGCGGCCACGGCCGGGACAGGGACAGCCACGGCCACCAGCACCCACCTGCCTTGGCGTAGCCCACGACACCGCCCGCCGCCACCAGCGCCGCGTAGCCAAAGCCCAGCCAGTCGTACTCCATCTGCGGGCAGCCGCGAAGACAGCGCACGGCAGCGCAGCGCAGCGCCGACCTTGGGCCGCCCTCACGCCGCCCGCCCCGCCCCGCGCCGGGGCCGCCTCACGGAGGCCCCGCCCACCGCCCGCGGCCCATGACGGTGCCTCGGGGCCGGGAGGATTTGCTTGATTGACTGCCCACCAATAACGCAGTTTTCCAACTTTTCCAAGTTAGAAGTGAAGCAGGAAACACCCACCTGTTATAAACGAGAGCTTGACAAGGCCAATATTCAAGCAGCAATCAATCATTTTATTAATTAATATGGTAAAGTATGAGCAATACAGCGCTGGGTACAGTGGTGGAAGTTTTCCCTCCAACTGCACGCCGATGGTTGAGGCTTACAGGTATTTATAGAGGTACTCATAAGCTTTCTCAGCAGTTTCTATTCCCAATTTTTACTCACCAGCGGTTTCTATTCCAAATTTTTGCGTCACAATTCTATACACTGTTGTGATTTAGTTTTTCTCAGGATGTATCCCAGAAAGGAGTATCCCCAGATGGTCCACAGGTCGTCCGGTTTCTGAAAGAAGGAAGAAGCATCCCCGCTGGTGAAGTCCAGCTCTCCGGATGTGGGTCCACCTTTTAATTGCAAGGACTATAAATCTCATAACAGTGATGTCCAGCTTCCCTTGGTCGAAACTATTAATCCTTGAGTTGATGTTCATCTCCCTTTCTCAAGCTGCTTTTCACTGTTTTGTTAAGGCGTGAGATAAGCATGTTTCCTTTTTATATTTTTTAAAGCTGTAGTTTCAAGAATACAAGCAATATTCTAAAATTATACTTCAAAAGGTTATTATTGCAAAACTTTTCAAGACTTAACTACAAATAGAAAGTTCCTGTCAAACAGCAACATCCTTAACACTTTAATTCAAATGCTCCTAAATCAACTTAAGACTTATAAATGTTAATTGTGAACAAAAGATAGGTTCAAAGGCCTTCTTCCATGCTTTACTTTCCTCAGTTATTATTAGAATTCATCTTTATGACTGTCCCATGGTCGGTTTCCACACATATCACAATCACAAATACACACGTTGCCTGTATGTACCCGACACAAAACACAGCTTTGTATTTCACCCACCTCCCCTTCTCTTCCCAGGCTCGGCATCACCCCGCACTGCCGGGGGGTGGGAAGTGCAGGTTGTGGTCGGTCCATGGCGCCTCTCCTGCGCTGCTGCTCCCTCCTCGCACTCCTGCCATGCCCTGGCGTGGAGTCTGTGAAAAATGCGTATTTTATTATTGGCTTTTTGCAAATATTAAAATGAATAATATATGTGTTATTTTAGAAAGTTATGCTATATTAATTTTTTTAG
The DNA here is from genome assembly GCF_028769735.1 of Zonotrichia leucophrys gambelii. Taxonomy (NCBI): domain Eukaryota; kingdom Metazoa; phylum Chordata; class Aves; order Passeriformes; family Passerellidae; genus Zonotrichia; species Zonotrichia leucophrys. Next base: position 66,107,892 of record NC_088171.1, read on the forward strand.
TAGTGTGTTAAATATAGTTTTAGGTTACAATATAATATTAAAATAGAAAGTTATGCTATGTAAGATACTTTTTAAAGAAAGGACTCACAGCAAGATAGCAGCCACAGGACACCTAAATCTTTCAGAGAAAGAGAATTTGTTGCTCTCTTATCAGAAGAAACAAATTTCTTCCCGTCTTGCTCAGCCATGAAGATGCTGTTAGGATTAAGAGGAAATTGACACTGACCAGAGAGAATCCTGTATTTGAATGGAATTTATGCATCATGTATGAGATGTATGAATATGCAACCAGCTATTATTTTTAAGGGTTAATCCTCTGTTAACATGGGTCCTTTTTTGGGCTTGTTTTGCCCAGAAAAGGTTCCTGGACATCCATAACTCTTTGTTTTTATTGTCTCATATTGTCCTAATCCAAATTGTCCAAATTATTATTACTCTAATTATATTGTTTTTTTATAACCATTTTATTATCATTAAACTTTTAAAATTTTGAAAACAAGTGATTGGTGTTTTTCACAGGGCCCCTCCCACAGGAGGCAGTCCTGCTCAACAGCGTGGGTCCTTCCATGGGGTGCAGTCCTTCAGGAACAGGCTGCTCCAGCATGGATCTTCTGCATGGTCACAAGTCCTGCCAGAACGCTTGCTCCGGGGTGGGCTCCTCTCTGCAGCTTCAGCTTCCCCCGGGACACATTCACCCACTGCAGTGTGGGGTCCTCCTTGGGCAGCAGGAGGATCTCTGCTCCGTGGGCTGGACAGGGGGCTGCAGCCTCCGCTCTTGCACCTGGAGCACCTCCTGTCCTCCTTCTTCACTGACCTTGCTGTCTGCAGGGCTGTTCCTCCCAAAGGGTTCTCCTTCCTCTCTCCAGCTGCTAATGCTGTTGTGCAGTAAATTCTTTCCTAAATACCTTATTACGGAGGTGCCACCACTGTCGTCATGAGTCGAGCCTTGGCCAGCAGCAGGTCTGTCCTGGAGCTGGCTGACTCTGCCAAACATGACGGTTGGTCCTGGCTTCTCCTCTCAGAAGCCAACCTTGCTCTGGAAGCCCAATCCAGATGTCAAAAGAAGGCATCTGGATTCCTTGGCAGCTGTGCTGAGGATGCACACGTGTGCAGAGTGATGGTGGTGTTCTGCTACAGGGCCCAATCCCCAATCCCCAGTACCAGGTGCAGCAGCCAGCCCAGCACTGCACTGGATGCATTCCTTTGTCCTGAAGGCAAGCTTGCTAACGGGTTAGGGTTAGGGTTAGGGTTAGGGTTAGGGTTAGGGTTAGGGTTAGGGTTCACTCACTGAGACAGGTATTACCATCCTTCATTCTAGTTTGCACAAAGTAGCCAGCTTGGTCCGCTCACTCGTCATCAATACTTCACATAATGTATACATTTTAACAATATGATTGCACTATTTATACATTTTAACAAACTAAGGCAGAAGCATCCATTGGTAACATAACTTTTCTATAATTGGTACTTGATCCCCTGTCTATTTGCTAGTTATATCTTACTTCTCATGCTCGTCAGTCCATAGGTGTATCTCTCTCCATTTTACTTTAAGTACCTAATCAAATCAGGTAGAAAAGTTTGGTGTTACCTAATTAATGTCATTGTTTTGCCTTAAGTGCCTGTTTCTAGGCCTATTTCTAATGCCTGTTTCCAGCCTCTTCAGGTGCCCCTCACAAAAATGACATTCACACACCAGCCAATTGTTAATCATTCTTATGAGTAAGTTTTCATGCCCACATAGCAAACCACCACTGTGCTGTCAGTCACCAGCCATGGGACAGCAGGATTTACTAGGCAAAGACCTTTTCTTGGTGCCTTTTCTTGGTAACCTTCTCTGTTATCAAAGGTCTGAATCTTCCCTGGATTCCTGGGGCGGGGCGGGGGGGGAAGACGGAGGACGGAGATGGAAAGCAAAGCCATAGCTAGAGGGTGGCATCTGAATCTGGAGCAATGAAAATTGGCCTTTGTTTAAATCCATTGAGAATCATTTGCAGACGGTCATCAAAAGTGCCTCTGCTGTGGAGTAATGCCAGAAAAACTTTTTTTAAGCATAATGTCAAGCTGTTAATTAGATGTTTGTATGATCACAGGCTGGTTCCTGGCGAAAGCTGAGGGTGTCGATCTGTTCCTGCACATCACAATGTGATACCTTACCATGATTTTGAGACCATCCTTCATTATGTTTGCAGCACTTTCATTCATTGTTTGGTGCTGCTGATGCCACTGCTGACGTCACAGTTCACATAAATCAGAATCTTTGGTGCTTTAACTGAATTAGAAACCAGTGACTGACTCAGAAGCCAGTGAGCAGACAACCCCACTGGCTACTTCTGTTTTATGCCTCTTGTGGCTATGCTATGATTTATTCACGGGTGCCAATGCTTCAACCTTGCATTTGTGGCTTTCAGAATGATGGGTTTGTGGTAGCTGTGTGCTCACAAATTAAGTGAGACAAGGTTTGAAGGATAGGGCAGAGGAATTGATGCAGCAAACAGAGGAATGCAATATGCAAAAGAGAAAATAAAACCAGATTGCAAGCTCACTAAAGTGTGTTCAGATTTTTCTTTGTTCTGCATCTGTGGGTGGGTGCTCCTGGAAGTGTTCCAGGTCAGGCTGGGAGGGGGCCTGATCTAGTGAATGACATTCCTGCCCATGGTAGGGATTTTGGAACTAGATGACCTTTAAGATCCCTTCCAACCTAAACCGTTCTATAATACTATGATTCTACATACACATTGCTTTCATTACTAAAATGAAGCTGGTTACCTTGGCAAACATCTGGGGGGTGTTTTTGTTTTTTTTCGTTGTGGGTTTTTGTTGGTTTTTTTTTTTTTTTGCTCTGCCATATTTATAGAAGACAAAGGAGGTACAGATACAGGAGCCCAACTTCTCTCTGTGGAGGTGCACCACAGCTGCTGAACTCAATCACTGCTGTCACTGTTGTGCAGGGGAGTCTAACCTTCCTTAACATCCTTCCTACCAGACACTCCCTTCAGTTTTTCATCTTCCCTTGTCTTTTACTGCTATTGCAAATTAACACCAGTATGGTAAGCTCTCACTGGTTTCAATGCACTTCTTCAGTTTGGCAGCCAGAAATCATTGTTTTGTCTCTTCTACAGTGAATAACTGTATTGTTCTTTCTACAAAAAAAAAAAAAGAGACTGATGAGGCAGGTGTGGCACTCAAAAATCAGTCACACAGTGAAACCAGATTGATTTACTTATAGAAAAGCATAATCTGGAGTAGCATTCATGAAAACAAAAGAAAACAATTTTAAAAAAAAACAACAAAACTTACATAATCTTAAATAACCTATGGGCAGAAATCTGTTATGTTTTCCTGGATTCTTACTGTAATAGGTAATTTAACCCAGAATCTATCTGTATACCCATAAAATATCTGTATTTCTTCAGGTTCAGAGTGCTACATGCCATTATATCCATCAAATTCAAACTGCCAAGCTCATTGCTTCTGCTGTTGACATTTTGCTATTCACCTCTGGAGTCCTAACAATGAAATGTGATGTTGTTTGTACTCTGGGCTACTTTAAGTATTCACACAAAATGGTGAGCACAGCTTTATTTTATTTGGGATTTTTTCAGTTTGGCAGATATTCAGCTTGTTAGATCAAGGAGGGGATGGGCTGGTCCCAGACCTCTCTTAAGTTCTTAAGTCTCTAGACCTTCCTAAAACTCTCTATTTGAAATAATTACTCATTCTGCAATATTTCTCTCTTTAGCTTCCTCCATGACAGCGGGATAACAAAGCCCTCTTCTCCCCTCTTCCAAATACTAAGCAGAATTTCTTCTCTGGAGGTAAACTTTTGGTGCCTCTCTGCCGGAATCTGTATCATTAAGTGTTGACTGCTCTAAAAGCAGAACAAGCTGACTGAGGCAGATCCTGTCTGTTCAGAACCTTCCCTGCAGGTTACCAGCCACCCTCCAGGACATCTAAATGTCTTGTGTTCCTGTTACAGAACTGCTGCAGTTTGCAATCCAGTTTGTTAAAAGACCCTGAAATTAGCAATGTTTTCATAAAGCTGGTGGTAAACTGCTGTTATTCAAGAGTTATTCTTTGGGCTTGCTCAGAAGAAAGGCAGGAGAGCAGCATACAGTCTATCTAAATTCAGGCACCTCAATTTTTACTGCTTTTGTGCAGCTGCCTGGGTCACTCAACAGTGCTGCTAACATGCCATGTGAATACAACCACAATAGCTAGAGGAATAAGCATCCATAGGTTTGCTTCCTTGCTTTGTTTTTAGGACATGATGACTGATAGCCATGACTTTTGTCTTCTGTTTGCCACACTAAAATATTCTCAAGCCCCCGTTTTTTTCTTTCTTTATTTTTTTTTCACTCTGCAGCATACTAGGTCGGTTGAGATTTTGTGCACTTTTACCAAGAGTTTGAAGGGAAAATCTGCTCAGACGTTGGATGGCCTCCCTCTAGTGGCTGTTACTGTGGAATTCAAATGGGGCTGCGATCTACCAAACCCAAGGCTGTGTTTGCATCAACCACTGTATGCCAAGAAAGTGAATGCACTTGGGGAATAGTCTTAAGAAATCTTATGCCCCATCAAGATACAAACTAGAAACACTACGTTATTGCCAAAGCTTGGTTACTGCTTTTTCAGTCCTGAAAATACTTACCTTCCACATTCCATCTCTCCCTCTGTGTCCTTACACAGGACAGTCTAAGGACGCTGATGAACCAAAATCTGCATGTAAATAATTCTTTAATTTTTTTTTTTTCCAGTTCAGTTAGTCACCCAAGTAAGACAAATATGCAAGCCCCTCTTTTTCAGACATGGAAACCTGTGCCTGAAACCCTATCTGATTTTTCTAACCAGGCACATTGATCTAGTAAATGATCCTGCTTGTTCTTACAAATCTTGTCCCAACAGATATTTAACAAACAGGTGTGATCTGGGAAATGCAGCATCTTTATTCCATTTCCAGTAGTTTTCTGTTATTCTCTGCAGTAAATATCAGTATGTTTGACAGAACCATATCTATATGTATAGCCAGAAGTTGTATTCCTGTGTTTAAGATCTTGCTGATTGTGATTCATTACACTTGTCTTTTAGACACAAAAAGCTCCAGGAATACATGGTTATGTTTGTATTTTTTGTGGGAAAATACAGCAATGACAGGGTAGCAAGACAAAAGTTGGAGCTAGAAAATATCCCATTTAAAATGACAAGAATGGAAAGATCCTGCAGCTGCAAGAGGAGCTTTGCCCTGGTGTCTCCTTTTGGATCTCTCAGACTTTGGTCTCCAAGTGTTAAGTGATTTGCAGGCAGTGTGAAACAACCCAACCCAAGCTGCATTTACAGAATATCTCTAAAAATGCTGTCTCATGAGTTTATGCTCTGACATCTCAGAAATTAAGATTGCTATTGCTATTCTCTTGACTGCTTTTAGTGACATTGTAGGCTGGGGTGTTGTCACCTGAAAATACCAGTTGAATTTCTTCTGTTAGTGAAGAGAAACCAATACTTTTACCCACACTAGATTTTCCACAAACTAATTCTGAGTGCTATTTGTGCATTTTCACTGGTTTCAATATAGTTGTATTGATGTGAAATTGCTGTCATTGAAGCTGACTGAAGTTCTCAATTTATTTTTCTCATCAATACACATAACTATGTCATGGATTAAGGATTTTTGAAATTAAATATTTGTTGCTAGCACAGGAAGAAAAAATGGAGAAAAACATAGATATTACCATGACAATTTCCATGGCTCTCTTCCATATCAATCTGCTTCACCACTTCCACCTCCCCATCATGTGCTGGCCATGGATCCTGGAACTTCCTTAACTAGGTAACAGAAAATCAAATAGTTAGTCCTTTTAAGAGCTTTGTGTTCAGGTTTATGTGCCCTCTCTGAGATTTTTCTCCACAGAACTGGGGTAAAATGTTTTGGAATACACATCAACAGATGCCTGGCTGCTAACATGGCTGTCCTTCACTGAGAACAGCTTTCATTACAAAGACAAGATGTCAACACAAAAGACCTAAAGACTTCATTTGAAAAATAAAATCCCTCTTCTGCAGCAGCCTCAGTATGATACTGCACATGATCATTCATGTAACCTTCCCACCCAGCACTGCCCTCCAAGTGCTATTTGAACACTGGGTCACTAACACGTAGTACCTTCACATGAATTTAGTGGTAAGTACTGGATTTTTGCTTTGGTTTTTGTCGTTGGTTGGTTGGTTGGTTTGTTTAAGGAAAGAGACTAACAGAACAAATTCAAGCATGATATAATTGGAAGGAATTATTGAAACTCAGTTATAACCTATAATGATATATAATAATAGATACAGATTTAGGCAGACAACAGGACCTATCCAGGGGATAAACAAGTTTAGAGTTTATCCTCTGCTTGTCACTAATTATCACCTTCTACTTGTCTCTAAAAACGCCTTCTACTAGCTCAGCTTTCTCAAAGTCCCATCCAACCTGGTCTTGAACACTCCCAGGGATAGGGCATCCACAACTCCTCTGGACCACCTGTCCAGTGCCTCACTACCCTCACAGTAAAGAATTTCTGTCATATATCCAATCTAAAACCATCCTCTTATAGTATAAATCCATTTCCCCATGTGTTTTCCATACATGACCCTGTAAAATGTCCCTCTCCAGCCCTCTTACAGGCTCTCTTTGGGTACTGAAAGGCTGCTCTAAGGTCAGCTGAGAGCCTCCTTTCCTCCAGGCTGAACAAAAAACTGACTCATGACTTTTAAAACAAGCGCAAAAAGGGCTGTATGGTCCAACTGCAGAACTACCATAGCACTTTGCCATAAACATCAGCATGTGTCAGTTATAACCAGAACTTAATTACTTTTTTTCTCCCCTTTTGTATATTGCATTTACCAAATAAAGCAACATTTGTCCCAGGGAAAATTCAGAAAAATATTACTTTTTCACAGAAAGCATTAAGGAAAAGATAACATTTTATGAAAGAGAAGAAGGGACAGTGATGGCAGGGAATAAATGCTTTGAATAGCCTGAGATGTGCATTACCATCCCAATTAAAAATCTCTTCATAACAGATGGCAATAAATGTAGTGTGGGGGAAATTTTGGAAAATGCTGATACAATGGCAAAGCAGAAAGATATCTGACAAAGCAGGAATTACTCCAGGACATCCACAAATATACTGGAAGGCACTGCCTTCTAGGAATACAAACCTACTGACTTCACATTTTCACCACCTCCCAAATTGAGGAAATCAGGCATCTTTTTAAGTTAATTAAAAAGTAGGGTAAAGTGTAGCTCAGTATGGGGGAAAAAATTAATTTATACATATTTTTTCTTTAAATAGTTGCTTGAGTGACTGATTTCAGATTCAGAATTTTCCTGGGGTGCTGTTCATAAAAAAACAATTTGTCTGAGAAGTGGTGCTGCTTATGAAAGTTAAAATAAATTTTGTCATGAGCTGCTCACTCTACTTTTGTTCACCTCTTTTCTCTCATTCCATCAAGGTTAGCAGAGTTTTGTCCTTGAAAACCAGGAACAGGAAAGAGCCACCTCGTGAGCAGCAATACTGAGCACTGCTCTGGACACAGGTTTGCTGCCACCAGGGCTTAAGAGCAGCCACCAGCAGCACTGCACTGCCCAGGTGTGGAGAGAACCACAAGAGAGACTTGACAGCCCCTCTGTTGCCTTTCATTTCATGCCTTTTCTTAGTGGTGGAGGTTGGGAGGAAGGAAAAGCGCTGCTTCAGAGCCTGGACCTCTCTCACAGGACCAAGACAACACAACCCCAAAGGCAGCATCCCCTCTAAGCCCTTCCCTTTACTTTTTTGCCATTACAATTTCAGTGTGAGCTGTTCTGCATGTGTTGACTCCAAGAGGCAACCTTGCATCTTCCCTTCCCTTTCCTCCTTGCATCACCACCACAGATTATGAAGACAAACACAGGCAGCTTACACATGAGCCACTGTGCCCCCATTTCTGTAACATGCACACCTAAACCAACATGAGGCTGGAAATCTTGCAGCATAAAAGGCTGCCTGATTGGCCTTGACCTTCCAAATGCCATGCTTGTGATTCCAGGGTCAAACCTATCTACCACAGGCTAATCTCCACCAGCACCCTGAAACAGCTTGTGCTTCCCCTTCAGCATTTCTCTCTAGGCAAAGGGACAATTTCTTTACACTCCTATGCCACCAACTGATCCGAGTTTTCCTCCTGCACTTCACAAGCTGATGCACAGGAGTTTGCTCTTTAGAAATCTGCCTGAACTGTTGCCATCCTTGGGAATATTATTCTGCAAGACATGAATGAAATCAACAGTAACTTTTGCTGGGCACTGGAGCCATATATTTATGTCTGGAAAACATGCAGGGCTTGAGGCGGATCACATATAAGTGGGCTGCAGTCTTGGATTTGTTTGGAATGGCTCCTGAGGTATTAAAAGGTCTTTTTTCCCAGCTCCATGCTCAAAGAAGTGAGGATTCCTCAGCTCTGGTCCTCAAGGTTGTTTATTTTCTCTTATTTAATACATTATTTTTCGGACCCACTGAGATCTGTCCAGCAGGTCAGTCTGTGGTACACTGGCCACCCTCAGGGCAGTGTTATCTTTTTATAATAGAAACTATGTGTACTTTATTTACAATAATTTTCCAATACCTATTACCTATGTTAGACAGTCTGTCTCTACCCTAAACCAATTCAGAAATGTCACCATCCCAGCAGAAGATGGAGGAGAAGAAGAGGAAGAAGAAGGACAGGACATGTCCAGATTCCCCCATCGTGCCTCTTAAACCCCCATTCTAAATGCCCATTCTAAATCCCCAAAATTCTACTTTTTCACCCTGTGACAAATTAACTACCATTCTATTCAAACCCTTGTGGCTTGTAAATCTTCACACAAAGTTGGTAACTTTTTCCATGGGCTAAGATCAAAGGCATAGGTGTTTTGGACTCCGTGCCAAGGTCTCTGAGCCCCCTGCCAGGGTCTCGAATCCTCCAGGGCAGCCAGAGGAATGTCCTGGGTCCTGACACTGCAGGACACTTAGGCAGGCCCGTGCCCAGTGCTGCCTGGCCCTCAGGCAGGGTGCCTGCCTTGCCAGCAGCGTGCCCCATCCCCACTCCAGCCCTGTGGCCTTCCGAGAGCCCCCAGTGCCACCGCTGGCCCCAGTGTGCCTCGGCAGCACGGCAGTGACCAGCAGCCCCTTCACCCACCTGCATCACAGTGCCCACGCTGCCAGCCTTGGCACACCCCTGCAGCTCCTGCAGGATCCCATTCCTGGAACCAATGCCACGAGCCACCTCCCACTACAGGGAGGGGCAGACCCCCCACCATCCACAACCCAGCCTCAATCCAGTGTTTAGGAAGATGGAGAGAAGCTGATGAGCAGCTGTGGGTAGGATGGAAAGGGTCACCTCTTAACCCTGTGCAGCAACAGGAATTTGTCTGACCAGGTGTGTGAGATGGCATGCAAGAATGATTTGCTCTGGAATTCTGGTTTGTGTGTTTTCTCGTTTGCCCAGCAAGACAAGTTATCTCACCTGACCAGGGAGATAGATGTGGGGGCATTCCTCAGAAGAAAAGATTTTCTTTCAAGATGAGTTTGCAACAATGTAGGAAAAAGAAAACCAACACCCCTCCTTAAATATGTACAAAGGCTCAATTTCATATTTTGCCACCAGAAATTTTCATTTCAGTGGGGTATGCAAAAGCAAAAGTGTGTGTGTGGCGGGGTGAATGTTTAACTAAAATAAACTCACGATTGTTGAGCTTCAAAGCAGACCTCAGAAGCTGGAAAGAAAGAATTGAAACTCAGAAACAAGCAAGAAGCTTATTTAAAACAAAGTGTTCTGATTTAAGGAAATGCATGTCATCTTCTTGAGCTGTTAGGTTGCTGACAGTCATAAGAGTGCTAAGCTGCACCTCCTGTGTTTAAGCATCTGATGGATAATAAGGAAAAGTCTCACTTCTGGTAGCTTCCTCTGATATGTTTCGGAGGAAGCTTTTCTGTGCTGTTTTTGACCCTTAAACTAATTCTAGTGTATATGGGAGTGCTGCAGTCCTGGTTTTGAGGAGCTGAATTCTAGAGGGTGGTTCAGGAAACACTTGCCTCTCCCAGTGGGAGTGAGCTGGACTTGTGGGGACATGCTGGGTGCCAAGGACAGGCAAGGGGAGAGCTGCTCTGCAGGAGCTGCCAGTGCCCACCCCAGCTCCCATTTAGACATGGTTCTGCCAATTTCCACCCTGGCTGTGTGCTGGCATCAGGGCTTGTATTTCAATGTGTGCAACACAGCTTTAGGTGTGGTCAGATGAATTTGCTCATAGGTGAAAGGAGGGCATAGGCTTAGGTGGTCTGGTTGAATCTTCCTCCTAAAAAACCCAGGGCTGTTGGCAACTCAGCATTTGGGAATGAGAAGAAAAGTCTCTGTTACTGCTGGACTGAAGTTTCATTAGTTATATGCATGAGTTATCACAGACATTACCTGATGCTGTTGTTTAGAGAGAAAAACGAATCTTCATTAAATTACTCTCATCTAATTCTGCTATTCAAGGAGCTGTTTTCTTTGAAGCCTCTTACACCAATGTCTGATAGTTGAAAAGGTAAAGGAGAACCAAGTGAGGGAGCACAAGCCCATTTAGTAGCTGTGCTTTTCCAACAAGTCTTACTGAAGTCTTACCTGTCCTTATCCCATCATCACTAAGTGCTGTTTCAGTGAGAGGCAAACAATTGGTTGTGAAAAAAAGGGACTATTCCTTTGCAGTAGTTAAATTCCAATGACTGTGAATTGCACACAGACCAAAGCCTGCTGTAAGTTTTATCTTCTCAGGTGAACTATAATATCTGCATGGGGGCTAGAGGACAGGAGAATTTTTTCAGAATTTCTGCAATTAGGTGTTTTTGTGATTGCTGCAATGGTGTTGCAACACTTTCCCTCGAGCAGGTTTTTCAAAAGAGGAAGGTTTTGATGGTGAGATTACAACAACTTCGTGGGCATGAGACTCAAAAACAGTCACAGGAAAATCCCTATTTTTTTAATACTTTATTAAAATTGCTATGAGAAGTTCTTGCTCAATCAGGAAGTCTCATTAAAATAATGGAGAACAGGAACAAAAGAACAAGGATTAGTTATATGAGTAATGATGAAGACATAGGTACAAAATACCTTTTTTCTAGAGCATGGCTTATTCAACCAGCATCCTGTCTGCAATCATATTTAAAAAACCTGTGTGTCTCTGTCTGTCTGACTTTTGAAGGGTGGGGACTAAGCTAAGGAAAATGAACAATTATCCCAGGCAGAACAGAGCCACATTAGTGTATATTAGAATGACGTGTGCATTGCAGGGAAGGTTGTTTTCCAAGAGCCCATCTACAAATGACAGTGGGATGGAGAGGCACCAAAATTATTTTGAATTATTAAGTTGCTGTGCTGAAAAGTTCAGTGCAAGCTAAAGCATCTGAAAACAACCACAGGTCTCTCTGTTCAAGCAACTGGCCAGGTAAAAGCTTAAAAATAAGGAAATGTCTAACGTGATAGATTAATACACTAGCATTGCTACTCAGAAACTTCTGGTATTTCTCTTTCATCTCACACTCACATCCAAGGGGTGTGAATGAGGTGTTCTTTCTAACAGCTCTATTTGGGAGGTAAGACTGCTGCATCAGAAAAACTGCAGTGAAGGACAGCTCCCATTTCCCTGTGATCCTACTGCCACCACTGGAGACATACCTGTAGCCACTTTTCTTATTTTCCTGTATACCATTCAGCTCCCAACTGAGGAATTCACATCAGGATGATGCAGATATACTTTCAAAGTCTAGGAGTGGTTTAGCTCTCCATCCACAAACAGAACTATCCACCATTTTCATTCCTTTGCAACAACAGACAAAATTTATGGCTATATTTGCAACCTTCTTCCTGCCTGAAGCTGACTTGAGTATGATTCTTCGAGTTTAGACAGATACAATAAGCAACTGTGTCAAAGCCACTTGGAATTGTGGCTAGCACACAGCTGTGTGGATCCTTGGAAAAGTAAGTATAAGCCAGAAGGCAACATCTTCTTCCATTGATTCCAAATTTTGGTGTCAGATTAGCAGCAACAAAAAATACACTGAAAGATTGCAGGTTTAGGCTGCTCATGTTCTCAGATGTCTCTATCTGGTGAAAACCAGCCCTGTGTTAGTGTGACCTACCCCTTCAGGTCATGAGTGATCTGGGCTTGTGGGCTTGCACAGGACACTGTGGGCTCCCTGCTCCAGTAATCAACTACCTCATGCTCACACTGGTGCAAAAGTTTGTCACATTTGCAGCAGGCAGCGACACCATGCTGTGAGAAACAACTACTCACTTTGAAATTTTAAAAAAGGTTTATTAAACCTTAACAAAAATACAAGAAAAGGACTATATAAGGAAAAATTCACAGCGCTGGCAACTGCCCCTTGTGCATACTACGTGGCCAGTTCATATTCAAGATGAATGCTCAGTCTTTTATACCCCTGGGGGGTTGCATCAAGCAGCCTTGGCCCCTCCCAAAGTCTGCCAGTCAGCTCTTCTTTGCCATTTATCAGTGGTTACTGCTTTCTTGCAATTTAATTGGAGATCAGGTGTTGCCATGCCACACCCCCTAAGCACCAAGCTTTTCCATTCCCAACTGCCCCAGGTAAGGGACACGTGCACACCTTCTGTCTACCTGTCCTAGACAACCCAGGCTGTCTGATGGTCACAGTACAGGGGGAGAAAGGGAACTATGGGGTGAGCAGAGGCCATCTAAACTACAATAACATAACTCTACATCAATAAAGCTTTCCTTAATATTCACACAATAGTTATCCCTTAATTGCAAGAGCCAATCACCTCATTATCCATCTATAACACTGCTGTGCACCCATGTCCATTTTGAGCTGGTACAAGAGCAGCCATGACATGGTGCTCCTTTCCCACCCCCTTTCCCTGGGACAGATGCCCCACATTTCGGGGAAGAGAGAAGAAGCACACTTTAGTATCTTTTTTTGCCTGGAAGCTGGGAAGGGCTGCTCCAGCACATCGGATGGGCTGGCAGCCCTGTTCAGTGGCAGGACAGAGCTGGGCACTGGCACAGGGAAGGGAGTGAATGGTGATTGCTGTGCCAGCCAGTAGCTACAGGCAAACTTTCTCTTGCAGCTCTCAGCCTGAGGGGATTGCTTAGCATTTAGCAGCTCTTATATTTCCATTGGCAATACTCCCTGAACCGCTGCCTCGGCCTAGTGATGCTGCAGTAGCTTAGTGTGCTCCCACAACTCCTGCAGTAAGTGCATCCGAGGAGATGTGAGTAGTGGGATAGGCTATTGATGCTGGGCTTAGGGTGAGATGGGAAAATCAAGGCCAGGGTGTGAATATTCTCATCCAAGGTTTTTTGGGGTTTTTTGTGGTAATCAGGAACAAAGATCATGGATGACTTCCAGACCCTGCTGTCTCTTACACTTGTCATCAGGGAAGGAAAGCAACAGGAAAGGAGTACATTGGAAAACTGATCCCTACAGCAGGAGCAGCTGTTGAAGACATCCTATTAAAGCAAGTAGGAGGCAGCTCCTCCAATGTGTTTCCCAGGCTGCAGTAACAGTTCTGCAGTAACAGTTCTGGTGACTTTCTAACAGTGCAGAGAGGACAGAGGCCAACTTGCCAAGGAGCTGTCAAGAGGGAGTCCAGAAAGGGTAAAAAAGAGCTTCTGGTGCTCAGGCATCTTGTGCACACTCACTCTTAGCAAAGAGAGCAGAGGTGACAGTGGAACCACATGCTGTCGTTCCAGAGGTGAGCCAGTTCTGGAAAGCCGTTCAGTCCAGTGCATCAGTAGCGGTGCTGGCTTTGCCCGTGGGCTGCTTTAATACACTGGGAATATCATTTTACCCTTTTTGGCCGGTTCTGTGAATGGAAAATAAAAGCACTGATCTCCCTGGTAAAAACATGCTGGTGTCTCTGAATGAGAAGTGCTGATATTACTTCTCGTGACCTTTATTTTCCCACTTGAGCAAGGCATAAACTGCTGGTGACCAGCAGAGATGGATGTCAATGGGCACACCCCTGCATACCCTGAGGGATTGTCTGCACGGAGACTGCTTGTGTCCCAAATTATCCATATGATGTGACTATATTGCATGAAAGTGAGGGCAGGAATTTGGCCTGGAAGAAGTAAGGGGGCTCAATAGCACAGCCTGGGGATGCACACCTCTCTCATGGCCATCAGAACCCACTTTCTGCTTTTTTTTCTTTTTTCTTTTCTTTTTTTAGAGGGGGGAAAGGTGTTCCAGTGGTCACACTGCTGGCCTGGACGTGGCCACTGACCTGCACTGTGGTGCTTCTCCAGAGTCCTGGGGAAGGTCATGAAGGGCCATTTCAGACCTACATACCTTGGAAATACTTTCTCTTAATTCCCCCTTGCTTCTCTTTCTAATCTGAAAGGTGACTTTCAAGAATTTTCTGTCATGCAGGAGTCATGTGCAAGATAAGCAGCCTGAGATAAATGCCAAAGATAAGTTAAGGCTGTTATTTGAAAACCAGCTGAATAGGATTGAAAGTCTTTAGCCTCTAAGGGGGTAAGAAAAAGTCTTGGTCTTCATTACATGACTCTAGGCAACAAGCATGCTATTTTAAGATTTGTGGGCAAGTCTTGTTTTATCTTTTATCTGAACTGAGATTATCACGGCTGATACTGATCCTGCAAATAACTGTTTGGTTTAGCTCCTTCATGGTATGTTATCCATCCAAACTGGTCCTTAAATGACTCCTCTGCTTGCCTGGAGGCCTGCAACTTTTTGTTCGAACAGCTGGACCACGTCCTGAAATCACTATCTCCCTGTGATGCACCTGGAAACTTAAAGGAAGTGCCTTGGTCAAACTTGGACAGGAGTTTTTTGTTAGAGCCTGGAACTGAGTCCCAGGCTAACATCCCACACACTGAGAGGGATGACTTGTCACCCCAGAATTGCCCAGCACTCTTAGATCTGACTTGGATACATTCAGGTGAGTGTCTGACTGAGTGTTGTCCTTGTAAGATTGGGTTTAAAATCCTGTGCAACCACAGCTTCTGAGCACATCTGTCAGAGCCACATGGCCACTTTTGGACAGGCAACCTAAAGTGATGGCAAGGAAAAAAAAGGAAGAAGAAAATAAATATATGTGCTGTGGAAATGTTTCATCTTTCTGACACAAAAAGAACAATCACAAAAAAATGTTATGCCCATACTGGAAAACATACAGGGATTAACATGGAAATAACAATGAAATATGTAGGTAATGTGAGCTACACAGTGCAGTACAACAAATGTCAACCACCTAAAGCTTTCTGACTGTGGAGAATATATCTGGTTCCAGGTTTATGGCTTCTGAGGCAATGGACTGCAATAAGATCACAGCAATCTGCTTCCTGAAAAAGTGATCTAGCTACAAATAATACATGCTCATTATTATTCTATATATATCTCAATCAGTAGTCACTTGTGCTTCTTGTGCAGGCCAGTCGTAAAATACAGTTAACAGAAGAGCATGCACTATGCTCATAAAGTTATGTGATAATTTGAAAGTTAACGTGCTCGTTGTTACTGCCCCCTATGTTTATTTCTCACAAGTTACAGTAGGGAAGAGATGGAAAGAAAGAAAAAGACAGGAGAAAAAAATTTACCTGTGCTTCCATTCCTCATATCCCTGCTTTGGGCTGCTGGGAAGCTCTAGGCAGGAGTCCTACCAGGTGCTTCTAAAAGCAGCATGCACGAGGGTGAAATCCTGTTAATCTTCCAACTCTTTCCCAGACACGTAAACAAAGCAATAGTAAATACACACAGTATATACGAAAATACTGGTTCTTATTCTGCTTCTCTGCATAAATTCTTGACCTTGTACAGTAGAGTTTAGGCAGTGGTTATGAGTTTTAAGAAACATGGGTTTTTTAATAACTGCTATGGGAGAGCTGCTGTGTGCCAGCCCATAGGAAAGCATGTGAAGATTAGAAGTCAACTCCAGCCTGAATTCAGATTTTCTGGGGGAATTGACTTCAATTTGTTGAAAAATAGAATTTCCCAAACCAAAATGAACAACATCTTGCATAAATTTTCTTCACTACAATGCTTGCATAGATTGCATATTTTAATCTTTATCACTTCTCTTTTCATCATCTCAGATTTTACAGGTGAATCAGCTGAAATGTCCAAGGATTTCTGTTTGGATATAGATTCCCAGGCATCTTTCTACTCAGACGTAGAACAGTAGTGCACATTCTGGATAACACAGTCACCTTTCCCTCAATGATCAAAAAGGGCCAGTAAGATTATTTGATAGATCAACCTTATATAACAATTCAATTTTTCATCTAGATTTTACCAAAATCAGCTTCAGATAATGCTTCTGCATGTGCATGTGTACCTATGAAATAGAATCATAAAATGGTTTGAGTTGGAAAGAGATCTTGAAGATTTTGTAGTTCCAAACCCCTTTCCATGGGCAGGGACACTTTCCACTAGACCAGGTTCCTCAAAGCCCCATCCAGCCTGGCCTTGAACACTGCCAGGGATGAATCATTCACCACTTCTCTGGCAGCCTGTTCCTTTGCCACATCATCACCACAGCAAAGAATTTCTTCCTTGCCTGTAATCCAAACCCACCCTTTTTAAATTTAAGGTCATTCCCTGCATCCTATCACGGCATACTCTTGTAAGAAGTCCCTCTCCGGCTTTGTCCATGTGTGAAACAAGCACAAATGTGTGTATCTACAGAAAAAACAAGTGGAAGAAATCATGCTCACCCGGGATCCTGCAGGGCATCACCCAGAAGTGCCCCTCAGGGCTGTTGGTGTCCTTGGGCCATGCCAGCAGATGGAGAACACACTGGTCCTGCAGCAGGAACTCCACAAAGAGCCAGGTGATGGCCACAGACACAGAGCCAAAACAGGTGGTCAGATGGACATCTGCACACAAATGTCCACAGCATGAAAGAAAAGGCAGAGTAGAACTGCTCCCTGCGCACATATTTGGTGCAGGTGGTGATGTGGGGAGGTGGCAGCACCCTGGGTGTGATGTCCTTGCCCCCAGGGCTCTTCAGCAGCTGGATGGTCCTGACCACAGGAGCTGAGTAGGTGGCACCAGGGCATGGTGAAGGCCAAGCAGGTCTCTCGTGCAGTGGAGGTCAGCCCTTGGGTGGGAGGTGCTGCCCTAGACCGCCCTCTTTGCCCAGAAAATGAGGGAGGCACCAAGAAATCAGCACTGCCTGCTGGAAGGGAAATGGCTTCTTGAATGACATCCACATGAACACAGTAGACATTCTGGAGCATGAACAGCTCCCTGAAGAAAAGCCCAAAGGTCTCAAACCCTTTGTGCAAAGTCATGACATAGGTAAGGGTGCAGGCGGCCTCTCAGCTGCCAGGGCACAGGTGATGCGGTGGCTCTGTGTGACATTCTCTGTGCAGCTGGGTTCTCTGAATGGCATTTTCCTTCAGAAGGACACTTTGTCCTCAAAAAGTGCTTTACAGGCTTCTGCTAAAAATCAAGCTTGCTGGGATGTTCAGCCTCCAAAGAGGTTTTTGTGCTTGCAAATTAACAGTGTAGAAAACAAATGGAAATGAAGCACTGCGACTCAGAACACCAAAAGGGCAATATCTGTGTGTTGCACAGAGGAGCAACTCATTGCTCTTCAGAAAAAGTCTCTCTTGAAACACAACATCAGACACCACCAACAGTGTGTTTTGATGGCTGTGCTTGCTTCTTGCTGGAAGAGTCATGGATCCATCTGATGTAGAGTGTGCAGCTGCTGCCCTTACTTTCAGTATTAATAGTTGCACAGTCATCACTGATGTAGAAACAGTATAAGTGAAGAACAGTTTGCAGATAGAAGCTGCTCCACAGCACCCTGAAGATTAAACAGACATATTGCATAATTATTATCTTGCCAATGAGCAAGCTGGCACATATTTCAGAGTGTCCCCAAATTCAATGTATGGGTATGTTCTTAACTGCTTCCTCCTCACTCTCCCTGCATGTATCATATAGCTGTTAAAATTTCTGTGCATGTACCCTATGACAGAAAAACCTCATATTTATCTCATGCCATTATTTTTTTTTACTTGCAGGATTTTTTTTTTTAACCACCCCAATGTGTCAGCCATCACTGCTTCTGAATTGTGAAAGACTTGTAATATGAAATAAATACTACTTCAATATGTCTCAGTGACAATTACACCTGCAGATCAAGTATATATGTAAGGTATTGTGGCCTTTCTGCTCTTTGATATTCTGGATAAATGCAATTTCTAGAAGGCAATAATCAGAAACCCAGTTCAATACATACCATTTTCCAGCCAAAGAACACAGGATGAAGAAAAACCACTCATCCATCCTCTACGTCTATATTTCTGTCTTCACTATTCTTCATTTCTCATGCAAGGCCACCAACACTCACCAATAAGAAGCAAGAGATTTTTTTTGCCCTGGTGTAGAGTTATGTCACAGCCATCAGCTTATTTCAGCAATATTTTCATTTGCAAATTTGAAATCTGACAAACAGTTTCTACTAAGAGTCATGGATGACTTGTGATGAGCTCCAGGTTTACATCAGTGGGGGTGCTTGAGGATCCCCAGGATGAGGGAAGAGATGAGAATCTTGACTCCATGTTTCAGAAGGCTGACTTATTATTTTATTACATATATTATATTAAAAGAAAATGGTATACTAAAACTATACTAAAGAAAGAGAAAGGACACATCAGAAGGCTAGAAAGGAATGAATAATAAAATCTTGTGACAGATGCCGAGAGTCCGACACAACTGGCTGTTGTTGGCCATTAATTAAAAACAATTCACATGCAACCAATCAAAGATGCACCTGTTGGTAAATCATCTCCAGACCACATTCCACAGCCATCAGATAGTTATTGTTTATATTTCATTTCTGAGGCCTCTCAGCATCTCAGGAGAAAAATCCTAGTGAAAGGATTTTCATAAAATATGTCAGTGACATACATCCATCACAAGGAAATGGGTTAGGAAAGCCTGCTATTTAAACTATTTAAATTAACCCTAGGCTTACTGATGAAAAATTTGTATTTCTAAGAACTCTGAATGCATCTGGTATAACATGTAAAGGCAATGAGAGCTTAACACAACTCTGACTAAAGTGAAATCATTGGTGTCTTTGTTCCAGCTGAGAGTCTGTTCATGTGCATCTCCTGCCATGACACAGCATGTTTGGGGCATGCAAACTTTTCTCTTGTGGTGGTTTGACCAGGAAGAAGTGGGAATTCTGGGAAGCTGTGGTCAAACCAATGAAGGTTTTGAGTTTGAGACTGGCAGCTGGTGTAGCCAGTGGGGTTTGGACACACCTCCGAGAATACACAGGGGTTAAAAGCAGGGCTTTGGCCTTGGGAGGCTCTCTTGGGACGTCGCTGCGAAGAGGTCAGATCACCCTCCCCTGTCCACCCTTTGGGCTGCTGCCATGCGGTAGGCCCGGGGCCTGGACAGAGATGGGGGTGAGAAGGCCCTCAAGGATGGAAGGGTGGAGGAGCCCCAAGAGACATCGGGCAGCCATTCCCCCCCCAGGAGGGAGGAGAGGGAGAGTCGGCGAGACGGAATGTGATAGCAGCCAGCCCAGGAGGAGAAAGGGGGAGAAGGGTGCAGCCCGGCCGGCTGCAGCAGCAGCAGGTGTGGGAGTATCATCGTTCCAGGACAGACAGAGACTGAAAGTTTTAACCCCTTTCTTTCATGATTGGGGCCTTGCAAAAAATGCTAATCCTCCTCGAAGCTGAATAAGAAGGGAGATAAGAGATGAGATGAGACAAGGACCTGGCCCGAAGAACGTGGAGATGATTGAATGGGGAGAGATGATTTGGAGTGGCCTTTTGGCTGGACTTTTCTTGTGGCCATGGACTCAGTTGTTCCTGTGACACAGACTGCACTTAGGGGGAAGCAGTGGCTCAGAACCAGGAGGGTTCGTCGTGAGGACCCCCCGGCCCCAGGGGGTTGGAAAAATATGGGGGGGACAGATGTCCCAAAGCAGAGACTGTGCCTTTTTGGAGTGAGACAAGGCATCCTTGAAAGACAACCCTAAAAGCAGCTCTGGTCCATGCGTCAGTGGTGAGAGCACTGGGCATGGAAGGAAGATGTCACAAGCGGCAAAAGGACTTTTTCCGGGCGGTGCCGAAGTGACAGGGAAGCACACGAGGTTTCAGTGTGTTTCCAGGGGAAGCCTATGGAACAAGAAGGACTCCTTTCCTCTTCATGAACTGCAGTTTGAGTATACTAAAGTGTGGGGCCAAGGCTGGGCAGTTGGTGATTTGGGAGAATGTATCGGATTGGGAAAGTCAGGTAGTGGGGAGGGGGAAAGTGGTTTTTGTAAGGTTTTCAATTTTTTTTTTTCCTTTTCCTTATGGTCTTTCCCTATTTTCCTGTAGTTTAGGTAATAAAGTGTTCTTTATGTTCAAGCTAAAGCCTGTTTTGCTTATTCCTGGTCACATCTCACAGCAGACACCAGGGTGAGGGCATTTTCATGGGGGGCACTGGCTCTGTGCCAGGCTCAAACCATGACACTCTACATCCCATTATTTTGCTCCAATGTGAAGCAATGCTGAGGCAAAACCAGTTGATCTGAGATTTTGCCAGTGAATGTTCTGAGTGGGCAGTGCATTGTGCTACAGAGGGAGAGATGCTGCTGCAGGCCAAGAGTGCCGCTTGATAAAGGTGCACAGATCCTGAGCTGAGACCACTACACAAGTCTAGCAAAGAAAAGCACAGCATTCCTGCAGGAGTCAGGGTTTCATTGAGAGGGGTCTCAGCTGGGGGCAGAGAGCACAGGTAGCTTTCCTGGAATACAAAGGCTGAGGTCTTCCAAGGCATTTGGATGTCTTGGAAACTGTCTGATCTTTTAAAACTGCAGTAATCTTTTAAAACAGTGTAATCTGCTACACGGGTAGGAAAGCTTCTAGGATCTCAAAATATATACATGACATATATATATATATGAAAGGAAATTCTTAGTTGTTGAAGCCTGCTTTACTAGCATGGCCCATATGAAACAAGTAAAGCTACATGCAGAAAATGAGATGAGTCTGCTCTTTGCAGGAGTGCAATGCAAGATTTAATTTTTCCTTGGTGTCTTTTGCTGTTGGTTTGGAGTTTTTTTCCTTGCACAGACATTGCTGCAACACCTTTGCAGAAATCCAGAGTCACTGTGATCCTTTGGTATCAATAGCCTTGGGGGAAAGAAGGCTGCATACTTGGTGCTACTTCTTAATCCCAATGCCTTGATTCTCTGGCACTGTTAATATTTAGATACCTGAAAGCATACATGTAAATGATAACTGTGGGAAATCAAACTGTCAAATCCTTTGGGGTTTTGAGGGATTTTTTGGGTTTCTTTTTTAGTTCTGCCTTGTGCTGCTCTGTGTGAAATAGGCCCATGCTTGAATCCACACCAGAAAAAAAAAAAAAAAGCTAACACACAAACCAAAAAACCAAACTAAAGCCAGTCAAACATTAAAAAAGAAATGCATAAGTCACATGAGCCAGCTCAATGGAAAAAGTATTTTTCAGGTATTGTTGTTGTTGATTTACAGACTCATCCAAAGTTCAGATGCAAGGAGCAGCCAAATCTAGATGTACATCTGAACCATATTATGGCACCTATCATCAGCTAGGTGTGAGGAAACATCATGAGGGTCCTGGCTTTATCTGTTGTATACTGCATCAGACCTCTGCATATTCTGGGTACAAGAACAGAGTTATGGAACAAAAAAATAACAAATGATTGAATTTACCATGCAATTTAACAAAAAGGCTGTGTAAAAGGGTTCTGTGCTGGAAGAACTAAAACTGCTGAGATTTGCAGTGCCACTCCTTTCTATTGTTCCCTGGACCTGCACTGAAGTAATTTTCTTTTAGCCTGAGAGGAATTTTTGGTGTGGCTCCTGTAGTGGAAACATACTCCCCAATAGGATTGAGGATTGAAATGTCTTCCATGGGGATGAATGAGAATAGACCTTTCCAGACAATGAGGATATTATCTTAGGAATAGGGTTAGTACTCAGTAAACTGCTCCTGGCCTTAGCAGATATAGGTAATTGGTTTCAGCTAATTTGTTAGCTAATTAAAAAGCAAGATGCACAGGTTTTGCACATTGGTTTTGGGTTCCTGTTTGGCCTCAGTCAGTAGCAACAAATGTGATGCATTTCATGTTTATTTGGAGTCACTTGGCATTTTTTATTCTGTTGTGAGGACAAAACCATCTGTAGGATGATGTTCCTTTTCCTGGCCCTCTCATGCAAAGCTGTCAGTTTGAGCTGGCACCACTGTTAAATTCACAGTGAGCCTGTAGGGAGCAAACAATTTTTCCTCAGTGTGTTTTTTCTGGGAAGTGCATGCAGCCACAGATTGATGTTCTGTGGCCAAGTAAAGGATCTCTTCATCCCTCACACCTTCTGAACTGAGATCAAGCTGCTTTGGTCTTGTGTTGGCTTCGGATGTCCTACAGTGTGCATGGTCTCTCTAAAACTCTCCCCCTGGAGCAGCCCTGCCTGGCAGGGTTCTCCTCTAACACTAGCTTTACTCACATGCCCTGTCTGAGCTGGAAGGCTGGAAGCTGTCAGCACAGGGGAAGTGAAAGCAGCACAAAAGCAGACAAAATTTATTCCTATCGCTCCTCTGCCTCCCTTTTATCCTTGCTATAGCAGTCCCTGCCCTTCCTGCACTTCCCAGGCAGCCATACCCTGACTGCTGAAAGAGAAGAAAACTCAAACCTACCTGAAGCAGGAGTTCCCAGGTGGGCACACTGACACCGGACAGTCACAGCACAGCAGCACAGGCAGCAGACGGGAGGAGAGATGGAATGACACATTGAGGCAAGTGCTAGCTCAGCTCACATGGTCCAGCAAAGCCATGGAATAATCTAATTGCACACAGCCAGTGAGCACATCTGTCTGCACAAACAGCAGGGGCCAGACAATGCATCCATCCCACCCACCTTTGTCTTGCTGCCGTCTCCAGCTCCAGACACGGAGCAAGACACCTTTGTCTTGCTGCCGTCTCCAGCTCCAGACACGGAGCCTCCCACCCTGCAGGAGCTTCCCTGCTGGTCTGTGTTTGCAGCAGACTTTCAGTGCAAAGGTTTTGGGAATAGGCGAGCTGACTAGGCTCTTAGCAGAGCACATTTTGCAAATCAGAATTGCTAGTGCTCCTAAGCAGAGCACTCACAGCTCCCTCCTCCAATTAATTTTCAACAGGGACACTTACCTCTGTGCAAGCTACTCCTCATCACCTGCTCAGGAGCAACGGCATCCTCTTCCCTGCTCATTTATCCTCCTGCACAGGGAAAGCAAGACATAATTAAACACGTCCTAATAGAGGACAGGCAGGCTGTGGTGGTGAAGCTGGTTTTAGCTAGCTTTCTTCTGTAAATATGACTAGATTTTATAGCTGACACTGGTGTAGCCAAGGCAGGATAGGGATCTGTTTTCTCCCTGCAGATTAAAATCTGCATTAATGTACAATAAAGTACAATTGTATATGTGCAGCCACCATTTGCCCTGGAGGAGTGTCCAAAAGCAGCTTACAATGGGTTTTGCAAACGTTTGGGCACTTGCTAGCTTTATGAGCATGAACCCAAGGTGTTCCCCTCGATGGTGTCAGACCCTCAGAGAGGCGTCAGGGCAGGGCAGTGTCCCTGCAGCCTGGGGTCTGCATGGCCAGGGGTCTGCTCCCAGCTGCAGGTGTGTTAGCAGCCGGAGGAGCAAAGCAACCCCATTTGCAGGTTGGGAGTCACCTGCTCTGCCAAGCAGGCCTGACAGCCCTGTTCCACAGCCCTGGGTGCTGGTACAGGTGACTGGCTGTACCAGAGAGAACAGATACATGGATCAGATCAGTGCTAGTATTTTTTGTGCCTTCGCTAAACATGTAGCAGTATCACGCTCTTTACTCTGACAATATAATTTGTTGCCAGGTACAACATGAGCAGAGAACTCGTAGGGATCCAGAAAACACCTACTGTCAGGAATGACTGAAAATATATATGTTTATTATGGTATTAGGAAAAAAAAGGGGGGGGGGCAGGAAGTTTTCAAATATGTAAAAAAGGTAAACCAGAAGCAAATTCTGGTTCAAGCAGGAAGGGAGTAGCTGATTCTCTCTGTTCTCTGTGCAAGGGACAAGAACTCATCATCTTAGATAGCATCAGAAGAGGTGAAGATCAGACATAATGGAAGCTTTGTAGTGATAAACAGTTAAATGTGGATTAGATTGTCTGGAAAGGCTGGAATTTTCCTGATGATGGTTTTCATTGGCAGGTTAGGCGTAGCTTTTTCAGCAGTTTTACGGGTCATACTGGTTCAGACCTGGTAATTTTCTAGGTCTTTTCCAGCTTTCTTACCTCTGATGGTCTATATTACAGTACTGTAACTTAGGTGTAGCTGGGCTGAGGATCCTGCAAAAAAAAACTCGGCAAAGGTAACAAGAGGAGTTTGTCATCATTTAGAAATACGCTCATGATCTCTGCTAATTGCTTTTAACATTGCAGTTTGGTTAAAATCGGGATACTCCTGGACCATTCATGGAGAAAAAAACATTTGTGATATTTGTGATTCATCCTAAGGAAAAAGAAAAATCATTTAATAAATGCTAAGTCTAACAGTTTACCTATTGACAGGTATTTCACATCTCTTATCTTTTCTCATCTTAACACAAATTAGCTTGATCACTGTTCCATTTTTTTATCCCTCACTGAATTATCAGGACTCTTTTTCAGTAGATGTCTGCTGTCCTTAATGTCTTCCTACCTAAGAAGAGTTTTCAGCAGGTTTAGGTAGAACCAAGCCAGGACTTGCCTTGGAAAAGCATTTTTCTCCTCACCATCATCATCTGTGGGGTGCCACCTGGCTTTTGGGGCTCTGGAACCTCCCAAAGGGCTTTAGGACTGAAAGCAACCCCATCACATGGCACTGCAAGTCTGCTGGGGAGAAGATGTTAGACATCCTTGACTGCTGGAGCCTGCCAGGCTCTTTGTGGGTAATGAGAGCCCACTGGCAGAAGTACAAACCCTGGCTGTTGGGGAAGGAATCTGACCAGTGTTGCACAGCTGCAGCTTTTTTCCCACCAGTGGAAAAGTCACCATTTGTAGCCCAAAGTCTTTTCTTAAGATTTAGCCTAAAATTTGCAACTTCTGTTGCCTAGTTTTCGCTTTGTAGGCTTTGCTTTGTGCCAGGGCCTCCTCACTGCATGACCAGGAGTCTGGGCAAAGCAGCCTGTGCTGCTGAGCCCTCCACCTCACCCCAAATTTGCACTAAAGTTACCACAGCTCTAATGTGAACACAGGGGACTTTTTTTTCCCCCTGTCTTTGCTATCCACACACACATGGAAGCCTGTATCATCCTCTTTAGAGGGAGCCCTGCTTTAGGCTCTATCAAGTTTTCACATCATCTCCACATCTTTTTCCTTGTTATCTTCTGGAGCTGTTGATAAGCGCACACCCAAAACTGCTCAGCAAAAGCCTCGAACTTCACCCCTGAGTGTTTCAAATTGCCAAACACCTTCCTGTTTGCTTTTGCTTAGGGTGGAGGCTCTGTTTATGTGTTGGTCCCTAGTTCTACTGCTTACACAAAAACCTTTTACGGCTGTTTTACGGGAAGGGGAGTGGCTTCTATCACCATTCCCCATGGGGCTGAAGACAGACCCTGATAGCATTAGTGAGGCTGGGACAACCTTGTCTTCCCATACTGGGTCACTGGAAAGTCGCCAAGACAGTTATAAAGGGGCAAAGAGGCAGGAAAACTGCTGGAAATCTCCTGCCTTGCAAAACATTGCATTCCTCAGCTCCTGCAGCAGCCTTTTCTTGTCTGGTCCTTTCCTGCTAAACAGCTTCTCCCAGGCCACAGTTTTCTTACTGGATTGCCCAGCTGCTATACTCACCTGGCAGCTGGTCTCCTAACATCTGTTTTCAGTCCTGACACAGGTTATTTCACTGTGCTTTCTGGAACCTTTCTTTTGCAGCTTGTCTGGATCCTGCTTTGAATTACAATTGTACTCTGCAGTCAAAATTCTGGAAGTGTTTGTTTCTTTTCTTCCAGTTCAGCTCAATTTCTGTTTGGGAACTATTTACAGCCTCTTGGCTGTCACTCATACTGAGAATGCTCCTTGGCCTGAACCCCAAGCCTTTATTTAGGTTTAGGTTTTGCTATACCACTTTTTATTTGCAAAGAGTGTACACTCTTCCCTGTACCTACAGCAATCAGAAGAAAACAGGCAGCTTTATCCCTAAGCCCCTGCTTATTCCATCTCTGAGGGCTCTGTTACACATCTGGGCAAGTTCATGGCAGAGAATTATTTTTGGATACATGGCAGTTACGTCCTTCTCGGAAGATCCTGGTCTACAAATGGTTGTAGGCTGGGTAGGGTATCAGGAAAAGTGCCACATTTGCTTGCACATCTCCTTTGCTCTTCCAAAGCACCTGCTGGGGGACACAATACTGGTCTGGCATGTTATGACTCTCCTGAATTCTTGCTCGATCTCAGGGATGCACAAATGATTGCTTTTCTCACTCTCAGACCCTTTTCAGGCACACACACACAGCTCAGCTGCAAACACTGCCCTGCTCTAGGCCATTGGTTGTCAGTAGTTTCTGAGATTTCTCCAGGTCAGGTCTTGCTCAGGACATTACATGAGCTCAGTGTCTTGGATGGTGGCTTCTGTTGTGACTAAACAGTGTGGGAGTCTGAGTTGCTCCTGGTGGTCAGCCAGAACAGACCTCAGAGAGACATTGCACCTCTCAGCAGTCTCTGAGGTTTCTTTCACACCCACATTGCTGTGTCCAGCATGGGCCATCGTGTCCTCTAATCAGTACAGCAGTTCTGGAGTAACTTGGCATCTCTGACAGAAAACAGTGGTGGATTTATGTGCCTGTATTCATACAGTACCATATTCATACAGTGCCATATTAAAAATTTCAGCTGGGCCATCTCATAGTGGAAGTAAGACTTTTTCCAGGGGCATTAGCTATGGGATCTCCAGAGTTATAGCCACATTAATCATGAATTCCCCAAGAAACTGCCCTACCCCATTAAATACACTGGCATATTTTTTAATAAGGTCACCTGCCTTGTGTCAGCTGAGATGGAACAATTCCCACTTTCATTACCAGTTTGATCAATCTAATATCCAACCTGCTCAGGGACTAAGCTCTGGTGATGCTGCTGTGTGTACAGAATGAAATTTGTGGTGTTTTACATCCTATTTGATTGAGTCTTAAAGCACATCATGTCTGTTGATGCCCCCCTGCCTTACCTTTCTCTTGCAAAGGTGAGTTCTTACTCTCTTTTCCTCCAGCCAGTCCTACTGCTGCCACACCAGCATGGATAACCACATAGCCTTCTGGGGAGCAGGCTGAAGCTTCTATTTGCTCTCAATTTCTTCTGGGACCTGACTGCTTTCATGGGAACACCAGGAGTGTGGTCCTCTTCCTGCTGGCTGCCTGGTCTGGAGTATCACATAGTCCACCCTGACTTCAATTGCACAGACACCTGGGGGTTTTATCAGCTCTCTGTGACAAATCTGTTGCAGGCCACCACAGCGTCCCAGGCAGTCTGCCCCTGGTGTTCACCAGCCAGCACCTTCTGATCTGTGGTAAGCTCTGCTGTGGCAGCAGGACCTGCCTCATGATGCAGGGCCAGCAGTTGCATTGGGACAGCACTGTGCTGTCCCTTTTACCCACATTTTGCAAAAGATACAGTCCTTTAGACTCCTCTTTTGCAGGTACTCACCATAGAATTATATATTCAAAGAACAGGTTGGAAAAGACCTCCAAGATCATTGAGTCCAATCTTTGACCAAACACCACCACGCCAACTAAACCATAGCCCTAAGTGCTGCATCCAGTCAGTTCTTGAACACTTTAGAGATGATGACTCCACCACTTCCCTGGGCAGCCTATTCCAATGCTTTGCCACCTCTTCAGGGGAAAAATTAATTCTTCCTGATCTTCAACCTGAACCTACCCTATCTAAGTTAAGATAATTTCCTCTAGAGCTGTCACTTGTTAACTGGGAGAAGAGGTCAACCTCCACCTGACTGCAGCTTCCTTTCAGGTAGTTGTAAAGAGTGATAGACTCACCCCAGGTGCTCCTTTTCCCCAGGCTAAGCATCCCCAGATCCCTCAGCTGCTCCTCATGTGACTCTCTAATCTCCACTGCCCTTGTCTGGAACAAGCTCCAGCCCCTCAATGTCTTCCTTGTGGTGAAGGGCCCACAGCTGAACGCAGGATTCCAGGTGTGGCCTCACCAGTGCTAAGTCCTGCAGGACAATCACTGCCCTGCTCCTGCTGGCCACACTGTCCCTGATACAGGCCAGGATGTCACTTGCCTTCCTGCCCACCTGGGCACATGCTGGCTCATGCTCAGTCACTATTGTTCTGCATCCCCAGGTCCTTTTCCAGGGGGCAGCTTTCCAGCCTCTTCTGTTCCCCACCCTGTAGAGCTGCATGGGGCCATTGCCAAAGTGCGAGACCTGGCACCTGATTATGATGAACTTCATTTCTTTGGCCTTGACCCTTCAGTCCAGCCTGTCCAGATCTTCTGCAAAGCCTTCCTGCCTTTCAGCAGATCAACACTGCTGCTGCACTAAGTGTCATCCATGAATTTGCTGAGGGTACACTCAATCCCCTCATCCAGGTCATGGATAAAGCTATTAAACAGAACTGTCCCCAGTACTGAGCTGGGGGAGACCCTGCCAGTGACAGGCCATCAAGGGGACATGGCACCATCCACCACCACAGTGTGTGACCATCCTGATAGATTTTAACCCAGCACAGAGTGCTCCTAAGCAAGCTGTGGGCTGCCGGCTTGTCCAGAATTGTGCCAGAGAAGTCCAGGTAGATAACATCCACATCCTTTCCCTCATCCACCAGGCAGATCACCTGGTCATAAAAGGAGATCAGGCTGGTCCAGCTGGACCTGACTTTCATAAACCCAGGCTAGCTAGGCCTGATTCCCTCCCTGATTGTCCTGTGTGTGCCATGTGATTGCACCCAAGATGTTCTGTTCCATAACCTTTTCCAGCACCAAGGACAGGCTGACAGGCCTGTATTTCCTCCAACCCTTCTTGGGGATGGGCTTTTCATTGACTAACATCCAGTCATCTTGTACCTCCCCAGTTTTCCTGGGGAGGAAAGACTGATGATAAATGCTATGATTTAAACACAAGCAGCTGGTTTTCAGTTTTCTGCCATTCAAATAGTAGTGAAAAATGGCTGTCAATGTCTCCTTTGGGTTGGGCTTTGGTGCTTTGCCAGCCTTCTGATTCAGAGAATTTCTCTCTGGGCAGCAAGAAATGGCACCTGGCTGTGCCCTGAACAGTGGGTGGGTGATAGCTGTGTTCCAAAGACTAGGTCAATATAAATACTGGAAGTCTTCTTGGGAAAAGAATGATCCCGTATTTTCACAGATAATTTTTACCAGTAGTCTTCTGTGCCCGTTATGTATCGCTTGAGGTTTTGGGGAGAAACCTGGCTAGCAACATCTCAGAGAAAAGAAAAAGAAATATGGCTGGATGAGTGCATTAGAGCGACCATTTATAATCTACTCGGTTTTGCAGTCCATAGGGGAGTCCTAAAGCAGACTTCTGACTGTTAAACCACTGTGAATATACACGGGGGGGGGGGGGGGGGGGGACGGAGAACCAAACCAAGCCAAACCAACCAACCAACAACAACAACAAAAACCCAAAAACAAAACAAACAAACAAAAACAGAAAACACAAAGAAAAAAACCAGAAAACTTCAAATAAAAGCAGGATCCACTGGCAGGCTTTCTCTGAAACTGGCCAGGTACCTTTCAGTCAGTACCTACGTTAAATGCTCGCCGCCTTTTCCGCGACATCCGGGTTACGGCCGGCTGGCAATAAATGACTGACCCGTTCCATCCATCCATCAGGGCCGGGTGCGGGCCAGCCTGCCAAGCCCCATCCCCGCCGGATAGAACGCTTAAAGCACAGAAGGTCCCCGCTCCCATCCGCAAGCTGCGCTGTCGTTTGTCGCCGGTGCCGCTGGATGGCAATGCTGGATAAAGGATCTCAGCCCGCAGCCGGGAGAGGAGGAGGAGGAGGAGGGCGGCTCTCAGCGCCGGCAGACGGACGGGGTATGGACAAGGCACCGCCGTGGAAAGTCCCTGGGAAGAGTGTCCCGCTTGGACGTCAGATCTTTGGCTGTAATTTCAACCTGAAAGAAGATGCTCGAACCACGGGGTGTGATTTCTGAGGCGCCCCGCACTTGGAGGGCTCGAATCACGGAAAACTAATATTTGGTGACGAGTTTTTAAGCTTCGGAAGGAGTGACTGGAGTCATGCATTGGCGCGGCTTGCTAGAAATTGCCCAAGGTTTATATTTAAAAACTCTACTTACACTTTGTAAAAAAAAAAAAAAAAAAAAAAAAGACTTTGCAAGCGCGGCATGGCTGGGCTCAATGACTATTCAGTGAACTCATTTGAATGTGCATAGACAGGGCTTGCTTGAACTGCTGCATCAAAGAGAAATGCTGAAATGAGTCATTTGTGAATCATGGCTTATTTTCTGTTGTTAGCTCATCTGGAATCCCATGGTGATCAAACAGCCTTTTACAATGTGTTAATACATCGCTACTCCATGTGTTTAGCAACAGCTCTTTTCCAATAAACTGTAGGTAGTCACCCATTACAAAGGGATAGTTTTTTCCTGCCGCGTGTAAACCGGCCGGGACCAAGTCGGAGATGAAAACATCAGCAAAATTCCGTGCTGTTCCAAACACGGCTGTCCACGCTGCTTCCATTCCAAGATCATCCATGCCCTCTGTCTCCTTGCTTGCAGGGCACAGTCCAGCCAGGAGACATTGCCTGTCAGGATTAGCGCTCCTGCCCTCCCAGAGGCTGCAAGCAAACCACTTTCCGGGCACAGGAATGAAAGAGAGGCAGGAAAAAATCATCCTCGGCAGCGGTTTAAGGTAAGGCGCCCTGTTTTCCTAATTGGTGACTGTTCCCATCCTATGCCTACAGCTGACTGGAGAGATTGGAGCAGACTGTAAGCAGTTTCAGGCCTTGGTCGGAGTAAATTTGTAGGGAACAGTAATCGCTCCCTCTTTCTTTTTTTCTTTTTCTTTTCCTGTAACAAACTGAACCAATCCAGCAGGTCGGCAAAAAGTTGTCAAGAGTCTGAGGAAGAGGGTGTGAATCCCTTAAGGCTGCTATTGTCATTGAACTCTCCGTGGTGTGAAACCACAGCCTGAGGTGCTGAGATCCTACCAAGAGCAACTGAGGCTGAGGAACCAATTCCCTTGTGCCAGCTTTTTTATTGGAGTGAGCAGCTGGAGA
This sequence comes from Zonotrichia leucophrys gambelii, assembly GCF_028769735.1. Classification (NCBI taxonomy): domain Eukaryota; kingdom Metazoa; phylum Chordata; class Aves; order Passeriformes; family Passerellidae; genus Zonotrichia; species Zonotrichia leucophrys. The sequence continues at coordinate 66,139,201 of NC_088171.1, forward strand.
TGGAAACATCTTCAACCAGTACAGCAAGATCCACCACAACCCGTCTGTCAGAGCCCTAAGCCCTGTCTGCCTGTGAGTTTCTTAGCCATAAGGGCCCAAATACTCTCTGCCATCATACCTAGGTTTCTTCTGTCACACATAATTGTAGCTCAGAGGTCCTGAATAATTGCATTGCTATTTGGGCTGGTCCAGCCCCCAAAAATAATCTTAATAAGGTTACTCTTAACCAGCCACATGAATCCCTTTCAGTTCTCAGTGCAGGCTCAGTCATGCTGCAATACAGTGGAGGAGGCCAGTCACTGTGGGGCTAATTTAGTTTAAAATGCAGCCGGCCCATTTATGGGACAATTTTTTGTTCGTGCTCTAAATTCTTATGCACAATCAACAGCCTGTAAACCTGGCCAAAGGAACACATTAGGTGCTGCCCATTAGTGCAGGCATTTGGGGCTTACAGCCCTTAGAAGTAGCGTTTGTGCTGTGCTCCTTTACAAGTGGGATGTATCCCCTATTTAGTCAATGGGCCCTGTCATAGGGGAAAAGCACAGAAACTCTTTTCCTGCGCTGCAAATCAATTTCCTCTGCTCCCAGGATGAGTTTGACCTCACACTCACCCAGTAGCTTTTGTGACCAACACTGTTGGCCTTGCAAAATAAAGGAGCACCACTTTCTCTGTGAGGGGAGAGCAGAAAATTGAGGTAAGCGAAGGAGTATCACCCTACTGGTTGTGCTGCCAGGAGCAGGATTCCCAGGAACATGGGGAAAGACTTTTACTCTTGGGAAGGCTCCACATAAGCTCTAAACTGTTACCAAAGCTCAGGTTCCTTAGTGGGTCTAAAAGAAGATTAAATAGTAGCTTGTTCTTAGGTTTTGAAAAGCAGCCCACAGCATGCAAGACCATGCACACCAATATCCAGCAGGGGAACAGGCAGCAAGGCAGATGACCCAAGTCCTAACACAGGACAAGTCCCCTGAATTAAGCAATGCCTTAATTGTTTTCTTCAGGGTTATTTTTAGGCTGGCTACCTGAATTCAGCAGAGTGCCTCACCAAAAACTTTAGTGGGGCAACTTAATACTGCATGAAGGAAGGGTAGAAACAAAAACAGAAATGAGGGGGGGAAGCAGGTGGGAGAAATCTTTTGGCATAATTTCCCGTGGTGTGGTTGCCTTAGGGAGCAGATTTACCTCTGACAAGGAAGGTTACAGTGGAAGAGATGGTGAAAGGAGTAATAAGCTCTCCAGGTGGGAAATGAAGGCAGGGTAACCACCCACCCATAAATTTAGCCAGGGTAGGCCTACATCTGCATTGCCTACAGCTGGGGCCATCTGTCTGAAGGCAGGCACGGTGTCAGGAAAGGAGGGCCTTTTCCAGGTTAGCCAGGTTGAGTGTGAAGCAGGTGATGCTGACTCTGGGGCAAGTGATAGCCTGCCTGTGTTTGCATGCCATATTTTTTCCAGTGACACTTTGCAGAGTGTGTGTTTTTATGTTTTCTAAATAGCCCCAAATAAACACCACACCCCTCAGACATGCCCATTTCTTACTTGTTTTGAAATAAAGACTGACAGCTGGAAGGCAGGAAAGGGGACAAAGACTTATGAGACTCATTTCTGCAGAGCCCATTTGTACCAGGACCTCCAACAGAGTAAATCTTGCCAGAACTCAGGCTGGCTGGATTCCTTCCTCTATGTCCAGCTGCCTACCACATCCCTGTTACCCTTAGGCCAGTCACTTCATTCCTCTGTATCACAGTTGTTTTGAAGATATGGAATGAGTAAATAATGGTAACTACCTCACAGAAAAAAATGTTTACGATATTTACAATTCATCTTAGGATTTTCCTAAATTTTGGTGTCAAATTTCCTCTACCTCTGCCTTCACCTTTGAACAAAAATTGGTTGTAGTGCAACCCTGATGCAGAGATATAGACAAGTATTTTGCATGTGTTGCCCATCTAGTTTGTAAATCTGACACTTTGAAAGGTTAAGATACATCTTATACTTTTTTCTTTCAACCTGTGGTCTTTAAGGCTCTTTCCAGTCTGGACCTCAGACATACTGGGAGATAAAGGGATGTAGAAAAGCAAATGATAAATGTCCTGACTCCAGGAAGTGGTGTTCTAAGGACATTAGTCACTTTGGATAAAGTTGCCAAAGAAGGCAATTCCAACAATCCTCCAGCATCTAAAGGAGGAGAGGTAAGGAGTGGAAATGGCACAGCTCAAATAGAGTCAGACCACTGGGTAACATTGGCAGAGCTCTCCTAGTTTCGAGTGCAGTGTTTCTGCTGCTGGGTTAAAGGGAGAAAACCTCGGGGTTGTTCTTCAGCTGAATTTCCCGAAAAGAAGACACACAGGGGCGCCAAAGTCTTAGGAAAAGAAACCCAAGCTTTAGGCTTTTTCCTTTTTATCGCTTCTGTCTGGCAAGCTCCTCAGCCGGTGCAGTGGGAGGGCTTCGCTCCCTCTCAGCGTTAAGGGAGCAGCTCATCATCCCAAGGATGATTTCACCTGCAGACGCTCCGGGGCTCCGCAATCGCTTACCCTTGCGCGGTGTAAACAGGCTGCTGCTGCTGCTAACTCTGTGCCTCTCTCAGGCTGTCCTGGGGAGAGGTGGGATGTGCCCTGGTGTGTGTGGGGTGGCTCTGATTCCCGTGGGAGGCTGGAGCATCTCTTCGTCCTTCTGGCACGGCCCTTGCAAGCATGGCCTCAGATTTGCTCTGGACAAAGTTCCCAGATGAATTTGGAAAACTGCCATTGTAGCAGTATAGGAATACCACGCTTTGGAGAATAAAAAGTTTGTTTGTCCAGGGTCCGAGTGTTTGTGTTCCTGGGTGTGAAGATGACGGTCTGAACCTCTGTCTGGTCAGTTTGTCCCCATGAGCTGAGCCTGGTGTGGTGGTGCCTGCAGCTTGGAGTGGACACCAAGGTGAAAATCCAGGACAGCTGTAATGTGGGTGCTCGTCAGCCATAAGCTCCAACCCCGCCCTCGCTTCCCTTTGCCAGAGGGAGGAGGCTGGTGCAAGAGCTGTTTCATCAGCCCTGGCTGCAAGGGCATTGTCCATGTAGCGGGTTGGTATTCCTCCAATGGCCATGTGGAACGATTACACCAGATCATCCAGTGCACAGCCTGCTCTTTCACTCACCTCCACATGTTTTACTCCATAGTTCTCAGGCAGGCGGGACATTTTGTGTGGAACACCACATAAACCCAACTGAGCCAAGCAAACTATAACCATAGCATAAGCTGCCATGGGGAAAAAAAAAAAAAAAAACCATGTTGTTCAGTGGTTTTGTTTTGTCTTGCTCTCCACTGAGTGATATATCTTAGTGACAAGTTGCTGTAGCCACACAGCAATTCTTTTAATACCATGAAGTGTCGTGGGGTGTAGACATGTCCTAGGACAATGGCTAGAGCTAATGTTAAAGGCTAAATGTATTGCAGCTGCATACAAGCTGGGCTAGATTAAGCACTAGAGCTCTGGAAGTTTCTTGTAAAAAAAAAATCGCTTAAGAGATTTTTTTGTGCAGAATAATTTTGCTTTGGATGTCAGAGCCTCCAACAGTCATTTTCCAGTAATATGTCTTATTGTAATTATTTGACACTTTAAAATATATGCCTGGCAGACAGCAGTTCCAATGTTAGCATAGAAATATCAAAGTAGATTGTATTAAAACTCTGCTGTGGGAAATACCAGGCTTTGTTTTCTAAACATGTCTTATTAGGGTGTTTTATTCAATGCACTGAAAATGAAATTCTACTTCCATTATGTCATGTCATGCCAGGATGGATGCAACACCCAAGTCTTATTGGAAAAGCTGAGAGTTTCAAACGTGAATGCCCAAGCTTAGCCTCCAAAGAGTAGTAGAGTAGCTGATTTCCAGCCAACAGACTGGAAATGGCCTGCTTTATGGAGTTTCCAGTTGCCTGCTCCTCCACATAGCTTTCCGGGCTACGGGACATGTTCTGGTGGTTAGTTCCATCCCTCTTCTTAGTTTCCTTTCCTTCCCTTGATCTCGAGCAAACCAGCTGCAAGACCTTGGGGAAATTCCTTATCTTCACCTTGCATCAGTTTACTTATCTGTAAAACAGATAAACTAATAACACTGCACTTCTCGAGGGTTTGTTGAAGCTTATTACACAGCAGTGAGTGCTGTAAGAGGGAAGTCATTACAAAAATGACAGTGCTAATATGACATGGAGGTAACACAAAGGAGCCCCACTCTGCTCCATGCAAGTCAGGGGAGCTCTGTTATTTGCTTTAGCAGAACCAGGGATTTGGCCTATGCTTAAATGACTTGCACTTGTTTTTCTTCTTGAATGCTAATTTAGAGTTAAGAAATAGCATTACAAGAAAAGCTCATTCCTGCCTATGTGTAAATATTTAGCAGCTGAATAGGCATAATTTAGCAGGGCACAGTTTCTGCTTCTCCAGTTTTCAAGGATGTCATTCTAAGCTGCTACAGATCAGAAGATACACTGAAATTACCAGATCAAAATCCTTCCCATATAAGTGTACACATACAGAATTTATTTTACCGGGCAATTAAATGTGTAAGATAAATATCCCTGGGGGAGGAGGGCTGTTTGAGGTTTTATAGCATATCTTATTATGGGCTCAGTTTCGAAATCTTAATCCAAGCAAAACTCCTCATGTGGAGACTTAATGCTGGAGTGTAACTGTGTTCTGTACTCAGGATATGTGCAGTTGCATCAGTGGATTTTAGGGCAAGGGGGTAGCAAAGGCAGTGAAGCTTTGGCTAGAGAAAAGCAGCCCTTCCTGGAACATTTATAATTAGCAATAACCCTTTCATCAAACATGACGTGTTGAAGGACCTTAGTCAGCATATCCTTTTCTGGATTTCATCTGACAGTATTATTGATCAAAAATTGAAAATAAGTGTAAAATAGAACTTATTTGTAATTATTTAGGGGTGGCATGATCAGTAAAACTGCAGTCTACTGCAGCTATGAGGTTGTTGGCAAAATAGTTGCCTGTGTTTCAAATGCAAAAGCTTTTTGAAGGACACGTGAGCAGCCAGAATTGCCCAGAAAATACTCCAATTTTATATCCAAGCTGCAAATGCAATTTTTTTTTTCTTAAAACTGGTGGATTTTGTCTGTTTAGAAAATGAAATGTACAACAGAAGAAAGCATCCAAGTTGGAGTGAACAAATAATAAGATCTTGACCTGAATCTAGTGGATAGAATTATTTTTCTAAAGACAGAAGTGTTCAGTATCTCTAGCATGAATTCATTGTGCTTTGCAAGGGAAAAAAAAAAAAAACAACAAACCAAACCTCACCACATTTGTGCTTGAGACCATACAACTACTCCCTGGGGAATCCAAAAAAGACGAAGCCTGGAGTTTTACCCCACCGATGCTTTACTCATAGGGATAATCTTTTTAGGAGCTCGTTTTCTGGACCTGGCAATGGCAGTAGCTAACCCCTAAGGGCCTAGGTTGAGAAAGGTGTCTGGTGAAGCAGAATGTGCCGGTTACCTTTCCCTACGAGGTCCAGAGCATGGGAATTTGCACCATGCGGTTGCCCATGCAAACACCGGCCAGTCGTCCGTAGCTGGATTGCATTGGCACCGCAGTGTGTGCTCAGAATTAACTCCTGATCACTTGCCGGTTTTGCTTGTTTAGTTGGTTTAGTGCAGTTGGTTTAGCAAATAAATATTAAAGGAGCAGGTGAGATCCACGTGCTCCTTGGAAAAAACTTCGCTTCCCCGCCCTTCAAAAAAAAAAAAGTTTTCAGCTGGCTTCCAAAAAATTGCGCTCCAACACCTCTCCCACACCGTCACTTGGAATTGAAAAAAAGTTGCTATTTGTATGCATTTTAAAGTATTTATTTGCTGATTTCCAAACTGATCAGCCTCCTGACAGCGCTCTGGGGATTCACACCCCGGGCCGGGGGCAGAGCGGGTCTCGGAAGGGGTGTGGGGTGTGAGGGGGGATGGCAGAGACGCGCCGAAAAGTCCCACAGTGCCGTGACTCGGGGACACAGCATCCTCATCCTCCTCCTCCTCTGCAGAGGCTGCGCAGGGGACACGGCTCCGCGTCCTGTCCAGGCGGGACGTCCCTCATGCCCCTCCAGAGCTCCAGAGCGTATCCCAGAGCAAAGCCGCGACGGGGGGAGCCGGAGGAGGGAGGGCAGGGAAAGGCACTTGGTTTCCTGAGGTCCCGGGAGCAGCTGAAGCGACCTGTTGCACTCGGTGAGCTTCTCAACTCTGCTAGACTGAATAGCTGGGAGACTGAACAGTGGGCAAGGCGGTCACATACGGATTTCTTCTCTTATCCTTTCTTTTCTCTCCTTTGCAACATCCCAAGCCGCTCGTCGGAAGGGCTCTCCCGGATCCACTGGCCGCAGGGTTGAGGCTGCTCTGCTCGGGGACCCGTCTCCCCCACAGCAGGGCATAAAAACAAGACACAAACCCCAAATCAACAGAGGAAAAACCTCCCCGCTAACATCCGAGACACAGCACCTCCCCTTCTCCGGCACCGGCCTCCCGAAAGTAATTGAATCGTGTTGGACAGCAAAGTGCGAGTGAAAAAGGGGGGGAGTATCGGTATTTTTTTTCTCCTTTTTTTGTCTTTGTTTTGTACTGTTTGGGGTGTTTCTATGTCCTGCTGGGTTTTGCCTCGTTCTTTTTGCCCCTCTCTTGCAGTAAGGAGAGCCCGGGAAGACACCGAGGACAGCGAAGGCAGCCCTCATCCCGGGAGCAGCGGCCATGGCGAGGTGCACCCACACCAACCTGAATCTCTCCTTTCTCCTCCGAAAACACCGGCTCCGGGAGCTCAGCCTGGACAGAGGACGGGGTGGGGGATGCTCCTCCCGACCCCGCCGGGGAGCGAGCCCAGCCCGCAGCCGCGCATCCTCCGCGGGGCGTCTGTCTGTCTGTCCGTGTCCCTCACGGAGCGGAGCGGAGCGCCGCCTCTGCCGGCCCTGGGGCCGCCCGAGCTGCAAGTGGCCCCACGGGCGCAGGCCGGCCACTGCCAAAAATTACTTTAGAGAAAGCAAAAAACAAACAAAAAAAAGCTATTTATGTGTCAGTGAGCCGGCGGAAATCAGCCGCGTTGAGCTTCTCCCCAGCCGGGCGGCGCTGGGGCAGGGAGAACTGGAAAGCAACAGTGAGAAGGATAACCAAGCCTGAACTCCCCGCAGAGAATCAGAAGCCCGATTTATCTAAAGGTTCTTGCGGCTCGCCTTGCGGGCCGGCAGGGTGGGGACACTCAGGGGTGAGCTCGGTAACTCAGACCGGCCGGGGAACCCCGACACCGGGAAGGTGAATCACCCCCAGGACCGTCTCTTCCCTACTTTCTCGTTGGGAAGAGGTCCTTGGCTATGGGGTTTATAGCCATGAGAAAGCTGCCGGTGGAGGGAAAGGGAGGCGGGCAGGGCTTTGCCCCATGTGCTGCCCGCGCTGTGACACACGGGGAGGGACCCGGCGCGTCCATCGGAAACAATTGCGGGCGCGCAGAGCTCCGCGATGACTCCCTCGGAGCCACCTGCCAGAGCCACTGCCGAGCTGTGAACCAGACGGTGTGACACAGAGGAGCGGGGACATGTCTGAGGGCTAGAAGACAGTTTTGTCTGAGGAGAGGAGGTGCCTCAGCTCCAGCTTCCCTTTGCACAGGGAGGAGGCAGGCGGCAGGGTGAGACACAGCTGGCACCTCAGGGATGGCAGCAGCTCAGGGTGCGGCGATTCCTGTCCCCTGCAAGGGCCGGGTGTGCCCTCAAGGCTGCCAGGGAAAGGCGTCCTCTAAACACCCGGGCCAGGGAAGTCGAATTCACCCCCGAAGTGCTGTCACCAAATGCCCCGGGAAGGGGAAAAGGAGCGTCCCACAACACCGGGCTCTGCTGCGCCCCCAGCCCATGCCCTCTTCCCCTAGGCTAAAAAAAAGAACAGGGCTGAGCCCGGTGCGAGTCAGGGCTGCCCACAGCCCCGAGAGCCTGGCTCACGCCCCGCCGGCCGGCTGTGCTCGGGCCGCCTCGCTGCCAAGCGCCGCGGGGCACAGCCGGGCTGCGGGTCCGGAGCCCGGAGATTTAACCCCTTGTGGGGAGCGATGGAGTTCGGCAGAAGGGAGAGATCCTACGGGAGAAGTGTGGCACCCAACTTTCGCGGAAGGCCAACTTTAAATCGAATTAATTCCCCACCCCTCTCGGCAAAGTAGTAATAAAAGCTGGCATTTTAAATAATCGTTAATGGGGCCAAAATTGCTGCCTCCTGGAGAGAACTCGAGGGGGCAGGGCGAGCAGCAAGCGGGGAAAGGAGAGGCGGCAGGGTTCCGGAGCCTCGAAATCTCTGCTCATCTTTCCCATCGCTTTCCCGTTTTGCACGGGGCCGCGTTTGCTCCGCTTCGTCCCCGAGCGTCTCTCCAGGACCGAGGGGGGTGGGAAAGGGGCAGGGCTGTGTAATTAAATTCCGGTGCCCGGTTAATTGGTGTAATTTGACGCTAACTGTACACGGCGGGCCGGCGCTGGGAGCGGCGGTGCGGAGCGCGCCCCGCACGGCCCATTGAGCGCGCCCGCCCGGCCGAGGGTGCACGGTCCCGGTCCCCGCCGGGCCCCGCTCGCTGCGGCCGTGCGTGAGAAGCGAAGCCCCGCAGGAGCCGACGATTCCACTGCCTGCGGTCCCGGTGTTCCCCCGGGATCCAATGGCTGCGGGTGTCAGCTCTTGCTTCCCTCTTCCCACCTGCCTGGAGACGGGGCAGGAACTCCCTTCTGTAGGGTCCTTGTATCCAAGCCCTCACGGTGGGGCGAGGAGGAGTGATCCCCTTCCTGCTGGCTGGAGACTGGGGTCAGCCCAGGACCCAGCCCAGCCTCACTGGTGGGTGACAACGCACCCCAACCTCCAGGAAGCCTCAAACTGTCCCAAACCTGGGACACGATGCCCCATTCACCTGTCTCTGAAATGTGAAAGGGCTCGCTGAGCAGCTGAGAAGTGGAAGTTGTTTGCATCCCTCCCCCAAATCCTGTAGCTGGAGTATGCTCGTCCCCACGCCCCCAGCGCCCTGCCCCTAGACATGAGGCAGAGTCCGTGCTTCCTCCCTTTCTCGGGGTGTGAAATCAGGGCTGCGCGACACACTGGCCAGCTTCCAGGGCACTTCGGCACTTGAATCCCCGAGGGAAAAAAAAAAAAACCAAAACAACAAAACGTGGGCGGGGACAAGGGGTACGGACACGGAGAGGCCCAAGGGCCACGGGCTGTGGCAGGCCAGCTTCCCCCGGGGAACGCAGCGTCCCTCGGCACACGCCGCTCCCGCGCAGCCTGGCGGGACAGCCCCGGGCCGGCCTGGTGCGCCCGCTGCTGCCGCCCGCCCCCTCCTGGCCCCCGCACCGGGGGCTGGAAAGGCTGTCTGCACTGGGGAGGGTGTCTTTGTTTGGCCCTGAACTCCCCAGGCGATTTGCAGTGCTTCCGTCACCCATCTGGGCTAGTTCAGCCATCCCGGTACTTTGCCTTTCTGGGCTACTGATGTTGTTGTTGTTGTTATTACTATTATTATTATTATTATTACTATTATTATTACTAGTACTACTACTACGTCCATGTATTCCTTGTCAACTTGCCCCCGCGATAACCTTCCACGGCCCCCCCGGGGGAAGGTGAAGCCTGGGGGTCTCGCCCGCCCCAGCCCAGGGCGGACAGCGCTGCCCTCTGCCCGCGGCTGGAAGCACCGGGCTCTCACCCGGCCGGGGCAGCGCCGGGACGCGACGCCGTGGCCAAGCGGGCAGAGGTCCGGCGGCTGCAGGACGCCCGAGGCCAGCTCGGAGCCCCCCGGGGGCGGCGGGGCCGGTGTCCCGGGAGCGGCGGGGCCGGGCGGGCTCGGTGGGAGCGCGGGGGGCAGCGCGCAGGCAGCGCGGAGGCAGCGCGCAGGCGCGGGCAGGGAGCACCCAGCTCTTTATGGCCAGGTGAGAGAGTCCCGGCTCAGGTAAGGGGAGGATTTACCCACAGGCGTCCCAGGCGAGCGGCTTGCCCTCGCAGTCCATGACCGGCAGGGACCTGGGGACTCGGAGCCCGCAGCCAGGATGTCTATCCTTGCCAAGATGGGGGACTGGCAGGTAAGGTGACCTTCTGCCCTGGGGGCTTTATTGTTACTTTGGGACGGGAGGGCAGGGCTGTAGCGAGAGAGGTGACGGGCCCGGAGGGCGCTGGGCACGAACCTGACGCTGGGGCCGGGCGTTTTGCGGCCCTCGGTGCTGGAGCCGCCCGCGGGCACTCGTGAGGCCCGGCTGCAACAGGTAGAGAGCGGCGGACTGGGCTCGCCAGGGGCCGGGGCTGCTCCGCCGCCGCCGCCGCGAGTGACACGACCCCGGCAGCGTGGTCCGGCCGAGGGCGGCGTGTGCCCGCCCGGGTCCGTGAGCCCGGGGCCAGCGGGGCCGGCTCGCCACGGAGCCCCAGGGCTGCCCACGGGACGCCGGGGACCCACGCGGGGCAGGGCCCGCAGCACCGGCGGCACCCGGAGAGCATCGGGGACGGTCGCGGGAGCTGAGAGCTCCCTACGAGCTCCCACCCCAGCCTGTCCCATGGAAAAACAACGCTGCCGGGTCCCACCCGATAGTAGATTCGCCGGGGGCGCCCCTGGAAAGCACTCCCGGGAATGAGCTGAAGGGAAAAGCAGAACCCACCGGCCAATGAGGCCAGGCGGGGAACACGCGGCCCGCCGGGGCCTCGGCCGGCCCCACGGACCCCAGGGGACCCGCACGCACCACGGGCCGGGCTACACGTGTGGAGTTACGGAGGCTCACGGACCGGGAGAGCCTTGAAAAACCCTGGAGCGCCCTGGTGCCCGTCTGCTCGGGCCGGATGACCGCAGTTTGCCGACTAATGAAAGGGAAGATGCACCTTCCTGTTCAAGCACACGGGATTTTCTTAGACAAAAGTACTTTTAAAGAATTGATTTCTTCCCCAGGACAGTCCAGTTCCATATGGAAGCCTGGTTTCTTTTTCTGCTCCCAACTTTTAGAATTAGTCTTAGACTGAGCCCTTCCTTAGACTACCCATTTTTTTTTTATTTCTTTAGGGTAGCAGCAAGTCGTCTAAAAAAAAAAAAAAAAACGACGAGGGAACAAAGTAAGCAAACAAAAGTTATTTAATTTATTTTTACATCGGCTAACATCTTTTTATCAGACCGGTGCGAAAAAGCGATCAAAAGAAGATTTTTCTTTTCTTTCACTGAAATCAATTCTTGCGCAATCGTATTTACGGGTTATCTGCCTTGAAATCTATTCCCGACTTTTCCTTACACCCCGGCCTTCCTTGCCCCTTCTCTGCGGCGCTGCGGGGCCTCCTCGCCCCGCCTGGCCGGAGGGGCCGGGCCGCGGGAATCGCCTCCCGCTGCCCCGCGGGATCTCCGGGGAAAGCCGCCCCCTCCCCGCGCAGCCCTGCGCTCCGGGAGAGAAGGCAAAAGGGTCAGGCCTTCCTTGGCCCACGGGAGCCCCGAGCGGCCGCAGCTGGGCGGCTGTCCCGGGTGGGAGCCTTTCCCGGCCGCCCCGGTTCAGACAGGACGGCGCTGAGGGGCCATGGGCCCCTTCGCCAGCCCCCTTCCCTCCTCTTTTTCCCATCTCCAGCACCCCCCCGGGGCATTAACTAGGCTTAATCTGCCAGCTCCATTTGAACCTCAATGGGAGTAAAAACAACAATTTACTCTCCTGCCAGTGGTAGACAAAAGCGCTGGTGAAAAAGAGCATCGGGGGTGGGAGTATGGTGGAGGAGGGAGGAAGGGGAAAGAGAAAAAAATCCATTTAGGGGACATGGATGTTTGTGTGTGAGAAGGAGCAGTCCCGGGAGCCCGGGGGCTCTGCCACCCTTCCCGGCGTGGCGACACGTGGGCCGGGCCCCCGAGGGCCCGCTGCGGCTCCCCGTGGCAGCGCTGGGGCCATTCGCTCCTAGAGGCTGTAAATTTTCCTCCGACGTGGAGGGCCGGAGGGAGGGTGGCCCCGGGAGGGTCTTCCAGGCCGACGAGGCAGGTTTTGCCGTCGGCAAAAGGAAGTTTCGGTGAGCAGCAGGGCAGCCAGGTGCGCAGGCAGCCGTGGGGATGCCCGGCTCCTGGGGACGCCTGGGGACACGGCGAGCTGCGCCAGGCCCGACACGCCAGCCCCGCCGAGAGGGAATGCCCTGCCCTTCGGAGAAGCGAGGGATCACCCAGAGATGAGAGAAAAAAAAAAAAAAGAAGAAAAACGGGAAAAACGAAGCCTTGCGGTGGATGCACCAAGGCTGGGCACCCGGGGAAATAAAAGAAGGGTGGAGAAGCAAGCCCCCTAGGAGGGCAGCCTGAGCGCTCCCTTAGCGGCACATTGTTAAGCAAACGAAGCGCTCCACCTAAGAAAGTACCAAAGTTTTATTGTGGTCATTGTTTTGTCCTTTTGCTCAAGTGCTTGCAAAAGACTTTGGCTCCTGCTACAGTCAATTTACCGCTCGCCCACTTCTGTTTGGGAGATAATGTTGGATTTGTTTGGGGTGGTGTTTTTTTTTTTGAAGACCAATAGCCAACAGAGCCGAGAAGAAAAAAAAAAAAGGCAGTTTGCGAAGCGAAGAAGCTTTTTAAATATCCACAAAAAAAAAAAAAAAAAAAAAAAAAAAAAAGACCAAATCCAGAGGGCAACAGAAGCCTCCGCAGACAATAACCTCTTTCGAGCAGGACACGAGTCTCGTTTCTGTTCGCTTTGCTTCCTTTAACCTCAGTGAAAAAAAAAAAAAAAGGAAAAAAAGTGGGTAGGGGGAGAGATAAATCCCATGGGGTGGCTTCATGGCCAGCCCCAAACTTTCTGCGGATCTGACGGGAGCCTCTTTGATTCCACTGGCCACTTTCCTCCCCGCTGGCAGGCACACAGCGGCCCGCAGGCAGACAGACAGGCAGGCAGGGCCCGCTGCCCCCCCCGCGCCGGGGCTCGGCAAGGCGAAGAAATCTTTTTTTGTCGTTAATTTTTTTTTTTCCCTTGCTCGTGGGTCCCTTCTACCTGTGTCCATCGCTGCAGGTTGTTGTGCTGGCGAGCAATTGGGCTGTTGTTGATATGCTAATGAGGCGATTAGACTGTGGGTAAAGAGCTGGAAAAGGGAAAAGTTTCCACCATTAGAGGGAGATCTCCGAGCGCGGACGGGAGCGCTGCCGAGCCTCCGCCAGCCGCGCTCCCCACGCCGCCCGGCGCCGCCACCGTAGGGAGAGGCAAGGCAGGGAGATCCAAATCCTCTCTCTCGCGCCAATCCATGAAAATGCTTTGGAAACTGACGGATAATATCAAGTATGAGGAATGTGAGGTAAGCGCTTCCCCCGGGCCCGGGCAGAGCCCCGGCCCCGCAGCTGCAAGCGGGAGCCTTCAGCATCCCTCCGTCTCTCAATTTCGTTTAGGAAAACTTCTACTCCGTCGTCAGGCTTCCTTGCGGTCCTGCAGCCGGAGAGGGGCTGGGGTCCTTCCCCAGGAACTTCGGGGCTTGTGGAAACACGGCTTTGTCGGAAGTGTATGAGGAAAGGCAAACAGGATCCAGAAGCAGCCTGGTCTATAGGTAGATCTTCCGTAGATAAGGCTCTCGTAGGATGCTACACTCATCCATATGGATGGATGGATGGATAGATGGATGGATAGGCGGTTGGCTGAATGAATGGACGCATGAATGAATGAGAGGGCCAAGAGACAAAGGGAAGAGAATTATTCTTGCACCCTAGGTACCCGAGGCATCCAAATAAATTGGCTCAGGACCCACGCTTAAATGCAGCCTTTTCGATATATCTGCGGGTTCATGATACCGAGCTGCACAATTTTACAGGGTTCAGCTGCCTAAATGAAATCATGGGGTTTGGGAGCAGTGTTCCCCCAGCCTCCTAATTTTCAGGGCCACATTCTCACGGGTTTGAGACATAGCAATTTAACCGCTTGGGAAAAAATAAATAAAATCCACCTCATTCAGTTTTGGAGCCGTTCAGCACAGATTGTGTTCGTGCATCTCTCTCTGTGCCTGTATGTGCATCCATATTTTTACAAAGAGGCGAGTGTCTTTTAATCTGACAAAAAGGAGAAGAAGAAGAGAAAAAAGAAGAGCGATGTGCCTAGTCTCAAACCAACGAATACTATGGTCACCCGTTTCGAAAAAGTTGCCTGTGCAGTGGGTTCAAAGCGCGCAATAAAGGACTCTACTTTGCAAGTGAACGCTGTTGTTTGGTCGTGACCCACGCGGGAAGATGCCCTCAGCCTCGGCGGAGCCTTGCCGACATGCATCTCTGCATCTCTGGCTCCAAGGGGGCACTCTCCCGTCCGACCCTGACGCTGTTTTGGGCGATGCTGTAGTTTAGGGAAGGAACCGAGGACTCGGCAGGCTCAGCGCCGACTAAGTGATTTGGTGATCTAGTCCTTGATGGAGGAGTTGGGGATGAAGCTGTCTCCCGATGCGGGAGCTGAGCTTTAGAACCACTCGTTGGTCGGTGCTTGATTTCTATGAATGAAGTGTCGGGTGTTGGGGTTTGTGGGTTGCGTAATGGTTTTTTAATAATTTTTTTTAGTTGGCTGAGTTTAGTTTTTTTGGTGTTTTGGATTTTTAAATTTTTTTTCAGTCCGGAAAAAAAAGCCACATACCCCTCAGCTGCATTTCGGGTGGAAAGCGTACCTCTTCCCCCTCCCTTCCCTCAGGACCGGTCTTCCAGTTTGCACACGTGCGAGCGCGTGGATTTCATCGCAAATGGCTTTTGTTGCCTTGCGTTAATGGGACTTCGCACCGAGGTGTTAGCAAACAGGGAGGGAGCACCAGCCGCTCCGCGAACCGGCCGGGTTGTGTGCGTACATGTGGGGCTGGCTGGCTCTCCGTGTTTGGCTCGGGAGCCGGTGGGAGAGCACTTTTAAGAGAGGATGGAAAAGAGGGTGTCTGTGTCCCGCCGGGTGTACAACATGCCTTAAAACTAAAAAGAAAAAAAAATAAAAGGAAAAAAGAAACAAAAAGGAATGAAAGATTAGGGAAAAAAAGGAAAAACAAAGATAAGCCCCGAAGAAGGGCAGAGAAGCCGGGCCAGCGGCGCTCGGAGCCCGGGGCGGCCGGAGCGCCGGGGGCTCGGGGCGGGCGGGCGGAGCGTGGGGCCGGGCGCCGGCGGCGCGGCGGCTGCGGCGGGGCAGCGGCGGCGGCGAGCGGAGCGGTGCCTGTTTTAAGGGAGTTGTTTGGGGAGTTGCACAGCCAGTCCGACGGGTTGCGCCGGAGCCCCGGCTTGTCTGGGCCGGGAGAAGCGCTCGCCTTGCCTCTTTTCCCGGCTCCCGCTCCCCCCGCGTCCCTCCCGCCCTCCTTCCCTCCCCGCCTTGCTGCCTCCTGCCTTTTTCCTCCGTCTCTTCCCGGATCCTCCGAGAGGGGGGCCGCGGGGAGCCCGGCGGATGCTCCTTGGGCTCCCCAGCCCCCCCCGCCCCGGGCGCCCGCTGGTCTCTGCGCTGGGCTCCAACCGGAGGAAGAGGAGGAGGAGGAGGAGGAGGAGGGTTGACACCCAGAGGGGGAGACACCCAAAAAAACTTTCCCAGCCGGTTTCCGGGACGTGGGGCACGGAGGCGAGCCTGCTCGGCGGCGCGGGGCGGCCGCCGCGGGGGCAGCGGCGAGGGGAGCCCCTCGGCGGGGCGCCGTCGAGGCATGGACGGGGCGGCGGCGGCGGGCGGTCCCGCGGAGCCCACCCCGCGCAAAGGCGGCGGCGGTGCGGCCGAGGGCAGCAAGAACCAAGCGGGAAGCGAGCAGCCGCTCTTCTCCCTGGGCTTTGAGGCCGGCTACGCGCAGCAGCCGCAGCCCGAGGTGCGCCCGCGAAGGACTGCGGGGCTGGGGACGCGGGGAGGCGGCAGCCGGGGGGAAGGGAAGGGAAGCGAAGCGAAGAGAAGGGAAGAGAAGGTGAGGAAGGATGAGGGGGGGGATCCCGCGCCCCCTCCCCTCTCTCCTTCTGCCCGTCTTTCCCACTCCCTCCCCGCCCCCCCTCCCCTCTTTCTGCACCCCCCTCCTGGCTCCCACCCTCTCCCTCTCTCCGGATCTCTTTCTCTTTCACTTTTGCATGCCCTGCAACCTTTTAAAATGTTGCCCCTTTCCTGTGATTCGTCAGACGCAGCAGCATGTGCCCCCTCTCTCTCTCCCGCTCCCTCTCTCTCCCTTTTTGTCTCTCTCTCCCTCTCCCTCTCCCCCATCTCTGATTAGATACACTGATTCTTCATTCAATGGACGTCATTTAGAACAGGCTCTGCCTTGAGTTGCCTTCTCGCTTCACGCTCGATTTCCAGCCATTCTTCCCTTATTAAGTGTTCGTGTAATATTAATAGTCATGAATATCTGCTATTAGGAGTCTCCAGGAAGGCAGCAGATCTGTTATTAGGAGCTCAAGTGAAGCAGCAGCTAAGTCAAAGGAGAAAAAGAAAGAGTCAGAGGAAAAAAAAAGGATTAAGAAACAAACACACACACGCTAAAAAAAAAGGAAAAAAATAAGCGCCAAACAAACAACAAAAAAAACCAAACCAAAACAAAAAAAAAAAAAAAAAAAAAAGAAAAAGCAACCAACTTTGACTCCTCACACCGCGCCAGGATAGAGAGCTCGCCTTGGGATCACCCGATGAAGGGCAGCAGAGATCGGTGCAAGTTCTGATGGATTATCGTGGCGCGCCCGCGGTGCAGGAGCAGCCCCGGCGCCCCGGTCCCGCCGCCCGCGCCTAGCGCCGGCTCCGGCCGCGCTCCCTCCGCGCCCGCGCCGCGCCCGCACCCGCGGGGTCCGCCGGGGGCTGCGCGCTTCGCCGGTCCCTTTCCTCTGCCTTCTTGTTGTTTTTTCTGCCTTGACTTGTAACCCCCGACTCTTCGCAGATGTTAGTGCACAGTTTTTCGGCTATGGTGAGTTGCTTCACGTTTCTTTCGGAGGGGGCTCGGTACGCGCTGGGTGTTGCTATTGTTGTCGGCGGTGGCAGTGGGGGTTTCACACCCAGCTTTCCGGAGAGGGCTTTTTTTTCCTTTCCTTCATTTTAATAAATTCGGTGGTTTACGTTTTGCCCTTTCTCTCTTTATTTTTCTTTTCTTCCCTCCCCCTCACTCCCCCCTTTTTTTTTTCCCCCTTTGATCTGCTTCGAGCGAACGGCAAAAGGCTTTGCTTGGACCTTACCGCTTCCATTCCTTAACCTTGCCACCTGCAAACGTAGCATTTTCGCTTTCTCGTTCCTCTGTTTCGGGACCGTGGTTCTTTCCTTCGAATCCTCCTCCGTGGAGGCCATTCCTGTTGCCCCAGACGTTCGTGCGGGCTCCTGTGCCCGGTGTCGAGAGCCGGCAGAGCCGTGCCCGGGCTCGTTTCCGTGCCGCTCGCCCGTCGGGGCGGCGGCGCTTCCCCCGGCCGCCCGCCGCATTCCTCCGCTTCCCCGGCGGCCGGGCCGCCCTGCCCGCTCCGCTCCGCTCCCAAATCGCAGCCCGGGGCTCGGCCGGGCACCCGCGGTTCGCCTCTCCCCGTAGCTTGGGGGACCATGGCAGTGCTATCTCCCCGAAACATTGCTAAAACTCCAAGGGGGAACTACCGGTTTGTTTGGAGGCTATTTCGGCGTTTTCTGGTAACAAAATGGCAGTGGGTTTGGATTTTCCAGGGTTTTCTTGGGACGCGATCGGTAATGTCAGAGACAGTATTTATCTCAGTTCTGTTAAGGGCCAGAGGAAGGATTTTGTGTTGTGGCAGAATTATTATTTCAATAATGCTCGCTTGTGAATCATTCTTTTTATTTGTGGGAAATACCTGCTCCTGAAATGCCGGGGCACGATCTGTTGTGAATCCGCGCTGTATCGCCGCAATGTTTTATTAATTACTATAAGCTGTCCTGTTGTAATTATTGCTATTATTGCTGTTATCATTATTGGCGTTATTATTGGTATTTTAAAAAGCGAGACTGCCCCTTAATTATTTGGGAAGGGAAATCAGAGGCAGAGAGATCTCCAGATCTGCTTTTCTCCGCCTCGGAGACGATGATTTGCCCCTCATCGCCCTATAGATGAAATTTTCGAGGCGATTTTGAGGAAAATCAGTTTGATATTATCTTTGTTTTTCTTTTCTCCTTTCCCCTCCCCCTCCTCCCCCTCCTCTGCACCCTCCACCCCCCAACCCTCCTCCCCCCCCGCTCCCGCTCCCCATCTCAGGAGCGCCACGACAGTACCAGCAACGGGACAGCCCGGTTACCCCAGCTGGGGACCGTGGGTCAGTCTCCCTACACCAGCGCCCCACCGCTCTCGCACACCCCCAACGCCGACTTCCAGCCGCCCTACTTCCCCCCCCCTTACCAGCCCATCTACCCCCAGTCTCAGGACCCCTACTCCCACGTGAACGACCCGTACAGCCTCAACCCCCTGCACGCCCAGCCGCAGCCCCAGCACCCAGGATGGCCGGGACAGAGACAGAGCCAGGAGACGGGGCTGCTCCACACGCACCGCGGCTTGCCCCACCAGCTCTCGGGGCTCGACCCGCGCAGGGACTACCGGCGGCACGACGACCTGCTGCACGCCCCGCACGGGCTGGGCTCGGGGCTGGCCGACCTGCCCCTGCACTCCATCCCCCACGCCATCGAGGACGTGCCGGTAAGCCAAGGGGTCGCCCAGGAGCCCTCTCGTCCCTCTTACCGCGGGAGATCAACGTCGGGGGGAGAGGGAGGGAGGGAGGGAGGGAGCGAGGGGAACCCCCCCCCACTCCGAAATAATAAAAGAGGAAGGGAAGAAGAGAACTCGCCCCCTCCCCGTCTCCCAGGGAAAAGTGAAGCCCCCACCTAGAACAAAAGGTTCTCGCAGCTCTCGTCCCTGAGCGACGTCTCCCCGCTAACTTGCCCACTAAAATATAAATAAATCAAATTACTGTCATCGTTAACAATATCTTTCCTTCTCAATGACAATAAGCTGTTACGATTGGAAGAATATATAATATCACCACAGGGCCGTGCATTTGGGGATTTCTTACTGCCTTGGGAAAGACACGAGTCTGAAATGCCTGTGAGGACATTTAACGAGATTTCACAAATGTAAAGGGGGGGTGGGGGGAAAACGGGTGAAAGTGGCCTAAGAAGGAAAAATTGGTTTCCCGTGATTACAGGATTGGCATATGGAATAACCACATCCAAAGTTATAAGGGGGTATGGGCAGATCCTCTTCTCTAAAGGAATTAATTGACAAATCAGGGAAGAGGTGTACTAAAATGCTGCCGCCTTCTTTTAGTAGCGGTGCAAAGGGATGACCTCATAAATCATTACCTATAGGTTATCGAATTTGAGTCAGACCTGCTACACCCTATATTAAATCAAATGTTGGGAGCCTATTGGAGGATGCATTATTTGGGGGGAACCTAATTCTATTATCGATGAGTACAGATTTTAAAAATGATTTCTAATTAAGCATGACATTAGTGCACAGGCTACTTACAAAGCAAGCCAGGGCTATTGTTCAGTTAGGAAAGTGGCCTTATGCAACATGATAGGTCGTGATCAAAGTTCATCATTCTGGGTTTCTCCCTGAAAATGGAATTAGAACATGGCAATAAATTTATTAAAGCCCACAGAGCTCATGCTGAGGGACTGAAGCTGCTCGACTTGCAGGAGGAAAGAGGAGGAGGGAACTGTGGTATCTGGATGTGATTTTTGCCGAAATGCCATCCCAAATTACAGGATCAAATATTACAACAATATATTCGCTGACAGTTTAATGAGTACAGTTTCGTGTTGCAAGGATAATGTTCAGATGAACTTACCTATTTTTGGGGGTCATTTTGAAATCTTTTGTAAATTATACTCAGAGAAAATAGTGAATTTATTACAGCCCTCATCTGGCTAAATTAGCCACAGAAAATTGCTGGTTGTGTTTAGCAGTTTTGCAATAAACGCATACGTTTTCCAAAGTGGAGGATTTAGTAAGCAATTTGGATCTGTTAAAAGCAGGTCGACTCTTTAAACTTGATATAAAATAACATGGAGGCAATCGTATGAATAAACTAATTTGTTGACTTCAAGCCCCTGATTGCTGTAGGAAAACATGACCTAAAATGTTCTCCTGAATTCTCCCTCTCCTCAGTTGTGCTCCATGGCAGTGGGCTGATTCAGGAAGCTTCCTCTTCAGATCTATGAATTAATAGCATTGCTATACTTCGTGAAAACCAAATGCCATCTGGTTTAAATCCTTGAGCCAGTCTAGCCATTTTTTTTTTCTCTGTAAGGCTGAATCAGCAGGCTTCATGAAGGAGAATATAAAATAAGAGGGTGCATCTTTTAGGTGTGTTTTATCTGGTTAAAAAAAAATCCGTTACCAAAATCTGAGTTGGGAGGATAATTTTGGAATTTTTCCGTTGCTGCAACAGTTAACCTTTAATAAAAACGACTGCTTAATATTTAAGAAAGTCAAGTAGACGGTGAAAATTATTTAATCGTAAATATCTCTCTGGGATTTTAAACTTAACAGTCCTCCCTGTACGGAATATGTGTAGAAATAACACAAATAAAAGTATTATGCTGCACTACATTTACTTTATGGGTTTAGGGTGCATGCATAAAGGGATCATATTTCCCCATATAGTTAAAACACAAGAACTGCAGCAGTAGTCATTTCTGAACATTTCTCAATTTAATTATACTTAAATCCAGAAGCACTTTAGGCAAGTTACAAATGAGAGCATTGAGTATAATAAAACCTGTAATAAAGCAACTTAGTACCATCCACCCGGAATCATTGAGATCAGGCACAATTAACAGGAGCATAAATCCAAGACAGAATGGAAAATGTTAGAATCAGTATTATTGTTGGACAAAGACTAGAGAAGGAAGTAATAGTTTTTTAAATGGTAATGCCTGGGTTTTGTAACGATTGCGAAATCTTCTATCTCAGCAGCGCTGGTGTTAATTTGTAAACACAGCCAGACATTATATTGCCTGTCAGTTTTTGGAATTAGAAAACATGATTTCATTTGACTTTCTAATCACGTCGTGACTCGGCCGCGCGAAGCGCAGCTGTACCGCGGCCGCGGACCCTGCGCGGGGACAATAGTGGGAGCCCGGGGGTGCGTGGGGCTCCGCGCTCCTTTGTGCTTCCCTCCCGCGGGCGCGGACACGCAGCGGGCGCAGCGGCCCCGGGCAAGGGCCGGGCCGGGCCGGGGCTGCTTTCCGGGGAGAAGGAAGGGACGGACGGGAGGAGGGAGCCCGCAGAAGCTTAAGGCCACTCGGGCCCCGGGGCTGTGAGTGATTTATTGTGTTTTTTCTTGGGGATCGGGGGAAGAGCTGAGAGCAATGCAGGATTCCTCTCGATAAAGGAAACCTCCCCCAAATCTCCTGCCTCCCTTCTCCCCCCCACCCACCCCTGTCCGTGCAGGATCTGTTGTTTTCTTCCCCACACCGTGCCCAGGAATGGGGGGAGCACAAAACTTCTCCCTCACCCCATCCCAGCTCGACCCTCCCTGCCTTTTGTTGTGGTTGTGCACTGACATCCCTGCCTGTTCCTTTTGTTGCAGCACGTAGAAGACCCCGGTATTAACATCCCAGATCAAACTGTAATTAAGAAAGGTAAGCTGTTTCCTTGCGCATACCAAACATGTCGTCACAGGCTGGGGACTGCTCGCTGGGAGGACTCACCCGGCCTCCCCCCTCTCCCCTCCAGACCCCCGGCCCCGGGCTCCTTCCTCTGGCATGTACTGTTGGCAAAGAAAGGTTGGAAGCAAAGAAAAACGGGCGAAGTGGGTTGAAATCCGCCCTCTTAAATGGCCACGTTTGCCGGATATTTTAATTATTATTGTCGTTAACGAGGAAAAATGTTAGCAGATGATCTAGAAAATCCGAGCCGGTCTTTTAGTGCTTTAGCGAACAATTGGGTTTCATGGTTTGCCCCATGCATCTGGCTGAGCGGAGGGCTTGAATCGTTGTTGGTAAACTGGAGCTGTGAACATGAAATCGTTGTTCCCCTCCTTCGGGTTTTCTTATTTAAATCACGCCGGTGATGAGGTGGGACTGGTGGAGAACAAGGGGCGAGTTTCTGGAAACTGATGTCTGTCGGAGGTTAGGGTGGTTTGGTTTTCGTTGGCTTTGTGCGCTTGCTTCACTTGGAATTGAATTACTTGGAAGCTGGTACCCAAATCGTGCTAAATATTTATTGCAAAATTTCACTCGATTTTCATTTCCCATCGTTCTTTGGACAATCGAAAGATTGAGAAAGGTGGCACAGGGCATTTTGCAAAGCAGGTTCTTGGTGGCAAGTGATGGGTTTTGTGTTTGGACGCTGTGTAGTGAGAAGGCTGTTGGAGTAAAACTGGCGGGGTGGAAGGCACAGCTAGCTCCTGCCTGCTCTGAGGGCTGCTGTGGCTGCGTGGCCACCTGGAATTTGGGTACCCAGGCCACCACAGGAGAGAGGTGCTGAGCAGAGGCACTCTAACCCTAATTGCTGTACAACCAGCGAACCTGAAGTTTCATACCCCCCCACTCCCCGCCCGTAAAGCCTTTGTCACGTCAAATTAGATGTGCAAGGGATAAATCTTAAGAGATGCTCTTTCCAAGTCGACATGATAATTGGCTCTTTTATTAGTAATCTCAAGAGTTCGTTTAACTCCTGTTGTATCTATTAGCCTTCCCAGAGCTATTAATGTCACAAGTGATCTATCCAAAACGGAGAGAGCCCCCCGCTTGGTTGGGCTGCGCCCGTCAAGCGGAGCGGGCTAAGGCAGAGGAGAAAGGGAAGGCGGCCGGGACCCGAGGCACCGAACGGCGGCACCTCCCCGCCGGCCGCCGCCGGGCAGGCACTGAGCTGTATTTTGGGGTGCCGGTCCTCCGCCGAGTTACGGCTTTTCCATGACTAAATATGTGCGCTGGCGAGGCCCCGGGCTTGCCGCACGCCCTGCACCGCTGCTCGGGCACTGCCGGCCCGACACGGCGGTACCGGCCCGGCGTGCGGCACCCCGGCCTCGGCGCTCGGCGGGGGCTGCAGCGGGGTCTTCTCAATTTCCCCGCTGCGGGTCGAGGGATGTCCGGCTCTCCCCCTGCGCCTCCCGACGGGAAAGGGGAGGGGTGCCCCCGGAGCGTCCCCGCTGCCCCGCAGGCGGTGCGGGCCGGGGCTGGCCGCAGAGCGGCTCGGCTGCTTCCCCTCCCTCCCCGGCTCCCCGCCCGCTCCTCACCCTCACCTCCCTGCTCCTCCCTCCCTGCAGGCCCCGTGTCCCTCTCCAAGTCTAACAACAACGCCGTCTCCTCCATCCCCATCAACAAGGACGCACTCTTCGGCGGGGTGGTGAACCCCAACGAGGTCTTCTGCTCGGTGCCGGGCCGCCTCTCGCTGCTCAGCTCCACCTCCAAGTACAAGGTCACGGTGGCGGAAGTGCAGAGACGCCTGTCGCCGCCCGAGTGCCTCAACGCCTCCCTGCTGGGCGGAGTGCTCCGGAGGTGAGGGGCGGGGGGACGCGGGAGGCGGGATGCCGGGCCGCGCCGTGCGGGAGGCAGGCAGGCAGGGAGGGAGGGATAGGGATAGGGATGGAGGCAGGGAAGGCGGGGGACGAGCGCCCACGCGGGGCGGCGGCGCGGGGGGAGTGCGGCGGCCGCCGCTAGGGGGCGGGGCGCGCGCGGCCGGCAGGGCAGCGCGGCCGGGCGGAGGGAGGGGGCCCGGGCACTGTCGCCATGGCAACGCGCGGCCTTGCGCGGCCCCCGGAGCCCCGCCGGGGGGGGCCCTGCGTGTCCCTGTCCCTCTCGTGGCCATGAACACCCCCACGGGCACACACACACATACACACACTTACCTCCAGGAACGGCTTAGAGGCGGGCACCCTGCCATGGGCTCCCACCCTGTGGTGGCCTCACCCAGGCAATTAGGCAGTGCCTGGCAGGGAATATCATCCAGGATTAATTAAGGCAGCTCCCATCTCTGCAGTCCCGCTTAGCCCAGCTCTGCTGCGAAGCCACAGATGGGCCACATAGAGTTTGGTGTGAGGGCAGTGATGCTCTGGGGCTGTTTGCCCTGCAAATCACCCCTCTCCCTTCACGCCCTGGGAGAAGCTGCCCTCGTGTCCATGGCACCTTGGGAGCTCAGGGAGACACCTCAGAGCTCCACATCAGCTCTGGGGATGATCTAGAACTTAGTGAGGGCCGCTGTGCTTGAGGTGTGATCCAAAGCATCATCCCTATAGGTGGGATTCAGCTTTCAGCAACAGTTGGTCTTGAACCTCCCACAGCCATGCGTCCAATCCCTTGTGCCTAAACCTTTTATTCCCTTCCCTGGAAAATGATGTGTTGGGGGCATGTGTGGGCGGGAGCCAAAGTAGGAGCAGGTGTTCCCCCAAGCCCCATTTCTCAATGCCTTTCTGTGTGGAGCAGGGCAAAGTCTAAAAACGGAGGGAGATCTCTGAGGGAGAAACTGGACAAAATAGGACTAAACCTGCCAGCCGGGAGGCGTAAAGCTGCTAACGTTACCTTGCTCACCTCGCTCGTGGAGGGTAAGTGACTCCAAGAGCTGGGAGGGCTCCTTTGGAAAATGTGCCTGTTACTTTTGACAAACGGGAGAAGATTTGCTGTTGGGTTGTTCGGGGTTTCTTTCTCTGTTCCCAGAGTTGGTGCTGCTTACTAGCATTTGGAAGGGCGTTATTTTCTGTGTCTTAAAAAAAGATCAGGTTAATTGTGTGCTTTTGCTTTTTTGTTATAACCTGAAACGGGTTTGTGCGAGTTCTGCAGACTCAGCAAAGCGTTCTATTATTTATTTGCTTTTAAGTTTCCGAGCTAGATGTTTTCAGGGCCCCATCTTGCTCGCTCATTCAAATGAGTAATCCCTCTGTGGAGTAAGCAGATCTCATTGGGAGCAGCATGGGAAGGATCCCTGTGAAGGGAGATGTGAAGGGCTTGTGAGCCCCACAAGAGACCCATGAGTACCAAGTTGAAAGTTAGGGGCAGCAGAGCCTCTAATACTTCACTGCTGTTCTTCTGCCACAGGTGGACAACCAAGCAATTTTAAATGTCAGAAGCTGCAGCTACTTTAAGTTTGTTTTCCCTCCCAGCCTGCAGCCACATAACAGTAAATCATTTAACTTTTCTGACATCTGCATTTGAGAAATGCGTGACCATTACTTCCTGAATTAATTTGGGAATCCTTGACCTCAGCCATGAATTAATGGTGTCCTGAAAGCCTCAAAGTTGCACCACTGCCAGCCCCCACTCCCTTTTGGTTCTCATTTTCAGAACACATGTTCCATTGGCTGTATCATTCTCCTCTGCTTTGGCTGGAAAAGGTGCAACTTGCTTTAATGCCTTGGGATGTCCTGCGCTGTCTGTACGGGGAGGTGGGAAGCTCAAGAGTTTGCAGTCATTTAATTTTGAAGCAGTGGCTGTGTCACACTGGCTGACACAAAGTATGTCTGAGGTCTGCAGAGAGACCCCTCTCCTTTCCCCTTACTTTCGAGTTCGGCTGCATTTTAAACTGGTTCAGTTTGTAAAGTGCTTTTAAGCTCAGCCTGAGCTGTCCAGGTTCAGCTTAAGTTTGGTTGTGTAGGCAGGAATTTGTTTTGTTGTCGCTTCTCATTCTGCGAGAAATGTTTCATGTTCAAAGGGCCGGGGAAAGACGTGCTGTGTGATGATGCCAGGCGTCATTTTTTTAAACATCAGGATTAGTGAACAAACTATATTTATACTGCGTGAAAATTACCGCGGCTTCATGTTTCTGAAAAGGCTTTGCAATTGCATTGACACGCTGCTGTGGTAAAAAAAATCACGAGGGGAAAACTTGTAAAAAGTCTAGATTTGGGAGATGCTTAACATTATTTGTGATGTTAATGAATATGGAGAAGGTTTTATGGTAATCCATTGTTCTGTTTGGCTTTCACGTACAATGGCTTTGAAAAGAATGATTTTTTAAAAAAACAAAACCAGAGGCCTGATCTTCAGATAACTTAGTGATGGTGGCTAATTCTGGGGAGATGATAGTATAAACATTGCTGAGGCTTCGAGTCCCATAGCGATGAGGCAGTTTCTAGAGCACTGTTATTGTTTATGATCCGCTCCATTTTATGGAAACAAGCTCACTGGACTGAGGCTTTGAAGCTCTAATTGGCGCATGCGTTCTTCCGGAGCTAGAGCTAATGGCAGGAAGCCCTGCAGTAAAAACCAACTGGTTCAGGAAATTAAAACCAAAGATTTGAAAATCAACAAAACAGACAGACTCAGTGGAATGACCCTAAAATTCTCATGGTTAATCGTTTGGGGGTGAACATATAATTATATGCGATCAAGTTAAATTTTAAACACTTAGCTGTTTAATGCATTTTATTTAGAAGAGCTCTAGGAGTAATTATGATCAATATTAATCATTGATGCATTGCAAAAGAATATAGAAATGTGGCTAAGGCAAACACATTTTCAGAGTAAATAGCTGTGAATAAAATGTACATAAATGGCTCTCTATAAGGCATGGAGATGTAAATCGAAGCACACATTCTAGGTGGATGGAGCCAGTCTGTCTAAAAGTATCTCTTAGTCAATGTGAACTATTAAAAATTGTTATGTGAGATTTCACTCATAACAGTTGTCATGAAAATATGCATTTGCAATGCCTTCAACTGAAGCAACGAAAACTGCAAGATAAGATTTAATTAACATTTCTGACCCTAACTTTTTCAAAGAGAAAATGTCCAAGCTTTTGAGAAGAAAAGCCCAAGTAGATTGTAATGGTTTTTTAAATTGTATTTTTGTCTGTGTTCAGTGTGTACTGATGAGCTGTGTTTCTTTCCATCCCCACCCGTGCCTCCCTATTCAGGAGAAGCAGTACATCTAGCTAGAGATTTTGGGTACGTTTGTGAGACAGAATTTCCTGCCAAAGCAGTAGCTGAATTTCTCAACCGACAACATTCCGATCCAAACGAGCAAGTCACAAGAAAAAACATGCTTCTAGCTACAAAGTAAGACATTTAACTTTCTGGCGTGTTGCTTAGAAATAAGGGAGGGGGACAAACTCGAGTTTGGGGCTTTTATTTGTGAAGATATTTGTTTTCTGCATAACCAGTGGCTGATGGCTTTGTAAGTTGTGAGGGTGTGTGTTGGCCCTCCTGGTATAGGAGAGCTTGGTTTCCTCCAAATCTGTTTGTGCAGATTACCTTGAATGTGAATTGTGCAAATTGAGAGTGGATGTTTAGTTACAGAAAAAGCAGTAATTCTTCAAAGCAAAACATCTTCTGGGCCTATTCACTTAGCTTATCAATTTAAGTAGAAGGGGAAGTCTTCCCCTTGACAGTAAAATAAAACTGGCACATTAAACCGATTTCAGTTCATTAAAATCGGGAATGGTTCTTTCTGCCTAGGCAGCACTGTTACTTAGCTAATACAGGGATATTAAAAATATATTTTAAATGACAATCTGTACGCAGTTAAAATGCTAGCAGAGTTTATCGTTGGTGGGGCTGCCTAGACTTCCAGGTGGTGTGTGAAAAGAAAATTATTGTTTTGGTATGTTTGCTGGAAATTAAAAGGGTTGTTTAGTAGCCCTTAATTACCAACAGAGGTGTCACCAAAGGGCACAGTGCCAGAGGACACAAGCAGGAGATGGGAGCTGCTTTATGGCTGGAAGACATTAACGTGGGTTTTAGAATACAAACTGTTTCAACACGCCTCTGAGCTCTCTTGCTGTAAGGTGTGTTATTTCTCCAACCATTTGTGCAGTGAGTGGGTGATATAACCTATCTTCTGCACCATGCCCTCGTATCCTCCCTTTTCACCTCCCTGGAAGGAAATTTCCAGGCGCTGGTTAGCGTCAGCTTTCCCCTCTGTGGAAAGGTCCCTTTGGATTTGGAGATAGACATTTACATATAAAAATGTTTCAGAATACCCTAATTTAAATCCTCACTTGCCAGCTTTGCCCTCACTCATTCTTCATGACACTCAGGTGTGCGTTTCAGCCTTGTGAAGGAAGAGGGCCCTATCTCTCTCTGGCTTCCCCCTAAAAAAGGAATCTTCTAAGATATGGAGAAATCCCTTAGCTTGCCTTTGGATATCATAGCCTGTCCTGCTCAGGAACTTTAAACTATGTTTGTGCTCCAAACCCCAGCAGGGAAGGGATGTGTGTTTGTGAAGAGTGTTGAGGGCTGAGATACAGAGAGCAGTGGGGCAAGAGGCATGTGTCTCCATGTTCCTGTTCCCTGCCGGTGTGTTGGATGGGGCTGGGGTGTGATGTGTGGTGGGTGTGCTGTTGTGTGTGCACGCAAGGTGAAGGGAAGAGGTTTGTGCGTGCTGGGGAAATGTGAGAATTGGGGAAGGACACATAGAGAGGAGAGGGAGGAAGGAGAGTGTGTATGCTCAGGAGCAGGAGCCCCCTTGGTCCAGGGGCTTGTGCAGTCTAGCAGGGAGAATGCATGAGCTTTGCTGCCGCCAGTGATGGTTCATTTCTCTCCCTCTCTCTTCCCTTCCCTCCCTCCCTCTGTCTCTCTGCTCCATTTGTGCTACAGACAGATCTGTAAAGAGTTCACCGACCTGCTGGCTCAGGACCGATCTCCCCTGGGGAACTCGCGGCCCAACCCCATTTTGGAGCCGGGCATCCAGAGCTGCCTGACCCACTTCAACCTCATCTCGCACGGCTTTGGGAGCCCGGCGGTGTGTGCTGCCGTCACCGCCCTGCAGAACTATCTCACCGAGGCGCTCAAGGCCATGGACAAAATGTACCTCAGCAACAACCCCAACAGCCACACAGACAACAGCACCAAAAGCGGCGACAAAGAGGAGAAGCACCGAAAGTGAGGATCCCCCCCACACACGCTCCTCTCCCTTCCCCCTCATAGCCCATCGATCCATTCATCTCCCTCCTCCCTCTCCCCGGCACCCAGCACCCCAGGCTACAGCAACAGAATGAGCGTCCTTCTGCCAGTCTTGTTCTCTGACTCTGCAGGACTGCTCTGCCCTCTCTCCACACCCCTTCCCAGCATCCACATTTCCATTTGCTCCTGCTTAAATTCCCCTCTCTTCCCACTGCCACCATCGTTTAACCCCAGTTTGAAGCCTAAGAGAACAGAACAGGGGGACGGAGCCAGCAAAGAAAAAAAGTTCTGTCTTGAGTTTGTGAACTTTTTTTTAAATAAAACAAAAGGAGAAAAAAAACCCAACAAAAAATAAAACAAAAAAGAAAAGGACTTTTTTTTCTAAAAATATATTAAAAATTAAAAAAAAAACAAACAAAAAGAAATAAATAATACTTTAAAATTCTATGAGCTTCACCGGACTGAATCACCACCTTCCCTTACATAAACTTCAGTTAAGATTGTAGCCATACTAAAAATGAAAGAAAAAAGTGAAAAAGTACAAGAGCAACAGCAGACAGACAAAAGTCAAAGAGGACTGATGACATTTTATCAGTATTGTGAATAAACTTGAACACAAAACGCAAGCGGTTCCATGTCATATCTTCAGTTGTAGAACTTTTTCCTGTCCAAGGTAAAGCGACCAACTTGAACTTTCTATTGCAACACGATTCACGGTTATTATATAAGGGAATCAGTGTTCATGTATGTATATATTTATTTATGTGTAATTTAATGGGAATTGTAAATATGGTGAGTCTGTTTTAAGCCTTTTTTTATTTATCTGGTGATCTCGTTTACCTCTTGTTTAGTGGGTTTTAAATCTTCCCCTCTTAGTTCATCATGTGGTTCATGGTACTTATTTAGATATCAGAGGTTTTTTGGGGGTTTTTCTCTGGGATTCATCATTTTTAGCCCTATTGTAGCATGTTAAAAGCGACAATGAAGCAGCTGAACAAATAAAAAACCATTAATTTTTATATATAATTAGTATGACATTTAGTTTCTCATTGAAGATAAAATAAAGTGATGTTGGACCCTGGCAAGGTTTTTAAACATGTTAGTGGTTTTACAACCCTTATGTGTTGTGGAAAATGAAAAAAGTTATTTTCATCCACTGTCCTTCTCCCGAAAGCACCAACAGAGCAATAAATTAATATTGTCTTTTAAAACAAGATTTAGCTTTACTTTCCTTTTTTTCCCCCCTCTGTTTTTTCTCCCTTTCTTTTGTTTTTATTTTTCTCTTTTTTTTCTTTTTTCTTTTTTTTTTCCCAAAGAACTTCAAACATTCGGGACCACCTGGTATCCTGTATTTCCACTGGCCATATTGGAAGCAGTTATAGTTGTGTTGTATTGAGTTGTGCCGGCAGTAGTTTCCATGCCTATCAATGTATCATAGTCCTTTGTTGCCCAGATAAATAAATATTTGATACGCTTTATGTCGATTTTTTTATTCAGTAGCTGTCTTTACCCAGGCGTATTTTTGTTCTTGGCAGTATTTTTTATTCAGTATGGTTACAGTAATTGAGTTTAACTCTCCCTTGACAATTGCTCCTTGCAATAAGCAGCTGAACCCATTGTTTCCCTCAAGTATAATAAAAACTTACTTTCAACTTGGAGTTCAGAGCAGGGTATCATTTAGATATTCCACTGAGTCTGTATTCAGACAAATGACACAATAAAGCACAATGTATTCTTTTGGATAAAAAATTGTCTGTACTACTAACAAAAATGACACACTATCTTTTCTTTAACCAAAACATAATTTTATTTAAAAAATAAAAGTTTTATTTTATTTATGTTGACCTCTAGGTTTTTATTTATGTTTATATATAGCATACAGAATTATAAGCCTATAAAATTTTGTACATGTAGTTGTCCTAACGGAGAGCAGAGATTAAAAAACACATCTCAAGAAGGACATTTTAAAAAGAATCATTACTGAGAAAATACTGACAATTATTGCTATGAAAAAGAAATTTATACTGATAAATCAGAGCTGGGCGCTCCCTCCCCCTTAAGAAAAAAGAAAAGCTCCGTAGTTGATGCCAACAAAATCATCTCACGGTTGTGAACTTTAGTGAAATCTTGCAGGAGACAGATTATTTCTGATTGATGGTTCGTGTTTTAGTGGAATGCACAGACTGACATTTTGAGATGGCTGTGTCAGTTTGTAAGGGACTGAAATTTTTATCTTGAGTTTCTTCTTGTGGAAACCAGTTGTGAAACAGGGAAGTTCGCTTTAAAAAAATGGAGTGAATGTCTTGAAGATGGTCTATAAAAACATGTGAGAATTCAGATTTTGAATCTATTTTCTTTGGCCCGGGGGGTAGGTGAAGCCAGGATCAGGCTGGATTAAATTATATCATAGGAAGGGAGACTTTATGGAGTTTAGAATGTAAAGGCATTTTAAAGAGAGGGTCTCCTTTAAGTGTTGACAGTATTCTAGTAGAGGAGGCTGATTTTTCTCTTTCCTTTCCTCCCTGACTCTCTCTCTCCCTCTCTCTCTCTGCCTTTTTTCTCCTTTTTGCTCAGGCAGAAATTGAGGAGGTTAGAAGGGAGGTGTTTACAATAAAGCTGCACAGAGAATTAACATTTGCTCATATATTTTGACGTTTGGTAGAGCTGGTGAAGCAAAGCATTAGATAAAGCCCAAGATGTTTCATTTTGCCTTGGTAATCTACTTATGGAAGACAGTGTAAAATCAATCTTGCCAAGCAGAAAGAGAGTTGGTGGAGTCTAAATTCTATTTTCGTGAGCCAGCTAGTTTATAAAAATGGTGAATATTTTTTTCTATAAATTGAAAGTGGATCTTTTGAATGCAAAGCTGCAATTGTTTTAAAAACAGTTATTTATTATTTCCAAGAGAGACTGGTTAACCGTAAAGTAGATGTAACAAAATAATGAGGTGAATGAACCCTAACTGTACATATTCTTGACATAAATGAAATGCACAGTACTGTAGCAGGTGAAGTGAAGCATTGTCTATCAGGGCTGTTTTTCTTGGCTGCATCTCAGATTGTGTGTGGGATCCTAACCTCAGGCACAATAGCATTCATAAACAGCAATACATTGCTGCTCTTTCTACAGCAACACATAAATACTCATTTTTAAACGAAAACAATCTTATTAAATACCATTCATTCATATCTGGATTTACAGATGCTTGTTACTTTTTGAAACCTGTACCCAATATAATCGTTTTATACTGGTCAATGTATAAAGCAGTCTTATGCTAGAACATTATAAGGTCATAATAAATAATGTTTTAAACATATAATTAGCTACTTCATGGTAGGAGAGCGCATATTAGGTATTCTGCTGCTGGATTAGCAAGCCACCAAAAACCAGAAATGAAATGACCTTGCATAGATTTCTTTATTACTATTATTTCTAAGGAAGGATTTTACAGGCGATAATGGAAATCAGACTAGGTTCGGTTCAGCCTCTTCTGCTGTGACCAGTGTGCAGTTACTAAAACGTGCTAATTACTTCAGCATTCTTTGGATGCATTTTTAACGTTGTGATCGAGGTGCAGCAGTGAAATTCTAGGTCATGCTTTTATGCACTAAAGAGAAATCTGTTGTTATTGTCCCCCCCGCCCCAGATCGGCTGGAGCGGGGGTGAGTGGTGGCTGAATGTTAGAGCGTTGCTGCCATGCTGAGCTAATTCCTACATATGAACCAAAATACAGCTTGGTGCTCTTCCACTGTGAACAAGGACATCCCTCCTCTTTGTACCGTATTTTACCCCACCCTCCCAAAAATCAAATATTAATATAATTTGAGATTTAACTGGTGGAACAGCCATCAGGACAGCAATGCCCCGCAGCTGAAATAATATTTAAAATAGAAGAGATTTGACATTTGAGAAGTCAGTGGCTTGAAATACCCAGTTGTACTTAGCTAATTCAGTCCTTAACCTCTGGTTTCAAATAAATCAATTACAGTCGATTCCACTTCAGTTCAGAAGTGCACAAGGTTTTTAGTTAATTGAATACATTTTATTCACAGGCTAGGAGTATTCATTTATCCAAACCCTTACATTTAAAGGCAATTTCTTTATTGTCCATGATAAATTCGACTGCATAATCAGATCAGCTCCTTGTTTGTTTACTCATCTTCTACCTCCCATTTAAATTCCATAATGTGCGCTTCCCTTTCCCTCCTTGGTACATGAATATCTCAGCCCAGACCAGATTCCCAGAGCCTCAGCCCTCATGTTAGGAAAGTGTAGCTAAAATAACTCGTGCCCTTCTGACAGGGATCAGCATGAAGTCCATCCCAGCTAGTGAGGGCACAGTGATTTAAACTGGCTCCATAATCAAACAAGAAAGGTTGGGAATGTAAAAAAAAAATAAATGGTACCTTTGATTTTGTCCCGTGCACCTTTTCTGCATGAAAGAGCTATGTCTCTGCTCCCTGCCCTGCAAGCAGCTGGAGCTGTTATCTTAGAGAGGATTTGGAGCCAGCTTGGTGTTAGCAGGATAAGATTTTGGTTGAGCACCAGGCAATGAAGTTGTGTCCCTGATCCACTTTGAACAGATACTGGTATACACTTTGTGTATGTGTTGTTTGCAGAATCCTGCTGGCATTGGTTTACTGTTTTGGAAAGGAAAGAGGTTAATTAGCATCATTATCAATCACTAATGCTTGTCTAACGTGGCCAAAGAATAATCAAGTTAGGGAACTGCATGAAGCTAACATCTGCTTCATTCAGTTAAAGATTTTTCCTTATATTGTTCAATTATTGGAAGTCCACACCGGTTTCAGGCTTTGTCAGGGCCATAAAGCAGGGTCAGATCGTTAGAAATCTAGAATGGAGGGGAAAGTGCAATATAAATAACAAATGGCTTCATTATTTGAGTTACAGGTGCAAGAATGGCTGTGAAAATGAGTAGGGTTTACTAGAATGTGTTCCTTCTTTTTATCTCCAGTACAGAGGAAGAAATAAATCAGTCAAACCCAGTTTTTAAATCATTTATTCTGCATAGGCTGCAGCCTCTCCATTTGCAGTATTTAGTTTAGTTAACTCCAAACTCCCAAAAAGAAGTAGTTTAAAGCATGCTTTTAGAAGCAGAGGAAAAGTGAAAGTATTTTATGACCCATCACTAGCAAAGCCTTACTGGCTTCAGAATAGCAAAATAGCCTTGTTTTTCTTCTCCTAGTTAAAGTTTCTAGGCTTTCTTGGGTGAATGAAACAGCTGATATTTCAGGCAGGGTAAATAGATATATAGCTGATGATGGCAGTAAATATTTGTATCCTTGAACAGTTACTCCTTTCTGGTGCTGTAGATATGAAGGTGACAAATCTGTGGTATTTTATTCCCTCTTACAACAACTGCAGTCATGTCTCTCTGATGCTGAGTTTAACTTTGGTGGCCCAAAATTTTTACCATACCAACAGAGCAGTAAGAGCATCTTCACTGAGTGAATGTAGTGTGGAAATCAGGGTAAGACTATTGAGAGCTTTCTGATAGTGTAGGAGGGACCTGCTGGTTCCCTGTGGCACTTTTCTTTCAGGCTCTGATTTTGCAAGGCACATCCTGGCACCCAGAGCCTGTGGTTTCCCCATGAGTTCCTCCCTCTCAAAACCAGGGCCCTGAGGTTACTCCAAGCTCCATGGTTGTTGTCCTGTTTTGTAGTCACAGAGCTCATTTACCAAGCCAAGGAGGGTAAACAGGGGAAGCATAGCCTAGGTGAGGAAAAAATTTTCTTGTGTTCAGCAGGAAGGTGGAGGACTGGCAGGTTTGAAGTGCAAGGCATTTCACCATGTTGTTCCTTGAGCACGTTGTGTGCACATGCACACTTATCCTATTTTCTATACGAGATTACTGCATCTGCACGAAGACCTTTTCTGTTCAGAGATGCTCTCGAGCCCCACTGCTGTTGTTGCCCGTGGAATGGTTAATTCTCTTTGTAATACTCAACTAAAAGCAGACACAGGAGTTCTGAATGGAGAGTTGTTTCCTTGTGGGGATGTGAGCTGTGCAGTTACACTCGCAGGTTGAGGGGTGTGTGCTGCTCCTCTGCAGTGTTTTTGGTTATGTTCCTACCTGCTTGTTCATCTTGCAGAACTTCCTGCAGGATGAACTTCTCAGCACTGCTTCGGGCAGAGCTGGCCCGCTCCTCTCTGCGTACGATGCATCCTGATCCCCAAAGCTAAGGGTAAAGATGCAGAAATGTGAAGTATTTGGGGCACATTTCTTGTTGTAGAGCAGAGCATTTTTGGGGCTCCCAGGAGAAGGCAAGAGTTGCAATTCCCTTTTCTTCCCTCTTCCTTCCTCCCTCCCATTAAGGCTTGCTGGCAGGCACCCTTCCCTCCTGCTTGTCCTCCTTGCCCTCCACCTTGCTGCTGGATGCTGTTCCCTGTGCTTGTCCTGTCTCCTCCTCTCCTGTGGTGGAGTTCATCTCTCTGCCCTGCAAAGTGGGATGGCTGGGACAACAGCTGGGGAGACAGCCAACACTGCAGCATGTGCTGGTGTGCCCAGGCCGGGGGAGGCCAGTGGGGCACTGCTGGGAGGAAAGCAGGAGCTCTGACCGGCCTCAGAGGCCTTTTTCCTCATTGGGCCTAATGAGCTGCACTTTATTAGTGCTAAAAATGTGCTCCTGCTATCCTGCCTGAGTTTTGGAGCCTGTGTATGGGTGTAGATGATCCAGGACAGCAGTTGATGGGTGTCCCCATTGCCACGGAGCCTTGATGAGCATCCTGGCATGCTGATCATTGGGATGGGGGCTGACAGGCTGGCTGCTGGGGCTTCTTCCCACCCTCATGCCCTTGGGAGAGCTTGCAGCCAACCCGCTGGAAAGGATGGGGTTTTGCAGGGACCTAGGGAAAGGCAAATAAAACAGGAGGTGGCTGTGGCTCAGAAGAAAATCAGATGGAAAAGGGACAATTGAGGTTTTGCTTTGTGTTTCCAGGAGGGCCTGGACAAGGCCCTGGTAGGGGGTATGAAGATCACCCATTCCTTGCTGCAGCTGCTTTTGGAAAGTTTCCTGGGAAAGGTCTGGGGAAACTGGAGCCTCCAGCAGAACTGGCTGCTGCTATGACCTTCTTGGAGGCTGGCTGTTTATTTGTTCGCATTGTTGTACCCAGGGAGGTTTTTCACCTAGGGCGCCTCTTGCTCCTGCCTATACGTGCAGAGCCGGTGTGCCAGCACCGTGTGCACATGCAGCTGTACCTAGAGGTGTGTGGTCAGCTGTATTTTTGGGTGGTTGCCTGTTTGTTCCTATCTATCTATTTATCTTTATGGGCATGTATATTTCTGTCTCCATCCCTGAGACTTTTGGAGAGGCTGGGATAAGAGGGGGTGGGGTGGGCTGTTTCCCGGATAGTTGATATTCCAGGTTCAGCCTCTTTCTCCGCTCTCATTCTCTAAACCCAGCCAGGGGGAGTGTCGCCCCAGGCCGAACATATGCTTCTTTCCATTGCACTAATCCACCTTCAGCGTGGAGGAATAATTGCTCGAGTGTCCATGGCTCCTCGGCGCTTTGTCCCTCGCTGGCTCCCATCAACTTGGCACACGCCATTTCAATCAAATCCTTTCAGAGCCCTGTCTCCTTTTATCACGTCCCCGCTCCGGCGAAAGGAGGGAGGGGAGGACCGGGCTCCCCGCAGCCCCGGCGGGCCGAGCCGAGCCAGACCGGGTCTCTCCGCCGGGAACAAAAGGGCGGCCGAGCAGCACCGGGCTGAGGTTGCTCTGCCTGTAAAGGCGTTAAAGTATGATGTTGTTGTTGTTGTGAGGAAAAAAAAAAAAAAAAAAGGATTAAAAAGGTTAAAAAAAAAAAAAAGAAAAAAAGGAAAGCCATCCCGTGCGATGGTTGAGCTCTGTTCCCCGTTACGGCGATGAGCTCCGGTAGTCCTAGCGGGCATTAGGTGATGAAGAGGTGTGTGGAACCCCCACATCTCGATGGCTGAGCTGTTGGTGATAGGGGAAGGGCTGAGAATTAGCGGCTGGAAAACTCCCGCGACTCTCTGTGATCAGCGGAAAGGGAGATTTTTGCAGAAATCTACCTCCATCCCGATTTTCCCCTTTCGCCCGGCGGGACAGAGCGGCTGGGCACGGAAGAGGAGCAGAGATGCTCCTGCTTTCCCCGCCGGCTCGGGACCCAGGAGGGGCACGGTGGGGCAGGCTCTGCCCTGCTGCAGGGAAAGGCTCCGTCTTTTACTTTTTTGTTTTGTCTCTCTTCTCCTTCAGACCCGGGAGTCCTGTTCTGTTTATGATGTTGCGAAGGGGCTTGAAAATTCTACCTAAGACCCCTTAGCTGAGGGAGTAAAAGAACAATAGGGCGGGATAGTTAACCGAGGGAAATTTACAATTAAAGAGGAAAGAAAAGCTTAAAAAAAAAAAAAAAGGAGGAAAAATGTGCGCGATCTTTGCGGGACTCTTCAGGTCCTTCTTACTTCTTGTTTTTGCTCAGCTGTCTGGGATGGCTGACGGAGGGCAGCCCCCCCATCACCCCGGGCCCACCTTTCCCGGGAAGGCCGCTGCGCTCCCTAAGGCTGCCTGTTGTCCTGTCCGCTGCTGGGGGCGGGCACAGCGGGGCTCCGGGTGCGGGTCCTGCCTCCCTCGTTGGCTTCGCCGCAGGTGAGCACCGAGACTTTCACAGGAGAACGGGGAGTCGGGCCACCGACGGGCTGCCTGCGTTTCGCACCCTGCCGTCCGTCCGTCCGTCCTCCCTGCCCTGCGCTCCGAGGGAGCCCGCAGAGCCCCGACCCAGCCGAAACCACGCCGGGAGCTGCGGGGGCTGGGCCGCGACACCCGGGCCGGGCCGGGCCGGGCCAGGGCAGAGCCGCCCGGCAAACACGCGGCCGCTCGGGACTGCGCCGGCGTTTGCTCCTCTCGGTGTGTACCCCGCGAATCCCTGAATAGTTTTTTTACTAAAGCGTGGGTCTTTCCTGCTGCTGAGAAAAATCGCCTTTATCTATCTATTAAAAAAAAAATTAAATCCCCTTTCCACTATTCCACTACGTCTGTATTTAACCGCAACATCCACAGAAACTGCCTTATGAAAACCAGACTTTTCTATGAAAAGACTCTTCTGGCAGCAATTAGTCTGGCTTTCTTTAACAAAATTCTTTGTAATGTCATTCAGCGGAAAAAAAAAATAATCCCAGGATAATTCTGATTACACAGTTAAAAAAAAAAAAGTAAAATAAAAAATATTAAAATTAGCATATTCGGGTTTGCCCTGGGGAAAAAACAAAATAAAAAGGTTTACATTTCCTATTGATCGGAAAAAACTCGCTGAGATTGTGCGAGGGTGGGCTTTCACGGGAAACAGGCTCGCTCAGTTCCTGTGCGACGGGCGTAGGGGGCATTAACGCACACACTGATTGCCGAGTTATTCTTGGGGCTCTGCCTCAGCCTCGCAGCCCCACCTGGGCCGGGAGCGCCGCTGCCTCCAGTGGGAGGCTCGTGTCCGGCCCCACGCAGCTGCGCCCGCCCCCGGCAGGCAGCGCTCCGCTGAAACTCGCGGCCGCCCGGCGCGCAGGGAGAAGCGCTTCCTTTGCTCCGCAGCCTCCTCCGGAGCTGGCTGTCCCGCGTGGGGCACAGGCTGTCACCCCGGCTCCTCCCTGCCCACGGAGCAGCGTGAGGAACGGGGGAGTGAGGGGAGAAGAAAAGTGGCCCCGGGAGGCGGGGGAGGGTGGGGGTAGCTGCCCACCTACCTGGAAGCGTGTCGCGGATGCTCGGGCAAAGCCAGTCCCTCCGCCTCATTCGCAGGTTTTTGCTACTTTCCCCCTCCCTCTCTCTCTCTCTCCGTGCTCTGGTGAAAGGTTGCATGTTCCAGCCCAGAGAGTCAAACGTTAAATTGTTAAACCAGAGTAGGAAAGGAGGGGGGGAGAGGGGGGAAAAAAGAAAGAAAAAAAAAAAAAGAAATAGGCGTGTTTATATTTCAGATATTTTAAAAGGTCGGCTTTAATTAGGTTAAATACAAGTATTATTGGCCCAGAAGCACATACTGCAATAAGCTCGTTATAAGCCTAATTGCAAAGCAAAAAAAAAAAAAAAAAGGGGAGAAAAAAATAGAAGAAGAAAAGTACGTGTGGAGAGACGCCGTACTCTTTCGGCACGACCCACCTCCTAAAGTGCGTGCCTGGGGATGCTCCGTAACCGCGGCGTGGGGCGCCGTGCATCCCCACGCGGGACGGCCAGGGCGGGCTGCGCCCTGCGCATCCCTCCTCACCCCGGCTCCCATCCTTTGGGAATGAGTTTGGTACTTGCCCGCGGTGCTTGCGCGGGGTGGGGGCTGCTTTTGGGGTTGAGCGAGGTGTGGGGTGTCTGTGCATGAATCTACTCTGAACTCGCCGTAAATCTCAGTCCCTCTCGATTCTCCAAACCAGCTCTTCTCCCCAGCTGGTCCTTCTCCCTCAACCCCTTGGCAACACAACTTGGGGGGGAAGGGGGAACCATTTGCCCTGAATCACAAATTTTCATGGCTTGGAAAGAGAAAGGTAACCCTCATGTCTAGCTCAATTAATAAACATGGTGATTTCACACCCAAAAGGAGGACATTATTTCACGGGAGCGCTATCAGCTCCATCACAAAGGGTCACAGCGCAGCTGTGGCGAGCCCGGGGTTATTATGCAGCCTGATGATAGGATCCCGCTTGCCATCCCGGCTCCTTCCTCGGGGCGACCAATAGCCCCCGGCAGGGCTTGTGCCACCTCATGATAAAGGACTTACCCGATGTGTGAGGAAATGGAGCAGCTTTCAGATGAGAGGTAATAAGCTTGCAGGCGAAGCCCCAGTCCTTCGTTTCCCCCCCACCCCCCGTCTCCTGCCTTTCCATTTAACTTTTTTTTTTCTCTCCTCCCCCCAGACAACAACAGCAAGAAGTTATTATTCATTCGAACGCAAACCTGACGCTCCCTCTCACCTTCTCCGGCGCCCTGCGGGGAGCAGAGGCGGGAGCGCCCCGGTCCCCCCTCCCAGCCAAGCCCTCCCGGCCGCCGGTGGCAGGAGGAGCTGCCTCCCCGCAAGGAGGGACAGTTGTGGCTGATGGATTTCTGGTGTCAGGAATTGGGTCCAGAAGCTGTGAGGCAACATATTAACTGCGATCCCATAATCTCTTAATCACATTACATTTTAAGTGAGCATGTGTAATTTCACCCATCAATGATTTATTTAAGCAAGAGAGCACAATTACTTGTCTCGCACACAAACGCTGGCTGGGGGAGCATTGTTTGCCAGAAATAAAATCTGCGGTTTGAGGGACGATGTGCTTCTCCGTGCTGAGAAACCCCAGACCCCCGCTCCTGAGGACAGGAGTTGGGCGGCTGATCCTCCTACACAGACAAGGCGAGGGCGAGGTTTCCCACCCTTCCCATCCATCCTCTTTCCAGAACCAGCCCGGCAGCAATGTCTGACGCTGGTGCGGTGAGAAGTGTCTTCAGCTGCCGGGTCCCTCCCCGGGGCTGCCCGCAAGCTCTTGCCCGGGGGGACGTGCCAGGAAAGCCAGGGGAAGGTTTGCTGGCCTGTGGGGGATCTGACCCTTCTGCACCGTTTTGACTAAAGCAGGTATAATTTGTCGGTGGAGCCGATGTTACACGGCGCCACTCTTCCCGAAACCTACATTAAAGAGGAGGGCAAGTCCAGTAACCCCTCCTGGCGCGTTGCTGTACACTGGTCTGAGCATTTGACTCCTCTGGCTCTGGCCTGGACACATGCGGCACGGTGAGAGCTGAAGCGCGCCCCGCATTTTGGCACCCCCGCTCCGCCCGGGCTGCTCCCCCCTTTTCCCCGCACCGGGCTGAGCCTTTAAAGTTGCCCCGAGAAGAGCAACGCGACGTTCCAACGGGAGGCCAGCATCCTCCATCCTCTCTTCTTTCCGGCCCCAGGGCCAACCTTGCCACCGAACGGCCGGGATCCGCTTCCCCGGCTGCGGGGCAGCATCCCCGGCAGCCAGACCTCCGAGCCTCGCCGTCTGCCTGCCGAGAGGGAAGGCGGGCTCGCAGGGATTCCTCCGGCTCCCCCAGACCACCCCCTGGCTCCGGGCCTCCTGGTCCCGTTGTGCAGCTTGGCCCCAGCAGCAGGCTGGGATCACCTCCACAGCTTTATGTTATTATCGTTGTTATTGGTATCATCGCTATTGACCCCCCGGCAGATCGCTCTGGGCAGAGCGGCCGCATCCTGCGCCCGCGGCCCGAGGAACGCGTGGGACTGCCCTGGAGCCAGTGTCCTCCTCAAATCGGGCTGCGGTTCTACACGTGCCGCTATCTTTACCAAATAGTCGATGGGAGAAGGTCCCCGAGAGGTAAAATGTTCGGCTACAGGGAGAGAAAAAGACCCCCTCTCCTCTTTCAGTAGCTTTATTTTTTCTTTTTTATTTTCTGGAGCAGCCTTACTCTGGCATTTGGCAGATTTAACGTCGCAGAGGAAACAAAGAAAAAAAAGTAATTACATTTTTGGAAAACAAACAATAATTACACAATACAATCGGTACAACAGTAAGTGAAACACAGCAGCGGGAGTTAAAAACAATATTCTAGCCATGGAGATGGGCTCCGCCGCTGACTCAGCGGTTTCGAATACTCCAAATTATCCTTACATCGGATTTCGGTAGTGCAGTTCAGCTGCAGTCTACTGGCTTTTAAATTAAAACATATCTCGCTGATTAGGCACGTATTAGGGTCTAAAAAAAAAAAAACAAAAAAAACACCCAGAACAAGGAAGAAGGTTTCTCAAGGCAAAAATTATTCTGGTGGCTCAGGAATATTTCATGAGCCCGTTTTTCCCATCCGTATGGCAAGCGGAGGAGCTGCGTTTGGAGGGGCAGCCCCTGCTCCCCGGTTCCCGATGCCCGGGGCGGGGGCGGGAGGGGAGCAGGAGCGGCTGCCTCGCATCTGAACTGCTGCAGCACCTGTCACCTGGAGAAGCCGTGACTCCTCATGCCCCGCGGCTCCGACTTCACGTTGCAGCGCGTTATTCCATCACTGAGCCGTGCTGACATAAACACTCCCTCCCCCCGACCCCGACCTTCTAGTCCCTCTCCCCTGTTTGCCCGACTTTCACACGAATATTTGGGATGATGCCCAAGGCAGCAAAAAAGTTGTGCGGGTAGATTTTCCTCTTTTTTTTTTTTTTTTTTTTGTAATTAACCATTTTTCAATTGACTCAGTTTTATTTTAATCAAGAGCCCTTAGGATTAGTTGTAATGATATGAATGGTTAAAGTGGGAAGAGATGAAGGCTCAAGAATGCTCTCTCCTAGGAAGAAAATATCAGACATCCCACAAAAATAGCCGTGCTGAGTGTAGGTCTGATGTAAGTGGATAGAAATCATAGGGCTGCTTGAGTAATGTGAAGTGTACTTGAAATTTAGCATTTGTTCAATCAAACCTTTGTTCTGCTTCCCATTAACTGCCAAACCCAAAAGAAGAGTAATAAAAAAAAAAAAAAAGAAAAAGAAAAAAAGAAGAGAGAAGAGGAAAAAACCCCAACTTTGCTGCAAAATTCTGGTTCCCATCACTTAAAACGTTTATTCCAGAGGAAAGTTTTGAGTTGTGCCGTTGTTCAGTGTCGGTTCTGCCCTCAGGACTCCCAAATTCCCAGTGAACAGGCA
The DNA here is from genome assembly GCF_028769735.1 of Zonotrichia leucophrys gambelii. Taxonomy (NCBI): domain Eukaryota; kingdom Metazoa; phylum Chordata; class Aves; order Passeriformes; family Passerellidae; genus Zonotrichia; species Zonotrichia leucophrys. Next base: position 66,181,487 of record NC_088171.1, read on the forward strand.
CACAAGCGCTGATGACAACAGCAGCAGCAAACACGAGGCTCCTCGCCGCCTGCTCTGTTTAGAAGCAAACCCGCTCTATTTTTCGTCAGGCAACCCCAGACAGAAGTGGCAACTAAAGCTTTAAACCCTTTGGAAATTCCTTTCTGGTTTAAGAGAGCCAGGGGGCTTTCGTCCTCTCCCTGCCGTTGGTTGTGAGGAAGGGCAACAAAAGAGGTAAAATGCCTTCTCCAACTAACTGGCTCAGCGTTTCACATGCATCAAAGGGAAGGCAAGAGCTAATCCGAAAATGACCACTTTAATGTACACGAACCCATGGCTACAGCAGCAGAATCGAGGGGGATTTTTCACTCCCCGCCACAACAAAACCCTACACTTAATGTCATAATAACAGATATTAAACAAAGGGGAATGAAAGGATCTCACGCTGGGTTTTCTGCATTCTTGAGTCTAATTAAAAATATACAGAAAAAAGACATAGTTTGGGTCAAAATGGCATGAGAGACGCCTTGTGCCAGTGAAGAGGCTGCAATTATCAGCTTAGAGACAATGTCCTAGAGGTCTTATTCACTCTTCAGCTCCAGGGGAGCTGAAAGCCAGTGAGGGATGAGTGGTACATATGCACCCGACCAGGGCTGAAAGGGCGTGGAGAAAAGGGCTAAGGGACATTTATCCTCTCCTTTCCCCTTCCCCTAGGCAGCAAAGGCGACTAAAACAAATACAGCAGAGCCCCACAAGGGGTTTTTGTGGATTTTTTCTTTTTTTTTTGGGGGCCACTTGGACTGCCCTTCCATTCAAATGGAGCCAGGGTATTTACTTAGTGTCAGATTGTATGACTTTGGCTTCTGCCTTTGGGGCTGGTGCCGCCAACTGGGAGGGGAGTCCTGTGGTGAGCAACAAGTGCCCTGCATGACAATACCTTCCTGGGGAGAAAATACCTTGCAGAAGAGGGATCTTCTCCAAAACAGCAGGCCAGAAGCTGGAGCCAGACAAATTCAAATGCAAGATAAGGCACAGGCAGGTGATTTACCACAAGAGTAAGTTACTAAGAGCCAAACTGGTCCTACTCCCCCCTGTGTTTTGGCAGAAGTGAGGATGTCCATACAGGAGAGGTGACTGAGTCTAATCCAAGTGATTGGGCTCAATACAGAGCATAGGCTACCGTATGACAGAGGTCTGATGAAGCCCTTGAAGCTGTGACTGATAAATGACTTCAAGACTTTGTGATCTGGCCCCTTACAAATATCCACAGAGCTGTTTTGGGGTATTGGTGTTTGGCTGATGTTACTTAGACGTTACAGTAGGCAAACTGTCTTTTCCTTGGCTCGTGTGAAAGCTAGTCTCTTTCAATGTTTTTTTTGTTTCCAGAGGCCAGACTAGGCCAGGTGTCAGGAAGATAGGTCTCTAGTGAAGAGGCCACAGTGTTGCCACTCTCCCTTTGTCTTTGAGACTTTCTTGGTGCCTGCAGGCATCTTGGGCTGCACCAGCAAGGCAAGTGATGGGCAGGGGTTCCTTCAGCTGAAATTGTTGAGACCTATGGATGGTACTCCCACTCCAGAGAAGGGATATAATTGCAGTGGGAATCAAAACAGAGAGAGAGGGGAGCAGCGCTGCTCTCATCCCATGGCAGCCACAGGGAGCAAAATACACCTAACACAAATGCTCTATTTATGCCTCCTCAGCTGGTCAAATGGAGCAATTCAGTGTTACCCAAGGTACTTAATTTGATGTATAAAGACAGAGCAGAGAGCAACCCTGCCTTGCTGCCAGCAAGACATGGGTGACCTGATGGATCCTTCTTTCTTAGGTCCTGTCTATGTCTTGTCCTCAGAGCTTCATCTGCCCAGGCCACTCTGCCTTAAATTCTGTTTTGCACAGTGGAGGAGGGTTTTTCCAGCTTGTCAGGCAAAACCTTCCTAACCAGAGGGCCTTTGTGAGTGGCCCAGGAAACCTTTCCCCATAATTGCAGGGTACTCACTCAGGGCTGTGTGTGCGGTGCAATCATCATTTACCAACATGGTGACTCCTACTAACCCTGCAGCACAATCTTTACTGCAGTTAAAGATTAATTATTGCCCCTAAATCCAAGAGGTCTTCTTCAGGCAACATCACTAATACTTCTGAGGCTGGTTGTATGCTGAGTTTTAGAAAAAAAGCTGTAAAATGAAGGTTTCAGCTAACATTGCTCTTCAGCCTGTAAAATCCTATAGAGGGGAGAAGGGTTTGTGCTTATGCTTTTTGCCTTCTGTTTCCTTTATGGCTTTGGAGTGACACCTATGAAGTGGTGTTTGAAACATTTATGTGCTGTTTTCAGTGAACACCTGGAGAGCAATCCCACTGCCCTTGCAGGGAACACTGACAGGACACGACAAGGAGGGACACTGTAGCTCATTTTCACACCTTTAGGTGGAAGTTTATGCTACTTAATCCCATAGTGGTCTTTGGCTAGTGCACCCATGTGAGCTGAACCACATTTGGCATTGCAGGGGTGCTCCCCTCACACTCCCTGGAAAGGCACTGCTCTGCTTCCCTCTGGGATGTGAAGGCTCCTGCACAGAGCTGATGGAAGCTATCTGACAAGGGAAGAAGTCCTGCTTCAGATAGGGCTGCCAGCATCCATGCGCTGGAGGCAGCCCTACCACTGTGGTACCTTTATTTGTGGTAGGGTGCCCAAGAGATTTAGGAGTTGAGTGGAAAACTATGAGCATGTCCACAATGCTCTGCCTGTCTTCTGAAGACTGGATTTAAGTGAAGCTCACAGCCTAAACCACTGATTTTGGAGGAGCTGAGGAGAGTTCCCTTATCCCCTTTGTGTGTGGTGGTAGAGTGCAGTTCTCATCAGGACGAGTATGTTAAAAGTAGCAACAGACAGATGGATTTGAAAGTAAAAACAATTCAGTGCAACAGCAGCAGCAGAGAGAGCAACAATTCCTTGAGAGATGGACTTAAGTAACCACTCTGTTGTATTCTAAGTTGGACTCTAAGTAAGAAGAAAACAAAAGGAGAAATTTTATTCTAACAATAAAATCATCATCATCATCAATCACCTTAAAGGAAATGATAAATGAAAGTTGGAAGAAGCTTGACCATCTTTCTCAGGCTAATAAAATAATCTGGTTCATATTGCTCATATCTGATTAACATTGTGTCTAATTATCATGCTGGCTGCAATTCCATTGCCAGCATAATTCTGAAGCATTTTATTTTTTATTTTTGGTAAAATTTATCCTCATTTGAGTCTTGGTTTGTACATTACTCACTGGGAAGTATAAATTTTTAAACCAATGTTATACAGAGTAATTAGCTAAACCATGAGAATAAACACTGGCAACATATAGGGCCCAAACTTGTCAACATTTCACTTTTATTAGTGTGAACACTCATGGGTGTATTTTTAGTGGGGCTGCTCATTCATCTCTTGATGGAGATGTAGGCAATGGTCATGGGGGAACTTGGAACCAGAGTGGGACCTGGGGGAATTACACTCTTCTCTATTGCCTCTGTCATAGGGAATAGGTAGGAGGAGGTGGGATTGTAACAGTCCTCAAGTACTTTTGTTGTCTGTCTGAGGAATATAATTGATTATAAATGATTAGCACAGGCTCCTGTACTTAGTTTATCCCCAGTGTTGACATGGCTGTCTGCTACGGATTAAGCTGCAAAATATGACTTGCAAGATGCTGATAACTTGAGAGTAATGAAAGGCACTGTGTCCCTTCTATAATCTACTGTTTGTTCTTCACATTTTTTTCAGTATAGGGATACCAGGATTGCATTCACTGGGCTGTGCCCAGTTCTTCTGCACTGAGAGCAATGGGAAACAGCTAGGTGTCTCTCTGCACTTTCAGGTAGTTCAGTGCTTTAAAAATCTGATCCCTGTGTGCTTTGTGTCTATGTCCTTATCTTAAGATCAGCCTAACTGACTTGGAAGCAGGTGAAAATTTTACTAAAAATACTATCTGGCCTGTTTCTAAGAATAAGTTAGAAAATACAGACAAAAAGGGTACTCTAGGTCTGTGCCTTTCAAGCTTACATTTGTCAGGGGAGCATCTAATACAGCCATATGGAAAACTGGATCCTGCAGATGGGACATCTACATGGGACAGTCTGCACCCACACAGTTCAGGGAGCCTTGGCACTTCAGGAAAGCTGTTCCCAAGCCTTGGTATTTGGAGATCTGGACAAAATGGTTGCAATGCCATGGCATCATGTCATCCCTTATACCCTTACTGATACATCCTCCTCTTTTGGTTTTACTGATAAAATTAATGAGAAGGGAAAATTCTCAAGGAAAGGAAGCAAATTCCACAACCTTGCTTATAAATAACACCAAGGTTTGAACACAAAGTGATGGCAAAGTCACATTTTAAGCTGTGCCTGTGTCCTGGATTCACCCTGTTGAACGAGAAAGTAGTACTGTCACTTCTGATTCCCTCCTGGCTGTTGCCCTGGCAGTGTCCAGGGTGGGAACAGTTGCATGCATCCACTGCCGCGTTTCTTCCGCGGCTGTGTCACGTTTCTCCAGCTGCTCCTCAAAGGGCTGGTGTGCCCCTAAACTCCTGGGCCTGCCCCAGCCCCAGTCTCTGGTATTGGACATGAACCTTGCTGGCAGAGCACATCCTGGCGGCCTTTTCCGTAGGGCCCTCTGAGTGACAGACAGACAGACAGACAGACAGACAGACCTGTGGCTCCCCAGCTTCTGCCCTTCGTCCTGTCCCTGAGCGCCTCCTGTGAACTCCCACAGAAGGACTCTGAACACAGCTGAGCAGCGTGATGTGTCTTGGCATCCCTGCCTAGGCCTCTTCAAAATGTGCTTCCCCTTGTTCACAGCAATCAGGCCATTTCTGATGATGGTTCAGCAATGCCTCCCAGGCAAGTGAGGGCATGATCAGTCCTTCTTCTCCAAATTTTGTTCTGAGTGAGTCAGATAAGTCATCTCGGCAAGGAGAGGCTCTGAAAGTCAGGGTACAGCAATGGCTCGCAGTGTTCATGTGTTCACAGCCCTCATGGCTGTGCTTGGAGAGGGAAAATCAGTTCTGGAGCCACGCACCCGAGCAGCCCCTGTGCTGTTGGGATGCAGAGAGGCACTGCCACCACCCCATAGCTTGTGGAGCATAAGGTGGGCAAGCTCTGTAATCATTCCTGTTTCCTTTCCAGTGTGTCTCCCCAGAAATCAGCTAGATGGCCCCAGTGATGTCAGAGGGGTCTTCCTACCAAGACTTTGCTACTTTTTGGGTTTACCTAAAACTGAGTGATACAAATATTTGTTCTCTTTTAGATGTGGCTGTCTAGATCTCTGTGTTGGTCTAGTGTTATAGTCCAGTGCTTCTGGCCCTCAGAATTTTTACATCTTGGGGCTAGGAGATAGGCAGGTTCTGAATTTAGAGATTTTTAAGGGTCTCTGGACTGTAAAAGTAGAACTGCCATTGTATGTGGCTGTACCTTCTAAAACAGTGCCGGTATGTGGAGACACAGCAATGTGCTAGTAACAGGATGACAAAATCCAGAAGCAACTCCCTTGCCAGCTACTATGAACTGGCTATTCTAAAAAAGGGATTTTTTCTTTCCATTGTTTTTTGGTGTTTCGGTCAATCAATTGATATTTCAACAGGAATCTTGTTAAGACTAGGTTTTAATTCATTGTCTGTTAAACACAGGCCAGGATATTTTATGAAAACGAGCCAGGGAAAAAAGGAAGAAATTTTCCATGATTATTTGCATTTGATGCAGTGGAAGACACACATATATTATTCTCTCCTACAATAAACTAATAAAAAAGATCCTTCAGCAAGGCATTTTGCATAGTGATTGGGCAAAGGTTTTAAGTGGTTAAGTGTTCATCCACCATGATATTTGATTAACCCCAGCCATAGCTCAGCACGCCACTCATCCTTGTGCCATTGGAATACTACATCTTAGAGAGGAGAACTGATAAACTTCACCCATGGTGGGGCTACAAAGACAGAAGCAGTTTTCCTGGGCAAAGCCTGGCCCACAGCCCCCACTCAGATGACGTACCCTAAAGTAGTCTCTATTTGGGCAGGTCTTGTTAGCAGGGAAAGGTCTTGGGGTCAGGCTGTCTGGCTGTGGGGCAAAGAGCAGCGCTGAATGGAGGCAGCAGGAACTTCTGCTGTTTCACTTGTCACTAGAGCAGTTTCAGTAGGAGCAAAAGCTGAGTGCTGTGCCTTCACAGTACACAACACCTCCGTTGTGGACTTGAAGGACAGTGTGATGTTAATCCTTCAGTGAGAGGGGAATCGAAGAACTAACTTGTTAAAGGACATTGTTGAAGGCCAAACATCCCACCCCACGCAGTACCAGAGAGAAATGCAAGCCCCTCCCTTTCAAACTCTCATGTAAATTATTTTTCTCTACTCCTCCCTATAGAATGGTGTAGAGTTTCCAGTGTACTTGAGGAAATAAGCATGGCATACACATCCAGAATAAAAGGAAGATGTGAAACAGATTGCACTAGGGTGTGACTTTTCAGGAAACAAACTACAAGTGCCTTTTAAATGGTTTTTTAGATTATTGGGTGCAAAGAAGGATTTGTCCTGTATCAATGGATGGAAACATGAATAAAATTTGCTTTAATTAAATCCTACTAACATGCCACTCTTTTGTGCTTGTATTGCCGGCATCAGGAGGTAGACTATAGTCGTAAACTCACTGCTCAAGACATGCAGAACTTAAATATAAGGATATTGCAAATGCAGAAGGTGAGAATAGATGTTTCCCATTCAACTTCTAATTCCTGCTTGAGGTGTGAATTCGAAGTGCCTAAATGGTGGTGGTAGGTTTTTCTTTAGTCCTGTTTCCCTTTTAAAAAGATCCATTTCAAATGAGATTGTAAATTCTCCTGTGTTTTATCCCAAAATCCATCAGGTAGCAAAAGAAACTAAGAATATGCATGGAAAGAGGTACCACCTGTGAGACTTGTGTTAACTGAAGTGTTGAAGCACTGGTGGATGGTGGTGCTGAAGGCAGGGGTCCAGCCTTGTGGTCAGTGTCAGAGCTGCCCTGGCAAGAGCTGCAGGTGAGGAGACTCCTGCACACCGACTGAAGTGGAGCTCCCTTTGGGAAAGGCTGGCATGGCATTCGAAAGCCCCAGCTCTCCTGTGCAAGCTGTGGTTCAGATTGTCTGTGATGGTCTCCTAACTCTTTTTATCTCTCACAGAGACTCTTTGCAGAGCACGTGAAACCTTCAATTTATGCAGCCGAGGCTGACTCTTCCTGCCTGCAGCAGCCACCACTGCCATTCCCCAGGCCCGTTTGCTTCCTGAGCTACAGTGGATGCTTTATTAGTAACAGGATAAATTAAAAAGCCTGCACAACCCACGAGAAAGCCTATATTTAGCACCTCCTCTGCTGCAGCAGGCAGCCTCTGCTCTGCCCTGCTGATGGGGTGATATCCCCTCAGCCCCAGTGGAGAGTGTCAAACCTGGCTGCAGCTACAATCCCGTCACCACAAGCGAGCACAGTGGGAATCAAGGGAAAAAACCCTGAGAGTTAACTCCACAGCATCATCATCAAAAGTATATGTGCACAAGGGGCTATTCTCTTCCCTGTGTTTATGTGGCTCCCCTTTTTGTGCTAACAGCAGCGATGTTTCTATGTCCTGTGGTGGGAACAAGCCTCTTAGCGAATAATATAGTGTTAAGTCCTGTTAACACTAAAATGCCAGTAAAACCAGTGAAGTAGGATTAATTGTGGCAGTACCAGCTTGTGACCAAGCTACTTTTAATAATATAAAATTTTAAAATCTGTTGTTCCTCTCCCATGTATAGGCATACTATATTTTGCACTTTTAAGTCAGACCATGCTTTAGTGATTTTTTTTTCTCCTCTGTTTCCTAATTTTATTTTTTAATAACTCAATCCTCTCCCCTGTCCTCTCAGAAGGACAGTAAAAATGAGAGTTCAAAGTTTCAGGGAAATCAAGCCACTTGCATTTCAATTTGCAGTAGAGACCTTCATACCATCTTTGAAGGCAGGCTGGGTGTTTGATCTGAACCAAGAGAAACTGTGCCCAGGTGTGCTTGTCCATGTGGTACCTTACAAATACCATGTGCTTATTAATCTGGGGTCTCAGCAATATCTAGATAAACAGAGAGTTTAGGAACCATAAGAATAGGCCATGGGATCAGGAGAAGGCCCTTTTCACTTCTCTACTTTTCCATCCTTCTTTCTTCTCCCCCATCCCCTGCTTCTGTAGCAACAAACCTAGGTGTCTGTGGAACTCATTTACATGCTTTGCTTCCATTGCCTACTCCCCTAATTTATTCCATATGTTTATTGCCCTTTGTGTGCAATACTTGTGCCTGTGTTCCCTGTTTGCTTATAATTTCCTAATTTTTCAGGTTCTACCTCTTGTGGGTTAGTTTGTTCTTGAGGGTTTTTTTTGCTGTTTTATTTAACCTGCTCACACATGTGTGATCTCTGTGAAATTTCTGCTCGAAGCCAAGGCAGCAGCATTCACCAGTGCTACTTGAAGCCTTGGCAAAGCAGAGCTCTTAAAGCAGTGCCTTGTTCAGAGGTGCCACCCTGAGAGTGCAGACAGGATGGGACCTACTGGGAGATTCAATTAATACGACTGCTTCAGCGAGTCAGCACTCCCCTTCTCCTCTGCTGAAGAATGGGCCCACAAGGAGAGGAAATATCAAGACACCTCTCAGTACGTGGCTTGGCTTAACAAAATGCACAGCAGTTCCAATCGACAGAAGAATGCTTGGAGTCTGAGAGTGTAATTTTGAGCCAAAGATTCGTTTTCAAAAGCTTTAACTGTGCTGTTTGCAAGAAAAACATAATACTTCCCATTGCTGCAGTTGTTTTATGCCTTGATACTCATTAATTAATTTTTGTTTATGGGCAGGGACTGGGCATTCCACATCTTATGGATACCCCTCAGACCAGACACATTGATGGAGATCCAGCAAGCATGAACTTCACATGGCTTTCAAATGCTTGGGCATCTAGATGCCCTAGGGGAGTGTTGCCTGAGCAGAACCTTTTGGACTTTCAATGAAACTCGCAGCTTTGTGCCCCGGTCCAAAATCTGGTGATTTCAGAAGTCTTAGACAGAAGCATGGGAATGCAGTGGGTGATTATGGGCACCCCGCAACAGACACAACTTTGGGTGTTCTGCCCATCTATGGCAAGGCACAATGAGGCTGGTGAGAGCATCAATGGACTGTGGGGAGGGATACAGATCTGTGGCTCTCACCCCTGCCTTGAGCTGCTGAGCTCCCTCACAAGCCTGTGACACATCTCAGCAGCCACAAGAGCCAAAGAGCTGCTGCTGAGTTTACTTAGCAGGTAACTCATGGCTGGTAAAAGAATGTAAATTTGTTTGGGATTTATTTTTAAACTGTGGTAAAACAAGCAGTAAGTTTGGTGTGTATGCACTCAACTATGGGGGCATATTAGCCAATTAATAGTTTCTTAGATAGAATCCCTGTTTTTCTTCCCAATGATACAAGAGTACAAATCTTTGTGGGTTTTTTTAATGTCATCTTCAGTGACTCTTCTTTCCAAAAGAATGGAGGTGATTGCTTCAGTGATGGCCTAATTCTTTATTCAGAAACACTTAATATTGTCTTTAGCTTTAAACTTGGGAATTATCTGTTTGATTGAGGGGTCAGACCCATGGATTCTGCATGTACTTGCATACCATCACCTGTCACTGTGTTGGGTAACCTCTCCACAGAGGTCTCTCATGTCTATGTTTGTATCTACATCTCTCTCAAGACATATATCTATTGTGGGTCACTCCCAAAGATGCAGTATTGTGCAGATGTAGATAAATTCATAGCCACAGACACACACATATAAAACCAAAACATACAAGTACACTTTGTTGGAGAATTCTGAATGTAAAGTCTCACAGAAACCTAGATCTGCTTAAATGTGACTCCCAAGGCATATTCTGTGGATTAATATCCATTTCACTGTTTTTGACTGCCCTGCAGTGCAGGTGCCTTTAGCAGTAAAGAAAAATTACACCAGGCTCAGCTCCCTCTGAGCAGGACTTTGCCTTCCTTAGCTGTAGTAGTGATGAGAGATGAGGGCCAGTGACCAGTGCACCACATGCTGGTACTGGTGGTTGCACAACCCATTTCATGTCTTTTTATCTCATACTACTGACAAGTGTGGGATACTAGACTTCTCAAATACAGATTCCCCTGGAATTATTAACAAAAGTCATTATTGGCAAGCTTGTACCAAAACAAGATATTGATTTCTGACATTACACCTATTCCACCTTCTTGATTCTTTAGAGAAACTGGGGAATTGAGTAACCTACTCCTTTTTGGAAAAAGGAGTAGGAGAGGTGGGTAGAGAGGATTGCTACCCCCCTTTGCTCCCTCTTGATTCCTGAAGCTTCAGCCAGCCAGCAGCGTGGTAACATCTCAGGTTGCCTGGCCAGGTGAAAAGCAGAGGGGAGGATGGATGGCACTTATAGGGAAAGTCAGACTTGGCTCTGGGAGGAGAGAAGGGAGAGACAGCAGGGGAGAGGTGCCTGAGGTGCATGTGAGCACCACCAAATTGCTGGCGGTGGGAGAAATCACACAGGTGAAATGTCAGTCCTGCAGAAGTCCAGGAAAGTTTTCTCTCTTCCTTTTTGGAGCCAGAGTCCTGCTCCTTGCTTTCAATACAACCACTTATATTTAAGTATTTTCTTACCTAGCATGGAAATGTATCCTCCTTGGCCATTGCTATGGGTCTTCTGTTGAAAACAGTCTCCAGGGCACTACTGTGGGTTCAGTTCAGGGATGGCATCTCGGTAATACTCCTGTTGCCTCTGACTTGAGCTTAAATGCCAGTGAGGAGACAGGAGGTGTTTTGTGCTCACCTTGATGCCATCCTCGTCCTTTCAGTACACAATGGCAGCTCCCATCAGGGGCGTCCTGTGTGCCTGAGCACCCATCCTTTGGGGTGTTTTTTGTTAAAAGGGGCCCAAGCAGTGCATGCATGGGAAAGCAAATGCCATGGTTTTGTAAGACACAGGGAGAAATGCGCTTTCCTAGGTACTGGAAAGGCGTGAGATGTTTTTGTGGAGTGCAGGTTGCTTTAGTGAAGCCAGCGGGAATTGGCCTGGTTCCATTCCACACAAATCTACAAATTTTGGCAGGGGCCCTGCCACCCCACCACTCCTCACAGCTGGTGTTACACATCTGCCTGTTGTATCTCAACACCTGCTCTTCCATTTTTGGGAGCAGAGGCCAGAAGAGTGATGCTCTCCCTCATGCCATCCTGCCCTTTTCCTGGGGCAGGGCATGCTGCCTGGGCTGCACAGGGGCACAGGGCATTGCCCTGTGAGAAACAGCCTGCTCTGGCCACTGCTCCTGGCTCAGCTCCCCAGAGTTTTCACTCAGTTCCACATGCAAGGGCCGTCTACACCTTATGGGAGCCAACCAGACCAGCCCCCTCTTCCCTTCTCAGCCCCCATGGAGGAACACTGAAACCCACCATTACAATTTTTTTGTAACCCTGTAGAGTTTTTCTGATCTCAGCAGGTGAAAATTTAACCCGCTGTTCAGATATTTGTCTGCAAACCCACCTTGATAATTTTTCCTATGTTTCATTAAACATGTCAAATTTAGGCTAAGGTTTTCACCCTTCTGATTTTTTAACAGTTACTGATTTTACCATGTTTGGTTTGCCAGCTTGGGAAAAAAAAATCAACAGAAGGATTACATTTCAGTGGCACAACACCCTAATCCTCAGGCAAATGATTTGTCCAAGCTTAATATGAAGTACTTAGGATGTATTGTTTGATGTAAACACTAGTTCTAATAAAATGGTGCCTGAGGTACAGTTCTTCAACTTGTAATACCCTATTTGCGTTGGCCTGTACACATTGGATTTGAAACCATTATGATAAAATATATCCTCTTTAGCCTGATAAAAAAAGAATCAAAAAAATCAACAGAAATCCACAGCAGAGGGCCTACTCTCTAAGGAAGGAAACTGAATGCAGCAAGGAGTCTCCTGTGTGCGCTGCAAGTGGTGTCAACCAGAATTATGCCCCATCACTCATGGGGTGCATCTAGGGCAGAAATCTGCTCTCTATGGGCAGCACATCAGTCTTGGTCTGTTCTTGGGCATCCTGAGGAAAGAGGTCTTCCTGCCCCACAGCTCCAAAGTGATATTCTAGAGTCCACGTGAAGTCCTTCCCAGGTTTTTCCTGAGTCACCGCACCTATTTGAAATTATCTGTGTCAGGCAATACAAATATGCTCCAGGTGTGACCGAGGGTCTTACTAAAATGCTGGATTCTAAAGAATCAGTGAGAGGAGCTGGACAACTATCTAGGGAGGGGTTGAGGGCACGGGGGCAGAAACACAGCACAGCAGGAACCCCTGCACAAGCCGAGCCCCGTCGGGGAGCAGCCAGCTTAGCACCAGCAGGAAAAAACCTCCGGCGTGTCAAGACGTTACATTTGTCTTACGACTCCATTAATACACCAGTGACAGAAAGGCACTGCCAGCGACCTCCCCTGCTGCTTGTACTACCTGGGCTCCTGTGAAAGATTTCCACAGAAATATGAGGAAACCCTCGGTTCTGGCAGCGTTATGGCAGAGTAAAGCTCCACTGCTGCCTGAGTGCTTTTTGTGAGAGGGTAAATACCAACATTTTGGGCAGGCTTCCCTGTTCTCACCCAGCCTTCAGTTGTTGAACATAATACTGCCTTTTGTCATTTTTAAAGCTCTTTTACTAAACAGGCAAACAAGGGTAATGATAAACAGGGCAAAGATATCAAAGATATCCCTTTCATGGAGATTCTCTGTAGCAGAAAGGAAGATGGAGAGAAAAATTATTTAAAGAAAAGAGGAGGTGAGGAAATGACGGGGGACATACCCATGTACAAGAAGGAGGAAAGAAACTTGAAGACACAGATGTCAGAGACCAAGTGTGCTTATTATTAGCTTGCACAAGATTTTGAGTTGCTCCCTATTAAACAGCACAAGTGGTGAATGCTTTAGTCAAGAAATTACAGAACTGGACTTCGCATGACTGCGTGGTAGAAATTCCCAAATTACACAAAGGTCCTTCTGCAAGCTCTGGACATTTTTCCTCCCCTGGTTGGAGGATAGCTTTGCTAGCTGTGGGGGTCTCCCCTGTTGCTGCTTGTGTTGCACTTCTGCTCCCACACCCAGCGGATGGTTCCTCACCAGAGCTGGCCTGGATCTCAATAAATGCCTTTATGCCTTTCCTCGATTAACTTTTTCCTTCATTGTATATGTGTTGGGTTGACCCTGGCTGGCTGCAGGTGCTTGTCAAGCTGCTCTATCACTCCCCTGGTCATCTGTGCAAGCAAAAGAAAATACAGTGAAAGGCTTCTGGGTTGAGACAAGGGCAGGCAGAGATCACTCACCAATTACTGTCACAGGCAAAACAGACTCAACTTGGAAAAATTAATTAAATTTTTTACCAGTCAAATCAGAGTAGCATAATGAGAACCCTTCTTTCCCGGCTTAACTTCACTCCTGATTTTCTCTACCTCCTCCCCACAGCAGCACAGGAGGATGGGAAATAAGTGTTGTGGTCACACTGTGGTCTCTGCCACTTCTTCCTCCTCAGCGGCAGAACTTCTCCAACTTTTCCCTTGCTCCAGCATGGGGTCTCTCCCCCAAACTTTGCCATGCAAGCCCAATAGAGGCAATCTCAAAGCACCCAACCAGCAGGACCTTTTGATGCTGCCAGAATAGCTCCTCCATGCTTGGATGTGCCTGGCCAAGCAAGAAGGGAGCCAGTGCATCCCAGAGAAGGGTGCTGAGCCAAGTCATGGAGGCTGGGAGAGAACAAGTTAAAGTTGCAGCTGTTCTGATGCCACTGGGAAGCAATCACTCTGGTTCTCAAGTAAGCTTTCCATCTGCAGTGAAGTGCATTTAAGGATAGGGATGTTGCTTCCACTTTAATAAGGATAACCCTGCACCACAGGGCCAACAGACAGCTCTGTCTTTCTGGGGTCTCCTTTCCCCCTCAACATTTCTGATGTCTCTTGTACTGCACAGTGAGCAACACAGGACCCACATTTTTACTTGTTAGGGAGTAGGCTGTGCCTTTCAGCCTCTTTGAAGGCAAAGCTGACAGTTATTCCAACCTGCCTTGCTGTCTCTGAGAGGCACCAGTGGTGAGGGATGAGGGGACTTTGCTTGCACACAGGTCTCAAGTTGGATGGAGGAGGAGCGGTGCCTCGCAGATTTGTGACAATTCTGGTTTTCCCCAGAAGAAGCATTAATTGTGCATGGAGAAAATGTTCCGTTTTCTTGCTCAGTGCCTTGAGGTGGCTCATGGGACACCCTCACGAAAGTGGAGCATAATCAGATATTTCAGTGTCCTGGGCTCAGCATCTACTGTCACCTACAGCAGGCCATGAGAGCCCCTGGGTAAATTAGCTGAGGCTTTGTATAGAGGACAGCAAGAAAAGCCACCCAATGCATGTGGTTGTCCCTGCACCCGGTCCCACATTAAAAGAGACCTGGCTTGTCCTACTTGTCCTGAATGAAGTGTGTGGATTGACAGAGTTGAAAAAATAAAAGGAAAGAACTAATGTCTTCCCCTGCTTTAGGCCTACCCTTATGGAAGCTGCATAGATTTCTGTCAGGGAGGGCTGTGGAGAGGAAAAAAAGCTAATGGCACCCATTCTTCCCCTCATCTCTGGAGCCTGGCTTCACAATCAGGCTTACAGTGAAAACAGAAAAAGGTGTGAAAATTCAAGAAGCAACAACAACAACAGATGACGGGTTTCTACCCTTTCCCCAGAAGACATCACTCAAGTCACAACTTGTACCTGATGCTGCTCTTGGCTTCCGATTTTGCCTGTTGCAGCTACTCATAAACAAGCCTTTTTGGAGGTCCCTTTTCCAATCACGTGCTGTGACCAGTTATTTGTTGGTTTTGGGAGAGATCTGGCAGAGTGTTTTGGGAAGGTGAGCAGGCATCAGGACTTTCTAAGCTGTTGGGAGACACCGTGACAGGAGCTGTCATTGCTGCTGCTCGAGGCCACCAGACCCAGAGAACCTGGGCATCCCCAGAACCAACCTGGGCAGCATCACCAGGCTCAGCCCCAAAACCCTGCCCAGGTGGCCTGGGGAACTGCACACACTGATGGCCATGCAGCTGCTGCCCCCACTTCCAGCTCCAGCCCCACTTGCCCCTGGCTGGAGGCTGCACTCCTGAGCCTGCTGCCAAGCCTGCCGTGACCCGGGGCGCGGTGCGGTCTCTGCATTTCCGCTTAGTCACTTCAAAAACCAGCACAGCAATGCTTAGCCCCAAACCTAGCAGGGAATTACACACGGAGCCTGATCAGATAACAACTGTGCCTTCCACTCTGGGAGCAGGGGCTGAAATTATACCATGTAATTATAATGTAGTTAACCTGTGACTGTGCTTTATATAATTTTTTTCCCTCCAAGACAATTATTACTAAAACTGTAAACTCAGTATGACTGAGTTGTTTATCACTGCCCTGAGAGGAAATCATCATTTGCCTTCACACTCCTCAGAAGCCAGGTACACTACTTACCTTATATTTACACTGTCATTTAGATAACATTATTATTAATTCTGCTATTTTTCCGGTGTTAGCACAATATTGTTGGTATTAATAACACTTAATTCACGTCCTCAGTTCCTTAGGAGGAATCACAGCCCTTGGTTATTATTAAGCTTGCAACTGGGTAATAAGCAGTTTGTCCCAGCAAAATTATGGTCTTTACAGCAAGGTGGCAATAGACTGGGGGACCTCACCCGCTAGACAAAGCCAGCTGAAAAATACTCCCCTGGGCTTAATGAGCTTTGAATCTGGCTCCCTGCAAGTGAAAAGAGCCAGAAGGGAGCACAGCATCTACAGCCTTGCTATGACCAAGGCTTTAGGAGCTGCAGATGGGGTTGCTGGTGTCACCTGTGATTGTGGCCAGCACGTCCCAGCAGAGGTGAGTCCCAGTGAGGGGCTGATAGCAAGGACAGGGGGACTTTGCTACTGCTAATTTATGCAATGGAGGAAAAGGGAAGGCAAAGTGTGCTGTCAGGGCTGGTGGTGGCTCCTGGAAGGGCATCCCTGGCACCAAAGCAGCATATCTGACTCAGTATGATGGGCTGATGTGTGTGCTCCTGTCACTTGAGGGCCTGTGTATGTTCACATGCAGAGGCAAATACTGAGGTGGAAAACTAGGGTTGGGCACTGGAATGAAAGTATGGCTTGATCCTTCAAAATATTTCTCATGGATTATCCTCTCAATCTGCTCTTTGACATCTTATCTGCAGAGGTGTAAACTTTACTCTGGTCCTGCAGGAGTTTCTGTGGAGTATTTTTCTCATGGATGACTTAAAAAGTGACAGCATGTTACTGGGGATGCTCGAAGTTCCAAAGCAAGGATACCAGCATGTCTCCAACCGGAACACGCTAGGAGGTATGGCTGTACATTGAGAAATGGTACACTGCAATTTATCCCCCAGGGGACCTGAGAAGGGCTGCTGCCTTCACCTCATTTCCCCTTCTTTTTTTGACTCCTTGGTCTGCAGAGAAAGGGGTCTGCTGCAAGCTAAACAATCTACAGCAAAAGTTTCTGAAAACACTATTTCTTGCCAATTCATGTTTTCCCAGCCTTTCTAAACATAATATCTTTCCCCATAAGCAACTCCACCTGAAATCTCATGCAATAAATCAGAGATACCCTTTCCTCTATGCCATCAGATACAAGAACACACTTATCTATGCTGTTAAAAACCTATTTATTTTTCTATCAGTAATTATTTGCTTGCCCATGCTTTGTTGTACAGAAACCAGCTTTGGCTTCAGTACCATTTTCACCCCAAAATACCCAGAGTGAGCGCAGGGTTCTGTGCAGGGTTTATTAATAAAACACCCCTCTCCCACCTCTGTGCTGACTCCTTGCAAACCCAGCAGTGGGCAGAATGTGATCAAGGAAGATGCATTGATAGATGCATCTTACCAGAAAGCTTCCACATAATTAACAACATTTGCAGCCTTAAGTTAGAGTGTACTTTAGGGGCAGCGTGTGTCTATTGCTTTCTGCTCTTCACATGAATTCAAGTGATTCTAACTGGGCTGACACTCGGTATTACAATGTCACCAGTAATAAAAAAGAGTGGTGTGTGGTTTTTTGGGTTTTTTTTTGGTAAGGATTGTGTGCATGGGGTTGTGTTAGGTTGGGCTTTTTTGTTAGGTTTCTTCTTAAAGCGTGGAGAAAGAACCTACTGTCATGCTGCTGTCAGGCAAATTGCCCCATTTCTTTGTTCATGGGCACACAGCTCCTGTGTGCTTACACCCCTGGCAGCACAAGAAATAGGGGTCAAATCATTGTCCTCTGACTCAGGATGGCAAGCTGTGACTTTCACATGTAGACATCTTGCAGCCAAGAAATTTTACTTCTGTGAGCAGCTCCTCTTCATGGTGTGGGCAGAGGAGGCACAGACAACGTGGCCTACTGCAAGTGTTACCGAAAAGCCTCGTTGCTTTGGAGCCACAGAGATGCAGCAGCTGCCTCAGCCTCTGCCGGGTTACACTGCCTGCGTTGAGCTCATTAGGGAAATATTGATCAGGCAGAAGTTTGGGCAATGTTTGATGCAGCTCGCCTCCTTTGAAGCCGCACAGACCTCGAACAGATTGCTGGAGCAGCAGAGGGGAGCATGCGCACGCACATTGGAGAGAGAGGGAAACCAAACGCTCTGAATTGAGAAATCCTGCCAAAAAATCTCTGGGTCGGGTTTGGGCTGAGGATGCGAGCA
Source organism: Zonotrichia leucophrys gambelii (assembly GCF_028769735.1). Taxonomy (NCBI): domain Eukaryota; kingdom Metazoa; phylum Chordata; class Aves; order Passeriformes; family Passerellidae; genus Zonotrichia; species Zonotrichia leucophrys. The sequence continues at coordinate 66,199,239 of NC_088171.1, forward strand.
GCGGATAAAAATACCGAGTCACAGGGCCGGGGCCGGAGCGCAGGCCGCGCTGTCGCCCGGGGCCGCGCATGCCCCGTGCGCCGGGCGAGGCGAGGGGAGCCCGGCAGCTCCTCCGGCAGGAGGCTGGAGCAAGGAGGGCTGCCTTTGATGTATGAGCTTTGGCTTGCCATTGTGAGTCACCCCAGAAGTAGCTGTAGGCAAAACAAAAATCTTTTGTGATTAATTAGAAAAACTGGACAATTATGAATTGACTGCACGCAGCCAGCGCACGGTAATATAAATAGTAATGAAGCCGGCTGGATGTGATGAACACGCTGTGTTTGTGTGAGATCGCAGAAGAAAGGATCCGATTTAGGTGGTGTCAGTTTAAATAACGTAATTTCTGCGCTCTGCCTCTTTGTTCGGTCTTTACCCAGGATTAGATCTGAAACTTTAAAACTGAGTTTTAGTTGTCTTATCTAAATGTCTGGTTGTTCTTTTGATGTCTGCCCGAAACATATGCTTCTCTTCAATGACCATCTAAAATTATTATGTTGCAATGAATGAATAAGTCTAGCAGTGCTGTAAGTGGTGTGCAGTTGTTGTTGCTCCTTTGTGTTTGTCAGTAGCCCTTGCACAGGGTCTGACAGGCTCCATCCATGCACAGGGACGGAAGATTACTTGAATTCCCCTGGTTTTTGATAGTTTTCAGAGCGGAGGGGGGCGAGAGAAAAGATCTATACGCGTCTCTCTGAAGCACAATGGATAATTACATTCGCAATGTTCTACATCACTCTTCATTTAGCTGCCACCTAATTAAAAAAATATATCGGCGATCGGGTGACGTCAGGGCCAGAAGTGGCCGCCGCTGTCGGGGCGCGCTCCCGGCGGGAGGAACGGGACCGAGCTGCGCCTGCTCCGGGGCGCCCTGCCCGCTGCTCCCCTCGGCCTGACAGAACTAATTCCCCCCTGCCGAGGGGGAGCTGCGTGCCGTCCCGTCTTACATCGTGACAATCGCGAAATCGCGACAGCGGGTTAAATCGCAACCCGCCCTCCCTCCACCTCCCCGCCGCCACGGGAGGGGCAGCCCATCGCTCTCCCGAGCCCGGGCAGTGTTTGCTCCCCGAGGGATGAGCTCCCGCTGCTTCCCAGCGCCCTCCTGGCCCGGCCCCGCTTTGTTCTCCGGGGCCGCCGGAGTCGCCAGCGCCGCCGCCCGCCCTCCAGGGGAGCCGGTCCCTGTCGCGACACGCTCCCGACTCCTCCCCGCCGGCACGGGAGCCGCCCGGGAACCACCGCTCTCGGCATGGGAGCCCCCCAGGACGGAGAGAGCTGCCCACGGGTCCGGACCGCTCTCTGAAGGGAGAAATGGGGCAAGAAAGGGAGCAGCATCCACACGGGGCAGCTTCTAGCGGGGTCCAGAGTACCCGCCCCGGCCCCTTGTGCCGCCTTCACACCTGACATTTCGTGGCCGTCTCGTTTCATAGGGGAGATTTTAATCCGAATACTCCATACATCCAGGCTGAAAGCGTGCCTGGTGCGGATGGACCTATGAATGTGTTTCTGGAGAGGGCTCCGCCAGGAAACCTGCTCCACTCTTCCCGCTCAAGGAGTAAGGGTAGTGATGTGCACGTGGCGTTTAATTAGCACTGAAATCCTGCTACAAAAATCCATCACTGTAAGGTGAAGGCGTGTCTCTGCTTCAGTCTGCTGCACTTTTGTAGCCTCTGAGACAAAGAGTAACCATTCGGTGGGGCAGGTGTGAGGGGCAAGGTGATAATAAACATTACTTTACGATTGCTATCGATCTTCCAGCAGATACTGTTGACAGAAGGTGGAGATAACATCATGCCAAACAGGGAATGGCTCATGATGGTATTAAGCATTCTCAGATAGAATCGGGATTTTTTTACGCTTTGGACGCTGCCTGCATTAGTGGAGCACTGATTAAAAGCTTTGAGTACAGCTGCAAACTGCTGCAAATAACACTACAAGCACTGTGGCCTCACCCAGTGGAGTGTCCCACACACATGCAGAGATATGCAGGGCTTATCATGGACATACTCAGTCAGACTAGCCTGTATTTTTTTGCTGATATATTAGCTCTAATGTCAAATTCAGTGAAACTGCAGGGTCCCACACTGTTAGTGAAATGCTCTAGCCTCTCAAGGTCTTAATCATGCGCATGCTTAAACGTTTACACAAGCACAGCCTCAAATTTTGGCTGAAGAATCATCTTGCCATCACGACTCCTTTTGAATTCCATCTGGAAGGGTAGGGTAACAAGGACAGCACTATTATCCACATTACCTCTTCTCACATCTCTAGCAACTCATCTAGCCTAAAAGAAAAGCTGGGTCTTTATCCTGAAAATCCTCCATGCACAAAATTTTCATTGCAGTCAATGATATCTGACTTAGCAATTGATTTTCTCATTATTGTTCCCATGTCAATTATTTCCCCAGTCTGAGTCTGAGTATATCTGCATTGCAATGAGGAGTCTGACCTCAGTGCAAGTACTGCGTGTTAGTTTTCAATCTAGTGAGCTGGAGTCCCTGACTGCTAAGGCATGTGGCAGTGAGGGCATCACCCCCCAAGTCACCTGCCCTGCACCTACTGGGGTTCTCATTTCTCTTTGCATGTTGTGTTCTGATCACAAGCATGGGCAGCCCCCACGCAATTCATGTGTCAGGTTTTGGGTGTGCTCCCCTGTCTGGATCCCTCTAAACGCTTCCCTCCCTCCACTGCAATGCCTATGGCTGCACATCCCACAGGACTCTGTGCTCCCTGTGTCCCTGTCTGCTCACCCTTCCCAGAACGACTCAGTTCAGCAGAAATCTCCAGGCAGATAAGCCAAAGTGATTTACAAGGCAGTTGGTGTTTCTGTGGGACAGAAGTGCAGTCTGTGTGTCCCATGTTGGTGACGTGGCCGATACGAATTCACTGTCCCTCTGTCACTGCCTGGGATGTGCTTGCTCAGAAGTGAGCCAGATCCAATTCCATGCCATTATGCTTACTTTTTAGAGTCCTTTCTCTAAAAAAAACCCCATACATTTTGCTTTTCATGACATCATATGTCAAATAATAAAGAAGTCCTTTAAAATAATAGTAATTGGAAGTTAAATTCTCTGGTTGCTGATGATTATTGCTGACCCTTTTACCTGGAAATGATGCAAGAACTTTGGAACATTGCACTGCCACTGCTGCCACCTGTGCTGAAGTTTTTCACCAGGCTTTGGAGGATACCACTCTTTACAGCTTTCATAGAGAGCAGCTTTGCTAAGCTTGTACCCTGAGCTCTGCTCATGGGTCAGGGAGAGGAGGACTAAGTCCTTTCCATAGGGCAGAGGTCAGTGTCTTTATTCCATTGACTGCTATTTAACCATAGCCCTGAAAGAGGAAAAAAGAAATTGAAAGCAAACATGATAAAACAGCAGCAACCTATCTCCTACTGTCCCCCAAACACATACTCAAATGAATACACATATTGTGCATGTGGAGATGGGGAGGAGGAGAGGACCAGAAACCCCTTGATGCCAAGAGGGTGTTGAGCTGCACAGGGCTTGGATTGGCAACCATGTCCTGAGCACCTCTTGGGACTTTCCCATCGTGTTTTGCATTCCTCATCTGCAGCATTTGTTCAGCAGCACCTGGCACGTGTGTCAGTTTCACATTTTGGTTTTTTTGTTGTCAGTAGCAGGGGGAGCACGTGCTGCTTTCTGCCAGAGCAAGAACCATGCCAACTGCTTTTGGATGTCCTCAAGGTACAGCCAGCAGCTCCAGGTCTTCCTGCAGGCTTTCCTGTAATGCAGGCTCCTCATATTTGACTTTGGCACAGACACAATATTCGTACGTGTGTCAGGTTCCCAAATACCTGCTGAAATCTCTTTTATTTAGATAGCAGCTATTTGGCAAGTTTGGATGTTGCTCTTGTCCTGGCATAACCTTCTTCTGTAACTATACCTCAGAATTAATTGTATTTGCTCAAGAAGTTGGCAGGATTATGATTTGCCTTCTGCCTATTTGCCCCAAACTGGTGAGCCTAATAAAATGTTGTGAGGTGTGTTATATTGTAACAATGACAAATACCAACCTTTTTACTCAACCAAGACTTTTTGTTATCAAGTCCTTTATCACTTGCCATCTGCCAGGCTGTTTGACATTGCATGGTGTAGGCTGGGCATGGTGTTCCTGAGTGAATTTTAAAGTTAATTTGGTCAGATGAACTGCTTTTAAGCTACGATAGTTGTTTCTAACTTAAGTGAAAATGCATTTCTAGTAAAGAAACTAGAATTTATAATTGGTTAGTCCAGTGGCATATGCTGTGCAACACCTTATCAAAACACTCAAAACTGTGCCAGAGGAAGATAGCAAATAAGAGGCAGCTCACTCAGTGACCTTTCTGGTTTAAATCAGAATATATCCTTTCAGGAATATCTTGGTGTTTTTCTGATTCTGTTGGATGTTGTTCCTGCTATTTATTACAGAGTCACTTGGATACCTTATCTCATCTGTGGTGGGTGCTCCTCTATCTACAAAGGAATGTTTCCAGCTCTGTTCTTGTGCTTCAGCTGAACACTGAAGGCTCTGACTAAGATTACTGAGTGTTTTAGGATGATGTGCTATTCAGTGTCTTTATCTTCTGTTATCCAAAGAAAAGTGCTTATCTGGAGGTACCTGGACCCTGTGCATTGGCTGCTCATCTAGAGCCCTGCTTTCTAAATCCAGTCAGGCTGGGTCAGGTTCTCAGTTTGCCTCAACAAGGGTGCAAGTCGACTTTGGTTCAAATAGGACATGAGGAAACGCGGGGCATTTGCTTCATGTTAGTCTTTTGAAATTCCTTCCTCCCTTCATATTGAGCATGAGCTCATTTTGCAATTTGCTGGACAGATTTGTGCAGTTTTGGCCACAATGTGATAAATGGCATCCTTAATATGATTTCTGATTTGTAGTGCTATATGGACTCACTCATTTTCACCGTGATTTATTTCTACCCACATTCATGAATGCAAGAGTTACATTAGCAAGCTCTTTGTCTTTTTTTTTTTTTTCTTTTGGAGTCCCGTTGTGTCTTGTTGACAAACAAACTTCAAAAACCAGGTGAGGTTTCATCACATTCTTTGTTGCTCTCCAGTGGTTTCATTAGGGGCGTTTCTGATACTCTTATGTTTAATTCCCAGAAGCTTTTCACTTGCCAGGCATCCTAGTGGCAGTCTGAATTATCCCAAAGACTTCTGAATGGAGCACTTAACTGAAGCCAATTACAGGATGAATTTGCTTAGGTATGTTAGCCTGCCTGAGAATGTATAGGAGACTGCCTTGTTTTGGTATCTTTCCATTATATAACCTAAAATCCTGCCAACCAAATTCCTTTTCCACTTAATACCTCTTTTATAAGTTAATGGCCTAATTTAGCTTTTCCTCTCCTTATGTTTTCAATTCCACATTCATGCTTGTTCCTTTTTCTACACTTTGTGACTATTTTTGACCTCAATTCAAAGGATCATCCAAAATTGTGTCAGCTCATGTGAAACCTCTCATTCCTGAAACTTCATGTTTCTATACTGAGTCTGAAAATCCTTTACCTTGGCTGAATAGATAGTTAGCCATATAATTTAGAACAGCAGGGATATAGTCTCTAAGTGTTATTCCAATGCAAATAATCACAGTTATCACTTTGCCCATCTCCAAAAGGAAGCCACTTGCCCTCCTACCATACCTACCATAAGGAATAGAAGCAATAGTGTGTTTTTCCCTGTGGCACATCAGATTGGCTTGAAGCCATTTCCTGGCCTCCAGAAGTGGCAGCATTCCTCTTTAGTGCAGCCTGGGCATGGGATCTACCAGTTCTAGATAGATGGATGGATGCAAATGGTTTAATTTGGCCTACTTTTCCCCAAAATTAGCTTGTTCTGGGTACAAGGCCAGAATGGATAGAGAGAACAGGAACTAATCATGCCTCCAAATTCCTGGTATGGGGCAGGATCAGAGATTATATTTTATTCCATGCCATGGGTGAAGAACCCACAGCAGCAGGGACCAACATCATAGAGGGAGGCAATTAGTTCAGTTCTTTCTGGATGACATTGGTAATTGGATCATCCAAACTTCTTTCCATTGGGTCCAGCCAAAAAGTGGGAAGTGGAACCCTGAACTTTGCAACAGAAGTGCTGGGATATTCCCTGGGATAGGGTTAACTTTCTTCACATTAGCTAGTATGGGAGTGTGTTTTGGATTTGTGCTGAGCACAGGGCTGGTAACACAGGGATGTTTTCATTACTGCTGGGCAGGGTTGCACTGTGTCAGGGCCTTTTCTGCTCCTCACACCACCCCAGTGTGGAGACTGGGGGTGCACTAGGAGCAGTCAGGGGGTCCAGAGCATCCTATTCCAGTCTAGGCTGGAATAGTATTACCATGTTTTGGGAGCATTTCCTAGTCGCTTGTCTGAGTGAACTCCCATGCCCTATTATGCCCTTGGATCAGTGTTGGTCGGAATAGTTCCATAAAACTGATTTAATTTAGTGGTAGTTTCTAGAGGGCTTGAAGGTGGTGTCAGGAATGTGTTTTGCTAGCACAAAAGGCAATTAAGTGCAATCAGCTGGGAACTTTCTAGAGGGAGGTGGTCATGCCAGTGGAGGTGAAGATGATACAATTCTTGCATTCACTAAGCACAGCAAAAGATAAGAAGGAAATGTGTTTTGTTTTCTGCCTTCTGTGTGGTTATGAAGAGGCAACCACAACGTGCACTACATGAAACTGAAGAATGAAACAAAACAAAAAAAGTCCAAAGCAGCCCTCTACAATGACTGAATTGTAAAAAGGATGCTCCTTTTCATTACATTACACACAGGAAAACAATTAAGGCTGGGATTCTTTCCAATGCAGGATACCTACACTTTTTCCAGTGTCTTTCCTTCCCACATCACCTTTGGTATAGCCTCCAGGAGTAAGGAGTGTCATAGTTGAGACATTGCAAAGATGCCTCCCATTTAGAAGACAAATTTATGAATTAGGGCACTTATTCTAGGCCTTGAATAAACTGGTTTTGTTTTTTTTTTCACTCCATTCTGCCCCATAATCTTTGTGTGCCTCTCAGTGACTTGGACATTTTTGGTGAGGAGGACATGCCTAACTCCCATTACCTGTAAAATGTGTACTCTCAAATACCTCACTGAGCTGCCTGGAGACAACTGAAATCTGGAAGCACTCGAGGACGTGTTTGGGTGCAGCTGCTGCAGGCTGGACACCTCAGTGCATGCAAGGTAGTGCTGCAGGAGAGCAGGGCTCAGAGCAGCCCCTGGACTAAGCCCTTGGACTGTGCAATATAAAGAACAAAACCAAAACAGACAAAAACCAAAACCAAACAGCAACAAAAAAGAAATTGGGCATAACCGGTTGCCTTATTTAATTTGTAGTTCTCACCAGAAGCAGTCCATGTTGCCTTCTCTGTCTGCAAAACAAGATAACGTTAGGACTTGCACCAGTGTCAATCAAAAGGTTGCAAAATACAAATACTAGATGCCTCAGAGAGATGGCCCACGTAGTATGTACACCCTGTTATGTCATGCTTTATTTTGCCTGGAAAAAAAGGGAGGACTCAAACCATTGTTCACAAATTGGCAGTCAGATCACTCATTTGTGTGGTGTTGTTAAATCCAAAAGTTACCCCACAAGTGGGCCTGGCCCAATGTTTTTGAACAAATTTATTAATGATGCCTGACAGACTGTCTATGTCTGGGGATGTTCAGTTATTAGTCAGAAAATTAAATGTACAGCTGTATCACCTCTGTGAAAAGAATACAGAAAAGTACATCTAAAAGGAACCATAAAGAACACAAAAATCAATAGTGCAGAGGTAATGGCATGTTTGCTAATACTCTGTTGCTGAGAAAATTTGTTTTTTTTAAAAAAATGAAAACTAATTTATTCTTGTTTATTTAAGAGTTTAACTAAACCCAGTTGAGTTGCCTTTAGTTTGAGTTGATAAGATTGAAACCCATCAAGAAAAGTATATGGGAGTTTTTATGTTATTGCTCAATTTGCTTCTCCCCTTATGGAATAAGGGGAACTCCATGAGTGCCACCTTCCTCCCAGTGAAGACAAGGGTGATTTTGCCCTGGAGTAGCCTCCAGCCTAGTGAAGATTCCAGCCACAGCTGCATCAGCTCCTTGCAGTCCCAGTGCTCAAGTGCCACTGGCTTTGGTGGCAATGAGGGGGGATTTCAGGGACCCTAGGGAGCCGTGCCCCGATTCCTAGCAGGCTGAGAAACACCAACAGTGTAGTTGATCCAGAGGAGGTTATTGTCTGCATGTGTGCCACCTGAGGGTAGATGCTGACACTGCCTAATCCCACAGAAATCTCCTGGAGATACAGTGGGTTTCTACAGCAGTGGGCAAAGCATGGTTGCTTCTGATTAAACAGAAGAGGCCAATGTGTAGGGCTTTTACTGCCTCAATTTCCCAAGGAATTTCTAATGAGTCAGAGTTAGCTCTAGTGTTTAAAAGTAAAATATGGTTATGGCTCTCAAATGCAAGCTACATTTAACAACCATATATTGATTCTTTTTTCCTGTGTAATTTTATTTCTGTGAGCATTTCTGTTTTCCTAATTAGTAGCCTTTTAAAGAGAGATTTAACATCTTCATTATCAGAGGGTAACTTAGGAAACAGCTGTATGGAGAGAAAGGGAGAGACAGAGAGGGTGGGGGCAAAAAAAAAAAGCACTGGTGAAAGGCTTCCAATCTGTACTTCAAGGGCATGTGTGTATGCACATGCACGTGCCTGCACAAGCACACAGACAAGCTGACCCTGACGTTACAATTAAGACAAAATAGCAGTGGCAAAGCTGGTGACAAAACTCAGCAATTTCCAATTGCACAGTCACCCTGTAACGGGAAGAACTGTTTACCCCATGTTCCTTATTAAACTGAAGTATTTTATTTAATGAGCATGACTCATGCAAGGTGTTCCCATAAATCATCAGCTGGTTTACAAACTCAATAACTAGGCTTCCTGCTATAACTAGGCTGTGCACACCTTAAATTATTAACACGCCAGGGCCTTAAGGCAGATCTTTGATGATGATGATATAAACACTGTGAGGACAAGGTGCTCTCTCAGCAAAAGATTATTGACTCTAATTACCATTTACCACAGGAAAAAGAAAAGAAAAGACAATAAAATATGAGGGAGAATTTAAATCTCAGATTTAATTTTATGAGGAGTTTTAAACTCCCAAACTTTTTGTTGTTGTTTTTGCTGCTGCTGCTGTCGGCTGCTGCTGTTGCATGACACTCTATAGTTGGCTGATCTTGAAAGCATGACAGTTGTTAAGCAGAAAAGAAACAAAAAAATAAAGCATGAGAGAATGTTCAGTTGATGCTATGTACATTCTTTGAAATGGATGGAAAAAGGCCAGAGGGAACAGAAAATGATAATACATTGGAAAGAATCCCAGCCTTAATTGTTTTCATGTATGTAATGTAATAAAAAGGTTAAAGCACTAATATGCCTGACTACAGTCATTTGGTTTGAAAACCAGAACTGCAGGTCAGGCTTTAAAAAAAGGAACTGTATACTATTATTATAGGCTTCAATTTTACCCAACCCTCATTATAAGCATTCTGGAAGTAATGGTGTAGGGGTTGAAATGCACTTATTTCTGTCCAGGTGAAAGAGCAGAGACAGTCCCACGTACAGTGCACATTTAATTTCTGTGACTGCAAACTGCATTAGAGAAAGGCACAGTGAGGACACTGAAACCAGATTCAGCACAGTCACATGCTAAGTAACAAGTGAAAATAAAACATGCCATTCACTACAAAGAGGAAATTACTTTCATTTTAAAATGTGTTTACAATGTTGTTGCTTTTTCAACCTAATTTTTGAACCTGTGTTTTTATTAATGCAAACAGCAACTTCTTACATTTTTAATGATCTTTCCATGCTGTCAGATCCCAAAGGTACTTGGCAGATGGTACGACAAGGGCTCGCTTTATACCCGTTGCTGAAATAAACCATTTGAGGTTGAAATAAGGCTATCATCCTGCCTTATTATGATAATGGGATCATGTCTGTAACTCTACCGGGAAGAATTTTCTCCTTCCCATCTCCAAGGCATCAAAATCTTCCCAATTCTTAATTTTTAGTATTTTACCTGTGAGTTATTTGTGGGTGGAAACAATGGTGTCCCTAAGTTCACTAAGAAGTGAATCTGATAGGACTTGGCAGCTACTAATGAAGAGACTTTTTGTGGACTCATTCTGGGACTTACACATGAGAGGGAAATTGAGGCCAAACTGTGTAAAAATGGAGGTGATATATTATTATTTCTCCTCAAAAAGGGTTAGAGCTGTGGTTAAATTTTCCTTTTAAATCTAGCACCTCCATCAGCACCTTGATCGCAGCTGGAATGCTGGTTCAGTACTAAGTCTTAGGGACAAACAGCATGTAGAGAGTCACTGATACCATATTCTGCCAGATTAAAGCTTTCCTTGGAGGTCCTCTGTCCAAGCTCTCATCAGTCCCACTCCTACTTAATATGTGAGATATAGCACAGTCTGAACCAAAGGTGGTAAGCTACAGGCAGACAACCTGTGTTTCACTGTGGAAAGCTTTAAAGTACTGGTGCTGCTTCAATTGTCCTAACAAGAGATGTTGCTGTGTGGAAATACAAATGTGTTTTGTTGAGAACATTCTCTCTCAGAATTGCACAAGACAGAGAGATAAGTGCATGATGCATGATATCCAGCAATAGTGGATCCTTAGGTTTATGTGTGCCATTTCATCTGGATGTTAGGATCCTACACTCATATCAGGACTGAGAAAAATGAGTTTCATGCAGTGCTTTCACACTCTTTGAGGTTTATTGTCCCAGCAATGAATGGGAGATTTACATGAGTGACTCCTGTTAAAATTACTGTGAGTTAGGAAAGCTACAGAGTGCACATTGTGTATGAAACATATATAAAAGTAAAAAGCCGTGTATAGACATGTATGTGTTAGAGAGATGAAGTAAAAAGAGAAAGATAACTAAAAGTATTCACATATAATAAAGAAAAAAAATAATTTAAAATCAACATTTCTTTGTCCCCACAAGTCCACTAACAAGGGATATGGTTAATTTTAATTATACAAGTCAGGAAATTCTGTGTTTCCATAGAAACCCATCTTTGTTCCTCTTTGTGCGTGTATTTCTGCCTTATCTTTACTTGTTCACAGAACATAAAACAAGTGTATGGCACAAGGGCTCTCTAGTAATAGAAATGAGTGCTCTTCCTTTGCACTGCCTCATGACCACACTGTGGGCTGAATATGCAACTCTGGTCTTATGTGTGACAGACACATTTCAACAGAGTTCCTACACAGTGAAACTGCAGGGACAGAGCTGAGAATCTGGCCCTGCCCTTGTGTTTATGGTGCTGTTGTGTGATTTTCCTCACATTGTGTCACCTTGCCCACTAATGGCATCTTGAGAAAGGCACAAAGTGAAGAGAACAAGTTCTGTGTTGTGCTGGAGTTGGAGCTGTGTCAATCAGAGACAAGAAATAAGCAACTAATTATTGCCTGGCATGCACAGGAAACAGAGCTGGCCGCTGATGGAGCTGCCACAGTTGCTGTAAGCACAGGGAGGGAGTGAAGGGTAGGAAATTGAGTGAAGGCAGTTGAAGAAAAGTTGATTTCCAGGTGTGTTCTGGACCACATAATTGTGTCAGCAATTTTTTTGTGCAAGAAAAGGCTGAAAGATGTGATTGCAGCAGAAATTCCTACTCAGGTCTGCACAGGCAGCCACTAAGTAAATTTCTAAACTTCATCTGTTCTTTGGCACTATTCCCTTCATGCTGCTGGATGACCTGCCACATATTGACTTGGTTTTGTGTTCGTGGCTGCTTCCATGACCACTCAGGTTGGAGGGGAAGAAGGCACTATTTGCTCATGTTCAGAATATTGTTTCCTTCCCAAGCCTCTCCATATAAACATGCACCTGCCAATTCTTTCCCCAAACCTGAGACTATTAACTCTGAGAGATGTAGCAGCACCTTCAGAAGGTGTCATGGTTTGACCAGGAAGAAGTGGGAATTCTGGGAAGCTGTGGTCAAACCAATGAAGGTTTTGGGTTTCATACTGACACCTGGTGTAGCCAGTGGGGTTTGGACACACCTCCGAGAATACACAGGGGTTAAAAGCAGGGCACTGCCCTGGCACTTCCTCTTTTGGACATCGTCGGGCGAAGAGGTCAGATCTCTCCCCCGTCCGGCCCGCTGCTGCTGGGCGGGGGAGGGGCCAGCCACGTGGTAGGCCCGGGGCCTGGACAGAGATGGGGTTGAGGGGGCTTCGGGGGGGCTTCGAGGATGGAAGGGTGGAGGGTCCCAGAGAGTCAGCCCTCGGGCAGCCAGCCCCCCCTCTCCCCCCCCCCCCTCCCCCCAGGAGAGCAGCCAGCCAGGAGGAGAAGGAGGGAGACTGCCCGGCCGCAGCGGCAGCGTGTGGGCAGCGTGCGTGGGAGCCGTTCCGGGACCGACAGACAGAGACTGAAAACTTTTAACCCTTTCTTGCATGATTGGGGCCTTACAAAAATGCTAATCCTCCTCGAAGCTGAATAAGAAGGGAGATGAGAGATGAGATGACTTGGCCCGGAGATTGTGGAGATGATTGGATGGGGAGAGATGATTTGGAGTGGCCTTTTGGCTGGACTTTTTCTTGTAGCCATGGACTCAGTTGTTCCTGTGACACAGACTGCATTTAGGGGGAGGCAGTGCCTCAAAAACCAGGAGGGTTCATTTGTGGGGACCCCCCGGCCCCAGGGGGTTGGAAAAATATGGGGGGGACAGTTGTCCCAAAAGCAGAGACTGTGCCTTTTTGGAGTGAGACAAGGCATCCTTGAAAGACCACCCTAAAAGCAGCTCTGGCCATGTCTCGGTGGTGAGAGCACTGAGCATGGAAGGAACATGTCACAAGCGGCAAAAGGACTTTTTTTTCCCCCGGGCGGTGCCGAAGTGACAAGGAAGCATCCGGGATTTCAGTGTGTTTCCAGGAGAAGCCTATGGAACAAGAAGGACTCCTTTCCTCTTCATGAACTGCAGTTTGAGTATACTAACGTGTGGGGCCAAGGCTGGGCAGTTGTTTTGAGAGAATGTATTGGATTGGGAAAGTCAGGTGGTGGGGAGGAGGAAAATGGTTTTTTTTGTAAGGTTTTCAATTCTTTTTCTTCTTTTTCCTTATAGTCTCTCCCTATTTCCCTGTAGTTTAAGTAATAAAGTGGTCTTTATGTTTAAGTTAGAGCCTGTTTTGCTTATTCCTGGTCACATCTCACAGCAGACACCAGGGTGAGGCATTTTCATGGGGGCACTGGCTCTGTGCCAGGCTCAAACGATGACAGAAGGAAAGTTCAGTCATGGTCTCGAACTAATAGAGAGTTTGAGACCATGAGTGAGCTTTCCTTCTGAAGGTGCTGCTACATTTCAGTAGGGCAAGGATAGCTGTGCAGTTTCATTCTGTCTCCTTTCTCCCCACCCAAAAACCATGTTGGAACCTTAATCCCTCCTGTTTTGGAGAGAGCCATTTGCAGGCAGCCAGCAGAATTGATCCCAGGGGCGAGGAGCCCCTCAGAGGTCTGATGGCCAGGCTGCACTGTGTGCAGGGACTGAGACACGTTCTGAGGGGTTCACTGTGGGTGAGATGAGAGTTTGAGATAGAGAGTGAGAACTTCAGTTCAAATCTAGAGTCCCATCTTTTATGGCAAGGCCGACAGGCTTCATCACCTTTCGTGTCTGTAAGTTGTGTGGATTGGCTTCCTTGCAGTAAATGGATGCCCACACTTAGTGTGCAACTGCTTCTGTGGGAGTCTAGCCATAACTTTGCCTTCTGCTTTTGGGAAACCTCAGAAATGGTCACAGCCATTGCAAAGAGGAAAAGCAACATAAAGACAGGCAGTGCTACAAGCAGAAGAGATGTCATTGCTGTGAAAAGCAGATTAAGCAAGGCAGTGGTGGAGATAAATCTCTCATTTCCATTTTTGCATACAGATGTGCTCCACCACTGGCTGCCTTTCTGTCACTAGTTTACAATCTATGACACAGATATAGTCCAGAGTTCTGTGTTTTTTCTTTATGTGGAGCATTTCTTCTCCATAGCAGACTGACTTCAAGAGCGGGGCTGTTGCTTGAAGGTGTTGGAATTTTGCATCTCTGGAAGGCCTGGATGATACCGTCCAGCAGAGCACATGGAGCTGTCAGTTAACCACAGGACTGGTGGTGACTCCCAGCTTACCTTAAAACGTACACACCACTGTCCTGAGAGAGAGAGGAGGGGATCTGGAAACAAGCACAGGTACATCTGCAGGTATAGCAATAAATGCTGGTTGTGCAATTAAGATTGCCTATCATCTTTAACGATTCCAGGAAGAATGCCTCTCTTCTGGTGGAGTGAAAAAGGACACACCTTTCCACATGGAGATCAATGGGCTCAGCATGAGCAGTGAGACACCCCGAGCTTCAAAATTTGTGTGCATTTGTAAAACTGAGAGCCACTGAGTCTTAAGGTGACTGATTTCACCTCCCAGTCCAAACCTGCTTTCAGGTTTGCATTCTAGTTCTTTCATTAAACATGTAATAAACACTGACACAACTTGCCATGCAACAATGTACTGGAAAGTAACAATTTTAGCTGCTACTCTCACTTTTCCCACCCATGTATTTAAATATAATAGTGGTTTTTTAAGCTAAAGGAAAAAAGGGAAAGGGACAAATTAGGCATCCTGGACAACTTGTACAACACCACTCTGTGTGTGTCGGAATGATATGGAAATTTTAATCTCTTCTACTAGTTTGTTGCTGCTCTGGGAGGAAGCAACAACAACAAAAAGCCTGCCTGTAAGTACTTGTTGAAATAATGGCCACATCAAACCAGATGTTGGCCAAATGAGCAGTCTTTTTGTATGTGTTCACGTTCCCAATGCTAATATTTGATTTCTGTGCAAAAATTAAACCTCACTTAGTGCCTGCCTACAAGCTGGATAGCCTTAAGATTATTAGGACATGTTAACACTCTTATATTTTAAACAAAAAGATCGAAAGCATTTGCTGTGCCTTTTTTTTTTTTTTAAGTCTACTTAAGCAAACAACAGCAACAAAAAATTCAGGGGTCTGATCTTGATTGAGTTGGCTCACATGGGATGTTTTGATGAGCAGAAAGCGTATGTTGTACTTAGATAGTGTCATGTAAAGTTACAGATGTGGGATCCTGCTCTGCACAGGAGATCCCCCTTGGATCAGGTGTTAAGGCACCATTGAACACTTGTTTTGCTACCAATCTCATCCATTAAGTGGCTTTCAGTGAAGCATGCCAAGTAATAAACTAGTCATTGTAAACCTGACCGTTTAGCTCTTGCCAGAGAAACCTGATTCCCACACAGTAGCACAGAAAACATTTATACTATGAAGATTTCACAAGTCAAAATACCGCTGTTTTTTGTGACTCTCGATATCCCAAGGGTAAAAAAAATGAATTAGTCATTAAGTTCCTGAAAAGCAATAAATTCATGTGGGTTTAAGTAGTTCACAAAACAAGCCTTTCCCCCTGTCACAACTCTTTCCCATTATGAGAAGTTCAGAGCCCTTCTCTGACAGTAAAGCTGCCACTTCTGGGGGATGGACTTAGCAAACATGAGGAAGCATCTCCTACTGTCCTTCAAGGCTTTATACTGAATGTGTCTCAAAGCAACAGGAAAACTTTTTTCAAGGTATAATGTCCCTACAAGTGTTTTCTGGATGGCATAATTGCATGTTAGTGGAAACTGGGGTTCTGAATCATTGTATGTATTTATATGAGCATGACTGGGTCAAAGTCAGTGGAGTCAATGGTTTAACATTGGTGCATGGCCTTTGGGATAAAACCTTGAGGCTCTGGGATCTGATTTTTTCCAAATAGTAAAGAACCTTCTGTTCTAATTGTGGTAAATGGAAACTCTGATGTTTTTGTCTTACTGGAAATTAGGCCCCTTGGTGTCTCAAACAAAACACTGAAACAAACATTTCCTAAAATACTAGAGCGTCTTCTGTTCTCTGAACATTTTGACATCAAAGTAATTTTTGGGTCCAAACCAAAGCCTACACTTGGAAATTCCTAAATGCTGTGAGAGGTTGCATTTTAGGTCCTATTCAAATGAGGAATTGCTCTAGTTTCTTAGAATGCAATCACGTTGAACTGTTCACCAGTGACATTCCACCACCCAATTTCAGCAGACCTGTTGAGTGTTTGCATCCCAGACTAAACTGCCCTTTTATTCTTCATGGCTCAGGATGATGTGGTGATCTTATCAAGTCATGAGGCTGGCTCAACTGTATGTTTATCTGAAAGCTCACAAGTTCTGGCTGTGACCATTCTCCCTTCCAGAAGTCCCTTTAGTACCAAGTGAAGTGTTCAAGTGGTATTTGGAATGCTTGATGCAGCTAATAGACACATACCTCTATGTTGCCTTGCTGCTTTTCCAAACAAATGACAAAATTTCTGGATTTATCCACTCTGTGTGGAAAACAGTCCTTCTCCATGGCCTCACTACGTGCTAAATTGTTGCTCCTTAAGGGTTTTGTTTGTAAAGTGGCACAGATTTAATATAGCATGTGTTTTATTTTGAGCAGACTCTACATTATAATGAAGCAATGTAATAGAACTCTTCTGGTTGACAAACGCTCTGGTGTAAATGATTTAATTTACTAGCTGAAGCATGAGTCTACATATTATTGTACTGATCAGTCATTGCATACTAAAATCACTCATCCTTAATGTAATGATTTGGTATCCCTACAGAGAATTTGAGTCATCAGAAAGTCATTAGATACAGTAAAAAATGAAAATTACTATTACACAGCAGTAAACACTATTAACTGTTAGTTAAAACAGCATTTAATTTAGCAATGCAACAGTTTACAAATTTCTGTAGTTTACTTAGTTCTCATATAATTGTGACTACAAAGCTAATGCTTCCAGTGCCAATAGCATGACACAAATATAGGGTGGGAGAATATGATCAAGTATTCCAGCTCAAAGGAAAGCAACTACACATCATTACAGAGAACCATGTTAATTTTTATCTTGGTGGTTCAGTCCTATGATGCAGAATCCATGACTGATTGTAGAGAAGGCAAGGAAGAACTGAACAGTTCTGTAAGGCACCCAGGCACGGAGCTGTCACCCAGCAGTGGGGATGGTGTGATATTTATTCTCCTGTGGCAAATGGGAAGTTTGCAAAGAAGTGGAGATGGAAGTAGAACACAGCAGAGTTTAGAGCTCTGTCATGGTATTCAAGCTTGAGCAGTGTGGTGGCTTGGTGAGTGAAAAATATCATTCATACTGAATGAAAATTCATCATGAAAAGCAGATTGCTTCCAAGGAGCAAGGTAACATGCAATGCTGGAAACCTGATGGATGTTTGCTGAGAAATAAAACACTCTTTTCAAGTATCATAGGATTTTTTATGTTTGGACAATTGAAGCGCAGTTTCTACAGGAGAACAACATTTGTGCTTCTTTAGGTTCTGTCATTTTGTGCCTGACAAACCTGGAGACATGTCACGCTTCCTGCAATGGAGCGGCTGCCAGGGGACACGTGGCTCAGTGGTGACTCCCACTTCACTGCCTGAATTTGCAGCTGAAGGCCCTATCCAGAGGGTTCCCACCATACCCATTCAACCAGCATGAAGCTGTCTCACTCAAGCAAATGGGAATCCTGACATTTCTAAAGCTAGAGCTGTCCCTACTCTTCCAATATATTTTTTAAACTATTACTATTATTATTTAGTGAAGGGACTTTCCCCTGGTACAGCTAGGCCCATTTCACATTTGGATTTAAGTGGAAATTAAGGGGCGTTGTTAGCCTGTGCAAAATCACACTTTTTACTGGTAAGGTGTCCTCTTGCAGGGAAGGCCCACAATAAACATCTCCTTTTTTTTTCTTTTTCTTTTTCTTTTTCTTTTTCTTTTTCTTTTTCTTTTTCTTTTTCTTTTTCTTTTCCTTTTTTCTTTTTTTTCATTTTTTTCCTTTTTTCTTCTCATATGTGAAACTTGTGGCCAGCCTCTGAGTAGAAACCGTATCTCCCAAGCCCAGGATTAGCTCCTTAACCATAAGGCTGTGGTTCCTTTCATGTTGTTTTCCTTTTGTCACACAGTGTTGTATAAATGTCCGAGGCCAGTTTTATTTCTTCCAACCATAATCTACACAAGTTGCATAATGGACTGCCTTCTGCTGTCTCGTAATCCAGGTGAAGTGGCTGGACTAACATCAGGGGTGAATCTGATCCTTCCCTTCATGTGTGGATGGATATTCTTTGTGGGTTCTATGTATCTAAAAGCCTGGAAAGTATTGATTTTGCAGAGTATCAAATGTATATGCCTAGACTTCACTGATAAGATAGAATTGTGGGATTTCTCTCATTTTCATGTGTTTGAATGAAGAATTGGCTGGAGGGGCATTTTTTGCTGGTATCATATGAATGTCTGCTGATACTTTTCAGTTAGCAATAATTACATTACATCTGCTGTGTACAGAACAGGAAACAAATCCTTGCTATGAAGCTACAGTACATGGATACAGATTTTGAGTTTTGTACTGTTACATTTACTAACCACATAATTACATATTTAGTTCTATTACACCAGAACCTGAAATGTTATGGCACAGGGTATAATTACATCATTTACTCTGGAAGAAACCCTCAAGATACAATATAAATAATAGGATTGCGGATTCATAGAAATTAGAGGTGGAAAAGAGCCTTTTAGGTCATCTGCAGCCCAGTGAGAAAAATTATGAGCAGTTTGCTGGAGTGCCTCTTATCATAGGCATTGATTGCCCTTTCTATCTCCTGGTGTTAGAATTCCCCCAGAACCCTGCAGAAGAGCTGCTTGATGGTGTGGGAGAGGGACTGTGAATCTGTGACTCTGCACTAGCTAACAGCTTTGTAGGAGAACTGGCAAAAATACACCCTTTCCCCCCAGCAGTGCAAAGTCTGCCCAGAAATCCATGTAAAGCTTTCTTCTTTTCACAAGAGGTGTTAAATCTAGGGGCTGCACTGGTCACTGGCAGACTTAGGGATGAGGGCTGCTGTGTGTCCTGGGCTACTCTCTGAGCAGAACTTGTGCTAAAGTTTCTGCTACCCACATCATTCATCTAGCCCTTAATTCAGAGCCTGGTCTGTTCCTCTATGCAGTTATTTAATTAGAATGTAAGTAGCAATTAAAAAGTTGCCACAAATATTAAGAATAGCTCTTATCTGAAATATCTATCTATCTATCTGTCTGTCTGTCTATCTTTCATCCCTTTTTTCCTCCATGATGGACAGCAGCCTTCTAAGAGGTACAAGGACTGAAGAGATGGCCATGAAGTGATCCAGAAGTTGTCCAGGCTGCTTCTTAGTTTGGTATTCCTTGTCATCATCACTCTCTGCTTTTCACTTGTAGGCACAGCTCCCTCTGCCCTATGTTTTCTCACTTGCTGGTTTTCTTCTTTCTTCTCCCTCTCTTCGCTTGTGACTCTTTGAGAACTTTGTTCTCCTTTTTCTTCCTTCTCCTCACTTATATGTATGTGAGTGCCCAGTGTCAGGGAGAATTGTGTCAGTAAAACCACCTTCTCTACACATTGGCACATTTAGATGTGAGTAGAAAGAAGACAACAGTAATTGGAGCTTTGTGGCCCCAGCCCATTTGCCTGTGTTAGTTCCTGCTGCAGGTACATGAGGGAGGAGGTGCTGCCTCTGTGCCTCCCCAGCATCCATACCTGTCTCTAGACAGGCCTCCAATGACTTGTTTTTCAGTCCCATGCTGTTTCCATTGGCTCTCACATGCTGCTGGTGGGTTCCTTCCTTGCTGTCTCCCTTCTGTGTGTGAGCCCCAGCAGGCTCTGAGGCAGCTGACCTGGTGGAAAGCAGTCCTGCCATGACACAGCACCCGGGGGATGACTGCAAGGGCCATGCCTTGGGGAGACAAATCCTTTCTCTGGGACAAAGCCAGCAGTGCACTGAGGGCTCTCAGGGCACCCTCATGCCCACCTCTGCATACTGGGTTGTTGGTGGACCCATGATGATGCCACCTCCTCTCATCATCTCAGGGAGTCAGACCTGACCTCCTGTGCAGCTTCATGATTTCATTCTCTTTGGGCGATCTCTGCTGGGGATCTGGCCCTTTCTTACTGGGTTCTGAACCAGCAGCACAGCATTCCTGAAGGGTGACTGCAGTGATGAGGCAATTAATTACAAAGCTGACTTAACCGTGTACTCAGGTTTAAACAAGTTTGCATCACTAACATTCCCCATGTAATTTATTTTAAAGGAGCAGAAAGAGTTGTGAAGCAAAAACTGTCTGAGCACATGTGGCTGTGCAAAAGGCAAGGGTGGCAGGGACAGGAAATGTAGAGAGCAAGGACTTGTTTCCCCCTGAGCAAGTGCAGGAGAGACTTCATGGTTTTGTGTTCCATGTCAGTAGTTGCACTGTGAGCTGATTCTGTGGAGGACCAGGGTCCTGTATGGCAAGGCAGGACAATCCTTCTGGAAATCCCAGCAGACCTGGTATCATACCAATAACTGAGAATAACTGCAAGATGCTTTGGGAATACTGCTGCTTCCTGATGCCTTCAAGCACAAAGAGCCAGATGAACGTGGCTTTCAAGAGCTCCATGGAGTCAAGAATCACCACCAGTAATCACGGATGACTACATGCAAGTGTGGAGACATACAGGTGCCCTTCACCTGTTGCAGTTTTAATGATACTGACCTGTTTGCTGCCAAAAATAGTTTAGGCTGAAGTGTGTGACAGAGTCAGTTAATAATTATCTTTTACAAAAAAGAAGCAGGAGCAAAATGTACTAGCAAGTAAAAAGGTATTTGGAGGCACAGGAAGCATAGGAAGTTACTGCTGCTATCCTTCAGACTAACTTGTGCTGAAAGTTTGTCTTTGATTAGTGTTCCTCTGGAGCCTTTTCAACAGTGAATAAGTCTTCTTTAGCCTGCAAAACTTGATCCCTTCACGGTGGTGTCTGTATCTGAACAAAGTTAGGCCCCTGTAAGAAAGAGGAAAAAAATTAATTTGTGCCAACATCTGCCCTAGTGGTTTTGAGAGGTGGACTGAAGAGAGTTGTTCCCGATACCAAACCTAACATTGAGCAGGTTAGGTCCATGCCACCCATTAAGATTAGAATGCACAGCAACTCTGATTTCAGGCTGTGTTTTTATTTAAACCCTATCTGCAGATGTATCTAATAAACACTACTGGAAACTAATTTACATTCTAAGATCTATTAATTTAATCATAGTCATTATAAAAGTCAACCAGTAAATAGCAAGTAAAGCAAGCAGAGTGAAACAACAAGATGAGATAACTAATCTAACTTAAATAATGACAAGCACTGCAATCTAGAACAAAAAAATCACACAAGTTAACACTTTAACAGCATTTGCATCCCAGTCTATTAGATCTTTCATACTTGGTGTGACGAAAGTGTGGGATGAGTAAAAACAAGTCCTTACGGGCAAAATTCAACCACGCAAGGAAAGCCTGGATAAAATCTTCCCCATCCTTTCAGTCCTGTGGAAGGATGAACTAGAAGAGCCACTGGGTAGAAAATGTGTGTTTTTCCAACCATGGGATTGAGTCCAGACACAGCGTGCCAAGACCTTGATATGGAGGATGCTCTGTTGTTGTTGCAGTCCATGAGACTTAGAGCAGAAGTTCCAAAGCTTTGCAGCCCGCCCATGGGGAGGAACATCTCTGCAGTGCTTTCAAACTCAGATGTAAGCTGGGAGCTTGTGCCCCGGAGAAAGGAAAACCTGGTGCTTGGGGCAGAGCATGAGACACTAGCAAATCCAGATTTTGTTTCTTTCAGTCCTTGAGTCTCTTTCTGATGAAAACTGCCACGAGGCTAAAGCTTTTTCTAGAGCTGCAGAGGTAATGGTTTTGGTGGCTTCCACTCCGAAGATGACTCTTAGCACACAACAAAGGTAGCAGCAAGTATAGTGAGGGTCAGACAGGACTGGGGAATCTGACCTCATTTGAAGAAACTCTGATGGTGGAGTGCCTTGAATGAAAGAATGACAAGATTTTATAGTTAGCACTTATGTATATTTAAAATCGTACCTTTCAAGCACATCAGATTGCTGTTGTCTGCTGCTTGCTCCAGCCCTGCTTCCCAAAGCAATGGTGACCCCTTTGGCCTCTGCAGGCAACTCCACATCCATCAGCAGCAGAGTCAGCTCCATGTGCCTCTGACAAGGGGCAGTCCATAGTGCCTCCAATGATGGTTGAGGAACAGACTTTGCTCCCAAGGCTTATATAGCCCTTGGAATTCTTTCTGAGCTGTGTCTATGGTTTAAAGAATTTCTCCTTATTATTTCCCTCTGAGTCTCTCACATCAATTTCCTTCTGCAACCCCAAATCAAACAAGTCATGAGTGCTATGACTCCTCCCCAAGGGAGGAGATCTGTTGTTTTGGTGAGAACCACCCTCTGGCCAAGCACTTTCATAGGTCAGTTCCTGAGTAGTAAAGCCTATAAATAAATGAATTTAGAGATTTGATGATGCCCCTGGGAAATTTCACATCAACACATTTGTGTAAAGGCAGCTCCAGGCCCAGGCCTCTCCCATTCCTTTTATTTTAAGAGACATATTCTCAAGAAGACTTCTTTCTTGGGGCCATATTTTTTTAAAGTGGTCCTATCTCTGCATCCAAGTGTGAGACTATAATAATAATAATAATAACAACAGCAATAACAACAACAACAACAGCTAATGATGATGATAAGTGTAATACCTTTCACTTATGTGTTTCTCATTGCTGTGATTTGCATTACATCAGAAATGTACAATAGGGGCTCCCTGCCAAGCAGATAACCAGTGTTGACCTGAAGATGCTATGCTGCAAGACATAAGCAAGCTCCAAATAAAAATACACATGCAAAATTATATACGCTTACATATATGGCCTCGATCTGATTCATCCAAAGAGATGAAAGCAGTTGGCAAACAGCAATTAACTCATTTTCATGCAACAGATAAGCATCATATTTCTATCTGATGGATGAGCAAGACAAGTTAAATGACTTGCCCAAGGTTACACAATGCATTGGGGCAGAGCTTGGAAGCAGTATAAAGAAGTCTTCATCCCCTGATCTAACTTTCCTCTTCTTGACTTTCATCTGAATTTTCAGTGTACAGAGGAACAGACTTTCAGAAATGTGCACACACGTACACGTAGACTTGTGAACCTGGAAGATAAAAAGACATTAAGGCAGGGCCTTAACTGCATCTGGTTAGCAAACTCCCCTTGAAGACCTGTATGTTCTCCACAGCCTCTTAGCCTGAGTAGTTTAAAGGGCTGCAGCCAATTAGAATTTGATTTTGAGTAACAAATTTTCTTTTCCAACATCATTTAGATCTGTGCCTCTCTTGATGTTATAATTTTCAGTTTTAATGTCACTGAATTTTGGCTTTGGTTAAAGAAGAAGCAAGAGTTGCTGGACAACTGCAAAGGGATGCTTTTCTTAATAGCAGAGAGACTGCAACCATTTAAGCTTCATTTTTTTTCTTCTTTCTTGTTTTTTGGTGTCTATCTGAGAGAAAAGCACTTACTGTTAATCTCATAGCAGTGAATTACAGAGAATTCACTCACTTCCATAATGTTTTCTACTCAAAGATCTTTAGAAATACTATGCATTAATTTAGCATGACAGCACTGCTATAAAGGTATATGGGGCTTCTCCACATTTTAGAGAGGAAGAAATTATTGAAAGAAACTTGAAGGTCTGCTTGCTAGCAGTGGGGATTTTGGATGGTATGGGCAGGTGTAAAGAGCCAAGCATATAAATGCAATAGTCCACTTCCAGAGACATATTTTAATATGCATATCAGGAAAACTTCTGTACCCAATAACTATGAAATTTAATATCTCACAAGTGAGTGAATTACCCAAGATCTTAAAGGAAATCTGTGGCAGAATCAGGAAAGTGTCCTGCTCTTGTTCTTAAGCCACAAACCCACTTTTCCCTTTGAACCTCCAATCAGTCTTTTCTTTGATTTAAGGTTGACTGAGATGAGCTGATTAAATTTCCATGTATCATCTGGAAGCTTCAGAACAGGCTTGTTTTGCTAGACATTCCCATCAGCCCCCATAGTTTCAGGCCTTTTGATTATAAAATGCTTTTTACGTTAGTCTTCATGGAAACTCCCTTTTTCTTTTGTTTTAATCATTTACAAGCTGGAGCTTTGCCAATTTATGTAACATGGTCTCATCCTACTCATTATTTCATCATACTCCTGCCAGATCTTTATTAAATATATTTCTCCCCCCACTTTAGCAAAAAAGGGATGGGTGCCTGGGAACCTGGATATGCAAAATGAGTGGGAATTCAGATTTTTTTTTCTTCCTCTGTGTTTTTCACTCTCTTTTGTTCCAGACTCAGAAATATCAGTGAGAAAGGTTATCTTCCCCAGCTGTGAGAGAGAAGTGACTGTCAAGTTTGGGTGGGTTTTTAGTGAGGGGTGGGATTCTTACTCTCTCCAAGCTCTCACTAAAAGGGAGACAAGCTGCAGACTTTGAAGTCTTATTCATGGTCATAGCACAAAAAAAACCAAAAAACCAGTAAATTTTTGTCTATGGGTCTATGAAGCAGGTTTCTGCCCTTCCTAAATACCTCCTAAGCCTTTTTAATGTGCAGTTCAGGTATACTTGGGTTTCCTATCTCTTTTCACTGCTTTGGTACTTCCCTCCCCATGTCATCTGTTATTTTTAAGGTGTGTGCCCTGCTAATGGAAAAAGCTGTACAACTCTCTGTGAATTTTCACCACCTACCTTCACCTCTCTGAAAGCTGTGAGCACAACATCTAAAATGTGACACTAAGAACTGTGACCCAGTCATCCTTGAGGGACATAGTGGTGCTCTTGGCTTGGCTGGACAGTTCAGGGAACACAGGCACTGAAAATTCCTGAATCCTGCTGGTGAAGCTTGGCCATGGTGCTTATTCATTGGTAAAGAGTTGTTTGAGGACTCTTTCTGCCTTATAAAGATTGATCTTGTGAGGAAGTAGTCACAAGAGTACTCACAAGAGTCCAGGGCTGTAGCCTGTGCTGCTCCTACTTGATAAAGCCACACTCTAATTTTTTTCTTTTAAATTTTTAGACTCAAACAAAGCCATTGAGTAATTCCATACACCATGTAGCAAAATCAGGACCAGACAATTTCCTGGTAACCACACCATTGAGCAGACCATAGGTCCCAGTCTGTCACTCTCTGCTGTTGTCCATGAGAGGATTTCTCCCCCTGTGTTTGCCTCCCATGGGCACAGACTGTTTTGCTTGTTCCCAGGATGAGAAATTTCTCATGTATTTTGCATATATGTTGAACCATGAGCTTTTGTACAGTTACACAAACTTGTGGTTTCCTATGAGTGCAAGGTTCTCCTCACCCCCAGTGGTTTTCCTAACTTTTTTTGGTGATAACTATCAGCTTTTCGTGGTTTGAAGAGAACAGGGGCTCCCATTATTTAAACTTGCTGCTGTGCTGCAAACACTTAAACAACTTGCCCAAACTTTTCTCCTTTGACTTGATGGACCCCATTTTAGTGTTCAGGATGGGACTTGACACCTCAGAATCCAGCCATGCCTAATTAGTGTAGGTGTGGACAGCACACTGTACGAGATCTTCTTCTTGCACATGCTTTGTGTACATGTGATTACACATGATGTTGTGTTTGTGTCACTGGAAACGTGCTGTCAGCTGAGCTGAGGACCCTGGGTCAGTGTCCCAGGGGGAATTCTCCTCAGGACCCCTGTCCCCCCAGCCCTCACACATGGCTTATTTCAGTGCATTTCAAGTACAAACATGACTGCTCTTCTGAAGTGCTTTTATGAGCCTTGGAGGTAAGTCATCTCAGGCAGGGATGATTTAGCAGTGTGCCTTTGAGAAGGTGAACTCCAGCAGAGGCAGGGAAGTCACCCCAAACCTCTCACCAGGGTGCTGGCAGATCTTTTAATGCAGCTCCCAAGAACTTCTCGCTCCTCTCCAGCGCAGCCTCAGGCAGGACTAGGGGATGCACTTCAGGACTCTGCAGCCCACACCACACAAAACACCTATAAAAGTATCATAAAATGTGCTGTGTGCTAGAGCTAAGTGCCTGTCACTGCCAATGGAAAGCATCAAAACCAGGATGCTTGAGCTGCATTGAGGAGAACGGGGCAGGTTCATGCTTAGTCTGAACAGCAGGAAGGCAATGTGGGGACTGTGCCAAAAATACACAAATATGTGCTCACCTCCTAACAGAGATGAGCATGGAATCATCTCCAAGGCCTATGGCTCCAATGGAGTGCTCTGGAGGCTGCTGGAGGCAGAAAATGGTTCAAGCAGGCCAGTGGAAGTTGGGAACAAAACCCCAATTAAAAATAAAAGTGGGAAACCCATAGGTCTGTAATGAAACATGGGTCAATTGGCTGGAGAGAGGGGAATTAACATAGGGCCCCACTGTTATCAGAAACTGTGCTGAAATTACAGTTAAACTGTTATCTTTTCAGACTTGGCCTCTGTCTCAGTTCAGAAGCAGCTTGAGAAACAGCAAAATATGTTGGGATAGCAAAGGTACCATGTATCTTTCCCAGCTTTGTTTTCACTTGCCTTCTAGTTGCCTCTTTCATAATTGCTGAATTTGTGCTCCAATTTTGTCTTAATTCATGGAATTAATGGTGTGTAAAATGTGAATTTCTGAGGATATGCAGCAAGGAAGTAACTTTTTCAGGAGCTGCTGTAATTGCAGGGTTATTTGTTTGGCCCAGGCCTGATAGTAAAGTTGTTTGTGACTTTTAAGCTGGCAAATAGGAACCCCAATATTGAACTATGTGATGAAGATACCTTTCAACCGTCTCACTGTCTGGAAGGGAAGGAGCTTCAAGACTGGCCTCATGGTTTATGTTTCCAAAGGTGACTTTTGCCTTTTGGTGCTCAGCTTTTGGATGCCAAATTCTCAGACCAGCTCTTTGTGGTCTGAGAACCACGAGAGCAACCACGAGAGTCAATGAGTTTCTGCCAGGATGCCAAGAGTGCTATCCCAGTACAACACAGTCCATTTTATTAAAGTGGAATGGCCTCTAAATAAGAATATTTCATGGGATGTGAGCACTTAAGCCTATATAACTTCTCTAAGCTAATGTTGAGAGCCAGCTTTCATTCCTCATGCGGTCTCACAGGCAGCTGGCAACAAGCCTTAGGAGAGGGACAGCAAGTGGGACAGTTGAACTTGGGGTTTTTAGGGGGGACAAGGAACAGGAGGTCATGGAGAAGCATGACCAGCCCAAAAGGAGCAGCAGTGGCATGGACACAGCTGGCAGCAGGGGCTTTGCCCAGGCCAGTCTTGCATTGGGCAGTTTATCAAACTGCATCACATTGCTTCCACCACAGCCTCTGGGGATAACTGGCTATTTGAATGGGGGCACATGTCAAAGAGAGACCCCAGCACCGTGGAGCTTGGCGTGTTCTAGCTGCAGACCCATCCCAAAGCCACAGCTCCGGTTTGTCCTGTCCCCTTTGCTGTCACATTCTAAACCCTACAATTTCAGTTCAGGCCTGGTGCTTCCCTTTTGGCAAGTGTTAGCCTGCAAAAAATCATCTTGTAATTGCCATGCTGACATCTTTGCTGTGGAGCTGGGCTCTGGAGGCTTGCAGCCCTCTTCCAGGAGGCCCCAGCTCAAGCTGGAGCTGTTAGTTATGCTCTGCACCGGAGCAGCACTCACACAAAACCAACATGGCAGCTGGTGCTGGGCTTTCATGGACACATAACAGCCCAAATGCCAAAAAGACGAGGGGGGGAAGAAAAAATCTATTTAAGCAATTTTTCCCTCTCTATAGGAACTTAGCCTGTCAGCAGCATAAACACTTGCAATCATGCACTTCCTAGGATGCATGTGCTATCGAAAAGGGAGGTGTTAATTGCTGTGCTAATTACAACATGATTGCTTTGCACTTGTTTTGCACTTGCAGGTGATTAAATTTTTAACGAAGCATATTACTTGGCACTGTTAGCATAGTTAACACATTTCTCTCTCTCTCTCTCTCTTCCTCTCCCCCTCCTTTTCCTATGCCTTGGGAGAAGTCCTGTGCTGCAGACCCTTGGCTGGCTGCGATGTGCTGTTGTGCTTGGAACGAGCCCCTGTTTGGGCTGTGGTTGGCGGAACCCCGGGATCCTGCTCGGAAAGAGCAGCAGCCTGAGTTATCATCAGGCTCAGCGTGGCGGCGCCGGCCAGATGCGAATGCAGAACCCACCAAGGTATTAGCTAAAAATTAGGCGAGGCTGTTGATGCCAATCTCACAGATTTCATTTAAAAACTATGCCAGCTCTAGCCAGCCAGGCGGCAGCGGCGGAGGGTGTGCGGGAAGGTGGGGAAATGACAGCAAGTTCCCCGTGATTTATTTCTGCTTTGCTGAGCGGGTTCCCAGCTGAACGAGAGCAGGGGAAACTTGCATCTGTTCGACGGGCAGGCTCGCATCTCTCCAATAAGGCGGCAATTACACGGCCCAGTGAGGATGCGTGACCAAAGGAAGGCTAGGTGAGCCAGCCCCTCGGATTTATTGATGGGCATAGATGGCTTTACCTTTCTGGTTTTACAAGTTCCCCTGCAAACTTGTTGATTCTGAGCGAATCGATCCCGAAAGAACGACAAATCGTCTTTTGGTGGATGTTGTCCAGCCTGGGGTATTGGTTTTGAATTGCTCAGCTCTGGGGGCTTTTGCCTTTGGAGATTGTCTGGTCTATTTTTTGTGGCAGTGTAAACTCTCTGAGGCTCTTGGGGTCAGGCTGCATGAATGGGCTGGATAGTTGCTAGTATACACATAAAAAGGGGCTGTGATCTAGTCCTGAAGAGTGCTCCTCACAAGAGGCCAAAAGGCACCTCCTGCCTCTCTTCAGGGATGATACTGATAAAAGGAGAGAAACTGGGTGGACAGTGAGAAATATTGGAAAGGCTAGAAAAGACAGTCTCAGCCAACTTTTTAAATTTCATGACTGAGAGCCACTCAATGAGGAAGCAGAAGAGGAAAAAAGAATATTCGAAACTGATAAGGAAATATTTTTAGATAACATTTAATTAACCCTGGGAACTTACAAAACACCACTGAGTCTAAAAGATTAACAGGATTCAAAACAGACTAAGTAGGCATTTTATGGACGAGAAGAATTGCATGAGACAAGATTTAAAAATCTATAAGGGATGCAAACTCTCATGCTTCATGGCATTGGGAAACAGCAAACTGGTGAGAAGTAGGAAAGTGCTTCTCTCGTGGGCAGATCATCCCATGATGGTTCATGGGGAGTTTCTTGCACTGTCCTGTGAGGCAGCTGGTCTGGGGTGCTGGCACGGATGGGCATTGAGAGAGGCAGAACAATGGCCTGATCCAGCACCCAGCCATTCCTTTGTGCTCTGCATCCGGGCTAGTCCAGGGATACCTTATAAAACAGAAAGGGGGAAGCCAAAGAGCTTGCAAGGAGTCTACTTGAACACTCCTGACATAAATCCTTGCCTCTTGCACACGCACACCCCCAGTGAATTAATAGGAACAAAGGAAAAAAGTTGTTGCTGGGATTGTTTACATAATACAAACTAAAAAGTGCCTGGGAACATTTCAGCATGAATCAGCTGAATTTATTTTGACTAAATTTTGTGAACCGTTTTTTAGCTGCATTTGCTGAATTTTACTGTGTCCAGGCACACACAAGCATACCTTGATGAGAAGTGAAATCCTGGAGGATTTGGGACAGCAGGTCTGCTCCCTGCAGAGCTGGGAAATAAGACTGAGGTTTGGTACCCACACAAGGCAGATTGCTCTGTGCCCTGTAGATGATTTGTTTTTAGCATTAAATGTTAAAATAAAGTATATAAATTGTATAAATTGCTGTGAGGTGATACCTTCACCACACTGTCATGACAGGGCAAGTTCAGTCTAGAAGTTCATGGACACTGACCCTCAAATACTAACTATAGATAATGTAAATAGATTTGCCCATTGGCATCAAGGGGCCAAACTTAAGTACCTAAGCTTCACACTTTTTGCACCATGTCATTGTTCACATGTTGCTGTTCACATAACTGGAGGACTAAGAGGCCAAGGGGGAGTGAAAATGACAATGGGAATATGTTTTTCTGCAGACCTGGAGAGCTTGCATTAACAATTTAGAATGCTGGCAAGGCTCTCTTTAATGTTTCATGCATTCTTTTGTCCCACACATTGCTGGCCTTCACCTTTCCTGTCATGTTGGCCATGTGGCCCTGCAGCAGGTCTGTCACACAGGAGTGAAGGCGAAGGATGGGAGAGGACCCTGTGTGCCTGGAGGCCTGTCCCTGCAAAGCTAAAATGTGTGTGAATATGTGTGTGTGCCCCCTCCATGGCAGGGGCTGAAGAGGTGAGGAGCAAGTGGGTGGTGTCTGTGAAGTCCTGGGGACTCCAGCAAAACGTCTTCAATTGCAGGACTGGTTTTTGCTTGGCTTTTCTGTGCCAGCCTTAAAAGATGTGAATTGATATCACTTTTAACTGGCAGGTTTCATTATCTGCAATTTCATTAAAAGTGATACCTGCAGAATGACCGCTGTTTTTTTTTATTTTTTGCTTTAATGGGTTCAATTCTATCTGCAGCAAACCTTGCCATTCCCCACTCCCCCCACACTTTCCAAACTTCATATTCTAGTCTATTACTCACTGTCTGTCTGGCCCCTATCGTATTTGACTGCAGATGTCATAACAGAAAAGAGATGAACAGGCAGCTCTTACTTCCTGATAAATTAATGTGCTGCAGTCTAATCCATATCCCAAATGATAAAGTTAACAACAGTTTGCAAGCCTGTCACATAATCTAAAAAATTCAGATGGATATTTTTGCCCCTTGTGTGGGAGGAAAAACCTGTTTCAGGGATGAACAGTTACTAATACATTTAAGCTCCAGCAGAATGTCATGGAAATGGCACAATTAATTCATCTGCCACCCCAATCCAGTGGCGAAACACTTTTATTGGGAGCACCCTGTTTGGCAGGCTGCTGGCCGTGGCATGCTTCCCAAGGCTGCTGCAGCCTGCCCCCTCTCCTTCATCTGCTTGCTCCAGCTGGGCTGGGGCCCCGCTCAGCTGCCAGGCTTTGGGGGTGAGTGTCTGCCACAGCCTTTGGGGTCAGTCACCTGTGCTTCTCCCACAGCCCCCAGCATGTGGTCACGGGGACGTGGAAACGGGAGCTCAGCAAAGCCTGGCTCTAAATCTGCTGTGCCGCTCCAGAAACCGCGGCGTGTCAGCCATGGCAGCACACGTCCTTGGGCAGGAGCAAACTGATGTGCCCACCCCAAGGACAGATATCTGTGGATCTGCCACCATTCCATAGGCAGGGAGGGGGATGCTCTTCCCAGCCTCTGCCTCCTGTGCGGTTTCACTGGGGAAAACGACGTGTAGTGTCACCCTGGTTTTTTAAGATTTTCTAAGCCTTCTGATGTTAACATTCTTGTAGTGAACTTTCTCACACACATTCTGTAAATAACTCATCGTTTTGCATTCCTTTATGGAGGAAGAGAGAGTTGATAGACTCTTGGTTTGACCAGTGTCATTGGAGAGGTGTCACTGTCACCCTCCAATCTGCTGTCACTTTTGGAAAACTATAAATGTTAGAGTCAGAAAATAAACTTCCCTTTTTTTCCTTCACCTTGAGAACGGTGATGTGCTTGTGTTCTTTTGTGTCCTATAGTAACAGTGTAGAACCTCTCTGTTCACACAGAGCAGCTCAGGTATGTGAGGTGAGCATCCAAGGAATGGATCCTGAGCCTGAGGAAAACTGGATTAGCTCCTTAAAAATTCATGGAGTGGAGCTGTTTTACACCAGCTGGCAATGAGGCCCTTCTGGCGTAAGTTCTTGTGGGAACTGTGCAAAAAGGGTTTATTTGGGCTTGCTCTCCAGAAGTGGGAAACTACTCTGATTTCCTGGTCTAGAATTCCTGTAGGAAGAATGTTTCCTGTAAGGTTTTCCCTGTGTCTTTCTGCCACCATACTGAATGTAACAGATAAAGGCTTTTATCCTAATATTTTTCAGCGATTTTAATGGCAATCCAGATTGGCAGAGGAATGAGGGTAAAGAAAAATGCAATAATGAAAACTTTAAAAGCTTTCTCTGCTGCAAAGTCATCAGCTGAGTTATAATGCATGAAAAGGGTGTGAAGGAATGAGAAATATCCAGATCAAAGCTATGTTGCATATCCTTGATTTCAGTACTTCATTTTGCTCTTCTTGCCAGTTCTACAGGTTGGTTTTTCTTTTTGTTTTTCTGATGGTAGGCACAGCTGACATGATGCTTAGATCTAAAGTTTGCATTGCTGATGTTACACTGCAGCTCCCTTTTACTTCAGCCTGCAACCCCACTTCAAATTCTGTGCTAAGCACACTTTGAAGGGGCAAATATATGGTAGGCAAAGAGAGATGGGAGGTGGGAGGTGTTGGGATGTTAGCTGCAGTTACTCTGTTTTGATTGAAAAAAAACAGATGAAAATGAGATGTCAGCTTGTTGCAGGATTCATTTGGGAAGCTGGAGGAATACCTCAATGGGCAACAGCTTTTTCACAGTGCTGTCTCCTGCATGGAGTGAGCACAATTTCCTACAGCCCTCACAGCTGGGCAGCATGGGCCAAAATAGCCTTTGAGAAAGGCAAAGCCATGTTCAGGCTCTACCTCTCTCCCATTTTGTCAGATCTGGTATCAGTGCTACCCTCAGAGTCTGAGCAAGTATAGATGCAGAAAATATCTCTCACCACTATGGGACACACATCTATATCTAATACAAGGAAAACCACAGGTGCTGACTTTAAGAACACTTCCCACTTTAGGAGACACAGACAGAGGAAAGCTGTTGTTCAGGAGTTTAATGGTCCCTGGACAAGAATCCTGTAAGCCACCCCTCTTCCTCTTGGATGCTTCTGATGCCAAATAGGGGAAGGCAAAGCTTGTTCCTGAGGCTGACCTATTTCTGTGGAGCAGCTGCGAGCCAGGGTAATAATCCACTTATCTGGTGAGAAACCCACAACAGCACCTCACAAACAGGCATTGTCTTGCAGAGCTCTGGTTCTGCAGCCTGTGGCTGGCTGGGTGGGTGCTGACAGCCTCCCCCAGAGCCCCCCTCAGTGCCCACAGTGCCCCAGAAGAAGAGGGTTGGTCCAAAAGATGGAGTGGTGTGGATTACTGAAACCTTTGCTTGAAATTGTACCTGGTGGTGATGTTTGCAGAAAGCCTTACAGAATACCTAGAAATGCCAAATGAGTAAAAAGTAGAACATACCAGAATGCTGTGAGGAAAACTTGTTATTAAACCATCTTCAGTGGTTTAATCAGAATGGCAATGCCTTCACCAAGGAGTCATCTGAGAGAGCATTTTCCCATGCCTTGTGGTTTGAAGCTGGTAATGGCTGAGGGCTGGGCAGCTTCCCCACAGTTTCATCTTGCAGCCTTGGTGGTGTGGAGAATGGTGGAGCACAGACAACCCTGGTCCCCAAATGCTGCTGATCAGCTTCAGCAATGCCACCAGGTGTGGTTTCATGCCAAAAGCGAGATGCTGAAAGGTGACATCTCTGCAGCTGCCTAAAAGCCACACAAATTCCTGG
Organism: Zonotrichia leucophrys gambelii; assembly: GCF_028769735.1. Taxonomy (NCBI): domain Eukaryota; kingdom Metazoa; phylum Chordata; class Aves; order Passeriformes; family Passerellidae; genus Zonotrichia; species Zonotrichia leucophrys. Next base: position 66,232,851 of record NC_088171.1, read on the forward strand.
TCAGCTGCCACCATGCTGTATTGCAGCCTTGGCTGGTTTCCTCACAAGCATCACATCTGGGACGCTCCTGAGGTCAGAGCAGACAACAGTTCTGCCTAATTCAGGGCCTGGGTGTGAGGGTGGGGAGGTGGAGACCCATGGTTTATGTGCTGGGGAGGCTGCAGTGAGTGAGCCAGTCCCTGCTGACCAGGGCTTGTGTGCCACTGAGGGACCTGCTCAAGCCTGCCAAGGTCTTTCTGCTGCCACCACATAGCTCATGTCGGTTGCCACTTACTAGAAAATCTTTCCCAGATCAGGAATGAGGTAACTCTCTCTCACCCAGTTAGCTGAGTCTCCCAAGAGCCCTCCAGGCAAAGAGCAAGGTTCTCCCTTGAGCAGCTCTGTGCTATTTGAATACTTTTGCTGAGCTTTCTCTGGCTAAAAATTGCCTTACCCCAGGGGACTCCTGTGCCTGAGGGACTCTAGAATGTTCTGCTGGGCATGCCAGGTGAGTGCTGGCAGAAGGTTAAAACTAACTCCTCTTGTGGGTTTGGTGATCTACAGAGAAAAATGTGGGTGTATCTGAAGAGAGTGTGGAGCTCATTATATGGTATATTTGAAGACTCATATTGTGATTTATTCAGGACACACATCTATCTCCTCCTCATCTTTTGTAAAAAATAATCTCAAAATTGATACAGAGTAAGAAGATGCCACTGCTTCTGGCCATAAACTTTTTACTAAGTACTTTGGTGAGGACATTTCCAAGCTGCCTGAGAATCATCTCACACAGACCAGCTGATCTTCAGCTCCATACCCCTTGCCCAGAAAATTCTTTCCAGCACTGTGGGATACCAGGACCTAATAGCCTGGTAAAAGCATACTGCTGCCTTTTTCTTTTCTGTATTAGAGCGTTTTTCCCTTAGGGAGAGAAGTGGAGTAGGGAACCACAAAGGCAATCTAGGCCATTAGGGCATTAGTGTTCTGTGGTATCTTCATTTCCTATACTTATGCATAATACAGGTTTCATATTGGTGGTGGTGTGGGATTTTTTCTATTATGATAATGCTAATAATAATGGTGATGGTGGTAATATTACTATTATTATTAATAATAATAATATCAACAGTATGTTTAAATATACTGTTTCTTCTGCATCCCTGCTTGTGTCTGGTAAATCTCAGTATTTAGAACAGATCCAGTTGTTAGCACTGAAGACACAAAAACCAAATCAGTGCTGACTGCTTCAGACAGCTGATGGATTAGCAACAGCCAAAGTTAAAAAGCTAGAAGTCTTCAGAGGGATGGGAAGATGTTACACATAGGATCCAAAATTGTTGAATGTAAGCACATTAAATAATACAATCATCCATTGTGAAGATTTCATAAAGATGTTGCAAAAGAAGGGTTTCTTTGGTGTTCATCTTTTCCATAGAAATCCTTTATGAATAAAAAACCTATTAAACAAATAGTTCCATGAGCATTGGAAGTAATGAAGCCTGGTTTCACAGAATGGGCGAAGCTAGAAGGGACTGCAGTGGATCATCTGGTCCAGCCTCCCTGCAGGGGGATCCTGGAGTGCATTGCATAGGATTGCATCCAGACGGTTCTTGAATATTTCCAGTGAGGGAGACTCCAGAGTCTCTCTGTGGAAAATCTGTTCCAGCACTCACTCAGCTGCACAGTAAAGTTCTCCTCAAATAGCTTCTACAGCTCCTTTCTGCGTGGATCTTCTGCTGGCTGAGACAGAGATCATCAGCTTTTCCCTTTCATTGGCACTAATAAGTTCTTGCATCTTTTTGTCCACTTCTTTTCATAAAACTTATGGGGACACTTACTCTACCTCTTGGCTCAGCTGAACCAATGCAAACTGGTTCAAAAGTGACCGTGCAATATGAGGGGACAGATATGCCTATCCATGTGTCCCCAGGAAATCAGAGCCATGGACTAACCACTGTTGGGGGTGTCCTCACCAGACTTTACTGCTGCTGCACTGTGCAGTGCCATCCCAGAGCAAATGGGGTGTCCAGTGCTGAGGAGAGCTTACAACACACCCCTGTCCTGCTGTAGCAGGTAAAGTGAACTTCTCTTTGTACATTGATGACATTCTTACTGTCACTATTTCTGAGACAATCAGAAAAGTCCTTGGAGTGGAGGCTAGCCTGGAGATAGGTGTCCCTTTAGGTCCCCTTTTCAGGAATATCAGGTGATATTCCCGATATTCCCATCCCTTCATCTCCCACTGACCGAGAGCCATGGTGCAGATATAACCCAGGGGAGTTCAGCCTGGCTGCCCTTTTGTCTGCAGAAGCCTGTGCAGAAGAACCATTTTGTAACAAATTCAAATCATGCTCCAGCAGAGGAGAAAGCAGGTTTCCTGTCTTTCTTAAACCCTATATAAGTAGTATGCCTTGTATTGGCTTCAAAGGACAAATCAGAGAAATGTTTTCACAATATTCCAGTGGCTACAAAGATCGAAACTCCCTTTTTACAAGGAAAGATGAAAGGTCATGGGTATAAATTACTCCTGGGGAGTTTCAATTAGACACAAGAGGAAAATTTTTACAATCAGGACAATCAGCCTTTGGAATAATCTACCAGAGAAGTGGTGGATACCCCAACATTGGTCACTTTCAAGATTCAGCTGAAGAGAGTGTTCAGCTGTCTTGTGTAGATGCTTTAGCCGAGAAAGATTGGAGCAGATCATCCTTGAGGTCCCTTCCAACTGGGTATCCTGTGATTCCATTAAATTCATTTGTGAGTTGTCCAGAGGTACTCCTCCAAATATTGAAGGCTGCTGAGCTAAAGGGGTCCTTCATCTTCACCAGCCTTGGAGGAGCCCTCAGAGATTCCCTGGGGACTCTGAATGTTGCCTAGATACCCTAGCATGAGAACTCGGGAAGATAAACCAGCCTTTTAATCTTATTTTTCTTAATTAAGGAGATTGATGGCATAAGCTATTCTGATTACCAGTGATGAGCTGTGGGCCAGTAAAAGATGGAACAAATTTGAGTCCCTTATAGCTCAGATATATCTTTCTAGTCTCTGCATCGGTGCACACATTTTTATTTCTCACTTTCTTCAGGCACACAAAAACATTTCACTCTGGAACACAGCAAGAACAACATGGTGCAACCACATTGTTTCATCAGATGGAAACCTGTGTAATCTCAAGTGATCCCCGCTGAAATTTAAACAGACATAGAGACCACATTTTCATTAACTCGTGAATATACACAGATTTTACAATGGTAGTTTGAATTTGGAAGCGAGTGCCCATCTGCAATGTAGGGACATCTTGTTAGCAGATGTTATTTGTCTGAGAGAGGTTGAACTTTTTCTAATGACACTACTTTTTTTTTCTTTTTTTTAACATTTGCGGTACCCTGAAGAAACACAAAGGCACAACTACTACTTTACAAGCAGCAAATTGTTTTCTGGTTGAAAATACTGTATAAAGACAAATTGTTATTTTTTACTTTGCAGACAGACTTGTTCACAAAAGTGTGTGTGGGCAAGATGAGCCTGTTTATGTAAGAAGCTGTTTCCTATTATTCTAGGGAATTCACGAATGCAAAGCATATAGATAAAATCCCGCTCTGTGTGAGTGCGTTTGTTGAGCAAAGTTGTTAGATGTCTGTTAAAAGGAAAGAACTCTTGTAAAGCAGGTTTTCACAGATGTAGTGTGTGAAAATTATTATTAAAGTATATCTAGGATGTTTCCAGCAGAAGGAATAATGTGAGATTTTTGAAATTAAGATTTTGTGGCCAAAACACAAAGAAAGTCAGAATTTTAATTCAGAGGTATATAGTGGTTTCCTCATGTGACACTTCTAGATTGTTCACTGTGAAGAAAAATATTTCATGATGCTTGTCTTGATTGTTTAATCCAGGGAAGTAAATAACAAAACCCCCAGTGATGTAGGACCACTGGGGGTTGTCCTCATGGAAATAGGTTTTCTGTTCCCACTTTGTCGCATCAGGCTAAATCCACCCCTTCGCCCTTTTGGCTCAGGCTGACGAAGCATTTCTTTCCTGTGTCAGATATTTTTTCCTGGGGAAGAAGAGTGCCTACAGTTTGCAGGAGAGGCAGGAGTGTTTCAGGAAAACACTATGCACACTGCCCATCTTTTGTTTCCCAAAGAAATGGGAGATGAACAGGACACGGGGCTGAAACTCCTCCTCTGATGAAGAGCAGCAGTTGGGGATTTTCCTGATTTAAAGCTAAACAAATGGGCTCTTTACACAGCTGAAATCTTCCTTCAAACAGGTAATGAATGCACTATTGGCAGCATACAAGTGTGGACCTCTTGGGCTATAATAAGTTTTGTGGGACCTTCTGGGCATGTATCAGGAGATGTTATTAAAGCTAGTGTTGCCACCATTCACATACAAACTTCTTGCTGTAGTCAAAGTTTTAATTACCAGTCCCATTCATGAAGCTGGGTTATTGGCTTAAACTTCAAACTTTGGGTTGTTTTTTTCTTTTAATTGAATGGTGGAAGGTTTCTATTTAATTGGATGCTGGACATGTTGGTTTCTATTCCTTCCAGTGGTGAAGAAAGAGCTCTGAAGTTAACCCAAATGCATCCTGAAGATGAAAAGAACAAAGAACACAAAGACCATGTCTTGAAAAAGAACTTTTTTTTTTTCTTTCTTTCCTCTATTTTATTTTTTGTTTTTTGGAAGCCAGATCTGTGATTTTACCCTGATGGATGTTTTTGATTGCTGGATGCTGGCAATCTGAATAAATATATAAAATACATAAATACAGCACCTCTGATTAATAACCAAAGTATTTTTATTCCCAAACATACACATAAACCAGCTCCACCCCAATTAATCAGCTCTGACTGTAGTATGTAGTACTTACAATTTTTTAATTAAAATTGAGAGCTCATACTGTCCAGAGAGCTACATGTGCGTTCTCTGAAAAATTACAGCACAAGCAGAATCCATTTTTTTTCCCTACTCCTGCTACAAATTTCCTACTGAACTTTAAAGGCAATTCCAGGTGCAGCCAAACACTATCCATTTCCATTATCTTTGCCTGTACTCCTAATCAGAGCAGCACAATCTGCCTTTAGAAACATTTGTTCTGAATGGCTGCTGTTTCCAAAAGCAGATGCTCTTGAAAATGCAGCTGTCAATAGCTCCACTAACCAGTGTTTTCTTACAAAGAAATATTCCAGTTAAGGTTTGCTTGGATTTAACAACGTGCTTATGATCACGCTGGTGATGTATAATATTTTTGCCTGTGTGCATGGAACAAATCAGTAAGCTGCTTCTTCCTGAGCCTGGTTTTGCTTTTGCTCCTGCCCATATAAATCAGGGAGATCTCTGCTCAGATGAGTAGTTACACCTGGATAAAATTGTGGGAGATAAGTCTCAATTCCTTTGTTTGAGGCAGAAACAGGTTTTTGTACATGGAGGGAATAACCAAGTACTTCATGGTTCCTTTCTCTCTGTGCTCTGTTTTCTTCCTTTTTTATTATTTGAACAAATAAGATTTTACTCATATATTACACCAAACCAATGACTCCATCTAGCTTCCCACAGTGCACTTTTTATAGCAGAGAACACTCCTTTCTTGTCTCGCTGAAGCACATATTTTCACATAATTTGCACTGATAATATAGCTCTGCTGAGTAGCTTGATAGAATATATCACTCTTCACAGTCTAGCAGTCCCCCTCCTTAACTAATGGAAGTGGTAGACTCCTGGTAGTCTTGATTTTAAACATTTTAAATATATATAATGGTTTGCATACTGTGCAGTGATTTGTAAAATGTGAATGCCTACAAAACCATGGTTACCAAGCATAACATTATCTTATTTTTACTTACACAACCAGTAAAACAGCTGGAGGTCTAAAATCATGGCCTGGCATTAAATGCATTGCTACATTTTAACCATGCAGGATGAGGCTGTCCTTTCAGCTGAGAGATAGGAAGAGAAGTGTAGTGATTACTGGGAAATTAACACCTCCCATTTTAATAGACTGACTATACCAAAGGCACTTAAATAGAGGCCCTTCAATTGAAATGAATTGGAATTTTATCTACCTAAAAAGTGAGTAAGGCACAAGTGGCTTTGAGCTGCACAAATAGCAGTATCAATCTACAGAGTGGAAATGGAGTATTTTACTAATAGAAATCATGTCTTCTGTTTTAAGACTCACCTGTGTGCTACCACTTACATTTATTTTTTGTTATTCCTATTCCCCTAAGGAGATCCATAACTACAGTGCTTCCTTCGTTTCGCTTTTTAACATCCATAATTGTACTCAAGTGGCAATGAATAAAGCTGTGAGCCATAAACCCTGGTCATTTCAGCCTGCCCACAAGGTTCAGGACTGGGTTTCTTTCCCTCAATTAGTGTTATCAAGCCCTATCAGTAAACCTCCACAACAGTGGTGTCAAAGGACATCAATTTGTCTGCTGCACATGGTGTCTGATAAATAACACCTTAATTGTTCTTCCAGAAATATGCCTCCATGAGCCTTGTTGAAATGTTCAAGCTCTCCCAGGATGTAGTTTCATGGTAGGATGCTGATGGAAGATAACGTGCTGATGGAAGACAACATGGGGCAAGAGAGATACCCCAGTTTTGAAGAAAACCACAAATGAACAGGACACCTGGGAATACTGCAGGAACAGGCAGCATGGCACAGCTCAAAGCAGAAACTTCTCGTAGTTAAAAATATGTCCTTAAATGCATTTGTTAATGAAAAATGTCTGAAAACAAATATTCCTCTTTGTTTCATCTCTTCTCACACATCATGGTGCCTCTTGGCAGCGTCTCCTCTTGGATCCAGAATTTCCACCAAAATCACCCAGAAAGCTCCCAGATTCCTCAGGTTTCAGGAGTCTGAGGACTATCAGTGATGTGAAGAGATCACTCCACACCTGGTCTACGTGACTCCAATATCCGCTCAGTGAGACAGGTGCAGACTGAGAACTGTCAGCACTTCCCACATCAGCCCCATGAAGCTGCATGCTCTTCCCTTAGCTAGAGCTCTTCTGCTACAACTGTGAGCCCATTCATGGCTGCAGTGGCACTAAACAGCATTCTGGTGGCTGCCCCAGCCCCAACAAAAGTACAGGGAAGGGCAGCCAGGAGCTGATACGCTGCTCTCTGGCTCTGCCCACACTGGGGACCAGTGGGAGATTTGGCTAAACACTTGTGACATTAGGAGACTGAGATCTGATTCATCTGCCTGATAAAGCTTTGAACAAGGTATTGGGGGAATAAAAAGCATTTGACTCTTGTCTCACAACACGAGTTTTACATCAGAGGTATTACTGGCTGTGTTTACACAGGCGGCCACGCCGGCTCTCAGACTCCACGAAGTCCATTAAAACCAGCTTGTGCAACCCCCTGCAGAGCCTCCTGCTTGGCTCATGCTCCAAGGACTGTACTCAGTGCACTCTCCTCACCCCCATGTGCCAGCAGCCCCCAGGTGCCAGCTCCCAGCACTCAGCTCCCAGGCGCAGCATCCGTGGCGGAGGGGAGAGCCCTCCTCTCTCCCCAAACCATAGGTGAGGAGGGACAGAGAGCTGTGGTACTGCCTGCCCCAGCTCCTCCAGTCCATCCTCTGTCGTGGACATGGTCTTCCTGGGCACTGAGCACCCCACTGTGTGCTTAAGGAGTCGGGGTAGGAGCTTAGCCAGGGTAAACAGCAGTGCTGAGCTGCCCCTGCCATAAAGGGTCTCTTCTCGGAGACCCAACAGTGCCTCTCCTCGTGGCACGGTTATTGCAAAGGCAAGGTTGTGATGGTGTTGGCACAGCATCTTGGGCTCAAAAATGGCTTGTTTACTTTGGAGAAGATCAGAGAAGGACACAGATTATACAACAAAAGGAAAGAATGAGGCTGGTTAATAGCACTGGCAAATAACGGAGGAAAAAAATCTGCAATTTTATTCAAAGAAGAAAATAAGCATTGTAGTAAACATGCAGACAATCCACACCAAACACAAATCTGGTTTCTGTGTGTAAATGTGTGGTCTAGCTGCAATCTTTATGGAAGCTGCTCCAGCTTCAGATGAATGTAGTATTTCTGAAATAGTTGAAATGAATGCTGTCTCTGGAAGGAAACAATGGATGTAGTAAACAAGCAAATATCTTGTCAACAGCTGAGCAACAAGGGTGCTGAAAATTCCATCAGAGGAGAAGTAAGCATGGGATTTCTGATGATACACTTGTCCAGAGCCTGTTCTGTGGGTGCAGGGACAGAGCAGCTCCCAGAGACCGTGTCAGCCCTGCACACCCCAAAGTCTGGAGATAGGCACCTGGTTTCAGCAATTTCCAGCCATACCGATGGGAATGTGTTCAAAAGCACGGATCAGCTGCATGCCTTACAAATGAAAAGCCTATGCATTCAAGGTGGCTCAGACGCAGTTTCGCATTTCTAACCTGGTCCTTTTCCTCGGGACACCCTGCCTCAAAAGGGCATTCTGCATTACAGAAGAGCCTGGTAGCGTGGGCTGGCTTTCCTGCCCTGGCTGTCCCCTTTCAGGTTTTGGATATGCTGGAAGTACTGATGGCACACCATTGGGAGAAAAGCTGCTCTCATGTGGGTCAAGCTGAACCCAGTGCTACCAGTGGTAGTTCCCAAGTTTTGTGCCATCACCTCTGCTCCAGCTCCCTCAAATCATGGGCTCAGACCCGCAGCTGTGGCAAAGTTTAAGCTGCTTTTTACAGCGGAACATTTTCACTGGTTACAGAGTTTTTGCTCTGCAGTGATGTACTTTGTGAGGAAGGGGCAGGCAGGAGGGTGGGACAGTGCCTTGTTCAGCCTGCTCCTCCTGCACTGCTTTCCATGTGGAGGCTGGTGTTTGTTCCTGGAGCGAGGGTGGCCATCCAGGTGAAACTGCTGCTCACCTGCTCTCTGTGTCCTGCCACAGGATTCCCCTGCTGCACAAAGTGCACTACAGTGGCAGGAATTCCTGTGGGATAGCCCCTTTGCCAGAGCTGCATGGGAGATGAAGCTAGCACAGTAAGCAAAGCACAGTATTTTCCCCTTAAAACAGATCCCCCCCGGCCCAAACACACACCATGGACTTGGTAACTACTGACTTACAAGCATGTCATTCTTTTGTATCACTTTTCACTGGTGTTAATTTTGCAGTGTTTTTTCCTTTTTGGGGTGACAAAGAAGAACCTCATCTTACTGTGTGCTGTCTATTAGCTGCTTTAGCCCTCCACCCACAGGTGAAAGCTTTGTGTGATGCAGAAAGTCCCACAGATGTTGCCAGAGGAACCTCAATAGCTTCTCTCTCCACACCTAGTGGGGATTTACAAACACACTTTAGGGAATTTAGTCTGAGCCTGAGCAGTTGGCTGTATCTAAAAGCTTTGCTCACTGCTTTGTAAATCCAAAATATTTCATAGGTTCCTTCTCTTCAAATTTTCACAGAAGAGCCTGTAAGTGCCTTGGCCCAAATAGCTGTGCAGTTAATGAACTGTGCACACACAGGCACTATGTCCAGCTATGAATTCACACTTAATAGTTCAACAGAAATGTCTGGTTTCATATGTTTCTCATTCTTTGTAAAATAGTGATAGGCTTGTCAATTAAATCCATCTTTAAAATAGATTTTACCAAATATATGCACTGCCCAATGAGATTCATTTAATGTTATCTTTTCCACATGCATTTCCAAGAGAATTAAAGGACTCAATATTCTATTGTAACCCATGATTTTTTTTTTTTCTTCAACTTCCCTAAATACCAAACATCTGATAGGATACTGTAAGATCCTCTGGAGAAATTTTTATTTAATGGAGAGACCAGAGTGAAAATTTTCAATCTGAAATGCACATAAGGCTAGATTTTCAAAAACATAGGCTGCTGCCTCCCTTTGTGTGTTTCAACCCCATGTACCCAAAATATGATTTTTTAGGGATGCTGAGCAAACAAACTCCCATGGACTCCAGCCAGAATTTGTCCTGTTCACCACAGCTGCAAATCAAGCTCTGCATTTCTAAGGGGACCAAAAAGCATTCCTGGAGCAGTTTTTACTTCCAATATTCTCTTACTGTGGAAACAGGCTTAAGTGATACTTGATGGCATTCAGTCACAGATGACACAGCTCATAAAGCCAAAAAAAAGGAAAAAAGAAAAAAAGAAAAAGAAACAAAATTCAGGTGGTGAAAATTTACCTCAGTGTGTGAGAAAGGGGAGGGGGAGAGTTTTTGCCTGAAAGCTTCACTCTTTGTAAAGGAGACAGATGGTTTGCATCTACTGGCATGAATATTACAAGCTTCAGGTGTCCCAAAATGCTGTGAAGTGCAACATTAAAAATTGGTGGCAAATAATAAGTCCAAAGTTATCAAGGACAACAATGGCTTTTTCCTCTGCTACAGCTAATTTAGGGAAACCTTCCCAGAGTTCCTTTTTATTAAGAAAGAACTCTTTGCTGAGTATGAGTAACACAAAGAGAAACTTGTTCCATTAGAAAGTACTATGCATCTGAAAATATTTTTACTGTTTATTTTCAATATTGCTGGATCATGCCCCCATTAGTACCCCCTCAAACCCACCCCCCATTCCTTTCCATAATTTTAATCAGATCCTTCATTTCCTCCAAGCCCACAGTCCTTAATTACAATTTACAGACACTGCAGTGGAGCACAAGCTGGTCAAAACAGCTGTGGGAAAGTTTCTACTTTGAAGGAAATATTACTGGTGAGGATAATTTTGCAGATAAATAGATTTTTTCTTCATTTGTATTAACACAGTATCTTCTGTCTCTTCCTAGCCAGTTTCCATAAGTACAAGTAGGCAGCTTTTCTGCCTAGTCACATGCTGTTTTTTGCTGGGGATTTCTGAATTTTCAATTTTGTGAGCCAATGATCCAACATGCTCGTTCATTGCTAAGATTTGGAAGATCATAGTGGAACATTTGATACCCAAGCATCACTGAAATGTCTCTGTGAATTCACCTACACTTACTGGTATTTACTATATTATTCTCTGAGATACAGGACCAAACATTCACAAAAATAGAAGTTCACAAACCTTAATTTAGACTTTAAAAAAAGTCTGAGGGATAGAGCAAGGGAACCCTGATCAAGACCACAGTGAAACAGAGCCATAAGTTGCCTTACAAGAGTGTAGGACACTCAATATTTTTTTGTCCCGAGTGAGAGTCACTGGATATCACGAGTTTTTTTAAATTATTTCTAGCAGCTGACTTTTGGCTAAATGGGCTCTTATGGCAGTACCTTCTAGCCAGTCCTGGAAATCTGACTGACCTGGGCTCAGCCACCGAGCTTGAGGTGTCTTTGGCTTGTGTTTGCTGCCTGGTGAATCTGTCCCAGAAAGACACACAGAGGGTGTTTGTAATTGTTTCCCCAGCAAACAATGCAAGGTGTGATTATCCTCTCCTGCCAACTTGACTGTGGTGTAAGTTCATTTTACTTGCATAGGTCTATTTGTCATTTACATGGCTACAAGAAAATATACTGCAAGACCCTAAGGGTCTTGGATTCATAAGGTTCATAAGGCTTCATGGGAGAATGCAGAATAAACTGTTTGTATTGAATCACAGGAGTGTGGTTGCTGAGCTAACATTTTCAGAGCATCCCTTCTTACCTAAAGTGATTTTTTCTCTGTATGAAATAATTTCCTATAGCACAACTATAATACATAAAGAAATGTATTTCCTAATTTGTGTTTATTAAAACGTTGTTTTCACATTTCTTTTGTTTCTGCTATATTTTATTGGATGTTAATGGATATTATTCAGTTCTCGAGGGATCTTGGACATTTTTCCTCAAGTAACTTATTGAAATCTCTGAATTCTGCAGATCCCAGTTTGTTCTGATGACGTTTGCTTCTTATTGTTCCTTTTCACTTTTGATCACGTAGCATTGTAAGTACATTAAATTAGTAATGAAAAATGAAACCACAGGAGTCCCCTGTATTGTAGATAATGACTGATACATCTTCTCACTTGTCTGTGTTACATTATAGTGTCATAACTTTCCTTTATATCCAATAATACTTTTCATTATTGCACCATCCACAGCACAGAACTGTAGGGGTTTGTTCAGATTCTAACAATATTTTCCTTAAGTAAATCCACATCTAATAACACCATTTATTTTCTCTTTCTTTTTCTTGCTGTGTAGTGGAAGGTAACATGCTGATTTCTCTTAGAAAGTGCTGCTCAGGGGCTACAAGATCTTTAGCTCCCTGCCCTGGTTTTAAGGGGACTAAATATGAATTAGACAGTAAGGAATGGATGGGGGCCAGTGCTTTTGAGCTGAGATCCTCCCCAGGTGAGTGTGTGGAGAATCCCAGGCACAGTTGCCTCACATTCATTGCAATCAGCTGCTGTAGTTATGGCAGAACCTGTGGCTACTTAATAGCTTTTCTTTCCCCTCCCTCCTTTTATTTCCACTTTCTTTTCCCTTTGTGGTGCTCCTGCTTGCATGTGTTGCCTTTTTCCTTTTGTGGCTTGCAGTGGCGTTGAGCTAAACTCTAGAGCACGCCTCTGTGGTGGTTTTAGGGTGCACTAATATCCTGAATGAATTGTTTTTGGAAGCAAACACAGTCCATATTATTGACTGTCTGGAGAGACTCTTGCAGTAACTGAGAGGACAGGAGACCATGAGTGTTTAGAGCCTTTAAAGTCTCAGTGCTGTCCCACAGCCATCTGCTGGAATGTGTTGTGGTGGAGCACAGGGATGTTCTTCAGAGGTGGGCTTGCTGGAAATTTGAAGCCATGTGGTAAGTAACTTTAATTTCTTATGCTGAGTGGCTGCATGGGTGTTCCTGCACAGTGTATGAAGGAACTGCATGCTTCCTTCTGAAGGGAGGAGCTGGGAAAAATATAATGTGTACATACAGGACACTAGTATGCTACAGTGGCTACAGTAGTTAAAATTAGTTACTAGCTTAATGTATTCGATGCTGGATATTTTTATTTTATTTTTATTTTGGGTAGTCTCCATTCCTAATTAATTGGATTTTATTGTGAAGCTCTGGAACGGCTTTCCAGGGTGTTTCTCTGGCCCAACAATACAGGTTGCCCTTCAGGGCTTCCTTGTTCTCTGGGGCCTGTTTCTTGTGTTTTTTGGGATAACGGGGACTCTGCTTTGCAAGCAGGAATTGTGGGCCCTAATTTTTTTGAATGTGGGAGGCACTGAAACCAACTTCCCCTCTTAAGTAGTCACTAAGCTACTAAATAGAAGCTTTAAAACAACCAACCTTGTCTGCCCCCCCTTTCCACCAGTATGAGGCTGAATGGCCTCATCCGAGCCCCACAGCAGCTGCCAGTAGCTGAGTGCCTGGTTGGAAGCAAGGATGATGTGTGTGTGCTGGGTTGAGTGGCCTTGTGCTTGGTCAGGGAGCAGCCAGTCAGCACAAGAAGCAAACCAGGGGCAGGTCCCAGACAGAGTTTCTTGCCTTTGCTCCCTGTACATTGACACCTCTTTTTATTTCTTTTTCCCCCCTCTCTCTCTGCCAGTGGTGTGTTTTGCAAAGGGCACCTGGAAGCAGAGGGCAGTTGTTTGTTGATGGCTTAAAACCTCTCTGCTTGTTGTGCACAGGGGCAAAGACCCGGTTGTAGTTTACATAAGTACCTACCATTGCTTATGGTTATGTAAAATAGGGATGAATATCTAAACCCGGGATCAGAAGTCTCCTACATATGAATGAATCCGTTAAGTGGGGAAGGAAAACAAGGCAGAGCCCTGCTAGATAAGGCACAGATGGCTTCATATTTTCGTTTGTGGAAGAGCTAAAAGTAAAGGCTAACAGTGAAAACATGGCATTTCTCAACCACCAGATCAGGGGGGAAAGTAATCATGGAAAAAAAGATTCCCCCTCCATGCATACAGACACCACAGAAAAATCAAGCTAACTTCAGGGAGATGCTGGGTAGGATTTTGAGGATGGTTTTAATGAAAGAGGAGGAGGAACAATTGTTTAATGGGCAGTGACTCAAAAGGACTGAGCACACCACATGTGCTGCAGGCAGCAGCCAAAAGGATGAGTGGTGGGTTATGCCTCCCTTAAGGCAGGCTTGGCCCCAGGCCTGCTGGATGAATGAAAAAGGTGGGTTGATTATTTGAATGGGAAAAAAAAAATCTGCTTCTGAAAACATTTGCACTTTTGGGCTGAAGTCCACTGACTTCAGATAGCTTGGGGATCAAAACTGTCTTGCTCAGAAAAATGTCCTCGACCTACTTGTTGCAGCAGGTGTGGGTTGTGTGTTCATCCTGGAGAAGTGGCATGAGGGAGGAGAGCTGATGTGAGGGGCATCTGCTCCTGGCACTGATCACACCGAGCTGCAGGATGTGTTTTTACTGCACACAGCTCTTTTCTCCCCCTCCCACAAAGAGGGCTTGCAGGCACAGTCAGGGATTGTGGCACAAACCCTTCGCTGCAAAATGCTCTTCTTGCTCTGTGTGGTGTGTCTGTGCCTGACTGTGCTCTGCATCCTGGGTAGTGGTTCCCTCTGTGCCTAGGGGTGACTCTTGAGTGTTTGTAGATGGAAAAAAACCTGCTGTTGGTGTGCTTGCTTGGAGAGAATGAACACCTGAGTCTTACATACAGAGGAGGAGCTGTGATCTCAAATAATTTGTTTATGAAAATGAATGTAGGATGTGCTGGTGACTTCTTCCACGGCTGGGCAGCAATAGATTAGAGTTGGGCTTCCCCAGTGCTGGCAGTAGATAGGATCACATAACAAGAACAGCCACTATATTTTTTCTCACAGCTCTCCTCCCTGACCATCTGCTTTTGCTCCCCACCCCCACTTACACCTTGGCCCCCTCCCTGAGTTACCATCTTATGCAAAACTCCACCCAAACCACTTTTCTTTCTGTACCTTCCCTGAGGAGCTTCACCTCTCAATGCTATGAGAACAACAGGATTTCTCCTTTTGCTGTGAGGGCCAGAAACCATCCAGATTATTAAACTTTCCAATACAGCTCTCTACTAGCATTTATACACAGTGGAATTCCTTATTACAGATGAGGATTTTAATTCTGAGCTTAGCTTGATAGAATGTAATTTAAAGCCATTAAGGATGGCTTAGCCTTCAAAGCAAACTCAAGATTGTTTAATTAGTCATGCAAGCCACTGAACACTACCCATAACACAAAACAGCTAAAGTATTTATTAGTTTTAGAGCTAAGCTAAGCCTTGCTTGTTCTACATTTTCAATAAAGTGCAGCAAGTGTTAAGCACATCTTGCTTTTTCCTAATCTTCCAATGCTCAGTAAATTTTATTTCTGAATAAAAGCATAGCCTAAGTGCTGCAAGATGTAGAATGAAAACCAAATTGAATCAGTTTCTGTAAGCTTTAGAGGAAATAGAGGCAGTAATGGTGCTTGGGATATTCTGAAAATTTTTGTGTGCTGGTTTTTTTGTAACTGTCTTCAAACCAAATGCAAACCAGTTCACACTTTGTATTTTTTTTTCCATTTCCTAAACTTTCTGAAGTTTAGGTGAGCTAAGAAACAAAGTCCCAGTAAGTAGCTCTGTAAAAGCTGGAAAATGCAGCAAGGAAGTTGTGAGTAAATTTTTGTGGACCAGAGAGAAAACAATCTCTGTTTATGGTTTCCTTTTAGAAGGTGCTGGTATAGGCAACATCAGAATTCCAGGATTTAAATTGGAATGACTTCTGATTGGGTCATCAGAGAGAAGGTTTGGTGTCATGGATTTTCTTGTCTTGGAATTGCCTGCTTGTATTATTTGGATCAGGAGTATTGCACAGTTAACCCAAGTTGATAAGGGCTACATCCCAGCCCTCTGACTCGTGGGGCTGGGACACCAACGGATTTGTGCATTGAGAAGGGTTTGTGTTGGGATTGAACTGGGCTTTCAGTATCCATAGTGGGGTGCTGTCTGAAGAGTTGTCTGGGCAAAGTTGGACTAAGTCACTGTTTGCCTGTTTGAGCTGTAAAATGCTTCTGTTGCTGCTCTAGTGTGCTCCTGCATTTGCTTTTGTTGAGAGAAATCTCTCCTTCCAATTCAAGGGAAATCTTGGCAGTACTGGGAGCCAAGTCTCACGGACACAACCTCTGTTCTGGGCTGCCTCAAATTAACTGGATCAAAGTGTTGCCATAATGCTTTTCTAATAGTCTGCAACTTGTGGGGGGAAAAAAAGAAAGGTGGTTGCTTGTCTTGCTAACTACTTTTGATTCTCTTCAATGCCTTTGAACACTTTCTTAGTCCCAGCAGTCAGGTTTTTACAGGTGAATTGTTATCTTGATTCTGTAGATGTTTACACTAAACTATATTTCTACCACCAGGAAAAACACTACTTTCCTCCATGAAAATCAAGCCTAAAATAACAAATATACCATGAAAATTTAGCTACATCATTATGAGTGGATTTCTGTGGCTAGTGTTTGGAAGCAGGTTTTTTGATTTCATGTCTTTTTTCAGGGTAGTGATAGTATGGGATCATTAGACAACTGTTGCAGTATTTGTTCCCTGCTTTCCTAAATGTCCTACTCGAATTCCGCTTCCTTCTATAAGTAAAATAATTTCTTATTGGTCCATGGAAAGAGTGAGTATAAAAGTGTTTTTGTAGAAGAAACTAATTTTACATAAGAACGATTCTCCTGTGGGAAGAAACAAGTGCAGCCTTAAGCAGCAAATTCTTTTCAGAAACAATGTGATTGTGACACTTGTGCAAAATATACAGACAAGGTAATTGGCTCTCTGGGCTGCTTGTACTGCTTTATTCTGGTCATGATTTGGGCCCTGCCAAAAGCTCAGGGTTGTTCCTGGCTTTAGTGGCATGCAGGGTGTTACTGCGCTGCCTCTGGGGACTTTTAGGGGCCTTTGGGTTGTAAAATAATTCCTGGTTAAAGTAAGACCTGGCAGCTAAAGTTCCCCGAGGCTCTGGCAGCCCAAAACACCTGCCCATGGAGCATCCTGCCCCAGAAAACAGGGCTCTGCTAAGATCATGACTGTGACTGGGCAGAGTTTGCTCAAACTTGCAACTTCTTATGGAAATGGCCAGATCTGATGAGGTGGCGTTTTCCAGCACAGGTGTTCAGAAAATCTGCAGTTGTCTTTGTCTTGGAAAGGTATCAAAAAAAAAAAAAAAAAAAAAAAAGCTTAGGGAGGCAGTTTGGTGTCTTTTGATAAGATACTTCTACATAAGAACAAAATGTTATGACTCTATTGTTTGTTGATTTCCTGTCATGTGAAAAGTTAGTTTCTGTGGTGAACGGGAGAAACTCTTACCCATTATCAGTCTTTAAGTTACTCTGCCCTAAGGCTTTGGTAATTTAACTTCATCCCTTTTCAAAGTTTCTTTTTTTCTCCTTTTTTTTTTTAACTTGAAACTTAAAGGGGGGGGGAAAAAAACCCCAAACCTTTCAAAATCTGCCCCCACTCCCTCAGGTGATGCTCTTCTGAAATGCAAATGCTCAATTATGCAAAGATAAGAACATGAGAAATTTTGGAGAGCAGAAAAAGGGTTACCTTGATTAATGACTAAAGCTGTGTTAATAGTGGATTTTTAGTCTCCTAGCCAAACCAAAGCAGCATTGGGGGAAGGGAAATAATCCAATCTAACTGGAAGTAGCACTTGCATAAAGCCAGAAGTTACATCAGGGGCAGAAGAGAAATTCAAGTAGCTGGGAAGCTTCCTCATATTTGGTCTTTCTCTTCTGGTTTCTTCCCATCTTTCTTGTGGCAAGAGGGATTCAGTCATAACAGATGCATGCAAGGATGAAGTGGAACTGCTTTCTGGATGGGGAAATCCTGCCAGGAAATGTAGAAGTTTCTCTTCCTCTAGAAGCTGCAGCCTGTTTCTCTACCAAATACCCTGCTCAATGTAAGGCTGAGCTGTGCCTGTGTTGTTCCAGACAAGGCATGCTGCAGCCTGCATTTTGCCTAGTGAAGGTGCTAAAAGGAAATCTTTGGAAGATGTTATTTAGGGCACAAAGAAGTGAGGGAAGAGTTGAGGTGGTCTCGTTAATTTTGGCTCTTGTGTGCAATACACCACACTTTAAAAGGATACTTGTGTAGGCATGCCCCAGGTTATCTATCCTCTTGTATGGAAACATGTATGTGTAGAAATTTAAATGTGACCTGCTTGACCACTTCTGACTGCCTCTAAGGCTGTAGAGTTATTCTAACCACTTACTTTTAAGCATTTTTTCCTAATCAGGTTTTTTCCTCTTTAATTTTAAGTAGCATGATCTAAATTCTCTTATTGACTAGACACTTGAATGAAACATATTTTTCAGAAGTTGCTAGATAAGCCTGGTAGGTGTGATGGCTGCAGCCATGAGAAGCAGTAATTTCTTTATAGGAAGTTTGGTTATAGAATGTTTGTAGTTTAACACAAATGATGCTCAGCATGCTGCTGTGAGATACCTGTGGAGTCTGGTATTTGAGCTGATACCTCCTATCACAGGTCAGCTTCGGGTCTGAGCAGATCAGGTGTGTAGTACAGTGCTGGGATATAAAGGCTGCAGAAGTTTCCCTCCAGGACTACCAAAGAATTTCTATGTTACAGGTGCTACAGTCCCTCCCTGACTGTTTTATATATGATTTTACTGTCTGCTGCGTTTCTCATCCTTGCTCATCCTTCTATCATTTGGTGTTACTTTTCATATTATCTTTTTTTCCTTTGATTATGCTGCAGGGTATATTAGCATCTCCTTTTATTTGTCTCTGTCTTATAGTTCTTCTCCTGAGGCTTTTGTGTTTTAGTGTAATTTGTCCCACATCACTTGGGGTTTGTTTGCTAGATGTCACTAGTGAAGGAGATGAAATTTCAGAAATACCATGATGCTCCTTTTTGAGCCACAAGCATCTTCAAGTGCCTGGCTTTTTATGGCAAACTGTTTATTAACTAATTATTAGCACAGTGTTTTTTAATTAAAAAATTAATTTAAATTAAAGTGGACATAGATTTTTCTAAGATTTAGTAAGCTGCAACCATTTTATGATCCTTATCCTTACATAAAATCATCTGTACTTAAGGAGGCCTGTGTTAAGGATACCTTGCTTGTGACCAGTTCAGCCCCTGAAGCCTAAGAACCTTCAGTTCAATACATGAACTGTTCAAAATGCCCTTGATGTGTGCCTGTTGGAGACCCCACCTGCTCTTTGTTTTTTTGGCACCCCTATCACCAGCTTTTGCAGGTTTGAAATCCCTTGAGAGAAAAGTGCCCCATGTCAGAGTTTTAATTGATTTTTAAATCAGTCTCTTGATGTGCGCAAGCTAACCACTGGTTCTCCAGGCAAAGGACCTGATGGTTATCACTCCCTCAATTATCTATCAGTGAGACTACACTGGTTAAGTGAAGTTGATTTTGATTCTTAGGCCTAGAGAAACAAAGATAATTGTACCTTGTAGCAGCCTGTTGATCATAATGCTCAGAGACTTCAGAAATCTGTTCTGGACTGTAATTTCCTCTAGATGCTGCAGTGACAGAGACCAAGGGATTGTATCTGTCTGAAAGTGCTGAAGAGCACAGAGCTCTACAAATAATACTGATGTGTCTTCATCCCCAAATAATTCACAAGAGAGCTGAAGTGCCAAAGGGGTGTTTAAATACCTGATATTTTGGGATGTTTAATAACTAATCTTATTGTTCTGAAAATGGTTTTCGAGGTGTTTTGGGAGCTTTGAAAATTGTTGCCCTCCAAGCCTAGAGGTACTTGTGTTGGAGGGGTCTTGGCTGAGCCCTGCAGTCATCTGTTCTCAGTATTTCCCCACCTTTTCCAAAAACTGACACCTCCTCACAGGCCTTTGAATCCTGCATGGGAGAACCCAATGGGCTCCATGAAATGTGATTTAGTTTTATTTGTGTTTGGGCACTTTGCAAGCCTGGGACAGCTGTGTGTGTGGAGCTGCCTTCGATCAGGAAGGGCTTGAAGCTTGCTATTTGTCCTAGCATGAATAATAATAATAATAAACTTAAATAATATATAGATGTCAGCATCTTTTTATAAGCCAAGGTACAGTTGTCTGATATCATTTCATATAAAGAGCACTCACAAAACATTCAGTAGGGGAGACTAATGGACTTTTATTGCTCTGCAAGGAGGGAACGTAAAATCACAGAAGTTTTGAAAATAACAGAAGTTTAAAAATAACTGAAGTTCAGCATTTATTGAGCTTCAGACCGAAAAAGCAAAAATCCCCCAACCCTGCAATGTCTTCTGAGTTTTCTGTGAATTCAAAATAGCACAGTAACTCTGAAGTATCTTTCAGTGGCTACAGAAAATTAAGTTAAAATGTTATATGGAGGGAACTTGTCTCATCAGAGCAATGGGAGTGAGATTTAGAATCAAGTAAATGCTTTCATCTATTCCAGTAATTTGAATAATGTATAGCCCCCTGAATTAATAGGCAGGAAGTCAATCAAATTATTCTGTTAGCTTTATAAACCTCAGAAAGCCATGGCTTGGGTGGATAAAGAATGTCAGCAGAGCTTGAGTGGCACTTAGCACTAGACAATTAATTTGGAAATGGGTGTTTAAAGGGCAGTAAATTTACTGCATGCAACACATTTCACTTTCCTGAAGCAGGTTTGTCTCTTAGGAAGAGTTGTAAAACTGAAGTAGTGAGTAGTAGTAGAACTGCTTGGGCCTCCCCTGTGATGCCATTTGGGATCTGCCAGTATTTTATGATCATGTCTGCTGGTTAAGACATTCTTCACTTTGATCACTAGCTGAGGTGCAGCAGCAGTTTAATAGAGATGCAGGGTTTACATGTCATTTCACAAGCACTGAGGCTCCTGGAGATACATGGTGCTATTTGGACTCCCAGAATGGCTGGTTATTAACTGTAATTATTTAATGAATGAAGTGGTAGTCACCTGAAAGTCCTGAAATGGAGGTTGATCAACAATATTGTAATAGTGGACAAGAAAGCGAATGCAGTTTAAGATCAGTGAGCTGTAGATCTCCTGGATAGCAGGCCACTGAAATTCAGCTCATTTGCTTATCTCCTGCAGTAAGATTTTAATTTTCTGATGCCCTTTTGTCATGTATGATAATATCTGGAATGAAGGACTCAGATATGGCCTGACTGGTAAAGCAGAGCTACTGATTTCTTCTGTCAAGGGTATGTTTCTGGCAACCTGAGACGTTTGAGTAACTTCCAGTATTAGAATAATTTTTGCTTCTCTGGTAACTTTTTTATATCATGCACTTATATTCATAAAACCTCCAAAGATTTTTTTTCCAGGAGTAATTTTAGGCAGCAATGAATGTTAATTTACTAAATGTTAGCCCACAGAAATATAGGTTAAGTGCTTGGTCACAAAGTCCTTGTCAAAGTATGATCATCTGGATTCCAACAGTAGCAACAAGAAGTTCAGGCTCTTTGTAACCAAGTTGTATGCAGTGATTTGTCAAGCAAACCAGCAAATAAATTTCTTTTGAAGCTCTGTTCAAAATGAACCTTAGTCTGAAATGCCATGGAAGATCTCAGTGAACTGGATGTCTCTTGAAGAAATATCTGGGCACTGTGAATACAACAGAATAGCTCCCTAAATGTCAGCTAGGTGAGAGGGAAATCCATTTTGCTGTATTCACCAGAATGGTGGTGGCCAAGCTGGAAAAGATCTGTCTTGAAGCATGCAGTTACTTTTCCACAGTGAAAGGAAACTAAATGCATGCATGGGACACCTAGCTGCATGACACTGTGTCATACACCGAGATGTTGCTCCTCTGTACCTCTGTGTTAGGTCTCATTTTCCCTCCTTATGGAAGCAAAAACCATTACACTGGAATTTACCAACAGAGTTATCAAAGTCAAATCTGTCTGGTGTTAGTTTTGTTTCTTTATAAATTAGACTGTTTTTTAAAATAGAATTGTTGTGTTTTGGGAGAATGTCTGGAGCAAAACAGGGTTGAATTGACTTCATGTAATGGACTGGCTTGAAAAACAAATTAATTGGGTTTTTAAGAAAACACTGTAATGCTTTGGCTAGGGTTGCATCGACACACCTTGTAAACTCAGCAGCACTTCTGAACAAAGCACAGAAGTAAATGTTTTCTTAGCTCTAACAATCATTGAGGCCATCTTTGCTTGTCACATTCCCTGTTCATATATTATTTTTATGTTCCCAGCATACAGAAACAGCAGCTAGGGGAAGTTTTTATTTTGCATTTGACAAGTTGCATTTTGCTATTTTTCAACTTGCCTTTTTCCCTCTTGCTGTGAGGAATTATGTCTCGGGCTTAGAAACTATAACTGTTGTTTAGAATTTCAACTTTATCTCTGCAACTTGTGTATTGCTGTCATTTTATTGTTTAGATATTGGTTCCACTTCAGTTTAAATCCCTTACTTGGAGGCTTTACAGCTTGTGTAGTTTCTAATCAAAGTTTAGATGGGAATATATTTTTTTAAAATTGAGATTACAAAGTTGTTTACTTATTCCAGGAGAAGCAATTTAAGGAAAAAAGAAAGGTAGTTATTAAAAACAAAAATTAACTAAACTTGGCAGTTACTTGTTTCTTCCTTCCAAAGTAGCTGAAATTAATGCTTAAAACTTAATGATGAAAATTAATCACTTCATAGGCACTGTGTGCTTTGCTCTCTTTCCAGTTGGTTGTATTGGATCAGCTTTTCTCCACCTCAGAATTGGGCTGTGATCCAAACTGCATTATAACACAGGAAAAATGTGGGGACACAGCTGTTGCATCTAGTTTTGGTTATTTATTACACTGGAAAATTTGTTCAGACCTTATCTAAGGCACCATAATTAGACCTTAGCAGCAGAACTTTTGAATTGCTGCATTCATGGCAGCACGGAAATGACTATGGAAAATGGGGGAAAGAGCAGGATTCTGGAGATATTCACTGCTGCTACAGGTTAGAGTGCAGACTTATAGAGGAGACAGGAAAACAATGTAAAGATAAAGAGGAACATTCAAGGCAGTGCTTATATGCTATACATATTTAATATAAGGATTATCACAGCTGGACTGGTAGGTTTCAAAGGAGAATATTTGCACAGAGTGATAGTGCTGCCCACGGTCTGGTCACTCTGCAGCACTTACTACAGATTTACTCACTGCTTTTTGCCCTCTGCAGCTCCATGCAAGGCTGAAAGCAGTGTGGAAACCAAGCCAAGCCTTGTGCAAAGGTTGGGCAGGCGCTCTCCAGGCCACAGGTGGGCCTGATGTGTTGCAGCAGGCAGAGGGAGGAGGAAGGGGTAGGCCAGCTCCTGTGCTGCGTAGGTGCTCCTTGAGCTGTACTTACGTAACCTTCCCAAAAAATCAGGCCCCGACAGCTCCAGAGAAACCTGGCTCGTGGGACGGCACGTATGCCACCTGAACTCAGAGGAGCCATTATCTGCAATCTGGCACCTCTTGCAGGGCAATTATGAGAGCGATGGTAAAAGGCAGGCAGGGTGAGGGCGGTGCCTCTGCCGGGGCTGCTGTGGCCTGCATGGGGCTGCACAAGGTGGAAGGGCTGATGGTCCCCCCAGCCTGGTAAAGCCTTTAGTTCCTGGGAGAGAAAAAATCTCAGTCTGTCTGGGGATCTCTTCCACTTGCTTGTCTGTAGTCTCTATTTATTAGACCTGCCAGAGCTTTTTTCCCAAATGCTCTTAGCTGAAGGTAGACACATAAGAGAGTGTCCTCTCTTTCCAACCTGCAGCACCCAGAGCCAGATCTGCAGGTGATGTAGGTCTTTCTGGCTGGAATGGGTGCCTGAGAACATTGCTAAACTGCCTTGGGGCCAGGCACCTTGCTCTGTTGACTTCAGTGGGGATTACATGCTTTACCTGCTCAGGTGCTTTGAAAGAGACATCTGACATTTCTGAATGTCTAATCAGCTTGGAAAATCCTCATCTCCCTCTTTTATCTTTAGCTTCTCAGTATTCCAATGGTCTGGAAATTGTAATTGTTCTGAATATACTCCAGGCTTGCTAAACAGGCAGTGACTCTTCTTGTGCTGGTTATATGTATGTCCTTAGAGAGTGGTGGCACAGCCCTTTGTCATAAACCATAAGCACAAATAGTTTCTGTAAGAGCCCTACATATCTTCTGCAGTTCCCATCTCTTCCACAAACTGTAGAAAATGCATCCATGTAAATGAATGATATCACCTCAATCCCATCAGCTTTAAGATGGCCCCTGGGGCTGCAATCTCCATTTTGCAATTACTTTTGCTTTTGTTTGCTCTTAGAGAGCTTCTAACTCCTGAACTACCCATCCTTCTGCTTTTCTCATCTTAGTTGTTAACCTTTGGCCTACTACTTTCAGTACCATATTCCAAGAATTTACTTACTTGAGTAATTTTCAGTGGTCCATTTGATCACAATTGGCTTCCCAGTTGCCTCTTCTTGATTTCAACTCATGTGAGCCATGAATAAAATTTTCCTGAAGCAGGGCGGACTTTGCTTGATGCTTGTACTGAACTGCTTTTCCTGCATTTGAATGTCACTCCTCATTTTCTTTTTCT
Source organism: Zonotrichia leucophrys gambelii (assembly GCF_028769735.1). NCBI lineage: Eukaryota > Metazoa > Chordata > Aves > Passeriformes > Passerellidae > Zonotrichia > Zonotrichia leucophrys. Next base: position 66,257,244 of record NC_088171.1, read on the forward strand.
TCAGAGATATAACTTCAATATATTATAGAATTGAAAATTGTTAATTTGATTTAAAAGGAAAACAAAAATTTCAGTCTTTACATAAAAATCCTCATATTTGATCCTGCATAGTAAACCCCAAATCACAAAAGCCCCTGAAGAGCAACGTTTCTGTGAAAAATCTTGTGCTGAATTTTCTAAGTTGACAAGTTTGGCCCAATCTTTGCTTCTTATTTAAAGATAACCCTCCTGCCCCTCAAAATAATTACTGGAAATCTCTGTGGAAATTTTACACAAAATGGGCTTTTATTATCTGAGTCCTGGTATTGCTTGCTGTAGGTTTCCCCTTAACCTCTGGCAAGGTTTGGTCAGTTGTTCAACTTAGTTTGCTCAGATGGAGGGAGCTGCTGCTGAGGGTGCCTGTTTGCTCCCTACTCTGATTTTACCATTCTGATATTTATTAGCCCTAGATATTTTTTTTATTCCTTATACTGTGGCCACATCCATGTAAATCCCTCAGCAGTCTGGTCTTGCTAATGTTTCATATCAGCAGATTGTACAGGCTCACATGCTGTGGTATTGCAGGGGAGGGGTGGGCAAATCCATGTACATGTCGTTATTTGGGATTTTTTTTTTCCCTGTTTTAGTTACAGCTTTCCATTTTCATTTAAAAATCTCAAAGCACCCACTACCCTTGTAGGAGGCTACTGTTTCCTTTCCTATTTATTTTGAGTTTAGAAGACTTGTAAAAACAAATTCTCTATGAAGTGTATGAATGATCTGATTTTTTTTTTTTTTCCTTGTTGACACTGATAACTGGAGAGAAAACAAAATCTCATGGAAACATGGCTATCAGAAGTTAGGGAGGAGACTTTCCCCTGATGTTTAAATGAGCAACTATAGCAGCCAAAGGACTGTAAAAGTGTAAGGTTGGATGTAAGCAAAGTTGAATGAAGATGCACCAGAAGGTAGATTTTTGTGCTGGCAAAATGCCTGGAACTTTTGAGGGATATTGAGAAAGAGCCTAAGGCCCCAAACCTTGTGGCTTTCAAGGTTTACTCTTCTCTGCCTTATAGCATTTGTTTGTCTTTAATTTTTTAAGAAAGACTTTCAAATAAAGTTCTGACTTGAGACCAGTACTTCTGGAAAGGTTAACTGAGCCATGAGGTTTGTTTGTTCAGCTTGGGGTGGCTTGCCAGCATGGGTGCTTTGTTTTATTTTTCTTTTCTTTTTCCTCGTGGTAAAGTGATGTCATATCTTTGTCTAGTCATCCTTACTGTGTATATATGAATGCATTTCCCCTTTCTTCTGTGCTTCCCAGCCCAAAGCAGTCTTTTAGCTTCATGTGTTTGCAAAAGCCCCAGGTGGTATTCCACTGTGGATAGAGGTGAAATCTGGTAGGACAGAGGGTAGGAATTTCTTCTTCTTTTTTTTTTTTTTTTCTTTTTTTCCCCCCTTCTGTATTTTTTTTTTTTCTCTGTCCTGCTTGACTTGAAATGTGAAGTGGGAAGAGAGGTAACTGACCTGGCTGCTGGGCTGCACAGGGGCTTTACTGCCATGGGCTCTGGTTCAGTGATGCCAATAGAGATTCTGCAGCCAGCATGCTTGCTCTTCATCTGGTGCCTGTGTAGCTCTGGCTGCTGGGGTTTGTGGAGGCCTAAAAGGAATTGCAGCATTTTGGTACAGGGCAGAATGTGTAGGAATGGTGTTTTCAGCAATTTAAGATCTGGGTTATTGTTTGGGTTGGTTTTTTCTTTTTCTTAATTGGACTCTCAAAGGTGATTAAAGTTCAGGTTTGCAGAGGACATGGGAGAGCAGCACAGTGTGCATTAACATGCCTTATCTGCACGTGTGAAAATACCCTTTTGTACAAAGGGTTGCTGCTGGTTTCCCACATTTGTGGGGAAAAAAGGTGTGAAATTTGGAGCACGTTCCAGGAAAAAACAGTTGGCTCCTTTTACCTCAGGGCAATGCAAGGCTGGCCCCTTGCCATGCTTTGGACCCTTTGCTGCTGTTTGCAGAGCGAGGCCAATGCTCCAAGAGCAGGAGAGTGAGAGGGCTGGAGGAGGAAAGGCAGGGCAGGGATGCAGAGCAAGGAGGCCACTGAGCTGGGGACAGGACTGTGACCTGCAGGGACTGCACACTGAGCTGATCCACAGAGCAGCCAGGAGTGTTCTCCTTGGAGCTCCTGCCCTGCCGTGCTGGGTGTGCAGGCGTTTGGAAAGAGGCAGGTTTGGGCATGCAGGGAAGCCTCTTCCACGTTTTATGGTCGGTGCAGCTTGCAAGGAGAAGCTGTCATTTTTTCCCAGGGCGTGTAGAACCAGTTCCTCTGGTCCAGTGTGCACTGCAGCGGAGGAGCCGAGGGCTGTCATGAAAGGGGCTGTGACAGACCTGCCTTTGGTGCTCCTGATCCTTGGGAAGGGAATGGACACGGAGCTGGGAGCCTGGGCTGGCTGTCCTGGCCATCTGCAGAAACACCTGCTTTTCTCTCCATGCAGTGTTGCAGGGTTATCAGCCGCTCACCAAGCATTGTTTCAGGCAGTGATCATGGAGCTGCTAGCCAAGCATGTCTTCCTTTAGGAAGACTTAATTTTACTTTTATTTTTCTTCCATTTATGTTGTCAAATTTGATATTTCCAATGTTCCTGCTTCTCCAGCAAATTTCTCAGGGTGATATTGTCAATTTTCTGGATTTTTGTGTCTCGGGGCATTTAGCATGGTGTTTAATTTTTTTTTTCCCTAGACTTGCAAGGTGCTGGCATCTTCTGAATTTGGGAATTTTGAGTTGCACAAAATACATTTCTAATTTTGATGATGAATTGCTTTGATTTACCACTGCAAAAAATATTTATGAATAAATTTCATTTTCCACTCTTGTTTCTCCTAAATCTTTTACTTGACCAAGTGACTTGTAGTTACCTAAAATAATTGGCATTGGAAGTGCTGCAGCAGTCACTGCAAAAGCTACTTTCAAAATAATTACACCAGAAACTAGTCAAGTTGTGTGATCTCCTCCTCACTGTGACGTGGTGTGGGCAATGCTGGTGGATTCTCTGGGCTCTGCTTTTCGAGACATTTTCCTTTGCGGTTGTTCTGTGCATGCCAATGCACAAAGGAAACCTGCACAGGATTCTGTCCTGCAAGTTGTCACCCTCTGAAATGAGCATGGAACTACTTAGGGCCTTGCTCTTGACAAACCTTCGCTTGCAAATGATTTTCACTTAGCCAGTCTTCCTCAAAAAAAAAAAAAAAAAAAAAAAAAGAAAGAAGAAGAAAAAGGTTTTGGAAGCCCAGGACTTCAGGGTAGTTCAGTAAAGTCTAGATCTCAGGTTTGGTTTGGTAAGGGTGCTGGCCACACAACTTCAGGGACACAGTTTCTTCACCCCTCTGCTATCCACATCCTCTTTTCACTCCCTTCTGATACTGCAAGCATGTCAGGTTTGCCAAGAGGAGTTAATAGATATAGACTCAACCCCGAAACTAAAGGGGGTGGCGGGAACCACCTTAGCTTGATTCATAAGTAGAGCGTTTTCAGTGTTGCACTCTGTCAACAGCACTTGTCCCTTTTTTTTTTAAAGTTCGCATTTTTTGGGATTGTTAAAAATGTCTGAAGACTTTGTGATAAGCTTTTTTTGGTTTTGTGGTTTTTTTTTTTTTTTTGTTATTTTTGGGGTACTTTATAAGGAATGGAAGTGTGTCTGGAGCTAGTGGAAGAAGCAGTCCAGATTCAGGACAAGAGCTGGAATGTTGTGTTCCAATTAAATTCAATGTCTTTTGGCTAGAAAATCTGAGCATGTCAGAATCCTTAATTCCAGATCTTTGTGGAAGACAGAAAAATGTATTTCCCTGCCCTGCAGAGAAAAAAGGCTGCTTCATTGACATTTGCTGTGAAGAAAAAAATTATCTGACAGGAGTGTTCTATGAATGTTTGTGTGTGAAAAGCATAGAGCATCCCTGCTCATGCACATACAATTGCACAAATGTGTGCCTGCAGGTTTGAACCCTTTATCACAGAACTAAATAACTAATAGTTTAGCCTGCGTGTTTCACAACTTTTGTGCGGCTCTGTAGATCCAACTGAAAGGTACAGCAGGAACAGCTTGAGAGGCATATGTGGGTTTATTCCCTCTCACTACCTCTGTTCTCATCAGGCATATTTCTACCAGTCAATTGGACTTTGCATGGTAAGGATGTCATTAAAATAGAGTAAAATCAATGAAAGAACCAAGCTTTTTTTTTCCATACAAACGTTGCACTGAAAAATCCGTTTCTGCTGTAAAGTGCTGAAACGAACACTGCCCAGTACTGATGGGTTCTTTCAAACCATCAGAAGGCATGAAACACAATTATTTTTCTCTCACAATTCATTTTCTGCAGATAAACACATTTCACAACGGTGTGCAGTCCCCCCTGGAGCCCCCAGGCTGTGCTCCTGGTTCCAGTCACAAGTGCACGCACGGGCTGTGGGGGCGATGACAACGTGTTTGAAAATACCTCTACATCGGCACAGCTATGGGCCTTGCTGTGGGTTTTACCTTATGAATGTTAGTTTGAGGAGAGGTTGGGGCTTCCAGGGTTGTCCCTCAGGCAACCCTGTGTGGCTCTGCAGGGCTGTGGCAAATTCAGTGCTGCTCGTGTGTGGCACCAGCTGCACTTGGATAGCCATGCTGTCCTGTCCCTGTGCCACTGTCCATGCCCTGGCTTCCACAGCATGATTCCTCCAGGAGCACTATCCTGGCATTGAGGGTAAACATCTCTCTTGTGGCTGAGGGACCTGTGCAGCAATAACTGCTTCTGCCCCTTCTCTCATTAAGCTGGTTTGGACTCTGGCATAACTGGGGCCTTAAGCACAGTGAAAAATCTGCAGTAACAGCCAGACCCATAGCTTGGTGTGGGGCTCCTGGAGAGCCACCTCTGGAAGGCAGGAGCAGAGTCCATGGGCTGAGCATTGTGTCAGCCTTGGGGCTCTCCAGAGGAGACCAACATTGCTGGG